>NC_067195.1:42498797-43932122 GCF_000699445.3 Schistosoma haematobium
GAACATTTGGCGCCAATAATATTGAAAATAACATGTATTGAATGATTATAAAATTATAGATTGGATGACGTTAAAATATCTGTTTGTTTCGTTGAATATGTTGATCTTTTGAATGAGATTGATAAATGTTTTCTAAGCTGACTAGTTTCATTCAGAGGCTTTCATCATCACCCTAAATAAAGTTACTGCTTGTTTCTAGTTGTGGAAAATTGTCATAACAGTAAATTTATCAGTAATCTAAATAAAACAAGAATGACAATAATACAGTATGCAATGGATTAATCATATTTTGTTGATCACAACCATAGAACCATAGTCTGAAAACATCAGAAAGCATATAATCATACCTCATATGAAGAGGATCTCAGATATTATCAAAGTCACTTTGGAAATGGTGTTCCTCATAATTCAATTCAACCACGTTTTCTGTTTTATTTAATGAAGGTCAAAACACCCAAAGGAATAAGTTATGCATCACTAAATAAGTCATGAAAAGCATCATATTACACAAAGTAGATCTACCTTCTACATCCTTATACGTAAACGATAATAAGCAGTTAAATGACACGATTTTCCAATGTAATTTAATAAGTAAGAATATAAATTTAATCTAAAATTTATGAACATGTTAAATGGAGAAAAGCGGATACGTAAAAAGACTTCTAATATGTTTGGTTACAAGATACTTAGTTGTCAACCTATGTGCGGTGATAATAACTCGATCGATTAACTGGTGAAAGAACACATATGGAAACTCATTTTTACAGGTTACCACCTGTGATTACTAATGAAGGTTTAACAAATACACCACTCAACTTGCCGAACATAAATAATACCATTAATATATAAAAGTTGGTTTTCCAATAGAAATTTTCTCACCTATATTCAAGTGGGTAAAAATATGACTGTACTTTAGGAACTTTTTAAAAAATTGAAATTACCATTTGGAAGAAAGTTTTTCTCCTTATCTGTAAGCATTTGATGTTAACATGAAAATAATTTCACTTCATATCCGGTTATTGTAATTTCTCTGAAGTGAATTTTAAGTGATTGTGAAATTTTATTACATTGTATTGATAGGCTTTTCTGATACGTGAACGAATTTCAGGTTAATAAATGAAAAAATATATATATATTAACTAATACTTTAAATTTATTAAATGTTTCATTGTTCCTAAATATCTTATCACTATCCTTGTTTGATAAACCCACCATTTATTATAAAAGTCAGCTATCAACAGACTGTAGTTATTTACGTCTGATTTCTTTTTTTTTAGTATAAATTTTTAAGGAGTTTAAAATTAAGAAATTCATTTCAAGTGAAAATATTGCACTATTCGATTGCTAGAACATTTGATTTCTGATTGATGAAGTATACATCAATTTTCATCTATTTTTCATTCATTAAGAATCGTTAAAATTCAGAGCGAAGTCAACTACAGTTTCGTTTTAATATAAGACTTCTTAATGCTGTTCACCTAAGCTCAACGCTTAACAATATTCAATAGTTATGATTTGTTTAAAGATAAGTAAATAATTGACTGAAGTAAAAATTTAGAGTATTGCATTTCAAAGGTGTAGTGCTCTTTGAGAAGCCATAAGTTCAATCGTCTGTAGGATCTGAGGTGTATATTATTGGGAAAACTATGTGACGTAATTAAGCATTTACCAATCAACCAACTGACGTCAGTTGATGCTGAAATTAGTTTTTAATGGGTAATTTGTATTAGATAATCTCTGTTTTAGTAGAAAAGTGGTTACTTGTATAATTTCAAAGCTTATCGTGTTCCTTTTGCAATAGGTCACACTGAATAATCAGTATACAAGCAATAAGCTTGGTAAAGTTAGAATTAACCCCTTTACAAATGTTAGTGCTTTCCTGGTCCGTACTTTACCTGCTCAAACAACCAGCTCTGGTGAAATTTAAATTATGTTTCAGATTATAGGGGGAGATGAGCTCAAAATTGATATTCTTCCGTTTGTTATTCAACAACTAAAATTACTAGTTCCTGCTAGTTTGAGATCTGTGGAGGATTGGATACATGTCTCTTCCTACTTTTACCCTTCTCAGTAGTCTGAGCTCGAATTTCTAGAAGTTATCTAGCCAAAATCAGTTTACTATAGAAATATTCTCTTAAAAATGACATCACAAAGACGCTCAATTTCAAATGTCAAGATAAGTGATCAGTGTGATAGGTTCATTGCTCTATTGAAATGACTTGCAAAATAGTAGATACAAAATGAAAATATAAATAGGTGTCATTCAACAAATGTGCAACTAGAGGATATGAGTTTCGTTAGTCTTTCATGGGTGATTGGAATAAAGACTAAACTATTAGACCGAAATAAGACATTATCACAAAAGTATTTAATTAAAAAAGTAAACATTTTATCTTTCTGTGAATGAAACGAGATCTTATTTTGTGATGGTAATCGTCACGACATTATTAAAATATAGATTTGTCTTGAAAAGTAGAAATCACCTTAAGCCAACACAAGTCATGGATTTAATATTAACCAATGTTCTAACGTCATAATCGTAATTAATTGCATCAGTCATAAATACTGAACAACAGCAAGCGTGTTTGCATCCAACATGAAAGGTATCGACAGTTTATTTAGTTTTAAGGTAATATAACATTATTCTCTTTCGTGTAAGCGTGTGACTTCATTGTTGCTGTGGATTAAATCTGACGGTTTTGTTTGTGAATATCAATATGTTTTAATCAAAGGTTACAAGAATTTCAACGAGACTGCAGTTTAATAATCTTTAATATTTTGATAACTTGTTAGCTGATAAGAAATTATAACTGAAAGTAATCATATTTTTAATTGGGCGTCTTTGTTTATCATAATTAAGAATATAATGCTTTCTTAACATAATGTCAAATTACATTTTGAGTTTTCAGTGAATGTAAAAAGTGACGTTATTATCACTACACTCAAACTAATCTAAATTGAATTTTATGAAATTAGATCTTAAACAAATCTAAAACAAAGAAAAAATTCGATTCGGTAACAATTTCGTTTTTGGTTTTGATACTTAAAAACGAAAAAAATCAACTCATCTGAATATGAACACACTGTGAATTTAACTGAAGCTAGTAGAAAATCCTTTTCTTGCTAATGAATTTCAAGTAGTATAGAACATTAGACTTGGCACTTATCGGCAAAGTGTAGATTTAATCTTGGGAGAACTGATACTACCCGAAGGATTCGACCACATGCCAAATAGCAATTCAGTCTCAGACGTTATCACTGAACTATCTGGGACACGACTGACCTCCTGTTGAGATGAGATATATTTACAATTAATTAGTCAATGATTAGTGACACCATCAGCAAATAGTTTTGATGATGTCCACCACTAACAGTTATCAAATGAATGGGATTCATGCTATTTACAACTCTTACATATGAATAAAAAATAACTCTAAAACAAAATTTAGGAAGACTGGAAAAGAATATAGTGAAAACTGAATAATGTATATCTTATTTATTCATATGGTAGTATTTTAATGATATTTACCAATTATTAGTTAATATGAAGATTAGAGTTCATATACTAATTTATTAGCATACTGTTTTCACAGTAGTAGGTAATTTTTTTCATATTTCTAGCTACTACTATTGCAAAGACTTACATTTGTCAAAATGCAATATATCAGACGATTTAAACTGGTTTGATCGAAACTTCATTTGCTTATTGACCATAGATGAGAGTTTATTCGTTATACAATTCATCAATATTCAACCATCTCAATATTTTTGAGTTAGGATTTACAAATGTTGAGTAATTAAATGATATAGTGTTGAGTGTGTGATCTGAAAGGTCCTATGTTTCTAAAGGAGTTTTATTCTCTGAGCTGGATGGTTTGGTCGTGGAGCTTTCATCGTTCTTCTGAACGACATCATCAGCATAAACTTCAGATACAAATTAGAACAAGCTCCAGCCTTTAAAAAATGCTGAGGTTTAGTGATTATTTTACCAACAATATTTTGTGTAAAAAAAGAAAAAACCACATTCAGTTTATACAAACTCATTATTTCAGTACATTTTCATTTCGAAATTAGACAATTTAAATACTTAACTGTTTTGAAACAGTTTCAATTTTTTAGTGAATCTTCACTTTTATTAAAATGGAAATAAACCATTGAAAATTATTGAATAAATAAATAATTGATATTCTTCTTTTATTTACATAAATTCTTGTAATTAATTTAGAAAGAGTAGGGATACCTACTTAGTTTTGATCATTCAATAGTTGCATATAACATTTGTAATATTTGAAAATTGAAATTACAAAATGGAGTTGATGGTACTTATAGAAATGAAATCTATGAGAGGTTAGTGTAAACACTAATCGGCATTTTAATGTTTTTTTTCTGGTTAGCGTTTTTTTAGCGATTTAGTTTTCTACGGGATGGGGTCGCTAATCCCGTGCCCAACCATTCTCCTTCATCCGGGTTTGGGACCGGCAGTAGCCCCGGAGGGACTCCGGGCGGAGTTAATGTTGTTTTAGGCACTGTAAATTTATATTAAACTGTAAACATAATGAATTAGAATCATTATTAGCATGAGGTCATCAGTTCGCCTTTAGTTTGATTTTATACGTTTTAAAAATAAGAATAACAAAGCAGGATTATCGTGATAACTACATAAATTGCTGAAATGAAACAAATACTTCTTACTGAATTACATCTTAACAAAACTGATATTCTGTCCTAAAGTATATTTGAGGTGCACATCAGCATACTTTTTTAATTATGAAATATAAAATCAACTAGAGATATTATCTATAGACTGGAGATAAGACCGTCATGAATAACTATTACTTAATTACTTACTTAAGCCTGTTAACCCTCACGGAGGAGCATAGGCCACCCAGCAATATTATCCGTCCAACAATATTTTCAGTTCTTCCCAGACCCTATTCATCCTTCTCATATCTGCTTCTGATTTTCGCAGCAGTTTCTTCCTTGGTCTTCTTCATTTCCATCTCCCCACACAATTTCAAGTCGAAGCTTGCTTCGTGATGCAGTTTGATGATTTCCTCAATGTGTGTCCCATCCACTCTCGGCGTCGTTTCCCAACTCCCTCTTCAACTGGAAGCTGGTTTGTTCCCTCCCACAGTAGGCTGTTGCTGATAGTATCCGGTCAACAGACATTGAGTATCTTGCGTAGACAATTGTTTAGAAATACTTGTACCTTTTGTTGATGGTTGTGATAGTTCTCCAATTTTAAGTTCCGTACAGTAGAACTGTTTTGACGTTCGAATTGAAGATTCTCACTTTGGTGTTGGTTGACAATTGTTTTTAGTTCCATATGTTCTTCAACCGTAGGAACGCCACCCCTACTTTACCAATCCTTGCCTTGACGTCTGCATCGGATCATCCGTATTCATTAACGATGCTGTCCAGGTGCGTTAAAGTTTCCACCTCTTCCACAGTTTCTCCATCAAGTGTGATTGGGTTGATGCTCTCCGTGCTGTGTTTGGGGATCTTGCTTTTCGTTTGTGTATTTTGAGGCCCACTTCTGCATTGGCTGCTGCTACACTATCTGTCCTCACCTGTATTTGTTGGTGTGTATGAGATGGAAGTTCTGGGCCATCTTTCTAGTCCAAATCTTCTACTTGATTCCCAGCTGTCCATTGTATTTCGTGCTTCTCTTGCATGTAGAGTTCTTCATAATCCTGTCAACCATTAAAAGTAAGAGAAAGGAGAGAGTGATCAGCCTTGTCTGACTCCACTCCTAATTTGGAATGCGTCTGTCAGCTGTCGTCTATGCATGACATTTCAGTGTAGTCAGTCGTATGCATTCCGGATGATGTTGACAATTTCCTCATGCACACCATAGTGTTGAGGAAGTTTCCATAATGTTCTTTTATCCACACTGTCAAACATCTTCTCATCGTCAATAAAGTTGATGTATAGTGATGAGTTCTACTCAACTGATTGTTCAACGATGATCCTTAGCGTCGCGATGCGGTCTGTTCACGACCCATCCTTGCGGAATCCAGCCTGTTGATCTCAGAGTTGGGCTTACCTATCATCTGATAATGACTTAAAAATAGTTGCACCAGTGGTTATATCTCATTATACTAGTGAAATTACAGAAACACCAAATGTTTGGTCGCTGTTATTATTGAGTATTTTTGTTAAACTTACCTTCTTTCTCAGGTTTTACCCTTTCATCGTCCCTGGTCAATATGATTAGTTTGAATGAAGCCTCCCTAAATCAGTAGGCCATATATGTGGTGACAGACATGTCACTGTAATTTTTCTGTTGATTTTTTGTGCTTTTTTGATCTAGTCCCAGAGGATTATAATCATACTTTATGGGCTCTGGAATCATTGTTCGATACACTATTCATTCTTCATCACAACGACCTATCCCTCTTATGAGGAAAATAATGGTTCTCAACTACTGCTTTACCTTACTATAATTCCAGTCACCAATATCCTGTCAAAACAATTTATGAACTATGTCTTTTCAAGAAATTTGCCTTTTTATCTCTGTCCCTTACATGCTACATTTCTTTCAGTATAAACCTATTCTTGTTTGTAAACTGGCATATCTTCTGCAATTATTTTCGGAATGTAACTTCTATTATTCAGTTGATTTATAAATTAAATAATACCTTTCACTAAACATGAGGATAAAGTTTGTAACTAAAATGGTAAAACATTAAATATGCTGATTAAATTGTCAACATTTACTCTTTTTTGGGATGTAAACATCCATTTAAGAAAGAAATTTTGTTACATACATGCATAGAAAAATACTTTTTCGTACTTTCGACTGTACTGATGTACAACTGAAGGAAAATCCTCAACTTAAATTTTCATTCCGTCTTTAGAAAAAAAAACATTAAATATTTTAAACAACAGGAAATCTACCCTAAATAACTCTGGTTGTTTATCATTTAAACTAAATTTACTTATTACCAATATTTCAAGGTTCATCTCTTTGTTTAATAATGTTTCAATTTATCAGAGTATTTGTTTGCTCTAAAGAAATTATCTCTTGGTTCAATGTCATTTAAATAAATAGGTGGAATATCTTGATTATAAATATAGATTCCAGGGGTTACTTTTGACTATTAGCAAAACTCAAAATGTATTTGTTTGCCTATTCAAATATTGAACTATTGACTTAATCGTCTTGTAAGAACTAATCCAATTTGTTAGTAAATTTCATTTGTTTAAAGCACCTCATTTAATAACTTATTATTTATTTGAACATATAAATATTGGTACAAAAGGGCATCAAGTACATATGCGTCACACAATAACAATGAGAATGTGAAGAGATAGAGAATGTAAAGTGCGTATAAGAAAAAGCAGAACAACAATGGACAGAAATTAGTATATGATAGTGAGATAATAATGGGAAAGGCAGTTCAATTAACAAAAGTACAATCAGAAAGAATCCTTCCAGTTAAAGAAGTTGCTTTCATTTTTAATGAAGTAAAAGAAAGTTACAGAAGGATTTCCACTAGCTTCTATTCTGAGCCATATCTGACAAAGTCTCAAGCCACTGTGCTGCATCATGTATAGGACCGTAACCAGAGAGTCGTGAAGGAGCAACAGAAGGCAGTCCTATACGGCTTTCTTTTATACCACGACACCATGTCATACACTGACCACCTCTCCGCTTTTTCCAACCAGTCTCGGAGTTGGCAAATAATTCATGACATGAAATTCTTTATGATTACATTCGTAGAACATGTCCAAGCCACCAAAGTCAATGTTTCAAGATAGTGACACCAAGTGAGTTATCGTCGCCGTGCCCGAACACACGATGTCAAACCTCTGCATTACTAATATGGTGTTGCCACTGGATGTCAGCAATCCTCCGGAGACAACGATGATCAAACACCGAGAATTGTCTAACATCAACTGAGAGGCCAGGTTTCACAATCATAGAGCAAAACTGCTCTCATCGACGCGTTGTAGATCCGACCTTTTACAGCTAGACTAACATGACGAAGGAGCTAAAAATGGCATAAGCTACTCTGGCTTTCACTACACTACATGGTATTCAATAAGTTAAAGCTGATCGTCTACACTTATCAACATTACGAAATTCGAAACAACTTAAACATATTTATTAACTACTAAAATGTTTTACGAGACCCGTCCTTATATTGTAACACGTAAATAAAGATTTCCGATTATTTTTGAATAACAATTAATTTTCTTATGCATTCCAGGATACAGAACAAATTAATTTAATTTCTACAACAAAATTAGATGGCTTTTATTTAGTTGCTGCCACACAGTCGTCAAAGATTTTTAGTGCACACATTGTCGAGCCACTAAACCTAGAGATCACATCACAAATTGACCAACTAAATTTGATCATTACCAAGAACTGACTACATACGAATTTGGTAAGGATTCGATTAGGAGTCGATAAAATTTTCATTTATTAAGTAATTTAACGTTAGTAAAACTAGTATATAGGGGAAAATGTCAACATTTATAACTTATGCTTATTACCTCTCGTGTAGCATAGGCCACCGACCAGTGACCTCTAACCTACTCTATCCTGGTCTCTCCTTTCTAGTTGTTTTCAAGGGCTGTTCATTCTTTTGGTGTCTGTCTCCCGGCAAAGTTTGTTTCTTGATCTCTCTCATCTATATCAACTATCGCTTTAGTTATCAAAAGGGGAATGAGCCTTGTGATTTCCGAACTATCTCAGTTTTTACCATGAGGCATCATAACTCTTCTAAATAAAGACTTCAAATTTCGGGGCAGTTTAAATGATCAAAATGAATTTTTATGGACAGCGTTTTTTAGCAAAGTTCTTTTTCATGGAATAAGAATACTAGCTCCATGCCAAACGCTCTTCTTTTATCCGGACTTAGGATTGGCAGTAACCCTAGAAGGACTCCAGCAGGAGTTCTACATGTAAAAGGGAGCCAAATAAATTAGACATACTATGTAACTACATTTCAATGTTCATAATCCCAGCTCATTATTGTGTTTTTGTGTATTTGTAAACGTCTTCAAACATTCGTACACTTTGTTAATAAAATGAAATTATCATATCAGTGACTATATATGGCAAACAAACCACTGGTTAAGAATGTTTTTGTGGACCACTGATCTGACTTCAATTTAAAAGAACAAATAAATATACCATAAACATAAATCTTCCATTTAGCTCCCTATTTTATACCTAGGCTTGCCAATTTTGTGCGAAGGGGATAATAAGAAGCCAAATACGGGTTGAGTTAGGTGAATTTATTTCAGGCATACATGCATTAGGACAAATATTAAAAATAAGGGGCGGGAAAACGAAGTGAAGCGGAGACAGTGTGTGAGCTAACTTGATTTGATCAAGCATGATGAATAGGGTAGTCAGTACACACACATGCTTATATAAAAACAATCAAGGTTAACAGGCGAATAATTCACAAGGTCACAATGTGACTCAAGAAGAATAAATTAGTCTGCCAGAAGCTAGAATAACCCATGTAGACTTGACATAAAACCTAGACGCTACAATGCTATTCAATTATCATGAATAACTATTAAATAACAGTCATTTATTTCTTGAGCACTCAAATTCAATGCTATTTAATTTCTTTAATTTTCGGGGTCTGAATAAAAAAATAACTTAATATATAAAGATTAAAAAAACAGATAAACTGAGGTTAGTGGTGGAATTTAGGACGGCCGTTTTTTCTCTTTGGGACTCATCAGCTGGGTGTACAGACGCACCAGTGTTGATTTCTATACCAGATTCGAACCCCGTACCATTTACTTTAAATGCGATTTGTGTTATCCACTGAATATATTCAAATATTTAGGAATATTAGCTGTTGTAATATAATTTGTGGTGCTGGGCTTGATATATTCAAACGATATTAATGTCAAGATTCTGACACTATATTTCAATATTTTGTACACATTCGATCGATAGTTATCTAGATGGAACAGTATATTTGTTCAGCAATAAAGGTTTGAGCGAGTAGGTTGGATGAGATTTAGATACGAGCTATGCAACTTGTATAGTAGGGTATCAACAAGTGTCAATTCTTGACTATGTATCTACAGTTACTTTGTATGGTTGGAAACTGATACCATCAGCACCAATTGCTGAACATTTAACAAACTATATATTCATGGGCATTATTTACAGTAACAATTTCGTTCAGTGCTTATTGCTTGCAGCTTGTGTATGTTGATTTTAAGCTTGTTCTGATTTATGTATATTTACAGTCCAGCAGGGTTTATAATTTAACGAAAATATTTACCATTAGATTCTGACCATGATAAGATTTCAATGTACCTTTAAATGTCATGAAAATGTTCATAAATACTGATTAGGATACTTTCAATAAGAAAATATTCCACATTATACTAGTATATACTTCAGAAAAATCAAATTTTGTTTTTTCATCTATAACTTTAAAATGAAATCTCGAGTAAATGACATTCAGCACAGAATTCTATCTAATTAGTTGGCTAAATTGTAAAGCTGAATGAATCCTTTTATTAACGAAGTGACTCATTATACTGTTATAATTATAAGTGTTTAAAATTACAATACCTGTAGCTGACATTTTGATAGATTATTTTCGAAAATGTGCGATTATTTTTTAATATGGTTTATTGATAATCATCAAAACTGGTAATATTACAATAATATTTTATTAGAATGACAATAAATGACACACGGCGGAGCTGTCAGCAAATACATTGACATGGAATTGTCTATTGAATATTAAAAGTAACTTAGCTTGTTATCAATATGTTTCTTCGACGAAACAAAATAGGATATGGATTCGTAATACAATATTTGTTATGAGCAAAGATGGATAGTGGCCATCAGTGGAATCCAGGACGCGCATTTCGTCCCATTTAGGACTCGTCAAATGGATGTACCTGCATCTCAGAGTTGATGATCACTCTAGAACTCAAACGCAGTATCGTTCGCATAAAAGTCCATCACGTTATTCACTAAGCTACTGAGTCCTGAAAGCCACTTTTGGAATTTTTTCAATTATTGCAACCCAAAAAATATTTTGATTTCGTAAAACACCACTATATTAGAAGTGAATTGTGATGAAAAAATTAACTGAATGAGTGAATCAATATAAAACTAAGCTAACATATATTGGGTGGTATTGTCTAAAATCATTTAGTTGCTAATCAGTGTGAAGAGAGATAAACGGCACTTCTCATTAGTATATGTAGGTCACGCTTCACACGCTCAATGAGTCTGACTCGCGTTGTTTGATTATTATTTTGATGAACGTGCACATATTCTTCGTCCATCAAACACTTGGTGATTGGACATGTAAGGACTATTTTCAGTTATAGGTTTCGTGAAGTGTTCATACACATGGTTTGTCTGAAATTCATAAACGAAGCATCTCCTCAAGCTCTATAATGATCTTGACAACATTACCCATATCGCAAGTTATTGAGATGACTAGTAAAATTATTGACACCATTCTGTCCAATTATGGGGACTAAAGAATGTATCGATTCATCGACTGCATCACGCAAACACATTGGATGAACCGATTATATCATTTGATATTTATGGATTTACGAGAATACAGGTAAGGAGAACTTATCAGTGTAATTTGTCAACAGTCTGCACAATTTCGTTTATTTCAAATGGGATTGAAATAATTCTCGATTTCTGAAAAATGCACTCTCAGTAAAACGACCAGCTTCACAAATACATTGACAAAATAATCGAGGGTTTATAGAGGAGATGTGCTTCGACCGAATTATCCTTGAATAACAGTTGTGAAATGTAATTGGAATCGGAAGGTAAAACATGTTAAATAAACCAATATATTTTATCAGTGCTTCTTTTACTTGTTCTAATATATTTCCACTAATCTGATTTGAGTTATGTATGTAATGTGAAGATTATGGAAGTTGAGTGGGATAGGAATTAAAATAAATTTCCAAGTTTTTGATATTTGTTAGATTTAATGAGATGTTAGTTGACTTGAGTGTATTTAATCACTAAACAGATCACTTGAAAATAAATGAACTCAATTCGTACTAACATATTTAGGTATTCTGATATCAATCTGGATTAAACTCCTATCCATCAGACTTCGTTATTTAAGGTCATGGGTTTGGTTTCCATTGTGGTCGTCGAAGAACACCGTTGAGGATTCGCATACTAGCATGAATTGTCCATCTATTGATCTCAGATGTTGAGTGGTAGTCCAAGTAAGGGTCACATTCAGACTACAAGTTAATTTACACAAAGCCTCTTCAAAGAATCTAATTTATATAGACAGAATAGGAAATGTTAAAATTTTTGGCCGATACTGTGAGAAGACATATAGTTGCATTTTCAAAACAAAGGTGGAAGTCTGTTTCAAAAGGCAAACAGTATTTTGCTTGAATAAAATTTAGAAGAATGTTGTTGATGAAATTTTCTACCAATAATTTACTCCGTTATAATAAAAAACCCCACACATTTTGTTATCATATATATTGCGTTATATTCAGCTGATTAGCCTGCATCAGAACTGTCTTTAGAAGATGAAATTTGCATTTTTAGATTAATTGGAAAACCGTTTAGATATGTAATTATTTTCCAGTGTACCTTGAACAATGAAACTATTCCGTCTATGAAATAAACATAACAAAAGGAACATAAATTAAGTCATAATGTTTATACAAACTTGAAAATTATCATCATTTTTATAAACGACTCTATTAAATATTCACCATAGATTGGGATTTTCCGGTGCCTTTGACAATTTTCAGGTTTAACTCTATGACAAATCTTTTGTTATATATTGTCTGAGCTCTGATTTCGTAGTCAATAGACTGGCATGTAAAATTACGTGTCATTTTTATATTACTTTCATAGTTGATTGATGGTTAAAAGGATTTATCGCTCTGTTATGATAACCTATTGTTCTAGGAAAGCGTCAGATAATAAGTTAACGGTATCGTTTACTTGTTATGAGTAACTGCTATAATACGGTATCGGAGAGTTTAATAATCAAAAAGTGGTACCAAATTTATCTATCCTGATATTTGAAAAATCCCAAAGTATGTAAGTATTATTCAACTCAGATTTTCTTTTCATATTAATATTTATCACTTGTTTATTTATATACCAATTTATCCCTCTGTTTGTCCTTCCATTTATCTGTCAATTAATCAATCGATCCATTCACTAAGAACACAAATGTAGTGAAAATGATTACAGGCAGAAGTAGTTCACAAAAAGCATCATATTACTAAATTGTCATAATTAATTATAAGTTTTTATCTGAATACACCTTACCGAGAATTACGTGAATTTTCATCATAATCATATATATATATTCTCAGAATAATGAAGTATAAATATATTTTTCACGATTTTTTTGTCCCTTAATTCAATACATTTGTTGTGATTAATTTGTTTTGTTTTTGTTTCACTTCATGAAGTCCCAACTGAAGTGACATTTTCAAATTATTTATAAGTTCACTAAGTGTTTTTACTTTAGAAACAACAATCGTTTTTTTTGAAAAGGAAAAGTAAGAATACATTTGATTGAAATCAGAACTGAATTCAGTATTATGATAAATTGGACGATTAATTGTTTAGTTTCCAAGACCAAAAAAAAAAAACACACATCAAGAAACTAAAACTAAGTGATTTCATAGAATCTAGTCCAAGCTGAAAAAAGTCGCTATTGTCAAGGAAAAAAAGTCATGTTAAATATTGATAAGTTGTGTAAGTTACTTTTATAAAATTTATTTCAATTCTTTGAAAGTAAATGTAAAATAGTTTTTTGAGTAAGACAGTTTCTTCCTATCCCATTCAACCTCCATAATCTTCACATTACATACATAACTCAAATCAGATTAGTGGAAATATATTAGAACAAGTAAAAGAAGCACTGATAACTTGCGATGTGGGTAATGTTGTCAAGGTCATTATAGAGCTTGAGGAGATGCTTCGTTTATGAATTTCAGACAAACCATGTGTATGAACACTTCACGAAACCTATAACTGAAAATAGTCCTTACATGTCCAATCACCAAGTGTTTGATGGACGAAGAATATGTGCACGTTCATCAAAATAATAATCAAACAACGCGAGTCAGACTCATTGAGCGTGTGAAGCGTGACCTACATATACTAATGAGAAGTGCCGTTTATCTCTCTTCACACTGATTAGCAACTAAATGATTTTAGACAATACCACCCAATATATGTTAGCTTAGTTTTATATTGATTCACTCATTCAGTTAATTTTTTCACCACATATCAATTTTATATATCGTTTTCTTGTAGAATAATGATTCATTATTGCCATCTAGTTAGTTTTTATCTCTTATGTTGGTTTTTATGTTCAAGAACATTTTGCTTTTCCGTTTGTTTTAAGTGTTTGAAGTCTTTGTTGTGATAACAGCCATTGTTTATAAATCATATTTATTGATATCTGGTATTTCATTTGTGAGAACCATTGCATAATCTGTTGATTGTGGCGTATATTTGTTACTATTTTAAGAAATTGATAGTTTAGTATTATTCAACTGCGTAGTTTCATTGTGGTATATTACCAAAAATTATATTGCCTGTGTCAACCTTGAAGAGGTAGAGTGCTTGCTTTAAGCTTACACTGTGCTTTAACAAATCGAATATTCTACTCCATACTATTAGGAATGATCAGTATCTTTCATTACAGTAGAACAGATATTTTTGGAAACATAACATATCTTTTTGTTTGATTTGTATAACTTATTTCATTGATATTCGAAGATTTATACACTTATTACTCATTATGTAAATAATATGAGCGTTTCAAATGAATAGATTTATCTTGTTAACTGCTATGAATAATGTAAACTTTTTACATTTAATATAGTAGGTGACTCGCTATGGTTGTAAAACTGTACTCATTCCCGTGGTACATATGAGTTCCTTCAATAATGTGCATAATTCTTACTGACAAGTGCCAACTATCATAAAAATTAGGTTCATGATTTCTTGTTAATTGCTTCTAAAAGCATAATATCAAATGAAGTGTACAAAATATCAAGTTACACTACCGATCACATCATATAACTTGACATAAAGAATTTAATCATCACAAAGGACTAAAAACGATGACTAATCAGTTTTCTTTTTATTATTTTTACATTTACTGGTCAAAGTCATTTCTCGATTATTTGTAGTGATGTTCCGAACTATCAATGAAACATGCTATGAAACATGGTTTATTAAGTCTAAAATATCTATATAAAAAGTTATTATATATGATTAAATCAGTAAGACACAGAGAAAAACAAACATATTTCAAATAGTTGAAAATGTCCCTAAAATTACTAAGACTAAAGCTTCTTTTTTTTCTTAACTAAAATACAAAATGTAATTTTGTATCAATACTCATATGAAAAGCTTATTTCTTCCTCACATAATTGTCACACTCGAAATTTAATGAATTTCCAAGTTTATCTTTCTTTGTTGTTGAAAATGTACTATTAACAAGGTAGTCATTATAATATATGAGGTATTCGATATGATTTTTGAATAAATATGAGAAATTTTCTTTACTTTATAAATTTACATAGTGAAAAACAACATTAGTATACCGTGTCAAGGAAAAGATCTAATATAATGAAATGGTTAAAGAAGATATTTTCAATCATGCAAATTTGTTTCCTTTATGGGTCGGTGTCACGTTTTTAGTAGACCGAAAAATAGCTATTCAACTTGTTCAGGTGTGGATGTGAAAATCTGAGAAAGCAAAATGGTAACGATATAACATATTAACCAAGGACAGATAAATCTCATAAATGAAAAGATATAGTGAGGAAATGAAGAAATCCACTGCGTTATTAGAGAAAATAAGATTGAACTGAAAAAGTGGCTAAAAGTATCCACCATATACTAGACAGATTCTCTTAATTCTGACATCATATATACATAATGTGTGGTACTTGGTTCCAATCGAATTTTAATTGCCGAACTTACTTTTACTTGTATGATAAACAATATCATCACACGCTTCTCATTCATTTCTTGGCATTCCAGGAATTGCATGACTTTTGAGCAGTTTAAAATTTTCTAGTGTCATCTATTTTAGATGGGAAACCTTAGATGTAAGCTTTGTTCTAGTCGTCATTTGTCAGCAAGGTGCCCCCATGACTTTGAGGAAATTGATGTTCCCTGTGTAACTCGGGTCCGTGTCTTTCAGCTTCACAGTCTGAGATATTCCAATACAACAATTCAATATAGGATATGTGACATCGAAACAATTATACTAGTGGCTTAGTTGCAACCTTATCAGTTATAAAAGGCTGCACAATCACGATATTGGTTATTACTTAGTGACCAATCAATCATCACTGTCATTTATCTTTACGTAAGATTTGCCTTTGGTATCTTTCGGTCTTTACGTGCTTTGTATATATCAGAGAAGGTTTTTCATTCAACTTATTACATAGAGTTTACAGCTTCTCAGCGTCATTCAACACTTTGAACGTCAGTGAATTCATTCATATTACCTATTATTCTATACTGTTATCTATCATCTTTTCTTGAACTTTTGGTTGAATATGTTGTTGCGTCACGTTGTTCTAAGGGACGTTAGTAAAGTAAACGTTGATTCTTTCGATCTTATTGTGAATATGATTGTAAATGGACACTTATAATCTTGCAAACAACTATGTAGTGTTATTCTGTTAGATGTAACTCGCCGATTAAATCCAATTCTTTCTTCTTGTGTTTCTTCTGACAGGAAGAGATGTTGGTACACTAATTACCTGCATCTCGTTCTTCATCACAATACCAAATCTAGCAAATGTAATATACGATGTAGAGGTTTCAAGGTCTGAACTGACCAAAAGCCAATATTCTTGAATATGCGTACATATTATCTATTTCTGTAAAGATCCTTAATTTTGAATGAAAATATCATCTAATTTTATTTGTTTATACGGATAATTTTTATGACGTTTACAAACAGTAAGCGAAAAGTGTTGAAAGTTTATATGTATCGAACGTATAGTCTTGAATAAAGCGATTATTATCGTTATAACTATTATTAATGAGCTCATATATCTCTCACACACTCACACTGCATGTTTATACAGACATGTGCTTGTATCATACTGCAAGGTACTATATGTACTTTTAGTAGTTCAAGAGTTTAACACTTACCTCAACCAGTTTTCTTTTAAGAATGAATGATTTAAAAGAAGCTGAACTAAGATCATCCATTAAAGTGACTGTTATATACATTTGTATACACTTGTGTTGGAAGCTACTTGTAATATATATCTTATTAGTCGTTCAAACCACAGTGACATTACCAAAAAAGGTAAATCGGAATGTATGTTGAAAACTAAACGATAGTAGTTAGTTTGACTTGATGAAATAAATCATTGTATTTTCTGTATAGTTCTTCATGGCAAATATGATTATGATCTAACTAAGTAACTTGCATGATTTGAGTGGAGTCAGCTTAAATACTTGGATATATCGATAAAATTTAAGCAAGCAAAAGACTTTCAAGATATAAAATGAAAGTTTTTAAACTGAATTATGTTAACTTAAGAACTCTGTGTAATTAATAGATTAGTTAATCTAACCATGAAATCCTCAACTTGTTTTATTTACAACTCTCTAAACTTCGATATTTCAATAGGTAGTATCTGTGACTATGATTCCGTGTTGCATAGAACTGTAGGGTAAGTAACACTTCCTCGATGATTCCAGATAATTCTTGATCATGAGTGTCAACTAACATAGGACCGAATTCCAGAATTTTATGCTGATTGCCATCAAACATTTAACAATAATATGTATTGATACACGGTATCTGACATTTCAGTTTATTATCAGAAGGGGTTTGTGGAGATTTTAGAAATTTTCACAGATTGAAATCATGAGTCAGTTGAAGCTAGACCACCATGGAAAACCTGGAGGCACTGGACGGCCGTTTCGTCCTAGTATGGGACTCCTCAGCAGTGCGCATCCACGATCCTGCCCTTTGCGAGATTCGAACTCAGGACATATCAGTCTCGCGCGCGAGCGCTTAACCATTAGACCACTGAACCGGCATCCAACGGTGTTAATGTCTAACTTCAACCAATCCACGAAATTGCGTCACCATACACCATTGTCTTCAGTGAGTTTATATCTCACAATAGACCTGGGTAAGCGCTCGCGCGCGAGACTGATAGGTCCTGGGTTCGAACCTTGCAGGGGTGGGATCGTGGATGCGCCCTGTTGGGGAGTCCCATACTAGGACGAAACGGCCATCCAGTGCTTCCAGGTTTTCCATGGTGGTCTAGCTTCAACTGACTCATGTTTTCAACGATTGGAATTTCATTTTATGTCTAAATAGGAAACAATTATAATACTGTGTACTTTTAATTGAATAGAGCAACCGATGAATATTGAACAATTGTTTATTCATATCCAAGTACGGGCAACTTTCATAAAATTACTCAAATAAATAGTCGTGAGTATCGGTCGTGTGTATCACCAAACTATCATCTTAAAATATACATTAGAAAATGAACGTATTCAAACACAGAATCAAAAGTAAATTGAAATGAATTTTTAAATGTAATAAATAAAAGATGAAACGTATAACCAGTGAAACAAGGTAAAATTTAGCAAAAATACGATTTATTAGTTGAATATCTCGTTGACATAACATGCTAAACATTTTAGCTCAAAGTACTTGGAATGTTGTAACTAGTTTAAGCGACTCAACATACTAGTACATTTTGTTTGGTTTCAAACGGCTTAAGACCAAAGTGTTTGGTAATAAAATGTGATCAACACTAATTACTGGAAGTATTAAACTAGTTACTCCTAAGTGTTCAATTAGTTTAAATATTCAAGTATTACAGAAGTAAAATCATGGCTGGAATATTTACATAACTGACTGTGATATTTAGTGACAAGCGAACGAATTCCTTTAGGATTTGATATTTGCCGGCAAGTACCATTAAACATTGGCTTAGGGATTCCTAAAGAATGCCTTCAAAGAATTTGCATTACACTTTAGCAATAAGTTAAAATTCTAAGATTCATGAACAAGTAGAATTTACTAAATAATGACTAAAGTTAAAATAACCACTGAAACGTATTTTAAACTGCCTTATTTCGATATTTTCTCCCACTATAACGTATTGCTTATGAGTAAAAACTACATATCTCATAGATTAAGGTCAACAACAATTATTTTCGAAAATATATCACTGAGTTTATATATAGTCAAACAATTTTGTACCCGACAACAGGAAAAATGGTAATCGATTGCATTCAAGGCTACGGAATTGATCCTTTTAGTCTCAGACCGAATAAAGCTTTCCGTATGTACATCAATGCAACATATCTGATTCTCGAGATTCCTTAAAATGATATTAATGATAATATAATATTTTTCATGAAATCAAAACTTTCTGTCGTTCAGTTTGTATTACTGATCTTCATAGTTGACAAATATTTATATTGTATACTTGGTTAAGTAACTGGATGTAGTTCCCATGACAACTACTAGATGAAATCTATTATTAAGTGGAATTATGGTTTATTGACATCAAAAGTTTATTGACATTTCTGACCTTGTTTTTGATGGCAGTAATTAAAAACAGTTTTTATATTATAGAACCGTGTGACTGAGGTGATCATAACAAAGGCATATATAAGTTATGCAAAAATTTGTCAATAGGTTTTCACTAAGTTTGTCAACTCATCCATTCAAATTTCTTTCATGTATATCTGTTATCTACATCAACAGACGTCCATTGTTATCTTTAAAACAAATATACTAATATTTTTTTTGTTTATAGGAAATGAATGCATGTGTAATCGTTTATTTTATATCTACTATTAACATGGTCGCAAAACATTACTTGTTGTATAGTACAAAATAATCTAGAATTAAAATATGTAAAGAAGTGACACTGACATTAAGAACTTTAAGGCCAACTATCTTAAGTTCCATCAGTGATAACTGTGATGGCATCAGTTTATAATCAATGCAAATCTGATTATAGTTAAGCGGATTTATAGAAAATTCAAATTCCTGAAGACTTTATATAAGGCGTACGATTCATTTTCTCCCCAAAAAATAATCTTGATGAGAATGAAAATATAAATGAATGAGTAGGAAGTTTATCAATTGAATCGTTTGGATTTGTACTACTGGTGTATGCCGTTCAGTGTACTCTGTTACACAAGAACTTTGTCTAATTTATTTAGAAAATGCTTTTTACACTCAATCGGATTCAAAGTTATGTTTTTTTGTCTTTTATGAAATAATTAAAATTAGCTACCATATAAATACTCATCAATTATGTACAAAAGCTGCAAAGGGAATTACAATAAGCTATTAAAGTGTTCAGCAAAAATGTATAACGATATTATCATCCCTCTCATAAATTCTAGTAGCTGGAAAGTGGTAATGAGGTACTAAATACACCATGCTCTTTAGTTTCCATTGATTCACTTCACGTTTAACGCTAATCTTTCATGTAAACGATGATTAGCCAATAGACAACTTCGTTCTATGAATTCCAGCTATATGATCATATTGAACTGAATGTATTAAAGGATCCCAATATTGTAAACATTCAAACGACAAAACATCACTCCATGATGTCAGATAATGAGATCTTGTATGTTTTTCTCTTTCCTGAATTCGCTATCAACATTCTATTTGGATGCTAATAGTTTACTAAGATCCGTTATACGAATGTTAAATCTAGAGTGAACAATATTCAAGTGGTGAATGAAAAAATGTGTTTGTTTCTTGTTTATTTCTTTTTAGTTCTTTGTGTTCAATCATTACTTTTCTATTTTACTTTAAAAAATATAACATTTTTATTCAAGTATATAGCGAAATTTTCAATTGCATAAATGTGTTATTTTTCATGTACACTGAGAAATTTGTAGACTGAGCAATAATAAGAATAAACTATTATCATAAGAAATTGTTTGATATCTACTTTTTTTCAAGATAAATTGCATATATTCTGTTCAAAGTTTACTCATCTTCAAGTATTATAAATGTCCTTATTGATGATGATAATAATAACGGTTTACAGTAGCATCCACATTGCAATTTAGACGAAGTTTGAAAATAATATTTTAGTAGACTTGTAAGATTATAACTATTATGAAGTTATGAAATGAACCTTTAAATCTGTCACACTCTTAAAACATCTATATTCTTTGTCTACAATGAATTATGTATTTTCACTACAGTTTTATACTTATTTATTTGAACACATAAATATTGGTACAAAGGGGCACCAAATGCATATGCGTCACACAAGTCACTTGCTTTGTGTGTCGGTTGTAATACTGCCCGGGTGACCCGACCGAAGCAGGTGGTTTTCTTAGGCGGCCGTACCCATAGCCTTCGACCTAAAAGTTTGATCCACAAGTCAGTGGAGTAATGTCAAGAGATACACGTCCCATGGTAGCCGATGATCAGCAATAAGCTCATACGACATGTGTTCCCTCAGAATCCTGGAGCCCATATGTACCATTGATTTGGAATAAAGGTTTTCCAACTCCCCTAGGTGAATCTTCCATATCCACCGACCTGGTTAAAACGCCGGATATTCACCTTCCGTCCTCTCAATTTCGTAAACAACACCCCAGGAAGTGAGTAAGACTTCTCTGACCGTGACTGTATACGCGTGGCCATGTAAAAGCATTTCGAAAGGGAGAGCTGGCTCTTTCCACCCTCGGATGTACCAGGGCATTCGGGGGCCTTTCACTACAGAAAATATTTTGTTTAATGAAAGTATGAACAAATTAGTTTTATTGCTCGGATCTAAATATTGGAGGGAATGACTATATTAAAACATTTTAGTTAGAAGACGAAAATGGTGAACTATCACCGTAAATCAACTCTACTTTGAAAATTAGTTTGGCATAAACTTTTATTTTATAATTGTACAAAATGTATTTTTGTATAAGGATTTAGGCCAGTACTGGATCTGTTTTTTTTCACTTTACGATATATTGTGATATAAAGTTTAAAAAAAACAGACCTCAAATAATTCTTATAGTGAGTAGGATTTTATTTTCAATCTTCGTTATAATTAACTTTAATTTAAAAACAAACAAACAAAAACTGTCGAAACTTTGAACGGTCGCAAAAACACATCTGATTATATTCAATATCATGATATCGTTTATCAATAGGATAGTATTATGAACGTGCACATCTAATTTCCAATATATAATCAATTATTTTAAAGGAGAACTTTAATTAAATATATGTCAGTTAATTTTTAATTATATCTTGAAACCTGATTTCAATGATGTAAATCACCATTCATAAGAACGTGTTATCCCTGATGCTAACAGTGGATAGTTGATACAACGGAAAATTATATAACTGACCGTTGCAACTTTTAATTCATAGTACAATCTTTACCACATCAGATTAATTTAGGATTCATTTTTATTTCAATAATTGTCCATAAGTATAATTTTGTTTAAGTAGCCAGCAGTTTCTAAATCGTTCATAATTTTTCTACTTAAGTATACAAT
Source organism: Schistosoma haematobium (assembly GCF_000699445.3). Lineage (NCBI taxonomy): Eukaryota > Metazoa > Platyhelminthes > Trematoda > Strigeidida > Schistosomatidae > Schistosoma > Schistosoma haematobium. The sequence continues at coordinate 42,521,323 of NC_067195.1, forward strand.
AAAAGAAAGATGACAACAGTAATAAACTTGATTGTGGTTTTGTCACAAAACTTAATATAGGTCAAGGTGGATATTTTATTCTAACATAAATTTATTTCGTAGATATATCTGATTAGTACCAAATGTTTGTGTCATTATTAGAAATGAAACTGAAAAATCAACTATAGGCAAAGATATATAGTGGCTAGCAGTGGAAAATAGGACGCGCGTTTCGTCTTATTTAGGACTCGTCATCTGGATGTACCTGCATCTCAGAGTTGATGTTCACTCCAAAACTCGTGCTTAGCACCGCCCTCATCAAAGTCCATCATGTTATCCACTTAGCTACTGGGTCCTGATAGCCACTGATAGCAACTAGTAATCGTTTAACAATAGTTGATTATATTGTAATTTCATATTTTCACAGTTAATATTTTGATAATAACATTGTTAATTATCCTACTTAAAACTAAAATGAAAGCATTGGCATAGTGGTAAATCAAAATGACAAATTAAAAAATTAACATTATTACTTCTCACTATTAAACAATGACAAATCATATTCAATTGCATAATCTAGGGTTCTGTACAATAAACGAATATGTTTGTATTTACTAATCAGTAGAATTCTTTCAATCAATGGTAAATTTCAAACACTAATAATACTAATTACTAGTTTACTGTGCAAATGTAAACATTTTGTCCAAAAATCTATTCATTTGAGTAATTAATGTTAATAATAATATTATTATTATTGCCGGGATATTTTAGGTAGATAATCAATATTCTAATGATGTATGAATGCAATTAACTAAAAATTTTCAATTGCCGTTACCGATTGGTTGAGTAGATGGTTGGAGACGGATAAATAGGAGAAATGTTGTAATTACATGGTGAGTGGAGTGACGAGTAGACTAATAGGTAGAGGAAAAGAAAAATTAAATATCAGCTTTGAAAAAAATATATAAATAAAAAACTTTTAATCGTTTCATTTATTCATTTCAAAAGCAGTAGAAACTGAACTAATATACTTACAATGTATAATTAATCATGAAAATGGACAATCTTTAAAACACTTATTTGACCGGGTAGATCATAGAAATTAGTCCAAATCGGAGAAATACACTTTTGGCATCATAGTTTGATTTTAGACGGACATCCATTAAAACAATGAAAAACTGGATAGCTGTTTAGTCTTGGTTTAGGAATTATCAGCACTGTATCTGAGATCCCAATATAAGGTGGAATTTAGAACATTCGTGTGCTGGAGTTGACATGTAAAATATACCTATTATATTAGCTACTCAAGTAAAATATTTGGGGATTGAATGTGTATATAAGTTAGGGTTGAGAGATGTGTAAAGGTATAATATTGCTAACGAATGACATTAATTAAAAAGTAAGACCGAGTTTTATATTCATTTTTGAAACTTCGTTTTAACAATTCCCAACCTTAACAGAAACTATTTTGTTAGTCTTTTAGCAAAAACTTTGGAAGTTCATAATACAAACAAATTTTTCGAGAGTTTGCGGAAAGATTTAGGTTGGATACTTGGAATGTGAACTTTTTTAATCAAACAACAGATTACTTCCATTTTTCTTTCGCTAAACCAATATTACATAATTGAAATTGTTTGCGATAATTTTTTTAACCTAATGATTTCTAACAGATAGTATATACACATAACTGAAGTGTAAATTCTCAAATGTTTAAAGTTCTAAGGGAAATGAGGTATTTTTATATGAACTTATATCTGATGACATTGATGTAATAAAAATTTTTCAAAATAGATTACTTCAATGTAATGGACACAAAGTTAATTGACCTAATACCTCAAGCATGAATTTTATCCACAGTCTATCATATCCATTATCATTATTATCATTAGAAGTGTCAAATTATTATAGTATACAAAAACATATACAAACTAACCAGTACTTAGACAGGAACCAGTTGCTTCATTAATTTTTACTGAGCTTAAATGAATTTAACTCGTACTTCTGTCGAGTTGTGAAATCTGAACTAAAGTTAACTTTAGTTCATACATTTTGAAAAAAATTAGGCATAAACACATCAATGTTAAAAAAGGATGACGATCTCAGATTTAACTACTTGTCAAACTAGAAGGGAACGTGTTCTGTCCTCCCATTTAAGAACGACATTATTTTTACATATTCTTACAAGCTAATGTCAGGCTTGATATCATATAGTAAATTACTTTCAGCCGTTCATTACACATTGTAAGCAAAGATGAATAGTGGCTAGCAGTGGAAAATAGGACGCGCGTTTTGTCCTATTTGGGACTCATCAGCTGGATGTATCCGCATCTCAGAGTTGATGTTCACCCCAGAAATCGAACCCAGTGCTGTTCGCTTCAAACGACCGTCACGTTATCCACCTAGCTACTGAGTTCCTCATAGAATGCACATATATCAATAAGAGACTGATCAATTGCAGTCCTAAACATCTATGGGAAGATTCAAACAAACAATACAAAATGAATGTTCATTACGCAGTTCATCTAAGGATTTAAATTAGATGATCGAAAATCAGAATGGCTTTTGTTAAATTATTGTTGTGTTGTACAGTGGTGATATTTAGATTTGAATGAAAATGAATACGAAGTATAAAAGTAAACAATAACTACTTCCACATTCTGTTACTTGCCCTTAACAATATACACTATGAAGTAATAAAAAAAAGGCATGCCGGCATTCAATACTACTCAAAAATAAAGCTTAATATACATAGTAATGGTAATATGGAGAGTATATTGTTGTGGAAAAAAATATTTAAAGTAACGAGTTTAAAAAAATCGTCTCTCCAATTGGGTAATTTCAGAAAAAAATTCACTAAGTTTTGGCAAATACTGCTTTACACAGACATATGTGCATCATTTTCCATTGCGTTTAAACTAAAACTACAAGTGAAATTTGTTATATAATGAAGCTCTGTATTTTCAATATTGCTGCCAGAAAAAATCTGATGTTACATAATAAAAAATGACAGATGGGCTTATAGTAATGGTCAATAATTCAAAGTGACTTAATATAGGTCAGTATATATGGTATTATTATTATTATTATTATTATTAGTAGTAGTAGTAGTAGTAGTAGTTGTTGTTGTTGTTGTTGTTGTCAGCTATAATTTATACCCATTATTGTAGAATTATTAGTATGCATGCGACCTGATTTTATAAAGGCAAAACATAGATGCGTTAAGAGTTAATTGTTTCTTACAGGCTAATTGGATGTCAAATATTTATGGGTTATTTAGAATTCGCTTACATGAACAACAATTCTTTCAGCCCTGTATATTTTATAAAAAGTCCACTTTGTTAGGTATACTAAAACAAATTTTTTTTTAAATTACATGATTATTAATAGATAAATGGAAATTAAATGTTATGTTTTATTATTCACTGTTTACTCACCATCTGAAGCAAGTTTGTTCTGATTATACATGAACATTTTTATGTTTTGAATTTAACTCTTTGATGTGTCTCGGTCCTTTTGTTCTCCCTAGGTACATTATTATGAACAAGCCGATAGTGTAGAGATTTTTGCACAAACGGGAAGTGATTTTCCTATCAGAGTGATATCAAGTGGTACATTAGTCAAAACTGGGATGCACTAAGGAGATGATTCATCTTAGTTTAAGACTTCTCAGCAGTCTATAAGAATAACATTCGTAAATACGTTTAATTTGTGATATAGAGTGATTCTACACCCAGTGTTCCACTTTGGTTTAGTTGACTTTAAAGGTAATTAATTCCCGTTAGAACTTTTGGAGGTTATCTTCAGTGAGCACATGATTATTGTACACTAAGGTGGTTTTGTACAGTTTGAAAGTAATTTTGACTAGACAAGAAAGAGCCAGGAACTAGAATGAAATAGCCATCTGTCGCTTATTTATGTCCCATCGATTCACCGGTTATTATTAGTGTTTGACAAAAACCAAGTCTACAATATTATTCATTAGTTCATGGATGTTTCGATATGGTTAAACAACAAATATGCAAGGATCCTGCTTATGTTAAGTGTAGGTTTTGGCTATGCTTGGATTTCAGTATAAGTAACCCGGTGAGCTAAGTGAACACATGTACTTGAGTAGTGTTAAGCTTCTCGTTTAAGGATTTATGGTAACAACCAGATACCCAAACAAAAACAAATGCAGTGTGGTTTGAATGTTTTACTCAGTGATTAGGAGTCACGTTGTTTCGCCACTTAGTCATCAGTCCTAATGTCTACATACATATATATGTATAACCCTTGAAGATGAAACTATAAATCTTATCAGAAGGTAATGCTTTTATAAACATCCATTTTCATGATGGCACACCTTTACTCGACAGATCTTAAGTGTTTAGTGTTGATCGTAGATGATTAGTAGATCGACCTCTGTTATCTATCCAAATGGAAATTATCCAAGTAAATATTTATAATGTATATCTACTAAACTTTACTCACATGGGAGGCTGAGAGGTAGATTATCTCTTGGTTGATGAAAAAACTTGATTTCAGAAGATAATAAAATGTGAATAAATATACATGCTAAAGAAGTATTAACATCATCTAGTAAAACTAGGCTTAATTGTGGCTTGGTGCCTAGAATGCTTTCAAGCATTTAATCATTTATTTAAACACCGTTTTATCTGCTTCACTTTATGTAGATGAGTAGCATAACCAGCTGTCAAATAAAAACGTTTGAGTTAAAGCTAAATAATTAAAAATGTGTCTTATTACAAAGTTGTATTAAACATTGAATTAGAAAAAATAATTAATGTTTGTCAGAATATCAACTATATGTTTGTTATTATGTTACATTTCCGAGTACAACAATTTGGTGAAATATAAATAATTTAACAAAATAATCATTATGTATTCTTACAACATTAGTCAGTAAACCTTTGTAAATGTTTCTGTATCATTACAATAAATGGAAGTTTCATTTGTGAAATGACCAGAAAATTGAATTTGTCATCAAATGACCTATTTTAAAGTACAATACTTAAGTGGCTGACTAAATTTTGCTTACGCAAAAGAAACCCATTGTTGAATAGAAACACTGATCTCTGAAGAATTCGGACTTTCAAACTTCTGGCAACCAATCCACTAATCTAAAGCACAAGACTGAACCCCTTTACATATTTCAAGCTTTATTAATTTCATTAGTGTAATTTTATGTATATAAAGATTTTTTTTAAAGTTCCATTTACCACGTTAAAGTTGATGTAAATACGTACAACAATTCTACACACACATTTCATGCTATTTCATATGTTTCCATCATACAATCATTCAAAGTAATTTTACTGACGTATTAAAGGATGTTTTTTGTTTATGAAAATAACCTTCATTAAGTTGGGCTTCTTTCATTATTGTTTTAAGAAGTGAAGCTCAGGATTATCATCTTTCTTTTGAAAAAGGCTGGTGGAATATTATGAGGAAAAGGAAGATGTGGGAATGGTTAAACTTGAATATACTTTTTATTTAAGCTGGTAATAGATGGTGAACTAATGAACATCCAGTAATAAAGACTAAACAGACGTTTCACCATGATTTAAATTTAGACCCAACATATGACATTGCAGAAATCAAGAATTTCAATTCTCGCGGTGAGCATTACATATTTAGACAATCGATTTGGAGCCTAATGCTCAACATTCGTAACTTCTCTTCAGTCGAGATGTTGTTTGGCTATCATTTCACCTCAAACTGAGAAGAAACAAAAGTTCGATGCCTCCTTGTCTTCGCTGGTTCTTTTGGATGCATCAATTTATGATAATAACTAAAAAGATTTATAAGTTTCTTACGTTGATAATAATATAGGGCTCAATGTTGAAAAGCTGTGTTGCCGTGTACGTAATAGAAGTGATAAATCATCTGGAAAGCCTAGATAATCCACTTGCGTCCTAGGTTCACAATTCATTCCACAGTCTCCCTGAGATGTTGACGTCTTCATAATCCAGTCTGCCACTAGTTAGAGCAAAATAGATGAGTGGAGGCAACATTGTCTGTCACCAGTTTCAACTAGATACACTTGTGAACAACGCACCACGGATGAGGTTGCAATTCCATCCATTATAGAAGTTCCATGTAATGGTGATAATCGTTTCAGGTACTTCACAGGTTGTCCTATTCACTCTGTCCATCGTTTTCTCATAATCAAAGAAATTGATGTTTCGTGATCAGCTCCATTAACTTGGTTGTTCAACATTTATTATCACTGTGACACTTCAATTCATATCTGATTGCCAATAATATGCGGAAAATAATATCGAATCAAGTAATTATATTTCTAACTGACATCACATGCACATAAACACTAGGTCTAAAACAAAATATAAGATGCTTCATAACACTTTTTTGTTGTTAGATTTCATTGTTTACTCTCTACAAATGTTTGTTTAGGAACAATTAGTTTGTAGTTGGTTTTTGTAATGAATGTTTATTCTAATTTTCAAAATTAATCTTGAAAAACTTGTTTTCACTTTCTTGTCTTATAAACAAATACATTAATTACATAATGTAATGAAAGTAATCAATCCAACTTCCGGTTAATAATTTATTCCATTAAACTTATTCACGTTTTAAAAGAGTTTCAGTTAATCAGCAATTTACTTCTTATCTAAAAGACAACAACAACAACAGCAACAAAACAATGCCATCTGCAAATAACAAAACTATGTATGACAGAATTATGCAAATACGAAAATAATAAAATAGAACCATTTTGAATTGATTTGACGTAATAAAACAAACAAACTAAAATATTTAGTGAATTTTCAATGTTACTAAACGATACTTCATTTTGGCATTAAAAAATATAAACAGAAGAGAAATTTAACATCCACAAAGGGAGATGATGAATGTAGAATGGATTAGTGCATTATTCTTTTTAAAAAATTGTTTGAAGTGATTTGTATTTTAATGCTTTGTCAAAAGAAAGAAAAACGATGACACAAGGAAATAATATACAATCTGTTAATACAATTCAACGTCTTTTTTGGCATAATGATGTAAAAATTTGAGTTGTCTGCTCATATAATTACCGGATACAATGAATATTTTATAATTAATTAGTTTATTATTTCAGATTTGTTCTTTGAATAATGAGTATTAGTTCTAGAGTTAATTTAAAAGATCGTTCTTCATTCATTTTTAATGAGAAATGTAATATGAGATAAACAAGTTACAATTTTAACACCTTTCTATTATATATATATAAAGAAGAATTCCTAGTCAAATCATCTATTTCAACTGAGTATCTATTGTAGAACATGCATATTATAAAATTGTTTTTAGAATCTGAACAATTAATGTATAAATAGTTTTAACTAATCACCAACCAATTCAATGTGAACTTATTTAGGGAATTGACTTAAATCTTATAACAATAAACAATGACAAAACAATATAGAACTAAGAGTTCGTTTAACCATGTTTAAGTGTTTGTTGTTTGTGAAAATGTAACCCATTTGATTATTTATTTATTTATTGTTCAGATTGTTATCATCTTTCCATACATGCAGGACTTCATCGAATATTTTTTTCTTTATATACGATAAAATCTTTTGAAATAATTTCATTTCCATCAAAGTTAATTTCATATCTCTCTTCTTTTGAATGCAGTGACTGACTACAGTCTAGGTCTTTTGAGTATTAGGGAATTTGTTTTAAACACTTTTTACGTCATTTAGTCCTCATGATTAACTCTCTGGGTGCCTCGTACAAATACTGCATTCTAGAGACGTCATTTTATTCATTTTCCTCTATAATTAAATCCTTGATTTTTAGCGAAGCAAGACTAAGAGTATCGTTATGGTTAATTATAAGAAAGATGGAACAATAAAATCATCTCAGTGTATCAGAACATCAAGAAGTCAAATAGTGTATTTGCTTCATTGAGTTAACGTCAGCTCTCTGACTATTTAAATCGTCTATTCATAACAAATTTACAGCTTAGAAAAACAATCTATGAAATTGATTGGTCCCCGGATAGTTTCAAACAGTTCTTAGTAGCTTTCGAATTGTCTTTTGTTCTTAAATGATGATAATTTCTTCTTCAAAACTTCATTTGTATATCATTAAATTCATCTTTAACTGATATCAAGACATAAGTATGATTTTCATATATATTTGAGACATTTATCACCAACTGCCTATGGTTACTTGGCTATCAATTTGTAACATTAAACTGAATTTATGAATGTATCACCCGATGAGAACTTATTGAAAAGAACATTCTTTGCGCATATTTCGTTATTCAATAAAAATAAAACTTTCCAATGACTGCCGAGTAATAAACTGAGGTTGAAGAAAATGACTTGGAGTTAATTCGGAGTACGCCGACCTATTATAGAAAACGCATATGGACAAAAAACCTTAGTACTGAAGAATATACAAAAAATTTATGTGTGATATTGTGAAAGTCTGTTCATTAAACACAGAAGTATGAGGAAAGAATTAATCTAGAATACGAAGAAACTGATCCGTAAAACTAAGATTTACGTACGTAGTAGAGGAAGAAATTTTTTAATTCCCAACCATCGATAAAGGACGTAGAGCTTAACTGATAATTGGTAACAAAACAAGTACGAAGAATAGATAATATTCTCAGTTAATTTCTCTCCTAATTACTTTTTTTTCAATGCATAAACCTGCATATATTCATTCCGATCGCTTTGTAGAGAATGTATAAATTTAGCATTTTTTATGAATAACTGACACTGATAAGTCTCACAAAATCACCCCGAAGACATTTTAATTAAGAGCATTTGCTTGAAAACGAGTGATTATCATTACATTAGACTCCTAAACGTTTTAGCAAGAAGTTTATACATACAGAGATAACCAAACTGAAGGTGATACATTAACTTAACGACTACATTAAGTGAGAATCTGTAAGGACCAAAACCTAAACAAAATTAAACATGATCAATAATTTTAAAAAAAAATCACAATGTAGACACTTTTGAAGTGTTGTAAAACTGAGAACTACGTTTGGAGCTAATAGTTAAACAAAGATAGTAGCAGTGTGAGATTGTTGGTTGGTAGGCATTCTTCATCTGTGTTTTTGACATTTAAGGACAATAATGATTGACTGTTGTGACTGTCTGCATGGTAATTTCCGGTAAATTTGTGCATTTTATCAAATTACCAAGTCATTCTAGTAACGAATATTAAATTTAGTAGATTTGCGTGAATTAAATTGAGGACTGATATTAGAATAGTGGTTATGTATGAAATTTAAAATACTTTTGTTATAATTCTAGAGTAAGACATTCAAATATACCATAGTTAGGAAGAAAGAAAATAAGGACATCATATGGTTTCTAAATTACATAGCTAGATGAGGTCTGTTTTGATTAAGAGTAAACTATACGAAAAATTAAGTGAAATATATTAATTAGACAATAAGACATGCAGATATACTTAATAGAAGTTATAGAAATATAGTCAGCAATGTTTCATTATATTGGTTTAAGAAATTTGACAGCCTATATGTTATTAAAATTTCTTTCTAAATATAACATGCTCAAACCCAAGGAAAATTATGATTGTATATAGAGAATGAAGAATTGAATGCAAAGTGTATTTTTATATGGATTTCATCACATATTAAATCAACCAAAATAAAAGTCGAATTATCATATGGTAGACAATTTTAAGCTTAGAGTTTCCTACTTAAAAAATTAAAAAATACACATCAACAAAATATTGGTTTGTAATTTATCTTTCTTACATCTGAAGACGGTCAATAAATGCCAAAACTTATTAACTTCAAAATAGGTTTTGTTTTTCGAACAAAAACGACACGTATCAAGTCTGATTGGTTCATTTAACAGTTGAACTAACAAGTAGATCTAAGCTAGACCACCATGGAAAACCTGGAAGCACTGGACGGTCGTTTCGTCATATCGCAGTGCGCATCCACGACCTCGCCTCGCGAGCGCGTTTGAAAGGATTCTTCTTAAAAAGAAATCCAGCCTTTCATGCTTACTACTTGGTATGTTATTTAAACCAATCGGTGGTAGGTGACCAAAACATTGATGCTCAGTTTTTAAATCGAGTATATAATATATTTTTATTAGTTTCACATCTGAATTCAACATTAAAATGTATACTGAATATCGATATCCAAACCTTTTCTAGATAAGGAAAATAATTTAAAGCCATTTGCGATAAATCTTCAAACTTTGTACAACATAACTAGCTAGTAAAGAGTAAATGAAGATATTAGTAGTCATCCGTTTCACTAATTTTGTCCCTTAACTGACCATGACTAGAAAATCCTGAAAAACAGCCTGATGAGACTTTGATTACCAAATTATTAATTTGTCTGCAATTAAAGTCAGTGAACCTTGACAGTTCATAGTTTTATATGTTCATTATATCTCGAATCCTGATTTTTTTTTCTGGGAATGAAACCACCAACCAACCTCTTAACGCACTTATTCTATGCTTGTCAGGATGAATATTTTTACAGGTTAACGAAATTATTTACTCGGTTATCAAAGAAAAATGATTATAGACCTTTATAAGAATCAAAATTTGCATTCTGAAATTTATTAGGTCGTCACTATGAGTCTCAGATAATTATTTCTGCCTCTTTGAGAACTTGTATTACGATAGACTAGTAGCGATAAGTTAGTGCAATTATAACTCAAAAATAACCTTTTCATTTGTCATGCCATCCATTAAATTCTACAGACGTCCATTTCGAGAGTAATGGATTCTCTGTGTGATCCACAGTTTCTCGATTTGCATTTATGAAGGTTGCTACAAATATAAGTCTGGTTAGACGTTCAAGCTCTTTGAAAACATATTTCCAAGTGGTAGACAATGATTAAGAGGGAATCGGAACTCTATTTTTTTAAACTTCGTTTGTAAATTAAGTCATACGTGGTGCGTACCATGCTGAAATGCATAACTTTTGTTGGACTACTACTACTACTTTTAATAACATTCTAAGGGACATCCCAAGTCCATGTTACTTGCGTCCTAGCAAAATCATTAATATCTGTCCGAGTAACTAACTCATTTCATTCCCAGTTTGAAAATCAAAACGATGTTCCACATTGGTATAGTCGAAAACGGTATTATATTGTTATCTTCAGGGGATTAATGTTTGTTAAAAATTCCAATGATAAATTAACAATAATCACTGTTACACTAAATCTTTCAATGGGTATTCAAAATTAAGTATAGAGTTCAATGATATAAATCTATATCATACCCAAAAATGTATTTAAAGTCAAAAGATAATTTAGATGAATATAGATATAAAACAAGAAATCTCCATCTATTATATATATATGGTGAATCTTGACAAAATCTGCTTTACGACTGAACAGCTGTTCATTGTTTCATCAGTGTTTTGCTACTATATAAAAAAACGATGTGGGCAATATTCGGAAATGTTATGTTTTCTAAAAAAACTATAATATATTATGTTGTAGGTAGTTTACACCTTTACATCTATCATTGTATATGAATGAGTGGACCAAAGTGATTTTTTCTAGTGTGAAACGAACTATATAGTTTTCGTAAAAATACAATCAGTAATGTTTCAATCATATGAATAATTTTGTCCACTTTTTGTATACATATGTGCACTGAATTCATTCTGTTAAATTCAGATACTTTTAGACTTACGGACTTACTAATTGAACCAGTGAAGTTTACATAAAACTAAATTTTCGATAGAATAATCAGAAGACGGAGTTGATCTGAAAAATGTGGTATATTTGCGCTATACATATACTTGTCAAGGCATTTTATATGAAAATCGATCAGGGTCAAACAAATAAAAGTTCAATTAAACAGTGATAGTTGTAAATAAAGGAGAGAGAAAATTAACATAGAATGGAAAGAATAGAAAATTGTCGCATTACCCTATGCTATAAAATGGCTTAAATATTACCAGTGCAATCTGAAGGTTGCAACAAATTGTTGCTGTACATATAAGGGAGGTTTGAACTTATGAATAGCTAATGCTTCCATAAACCTAAGAATTTGTCCGTGACACTTTCTATAAAATGTTTTAAAAGCTGTATTGGTGTCAATTTTGTGTCTCGTTTCAATTATATTCTTTGCTATCGATTAACACAGTTTTCTAATTCTCACGTTTATCGCAGTATTTAACATAAACTGATTTTGAATCCATCCAGGCATATGTTCCGAATCCCTTGATTGCATTGTTCGATCATTCCTCCCTATGTATGTATGTCCACACAAACATGTAAACTGGTAAGTTCAGTGAGATTTGATGTAATCGTTAGTGCAATGTCTGGGTCTATTTGGAATCATGCGATTAGTCCTTTCAATTACAATCAGTTTAGCAGTGTAATGTGTCTTATCTATCACTGATTTTGGACTCTTTCTTAAAGTCACACTGTTAGATCCATCCTCCCAAATGGTAGAGATATATATAAAATTCTATTGGGAACAGAATTAAATAGATGTTTTGATGTTGAATAACTTTGCATCTATTTATGAACCTTCGTGGATGACCGTTTGACATTAGTGTATCAGTCAGTTTTGCGTCTTCACCAACTGTATCTATGGAATACATTCTTTGAATCCTGTTGAAGAGGCACTTTATCAAGCCTCGCTTGTGTTACAAAGGATAGAAACTGTAGAAATTTAAATATTGACCAGTCCAGGTCGGTTTTCTATAAACTGACTGCCTTATAAATAAATTAATATATTTGTAATATCCCAATGAGTAGAAAAATTAGGTTTTCTGACGTTTCATGACTCAGTGTAAGCCACTTCTTCAGAGAATAAATGACCAAATCAAAATTAATCTATGTTTAAACTTGGATTTAATTTTTCTAATCATCGGGATATTACAAATATATTAACTTATTTATAACAATCTACCCAATGCGCAATTTATTCGAAATTATCACGTCAAACTTTGGTAATGATACCTATGACCGCTTTATGGTTCTATCTTCCCTTCGACTCAAACGTATGTCTATAAAGGACAGTCGGTTACTACTTTTTTCGCCACAGGTCATTACGATATTATTCTGTACGTTATAGAGTTTGTTTTATAACCGAGAAACATCGAAATCTATATAACGTGTAACTAATATATCATACATGTATCGCCTATACAGAGTTACAATGCTGATGAGCTCACTCGTCATATTTTCAATATATGATATAAATAAATCTGCTAAGAGAGGCCCTAAAGGAGTATCCATAGCAGAACTATCAACTTGTCGAAAATGTTCACCTTCAAACGTAGATCGAACCTTTACAGTAAATAACAAAAGTAGGTCTTCTCGACAGAGTAGACCGAATAGGAAAAAAGGGTAAATTACTCGATGTATGGTCACAAAGGAAATCAACAGTCTTGATTAAAGGTACATTCTTAAAAAGAGATATTACATAAAAAGAATATATAGTCTTTACTTAACTGTTAATTTCATCAAGGAGATCAATTGGTTCAAATATATCTTTTAAGGAAAACTTACATAATTTGTTACGGATTGAGTTTAACAATTTAGCTAACCACTTTTCTGTAGATGAACTACACATAGATAATATTAGTTGTAATGGATTATTGGAATGTTAGAGTTTTGCAATTTTTAGGGAGACGATACATAAATAGTAGTCGTCACTGTTTAGTCTTTTTTTCATTGTAATTTGAATTGCTGATAACTTCCTTTCCTTGAGCTGTGTGTTCAATGCTTTCTTATTGATATTATCCTTACATTTTGTTCTTAATTCGTCAACCACTCTGTATTGCCGACAACTTGAAGCATTTAATACCCATAATCTTTTCGATTCACTAAACCAACACCTGAAAGAATTGAAGCTTTTATTCATCTTTAGTGTTAATCAACTTTATTATGTTATGCCTACTTAATTTTACCAAAGTATTTTAAGTGAAATAATATCACAAAATAAAATTAATTAATTCATTTACGGAATAAAAAGCTTTTAACTTTAGTGTGTTTATGAAATAATTCGTTAGCTAATCCCTTCTAGCAGTTAAATATAAATGTTATTAAGCGGCTACTTAATAAAATAACCAAAGTGAATTTATTAAGAATCTAAGACATGAAAATTTCGAATTGGTTATAATAAAGAGTTGAATGTTTTGTTCATCTATAATGATTACCTGACTTTCAAAGTAAATTGTATACTGTTTTTGCATCTGAACTAGATGTTAATGATTTCGTTTGAAATAACCAAGGATGTTTTATAGTAAAACCAATCAATTCAGTGAATTCGATTCTATAATAAAACAAATATTTATCATAAACATTTCTAAGAACGATTAGAGAATAAATTTATTTACAAGATTATAATTGGGAAAGACTGAATCAGAAAAATGAAATATTGAAAACTGATAGTGTAGATTTTTCTCATTTGGATTTCAAAGATTACAGTTGACTCAATGGTTAAGTGGATAACGCAGTGGTATTTGAAGCGAACGATATTGAGTTCGAGTCCCGAAAGGAATATGCATTCCGGTATGGAAGTACATACAGATGACGAGTTTCAAATAGGACGAAATGTGAGTCGTGGTTTCAACTGCCAACCACCATCATCTGGACATATAGTGGTTAGGAAGATATGTTGTTCAGACATACTCTGTGATAATGCTGAGTTCTCTCTGTTGAATGGCTTAACTAAGACGTTTTCATCAAAGTTTTGGACAATGTCATTAGTGATTACTTTGAGGATAAGTGTGAATTGTGGGTACTTTAAATGTATCAAATCAGTCCGTTTTGATGACCTTGTATCGGATTAGTTATCTCTAGGGATTTTATTATCTTCATCTGTCTTAGTGTTCTCATTGGATGTTTAAGTGATTTAACTTCTGTCAGAATTACAGTGGTGGCTACTCAAGGGCATACATATGGAGTTTTGTACAAGCCCAAACTGACTGTGTTACCCTGAATGAGCAAAAAGTTAGAGAAACCGATATATCATCATAAAATCGCCTGACAGATACTCAAAATGCAGATCGGCCTACCATTTATGAAGAAAACTTTAGAAATCAAGACAAAAATTTTAAGACTCTTCGGAATCGATATTGCTCATAAACCAAGACAATAACTCCGCTCCATTCTTTGAACGGCCAAAATATGCTAAAGTAAGAGAGGGAAAATGCAACATTATCTACAAAATGAGTTGTGTCAACTGCGAGAAGCACTATAATGGACAGAGTGAATGTCCACACTATTTACTTACACGCGGATAAAGATTAACGTTGAAAATCTATAAACTGCTATAATTAAATATTAATGAATCGAAAATAAAAGTACACCTGTAGATAATAAAATCCGTAGAGATATCTAATCAGAAACAAGGTAATCAAAACGGACTGATTTGATACTTTTGGAGTAACCAGACTGCACACTTCTCATTAAAGTAATCACTAATGATATTGTCCAGAACTACAAGAAAAGCTTTGCCATTAAACAGCTCGACTGTGATAGCTCAGAGTTACCCAAAATACTTTAATTTAGAAAAGATCACTGGTCCTCAGTTATAAAAATAATTATAATCAGGAATAATAATTGAGAGATCACTACTTATAAAGTAGCGTCAAAGCTGGTGATACATAAGGGAATAAAAATGTTATAGGTCCAGTATTATCATGGAAAATAGCTTTAACATTTTATAGGAAAAGTGTAAATGTGTGAATTTCGAGCTCGTTAATGTTTGGTTTACGTAGATGAAAGTGTTTAATGTTAGATGTACAACCTTTTGTATGTATTAATAATATTTCCTATAAAGCGACATTTCCTCTATACGTGATGGATCATTGAGTTTGCAGAAACAGCCTAATAAGCAAATATCTATCTGTTGGTTTATAGGTTGAGCTAACCATTTAAACCAAATATTCAGTTACACCTTGACTTAAAAATACTAAATATTATTCTTTAAATATTGTGGGATGAAATAAATGCATCCGACCATAAAATCAGAGTTCATTTACTGGTTGATGGTTAGCATTTTGGTGCAACTTGTCGAATTCCCTGAATTGATTGAATTTCAAGTGCGGTTACAGGTAAGAGTCTTAAAATTCTGTTATAGTTTTTATTGTTTAAAAAATTGTGGAAAAGATGGGTTCAAGGCATTTTATTATTATTATTTTAACACATAGATATTGGTACAAGGAGGCACCAAATACATATGCTCCACACAAATGTCATTTGATACGTTTGAGGGCTTTGATACTGCCCGGGTACCCAAACCGAAGCAGGTGGTTTTCTTAGGGGGCCGCACCCGGAGCCTTTGACATGAACGTCTTATCCACAAGGCAATGGAGTAATGTAAGGAGATGCGGTCACTTGGTAGCCGGTGACTAACGATTGGTTCATACGCCATTTGTTCCTTCAGGATACTGGAGCTCATGCGCACCATTGGTTTGGAACCAGGGTTTTCCAATTCCACTAGGTGGACTCTCCATGTCCACCAACCCGGTTAAAGCGCCGGACATTCGCTCTCAATTTTGTAAGCAACACCCGCTCCACGAGATGGCAGTGGGTAGGACTTCCCTGGCAGAGGCTATATACCCGTGGTCATGTGAGATCACTTTGAGAGGTAGAGCGAACTCTCCACACTTTCGGCCGTACCAGGGCATTTGAGGGCCTTGTCTTACCTAAATTCAACTAAAGTGATGGATACATTATTTAGTGCCATGTTTCAAGAAGTTATCATTAATTTTGTAAATCATCAAGATATTTATAGAAATCATTCACTATTTGATATCTGATGGACTTTATGTGATTTTCAATTAAAAATAAATCTTTAATATCATCATTAAAATGTGATCACTGAGCTAAAGATAGTAATATTTGTATTTTTTGTTTTGTTTTATAGGACACTTCAACTTTAATTCTTCAAATGATAGTGGTTAATTATGCTATTAAATTAGTCACTATGCGGTTTTCACGTTTTTTTTTCATATTAGGAAAAGCAACCAATTATCTATCGAATTTCAATCAGTCAGTCAGTAACAACGTAGAACTTCGTACGTACGTACATCAGTTCGAATTTAAATACATTCAAATCAAATTATTATTTAAGATTTTTGTCAATTAGTTATTTCTATGACCATTTTCTTGGTTATTATTATTTCTATATGTATTGATGTTACAAATTCCAAGAAGTCTATTATACAAATGGAACTGGTTTTAGAAAATTTATTAATTTTTTCAGATATACATTTTATCCAACATTATTTATTCAGATGTGTGACTTATTGTGTTTTATATTAAAACGATAAAATTTTTTTTTAAAAAAAAAGTACATTCATTGATGTTTAACAAACAGGTGAGTATGACAGAGTTCTGAAACTAAAACAAAGAAGAAAAAAATTATCTTTCTAGGAAAATTCGCCATTAGTTGAAATTTCAAAATATTTCAGACACCTGTCTATGGATTTGAAGAGAAAACTTTTTCATTCTATCACTTAACAAAAAAAAAAAGAAAAACGTAAAGAAGAGATTTATCTACGGAAAGACACAATGGGCAACTGATTGAAAAGAAATTATTATGAATAATGTTGAAATGGATTAAACAGACAATCATCCGTAATCAGTAAAAAGGGAAAAGACTATATGTATTTATATATGACATATTCTTCTGTAGTGGTGACTATGTTAATGTATTAATGAACTATTTAGCAATACCAACAAATATAACAATTTTATTCTGTTTACTGTGAAACTGATTAGGATAATAATCATTAAAAACTGTTTTATCTTATGGCTTTCAAAAACCTTCACTAAATACCAATGACTTTTATTAATTCAAAAATCTAATTACAATTTGGTTGTTTTTATTGTGTCAAATGATCATTGAATTATTAAATTATATATTTTATTACATAATGAGCTACTATTCTGCTTAGTTAACTATTAATTGAAGTTTCTTTTTTCAGTTTAGCGATAAATTCAACTGACTTTATCACTTATAAGCAGTATTGTCAAATTTAAATATGCGCTTACTATGAAATTTCTCTTGTTTATTGTTACTTATTAACTTGTGACATGATTGTATAAACAGTAGACTATTAAGATTTGTGTTATTTGTTTATAAATCTTATCCTTTGATGTAAAACATTGAATGGGCTTCAAATAAAAGAAAAGTAAACAAGATATTACAAAGTTATTGATAAATAAACAAACACATAGATGTGTATCTGTGTTTATCACTCTATAGCATAATTTAGTAAGTGTAATTTGGCAATTTTCCAATATATCATATATTTCAAATGTTCTTAGTGAAGTCATTCCATTCTTATAATGGATAATGTATCGAACAAAACCTCAAGTATAACTCTAATTCTACTATATGTCATAGTTTAGGCTTGTTGGTAAAAATTTTGTGATTCAGATTAGTGAAGTATTGTAGTAGTAGTGCGGTGTATGCTACTTATGTCGATAAACCGATTATTCAGAAAGACCTGCATGAATAGTCAAACTATAAGCATCACTGTGCAAACAATAAAATTTAGTGTTCACAGATATTTGCAATCAAGTTCTTATTAGTGATTTTGAATTATAAGACTTTTGTGAATGAAATAGTTTTGAATTTTGATCTGAACTATTAAGATTTCCACATTTTTATTGTGGCAAAACTAGTCAACTTGTTCTAACATATTCTAAACTATAAATTATTTTAGATTGATTAAGAACACTAAGTAAGAGATTTGATAAGACATTTGTGTAACAATTGAGATAAAGGGATGAACCTCTAATTTCCAAAATATTCAAAGTTGATAACTATTTTTGGCAAAAACAACACAAGTTTTTACCAAATACGGCAAGACAAATTAGTTTCACGTATTATATTTTTGAAGAAATATTTAATGTATTCTTTATATTCAGCAGTACTATTACAAAGAATGAATGAGTCTATTTTGGGAAAACACGTTTTAATCAGAAAATCTTAAGTGCGAAGCCATATTTGAGGGACTTAGTTCTCAGTATTAGTTTTAAACGTTCAAAATTATTATGTAGCTGATAAAGCCATCTTACTGTTTGGAAAATGCATAAATATATTCCGATAGTGGGTCATGAACTACAAATTAGTTCTATCTAAAAACAGTATTCATATGTGTTTTCACCATCAAAAGTTATAAACAATTTACTAAAAAACAGTTGTGCACCATAGTAGGCTATTTGTGCAGAATGAATGAAATCTGATTTAGAACGGTAATGTAACTAAAGAAAAGTTCACTTACAAAGTAATTTGTTTTGAAAAGACAGTTTAATAAGAATCATCATCCTTTGAGTATAAAGATAAAGTAAATACAGAACCTGCTTTATCATAATTATTTGGACTCTTGAATAAAGTTCTAGGGATCCGCATTTATCTTTGTCAATATTCATCAAGAATGTTTTTATCCATTTTTATAGATACCATTGTGTAGTGGTTGTCTGATGACTTCATAGATGAAAGACATAATGAGTACTAATTCAGATAAAATAGAATTGAAAACGTTGGGCTGGCAATTACCCAGATGAACAATTGTCGGTTCGATGGTACTAAATAAAACGTCCAAAGCACTCCTTAAGTAATTAGCAATTTTGTGAACCCAAGAAAATTGTTTAAAGCAATTAGTTTATGTTCTTAATAATACTTTAAATGATAAGGCGTTCGATGCCAGTCAGTCGTCAGTAGTATTTGTCTTTTTCTTTTGGAAAGATATATCTCTCCTATATAATTCTTTTTTCTAATTAATTTTTAAATAGGTATATTTACTGACCAAAACGATGGATACAATTTCTGCAAACAGCACTTCATTCATCAAAGCTATCATTATACCGAAATATTATAAATATCATTTTGCTAATTTACAAAACGATAATGGCTGCATTGTTTAAATAAGTTAGTAGAATTTCTATTTCTTATAGAGTTAAATTTAAAGATTATTAGAAGTCACAAGACTTCACAAGTGTTTCATCCTAGATTGGAACACCACATCAGTGAGTATATATACACACCACAAGATTAAACACAAGATACTCAGTTTCAGAAATGAGCACGAAAACGTTTATATATATAGTCAATTTACTAGTTAATTACCGTTATTTTATTATATCCTTTTTTCAAAAAACCACATAGTGGAGAAATTATTTTCGCTTATATGATTAAAGATACATAATGGTAACCTTTGATGTACAAATTTTGTCCAAATTTCTGTCTTAATTCAAGCGAGAATTTATAATCCTTAATAAATGAAAATCAAATTTTCAAGGAATCCTTTCAATTTGTTGATCAATAATAAAGTATTAATCAACACTTTCAGAATTATTTACACAAATCTTAATTTCAACCTATCACTTATAGAATCATCCAATAAAATTCGAGTAACTAGTAACCATATCAATAAATTGAAAAAAAAAGAGAATAACTAATGAAAGAAAGAACTCTATTGTACTTGGTTTATTAACAGTGTCTTGTACAGGAATCAATTGATAAGAGGAAGTTGTGTAATAATACTCATAAATTTACGTTTCAAACTGAATTGATAATAAGGGAATTAGTTCAGTAAGAACGAAGAACAGAATATAAAATGTATACAGAAGTTTCGGATAAATGCAGATGAATTAAACAAACAATATTGTGATATATCGGATGATAGAGAAAAGTAATTGGGAACTTTACGATATAAATAGCTGATCTTTAATAATAATAATAATAAACAAAGAATTTGAAATCACCTTTTATATCGCATCATTTTTTCTGTCCGAACCACTAAATAAATAAGAACAATACACAAGTCACTATACAGATTAATTATATTAGACAAAAATGTTTACTACAACTCTTAATACATTACACACTAAGATGCTGCATTGTGCAAATGCTCTTCACCATCAACCGATTAATATTTTAACGTCATATTTATTATTAGTTAACAATAGAGAATCGATGAAGCATTCATCGTCAATAAATATTCTTTGTTTAGTCTCTAATCTTACTAAACGGTAAGAAATCTGTTCTTATTTATTACCGTGCATTATGCAAATGAAAAATATAACTCTACTAGGACTGGGGTAACCTGCTTAAATTTTCAAATTACTCAGCGTCAGTAATTAGTATATTGACTTCAGAAAAGTTACACTGATAAATATTTAACATGTTGCTTATTAAGTTCTAATATAAAAGGTATAATATTCGTTGCGTTCTTTTAACTCATTACAAAAATTGGACATATTGTGCAAAGTTTTTAAATCTGTCGTTCAAGCTAATGAACACTATATGTCAGTAAACCAAATCCTTATTTATGAAAAATGTCAAATAAATGTTTTGTATTTAATTATATTTAATATACTTTCTGCGCCATAACACTATTATCCAAATAATTCGCTGTTGATCTTAATAAATATAATAAGTGCAGTAGTGTAACGAAATTTTTCAGATTTATGGACGAACAAACTCTAACAAGCGCAAAAAGTGCAGTCCCATCTACATTATATTCTTTAATAGATATATTAATTGTAATAAGAATGACAAACTATTGTATGTCACAAGTAGGTATAGATTTTTATCGTAGTGGTGTTTTGTAAATATTATAGTCCTAGTGTGGGACTTCTCAGAGGTGTGCATCCACGATCCCGCCTCGCGGGATTCAAACCCAGGACCTATCGGTCTCGCGCGCGAATGCTTAGTCTCTAAACCACTAAGCGGGCATTCAACAGTATTAATGTCTAACTTCAACCAATCCATGAAATTCAACCATAAACAAGAAACTCATTTCATGTTCAACAATTTTCTTCCTTTTATGTAGTTTGGTAATTGGAATATACTTTTTGTGAATATACGTATAGTAAAATGAATTCACATCCAACTCATTCTTAATATCATTTGCATAAGTTACATAGCGGTTAAACATAAAGCGACCATTTAAATGTACTCATAAAATCATTAATCAATTTATTTAACGAAAGAATCCTTTTCGATGAGTTCACTTTTAAAACTACACAATAGTATTTATTTGCCTCAAATTATGGGTCAAGGAGTAATTATATCTGTTTGAATTTGAGTAGTCGTTATTATGAAATTGGAATTTTAACGAAACACAAGAAACATAAAGTCTATAAGATGAAAAGTGTAAATTGGGATGAAGAATTGTAAGCGGTAATTGGGGAATCTTGATGGAGAAATTGTTTGTAGCAATAATGATAAAAACAATAATAGTAGTAAATTAGAGTAATTTGAAATAGTTTTTACGGATGTAGGATTGAAAAGTGAAAAATAAAGAGGACAATTGAGTAAGCAAGATGAAGTTACAAACTAAAACCATGATAAAGAAAAGAATCTAATAAACTGATTTCAGAATACACCAATTACAAAATTC
Source organism: Schistosoma haematobium (assembly GCF_000699445.3). NCBI lineage: Eukaryota > Metazoa > Platyhelminthes > Trematoda > Strigeidida > Schistosomatidae > Schistosoma > Schistosoma haematobium. The sequence continues at coordinate 42,543,653 of NC_067195.1, forward strand.
TGTCAAAAATATAAAAAGATGTACACCTTAACTAACCTCACATTGGTGAAAATTTAAACATCCGTAAATTAAAGCACAAGTTGTCCATACAAACCATCGTTAATTCTAAAACGGTCTGGTCATTCTAATTTAAATTTCTCAAAATTATGTAAGATCTCATCGACCAATATATTTTCACATTTACTGTACCACTAATGATAAGATTAAAGTAGATACGATTTGTATGCATTGATATTAAGCTGAATGCATACTATTTATATTAATAAATGATTAAAACTTTATCATATTTAGACAATTCAGTGGCACAAGTACTTATGAATCTGATGCTTTCATTCGAATAATGTGATACATACTATTTACAATCATGTTATATCATTTTTATTTGTAATCCGTTGCACATAACAGGTTTTATTTACATTGAACTAATTGAGATGAAGCATTTTTCAAACTCAGTAATCCTAATGTAGTTTTGCTACTTAATTTTCGATACTTTTTCATTAAGTTATAAGGTTTGCCTTCTAATTAGTCTTATTCCACTTGAACTATCTCATCGTTTACATAACATGAAATGTACTTGAATTTAAATCATTTGTTCATAGTTTATCTCTCTGATAAGTGTTAGTTTCCTTCATCTGTATCACATCTTTATGATACTGGTTGTATTTGATTAAATAAGCTTATTCTATGAATCCAGAAAACATTTTAGTAGTCTCTTTCCTTACCTCGGTTGTCTAATTAATTAAAAACTTACGTTTTCTATTTTATTACTAAGTAACTATAATAATAATAAGCATGTTATTATTAGTAGTAACTAATGACAACTCGACTTGTAAGTATTAAAATGGTAGTAAACATTTCCGACTTTTGATTAATTCTTGACGAATATTTTGAAATAAAGATAAATAAACTTGAATCAAACTAGTTATGTATGAACGAATTACACTGAAATTTTATGTTTTATGCACAATTTATTACTGTAATAAATATAATTTGCTTAGAATAGACTGAGCTATAAGTTGATATACCTACAATTCATTAGTAAATTTACTGTTTGAAACATTAGTCTTATGATTAGGTGGTTAAAAATAAAAACTTATAAATCATTTTCATGAAGGTATAGAACCTACACAATTTTATATTTTGTTTATTCCAATATTAACTACATGATTTGTCCCTTTTCTTCAGTCTTTACTTCAAATGGATATGATCATACTTGAATTTTTTTGATTGAGATCATGAACCGACTGATGTTGGACCACCGTTGGAAACCTGGAAGCACTGGACGGCCGTTTCGTGTTACTGTGGGACTCCTCAGCAGTGAGCATCCACGATCTCGGGATTCAAACCCAGAGCCTTCAGTCTCGTGCGCGAACGATTAACCTACTGGACCACTGAGCCGGCATCCAATGGTGTTAGTGGATTCGAATCCCGCGAGCTGAATCGTAGATGTGCACTGCCGAGGAGTCGCGCAAAAGGACAAAACGGCCGTCCAGTGCTTCCAGGTTTCCAACGGTGGTCTAATATCAATTGGTCCATGATCTTAATCAAAAACTTAATAATCCCTACAACCCCTATACTCATATTTAAATTTATTTGGTAGCTTTATGTAAAGATATTGTGAGGTAATCGACACAACTGAATGGGTTACTTGTTTCTGATGTTTGGAAACACAAAAACAATTGTGTTGAGATTAATCACACAATCTAATATTGCATATTTAGTTACACTAACGAGTTTCCAATGAAAAATACTCACTATCCCAACAAATTTTGCTTTAATAATATTTTTCATCATTAGCTTTTGGTACATAAATTTCTCTAATATTCAAACTAAGAAGACTTTTTAGTTTTGTCGAATCTCGCCGTTTTTAGCCTAGGTATGGGTTTCACGCTTTTCTGTAGAAACCCTTGGGTAAATAGACAGTTAATTTATTAGAAGAAATGTGTAATAAGAGTATGTATTACAATTTATTGTAGATGGTTAGTGGACGACCTAGACGTTTTGTAGATCTACAACTACATCAGTTCCAAAAGTTCTCAGACATATATTGAAACGGGAATCATGATATATTAAAAAAAGATTTCATTTTTTAGTGAAATCAACATCAATTTCAAATAACGCCATAATGAACATTGATGCGGAATAATATGAATTCATTATGTTTTCGCGGTTTCTCATCAGCTCTCTACAACCAAATATGTATTAGAATTTTACACTGAGGTACAATATAGTGTGCAACAATTGATATAAGTGAATGTGAATAATTGGAATGACAAAGGTTATCAATAATAACAATACATAAGTGTGAGCAAGAACAGGTTAGAGGTTATTTGTTGTTAGAAACAAAAAATATTAGGGATTGGTGATGTAATCATTGAGTGAAATTCGGAGACAGATAAGATAAATTATATGATCACCTATGGAACTAAAAACAACATGTTCTCTTTTCTCAGTAGCTCCAACCGCATTTACCAAATTACATGTACGAGCCAAAGCACATACATTGGAAGGACTGAGAGAAAATTGCATGTTCACATTTCCGAGCTTGTTCCAAGGAAATCAAGACTACGAGGGACTAAGGTTCTTGACAGTGCAATAGTTAGGCATTTATTTGACACCAGGCACAACACTGACATTCCTCATGCTTTCAAAACTAGTAACAAAGAAATACTTTTTCTCACCGTTTCATTGAAGCGATCGTGATAAAAAAAAACTCAAACCTGATCTATGTATTCAAAATGAGACAGTAATAAACCTATTACTACCCTGATAATTCAATTTTTGGTCATTAGTTATATTTTGTTCATGTTTTGGTTTGTTAAATTTCTCTTCGATTATCAAATTCTTAAACCACCCCTCACTCATACATTTTCACTCACTCGATTCCTTTAAATTATGTAAGCATTTCAAATCCTATTCAATTATTACGTAAGCCATCTAATCAGTTTTTTTCAATTCCACGAATCTTATGTAAACCCTTCATTATATTTAAAATTATCACATAATTTATCTGTCTCCGAACTTCACCCAAGGAATACATCACCTATCCCTAATATTTTTTGTTTCTAACAACAAATAACCTCTAACCTGTTCTTGCTCACACTTATATATTGTTATTATTGATAACCTTTGTCATTCCAATTATTCACATTCACTTATATCAATTGTTGCACACTATATTGTACCTCAGTGTAAAATTCTAATACATATTTGGTTGTAGAGAGCTGATGAGAAACCGCGAAAACATAATGAATTCATATTATTCCGCATCAATATTCGTTCTGGCTTTATTTAAATTCATAAAGGGAACTAATTGCATGAAACACCAACTTCCTTGATTTCAAGTAACTTTTAACTGAATGTTATTTTGGGACAATAATTATTAAGCCAAAATACTGCTTATTATTAAAAATACCATTAAATTATTATCAAACAATCGTTTGATATACTCTTCGTAAGTCTACAAGATAATGAAATAAATAATGAATACTCATGTTTGATTGGTTTCTGAATGTCTAATCCTAATAGTTGTAATATGAAAAGAATGTGCATGTACGAGGAAAATACACAAACATTAAATAAACAATAAACAGTCATTTTTTGAACTAAACTACCATTTCTCTTTGGAACATTTTTATTGCAGATTGATTTTTATGGAGTTGAAAAACAGTGAGGTAAATGTCTGTTTATTATACATTTTGATTTGTATTATAAACATGATCTGAATACTTTTACTTAATACTCTATCCTGGTTTTGCGCTTATTGACGACGGTTACCCAACCATTATTTCTTAGTGGATTGTAAAGGTTAAAAATTACACATACGTAATTTTTAGTAATCATTCGTAAACAGTTACATACCAGCTGCTGAATTCTGATGTTTCTGCAGCTCAGCGGGGAGATAATCAGTCAGTATGATCCTATCTTTATTTACATATCACTTCGTTTTTCATTTTTTTTAGCTGATTGGTTCTCTTTTGATCAACCGTTAAATATGTCTAATTTGGTTATCTAATTCAGCCTTAGTGACTGAGTGAATATTATATTATTTTGAAACATTTACTGAGAACTATTAGGATTAATAACACGAACTATCGTAATAGAAATAATTTACGCTATCCCAAAAGTATATTTTGCAATTTCTATTTACAATGGATTCCAGGCAATTTTAGTTATTTCCTTATCTGTGTCCCTGACCATTTTAAAAAATACACTAATTTTTTTTCGGTTATCAGCTGTTAAAGATCCAGGAAACAGTCAAGATTCTGTCTAAAGCATTGTGTGATCGACTTCCATGATGTGTAAAAAATATTATGTAGCGTCACATCCATTTGACCCTCCTACTAAGCTTTTAAAATGACCTTCAGTATTTTGTCATCACCCATTTTTGCTTACGCCAAAACTCGGTACTTTTGTGGTTCAACTGCCTTATCAACTTAACATCTACATTATTCTTAACACTTCAGTAGCAAAAAAATGATTCCAGATACCTGTTTGCCAATAACTTCAAAGTTAGTTCTCACCACGAACTGAAATAGTTTGAAAAGTCATCAGTAACTAAAGACTACTGATTATTTGTTTCGTACTAGTTCCTAACTCTTTATCATTATGCACATAAAATGCCACATGGAATGAGCCAAAGAGCATGTCTCACGATGACCACAATTTCTTTGAATCAGTTATTTAAAATTTAGTGTTCTCCATTTGTCGAACTTGAGTGATGAAGGCTTAATTTTTTTGTTCCCTAGGGAGTTACGCGGTAAAGTAAATCAAAAATCCGTCATTTATACAAAATTACAATATGTATTTTTTTCACTTAAATGATGTTTTTTGAACATACTTAGCAACAAATTAATCTTAAACACAATCAGTTTTGTACAAATAATCGTTTCTTAAAATAGAATCTGATAAAAACAAATTATCATTTGGTTGAATATTCAATGATTCCATTTTCTCGTTATCTGCTTCAATTACATCTATGCTATTTTTACTAAACTGATAATCATTTAAATTTTGTTCATTTATTAGCTTATCCTGATTTGGTATAGTTAAACTACATTGACTATTGTTGTTATTATCATTATGAAGATTATACTGATGAATAACAGGTTCAGTAAACCGTAAATGAGTATTCTCGATCTTATTATGGTCAGTACTATAAAAGAGATCATAATCTTGAGAGTCAATTTGTTTAATTTCACTATGATTAATTGCATTATCATTACTCAGTACTTCAGGGTTTGGTATGTAGAATTTTTTGTCTTCACGTTTTAATGGACAAGAATCAAGTGTACACAAATAAGCTGACTGACATCTGAAATAAAGATGAAAAAAGATTTGTTAATTTCACTTATTCAATCAAAATAAAAACAGTATGCGCATAAATATCATTTACCTAGGCGACAAAGCATTCAAACCACTAAAAAGAAACTTTCGGTTTTCGCTTATGTCTTAAGTACTGAATACATGTAGCTTTTTTTTAAGTTTTGTTCTCTGAGCTGGATGGTTTGGTCGTGGAGCTTTCATCATTCTTCTGAACGACGTCATCAGCACAAACTTCAGATAGAAGTGATGTGTTTGGATTTCTCCATATGCGTTTCACAGTTTGTTCTGTACACCTCGACGTTGATTGGTTCTTATTGACCTTAGATTTGTCATTGTTTACTTCTTTGTTTTGGTTGTGTCTCCCATTGGTTTGATTTTTGTTCCTATATTTGTGCATAATCATTAGTCTAAGATCACTTGATAAACAGTTAGAATGGAGGACGAACAGGTAGATTTTTTCCCTCGTTTATAATTATGACAAACTCTTCATCATTGGGTTTTATTAGATGTTCTCAACTCAATATAATCTATTAAACCAAAAGTTCTTACAGCTAAAATATTTGAATTCAATTTAAAAGGCTATTATTTACTTAATAAAATTTAAAACAAAAAGAAAGTTAAAGATTTGAACGTAGAAAGTTTGTTGGTGTATCTTAGGGAAATTAGAAAGTGTATAATGAAGCTCATATTCTATTATTCCGAGTCAATTGTTAATAAATGCTGTAATTTAAAGTAAATCATCTAAGTTTATTGTGGACAATTGTTTTTAATATTTTTTAAAATTTATTTATCCAATAAGCAGAATACACTTCAAGAAACAACAGACTGTTGACTTGAAATATGGCGCCATTCATTTCAAAATGCCATTAAATCATTTTTTTTTTAGAAAAAAAAAGATACATTTCTGTCTCATAAACAGTATGTGCCTAACTCCTTACAGCTTTATGTATATTCGTTTTCTCGTGTGCAATCTCTACTTCTTTTTTCTCCAAAGATCATATAGTTTTAAAATATGAAAGAGAATAATACAGTTAAACGGTTCAATAACTTTTAGACATAATAAGTCACGAGTTTAATTGTTCAGTATGTGATTCTTTTTTTTTCTATATAAAGAATACCAAATGATAATAAACAATGTTAATGAGTGATTATTTTTTTTTTTTTAAAAAGTAGGATTTCAAGAGCTCTTTAGTATGTTCTGTTGTAAGAGGAAGTGAAATATGGTATAAAATAAGTTTTCTTTTTTCAAAATAGCAGTAAGCGTTCTTTGAATAGACTTGTTAATTTCTTAATTATCATAAGACAAATGAAGTGCCATTAAAATTATTTTAATAATATCTCAATTAGCTTACTCACATATTTCAATGGTCAATAAGTTCCATAGAATGGATTGTTTGACTTTATTTCACCGTTGTTCCATGATTGTGAAATTATCAAGTGGCTATATAGATTGCGAAACTAATATCTGTTGTATAATATCCCATTCCAGATTGTTTTGAAAAATGTTTGAATAACCTTACGTTAAGCTTATTCGTATGACCATATGCGGTGAACTTGATCTTTTAGAACTCTACTATTTCATGTTGCCTGATAGTTGTACATAAATATTTTCTTCGAAAATGCTGTAGTGTAACTGACCAAAATGTGTAGAAACTTACCTTTATATCAATCACTTAAATAAGCTTACGCATGAGTTTGATGCTTACACAGTGCTTCTAATGACAAAATGGACATAAAAATTTTAATTAATGAAACAATGACCGACTGAAATTTACTAGTTCCTTGTCATCGTATTACTGGATTCTTTTCTAATTACATTTATGAACCATTCATATTTTTACTTTAAAGTGAGATGAATTCTGCTTTAGGGATGGGAGGTAAAGTCAAACTCGCACGCCTACGTCTTGTCTTCTGGACGATTGCACTCAGTCCCATAAACTGACAGAAGTGGCGAAGCTTGTGGTAGAGATTGGGCTAATCACCCACCGAACAGAAATTCCCAAACGATTAGGACGTATATAAAGAAACACAGAATAACTATAACGGGTGGTGCTGGTTATTGGACTAGAGAACAGAGGAAGTCGCCCTGTGTCTACAAAAAGACAAAAAAGAGCACGGAACTAAAAGGGCAAAACGTGGTCTATGGAATGTTCGGGGATGTGCACAAGAAGGTAAATTCCATCAGATATTTAGTCAGCTAAGTGAACATCGCTATCACATAACGTTACTGACAGAAACTAGATTACCATCTAAAATAATAAACTTAGACAGAAGAAACACCTGCTAAAATAGAAATCTAAACGTAAACAACTATCTTAATACTGGTTTAGACTTCTTCATCAACAACCGAAAAGAACTGACAGAGACCAACTATGCAGAAAAAGATGTGCAAATAGCGACCATCCGCATGTACAATAAAACAACCAGGCAAACCTTTAGCCTAACTGAATGCTATTTCCCTACTGGAGCATCAACTGGTGACATTAAAAAAGAACTATTCTAATTTGAACTACGACAAACAGTACAACACCTTCATAAGCTAAGATACCCAAAAATTATCTTAGGAAATATCAACTTTTGCCTAGGTCCTGAACTCAGTAATAGTCATTCGAACTGTATAGGAATTTATACTGACATTGAAATCGAATCATCTCCAAATGTCACACGTTTAATAAACCTCTGTGATAAGATGAACATAAGAATAATTTACTTCTTTAACAAACTTAAGGCAAAAATACATACCCCGGTCCACCCGGTTACAAATACCGGTCACATTATGAACTTTAGACTAACTTAACGCAAGTCAAACCTTCTAGTATTTGAGATTTATCTTAGCCGATCCTTCGAAGCTAATGCAGATTATCATATAGTGACAAAAACAGTTAAATTAAATAGATCCTGAAACTCAAGAGATCTTAAGCGAAGTGGATGAACTGAATGCTGTCTTTTAGGAATACAAACAACATCACGCATAGGAACTTCGTGAAGAAATGTTGGCCACCATCCGAAACCAATCATACAATCATCGCAAAATAAAAATAACAGGCGATACTGTGGTTCTACTACTACAGTATATGCTAAAATGATATACAAGAGACTAAAACAGTTGACTGAACAAAACCTCCCTCCAACTCAATTCGGATTTTGCAAACATCTTTCAGTTACATATGCAATTGCGATGATAAGGCACACAATACAATGTGCTCCAAACTTCAACTAAGAACTAATACGAACCTTCATTCTCCTCACAAAAACGTTTGACTCATTACCAATAAAGCTGCCTTTAGGTACACCTTATAAAGAATTCTCGCCAAGCAATATCAACCGAAATATGACAAAGCCAGTAGACGGCCCAAAAGGCTACATAAAAGGCACAAACCAACACTTCACAAAGGATGCAAGCGTACGATAAGGCAGTAAAGAAGGCCCACCTCTCTTCATCCTCATACTCCAAAAAATCCTTAGTTCAACAATAGATCATATGACAATCGGACTAGAACTGACTGATTACAACAATGTAACCTGGACATTATCTCATATAGAATATGCTGATAATCAATGTCTAATCACTGCAACAGTTGGAGAAACCACCAAAGCCTTCGCTTCCTTCCGAAACCGCTTTACCAAACTAGGAATGCAAATGTCCCGTAACAAAACCAAAGCCATGGTAATAAATAAACAAAGTAGCGATCACGAACATCTACAAACTTGAAGAAAAAACTACACTCAACAATCTAGGATCAATGCTAAGAAATGATAGGACACCCGATAACGCAATCACAATAAACATCGATAGAGCTAAAACAACATTAATCAAAATCAGATCAACAATACACTCAGTAAATATTAATATACAAACAAAAATCAAGGTGGTGGGTTTTTCAACCATCTTGTAGATAGAATATGGATTTATTTACTACACACTTTGTATGGTTTAAGATGAAAAATGGTTTGATTATAAACTGCCATTTCAGACTACCAGTCATACTGTTGACAGATAAAAGTATTATGCGGCACCAATTGGAAGTAGAAGGCATAACTGTAGAAGATTGGGAAGATTCAATTAAAGAAAACAGAAAGTAATTGTAATAAAAACGGAAATGAAAGAATCGTGAAGCGTGTAAAAGACAGTTGATGGAAGATGTGTAAATTATGTATTTAATGTATGTTTTTTCATATTTTATGAATGTGCTCTGTAATTATATATTAAACAATAAATTAGTCTTCTCCACCTGAGTGTTCGTTCACTACTATATAGTTCTATAGTTTGTTAGTTTTGTAGATGGTTAAAACATACACACAGCTACCTTAGGATCAAAATGCACTAAATAATAAATTTCATTCGTTGATTAAGTTCTTACTTACAGTTTTACTCTAAGCTTTTTTAGATACTAAAGATTAATAAATTTGAATTAAGAGTAAAAATTAACATTACAAGTTATATAATTCTTGAGTGAAATGTTTTCACTCTTGTAATTCGATTCATTCTCTTAAGTGATTTGAATTAATTCAATGACATTTATTTATTAAATTGACTTTAAGAGAACTAATCAATTAACTTTTTACTGTGATATTGTTGTATTTGAGGTCAGAGATTATAATGTTATCTATATATATAAAAAATATCCATGCAACTAAGTTTCCTACAGAGTACAAATCATCAGTTAGACGTCTTTACAACATTGAATGAAAAAAATAATGATCGTTTGTACTCATAATGTTTATCTTATTCCTTTTTGTGGATTGCTTTCTAGAAAAGTAACTATTTTATATTCAAAAACGTGTTAACTTACGTATTTATAGGTATAGTTGTATTGCTCTTCTCATGTTTAGTAAAGAGGAAGAGGGGGTTTAAAACTTTTTCTTGACCACAGTGTGATTCCTGTTCATTACTGATAAAACTAGTTGTTGTCACTGAAGAAGAATCCAAAAAGTTTCCATATGGGACATTTAAAATTAAACTTTTTTCATTAAACTGTGTTACTGCTGTTTGTTTAGGCTTTAAAGGTAAATTAATGGAAGCGAAATCGTCGAACGTTTTATCATTTGCACCATTTTGATAGTTTTCACGAATACTATCTTTTTTAATTGAAAAATCACATACTGGTGCTATTCTTGATTTAATTGTATTTTCTGCTTTATCCAACTCATCTAAAACTGTTATGGTTAAATCTACACCATCAGGATAATGCCTAAACCAATGCATCGCTGTTAGTTGATCCCAGCCATGTACGCACTGACCATTTAGTGATACAACTTGCTGACCAGATCGTAGACCAACACGTGATGCTGGTGAATTAGGCAGGACAACATCTATTCGAAGTTCCTGTTGGGTAAGAAAGAAAATGATATTTTACAATATTATATGTATCTAACACTAAATGATTGTGCGTGTGTACACAAAATCCTTGTAAAATTAATAAGTTAGCAAGGAATTATAATGTGAAAGAAGTAAGATGATCAGAGCGTTCTTGTAATAGAGGGGTTAAATGAAATGAAGAGACATCAGAAACAATTATGGGTAAAATCATGAGGATATGAGAACCATTTAAAGACATGGAGATATTTTCAAATACGAAATATAATAATAATAGTATTAGTTTGAGGCTATGTTAGCGATAAGGATGAGGCGTGCTTTTTTTATATGCGCAGTTCTGGCTTCAGCCCATGGATAGCATGAGCTTCTGCCATTTTGAGGATTTGCGTACGAAGAAATCGATGTAGATTTGGATGAATTGAATAAACAACCGTAAAATAAACTTGTGAATCAGCGGAGTGATTGGAGTCGATTAGATGCTCAACAATAGAGTTTCTCACTGCCTTCCTCTCACCTTTGTAGAACCATACCGGGAAATATTCTCGAATCCGAGTTAGAAGCGTTGGCCATGGCCTATGTACTTTGCTTCACAAGAGCAGGTGAACTGATAGATGAGCATACAGGTTACAAGGTGAGGAAGCTTATCCTTTACAGATATAGAAAACAGGTTTCTACTTGTAAATATTGGTTGCAGTCTTGCTGCATAGGACGTTCTTTTCATCGCTGCCGTTGGCCGAATCCTAATTGCGGCAGGAATTTTGTCACCTTTAAGTTTCGGATTCATGAAAAGATATTTTTCTTAAAATGGATTGCCGGACTCCCTGTTTCGACTTCTTTTCATGTTCTTCTTTATGAAGCGGTTTGGATAGCCGTTTTCAGCCAAAGCTTTTCTGAAAAGTGAAGGTTCTTCATCGATGCGTTCAGTAATACATATCTGATGTATTCGGTAACACAAATAGCGGATAAGATTCCTCTTTCCGCTTAGTGGAGCTCAGCTAAAGAATTTGGTCCGGTAGGAGTTCCAGGTTTATTTTCTGTAAATGAACCTTTTTAAGGATCCATCACACCTCCTTGTCAGATGCACATCGCGAAACGATACTGAATGACCTACCTCATTTCATAACATGAAGTCTAAGGAAGAATGGCATGTGCTGAACAATGTGAAGTATGTACCAGTTCCACAATCTCGTCACAAATAACGGACGTATCGTCCATATGTCTTTCGTAAAGATTAAATCGATCGGTTATCGAACTAAGCTGATCGTTTTCCAATTAAGATGTGAAACAGTCTGCTAAGATTGGGCTCAACGGAGACCTCATTTCAATCTCACCGTTGGATGCCAGCTCAGTGGTTCAGCGGTTGAACGTTCGCGCGCGAGACCAACGATCCTGGGTTCGATTCCCGCGAGCTAGATCGTGGATGCGCACTACTGAGGAGTCCAATACTAGGATGAAACGGCCGGTCAGTGCTTCCAGGTTTTCAGTTGTGGTCTAACATCAATCGATTGATGAACTAAATTAAAAACCGAACAATCTACACAACCTCATACTCACCATGAATACTTGAAACAAATTATAAATTGAATACGTCTGTGGTATTAATAACTGAATGAGACAGAGATACTATTGAGGTCAAAGAACATGAGTACATCTAATATTACTGTTTAATATTCGTACGGTAACTAAACAATACATGAAACAAATATGTGTCAATCAAGAAATAACAGAAAGGTTGTTATGTATGCTAGCAAAAAGTAATTTAACGAAATAAAGGTGATAACATTTATTTGTGAGATTAGTATTCCGTATAAATACAAGTAATGCATGTTCAGTAGTATAATAACATAGATTCATAATCATAATACAACTCTGTGCTTAACAACTGATTGTTGCAATATGAATTTCTAATGTTAGAATTTGTATTTGACGATAGTCAAATAACAACCTATTAGTATAAGGATAAAGAGCTTGTTCGTAGATTTAAAAGTCCTTGGTTCAACTGCTGAACTTGCGAAAAAATATTTTGAAGAAAAGTGTATACCATATAGAAGCCCAATAGAATAGTTTGAGTTCATCTAGCAAATGAACTGTCCATGAATATGTCATACTTTGTGAAACTTTTCTGTCACATTTATTAGTAAAATCAAATTTTAAATATTTCGTGGTCACTTTCTTCAACTATTTGACTACGTTAAGGCATTCGAAAATTATTTAACCTACTTAAAAGTGACCTCAAATGCTGAAAAAAATTATCTAGATGATAAAGTAAATGTTTCATTTGAACAAGCTATTTATTTAAAAAAAAACTCATGAATAGTAACCCACTGACAAATGAGTGTGAACTATGAGGCATCAATGAAATTCACTTGATAGTTCCTGAATGAAATTGGTATTTTTCACTAACCATTTTGAGTGGATGTTTCATTTCTTTTGACAAATGAAATGTGCTTATTTTCTTCAAAATATTTCTTCTTCTTATTTATTTAGCATATTGGTAGAAAGGCTTTTAAATAAGTTGTTTCAGTGACAAATAAAACTTAAAAAACTGTTATTTGCGAAAATAACATATATATATTGTTTGAAAGTTGGGTGAAGAATGAAGATTGATTCAGCTGCAGTGGTTTCTATGTGTCTAACAATTATTCAAGACATGAGGAAATGATGTAATAATACCTACTTATTTGAACTTTCATTTAATAATATCAATTTCTACAGATAACTTTCTGTAGCATTTAATACATTAGTTGCCCAAGATTAAAGATATAAACCTCAAAGAAGTAGTTCAGTAGCCCATAGATGATTTTAACCATTAAGTTCAATCTTAAAGTCATACCATTTAAATTCCAATAGATATTTAACTGATATTACTGCTGAAGGAAAAATGAACTTCAATAGTTTATTTACTCGAATATAATCTGTCTTCTTCAAACCTTACCAAATTTCAAAATTAATGACCGAATTTATTACTTTCCCTATAATATTACATATAAATCTTCTGTAGTTTGTAATATTAGTTGTAAATGAAAATTCACTGAAACTTTAACAGAACGTCATATGACTTTAGACTGTGAAAGGAAGAGAAAAAATACTAGAAAAAAGAACACTTTTTATAAATATCTTTGAATCTGTTAAAAGCATTTTGTTAATGTAGGGTATTATCAACTAAAAACAGACATTCATTTTCTATTTAATGCCACTATTTTTTTTATGAACAACACAATGGGTAATCTAAAAATCGGATAAGTTTAGTTTACTCAAAGCGCTTATGTATATCTATGCTTTTTATCTAAACATCTTATTGAATATAAACAGTGCACAATGTAGTGATTTTTTTCGCCATTCCAGACCAAAAAGTGAAGCTACAACGAATGTTTAAGACAAATGACAGTATTTATCATTTCCCTATCACATTTAAAATTTCAAAATATCCGCATGAAGAATTTATGAAAATTTAAAACAAATAATGAATAACGTTTAGATTAAATTTATGACGGGAGATAGGGTGATTGAGGTGACTTTTTCCGAAATCAATTTTTTTGTTTATTTCTTTCCTATCTTTTCGTTAGAAATTCAAACCCAAATTTCGTATTGATAATGGTTGATGAGTGCCTTGTTCTGGACGAAGCAACGGTATGGATAATATGCTAGATGAAATTCAGAAGTTATGAATCCATGAACTATGTTTCTTCGTATTTTGCAGAAGCTAACTAATAACAGCTTAGGTCCCTTTATAACTGCAAATATCATTATTCTCGTTTGCTCATATTATACCTAACTGACAAAATACTCCGTAAACTAATCGATTCCATTTGGTGGAACAGTTATTGGCCAAGCCTACGTAATCCGTATGACAAACACTTAAGTTTTTGTAATTTTATAAATTAACTTATTCTCTGTCGAGTAAACAAAATTTCTAACATCGATAGGTCTGGCGTTTTGGTTTTCTGAGAAGAATGAAAATACCACGCAGCTAATGATAAACCACTAACATGAAATATTAAACCATTTACTACGCTATTACCAGACACAGGCCTTTCGAAGCCAGTCACATAGAAGAAAGTTCGAACACTTGACTCAATTATTCATCGTATAGGGCTTAAACTGGTAATTAAACTTTTAAAATCGTTTCCTTATGATTCGCCTCGTTGGAATGACCTTTACACAGATCGAAATCCTTTTTGTTTAGAAAAATAATCAATCATCATGTAAAGACGTGTATTTTAAAACAGTCTGTTTATCGGACTTAACCTCAATTTAGAAGTTTTCCCAATAGATGAGTTTGCTTAATGATTTCAGTACATACCAGTGAGCCTTTACTATTCAGCATAAACTGTATAATTTGCAAGTTGTTTATTCGCTTTATTCAAATTTGTTAGTGCTGAGGAGTAGTCTAAATATCTTTGTTAAAGAGTTTATTCACTTCATTATTTCAGTTAAGAACTGGATGAATGATACTAGAAAATTTCAGGCTGTCGTGTGTTTTCAAATGAATTTTTGGAAGTTTTCTAAATACATATTTGGATCTTTTTTGACGTAGTTACATAAGTCCAACTTATTTATATTGAGGTATTTTTCAAACTGACTTTATCATAAATACTTCAACTAGCATAAAATGGTCAGTAACAGAAATTTCTCAAGACCGTATGCTTTAAGGTATATGATACCTAGATCTTTTACTTTGATGATGAAATGTTATCTATAATAAGTTCATGACAGACAAACAGAAAAAAACAGTTGTTACCTTTATTCCTAACTAAAAACCCTTGTTTTATTTTTAGAAAACAAACAGTAGGGTGCTATTGCAATAAAACTAAACATAATCTAAGAACTAATACATACTTTTTATTTGAATTTACGATACGGTTAATTAGAAATGATTATAGTTACTAACAGACTTACATGTTTAAAACTTTTCAATTTTATCCCAATCTTCCCATTCTGTTTACGAATAACAGTCGTAAGAAGATAAGATGTAAACGGCCTGAGATAATTACAAAATGCATATGTAAAAGAATAAAGATTAATTCAAAATATAGGAGAATATAAAATGGTGATTGCATGCGAATTCCTTACTCATTACAAAAAAGTAACTTAATCTATACAATTTCATTTTATTCGCCTTTAAATACAAATAATAACTATAAATATACGCAAATTCGAAAGAATATCCTTTTTAACAGGGTGCATAGATTAATTTCAAAAGCTAATGCACTGAATAATTCTGTGATTTGAATTTCAAAACTTGTTACAGAATTCATATTAAATCATAAAAAGGAATAGAACTTTAGAACTTTCGGTATTTCTGCTTTCACGTAACGATTAAGACACTATGGAAAAGCCGAAATATATGCAGTTAGTGTACATCTCTTGTCAGGTTCAGATCTTACGTATTACACTTTATCTTCTGATATGGTACTAATGATTTTGAACTCACGTAAAGTCAACGGAGTCCACTTATTAGATGTATGGAATTATAATTATACAACATATTGAAGTTCATCAGTTTTTAGTAGTTTTTTAACTATTATATTCAAACAGCCAACTGGATAGCCTAGATAATCTACTTGCGTCCTAGGTTCACAATGCATTTCACAGTCTCCCTGAGATGTTGACGTCTTCATAATCCAGTCTGCCACTAGTTAGAGCAAAATAGATGAGTGGAGGCAACATTGTCTGTCACCAGTTTCACCTAGATACACTTGTGAACAACGCACCACGGATGAGGTTGCGATTCCATCCATTATAGAAGTTCCATGTAATGTTGATAATCGTTTCAGGTACTTCACAGGTTGTCCTATTCACTCTGTCCATCGTTTTCTCATAATCAAAGACATTGATATTTAGTGATCAGTTCCATTCACTTGGTTGTTCAACATTGATTATCAATGTGACATCGATCCTTACGGAATCTGAATTGTTGATTTTCATGTTGAGCGCCTACTGAATCTTCCATTTGGTTTAACATCATTCTGTTGAAAACTTTGCCAGATGCCAACAGTAGTGTGTTGCCCCTGTAGTTCTCACATTTACTAATATCTCGTTGCTTTTGTATTTGTATGAGGTATCCGTGTTACTAGTCTCCTGATACTTGTTCTTCATCCCATATGTTCCTGAGGAGAGCATGAAACGTCCTTTCTG
This sequence comes from Schistosoma haematobium, assembly GCF_000699445.3. Lineage (NCBI taxonomy): Eukaryota > Metazoa > Platyhelminthes > Trematoda > Strigeidida > Schistosomatidae > Schistosoma > Schistosoma haematobium. Next base: position 42,560,433 of record NC_067195.1, read on the forward strand.
TTACCTCTATATTTGACGTCAATGATTCAGCTGGCATCCTGTCTGCTCCTTCTGCTTCCTTAAGGAGGAGTGTATTAGGCTTTGTAACTGTGTTTGTTCAAATGTAGCTCCTAACTGAGTTATAACTTCGTATCAGTGATGTCATATACCGAACGTTCTCCTAAATCTCAGTCATTGGCTTAACAAATACTTCTTCTGTCTTTAATCGTTTTAAATTTTCTAAAACTAGTAAAACTGAAAAGAACCTATTAAGTTAACTGATTAAAAACATAATTAACAAGATCATTTACACTGGAATATCTACGATGATGTTTCAGAATAGTATTTTTCATATGAAAAAAGTAATATATAAATGATATAAAATTCAACTTGAATACGGTTGATATTTAGAAAATCTCTTTTTGAAATGTAAATAAATATATTTGGAAAAAGGTTTAAAGAAAAGAATCAACTGGGAGATGTGAGACAAAGTGCTTGTTCAACAGGCGATCAGAACAGTCGATAAAAGGAATGTAATTATAACAGAAATTGAATCAATCAAGCTGATGCTTCAAATATCATCGTAGACCTGACAAATAACGGGAATTGATTTTCTTTATAGGTAATGAAACTAGCAATGTTTCTACTCACAATTAAATAAATCAAAAATGGTCTTCCTCAATTAATGTTCGAATAGTGGCCGGTAGTAGAGTCTTGAAAGCACTCTTCTTCCTGTTTTGGACATGTCTTTTGGATACACCTCCATTGTAGTGATGGTATTCACATTAAAGTTTGAACCCATTACTTTATGCTTCGAATGTCAATGCGTTATCCATTGAGCTACAGATTCTGAATAGCTACTTGTTTATCTAACAGGTATGAAGTTGATTTGTGAGAGTTTTCATTTTCTGCTTGTTAATGTCAAAGATTACAACTGACCAGTCTCTACTGACTTATGGAGTTGTTAGTGATAGATGTTTGAGTCTGGATTACTCAAACATTTCCTTACAAAGTTTAAACTAATGGAATTAAGAATAAAATACCCCACCATCCACATTTTATTACTTAATTTTACTTTTCCACTAGGTATCCAGAATTACTCACTCTTCATGGGTGGTTGAAAACTTAATCTCTAGTTGTGACAATTATTTTGATAGGACGCATTTATTAAGCTTAGACATAAAAATTATTATTTCTTCTGCTCTAAGTGACTGTAAATTACTCTATACTTGCCAAGCGTGAAAACATTATACAAAATGATCGAAAATAGATGTTATCAGGATAAGTGAAAATCGTCTTATAGTTCGAAAGGATAACTAATGTCAGTATAAAAAGTAAACATTCATGATTTTATTTTACCGAAATTTCCATGATTCATCTAATTATACTGAATACCTAGTAAGAGCGGTGATATGACGTAAGTACCACAAGGAGAATATCAAAACACTCATTGTAAACGAATCACACCTGGAAATAACAGTTCATCACACTGAACTAATTTATCAATAAAAGCCAAGAACTGTTATGTTCACTTGATGCTGAATATTCATTCTTCATGATGCATAATATTTGGTAGGTAAGCGCCGATAACATTTTTTGTTTAAATGTTAAGAGGGTTTAATCGAGCAAAGAACTAACTGACAAGATCATGAAAGTGAATATTATGATTAGATAACAGAATAATAATAGTGATTGCAATTGTTCAATGCTTCCAGGTTTTCAATAGTAGTCTAAATGAAATCAGTTAGTAATTTGAAACAGTTCACTACTTCTTGTAAAGTATGGTCGATAGACGGACCTATCAATGACAACATCAAACACCCACCACCACATTTGCTCTCTTTGACCTTGTATGACTATGCCTTGTTTATTCACCATAATTTTTATATTTATCATCAACGATATTAGGTTTGTTGACTCATCTCTCTTGTACACTAGTTACTGTTCAGTATGTAACTCATGTCTCTCTTTTTCCCTGTTTAATAGACTGTATTAACTTTCTACTTTGTATACTCAGTGTTAATTTACGTTTTAGAAACAGATAAAATTAATCAAGCTAAAGAGTATACATTTTCTGACTTTGGCTAAGCTAAGACTCCGTACTAAACAGTCTGGGAAATAGCTTAGAATTGTATCTGTAGGAAATTGCTTCTGCCACTTCTCTCAATTTGTACACGACCAAAACACGTTATTACCATATAACATCAAAGGAGAAAGTTAATTGTCAAAGGTAATTTTGCTTTATAATTCAATTCTACTATAAAATTTCCGTCATATTCGCTAGTGTATTCGGTTAAATGTATCAAAATACCATATGCATTTACTTATTGCTCTGTCTACTATTCTCAACTTTAATCAATAGTTAAAGAGATCAGACATGTTTACTATTGCTTTGCAAGTCAACAGTAAAAGCGTATAATCATACTACTACTAAGTTCTAAAACACGCCACTTCGTTAGTAACAGAACATCACATACAACTGATTATACACCTGATTGTTTTATTTAAGACAGATTTATCTATATTCATTTCAATTTTCAAAGATCCACATGACTTAGATTTGAAAGCTTTGGAAATAGTTTTAGTGAATTTAAAAAAAAATCTTTTTAATCAGTTCAATCAGTTAGGATTCGACGACAAACTTGTAAATAATTATGACAGTCTATAGATTAGAGTGAAACATCATTCGAGTATATATTGACTCAGAAACATCAAACCCATGATATACAGTTATGTTCTAATTACAATTATTTTATTTTTCAAATTCTATAAAACATTTTAACTAGTCAAATGGTACTAATCAAAAATAAAATATCTGTCTCCAATATAAATTAAATTTACATATAATGTATTTTCTGACAACCGACATTCTCCTATATTTCACGTATAATTTGAAACAAAATAAGGAAAAAAAGAAAGGCATATGCTGTATGTTCTCTCAAAATCTTAAAAAGGTTTTCTTTCTTTTCTAATAAGGGAATAATACAAATATTTTTAGTAGTAAAATCAGTTGTTTCTCCTTAGTTCGCTTCTTTATTATTATTAGATGGGTTTTGTGAATATTATAATAATTTCAATGGTCAAGATCATGATTCAGTTGAAGCTAGGCCACCATAGAAAACCTGGAAGCACTGGATGGCCGTTTCGTCCTATTGTGGCACTCCTGAGCAGTGCGCATCCACGACCTCGCCCCCTGCGAGATTCGAACCCAGGACCTACTGTTTCCGCGCGCGAACACTTAACCACTAGACCACTGAGCCGGCATCCAACGGTGTTAATTTCTAACTTCAACTAATCCATGAAATTGAACGACACATCCACCATTGTCTTCAATGTGTTACTATCTCACAACAGGCCTGGTTGAACTCCTTTGGTCGCTACTTCTCACTAGAACTCTAGGATATGCCCCGTGAAGCCAGTCACTAGTGAGCATATGTTGATTAATATCAGATGGGTTTTTTGGAAATTATAGTAATTTCAATGGTTAAGATCATGAGTCAGTTATTATTTTTTTCTACAATAAAATGAAAATCGGAGAGAAAAAACACAGGACTTTCCTTTAAATATCATGAAACGAATATCGATTAGGAAAAATTTTGAAAAATCCTTTTTTTTAAAAAAAAATTATTTTATTCATCTAACATGCATTAGAGAATTAAACTATAAAATAGGAAGCATTTGACTTTACTTATCATTTTTTTAGTCATTAAAAATGCATTAGTTATCGAGTAAAGAAGATAGAATAATAAATAAATGCCGTGGATTGGTCGAAGTTAAACATAAACATCGTTGAATCCCCCGATTCAGTGGTTTAGAGGTTAAGCGTTTGTGTGAGACCAAAAGTCCCGGGTTCAAATCCCAAGTGTGAGATCGTGAATGCTCACTTCTGAGGACTGCCGTCCTTGGACAACACGGCTGTCCAGTGATTCCAGGTTTCTAATGATGGTCTAGCATTGATCAGCTCATAGTCTCATTTAAAATAAATAAATGTCCTTATTTATGTTTCGAAATTTCCAAAAGTAATTTCAACTATTGGTTTTTGAAGGTTCTGTAGGCTAGTTTTTTAATAACACTGAATAATAACTGATCAAAGTTATGTTTTCTATGTTCATCATACTGCTCAAATTGTATCAATCATGTTATAAATATAATTACTAGTCTAAATGATACGACATTGGGTATCTGTAATTATGAGAGAATTATTGCTCCATAAATAATTTGGACTGACGTCACCAAGTGTTTGATAAATGTTAATATATCACTTACACAAAGGCTTAACTGACTCTTGAATAGGTCAGCGGCAAATAAAATTGAATGAGGTAAAAGTATTAGTTCCCTCTGGATCTCAAATGCAACTTTCTAACAAGTGTCAACTGACTAAATGTAGGTTAGACGTTCTGTCAGAAAAAACGAAAACATTTAAAAATTATTGCAAACACCTAAATGGAATAAATCTAGTCACTTGGTTTTTAGTTCTTTCTGTCTAAATTATTTTATGTGTATTATAGCAGAGTTTATTAAATTCAAAATTTTCATAAACTCCTGAATTATAAGTGTTCTCTATTAGAATGAGTACTTTTCATTGGAACATTGTTTATAAATCTTGATAGGTTTTAAAACTTAAATGAAACAGGGAAGGTTTAACCAAACATTTGTTTTGTTGATTATTAGTATGATGATAAGAACCTAAGCAATAGTAGTTATTATCTGTGAGTGAACGGTTTTTAACTATGACAGTAACTCAGCAAAATAATCGTAACTATCTATTTGGTGAATCAGATTATTTTGAAGTAAATAAGCTTGATGTGGTAATGATAATTAGCGGCTTAATTTGGAAACATGTTTATAGTCCGATTACTGCTCTAGCATCATTTTTCAGGAGTATCGATTTCATTCAGAAAACCAGAAAAAAGATCTACATGAGTTAAGAATCTAACCCATGATATCAATACTGATATACACGTCATCTCCAAGTTACTTACAAAGCCTCAAGTCCATGATTGTTTCTGCCTAAAGACACGTAAAACCGTTAGTTCGTGTATGAAATATTTTTCCAATAGAAAGTAAACTTGTTTAAGCTAATGTATAAGAAAACATAAACTATGACAGAACTTTAATCAGTAGTCAAAATGTTGTTCACCTTCTAACTCAGCTCCTTCAGAAACTAGAATATCACGCTTTCTATTGGAATAACAAATTTGTCACAAAATAAGTTGTTAAATGATTGGCATTTATTGTTTTAATATATGGTAGGATCTGTAAAACTTCTAAACCAGTGAGCATCGTCATTGTAAAGAGAATTCACTGGGGAAGACGTTATGCGGAATCATGTACTTGGAATTTTCCTCAAAACTAACGATAACACATATTTTGTATATATCAAGGTCTATTAACTTACAAAGTTCCATTTGTTACTAAGATTCTATTGTCGTCTTCAATTAGTCGCAAGTTATAAAAAAGAATTATCTCTCACTGTTTTCACTCCGATGAATATGAATAGTAATTTTTTGAATGAATAAATAATTTATTTAGAGTCATCCATTTCTAAATGAATATTGGTGTTGCATTTTGTCTATGTTCTAAATTTATAAACACAATCCATTTCTCCAGTCCCAATTTATTTCTATTCTTCATTAGAGGAAATAAAAACTTTGTAATTAGGTTTTTGAGCATAATTACCCTTTTATTGATGAAGTTGTTTTTCTATAGTATTCTTCAAGTCTGGAGGTTAATTAAGAAGATAATCTAAATGTATTGAAAGTCTCTTCACAAACTATAAAAACAAAATGTTTGAATGTTGATTAGAAATAGTGTTAGAAGTATCCAATGGCAGTACTTATGAAAATTCGATCATAATACATGAGTACATGAGTAACCGAAGTACAAATGTAATTACCGAGATTACTTGGGTTGGATTTCAGGTGACCCAGTAGGATATGTACTAATTATAAATGTAACATATATGAACTGCTATCTTATAAATTATTCATGGTTTTTAGAAATACATGGTAAAATTTGTTTCCATTCCCAAAAGTTTCACGTGGAATATATTTTAGGAACAGGAACACTGTCATCCTGGCTGATTTGAACAGCAATCTAAAAGTTTCACAAAGATGTCGAGAAACCTAGTTACATTGTGATTCTGTTATTTGCATCCTTGGGGTCGAAAAGTCATCCTATGTTAAACATTTAACTACACTTCCAAATAGTTGTTTTATGTAACCTCTACATGCAACGTCAAACTCGAAGCCTACCATTTTGAAACGTGGTATATTGAATTTATTAAATGTTAAATCAGAATTTGTTTCCTGAAATATTTATAATATTCTTTTTAGTATTTTACTAAATAATTTTGTAAACCAAGTCCTTTCATACCATATTACTAGATCTTTGGATAATGTGGTAGATCCTTTGTGTACCATACATCGATTGATTTACATTTGAAAATTAATAATCTACTTATTTTAATTTTGCTAAACGGTAAAGATTTCATTTTCACAGTTAAGTGACCAATTACTTCAAACTACTCCTTTTATACTAGTTCGATTTGCGTTTTTGTTTTTGAAAGTGCATTAAATTGCAAATGAATTCAACTATATTGTAATAAATCAGAAAGCAGTATTGTAACGGAAATATAATAAACAATGTTATTTAAAAAAAAAGGTTCAGCTTGACTTAAAAAAGAATTATTAAGTGTTTGAAATGGCAATTAAATTAAACAATACAGTCACTTAGTTTCTAAGGGACAACAGAGAAAGGTATATATTTGTAATTTTAAAAAATATCAAGTCTTATGATGTTACAAATATCTGAAAACAAAACATAGATGTGCACTTTATAATAAAGGCTTCTAAACTGGAATAATATTGCTGTCAAATGGTTCTTGACTTTCAGTTGTAATTTGCCTAATATCAGTTTTTCAGAGAAACCGCTTTTAAATGATACAATATGTCTGAAACATTTAATACTATATATATATATATATCTATATCTATATATATGGCTATCAGGACTCAGAGACTAGGTGGATAACGCGATGGAGTTTGAAGCGAACGGTATTGGGTTCGAGTCTCATGGTGAACACCAACTCTGGGATGCAGGTACATCCAGCTGACGAGTCCTAAATAGGACAAGACGCGCGTCTTGGATTCCACTGCTAGCCACTATCCATCTTTGCTTAGAATACCTATGAATTAAGGCAATACGCACAGTATGCACGTATGCCAATAACAGACTAATGAATCGCAGTGCGAAACATTGATGGGAAGATTCAAGTAAACAATACCAAGCGAATAAATAATTTGGTATTGATTGTTGCAAAAAAGGACTAATTAAAGGTTATGAAACTCACCTGGTTTGATAGTAAAGATATAATGGACCGATTGATTTTCTTATGTAGTTTAACAATTCGTCTAGAAGCATTTGGTCTGTCTCTAGTTCATTAACGCGTATTAATCGATCGCCAACTTTAAGTCCAGCTAGCTGAGCTGGTGATTTTGGTAGTATCATTGCTATATATGTTACCTAATATGTTAAACCAGAAGAAGGAAAGAAAACAATTTAATTAATATAATGTCGAAGTTTTCAAATATCACAGTGTGTATACTTGATACAGTAGTTGATGTGGGTGGTGCGTTTTCTACTGAAAACAGTCCAGTTACTATGGTGATTGGTTTCAGTCATAACGTACAATATGCTCAGAAAAAATGTTACAGTGATATTTAAAACTTTTCCTTGTTTGACGAACCAACCATTTTTACGGTCAATGAAATATTGGTTTCAGAGGTTTATTTACTTGAGGAATATGGGATATTGCAGCTATCAAACGAGCTTTCTTACACATATTCAAAGGAAATGTCTAACTAATTCACTAGTTCAGATATCTGTTGGGATAGGTATATTCAGTTATAGACTGTATAAATTAAATAATGTTGTGAGATGTCAGGGAGTCCTACTCAGTTTATTTGACTGAACTCATGAACTGATCTAAGTATGCAGGAATCAAACCCAAAGCCTTGGGTATTACGCGATGCTTAACCTCTAGATCATTGAGCCGAGATTCAGTGCTGTACAAGTTTAATTCCAATTAATCCAGCATATATTTGAATAGTTACTTTGTTTACACTTAATGTATCAAATGAATCCGTTAATAAGGACGTGTAAATTTTGCGAAACTTATGGGAACCAATCTTATCTCTTGCAAAGTACTCTCCACATGTCATGATATTCATGTGCCATCAAAATTTTCTAAAATCAATTCCTTCAAATACCTCGTCGTTTCTTCGTTTTAAATGTCTTACCAAAATCTTGTGCTCAGAAGGATTTCCAAAATTCATTTGATTGCTATCATTCAAACACTCCTTTGGCTAAATTACGTCTCTAGACGAACGTCTTAGTCCAGCACCATTCTTGCATCTTTATTTCTCTAATGGAAACTACTGATTCACAAGAAAAGAGCTTATTTATCCGAAGACTTATCTACATAAACATCCTTCAACATTTCATCCACTGAAAATAATGAACTTTCACTAACTATTATACAATTATTTGTTTTAGATTCATTAGACATATTACGTTTGTACCCAAGCGAATATTAGATACTAACAGTTGTTTTTTGAAATCAAATTCAGTATTTTAGTGCTTCACATTACAATTTCTCCATAGCTTAGATCTACTTTGATAATATTTATTCCAATATAGTTTGAAAGATGTTATCAAAACAGGCACTAAAACTATCATTTTTTCATGCAGTAGTTCTCTATACTTCACTTCCTTTTCGGGTTGGTATAAAATATTTTAAATTGTCTATTGGATAATCATAACGGAAGATTCATTTTAATTTTACCTTCCTTTAATGTTACTCAGTTTTGTGAAGATGAATTATTTCCACAACTTTTGTGATAACTATCAATTTATTTCTAAAGCTGGTCTGTCATAAATTGCATAACATAATGCAATCCATTGTTGGTTAATTTGGTACACCTGTGTTCTAAAAATTACTGTTTTACATAGTGACATGTGTCCTTTTAAGGATTAATCGAGATTTCCGTAATAAAACGATAAAATAGCATCACTTAATAGCTGGTTCTTACAATATTTTTATGGTAGTACTTTGTTGAAGAGACTATAGATCACCAAATGTGGAAGCAAAGTGGCTCCACAATAACAACGGTGATGCTAATGGTGAGATATAGACTCTTATTTACTTCGTACACGTTCTATCAATTATCACCGTTAATAACAACGGCAAATGAAAAGTAGAATACTAGAGTATTTAACATACATACATTTCATGCAGCAATATGCGCCTCAGACAGAGGAGGAATATGCAATAGGTCAATAGTTTTAAAAAAAGACATGGATTGATGAATTACTTGTATTTCAACATAAAGCTAACTTACCATGATGCTATCATTATCTACTATCCTCCTAATTTTTGTACAGCTAGAAACATACACTCTGTTAAACATTTGGATCATATTTCTATATCCTCAAACAAATGTTAATTACTATCAAATAGTTTAATCACACTATCTTTAGTAATGTATGGTTCACTGGTATTAAAAATGGCCACAACATTGAAAAATGTCTCCATTTCATTATTATCTGATAATAATTGCTTGACATTTGCCAAACAGCTTATTTGGAAATAATTAAAGTCGTTTCATAACTTTTCGAACGTGAATCAAACTGTTGAAAGTTTTTTTAAATGAACTATATGCTCACTCTCTAAATAAAGCAGTTCATTTGATTTGAACAGAATATCCGTTCTTTATAGTATAAACCAAACATCATATTCTGAGAGGATAGATTACGTCAGTGGTGCCGATATCTTCAGACTGGTGAGTGTTTCACGCGTTATGTTCACTGTGTGTTTTACTTTTCCATACAATGTCCATATCTATAGATAAACATTAAAGTATTTAAGGACATTCTCAACCGTCTAGACACATTGTTGTGATAGTGTTAGCTTTATGCTAGAATTAATTTCGCTCATCTTACTTTTCAGTAAATTTGTGATTAGATATATAGGTAAGTAAGCAAAAAATGTTTACCCTAATAAATATTATGAAAGAAATTATGAAATGTATAGAAGCAATAATGCGGTATTTGATGACTTTTCGTCCAAACAAAACGTCCAGATAAAAAAATGACAATATTTAGCATGTTTAAAATTCATGATAAATACAAAGTAAACTTTGTACATTGTTATTATTGCTTAACGCTTCGTTGAACCGTATGGTCAACACAATGTGAGTACAAAAGAAACAGTTATCATCGCTTCAGCATTATCATCTGTTTTAAACGCTCATTTGACTAGTCGTACAGTATCTGTTTCGAATTTCTTATCCATCTAACTGACAGATTAAAAAATATGAATATGTTCAGCAACAAGTTTCATACACTTAATAATTTCTATCTTTGCTTTTTAACTGTGTTCGTCCAATCAAGCGAGTTATAGTTGATGATGTTGCAAAATATTTCACTCAACAACCATAAGACAGTTGTGACAATACTTCTTTTAATTGCATTTTTCTACTTGTCCCGGCAGAAATGATCCAATAGCCATTGACTCGGATCTTTTCCAAATTTAGCCATCTTCATGTACAATAAAATGTACAGCGATCAGTTCTAACTTAAAAAGGTTATTTGATGGTAAAATTGTACTCGACTAGACGATAATACCATCGCAACTTATCAGAAAAACAAATGAATAACTGATGTCACTGACCGTATTTTTGAACTATGTAAATACTATGCTATACGGTTTTATGAGTTCATCAGTGTCATTTCATCAAAATATATTTAGTAAATACTTTCTTACATCTGCAGCTGTAGAATCCTTAGTTTAAAAGAAAATTTGTCTTGATATGAAGTTGAACATCTTAATGAAACTACTTGATTCATACTACGAAAACAACAAGAATTTAAGACAAATGAAAGTTTTGTATGGAAACAATTAAATGATATATCACAAGAACACCTATCAAGCAGAAAAAATAATTTATCGATTTAACATTTTCCTCACTACCTACTAACTTCGGGATCGATTCCAATTAGGAAGCTATAATCAATTCGATAATGTTGTTATTTACTGTGAAACTAATTCAGTTGCGCGATGATTTGTCAATGATCTTCGATACTATTCATCAAGTGTATGCTGCTTTGTTGAATATGTTTAAATATTTTAGAACTGCCGTTAACCAATAATATTGAATTATTTAAATTTACTAAATCATGTTTAACTCCAAATGTTTGTTGGATTTTAGTCTGAAAATTCCACAACAATGCTCACTTTATACATCGTACATAATTAACTGTGTAAAATGTCAAATATAGTAAAAACTACTGTTCAAAAGGTTAGGCAAAAACATTTCCGACGAAAATGATACACTTACTTGTCTGATACCTTTAGTTCTTTCTAATCGCATACCAAAACGTTCTGTTGTGTCATGACGTTGTAGAACAACTTTCCGATAGGAATCATCTTGATCTGTGGAATCACTACACTGAGCAGATAAATTACTTGAATAATGAGCGCTGGGTATTGTTGTTACTACTGTCATATTACTGCAATTATTGTTAATATTATAGTTTATCTGTTTAGTGAATTTTTGACTTTCGTCTAAAGCTTCATAAGCATATTTTGAATTCTGATTAATGTTTAATTGTTCATCGATTTTCGACAGTAATGAATAGTTAGAATCTGGACTATCATTATTATTACCAATACTAATTAAGTGATTTTGATTAGACTCATTTAATATTGTCAAATCAGAGTAACTTGGTGGTGGTGTTTCAATGCGTTTAGCACTTTCAACATGAACTTCATTTAAATAATGTTTGGGATCGCGTTTAACTGAATTGTCTGGTTCCTGTGAACAAAAATAACAAAATCAATACAAACATTTGGAGCTAATGAAATGCCTGAAAAATTAATTCTAAAAATCATGAAAATCGTCATAGTTTAGAACTGCTATCTATTAAAATGACCGAAACTCAAATGAATATCTTAAAATTCCTTGATGGAGTTGCTTGTTGGTATAAAGATGATGCTCAAAGCGTTTTCAATAAACCGGATCAAGCAGGGACGTATCGCTCACCAAACTCTGACTTACGAGCTAATTAGCTATACATAATTTCAAATTAACTTCAAGATTATTTGATCCAATCAACTGGAAAAAAATGTCAAACGGCACCGATCGTTTTTACTGATATTCAGATCAATGTTAGTTTATATCAGACGTTATTAATTACTCCTGAAAATCTACAAAAAAACCGGAGCACGTCAATACTACTTTTATTCACCCGGTAATTCTGGCAAGTCGAACCATTTATCGTTTAGGTTTAGAGTAGCCTGTCCATCAAATTGCATGCAATTTTGTCACTTTTTGAAAAGTTTCCAATGTACCAAAATCAAACCTGGAAATTAAATTTCAGTCTGGTTTCCATAGAATTTGTTTAGCGATTTAAAGTATATAAACATACAAATCACTCAGCCTTGTGGTGATTTTACAGACCACAAATAATAGTTTGTCATAAAAACATTGTTTCATAAATTTTCTATTGATATATTTCTCTAGCTTAAATGTCTTCATGTTTTTTTCGTTTGAAGTCAGTATTCCGAGTTCATAGGTTGGACTAATATCCTCATCACATCTAAACAGTGTAAAAATAAGGACAAATGTTTGGGTGTGATACTGTTCTAAAATGTTCACTTTCCCGTGAACATTTATTTCAAATCAATGAGTACTAAAGAGTTTAAGAGAAGCTCAATTTATTTTATTTCTCACAATCGACATTTAAATTAGGTTCAAAACCAGAAGATTATGAAACACGAATATTCTTTTCTCTGAATGATTTAACTCAATTTTATGTGACAAAACTTTCTAAACATATGCACTCGTAGTGACATAGTTGGCATAACATTATTGACTTAGGGTCAATAAATTATATTCCAAGATCTTTATGAACATTGAGTCCCAACAAATCTATCTGTAGACTGTTTTACAATGACCGAAAACTGAATTACTTAATCTCAAAGAGAAAAACATTGAAAGTGTCCGTCAGTTTTAAAAACAAAAACTGACGTTTCTGAAGAGCATCGAATTCACTGTATTTAGTTGACTTATGTTCATCTACATACACTAATTCAGAATATCGTTATACTTGATAATTAATATATAAATTGTTCATTCGAAGCCAGTAAACTATTTGAATAGTAAGTGTAGTGTGGTTTAGATCAAATAGTTTGAAAGCATTTTCTATAGAAAGTTAGAGCAATTAAGTCTAATGCACACCATGATAGGCAGAAGTTGATTATATTATACTTTTGGGTGGAAAAGGCAGTTTAAGGGTAACTAATGACTTTTTGAAAGAAATTTCAGATTACAGCATCTAATGTACATAACCATAGAAGACTTCAGTATATTACGGTAATGAGGTTTATTGAGTGCACTCCATAATATCTACATGTCAAACAAATACATTGTGTCCGGCCAACTAAACAATGATCAAAAGATTAACATAACCAACACATTCATAAAAATCAGTGAATAATCTGTCATTTTATGACTGATTAGTTTTTTTTAATTTCTTGGTATTTTAATACATAGAATTAACTCAACTTCAAGTTTGTATGTAGATGGAACGATGGAGTTGAAATATTAAAATATTTCATCAAATCTTCTGTAAACAATGTGATTCACGCTTTGTTTAAACCATGTACACTGAAGCCAGGTAAGGCTTCAAAAATGTTATGCAACTTAATTTCTTATTCTGATAAATTTAAAAACAAAACGTTTTTGAAAATAAATCATAACGTTAGTAGGCATATGTTCTAAATTATTATCTCTTGTGTCCAAATGTGTTTCCATCTACAAAAAAGTGTTTTCGATCCACGTGAACTTATTATTTTTATAATTCATTATCTTCTACTAATCTGCAAACCAAGAAAAAGTACTTGTACTAGAATAAATGCTACGTTCCTGAAATTGTAATTTAAATCTAAGTAGAATGTATCATACGACAGTTTACAGAACGGTGGAATCCTAGAAACTTCATAATACACCTTCGCTAATTATATTCTGGGTTTGACAATTAGTAAAAAGGTAGAGGAATTTGATAAATAATCTTTTAATAACGATTAGTAGATCCAAGCTAAGGGCCTTTGAACGACTGGCAATAACAACAGCATTAAAAACCTATCTATACTTCAGTATCGTATCACAGGCTACTATCTACATCACTTACTTGGTCGATAAGATTGTATCAGTACATGAAAGTGTACGACGTTCAATTTATTGAGGCTTAGTGATTAGTTTTTGATTTCTGATCTCAATCAAGATTTAGAGAAGTGAGTTTGTGAATTTCCAATTTACTGATCGAATTTTCAAAATCTTTCTTCACCAAGTGATTAATGTTTAATCAATAAAGAAATTACGGCATAATATGAAGTGATTTGTCGATAAACAACTTAATTTCTTTAATTTTTAGAACAATGTTTCAAAGCTAACCCACTATTTTACTCAGTATTCGTTCAATGTTATTACGTCCTCTACTTGATCACGGCAGAATACAATATACAGCTAATTGCACTCGAACGTGTAGAACTCGACAGTCTCAAATCAGAATCAGGGAAGGTGATTGTTGGGTAAAAAACAAAAATATGCAGAAAACATGGGTGTTCAATGTTAGTATTATAATTTATTATAATTCAGCCAATCCACAAGGAGGCAGTTTATGCTATCGTTCAATCATAGCATGCTATGTTGCTATTTTACAAGGCCTTATCGGGTTCTGACTAGACTGAATCTCTTCGGCACCTTTAGAGCCTTCGAAGGCTTCATCATGCTTTTTGAAGCTATCCTAACATATGTCACTATAATTACGAGAGTTGCTAGGGAGATGTACTTTTAATGGTTGAGTTGTACTCAACTATTCAACCTGCAGATGAAAAAGTGGTACTTATTTAGAGGATCCCATCGGTCCAATACCAGAAAACTTTGGCATCCAGTTTAAAAAACGATTGATTAAATACAACTATAGACAACCTAAATCGACATAGAATGATGTATGGATAATAATTCTACGTTTTGATGTAATATGTGTGATTTAAACTATATTCGGTAGACCTTCAATAACTGTAACCTAGGAATCATATTTGGTAATAAAGTGGAAACTAGTTTAACGAATTAATTTTCTGATAGTGAAATGATGGAAACCGTGAGGAAATACCAAGATTTGTTTAAAGAAGACCTTATTTGAATGATCACGTTTTCACGCTTTCAAAACGTAATTCCTATAAGTAGAAAGAGAATTATGATTATATATTTTACTACACTAATATAGAGAATTACCAGTCACGATGTCGTTGATAAGGAATTAACACGACTCAGAAAAATCCGTTTGCAGTGTAGATATCAATCAACATTTTTGGAAAGACTATAGTATCCAGGCATCAAAAACAAGAATGCTTTATGCCAACATCGATTTCTAGGGTGACATAACCGCATTCATCTTAACGTGGGTGATTTCAAACTATCAAAAAGGTTTCTTTGGATCAACTTTGAGATAAGTGTTCACCAGTGACCTTTCCACTCCCACTGATTCTGTAATTCCCTAACATCTAAATTTCTTTTTAAATTCATGTTCTTTTTAGTTGCACTTCATGTTAGTTTAAAAATTTATTGTTATGCAGCACATCTTTACAACTATTGATCTTCTGACTTTTATAACATTCTTGATGAACATTCGAGATTTTAACTGACATGATTTAAGTCTCATAATGATAATAACATTATTCTGTTTTTTTTGTCACCACGTTCTATGATTTTATTGTTATTTCAAAGAAGCATTTTATAAACTTTCATTGTGAAAAAAAATTATAAATTTATAACTGTACAACTCTAAGAATAAACTCAGTCAAAAGAGATTGACTCACTGAACTAATCTTCCATGCATCGTAAATACTTATCGCATTGAAAATGTCAGTCAGTCAATCAGTCAGCTATAAAGTAGGACCAGGCACATATATGCATCGGTCCAAGTTGCCGTACCGCATTAGCACAGCAAGATGAACACCGGATTCATATGAGTGGTTAAGTCAATGGTGGTATTATGTAAAACAAAGATTGCATATAAGGATATAGTACAGGAAGAAAGATTTCGCACGTAGAAAGAAAGATATGAAGTGATTTTAATCTCTTAGTTTAAGGGAAGATAGAGAGTGTATACACCGACGCCATTGTGATCGATTCTGAGCCATGTCACCAAGAGTCTCCAACCACTCCTTACGATAGTCACGCGGACCCCAACTACGTAGTTTGCATCTACCAACACGGCTCAGACCAGAAGTTAGTGACTTCAAGCACTGATGCTACGTTTTGGTTTGGCCGCCCCTAACTTTCTTCCAACCATTTCCAATACCGGATAGCATTGCACGTCGTGGTAATCGGTGTTGAGGCATACGTAACACGTGGCTCAACCATCTCAGTCGATGAATATTCACAACCTCATCAACTGATTTACCACGCGTCTAACCTCACTATTACTTACCTGGTGATCCCAGCAGATGCGAGCAATATTTCTAAGACATCTGTGGCTAAATACTGGTAGCTTACGAGTATCTTCTGCTCTTAATAGCCACGTTTCACAGCCGTAAAGTAGGACAGAACGAACTGCTGCACAGTATACTCGTCCCTTAATTGATAGACGGATATCTCGCCTTCACCATAAATGACATAAATTGGTAGAAGCCAAACGAGCTTTTCGAATCCGTGGTGAGATTTCGTCAGACACCGACCCATTACAGCTGATCAGACTTCCAAGATAAGTGAAGTTGTCAACAGTGAAAATGTAATGTTATTCAGACATTATATTACCTAAAATGGTTTAAATGGAACTAATTTTGAATCATAACTTTATTCAAGGTGAAGAAATGTTCTTTTTGTCAAGTGGAGGCACAGGTTATTTATATTTTAACTTTAAATGTTATGCTGACCATGTTTGTCAGTATGATATATCACAATGAAAAAATATTGTCTTTTTTCAGAAGTTAAACACTATGGAGTAACGGTCATTTTTTTCTAGATTCATGAAGTTGTACAAAATGCAAGTAAACTTAAGTAATGTTTCTAATAATTATGATGGGCTAAGATAATGTTCTCAACTCTGGACTGAAATTAGTACAAACTCCAATATCAGCCAGTATTATCACTTATCTTCCTGTGTATGTTGAAATTCTATCTTTCCAACTAAACACGTAAACTTACTTGATATGATATAGGTTGTTTGACATTGATCATTTTCATTATATGAACGAGAACATAGTTAACTTAATTACGACATTTACTTTAAACAGTTCATTAAGATATGTAGTTATTTAAAAATTATGTAGTTTGGAGATAAGTTGGTAAACTATTGGATTAGACAGAATGACTCACGGTTGTCCCAACAAATTAAGCTTCACCTTTGTTATAACAACATTCTATGGAAATTATTACTCTCCAATCAACAGATTTCTAAAGCGCAGTATATTGTGATAATTTCAGTAAGTGATTGATTTCTTTTGACTGACTTACAATGAATTTTGGCGAAACGTAGTGGTTGAATAACATAGACTAGTAAGTTTGCTTACTGACCACTCCTACTAAAAAAGGTCTAAATTCGAAGTGAAGTAGTTTATGTGCAGTGATCAAACTCTACACAAACGCCAACATATTAATTTGGGACTTCAAAAGGTTTAAATATAGGTCAAATTTATTTGATTCAATAAGGAACTGTAGACGTTTGAAGGACAAGAGACATAATCATCCAATATGTCTCGCTTCACATACCGACCAGAAATTATCAGTGAAATTTCCTTCTTCATACTTCTTTTGGTTGTCAGCAAAATTAATGTTCTCATTTCATAAACTTACATTAAATACATTTTTTAAATACTTCCCATATACAGACATACATATTATGGGACCTGTTTACTTTTATCATTGAACTATAGTAATGAAGCAACAACTGATAAACCATAAAAACAAAACTTACATTTTTCCTGTTTACAAAATGATCATTATCCAATAGTGCTTTACCTTTGATATTATTATTATTAACATAACCAGCGCTTTTGTCATCTAAATTATCAACATCTAGTTTCTTATTAATCGATTTGAATTGCTGAATATTTAATTCTAACTGTGATAATGGTAAATTATTTAGATTATTACTGTCTTTATTATTATTATTATAGGTTTTTTGACAATATGATTTATTTCGCTTAATCAGTAGGTTTCCATTTAAATGATTTTTTACATTCGATATTAACAATGAATTAGATGATGATATAGTTGTTTCTTTAACTGGATTTAATTGAAATATTTGCTTCTTTTTTAAATATGGTGAAGTAATTCTTTCTGAATTGAAAATAGTGTGAAACAAATGTGTCGGTGTAGTATGTTCTTTTTTCATAAATATTGGAGAACATGGAGCAGATTGTGTTGTGCATAAGTGATCCTTTTTAATACGATTGATTGGTAAATTGAGAATAATTTTATTAAATGCACCAGAATTTTCATGATTTTTATTATTAATACGGATTGAGGTTGACAATCTGTTTGTAGGTTTCTGTAGTTAAAATAGAATTTTTAAAAAAGAATGACTGTTACTGAGAAATTCTGAAACCCAGGATTTTAAGCAGTTTTTATGCTTAAGTTTAAATACATCCACTCGTTCACATAACTGTACTTGAAATAATTTCGTTTTTCCTTTGAAACGAAATTTTTATGTAGAAAACAGGCTTAAAAACCTAATAACATTCTTTTGTTGTCTTCCAACGGTCATTAGAAAAGTACAGTAAACTATATTAAAATAGGAAGTGGAACTTTAGCATTACGGTTTTTATTCGCAAAACTACGTTTTTTTTTACAAATAGAATACATCCAACTCGCTAACTGGTTACTTCACTGATTTCGTTAGTACAATTCTGTTATTCAAAGTTTTTTAACTTCCAAAAATACAACTATAAATCAGGTTAAAAAAAAACTTTTTTTATGGAATCTAACGGTTTATTTGACGATGAATGACGCTGAATTAATTAACACAAAAAATTCAGTCTATCTGTGTTTAGCTGTTTCAGCACTTAACTCAAATTTTCATCGTGAAAAAATAGATTTCCTGCAGACTACTTCCGACCACCTGTCATCGAAGCACATTGAACGCGATATTGTGTCACTCAAACCAGAAGAAACTCTGCAATCTGGTTGATACGATTCGTTCATCACAGGAAACAAGAAAAAAATATTTCGTCACTACTCAAAAGTACTTTTAATGTAAGAGTTAAATACTGGCTACTAAATGAATTCGCCACACTTTTTCCATACTTCCATAACCATAACTGATTCTGCACTGAATATCGTTAGGTATCCAAATGAAAATAAACTCTAGTTCAATAATACAGGCAAATGTCGATCACTATATAAGTTCATTTAAATTCATTTATATTATTATTGGCAGGATAACGAAATCAAAACACGTATAAAATTATTTTATTTTTCTCTGTATATAGTAGATATTCTTTTTAATTGTTGGTGTAAAATAAATATTCCAGGACTTCACCGAGGTCGTTCTTCTGTGTTTGACTTTGTTGAGCAAAATATGTTTTTTTCAACAATTACAACACTGAATACTATACACGTCTACAATCTATCTGCTGTCCAATGAGAACAATGAAAAAAAGACGAGTATAATTTACTATATCGTTGCATTACTCTCTCAAAAATGAGGACTACTTCATGAGACTCAAAATAATATGATTTTATCATATAGTGGTATATAACATATTTCATTAATTGATCCAAACAAAAATATTTTCATCCTATCAACTTCAATAATATACACCTTTGAACAAGGATGAAAATGTTTACCATCACAAGACGTTTCCTGAATTTCATGTTCCTCTGTAATCTTTGGTAGTCGAATTGTTTACGATTAATAAGTAACTGATATCAATACTTTGAATTGTATGTCTAATTAGCATCCGTTAGTCAGCTGTTTAGTAATTTTTTTTCAAAAACGTATCCATCAGAATGCTGTTGTGTGATTGACCAATTTGATCAATTCATCCTATTGTTCACTAAATAACGGTCATTTAGGTATTTCTAATAACCATTAGTCACATTATAAATAAAAATTCAATGAAGACTTTCAAATTATCACGATGTTTGCATTAATAAATTGTAGTCCAATTTAAATTTCAGCATAGTATCAAACAATATCATGTTAGCTTATTAAAATGCGTCTTGTTGCGATCTAGATGCTTTAAATACCATCTTATATTTTATGAAGCAATTGACTGAATCTCAACTGTGGGACGTGAGTGGCAAAATCTTATACTAGTATTTGACAAAAACGATATATGCGATCATTTTATTTATGGTTGAGGGAAGTTTACCAAATACGTCGATAGAATAATATTTATGTAAATCAGAACGAAGTCGTAAGACTAGACAGCTAGTTTCATCGTGATCTTTAGTGGCTGGCACTATGTTAAGCTTATATAGGCTATTCTAGATTCTGGACAGACCAATTTCATTATTATTTTCAAGCCACGTTTTGACCTTATCACTTATTCGCTTATTAATCCTAACTACGACTGAGGTGGCTCATCCGATATCTCCTCTAAACGTCACTCCGTTTGATTTTGCTTCCTTTGCCTCGTTTCTGTGATTGTCTGTTAGGAACGATGGGTGTGCGAAATATACGTATTTATTTAACTTATTCTCTTATTTAGCTTATTTTATTCTGATATTCTTTAACTTGAATTAAGTCGATAAAAATATACGAAGGTTGGCAGGATGCATGTTTCAGTAACAATAAGTATACGATCTAACTGAAATTAGATGTAAGGCCAAAAAAGATTTTAAACGTAAGAAATGCTAATTAGGATTACTGTTATAAGGCTCATCAATGTTCGTTACTGTCATAATGGCGATAATAATAACAATAGTAATAATAATAATAATAACCTCACCTGATAATCAGCAGTTCTATCTAACTGAAGTGAAACTGACGGATACTACTGAGAATCTATGAGTAATGTCAGCGTCTGACAATTGTTTACTAGTAGAAATGAATTTACTTCGGTGTCTGTGACACAAAGTTATATGACAAATCACCGCCTAAGCAAACTTTACAACTAATATACATTTCATTTTATTTTTTTCATTCACCAGATGATAATCAGTGTCATTAACGTTTTATTTTCAAAGTTCCTAATAAAAAAATTGTCTCAATCTGTCAAAATTTCTTACTAAGAAAAAAAGTATCATACTGAACTGTTTATGAGAAAACAAAAATGATCATAAATGGGACTCCAAATTTTTGGAACCGTGTCTTAGTAATTTCTAAATAATAATTCAATTGTAAATGTTGCTTGTTAACTGTTGATACAGTAATCTAGTAATAACATGGTAACAGTTTAAACAAGACTGTACTTTAGTTTGCCAACAAAACATTATTTCAAGAATACCGAGTGTAGTTCTACATACATTTTTAAGAGCATTCTCTCCTGACCATTTACAGTAGTATGTAAAGCATTAATGAAAAGTATATCATAAATTTAACATGTTACTAAAATAAATGATATAATTCATAGGTGATCTTCACCAGTTCTTATTGTTGACTAATTTTACATTTGACTATTATAGTGATGCAATTTTATTGTTAGTTATGTATTAATGAATGTTAATTCACTTAGAAGCTTTTGTTTTAAATAGCTACGTTATCCATTTCAAATAAAATACATATTGAATAAAAGAGGATGTTGAATTTAAACTGAATATAACGCCCGACGAAAAGTCCATTTGTGGAGGATTATATCTCTAGTGTAAATATTACACTTTCAAAGTCATAATTCAAATGTTATTAAATTATTACATGCATAATTCTATAACCACCGTATATAAGGAATTATTCAGAGTTGAATTTTGTATTTTCACTGTATTTGAAAACTATAAAGTCGGTTAGTGTACTATTCGTTTCAAAAGCGTTTACATTGCTTCAAACATTCTAGTTCGTAAATTCATTTTCCTTGTAAACTAAAATCTTGAGATGGTGGAGAAGATTTGTAGCTCAGGTGAATGATTAAGTATTCCTCACTATCATAAAAAACATTATTTTTACATCTTTCCTATGACCATTTTTAATTTTAGCTTCTTATGTTGATCTGTTATTGCAACATGGATTGGTGAAAGATTTTACCAGGTTCTACGCCGTTTTTAATTAACTAGGCGGCTATAAATCAGTCAAAAATCAAAATCACAATAATTTAAGTAGTTCGAACAACAAAAGAATCTAACAAATTCGTAAGTTAATTTCAATATCTTTGTTGTTGTTATCTTTCGATTACTTGGACTTAACTACCATTTTCACCTATTTTCAGTGTGCGCATACATATAATTATGTTTGATGTTAATAAAAACATCAAAGTACTACTATTCTAGTGCTAATCCTATGAGAAAACAAATAAGGGATTTTTCATCGTTGCTGTAATTTGGTATCTATCCTGTCTTAATATAGCTTTAGAACAGTTTCAGAATATTATATGGTTCGGTCGCTTTTCAACCTATTCCAAATGTCAATGTCATATGTTTAAACTATCTCATTAATAGACACTTGAAATATAAATTCTAGTCTCATAAATGGAGGTCAATACGTTAGTTTATATAAATTGTGGAAATTAAATGACATTGGATGCTTTTCGGCTACATTTAAATTTACCAAAAATGAACTGATTATCGGATAACTCTATTTATATGTATTTATGACCCCTTTTAAAATCTAGGGAACATATTTTTGGAATAAATGACTTTGTGAACATAAGAATAATGATTTAATGAATGTAGAAATTGATATTCTATTAAATAATGAAACAAATTTTGACTCATATTTTAGAACCATATTGTACAATACTGTATACTAAAACATAGTGAGGATAACGAACTTATGAAAAAAATTTCCTCAAATACACTATTTAGTACATAATTACGTGTACACTGAACTGTAAGTACATATTATTTGAAGTAAACTATGTTCATAAAAATGGTCATCAGTTTGTATAAATATTAGTTAAGATACTACTAACAGAATATTTTGTCACTAGTTATAATTAATTAATGACTGTTTACTCTAAAAAAGAATACTGAATGATCGAAAATAAAATTTAATTCACGTTAATACCACTATTATTGAATTTATATAATAGATAGTACTGAGGTCATCAAATACTGAACATCATATCTATTCAAACTTATTTTGGACAATAAATGCGTTATTATCAGAGTGAGTTTTGTGGAGATTTTAGGAAATTTCACAGGTTGAAATCATGAGTCAATTGAAGCTAGACCACCATGGAGAACCTGGAATCATTAAATGTTTGTTACATTAAAAAAAAAGGAATTAATAATGAACTATGAAAAAATAAAATCAACTCTAAAGTAACACTGTCTACTATCAATCAATAAAGCTGTTAAAATAATGCACAAATAGGAAGCAGTGTTATTTTGTATCTTTATGAACCTGATAAATCATAGATAGAGTAACCCCATTATTATGGTACAAAAAAGTACATTGAGAATTTTACGTGAATGTATTATGTAAATGACACGTAACTGAAGTAAATGTATGTGCTTCCAAAGTTTTCCCCTCGGAAACCACTTACTATCACTTCATAATTCTAAGAATATATGAATTTATTGAGGTACCATTTCTAACATCTCATTTGTCCATATCATTTAACACTCATATACTATATGGTTGTCAAAGAACAAAAACGATAGTGAATTTCTCTTTATTTATACTTCACTCATTATTCATGATATGAATTTAGTCTTAACTGATAAGAGCACTCATTTTTGAATTATCGAATTTGACGCTTAAAAATTAGTCAATTATAGAATAATAAAAAAGGGAAGAAACTTGTTTAACATTTAATCACTGTTATTATTACATCTACTGAGATGTAAGTTGATTGCTTTCGTAGTTACAACTAATTAGTTTAATGAATTGTTATTCATTTATCGAAAAAAAGACATCAAATCTCGTACGAACAATTAATAAGCTAAGAAAATGGATAAAATCTAAATCTATTCATATTTTGTTAATTAACAGAAAAACGAGGATATAAGTACAATTCCTATAGTAGGTCTAATTAGATTAGGCATTTGTCTTTAACTGTCTTTTATACTGATGTTGTTTATTCAATTTATACACCAATCCTGTGGAGATTGGTATAACACTTTATCTACAGTATCGGTTTTTTGATGTAATTCATGGATAGAATTAGAAAAAATTGATGAAATTACTTGTCATATGATGTAAATAGACTAAATGATTAGTACTGTATACACAACTATACAACAGGATTGAATTTAAACCTCTGTATGCATACTACCTAAATAATTAACTTAACTATTAGAATATACTTAATAGTACACAGATGTGGAATTGTATAATTCATTTGACTTTGTTTTCAGTGTTGTACAGTTTGTAACCGAGTACAAACACTATGAAAATTAAGTTTTCAAGGTGAAAACATAAAGGCTAGTGATAGTTTTTTTTGATAATCTATACAAATATACTTCAGTAAACGTATTAATATTTATACAAAAGCATTAGTTATTCTAAATTATTCAAACTAAGCAGTAAGTATATAACAATGAGAACAGTAATATGTTACTAAAAAGCTATGTGTATTGCTAAAATCATAAAGAAATATCTACATATTATGAAATGCTTGAATTACGAATTCTGCTCGTCAATCGAAACCCCATTATCCGTTTTTATGATGATTGGAAACAAACATATATATACGACATACGTTTTTCTCTTTATATTTGTCATTGTTTTGTTAATGTTAACAGGCTAGTTTTAAAATCAAACCTATTACATATGAAGTGTTTCCCCACTTTTCTTATTAACAACAAATTCAATCCGTTCAGGTGAATATAGATCTAGGAACTATTTAAATTTATTGTAATAATATTCGGAAGAAAATTAACATAATTTATGCTGGTCAACCAACCAAACACAATGATGCAATGAAAAATGAATTGAAAAAAGCTAGTCAAAATGTTTATATTGGTGGTGAATAACATTTTTCTTATCGACCATGTATCTTTACAACTGTAATAAATAGCCCATCATTAAGATTTACTTTGATGTCTAACAATTTAACACAGCAAATATTTCATTCAAAATCGAGGCTACGATTAGCTGATGATTTGAAGTCTGATATTCAGTCTCAGCGTCCTCTTGTTTCACTTTCAATAGCTCAACTACTTTATATATGTTTTGAAAAACCTGTATGTACTGGATATTTGATAATGATTGTCAAACAAAATTTTTCAGACGGATATTCAGTAGATGAATGATTTTGACTATACAGTTTATCTATGATGAAACTCTAGAACACACAGATCACAAATGTACAAAATAAAGTTATTTTTTAATGTTGATTCTGGTTTTCTAAACCTGGTTTGTAGAAGCTAGATTTTACTATCTAATATTATGATAGATATAAAGAAGTAGGATTAATATACTGGGAATTTTTTAGTTTATGCAATCTAATTATACGGCTGTTAAAATAAGCTTAACAAATCGGTTCATTAGGATTTTCAACTATTACCATAGACGTCATATATGCTACACTGTTAGAGCGAATCACTCTAAAGTCTGCAAATAACTGCCATTTTAAACTGATTGTAGTTATGAAACCATTGGAAACCAAAACGTACTGAATAAACATTTGTTTTGTTTAAAGTTCTTCATCATGGACTTACCACAATTCCATATAGAATGAAGCTCATAGTCTTTAATCTTCGTAGTGAGCATCTTAAGAAGCTTCTTCAAAATCCGATCATTTTAGCTTGACTAAATTTATTATTTAAAATAACAATTACGAAACTTCTTAATGATTTATGAAGCGTTTAAAAGCGCTGACAACAACTTACATTGGAGATAAATTTTACTCAACCTCAATGTCATATAACTTAAGATAAGTTTTTTTAAAAAATAGGATTTCTGATAAAGAAAGCACTGGAAGTTGAAAGAAATTTTTACTTGTTAAGACAAAAATAAACTTAAATAAGATGACTAATGAATTATCTGTAAACATAGTGAGATGTTCCCCAGTTATATATCTGTCCAAAAATTAAGCAAATTGAAATAAATAACTCCAGACTGTCCTAAATTTCATAAAATAAAACTGAAAATTCATTCTTATCATTGTGACAAGAATTTCACTATATATTTTGAAAGTAGATATAGGTACCTTATGTATAACACAAATTGTTATCCTTATTTTGGAACATTTGCTTATTTCCTGTTTGATGTTTTTAATATTAATTTTAACCAAATTTTATTTGTTAAAATTCTGTTTAGTATTATGCATGTTTTTAGAGTTATATGATGTATATGAGGTATAGTAACTTGGACCGATGCATAAATGTGCCTAGTCCTATGTTGTAGCTGACTGACTGACTGTTGTAGATGGCAGTATAAATGCATTTTTATCTTTTCTAAGATGTTTCGAATATTTATTTTGTCAAAAAATGAATAAAAAATGTTGTCATGTGGTCTTAATTAAGTCAATGTATTATTGTTTTATGAGATATTTCTAAATGTTTGTTCATTTCGACTTTAATTTGAACAGCCGTTAAGAATGAGTGACAATAAATAATTGTTTTAGCATTATTTAAGATCCCTTAGCTATACAAAACTGTAATGAAAGTGACAATAGTTTTTTTTCTTACGTCTGATTCAGTTTGATTGAGCTAGCCAGTTGAAATATCATGGCTAACATATTTTAACATGAAAATATTCAGGAGATATCGTAATTGACCCAGTTTATTTAGTGAGTGAGGCAAAAAGTCATCACCAGAGCTCTATTACTAAATTAAAAGATCTTTTTCTCATGCGATAAATCATTTTTTATTTATCACCGATAGATTTCCTCGAAGTTTATTGTTCATCTTTTATATCTACTTATTTTGCACGATCAAAAATGAAGCCTGATTTCTGTGTAGAATAAAAGTGTGCACAATCTACGCCATCTGTTTAGGATGCATTACAGTACGAAGAATTACAATGACAACAATGTTGAATGCATTCCTAAACCAAATAAACTGTTAAAAACAACATTCCTGAATAATGGTATCTGCTTCTCAAACTGAAATAATATAAAAACACTAATTAGTTACTTTACACTCTCAAACAAGTAACTCCACCAAAAAGATTAAGATTTAAAAAGAAATACTTCAAGCTAACTGACTCATTTAATATAATTATTAATCGCACATCAAATGAAGGAACTGATACCAACGCTTTAAACCATAAGTCATAGGTCAGAAATTTTCAACTCTGAATTTCAACGATTGTTACTGTTGTATAGCAATAATCTTACTGAACAATGTAGGTTGATGTTGATCCAATCAACATAAATCCACGTAATTATGTCTCTTTCATCTAAAGTCTTTACTACCCGAAAGTGTATAAAAAGAGTAGTATTTTACCATTAAATGTATTCTTGACAATCAAAGGCTAGGCTTTGGTCTCCTGATATTCAGTGACTCAGTAAGATATGAGGTTCTGGAGGAAGGTAACAATCATATTTGTGATTAATTACAGGATTACTAGCTCAGACTCATTTCCGATTGTTATATTATAATTTTTCTGGTCACTGAACTGTAGATTAGTTTAATTCAGTGACAAAATAACAGCTTATTAATGGGTTCAACAGATCAACATATAGTTATGGTTTCTTAAAATTACAAAATTTGATGGGGGAAATAAGATGTGTTTGCTCAGATTGAGCAGAAATATGTTAGGATGAACGATACAGTAGATAAGCTTTAGATTTGAAACGAATGGAATAACAATACAAGTATTGAGGATTCATCTAACCTGTGGTGTACATGATTAGATAGTCATCAAGACGGTATTGAAATAATTACAAATAAATTTGTAAATAGTATAACATTCAATCTGATGTATCTATGCTTCCTTTTTTTAAGAAAAGTCCAAACCAAAATCATGTTTATTTTATTTATAAATAAATTGTCAATATTTACTTAGCTATGAATTGAATTGTTCATTATCTTGTTTTCACATATTAACCATTAAACGAAAACTTTACGTCATTCATCCAAGTTTGCATGTTTTCAAAACTCAACACAGTTTTTGTCATAAACACGATTCGATGTAAGAAAAAAACAAATTAGAGAAAATGTGATAAATAAACCATATTTTCACCCAACCTTGATTGAGTTTTTATGTTGTCGAAACCTACATCAAATGTTATGCCCAATTAATGCTTCGTTTTTACATACAAAATATGTTTTTGATTTATGTGCATGTACCATCAGTTACGGGACATAACATACCGGTAATTACTTAATAATTTTGAATAGCTATTTACGTAGTTAAAAAAAACTAAAACGTTGAGAACTTAATACTTTGAAGGAGAAGATAAATTAAGCGGAAAAC
Source organism: Schistosoma haematobium (assembly GCF_000699445.3). Taxonomy (NCBI): domain Eukaryota; kingdom Metazoa; phylum Platyhelminthes; class Trematoda; order Strigeidida; family Schistosomatidae; genus Schistosoma; species Schistosoma haematobium. The sequence continues at coordinate 42,588,945 of NC_067195.1, forward strand.
AAGTTCAAGACATCTATTTTTGTTTATTTTTCCTTTTTGTACACTAATGTGTGCTAATTTTATTTACTAAGAGTGAAAATAAGTGCACGAGAATTGTTAATGTTTACCACTTTTTACCATGGAAACAATGAGTGTAAATTGTCTCCGAGAATGTAAATTCCAACATGAACGTGTTTTAAGTTCTGTGTTTATGTTTCAAATATTCTGTATATAATAAGCGGGGTGTAACCTTGAGCAGAGGAAACTTATAATGATTAATTTAACCTTTTTGTATATAAATTTATAAAACTCCTTTGGCTGACCACTGCTTTTAATAATTATAAATTACATCTTGATCTTATTTAATTATATTTTTCTTTTGAATAATACATGGTCTGTGAAAACGATTTGTAGATGATCTGTTATGAAGTATAAGAGATCAAGTAGTTCGAACATCAAGAATGAAGTTCCTAGGTGCCAACGAATTAATATCACATTATACAGTGAACTATTCAAGATGGAATCAGCTTTACTATAGATTTCAACACACTAATAAAAGTGTACAATCTAAAAATTCCGAGTTCAGTTTTTATTGAACTGTAAGATATATATATCACTAGGATGATTGAAATGAAGACGAAGGAGATGAGTAGTGCTTATCAAATTATTTACTTACTCGCAAATCACATCGACCAAATAAAATATAATTGTTTCCAGAGAACAGTGACTCCTCCAGACAGAAGAAACGAAATTTCTGAATAACTTTTAGAGAAAAAGAATAATACGAAACTATTCAAAAAAATGAAGTCAAAATTAATTTATGATCAGGTAAAAAACACACAATAAAACTAAGATTGTATAGAATTTAATGAAAGACCTACTAAGCTGAAAATACAATGGGCTCAAACTAATAAACATATTCATAACAGGTGCTTAAACCAGATAACAATGAAAGCTTTATACATACAATTAATAAAAAAAACGTGAAATTACATGAAATTGTATTTCAATAAAAGCAGATCACGTTGAATGGTAAACGAAACAGTAATCGAATTCCCTATATTCAAAGCTGTAATTATTAAATATTAAAATAAGCATAGAATTAAATTGAATAAGTGATCATATGAAAATTTAATAACCCAATTACATTCGTGTAAGCAAATGAAAATCACTTCATAAAGTGTCCAATTATTTTTGTTATGATAACAACTCAATTTAAAAGAAAAAATGTACTTGTATACCAATTAAATCATCTTCAGTGTTATTCAGATATTAGATAGTAGATCACTGTATTTCGCTAATTAATAGAATATAAAAACATGTCATCAGCCATATGAACTCATTACCTTTTTAATTGTTTAGATTAGTGAAATTAATTAACAAGTTTATTTGTTTCAAAATTATCCATTTCATAAACCTGAATTTGACATGATTTGATGTTAAAATGTAGATTGTCCACTAGTTCTCTTGATTCTTATCCTATTCACTTTTTACCTTATTACAGACGATTGTCTTGTAGTTATTTCAAAAATTATTGATTAATTAAGGAGATCATGCAACAATTTTATTGTTGTTAACTATTATTACTGTGTTTCCTTTTTTGTTTTTCAGACATTGGATGTTAGCCTGTTTCTGAAGTATATAAAATTATTCCATAATTATACTTCACAATTGATAAGAATCTACATTAAAAATAAGCATATAAATAATTGTTCATTATGTAAAACAATTAATTATTATTTAACACAAGTTGCTAGATTGATATTTCATTTGAAAGACTACAAATTAGTGTTCAATGTTCATTTATGTTGTGACTGAACTGAACGTCTAAGAAGATACATACATTTCGAAACCATTAACATTGATTGTATGACTCATTATAATAAAACAACTTTATCTAAAACATATTACCGTTATGTAACATGTAACGAGTAATACTTTTTTTAGTTCAGCTCAGTGTTTAATTCTCAAGTCTTACACAAAGGTTAGGAAAATCGTATTGTTACAAAGATCGAAGTAGGTGGATCCACATTTGAACTTATAATCTAATGGGGCACATGTGTTGTTCATTAAGCCACTATTTCACAACAATTTACTGATCCTATAAATGCTGCCTCCAATATAACTTAAAGATGTAATTGTTCTTAATATAAACAGAAAAACCATTAAAAGCTATGAATTATAGTAAACGTTGCTTATTTAAGTATGATAAAATGATCAAAGACATTCATTCAAATGCAAAAAAGATAACCTATAGGTCTCTAATGATTTGAATGTGTCTAGATTCAGATCTTACTACCTGTTATGAAATAAACTATAATTTCAAAAAAAAGAAATGCAGTTTCTTGATTATGCCTTACCTTTGTAAAAAAAACAGATATCAGACAGAACAATAAATCTTAAATTATTTTCTACGTAAATAATTTAACTTTTATGGTATTCATGAATCATGTCACAGACATAAACTTGTCTATGAGATATTAATTTATAAAGGTAACTTGAATATATCATTAAATAAATCCTTAATTTTAAAGATAATTATTCTTACTATATTCAATTGAATAAAAATCTATTTCCGTAGGTGACTATTGATTAAGGAATAAGGTTTTATGGATGAAATCTGAAAATTATTCAAGGTCTGTTATTGTACTATACTACTGAATTTCCCTGTGTACCTTTACATGATATATATGTTGATATACACATAATTCAATCCAAAATATTCTTTTCCATTCTTTACTTTAGAACACGTTCTCACAGGTTATAACAATAATTTACGCATCGACTTTAAGCTAATGTGGTTTATTGTAGTGTTGATGAATTTATTTTATACAATTGATATATATCCATCTTATAAAGTGAATAATTCTAAGATAAACAGTGTTTATATACCATAGTGTAAATCAAATATATATACAAATTAATAGGTACTGTGCATATTGTTATTATGCAAAAAAAACTTGATTAAACATTAAATTTAGATATTCCTGCAAGTGTCACTTAGATTTCAAGAGTTCTGTTGTTAGTTCCTAAGTTGATCTACAATATTCATGGAATAATGTATGATGTAATGGGTTAAAATCCTTTTTGACGATATTTTTATGACATTGGAGAGGGTTTTTAACATAGCTATAATATTCCTCAATAGTATAAAATCATGTATCTTACTGGATTTAACTTGTATTTTAAGATCCTTTGGTGAATACGAGATTAATCAGTTATCAAGTCAAAATACAAACATCGAAATTCTCAATATAACGCTAACATTATCCAAACATATATCTAAAAGGAAACAAGACAAGAAAAACGATCAGTATTGTTTAATTGTGACTCTAGTGTTAACTACATTACTTCATTCAAAATGAAAGTTTTATGGAAAATATGGGACTAAAGGTTTTATTTTGGAGTTAGAATATCACTTCATTATGATTAATGAAAACCAATCAACTCAGTAAAGCTAAATGTATCAAAACTGTTACAAAAGAAATGAATTGTACCTTAAATGAAAGATCCGTAGCAGCTTTTACATTCTCCATATTTACCCAAGAAAATAAACTAATGTCTTTCAAAATGAAAACATAGGTTTTTTAAAATATCATATAAAACTATGAAAGTAGGGAGCTTAAAATTACAAAAATTGACGAAAAATATTTTTACAAGTAATCTGTAAGCAGTTTTAAAAGAAGCAATTACTAAACGAGATTTAATAACGGGTACTTTATTATCGATTCTACAATAATTAAAGCACAAATGAGAATCGAATATACGAACAGGCAAGGTTTCTGTTATTTTTCAAAGCAAACAGAAATTTCTAGAAATAATGTCAAATTTACCATAAAAATTAGTCAAGCTCTCTGTTTTATTTAGGTTAACTCTAAAATGCATTGATTTTGCTCCTATAGATACATATTAGATTGTTCTCTTGTATACTTAGAAAAAAATAAAACAATCGGCTGCATTTAGTTAACTGCATTCTATCTGAGTGAGTGAAATATTAGATAGGCATAAATACAAATTCCTGGCTACAAATCAAATATTTAACACGCAAAGCAAATAGATCTCAGTTTTGAAAGTTTAACTGTAAGCTAACGGTGAAAACTCTATGACTCATTTATACGGACGTTTCTAGGTAAACATTATTTGAGGACTTCAAATTTAAATGACCAGTCTTTAAAAAAGTCACATTTTATGTTATATTTACACAAATAAAATCTGATCAATAAACCATTCTTGAGATTTTAATACATAATTAATAAATTCTATTTCAACTTATTGTATCTTCCCTAATTATACGTTATACATAAACCAATTAATTTAATTCCCGGATATTCTTTGTAAGATTAGAATTGTATCATTATTTCTCAACATTATGCATTCATTCATCCTTTAACAGTATAAATAACAAAATGTTAAAGAACTTAGAGATAGACCATTTGAACTCGGAGAATCCTCATGAAAATACAGGAACATAATCATGAAAGTGAATTGTTGCGTTTAAAAATTATACTTCAGTGAAAAATCTATAATTACTTTTACAGAAATTATGATTTAGCAGTAAGTTCAACCTTTCACTTTGAAAAAGAGCAAGAGAATAATGAGGAATGGCTGCTAAGTTTTGTGACTTTAATCTATTAAATGCTAATTGATAGAATAGAGATATCGTATTCAAACTGATTTTTATTCCTCAACTATATCTTAACGTCTATTTGAACTACATGAGATTTAATAATAATATAACTACATATCAGTGCATAACGTTTGGGTTAAGAACCTATGTGGTTTGCATGAATAGTTTCATGAATCACAAAAAGTATAACTTTTATTTTAATAAAACTCAATAAACTATTTTTAAGTCTCTAATGTTTATCCATAATTTTTACTTCACAACGGAAATTGGTCATTAAAATCTCATAATTGTTAAAGGAACATAGAGTTTAAAATGAATAAATTCTTGAAATTCACCTCTCCATTAAATATTACACCTTTGATGTTTATTTGAGAATTAGAGATAAAGCTCATTAGTTGCCGCCTATAAAAAGAGCTTAAATAATCAGTAGGAAATTATTAAATCTTTTAAATATTAGAAACAAGTGATTTTCTATCATACAGTATACAAACGTCTTATGATGTCTTCATAATATTAGTTACAAGCATTAGAGCTAAGCTTTCACGTACAATTTACTGTTGGTTATTATTATTTCATTAATAGTGTCAAGATAAAACAACACTGGGTATTTATGTGAACTGAAAAAAAAGACGTAAACGTTGCTTGTTTTTATGTTACAAAAATATTTCATGGAACATTTTTCCAGGGTGAATGGTGACTTAGAAACGTCTAATCTTATAATACTAAAAAAGTCAGATAAAAATTTGAAATCAACCGTTTTCGTGAAAAACATCATTAGTGATATTTATAAGACTTTTAAAATCAAATATAACTCGACCTCAGTTGAGTATTTTTAATAAGTCTAATCTGCCAATTAAGCAGTATATAGTTTGATTAGAATAAACGAGTTATTTAATAAGTTTTCACTTTAAGCTATTTCATTACGAGTTTATACAAGTTAAACAATCATTAAAAAAGAAAGATGTATAAAACAATTTTCCATCTAAATACTAAACTTCTTTTAACCTAATCAATAGTGATGCTTTTCAAATTTCAGATGATCCCATTGAAGATGTTGACTGTGGTAATTTTAATTTATCTGGCATAATATTATCATCACATTTGTAACATGTTTACAAACCCTCGTCGCAAACTATTCAGTTTAATTCCCTTTGAGTATCAAGACATGTAATAATTGTTTAACCTTATTTTAGGTAGAAATAAAAAGCCTAAAATCAGGTGACATTAAAAAAGAACAACTTAAAATATACATTAAAACCCAATATATGTCAAATAAGAAATGACCCAAATAAATTTACTTTGAAGAATTTCTGTCCATTAGAGTATTTTCATCAATAAACTGCTTCAAATCTTTAGTGTGACCGACATCTATTCAGCTCAGTATACTAGTTAAGATGGGATTTACAACTGTATTATTTTGTTGCTAGTCATAGTATACAACAAGGTGTACATTATTCCACTGTAATTTTAGACAGAATCAGTCCTTGTTAATCTTGTAATTACTAGCTAATGAAATCATTTCATTATGTTTATCAATAAATAGAATACAGTAAGTATTTAAAGTGTACTGGATAATTTTAATATCACCGAATTAGGCTAGGGCGAAATCAAACTTTAAAATTTCTATGCTTGTTGTCTTGGATTAATGAATTGCATGTACGTTGGAAAACTAATTTTTAATACAGTTTCGAAATCAGATATGCTCCGTATAAAAAAGTAACTACACATATCGTTTTTGTATTTTTTTCTCACCAAGATCAAGCCAAATCCATCATTAACTCTCTTCAAGATGATAAAGGGAACAATGTGTATGAAATAAACTTCAGTGTACTAATGATTATTCAGCATATTCGTTCAGTCTGTTCTAATACATCATACACTGAAAAACATTTCTGTGTGAAATTATATTTCAGTCTTTAAATCCATTTGAATATGGAGATGTGAGTTCAATTGTCTGTCAAAATTTCTCACAAATAAATCATTTTTTAAAAGTTATACGAAACTGTGGTAAATAGATATTTGTGAATTAGACTTAACAGTTTATAAGCTCAATAAAGGAAGAAATTAATGTCATTTTAACTTGCCTCTTTATTTAAAGTATTAAGTTCATTTAAACAAAACTAGTTACTTAAGTTATAGGAAAATGAATAGAAATAGTCACATAAAAATTATAATTTTAATTAATGATGAAAATTTCTGGTAGTATATTGAAATCCATTATTTAGTAGTATATAAGCCTAATTAGTTAACTGTGATTTGGAAAAGTGTTAAATGTTATTAATTCACTTCCAATTTATTGTTATGCACAAATGACAACAAGATTTACGATTAACTCCAAGATTAGTCAAGTAGATGATGAAATCCAAATTTACACTTGATGAACAAAGTATGTTATCAGGACAAGCAATCAGCAATGTTAGTTTTCTGTTGATTTTAACATGGTAACTAATAAAAGCATTGCAATCGATAAGCATCCAAGTAAAAATGCACTTCAGGTTGTACAGAAAGAAAACATTTATTGATTGTAACATTTGTTTGTCATCATGACGCTGTTACGAAAACTGAAATCTTTTATGAAAGACCTGTCAGGAATGAGTCTTTTTCATTGGATTTTAAATTGCATTTAATGCAGATATTACTAACAGCATGTCAATGAGTTTTTCTTTCATGCGTACTAAATGTATCATCCCTACGTACTATACGACTGTCACCAGCATTTTGTTGATACCAAATCTAAAGTTCACACAAATCACATTGATAGAATCTAGAGTTGAATGAAAAACTACTTAAATTCATGTAAACGTTCTGTTAAATTGTCATCTTATAGCATAATTGATGGCTCACTCGGAATGATTCCATTTTAAATTGAAAGAGTATGTGTAAAAAATAGTCTGCGTTAACCTTGTAATATCATATTACCAAAGACGTGCACAAATAGATATCTATGTCACTGTATAAAATCATTTATCCGCAAAACAACGTCACACGCTTTTCTCCTACCTTGAATGTCTTAACTAACTCTATTTCATCAAACATAATTTCAAGAAATCGATAAAAAATGTAAGAATAAAAAACTTACACTACTTAGACAATCATCGGTTTGTCGACCTTCATAAACATTCAAAGGCTGTTGACCATTTATATCATTATGTTCATTATTATTATTATTCCCAGGTAGATTGGATTCCGTGAGTTGATAACTATTATTCCTTTGCTCTTCCATAATTCTATCTTTTTCATCATTTTGTTTAATTACTTTCTTTGAATGTTTTTTCACTTCAACTGAAGGTAACAGATCTGTTGAACTTAGTGAATCCAATGATTCTAAAGATGATGTTTCGGAAGAAATTGATGAATGCAAATTTGGAATTCTGTTTGACCTTTTATTTGTCTCTTTAAGAATTGATTTTTGTTTAAATCGTGCACTGCGGAATACAGGTGAATATTTAGGACTTAATAAGTTATAAACAAGATTGGTAGCAAAGTGCATGGATGATGATGTTGTACTGGTACGTCTTGTATTTCTATTGTTGTTATTAGTGTCATGTATAGTTGGTAATTCTGTATCTGTCTCGTTAGATATTTCATTACTTAAACTTCGATAGCCTCTTGAACGACGGGTAGTTTTTAAAATACTCGGTGAATTCATTGTTTATGAATATAATAGTAATAATGGAATTTTTCTTAAAAAACACTAATAGTCATCCACTTATCTAATGAAACAAACATTCACAGGGTTCATCAAATAGCATTTTTAGTTTGATAAAATGAAGGAGTATATATATTTAATTCACATAAAAAGTATTTTCCTGATTGGTTAATACTATACTATATCTTATTGGCTGATTGGTCGGTTTTAATAATTCGTCACCTATCTAGTAACATAATATCGTGTATTTACTACTATTAACAATATTATTATTTCGTTCCCAAAAATTATACTTAGTTATGTATCTGTATTATTCAAAAAAGATGTGAAGCCTCTGCTAGTGAACCGATAAAACTGAATACCTTATATAGGCTTTAACTACTACTACTACTACTACTACTACTACCACCAAAAGTTCCATTTTGTTTTAGCAGTAAAAAACGTTTTTAAAGTAATATATAAACAAGCTATATGATACTGAATAGGCTGGTAGACATATTAACTGGAAACTAAAGATCTGGTTAACACGAATGGTCAACATAAACTAAACACTGTGATTGTTAAGAACAGTGGTTGAACAATCAGTGCATTTATATCATTCTACAGTGAAATGTAAATAAAGATTGCTACATTAAGTAACATCAATGCTAGTTTCTAAATCAGTACTGTTTTATCCAGGTACAACGACCATTAATTGCACTTCGAATTGGACGTATCATCATTTACATACCGCTATATATTATGTATGGATACGGTCTGAACCTAAAATAAAAGATTGAAGAAGAAACCAGTATATTTTATTTATAATTTGAGGTTTATTTAATTTGGTCGATAAGTTTCACACCATTCATTTATAAAAAATACTACAATTCGATATCGTTTTCTTAATTGCCGTTATGTGTTGTTTTAGAATTCGCAAGTAAACCCATTACACTTTGTGTTGCTAATTTATAAATTGTGTACATTTTGTTTCATCATAAAACAGTCAATGTCATATTATCCTAAAGTGCAAAATAATATACTTTAAAATCTCTATGATGATTTTTATGTTGTATGTAGCTGAATGAATGTTTCTAGAGTAAATATTAGGCATTTAGTTATCAGAGGTGTTTGAAACTAGTAGGTTTAATTCTTTTAGATCTGTAGATGGTGATTTACATTGAAAGATGTATAAAATTTGTAGCAACCATTCCATAAAAAATCCATTTTTTCAATGAAGATAAATCATGATGAGTAGCTGATAACGACTTCCCATAACTAATGTCTGATTACTGTTCGTTATGGAAAAACCTTCAGTACCTCCTTCTCTAACGCAAAGCTCTAATCGACTTATAAAATACGTTTTCCATAGTAGTTTTCAACTTTAAAATCGATAAGAGTCATCCTTCTAGAAATATTCCTGATGTTTATCAGTTATCTTCAACACTATTTCATAATGTTCCAAACTTATATAGTTGATAAAGGGGCTCCTGATCAATGTATGAATGATTTTGACCATTAGTTGCCAGGAGATATTAGTTCTGCTTCTTAGATGACTTCATTACATAGAAGTTTCATAAAGTCTTATACTAACGTAATCCATCTTATTGATTTATTTTCGAATGAGTTATGAAATAACACGACTTAACACTATAAATTTAATTCTCGGTATGTCACAGTTCCTTTTATATTAGAATTATATTTTCTACATAATAAACATTCAAAACCTGAATGTACTGATCCCTTGCTTCTCTCTAGCTTCCCAGCAATGCAGACCCATAGAACTTTTGTCTTATGGCGAGTATAATATCAACCTAAAATAAGATAGTCAACTACACCTCTATGTTCTGTGAATTAAAAAAATATTTTCAAATTGTCCACACACTCAAAAAATCATTGAAATAACACAAATCAACATCTCTCTGTTTTTATGCATTATAGATATAAAATCAAGCTTTATTTAGAACCTTAAACCTACCTACAGATCTTATTATTTGATTTGTTTTAATCAATTTTATGTTACACTCAGTTTTGTTCATGTTTCCTTTTGTCTTCAGTAAACGTTTTCTACTAAACTCTTTTTTTATCGTTCGAGTGAAATATTTTTTCAAATTTCAGTCATTGCTTTTTTTCCTAAAAAAAAGTAACAAACAATTTCTTGACTGAACTACTTTTCTTCTTTAAATGAACAAATACTTATTTCAATTTTGTTGATAATATACTTTGTGACAGAATGTCATTTAAAATAAATAAAATTACTTCCATTGAATACGGTGCCACTTATTTTTTCTAATGACTTTTGCTCATTCCTTTTTTTGTCACACTTTTTTTTAATTTTGAAAATTAACGTTTTAATTTTAAATAAATTCAACCTTTCAATTAGATGAACACATACACACACACACACACTAATGACAAAACAATTCAAACTAATAGTGATAGTAAGTATAATCTCTGTTGTCTTAGTAATTTTGATAAAACTACTGATATAAATCATCAACAACTAAAAAAAGCACAACAACAATGTAACGATTATAACCTTGAATTAGTGCTTTTATATTATTATAAACACTAACATAAGTGTTAATAATCATGACAGTAAGTAAACAGATGCAAAATATTAACTACTAATTCTCAATTTTATAATCAGAATAAACTGTAGTACATTATAAACAGGAAGGAAATATTTTGAGAAATATACAAATCAATACAATTTGATAAAATGCAGCCAGGCAGCAATTTTTTTTAGAATTACTGATACAATTGAAAAAAAATCAGTATTAGACATTTATCTTAAGAATAAGCAATAAACTGGGTTCAGTCAGCCGTAATTGCTGTTTTATTTTTTCTCGAGTATATATTTGTCAGTCAGTTACAACGTAGGATCAGGCACATACATGCACCGGTCCAAGTTGCCATATCTCATAAGCGCAGCAAGACGAACACGGGATTCATAGAAGCAGTTAACTCAGTGGTGTAATATATAAAGGAAAGATTTTATGTAAGGATATAGTACAGAAAGAAAGAATTAGTTCGTAGAAAGAAAGACATGAAATAACTTTAATCTCATAGTTCAAGGGAAGACGAAGAGTATTTTGATAGCATTGAGCAACAATGCCAGAATGTTTGGAATGCGCCCCTCCCCATTTAAATGCACGTTGTTGCTTCAGAACTTGCTTGTGTCAACACCCGAACTAAGGATAGAGGGTGAAGTAGTCGGAGGTGTCAACGACTTCACCTATCTTGGAAGTTTGATCAGCCGTAGTGGGTTGATGTCTGACGAAATCTCAGCACGGATTCGAAAAGCTCGTTTGGCTTTTGCCAACTTAGGTCAACTGTGGTGAAGGCGAGATATCCGTCTATCAATTAATGGACAAGCATACTGCGCTGCAGTCCGTTCTGTTCTACTTTACGGCTGCGAAACATGGCCATTAAGAGTAGAAAATACTTGTAAGCTACTAGTATTTGACTACAGATGCCTCAGAAATATTGCTCGCATCTGATACCACGTTTTAATTTGGCTGCCCCCAACTTTCTTCCAACCTTTCCCAACACTAGTCAGCATTGCGCGTCGTGGTAATCGGTGTTCAGGTATACATATTACGTGGCCCAACCATCTCAGTCGATCAAGATTCACAACCTTATCAACTGATTCACCATTATTCCCTAATACTTTGCGTCTAACCTCGCTATTACTTACTCGATGATCTCAGCAGGTGTGAGCAATATTTCTTAGGCATCTGTGGTCAAATAGTATATATTTACTGAACCAAAACTCTAGTTTTTATTCAGTGTCAGCTTTCTGATAGTATATCACAAAATCTAAAAGTATTATAGGACTTATCTAGTTTCTGTACACCTAATCGTTGTTATGAACATGAAAAGTGTAATTATTACTTTGTAAACAGGAAACCAAACATTTATTGTACGCATTTCGGCTCTTATAAGCACTTCGTCGGCCACATTACTTATACTTAAAGAGGTGTAAGCTAATATTTAAGTTCAATGTACAGCGACATAACTATCTGGTGAGGAAACTGAAATGATGTATATAAAGCAATTTAATGTGTTATAACTAGGTATTATATCCATACATTTGAAATATGTGATTATGTAAATTCGTCATTTGGCAAATCATTTTACAAAGTTCATGAAAGTTCACTGAAACCATAAATCTCATGAAAATGACGTTTACAATCATTATGTAAGTTAGTAAAAAAACTTATTTGACATCGTCTCCTTACAGTAGTAATACAATTCTCACAAATGTTCTGCTATAACAGTACATACTTAATTTCAGTAATATTATAGCTATAAACTCAGGAAATCTGATAAGGACTAAGCTCTTCATAGCTGAAAAGATATTTTTTTCCGAATGGTTAAATTTATTCGCTTTGTAATTCGCAATAGTCTAACCAATTGCATTATAGTTTTCGATGAAGCTTTTATCGGTTAGTATTAGTTTTATCATTGTTCATAGATTTTTAGATTCATTATTGATGCAACTTTGAAGAATTTGAACTTATGGGGCGATGAGCGAATTTCCGAACCCCACATCCTCCAATAACTAACATTTCAAATAAATAATACTCATGTTTATTTTTATAAACTGTTTGTCCATCAGTGTACATTTGCTAATTGGTTATTCTGGGTTTGTGGTATACATTTATTTTGCAGACTCTAAGGGCTGTTCAGTTCATAATTATAATCATGAACACTACATTTTTCTATTATAGCACGTGACGATAGAAATGATATCTGGACCGTAACCAAATATTATTATCAAACAATAATTCTTCACTTAAGCTCACTGAATAGCTGTTTTGACCTAGTATATAGCTCCTTGATGTTTATCTTCAACAGTCACATAAATTAAGTTTCAATCCATAGAATTTTTAAACAATCGCACTCTTTTTAGACCAAAAGATTGAGATCTATCTGTCTACACTTCCAAGTTTAATCACTTCACATCATAACGCGATCATCATCCAATATATGAAGCGTTTTTACATTCATATATATATATATATATATATATATTTATATTTATATATTTATATATATATATATATATTTAAATATATATATATAATAGTTGAATTCACGAGTTGATTGAAGCTAAAATACCACAAAAAACCTGGAAGCACTGGGCGGGCGTTTCTTCGAAGTCTGGGACTCCTTAGTAGTGTGCATCCACGATCATTCCCCGCAAGACTCGAAACCTGGACCTGTCGGTTTCGCGCGCGAACGCTTAAACTCTAGAGCACTGAACCGGCATCCAACGTTGTTAATGTCTAACTTCAACCAATCCACGAAGTTACGCTGCCGCCCACCATTATCTTCAGTGAGTGACTATCTCACAATAGACCCGGTTGAACTCCACTGGTCACGTCTTCTCACTAGAACTACAGGAAATACCTGTTGGAAACGGTTACTCGTGAGCATATGATGACCATAATCAGAGAGAAGGTTTTTGTGGATATTTTAGTAACTTAATAGTTGAATTCATGAACCGTTCATTCCTTTCAGGCTTTCCGTGGTGGTCTAGTTTCGATTGACCCGAGAATTCAACTACTAAATTATTAAAATCTCCACAAAATCCCTCTCTTTTAATATATATATATATATATATATATATATATATATATATATATATCGAATTATTTCTTGCTATCAACAGAATGTATTAAACACTAGAAACTATATAGTATAGTTGTATGGATATTCTTGACGAGTTGCAGCATCAAATAATCTATCAATTAAAGACAAATTGAATACCACAGCTTGTTGCTTTTATTGTTTGTCTTCGCACGTTTTGTTTACTATTCTCCTTTTTCATTATTATTTAAATAAACATATTCCATAGATAAATATCATCAAGGGAATTATAAATAACAATGGCAATCTATGGGAGTATTATAAGTTTTCACTCATTTCTGTTTAAAATTTTTGAATGAATTTAAATTTTGAAGGAATTAAAAACAAAATTAAACGAGAAGAAACATTTAAGAGAAATATTATTATTTTTCTTAATTTTATGCTTTCTGTAATTCCTTATTCCTCTTATTCTGTTAGTTTATTTAAAAGAAAATTATTGGCTTTGTTTATACTAAATAGTCAATCCTCATAGATATTTTTTTGTATGACAACTGGATAAACAATTCAACTATATGTTGTTGATTAAGTAAAACAAGGCAATAGTTTTTTATGAACTTGAGAAAAACACAAGAACCATGACTGTTTTTTTAAAAGTAAATTGTTGCATTTAATACTATAATTCTATCTTTTAAAAGCCAACGGAAATATTACATGGGAATTTTAATAGGTTCTACATTGATTTCTTCACTATAACTGTGTACGTCTAATTATTTTGAAGAATAGTGATTTCTGCTAACCAAGAAACACATTTCACCTGTTTGGTGGTTGTAAGTGATCAACAGGGAACCCTAAACCTAGGTTTTATGTCACTTATCAATTATCAGTAAGACGTACTTACAATCTTAAAGGAAGTTATGCCCTTTGTGTTGGTAGATCCTGTGATAAGTTTTGAATGTTACAACAAATTGTTAACACATACGAATTCGAATTGTGACTATAATTTATGGAAGACCTTTGAGCGACGTTAAGGTCACATTAAGACAACTCACTAAGATCGAAAAAGGGTAATTGATTAAAGTGAGGAACTGGGATTAGGTGATAGAGCTAGAAATTGAAGTTATGAATTAAAGGAAAGGTATTCATTGCTATCCGACATCAGTTATAATGCTAAAATGCTATTTAACTATATGGATAAATTAATTTCGCGCCAAATCCGTGACTTGTTATCCTTAATTTGATTGGTTCGTTCATAAATAATAGTTTCTCCAATTCAAACCGACAATACACAATGGTTTATTGCCGTAACATAAATTTGATTTTTATTGTGAAATTTACTCAGCCTTAATTTTCATCAAAATGTATAGGTATTTACAGCTTACTCTTTAAGAAGTGCTGTGTAAAAGAAATCTTTCTGTCTAGAAATTTATTATTCCCCAAAAATTAGACCAGAACCGCCCAAAAAAGAACTTTATCAATCTCCATTATGAGTTTTTAAACTGGCCCCGTAACCTTGAGTGTGGGATTACTATACTGTCATTATTAATGCCCGGTTCTTAAAATATACCTAATGTCCAATAAATACCCACCAATTTATTTCATCATTATTGTTTACTTGGGTGGGAAATAAACGTTTTCCCTCTTTTATATTCTCAGTACTCAAGGGCTTGGTTTAATCAGTAGGTTCTTAGTACGGGTTTGTTTGATGTCTATTTATGCTTTTTTCTACCAATCGGGTTTGTCCTTCCGGTTACCATTGTACTGATATTCCTATTTAAGTAACTAGTAATGATGATAACAATTTTAAATCTAAAGCTTCATGTTCCGCTATCACATGGCAATAAGTTATTTGTCTCTGGATATGCTTTCATGATCCATGATAATATACATCCACTTGGAAATCACTAACAGATGTATGTATGTTCTATTGCTTGTAAAAAACTCTATCTATTAATCTACGAACAGCAACTTTGTATTCAAGAAATCAGGGGAAATTGCCGTCAGTTTGGATGAGGTTGTGTTACAAGTTATTGATCACAAAAGACATTTTTGCTCTTAATGTTATCAGCGGTAAATTAAACAAACTCTAATCATATCCTTATACATGGTTCCTTATTGTAGGATGTTACTAAATCAACTCATGTGCATTTTTTCTATCCAAATTAAATTTTCATTGGAAAGTACCAATACTTTCATTTTAATATTATTTCTTTAAATAACTCAAGTTAATTGGTTTGTAGCTTGTTTGAAACCTTTCTATTATCAATTTTTAGACTGCCTTAAGTTTACCTTTATGAACTGTTACTTTTTATTGATTACTTTCGTTATTAATAGTAGGTATAGCCTGTGTGCACACTGTATTGCCAGTTTACGTTTTCCATTGCTTTTTGTTATTCCGTAAACTATCCACTACGCATCCTTGAAAAGCCGCATGGCTCCAGGTAAAATAGACTTTTAAACAAATCACATAATTAGGTAAAATAACGGATAATCAGTCGTGATGAGATACTACATAATTTTAGATGAACTACAGCCATAACAATGAGGATTGCTTAAAGGTTGCCATCTATGATGTTAATGTCTATTGAAAACTACCATGATATTTTTAATATCACTTTTGAATGTTCAGTAGAAAGGATAATTAAAACTCTCATACAAAAAAGTTGTCTGTAGTTACCCTCAACAAACACTAAAATTGAGTAAATCGACTAAATAAGTATGATTAGCTATATCTATTCAAATGCGTTGGATATTTCTGACTACAGTTGTACAAAGAAATAGAAGCATAATCGCTCACAGTGGTATATGATTATCACCACATTTTCACAATCTCGAGAAAATTAGCGGAAATGCATTTGGGTTGCAATTCTTTCACTAATCTGTTCCATAACTTTAACTATACGTTAGGTAGTAAGTGAATTACTGTATAAGAAAAAGATGGTTTCTGAAATGATGAATTTATAGGGTCAGTAGTCTTCAATATAACAAAACATCACCGGCTGTTTCCTCTGTAGTTTTACTTTTGATCAGTTATGTTTCTATTTTCAGTTTCTGAACTAACATAGTTTCTTTAATATACACTTGATAATGTTTCATGAGTTCCTTGATTCTGTTGTTGGACTGGAATCAAATTTATTTAGGTATTTAAAATACATACTCTGTAGATGAAAATGTGAGCATTTGTACAACGGAGCGAAAAAAGCAACGCAGTATTATAACGTACTATGTCACTACAAATCTGAATCTAAACGTCAATTTACTATGGTTTGTTTTGTTGGTCTAGAAACTAAATAATCCGAGCTTAAATTCTTAACTTCCTTTCAATATGAATGGTTATGTATTGTGCTTGTAATTCATTTGATGTTTTCCACAATTAATTAAGCATATTTCATTGATTCTACATACCATTTTGTCTATTTAAAATAATGTTTCCTTACTCATATTCGATCGTTTAATTAATGGGTTTCTCTGAAACTATTTAACTCATTAGAGAAAGTGATGTCTCGATCTAAGTACTTTGATTTCACACATCATATTGTAAGTTCTCATGTTACGCAACTTTGGTCATTTCGGATATGAACTTAGAGCACAAGAAACAGTTGATAGACCTTTGAGAAACAATTTCATTTTATTCTGTATATAA
The DNA here is from genome assembly GCF_000699445.3 of Schistosoma haematobium. Taxonomy (NCBI): domain Eukaryota; kingdom Metazoa; phylum Platyhelminthes; class Trematoda; order Strigeidida; family Schistosomatidae; genus Schistosoma; species Schistosoma haematobium. The sequence continues at coordinate 42,606,417 of NC_067195.1, forward strand.
CCAATATGCGTGTTAACGATTTAATTATTAGTATATTCTTATCAAAAAAGATAAAACAACACTACCTTCTTATTAATGAGCCTAAAGCTGACAATATTCTATTACATAACTGCAGAATCAACTGCATCACTTATTTTATATTTTGTTTTTACTACATTATACTTTTTTAAAGGCTTACCATACTTTCTTATATGTAACACAATACATTTATGCATTTTGATGAAACAATAATGCATGAAATTATTAGAATTACTGTGTGGTGAGTCAAATTTCTCTTAAAAAGTAATATTGATTGTAAGTACATTGATTGTCTTTAGTAAATGCGGATGTCATGTACCGTTCACAAAATAACAATTTCACCGACATGTAACTATTAGCACGTTTATCTATTTATTTTTAAGTGATATTATTCATGTGTAACACCTAAACTTCAAGGGATCTTTGTATATTATGAAATAAAATGTATTATAGTGATACACACTTCACTTTATTCATGAATAAATTATTGAAGCAAAACTCGTTTTTAATTTAGGTCAACATTACCAGAACAGCTGTTAATGATCAAGACTCATATTAGTGTTTTGTTGTTATTTGGAAGCGGATAATAATTAAAAGTGCCTTTTTAGATAAAAACTGTAAATTTTAGGTGTTCTTTAAGATATTTGAACAACGAGTTATAATATGCATGTAATTTTTAAATAGATGCTGTTTACATTAAAGACTGATAGGCTGTCATTGTTTATCTCTTTGACAATTTCTCTAAATTCGGACATGAGACAAATAACTATGGTTAATATTAAAGGGCTAACTTTATCCAAACAAAAAACACAAAGTAAAACCTGACACAAATGTATACACATTTTGTTAGCCACAAAAACACAGAACTAAAAAATCAATGAAAAGTCCTCAAAATCTGCCTAATTAATCAAGCTAATTAGGTTGTTTATTATTTGAGGAGAGATAATCGGTGTATGTAACCACTGATTGTAGTCGATGTTCAGTAGTTTTATCTCCAACAGAATCGTCTTGTTATTAATTATTAAAGAAATCAATTATAAAAATCAGTAAAGAAGAAGATGAATCGATCTATGATGCAAATGCTTGCCATTCAAAAGATTCAAAAAAAAATATTTCTTTGAATTATGGTGTACTTTTAATGTACATTTTTTATTCAAACTTGCTAATTTAACTTCGTCCAGTATTAAGATCACTACGAAGTACGCAAATGTGTATTGGAAATGTTCTGTTGACTTTGTTTACTCAGCCATAAAACTATGTTTAATCATGACATTTTCAAAGTATCGTTTGTTTACTGGTTAAACTTGTTTTATAGAATAAACAGTGAAATAACCCATTATTTTTCTCAAACATGAAACAACATCAAAACTATTGTTTCATTATTTAAACAAGTGACCTATCTTTCCTAAAGATTTCATATGTTATCACCTAGATCGAATTGCCATTATTGTTGACAAACTTACATAATCTAAATATTCATGAATCCAAATGAAATTAAATAAGTAAATCCTTATTTCATTAGGGCTAAACTTTCATGGTTGGGTTCAGCTTTCCATTAATAGCCTAATTTACACATAATCTGTACTTGAAATTAGTCGAGAAAAATGTATATAAGTACGATTTATTTCTTAAATTATTCCTGTACATTTCTACTGATCATATATCTGACTGCTCTATCTAAATTCAACCTTGTTTTAATGTAATTTGCTTTTGATCATTTACTTAAGTGACACTTTTCAAAATCTCTTCAAGTTCAGTTTGATAAAAATTAATGTATGTAGAAGTGCAATTAACTTTCAGAAAGTAGTGGACAAAATGACGAAAGGTTTGTTGGAAATTATTATCTTTATTTTTTCATTTTAATTTCTAATATTTAGAGAATATTATTATATGATACTTAAGGTTCTTCAGGTTCTATGTATTCTAGACATCATTTAGTATCAATGCAACATTTCCAAAAATATTTCATCTACTGAGATACACTTTTAAATGCACAATAATATCTAATAAAATGAATTAAGTGCTTTCATCTTATTATATGAGAAAACAATAATAGATTATTGATATGTATCTTCAAAAAATAATCATATCTTTGATTAACATTAGCTCAGTAATTTTATTTATTCGGTAATCAATAGCTTTACACTGAGCTTATTGACTTTCTGCAAAGAAGCAAAATTCAACAAAGAGTTCAATAATTCAATCATACTTCTCATTATATTTCATTATTATTAGTTCCTGGTTAATTGTTCTCAATTACTTAAGTAAATTTTTCAAATATTTTCTCTTACTAGTACTAGTGTAATACAATTGGTACTCATACGTTTCTAATTGACTGGTGGTAAAAATGTAAGCACCCAGTAATTTATCATACAGAATATATATTGATTAGTAAATCAAGTTTACATTATGTAAACATTATCATTTGTTACCAGTAAAATGAACTGTTTCTTTTCAAGGTGATATTGGTTGAAAGTGTATTACAAACTGGATATGTTTATGTTAGCTTTATATATCTCTGGAGATTATGATCATGACTCCTCATAGGATAGAGTTCTGGACTTTTAGATTCAGGTATCTTCAGGATAACATTAAGCCTTTGAGTTGAAATTTAGTTCTTCACCAAACAGTATCTTAAATTCCTTTGCAAAATGATGTTATCCTTAACCTAATACCATGGATAAGCTTCTCTCCTAATTACAACTTTTTCGCCTATTCATATTATGAGTGTTCACTAGAATTCATTAAAATATATCAGGTAGCTAGTGATTAAGAGATGCATAGTTGTTATGTAATTATAAGATTTATGAATAGTTACGTTTGATTTGAACACAACTTTTCATTATAGTTGACATCGATCGGTTAAAATCTCTATGAAGCCAGTGAATTGATTTTTCTATATTAGTTTTGTCCAATTATTAATAAATAATTGATATTTTTACATGATAAGATACTTAATATTGATCATGCGGTAAGCAATGACAAACAGTTGAATTAGTCATTGGATATATCTAAGTTATTGCAGTAAAGCATTTATCTTTTTATATTTGGCTCCATAATAACAACTTTTCATAAAAATGAATTACAATTAAATCTCATAGTATTATTTTCAACAAACAAGCCTATTAGTACTAGCAATAGTAACAGTAAAGGTAGTAGTATTTCATAAATATGCCTATTTAACAACTGTATTATGAAGCAATAAAATCGCTTCACGGGTGTACGTGTTTGTGTGCCTTTCAACCCCTTTCCTTATGTATGCGCATATATATATATATATAATCCTAAAGAATATATATAAAATATGTATATGTAATTAGCCCAAGGTTTCATTAAAATCATTTAACAGTCATGCTAATGATCTGTAAAACTACTGAACCAAAATATTATCACATACATCAAAGATTGTAGTAGTAAAAACGAATAATAGTAGGCGCAGAGTCGATTATTCATATACTATTTATTTGCCAACTCCTACTGAAGTCCCTCCGAGGGCTACTGCCGGTCCCAAGCCCGGATAAAAGAGGAGGGTTAGGCATGGGGTTAGCGTCCCCATCCCGTAGAAAACTAACTCGCTAAAAAAACGCTAACCAGAAAAAATTATTCAAACCTTTTAAACTCTGACCCCGGAGTCAGAAGGTCTTCATTTAGAAGAACTATGACGCCTCATGATGAAAGCCGAATTCCTTCGGAAGTTACGAGGCCGATGCCCCTTCTGACAAACAGAGCAACCATTTATTCAGGTACATGGAATACTCGTACAATGTGAGAGACTGGGAGAGTCTTCCAAATTACAACCTAGAGGTGCTTGGAATCAGTGAAACACATTGGACGCAAGTTGGACAACAACGACTAGCTTCAGGGGAGTTTCTGTTATACTTCGGCCATGAAGAAGAAAATGCCCCACATACACAACGAGTTGCATTGATACTGTCCAAACAAGCACAAAATGCATTTATAGGATAAGAATCTCATGGACCAAGGATCATCAAAGCCTCCTTCAAAACAAAGAAAGAGGGCATTTCAATGAACGTCATCCAATGCTATGCGCCCAACAACGAATACAAAGAAGACGCTATATATCAATTCTACGATAAGCTGCAGTCAGTCGTCGAGAAGTGCCCAACAAAGGACCTGACCATTCTGATGGAAGATTTCAATGTCAAGGTTGAAACGGACAATACCGGATATGAAGACATCATGGGACGACACGGACTGGGAGAAAGGAACGAAAATGGTGAGAAATTTGCAAACCTATGTGCCTTCAATAAACTGGTCATAGGCGGCACTATATTCCCACATAAGCGCATTCACAAAATCACATGGACTTCACCGGATCACACCACGCAAAACCAAATCGACCATATTTGCATCAACAAAACGTTCAGGAGGACTATAGAGGACGTGAGAACCAAGAGAGGAGCTAACATAGCATCAGATCATCACTTGGTGATCGCCAAGATGAAATTGAAACTCAAGAAGCACTGGACAATGGGGCGAACAACATCACAAATGTTCAATACGGCCTTTCTTCAGGATACTGACAAACTCAACAAATTCAAGATAGTCCTCAGCAATAAGTTCCAGGCCTTTCATGATCTACTCAATGGAGAAGGAACTACTGTGGAGAGCAACTGGAAGGGGATCAAAGAGGCAATCACTTCAACATGTCATGTTGACCTGGGCCACAAGAAGCACCACTACAAGGAATGGATTACTGTTGATACATTGGATAAGATTCAAGAAAGGAGGAACAAGAAAACAGCAATCAATACAAGTCGAACAAGAGCAGAAAAAGCCAAGGCACAAGCTGAATACACAGAAGTAAACAAACAAGTGAGGAGGAGCATCAGAACCGACAAACGTAAATATGTGGAAGATTTAGCAACGACGGCGGAAAAGGCTGCAAGAGAAGGAAACATGAGAGAACTGTATGACACGACAAAGAAACTCTCTGGAAATCGCCGCAAACCAGAACGACTAGTGAAAAGCAAGGAAGGTGAGGTAATCACCAACATTGAAGAGCAACAAAACAGGTGGGCAGAACACTTTAAAGAACTCTTGAATCGACCAGCCCCACTGAACCCACTCAACATCGAAGCAGCACCCACGGACTTCCCAATCAATGTTTGCCCACCAACAATTGAAGAAATCAGCATGGCCATCAGATAAATCAAGAGTGACAAATCAGTAGGACCAGACAACACTCCAGCTCAGGCATTGAAAGCAGACGTAGCAGTAACTGCAACGATACTCCACATTCTCTTCAATAAGATTTGGGATGAGGAACAAGTACCAAAAGACTGGAAAGAACGACTTCTGGTCAAAATACCAAAGAAAGGCGATCTCAGCAACTGTGACAACCACAGTGGCATCACTCTTCTCTCAATACCGGGAAAAGTCTTCAACAGGGTATTGTTAAACAGAATGAAGGACTGTGTAGACGCCCAACTTCGTGAAAAACAGGCAGGATTCCGTAAGGATCGAACGTATACAGACCAAATCGCAACACTACTGATCATTGTGGAACAATCAATTGAATGGAATTCATCACTCTACATCAACTTCATTGACTACGAGAAAGCATTTGATAGCGTGGACAGAACAACACTATGGAAGCTTCTTCGACACTACAGCGTGCCTCAGAAGATAGTCAATATCATGCGGAATTCCAATGATGGATTCAACTGCAAAATCGTGCATGGAGGACAATTGACAAAGTCGTTCGAAGTAAAGACCGGTGTCAGGCAAGGTTGCTTACTCTCACCCTTTCTCTTCCTCCTAATGATCGACTGGATCATGAAGACGTCAACATGTGAAGGGAAGCACGGGATACAATGGACATCTAGGATGCAGTTGGATGATCTAGACTTCGCAGACGATCTGGTCCTTTATCCCAAACGCAACAACAAATGCATGAGAAGACAAACAGTGTGGCAGCAGCCTCAGCAGCAATAGGTCTCAATATACACTAAGGGAAAAGCAGGGTTCTCAGATACAACACAGAATGCACCAATCCAATCACAATTGACGGAGAAGATTTGGAAGATGTGAAAACCTTTACGTATTTGGGCAGCATCATTGATGAACAGGGTGGATCTGATACAGATGTGAAGGCGCGGATCGGCAGATCAAGAGCAACATATTTACAACTGAAGAACATCCGGAACTCAAAGCAACTGTCAACCAACACCAAGGTCAGGATTTTCAATACAAATGTCAAGACAATTCTACTGTATGGAGCAGAAACCTGGAGAACTACGAACGCCATCATCCAGAAAATACAGGTGTTTATTAACAGTTGTCTGCGTAAAATACTTCAGATCCGTTGGCCGGACACTATTAGCAACAACGTACTGTGGGAGAGAACAAACCAAATTCCAGCAAAGAAGAAATCAGGAAGAAACACTGGAAGTGGATAGAACACACATTGAGGAAAGCACCCAACTGCGTCACAAGACAAGCCGTCACATGGAATCCTCAAAGCCAAAGGAGAAGAGGAAGACCAAAGAACACATTACGCCGAGAAATGGAAATAGACACGAGAAAAATGAACAAGAATTGGATGGAACTAGAAAAGAAGGCCCAGGACGGAGTGGGTTGGAGAATGCTGTTCGTCGGTCTATGCTCCATTGGGAGTAACAGGCGTAAGTAAGTAAGTAAATAATTTATTTGCCAATCAACAAAAACGGTTCCACCAAAATGGTCTGTGGATGTACGTTTATTTTAAAGCTAATCCTCATGATAAACTCGTTCAAACTGTTAGACCATTCAAACTAACGTCGAATTGGGTACAGTTCTCTAAAAATTATCAACTGAAATCATGGTCATTTAAAATCAAGTGATTGAATGAAATCTGCAAGCAGCTCTAAAACACAATTTCGTATTAGGCGCACTTGTTAGTGAAATGTATTTGAAACACTGAAAGAAATGTTAACTCTCGGATTCTAACTCTTCTTACTCAGTAACGAAATTAACACGAATAGCTCAGTGAGAAATGTGCCCCACTAGGATACTCAGTGGAACAAATCCAAATGTTACGGAGAGCAATGGTTCCTTCAATATTCCATGTACGCCTTGATGACATTTGCCAACTTACAGCAAAACCAAATCTAGTTCTTCTTCTCTAGTAATCGAATGTCAAAGCGTAGTGCGCACAAAGTCGAGTTATTCGAACGTTTCTCCATATTGCAACCTTATTTTTAGTGGTGATCAACCCTAATATTTTTCCCAACTTTTAACAAAGCTAAATAATATGTTATATCGATAAATTAGAAAGTAACAGGATACCTCATCAGTAATAATTCATTAAGAACTGAGGGACCTCGAAAATCGGTCGAGATATTCGCTTGTTTACAGTAAATCGCTATCTGACATAAATTTCTGTAGGAAATTACTTCCAAACTAAACACACATCCTTAGAATCTAGATTTATTTAAAGAAATTGTACATCAAACTGGCACCAGTTAAATATTTAAAGCCATATAAATTCCATTTTGAGCAGACCGAAATGACGGGAGAAAACTTACTATTGCAATATTTTTCTTAAAAGGATGTTAAAATTTCAGGTATATTAAAACCGCTTAAATTTTAACTGATCAACTAACAACAAGAAAGTAAAGTGATACTTTTCGGTCAATACAGAGGAATTCTTCTAAGTTTGACTCGCAATACTAAACATATGCTGCTTTGTTTTTTTCCTTTTTAAAGTATGACTAATTCAATTGCGAAATTTAATTTTTCAGACTTCAGATGAACATGATCCACAATGGCTGTGTATACATTCGTTTGCAATATTTCTAACAGTATAATAAAAACAATAACACATTAAAAGAGAACCGAACTAGTAGCAAAGAGGTGTTTTAACTGGAGCAAAATTAAAGGATGTCTAGTGTAAAGCATTTTAGCGGAGAAAATGGTCAAATAATAATTGTCGAAATTAACTAATGAAAATAAATACATAAATAATCTTCAGTGTTCTCGTAATGTTCACTAATTTCAAGTGTGTTTTTACATTTTCTTACAGTCAATTGGATTTCCATCGAAAATATGAGATGGATATTAAAGTACACTACAAATTACCTAAATAGTATAAGGTAAAAAGCTATGTTGTAGACCTAGAAAAGTTTAGTCACTATTCTAAGGTGCACTGAATTCGGAACCAGGAAGAAAACAATTGTATACAACTTACTAACAACTTTTTCACATTCATTCAGTATGTTTCATAATTTATTTCACCAATGACTACTTATTCTGGTCAATATAGTCATGGAGACAAATATCTGTATTCCTTTTACACGAAGTCCCACACGTATGCATGCACAAACATATATATATATATATATATATATATATATATATACTACATGCATTTTGAATGATATATCACCTCTTGTAAATGTCTTGTGTTCATTAACAAAAGTAGTTAATTAAATTTATGTGTGAATGAGCAGTGCATACTTCTTTGTAATACGGACTTCCAGTTGTAATACAGAATGTATTTATTTACAACTAAGTGATTCATGAACATACATGTGTGTATGTATTTCATTGTTCTCGTTTAAAGTATGTAGCTTTTTAAAGTTTTCAGTAAGAAAAAAAACACTTAATGTTATTCTGTAAAATCAATATTTTCGAATGAACTTCCATCCATCATATGCCAACAGAGTACCGAAATCAGAAAAATTATTCCCTTTCAAATCAGCTTCGTAAAACCATAACTATTATGATTCTACAATTTAAAATGAATTTAAAATGAGCTATTCCAACTAATTTTAATCAACTGGATGGTGTGGACGTCAGTGTGTACATGTGTCAATTGTTGTGCATACTATACACAATTTGACTAACTGAAATGTTATAATTATAGTTTAAAAATCTCCAATTTTTATAACTAAGGTATGAATTTTATATTTTAAAAGTTTAGATTGTTGAACTCTTTTCATTCACATCAGTGACTGAAGTAGAATAATATAAGACGTTGATTTTAAAGGTGGCTACAGGAATTTTATATTTTACATTTTTGTGTTGACTAGTTTTTGATGATTTATGTGCAGCACTAGACGCTTATTTCTTCTTGATATGCACTCATCAGTCGTATCCATCTGTGATTTCATCAATGATCGAATTATGCGATTTTGCAGTGAGCCCCTAACTCCAACATTCCAGATTCAGTAAATCAGACTGATGATCACTTGATATCATTGGTAACACCCATTTCACTCTCAGCAGGGATGATTGCAGTCAAAACTTTAGAAACTTAATCCAGTGAGAACACTATTATCGTTTAATTAGTCGATTATTTTTCAAATACAGTTGATAACGTACGTTACGAGATACGAAATTCCATCATATCAGCTTCAAATTCCTGATTATAAAAAATAAAATCTACTAAGAAATACTAATTGTAATTTATCAATCTGAATAATAATTCATTATGTAACCGGTTGTTATTTTCATTATAAAACTGGGCATATTGATTTATTATAGCTCATTTAACTTTAAAAAAAAGTTTTTTTTCAATTTTTATATATGTGGTACCAGGTTTCATTTTCAAGGCAAAAGCTTCATTGAAACATTAACTAGAATGCCGTAAATGGAAATGGTGAAGTTAGTAAATTATTTCTGTTTCAATTTCCTACAAATGAATATAGATAGATAGATAGATAGATACATACATACATACATACATACATACATACATACATACATACATACATACATACATGCATACATACAGACATGGAAACAAATCACACAATTAATTAAATGATGCATTTTAAACACCATTTTGACAGTTCTGTATTGGTTTAATTTCACTGATAGGGATATATATATATATATATATATATATATATAAACGACGGAAGAGGTTTATTCTTTAAAAACAAATAAATCTTGCACAATTAGTTCGTTGAAATAACAAGTAATTACTTGTGTTGTTTTAATGTGTGCTTATTTGAAATTGACGCTGAATAATGTACAACCAAATAATTTCAAGTGCCCTTATTTATTTTTAAAATCAAAGTGCCGAAAATCACTCAGTAAGAAAATATGAAATTTTTATTACAAAATCATATATTATTGAATGATATTTGTTTAAATGTTGACATTTTAATTTCCTGATCCATAAATATAGGTAAATGAAATTTAGGGTGGACAAGAATCTTGTGAAGTTCCAACTCATGTTATTCTACATTTATTGGTGAAATAAACACACACATTTAACTAATAGTTAACTAAGTTTACAGAATGTTATTTTCACTAATTTACAGTGTGAATGTTTTCTCCCCATTTAATAATGAGTATAAATTTGATATGGATTTTAAAACAATTTATTTTCTGTTTATGAATTCTAAACCAGAGAACAGTGGAAATTCAACTGAATAAAAGTACAAAATCTAAATGTCGTGAGTTTTGCTCAATGTGGCATTGAGTAGTACTGAATTGATATGAAATTAGTCTTCAGAATGTATTAGGTTTCTGTTATGATTCGTTAAAGCTTGAAGGCTATTACTGATTCGTCTTACTCGAACGGAACGAAGGATCAATGATTCAGCGACTCGACAGCTATTGTGGTTCGCCGTCTCCAACTCTGCTAACTAGATCAAGAAGTCTGGGTAAGGTGTCGAAAGTGTATTCTGCAGACAAACAGCAGATAATAAGTCAGGTCAAGCATACAATAATCAAGCGTATTTATACAAATATTTACAATCGATATTGTCATGAAAATTTTTTAAACATTAATCAATGAGTTTATCACTTGACCGCTATTTAAAATTTAATCGATAGTTCATCAACTGACCTATCTGCACAATTAATCAATAAGTTCATCAATTGACCCCCATACAAATATTTAAACATTTAATCGATAATTTAATCGAGAAGATAAAATTAGAAAATATGAGTTTTGGGAATCTATCGTCCTCAACAGTTTCGTTGACACTCTAGTTAATTTTCATCAATCACAAAAACTGGTTTCAAGAAACCACTTTCACTGTCTACAGTTTAAAAGACTTAACACATTAACTCATTTGCTCAAGACCTTGTGATATCCAAAATGTTGCGAACCATTATCTTACAATACTTATAGTTGCATGACTTCTAAAATTTAAAATGAAAGTTGTTTTCCATTGTACTTAGCTTTTTTATTCAAACCTGACGTGCCTATGCTATGTCTGAAAAGTAAGTTAACCTATTTTGACTGTAACAATATAGTCACAAAACACAGTGTAGCTGATAAAATCGATTTCATTCCCGATATATATAAGTTCATTAGACATGGAATATCCTGGTTTATTTCACTAATTATTCCTTAATATTGACCTTAAATACCTTTAACGGTATATATCAGCACAAGCTGACATCAGTAAAAGAACTCTATGTGTAATCATGGATAAGCGCAAATTAATGGTCTTAAACAGAAAAAAGAATAGTTATCAAGTCCATTTTCCTGAATTGAAAGGTTTAATTACCATGCAATTATCTTTAATTTCAAATTCCTTTTCGATCAAGTTTAGATTATGGTTAATTTCATATTGTATGAAACAGAAATAATAAAGATGTCAAAATGTTTTAATGAAAAGTGACTTAATTACATTATGTGTATCAATCAACAGGGTATCTAGTTGATTTTACTGTTCCATCCTAACTATCTGTTTGTCTCAATTAACTTCAAGTTATTCACGTTATATCGTTTATTGATTCATGTTTTTCTTTAAATGAGTTCTAGTAGTGTAAAATGAATTACAAAACTATCTGTAAATGGAAAATCGACTAGATTTTATGGTATCAGTAACTAAGCTTTAGTAATACCAATCTATTGGAGATATATATCAACTACTAATAAAGGGGCTAACTGGTACATATTACAAATTTATCGAAACAAGAAAATATTCTCATGAACCACGATCGAGTTTGAGAAAAAGTGATTCCTAAATTCACATATTTAAAAATTGAGGTGTCTTATTTTCCAAAAAATAAACAATGGGAAGATTACCATTTACAATTTCTTACTGTCTACTTAAAATTAATTGATTTTTTGTCGTTTTTTCCTTAAATGTTTGCAGTGAATCATGAAGTAACTCAACGCATATATCAGTAAAAGTGACCTGTGATTATTCTGATCAATTCACACGCATTATGATAATAAAAACATACTGATGAACTTACAATACTATGAGAATAATATTTATTAACATAAAAACAAGTTTATTGATTATCGCTTATACCGTTAAGACTAACTTCCAGTTAGTTAATGGTAAATCTACCGCTAAGCTTGTTTTCTTCCGGAATTACTGTGTAGCAGGTAATAATAGAACGACAAACAAACAATGGTAGTCTCAAAGTAGAGATGATTGATGAGATCCATAAATGGTTCGCACACAATAAGTTATGAACAAACTTGATGGAAATTAGTCTCATTTCATAACAACTGATTGTGAAAGCGATAAGAAATTAAACTATCAGCCCATTAATCATTATTCATAAACAGAAGTCCTTTTCATTTTTTTTAAAAATTAACTGAGATATGTATACATAGCCTCAATTTCACATTGCTACTGATGATACATCTTTAAAAACCTTTAAATAAGCTATCAACATTAGTATACTTTGTTTCTGGCCGTAACAACAATGCACTAGATCAAGTGTACATAGAGGTTTTTAGGATTGTATTGTTATTCAAAATGACGAGTATATGATATAATAATTCAACTTATTGTGCATTAATACAGATTAACCTAAATAATAATATCTAAAGTTACACATCCCCTTTCTTCAGAGCATTATCGGGGATTTTCGAAAGCATAAATTTCAAAGTTACGTATCAGACGACTGAAGATCTGAATTTCTAATTAGGCTTAAGTTATTTCAAAACTTGTCACCTACATGACATTGATGAGGTAAGAATTAAGCCTAACAGTGAAATACTAATTTCGTTAGAGAATAAATAACCTACAGTTACCACATACTTCAACCCTTAATTTGTTAAATGACTTATAAAAGTGTCCATTCTATTGTTCAGTACTTTGTATATAAGCTTGTTATTCCATTAGAAAATAAAACCTAATCTGATGGCTGCTATCTTACCTTCTGATATCAGTTTAGTTGAAGCTTACGTCAATGATTCAGTTTGATGAACAGCTATCAGATGGTCATATTGTTTTACTGCGTATCATCTATAAAACAATATTCGTTTCTGTTACAAGGCAACTAAGAATTTGTCCACAAAATCATGAAATCTAACTTCATAAAAAGTCTCATAAATAAAAGATCACTTACAAAAAACATCATTTGGTTGAGAGTTTGTGAATACAACTTTAGTTTTAAGAATCTTTTATTACAAATAGACATCACTTGGAGTGTCATTTAAAGACAGGGAGCACAGAATAACAATGTTTGTTCCGGTACTTGAACTCTTAACAGTATGCGCTCATAACTCCTTGAACGATAGAAACCCGCATGTTTTGATTTCACGACAAGCGCTTAACCTGAATATTTCATTACTGCGCTTAGCAATGCAATATGGCACTAAAATGAAACGTTTGTTCAGTGCTCGATAGTCTTGAACAGTACCATATATGATAACGGTATCTGTTTATAATTCATATATAGTTTAGTGAATGATGTATTTGGTGCATGATTCTCAAATAGACTAAGTCAGGTTTCTAATTATATCATAAAAACAAATGTAATTAACAATCTACACATAAGTGATACTCACTGATCATAGTTTTGAGTATGCAATATAAGTTCTATATATTTTTTCAAGCTAAAATTTATGTCCATCTCATTCATACTTATTATATCCTAATTAAATACACACTACAATCATTATTCAAATGGAAAGGTTCAAAACATTCAAGATACATTTACGCAAATATTGACTTTTATCTAGATAACACACTTCAGTAAAAAACAACAATATTATAATTCAAATTTAAAATCATGCCGACTGAATACATTTCCGTAAATTAAATGATGTTATTATAATTGATTTGATTGTGAAGTTCAAACATTTGAAAGAAGATCAGTGTAGTCAGTAATTCGCATATGCTACATCATCCAATGTCAGTAATCACATCGCTTAGGTAAACTGTTTCATGAGCTATTATTAAACATGTTCAACTATATAATTACTTTCAAATGACAATTAAGAGTACCACAATATCATTGTAAACTAGGGGAAAATATATTTGGTTCTTCATTAACAAAATATACAAGTAAAATAAGTAGTAAATTTTTATAATAGAATTTATCTTAATCTATGGTCATTCTACTTCAAAACAGGTCTCCGTTTACATAAATTATGGTAAGATTTTATCTACTATATAGATATTTAGTGAATAATCACTATATCTCAAATGACTAAGTAAACATGATAAGCTGTGGTACTTGTATTCTACATTCCTTTATTTAAGATTCAGTCTTACTTATAAATTCAAAGATTTCTCTTGTCTACAGAGAATATTCTGATCAAGTAGTCAGGCCATAAGTTGAATGAATGATAATTTCTGTTTATGGAGAAGTAAAAATAAGTCTTTTAAATATAGGGGTAATTAATAGGTAGTCTCATCCTGTATTCATAATCTTGTAAGATTATTTTTAAAAAGATGTTTGGTTTGACTAGAAACAGTAATTATATCAAAAAAAGACCTCAATATTGTATCCTAAGACGGTTCGGTATTTTTAAAATTTATTTTATATAACTCAACGGTTGTGTTATTATAAGTTCGAACAATTAGACTTTGATGTATCACTTGTTTTTCTTATAAAAATCAAATATGACTAATAATAGAGAACTTTAATTCAATAAAAACCAACTTATTCACATGATATTCTGGTGAAATTAAACAATTACTCTTCTTCTCCCTGGGTTATTCGTCTTTTATTATTTAATCAAAACACTATCATCGAGATCAATTTCGAGAGTAAATAATACCTTTTTTGTGTATATTAATACAAAAACTAACTCCCGTAGGAATAAAAAGACAAAACAGGTCTCATGCTAACAAATTCATATATATGTATATATACGTTCAGTGAAAAAAGGATCTAGATATTGAATTTCATATTCGTCACTAGATTTATGTTATTCGTTCGAATGTTATTGTTGCTTTAATTTTCAAAAATCGAAATCCTAGAAGACGGCACAAGATTACAAGTTAGGTGACAAAATAGTTCAAGAAAAACGGTTGTTCAGAATAATTACTTTCTGTAGTTAATGGCTTTTTCTACAAAAATATCATTATTGGAATCACTATAATATTGTTGTTTGAGTTAACTTTAAGGGGAGTAGACGATTCATACTCTTCAACCATTTTTTCCAGACTTTTCACTATATATATAAGTTATCATTATTTTCATTATAACAGTGGCACTATTTTTCACTTCATATAAAAACTTTGACCGGTTGTGTACTTCTTTAAAGCTGTTTTTGTATGCCATTTAGTTACATGTGAATGATTTACGAAACAAGGTTTTTTAAATATTCCATCGGTAAGATGAATCTATCTGCATTTATAAAATTTAGCGATTTCTACATGATTCTACAAAAATTATGAGTACTTTTTTACATTTAATTCATGTATGCAAAATATTTAGGGTTTGTTCAAATGCCAAACACTTTTGATCAATTTAAGAATTGACCGGAAAAACAATTGCGAAGAAAATCATTAAAAATAAAACTCCAAAAAGTACAAACCGGAATTAAATCAACAGGATTTCACTCAGTGACATTGATTTTACAATTTTTACTCATCTGATAACAAAATCTATGTTTTTGATTAAGTCAGTGAAAGAAAGTATCTTTAAGCCAACCAAATAATATTGTATCCCCTAGAACCATCAACTACATTAAGCAGTCATATTGATCACTAGTTGCTAGGCTTTTTTATGTGTTTACTAAAGAGTCTGAGCATCTTGTAGATGAAAGTGAAAAACTGCATGTTGAACAGTTCACTTTTTCGATTACTAATTCACTTTAAAATTTGATTGAAACGAGACTTGAGTAAGGGGCGGATTTGACGAAAATGTGTTTATCTTATTCAGAAGACAAAAGAATAGAAACGTAGATGAATAAAGATAACATGAAGACTAACGTTGATTCCAATACTTAATATTAGTCAACAAAGCTTCATGATGCGAATCGAGATATGCCACGAATTTTCTACTCTGCCTTGATCTAAAATACTTGACAGCTTTCTCATTGGCAGCTTTGTGTAATTAAGCATTTTTCTGAATCCGAACTAAGTTAAATTATGAATTGAGAAACTGGTCCAGAAAAATAACAATTCATCTTTCAATAACTATTTGACCGAGTAAAGCAGTAAAAAATAACATGAGTTGATAACATATGAAGCAATCTTTTCCGAGAATAAATGATAATCTAATAAATTTTTAAAACGCAAAAATAACATTTGGAGTGATAAAAACATCTAAACACCAGAATCATTGAGTTAGTAAACGTTATAAAAATCTACGAATGAATCCCATAAGCTAGGTAAATAATTAGAGTAATGACTTGATTAAGCTGAAATTCAGACACAATGAACTTAATGATTATACTAACGGCATGCCATCTAGTTTAGAATAAACAATTTTCAAGGAAAATGAAGCATTTCCACAAAGTTGTTTTTATCTAGTCATATGTATAAAATTAAATCACCTTAAAACGCCGTTTGTTTAGCAAAAAAAAGCTGTTTAATAACTGTCTCATCAATGTTTTTCACAGTTGCATCTGAGACATATGTGTCTATCCACCTTAACTGAATAACGAAGTATCAATTTGATTACTTTGAGTATCACTGTCCACTACAAAAATGACGTGGAACGCAGAATATAGAGCTATACTGGTTCTTCACAAAAAATTCCTCATCTGGTGTGTCAATTAGAATATAGAACATTCATCTGTAAACGCACGAATGCGTAGAATACCCATTTATTCTAAATTTTTACTAATTATATACCGTTAAGCATTACACAATCCGATAGTTATGAACTACATTTCAATAACAAATTAAGTCTTCGATTGTTCTGATTTCTTTGCTTATTCTTGATCGACTTCAAAGATGGACATAAAAACACTAAGAAATCATTTAATTAAAAAGAGAAAGAGCAAGAGAGATATTTTGAGCATTTATCATTTTAGTCTCAAGTTTGACCTGACTTCGATTTACATTGATTTGTAACACTGTTTATTACTTCTTTTTAAATGTATTCATTGAATTATATAATGCATCAGAATATGTTTTTTTGGTTATGTTGATCACCTGATCAGAGTTTCCCATAACTTTCATCTTCTAAATAATGTTCTATTTCTCGTAAGGACATACAGTCACAACAGCGAGGCTAGTATTACACAAAAAACATCCGGCAATAGTTTAACGTAAAATGTAATAATCAAAAACGTTCATTCAGTAAATATTGGATTAAAAAGTATCTTGTAATGCATTATAATTGACGTAACCTCCGTTTGACATTTGTGAACCAACTTTCATGATTTTATTAATGAATAAAGAAATTCCTCAAATACAAACAACGATCAAAGGTAAAAAACACCCGTGAACCACGTTTTTCTTCAAACTAGCAGCCTTTTGATCATCAGTCTGTCTTCTACTCAATTAGGTCACATAATGGTATTATCATCTGATTTCAACTTTGGTTAGATGCAAATCTCCACTGTTTCAGGATTTCACTTTAATTTAATCACTGAGTGTTATCGTTGTGTGTCAAAGTAGCGATGAACATTGAATAAGATGGTACTAATTAAAAACTGTTAATCATACAGAGAATTAATGAATTATATGTCACTACACTGATTGTTTGAATTTGCTTGCGATCCAGGATTAATTAATTTGGCAAACGTTTGTATAATTTCATAATTATTCAATTAGGGTTTTCAAAAGAAACTCAATATATTTATAACTTGTGTAAGCTTTACGTTTTTCCCAACTGGATATAGAATTATTTCCTAACTACTCAAAATTTGTTAAACCATTCTGTAATAAAATATACACATTTATCTGTAATTTGAATACATTTAACGTAAAAAATAGGTATAGCAGATTCCAAAAACCATACCCCACTCTATATACATGAAAGTGTAACATGTAGTCATCCAAGCTAGAAATGGAATATTTATGCATCAACTAAATTCAATGAAGATTATGATATATTATGAAAATGACGAAAGTTAGATATTAATCATAGGAGGTAAATTCAATTCAATTATAACTACCCCACTCCAAGTCTTAAAGGCGTTCGGTTTGTTCCCTTATTAAAGATGACATCTGGCATTGTTAAGAATTCCTGGTCTATGAATAAACAGTAATTCACCGCTTTTAATTTCCTCAATTGTTCTTCATTTATTACCAGTTACTTTAATTAAACATCACGAAGCACTCAGTTCACCTTAAGCTAAAACTCCAGTATTAGGAATAAATAAACAAGAAAAGAATATTTACACTTTTGTTTGCTACCATATGATCACGGGATGCTTTCAAAGATTATGAAGAAGTTCAGTTTCTCCTGTTTTATTTCCCCTCAGTTCTCTTTACCAAACTTTTATCTTCTATTTACATAGCGTGATAAGAAATAACGCCGTAACACATACATACACAAATACAGAACAACAAAAATCAACACCAAATACAAATTTATTCATCAAATAAAACAAGCAAAAAGAAGTAAAGGTCAGTTTATGATTGACATTCGAAAAGACGCTCCAACCCAATAGATAGTTCAATGTACAAGCTAACGGATGAACATCGGTTAGTCGCAAACATGCCTTTTAAACCACTTTTATTCACACTTATGTCACAAAAAAGGAGGAAAAAACAAACAAAATTCGTCAAAAAGTTTGTTATTCTTGAGTGTCTTTCATATAAATGATACTATATAATCGAAAAGTCTGGAAATATAGAGCTCTCAGAAGACTTTTGCAGAATCACAGTGTTGTTAAAATCAAAATATTCACAAAGGTTGTTAAAAAATATGTTGCGGATTCTTCAAAGAAGTAACAATAAAATATTGTGTAAATAAAATGACATTTTATAATAACTTTCACATCAAGTAATACCAAAGTTACTTTGTTACCAATTCAAATGTTTTAAAAGACAATGTACATTTTGCAAAATATAATGAAATAAAAAGTTGAATTCGAACTTTTATCACCTAGCATTACGTTTAGAGATTGTACACACGTAATACAGGCGAGTATCAACTTACAAACAAACGTAGGGTCAGAACGTCCCACTGTTGCTTCAACCACATAACATCACACAGAATACATCATAATGTCAGGTCAGTTAGGCTAGAGGCCAGAACTAGAGTGTATTATAGTCCCGAACTCATCAGATTTAAGATATCTACAGTTCTGTGTTTGCAATGAACTCAAACTTACTGAAGAATAGTTTTTACCTTAAGTAGAGCTTAGTAAAATCTCATTCAGTTCGCTAAAAATTGATAAATAAGTGCTAACTATGCAACTACATATATTATGTAAGCTCATTTACGAGAAACCCTTGCTACGTCTAATGCAGATCGTACCTGAAATGAAAACTACACAGTAAATATATTTTATGAGATTCTGAAGGTATTTGGTAATTTGCGTAGTGTGTCTCGTAGGCATCTGTATATTAAGAATTCCTTGATACAGAAAATTGAGCTTAAACCGTTAAGCGTTTTATTTTATATAACAAAATACTGATTTGTATAAACTACACTATAGTGGAGTGGCCAGATAAAATTTCATTACGAACCCACACCACCGCCATAGAAGCAATTCACGGACATTTTGAACACTATTTACCATCGTATAAGGAATCATTTTAAGCCTTACAAATGAATTTCTTTACTGGACGTCATTATACCCCTCAAACAATGAACCAATTTACCACCTGGAAGAATTCATTGATCACATTCGAATTTTATACCAGTTAAAGTTTTCTTATTTTAATCTTACTATGACTAAACACTGTCTTCTAATTGACCGAAAGTCTCCCAAGATATACATAATAGTTTACTTTGGTAGTTGGCACACTGTAACTTGGTTCGCTGAAATTTATCAGCATGCCGGACTATTGTAAAAAGTATAAACCCACTGAAGGCCAGTTATTGACTGAATAACTCTGAGATAACTTATCTGCCAATAGCACTAAATAGAAAGTTTCACATATTATTGAGGAATATTAGTTCCCTAGAGGTTGCACAAGCGTGAACGAAATCAGTATTACGTCATGACAAGCTGTCAAAGTCAATGTAGATAATCTCGAAAACTGTCACAAAATAAAGACGATCTGTTTAGTTTTAGTTTTAAAACGATATTAACCATTCTCTGACATCTTACACATTAAAACTTAAAAAAACGTGAATCTCCTTGAAAACAGAATTGAAAAACATACCGTGATAGGTTGGAAATCACTTTGAAGTTTGAAAACGACCGCGTATCGGTGCTTTAACCTGGTAACCGATCTTACCGACTTTTTCTCTCTTTTGTAACTTGAGTAGTCACGTTAGTAAAGTAACCCTGTTTTGATAGTGACTAAAGATCTATTACCATGAATGTGCGCGGTGCGACTGTGAACCTTATATGTTCTCCTACTGCTGAATTAGCTAGTTTTTATGCACTCTAATTACTCTCCAGCCAACTGCTTTAAAACCGTGTAGATTCATTCTATGAAAAACTTCTGATTGACGGATACTAAAACCTGTAAGCAAAGATTATGTTATCGCGCTTGCTGCACCTGAATATACTGTTTCTAAATCACATTATTTTATGTCAAAAAAATTCATTGCTAGACTACATTTTATTTCAGCCACCTGTGTTTTAGTGACCTTGTTCTTTTTTAAATTTTAGACCATATATTTCTCGGCAGAGACATTCCTTTCAATTTGGATATTTATTGATTATTTCATACCTTACAAGTAAAACTTGACAACTACTTACACCATAATACCCAATCATAAAAGAATCTTACGCAATTCACTATATGAAACAATTACGAATTTCAAATGTTCGCTTTGTGACTTTATTGAAATAAATAAATTCTAACTTTAAGGGTAAGTTCCCTAAAGATTTTAAAGTCTAAATGTATCAATTGGCTTAACAGCTCTTAGATATTTATCTCGAAGTTGATCATTAGTAATTATTGGATTATTATTTCACATGGTAAATTTTTTAAACAGTACACTTTAACTGAATATTTTTATAACATATGTCGTTTTAAACACATTCACGAGTAATCGTTTGAAGGTATTATCTAAACACTACTAATGTGTCATTTCATCAAAAAGTAACGCTATGTGCGGCGTTAAAAATACGGTTCATTGTAGAGGAGTTAAATCAGCTGAAGTTGTGAAAAATAGTTAACCGAAGAGACTATGACTGTGTTGTGAACATCGTGTTTTTTTTCATTTTCGGTCATTAAATGTGACGGTATTAAATTGAAGCTATGTTAGATGAAGCTTCCAGCGAATAAATCAATCTGTCTTATTCATTGAAGATCTTTTAGTTTACATCTGTAATGCAGTAAAGTATGAGAATTCGAATTAGTTCAGTTTCGTACAAGATTCTAAAATGCGCTATTTGTCCATTCTATAGATGAATACCACTTTACTGAACAACAAACCAAAAGGTATCAGGTGACTTTCTTCAAGATATTTCGTATGAGATAACTTACATGATAAATGACGAAGTCTTGAGTTTATGGGAAAGAATCGGTGCTCACCGAGGAAGTTAGATGATGATTGTTTCATATCACAAGACAACTAAAATAGGTCTATTACCGAAAGATCTTAATGGAATTAATAGCTTTGCTCTTATTTGAACTACAATGAATAAGCCACGGAGTACTTTTTATTTGAGGATAATTTACTTAGTGACATTTAATAAATTGGTGTGCAATGAAACAAAAACTTGACAGCAGATTTTATCAGTAATTATTTATTGTTTTTTTCTTATGATAGTTAACTAACCCATGAAGAAAAAGTTTAAAAATCTACATCTCATATTCTTCAATAGTAAAATACTGATTGATCATATATATTCAATTGTATATTCTTACAAAATTGTGAGCAAAAATATCAATAATCCTTTTGAATGTCATATTTTATGTCTAATTTAAGCAAAGAAGTCTGGTTCTTTCAGATGGAAAAAATGTTTAATTACTTACGACTTGCATTTATCTAATAATCGCAAGTGTGAAAAATTCATTTCCTTCCAACTGGTTTCACAATGGATAAAAAAATCAATGTGTAATAAAATAATATTAAAAACGACAATCAGTTTCTGCCTGCTTACAAATAGATGACGATTTATTTGCTTTTATAAAATTATTCAGCAGTTAAACATACGTTATTGGTATTATTAGCATTGTTATCATGGAAGTTGGGGGATTTTTCGAGAAAACCCGGCTCACTTTCAGCTACTTGTTTTGGTGGACCTATTTTAACATGTTCCGCCATTGTTGGTGGTAAAGGTGGTCTGCCACCACCGGGGTACCATGAACGGTTTAAATCACCTATATATTTATATGATGGTGATGAATGAAATATTGACAGTGATGGATGTATATTTACTGTTACTGGAAGGGAAGGCTTTACTAAATGCTGAAAGAAGAAACAAAAAACAACAATAGGATAATTATGGATGAATATATATATATATATATATAATAGGTGAACATAAGTTAAAAGCAGGTGATCTCGCTATGACACTAGTTGATAGAACTTTAAGCTTATGAATCTGCAAACTCTGTAGACTAGAGTTATCAGCAATATCACATCAAAGGAAGCTTCTTGTTTCAATTCCAAATACAAAGCCTTAAATCCATCATTGTATTCCATTACTCCATCAAGATTTGATGAACGTAATGCTGAGGTGTCAGTATCCAGCATTCAATGATCTGTTCTCTGTTGTTAATCATCAATAATATTTTTATGCTGCGCTTACAGATAATACATCATTGCATATCATGTCCATGTCATTTTTCAGTAGGTGGCGTTTTAGTTTCACCGAGAATATCAGTGAATTTATCTGAGAGTTACATTTGTGTAAACAAGCTTGTTTTTTATTCTACTACCACGATTGCAATTGTTTAAAACGAATCATACACGGTTTTACATAAAATGACTGTGTTTTTGTAACAAAAATGTCCCCTAGAAAACACACGTAATAATTAATTTCGCAATAAAAACAAAACATTATCATATTTTCAGCAATTGTATGTTTACTGATGTATTTCGGTGAAAATTTATAGATTAATTCAGTATTGTTGTCACATTTGAATTTACTATACGATGAACTATAATTAGAAGCTAAATGTTCTTTAAAAACATAAACGTGCCTAAGTGTTCAATAAAAATATCCAGATTATATTTCTATTATTCGTTAGGACTGTTGCATATCTGAAGTCTCTCCGATAACTACATTGTTCTTAAATTACCTAGCTAGTATTTATTAAAACACTATTGAGAAGTTCAAATATAATTAAAAATTACTTTTCACGATGACCTGATCATCAACTGGTTAACTACAGAAACAATGAAGCATTAGATGTTTGGTTTTTTCTAATTATCAAAGTTACTTAAAGGTAAACACCTACGATTTCACATGAGGTAGAACCCAGGATTCTCAGGTATCGTGGGGAATATTATTGTTTTAGACTTTCCACTCAGTTTCCAAGGATTATCATCTTCAAGTTTCGTCAATCCACAATAAGGTGCAATCACTTCTCAATGCCACCCATGAAATGTTGTTTCATCTATGGATTAGTTGACACCATCATCACCAAAAATGTCATCTAATGTATAATTTTAACCAATTCGCATGAAATAAATCATGTAAAAAGTTTCAAAAAATACTTATGTATCACTTTAAGAAATCAGTAGAACAAAACAATTCCAATATGGGGTCAAAAATGGTTGAAATAAAGTCTCATTGGTTGCTCGATAAAGAAAATTACTCATAACCTAAAAGTTTCTTGTTACAACTGATAAATGTCCAGAGTATAACTCTGTTTTTATCACTAAATCATCTTCCCTCGTTATTGTATTCAGCTGAATTTTGATAATTAATTTTTGTCAACATTGTGCCCTAATAAAATCATTCTCAAAAAGTGACCTAACTGAACATGGAGGAACAATTCCTTAAATTCGTTCTGAAGCGTCAATCCAACTGTAAATATTCTAATCACTGATCATTATTCATCCGAATATGGTGAAAACAAAAATGATTTCTATGAATAATTTATATTTTTAATTGATTGTTGTATTGATTGTTTGATTCCTCTCAATGATTTTTAGAACTAGCCTCCATCTATCTCTGCATATAATGGTTGTGACTGAAGGCAATATCGAGGCAGTCCGCAAAGTATGCATATATTCCAATAAGAGACTGATCAATTATAGTCTCTGACGTCGATGGTAAGATCCAAACGACTAATACAAAAATTAATTAGACTTCACTGAATTAGGCAAGCCAGTGGCTGTCTGAACTCATTAACTAAATGGAGAAAAAAGGGATGTCGTTTGAAGCGAACGGCAATGAGTTTGAGTCTTGGAGTGAATATCAACTATGAAATGTAGGCACATCTAGTTGACGAATCACAAATAGGACTCTACCACCATCTCTATTTCATACTTTTATCATCAGACTGTGTATTAAAACATTAGGATGAATGAACAAACCATATTGTCTTACAACTATCAGTTCAAATCAATTGATCAAAACAGAAAAGCCGTTATTCAGATATTGAAAAAAAAATCACAGAAACAACTGCTAATCTAAACTATGGATTAGTAACTAACAGTAATGATAGACGTTTTTAGAACTTGCATAATCACAATGGAAATAATAAATGAATACACTAGAAATCGGCATAATTAATATTAATTTAGCCTAATTCTTTATTCCTATATTTACGTTTTGACATAAACAGAGACAGTGTATAATACAGATATATTTTTTGAAAGTAATAAATGAAAATGAATAACTCGCATAATCGTTATATTTCATTCGTTTTTACTAATAATCCTAGAGGTTATACAAATAGGTATATATTAAAAAGTGGTTAGCAGAGATAAAGTGCACACACTCCTATGACTTGATTTTTCTCATGTTTGGTTTTTCCCGATTAATTGAAAACAACATGAAATATTGAATGCATAGGAGAACGAGAAAAACCGAGACAGTAAGGAAAGGAGAAAACTACTGTTTACATACTTCTTCCTTACATTTTTTGAATAGATAGTGTATTTAGAAAGACGGTAAAATTATATCAATATTATCCTGAATTTTATGCATTCTCGAGTTCAGTCTATTTACACGAAGGGTTATGAAAATAAGTATATTCCTAATACCATATGCATACATCACTTGTCCTATCAAAAAGCTTTCATCAAATGAAATATACTAATTTTTAAGCTAACTAAAAGAAATTAATTAATCAGCTTAACCATTTGGTATAAATGTTAAATAAAATCTACTCATATGCCTGTAAAACTTGCTTAACTTTACTAATTTTCATCTAAATAGTCTCACAATTATTTACCTCGTTGTTCGACAACAATTCAAAACGGAGTTACCACGATTATATACACAACGAATAAATACATAAATTATGCTCCTTGTTATAGAAACGAATGTGTACCATATGAAATTGAATTTACTCAATTTACAACATGATAACTGAAGTAAGAATACCATGACACAATGAAATTCTCACTGAATTCAACTACTAAAATATGTATCAGAAGACTGGTCACTTGAGAAAAATAAATTAGAATTTATTTCTATCACTTTTCCCATAAGTTCTTCAACGAATCGACTTGTTTTTCTCGAAAAGGATTTCAAAAAACATCTTACTACTTATAAGTAACTAACGAAGTAAAAAATACATTTTTCTTGTGTTTTCCATAGAAGTTGTGAAGCAGAGCATTAGAATATAAATCGGTCTTGTTATTATCAGTTATTTACCAAGATACCAAAATCCTCTGAATCAAATTATCCCCGTGAAGTTTTTTTTGACCTTATTACTCTGATGTCATTTATAACCTCAGAAGTGATGAGTTGTTGAAAGAAATCGCTGGCAGATGTATTTGATAACTAACATTTTGACGCACGTATATTAGATAATGTTGCATTCTCCATTTATTAACCACCGAGCATTGACCATCATCAGTCTAATGTAGTCTTCAGTGCTAATTGAATTTCACCAATTGATTTGGAATGTGCCCGTTAGTCTAAATGACGAGACAGTGTACGATGTTAGTTGGTTTTGTAGAGATCCAAAAAATCCTTGTTACTAGCCAGCTATCGATATCCACGAAGTATCAGATTATGATTCCTAGCGACAATGGTTTCAAAACTAAGACTGACAATATGTGAAAACTATTATGAAGCCTAGGTTCAGGGGTTTACATTAATTGCCTTTAACTTCCTTCAAGTGTTCCTAGCCCCTAGCTAAAGAGCTTAATAATAAGGCTTCATGAAGCAATTTTTATTGTTATTCAAAGAACAAGTGAAAATTTCATGATTAAATCTTACCATTCGTTACGATAATGCAATTCAACAGTAATTTATGAAATTATAAATCGATATAAACATTTCGAAACTAAACCTCCAATATCATTAGTCCGTGTTCATTTCTAGATTGCTTTTCTTAAGACTATCAATTTATAATTTTCTTTTCGTTACGTTTATATGCACACATAAAAATTCTGAAATATTTCATTTAATTGACAGGTCGATCATTAAGATGTAGTGTCAAAAATGTTAGGCGTTTATAGTTGTGGCATCAAATGTAAAACAGTATTCTAACGAACTTTATGGATGTTAATTAAGGTAAAATACTAGAATAAGACAAAAAGTAAGTGTTTGTATATCTCCTGAAAGTGAGGAAAATGTAGACTCCAAGGGAAGTAATGGCCCTGAAAAACTTTAAGCTGACTTTATTTTAAAAGAAAATCTATTCGACAGAAACTGGCATGATCTGACCAGTCACTGTATGTCAGTGAAAACAAACAGATCCCTTAATATTGTTTGAGAAATCTAACAACTTGTAATTAATTTACCAATTACACATTTATACACTAGACTTTTAGTTGCAATTTGTTTATGAGGGCTCAAATTAGCATATTGACATATTTTGAGCACACCTAATGTTGCAATATAATCTGAACAAGTATTTGCATTCTGAAGTATTCAAAATCCGTTTTTCCTTCCTGAATGTTTACATGCATATCTCGAATGACAGGCTTTAATATGATATAAGACAACTGATTAGTGTTTAACGTTTTTCGTTAACTTTCGATTAATATCAATTTACACTGAAATCTGCACTTCACTTTAGCAAACTACATTTAAATAAAAATAATAAATGAGTATTAAATAATATTAATAATTGTTGCAAATCTGAGTATAAAATAAAAAGAAAATCAACCTCGTTGCATGACTAAAACAGAAAAGTACAAGACTCAATCTCTTTAGGAACTTTAGGATGAGTTCGCTTACCTCAAGTAATATAATGCTGCA
Source organism: Schistosoma haematobium (assembly GCF_000699445.3). Taxonomy (NCBI): domain Eukaryota; kingdom Metazoa; phylum Platyhelminthes; class Trematoda; order Strigeidida; family Schistosomatidae; genus Schistosoma; species Schistosoma haematobium. Next base: position 42,633,967 of record NC_067195.1, read on the forward strand.
ATATTAAACATTGTTGTGCCTCATCAAACAATATATTGCTTGAGGTTAATACAATTCACTTAGTTTATCAAAATGAAAGTAACAGTAAAAGTAAACAATGCTCCACGGTTTTTAGTAGTTCTACAGTTGATATCAGTGCTCGGTATGATTCATTTTACAACTGAACTGATATCCTCAAACCACCCAACTGAACAAAAAAGAATTGTTAACTAATGATTCCCTTTAAAATGAATTCTCAAACTTCTAGTGCGAAATCGTGATTGGTAGGACTAAACTATCGCGTACGTTAGACAGTTATTGCCTCTATCACTCAGTAATCCCACATTGACTAGTGTTCAAGATGTAAACTCTGTCTAAAATCCTTACAAGACCAGAAGGTCTTGTGTTTAATCTGGTATGTGGTCACAAGTACACAACCCCATGGTGTAGTAAACTTTTCGATACTTTACGGTATTCAACAATTCTCCAGTTAATATAATTATATAGCGAAAACAAACGTAAAAGTGGATTGCTTACTGCAAGTGAATTTACTTAATCAAAAGGTAATAAATTTATTTATAATAAAAAGGAAAACTTCTTACATCTTTGAGAGCCATTTGTTCACTAACTGGTCCATAGAGGGCCTCACAACCTGGAAAGCTTTGGGTATAAAGACCACCAAATGGTGCATAAACTTGATGTCCACCACTGGCTAACTCTTTTCTAACATACATACTAACCTATATGTGTGTAGATATAAATAAATAAAAAGTAATTATATCATTTGTAAAACAAAATAATCTAAAACATTACAGTTGACAATATTTGTAAGGCTTTCAATTTGTCAGTTTCATAAACAAAAGCTTTCAAGATATATTCAATGCCGTCAGTTGTTTCATGATCAACTAATGTACTGAAAAACAAAAGACAAAAAAATGAGAAGGTGAGAACCGACATATTTTTGGGTAAAAGTATATGAGTTAAAGAGGAAAAAGAATTAGGAACATTAATATACATATCAACAAAAGTATCCTGGTTAAATTATGTTATGAAGGCTTTGTACAATTCATGCGTAAATTAATGGCCTATGAAGTCAGTCAAACCAAAAGAGAAATAATAACCCATTAACAATACCAATCACGGTATATAAATGTTTGACTGAAATTAAAAGTGTGGACCATTAAGGTCGTAATAAGTGATTCTAATTATACGACCAGTATGTCAGCTGTTAGATCTGGCTTGGAGTTGTAAGTGTACACAATTATAGAATTTCTAACTAAGACTGTAAGTCTTCTCAAACTTTTACAATAGTTCCTTAACCGATATCACTGCTATAAAACGGGTCAACTAATGGTGATAATCAAACCGAAACAAAACAATTGATTCTGTTGTTAAAATGACTAAAAATCTATCCGTTCAATGGTAATTTCGGAAGTTTGTGATTAAATCACGATCAGGTAGAAAATTTACCGTGAACGTTTATAACATACATGATGAATATATCAGACTGTTAAGAACTTTCAGGCCTGACTGTAACCTACAAATCAACATAATCCCTTTAATCAACATAACTGGACCTGATAAACATAAAGACAAAAGAGGATGAGTCAGGAAACATTCGCAAAATGAATTGTCGAAACCTTGAGGAAGATGAGATCAAAATGACGACCCTTTTCAACCTGATATACGTAAAAATAAATTGGTAATCTTAACGTTATAACCCATATTCATGCGTATCATATATGTGAACATGAATTAAACTGAGAAAATATTGAAACCCTGTACAAATGCAACACAAAAAATGTCAAACAATCCTTAAAGCCATAGCATTCAAGTTATTAATCAAGCGGTCAGTATTTTATAATTAGTTAAATCGAAAAAGATGTTGACAAGCTACAATGAAAAAAGAGTAGAAGAGAAAATAACTACCGAACTATATACAGGCCTTATGAAAGGATAGCTGACATTAACAACCAATCAAATCCATCCATATCATGAGAACAAACTGCCCATCACTTGTAGAGAAATTCCAATAGCTCACTTCTTTTAAAAGTCGCCAGTGAAGACAATCAAAGGCTTTATAAGTGAAATATCTAGTTTAGAAAAGGCGTAACTATTGAGATCTTATTTATGAGCTAAACATCTCTAACAAAAAACATCTGTCACTCCATAGTTTGAAACCTCTCTGCACTTTAATAATTTATTTTCTAAAACTTACGTAAACTAAGCACAAAAATTAGTTAATTAATTGAAACAGTTAATCGAGTAACAAATAATTTACTGTTTAATGCAGTCTAATGCAAATAATCGATCATAATTGGTTGATTGTAAAATATTTAATATTTCAATTGCTTCAGCACATGTCATACGGCATAATCTCTACAAGGAAAAATAAACGAGAGAATTGAAGTAAAACAACGGGTAGAGTTTGTAGTCATGACTAATATTTAATATCAGACTATATTATTTATCTATAACAGTCCACTCAATGCTCAATTTATTCGAAATTATCAAATCAAACGTTGGTAATGATACATATATTAATAAAAGGATGAAAACGTACTTTTTGTAAAGCTTTTATCACCCGGACTCTTTCTGGAGCTGTTTTATAACAAGCTAAAATGGCAGCAGCCTAAAAATATGAGTGACAACGAAAGGGAAAGTAATGATCAGTAGCCTAGTTAATTAATAATAAAAATACTATGAAGTTGTTTTCATGATAGACAAGATATTTCAATGATTCTCAGATATTTTTATGGTATCAGATATTGAAATATGATGACGACTGCAGCCGACATAATTTATCCTATGCAATCAGATAAATTAGGAGCAGCAAATTATACTTTCATGGTGTATGTATGGGTCGAGTAAAAAGCAATCACTCTGTTGATATTTGATTAGTAATTGATAAATTAACAAACTTTCAACTAACATTTTAAAAACATGAAATGTATATATGATGGTTTCATTCGTCTACGTATGACGTTTATTTATCAGATGGCATTGTCGATATATTTGGAGCTGCTTTTTTATGCAATTAGTCATACATAGTCATTTAAAACCACACACAAAGTCCATCAGTCGAAGTTACAGTAGTTAACATTCTCACAAATAAAGGACTTTAAAAGTCTGATACAAATTAAAGTGGGTAATCAAATGTTAGAAGCACTCTTTGAAAAAGAAAGAATGAACGTGAGAACTCGAAGGTATAAAATAAATAAAGAAATTTGTACTGCATGAGACCGATTTTTGAGCTTGCTAGTAGTTAGTAATTCTCAACACATGTTAAAATTTCCTGTTTTAGTGGAATAAAATTTCTGTACAAAGGATGAAAATTTTTGCAAAGTCTAATGGTGGGACCGATAATGTCATAAGTTACATTTCCTTCAAATTACGTAGTAGGTTGAAGTTAGTTGATATTTTACATCTCCATGTTTAAGTTGTTAGTTATTTATAGTTTTATGTATGTATATCGGTCATGATTTCAATCTTGATATTTAAAATTTTATCATTGTGAGACTAATCCCTTTGTGTATATCACTCGTTCTGATATTTTAAAACACCAGCAAAGTTCAAATTAATTCACTATTTATTTTTCAATATTTCATCGCATGTATAAAAACTACTGCACTTTCCAAATTTGTCAACAATTCGACATGGAAATTCTCCATGACATGAAGGTTGGAATAACCGCGTTAAACCTTCACAAATAATCCAGACTATTAGTACATAGATTGGTATTTGTTCAAATACACCACCTGATTGATCACCTAGAATCAGGATTCGAACCATTCTATTTGTTATTCACCTATTTTACATGGAGAACCTTAGAGAAAAAAACATCTGTGTATAATAATTATACTTTTAAGAAAAATGTCTTACTGTACTGCGTCAAATACGTTTGTCAGTAAATTATATAAAAACTCAGTGACATGCACAACTAAACACAGTTTTAAGTTTTCATACCTAATATACGCACGGTGAGAATAAATGAATAATACACTATGCAAAGAAATAGTACGCAAAGTGATGAAAATTATCAAGAATAGAGAATGGAATATGAGACGAAGGGTTAAAATATAGAAGTAAAAACTGTGATATAATACTAACAAAATTTAAGAATAAGAAGAAAGACAATAAATCAATTCGCCCTACTGTAATCTATCTTGAGTCATGTTACCTTAAGTCTACAATTCGTAATCACAATTAACATAGGGATTTCAACTAAGCGGTTTAAACCCATTCACACTGCCCTGACTATCATTATACGACTACCTGAACTGATGTTATCTTTTATCTTTACCTCCTATAGCTCTCTTTCAACCTAATTCTACGTCAAGTACCATCAATAGTCATGTTACACAGTGGGTGGACATCCGCAACGTATTTCCCAATCATGTCGGCAGATGAAATTTTACATAATAGTCGGTGAATTTTACATCTCCACAAACGTTATGACCTTAACCTCAGCACTAATCACTTGGTTGTCCCAAATACATTACAGACTAAACGATTTCACTAAAATACTGTCAATCAGAATGATTCGCACCTAAATCATGATATCGCAAATCGGTTGAAGTTATAAATGGAAACTACTGGATGATAACTCAGTGGTCCGAAAATCAAATACTTTCTGCAAGGCCTGAAGGTTCAGGATTCGAGCCTTAGTGGAGTTGTGTAACCATACTCATAAAGTTTCGCTATAGGATGAAACAGCTGAGCAGCACTTGATGGTTCTTAAACGTTGTCTATCTCAAGTTAGTCCATAATGTAAAGCCACTGAATTTAATAATCTTCACTACCCAAAATACCAAAATTTGACGATCAATCAGAGAACAAACAAATATAGTGGCAGTTTGGCAGCTGCTCGTCTTCATTGAATGAGTGAATTTAAAAACGCTTGTCATGCATTTCAGGATGAGTTTCAAAAAATAAGAACTTCAAACAGACAGATTTCATTATATCTTCGTGACTTATTAATGTTTCAAACGACAATTGGGACTAGTATAAATATGAGGTATACTGAAACGACGTTGCAAAGAAGAAATTTAACTTTTTCAATCTCCAAAATCTTTTTATTGTCTACCTACCTGCCTTCCTGTAAGGTATCCTTTAGAATAATACAGCTTATCAAATTTATCTGAAACACTTGTTGATTCTGATATAAGTGTAGTTCTTAGATATTCAAATTCTGTGTCATTCAAAGGAATCTTTGTCATATTCTCTTGATTAGTTTACTTCGCCTCCTGCTTCCGTAAATTCTGAAAGTGCAAAGTTGTATATCATAAGAATCATTCGTGTACTTCTCAAACCAATTGTGGTATTGTTAAAAAACAAATCGAAAAGGAATTGGCCCTGATTAAACTATTTTACTGTTCGAACTTGCATTTGCAATTTGATCAGGAGATATCTACTGGATTGTCGTTATTTATACAGTTTGAAAGAAATATTTGGTAAATGTTTATGTTCCAGCCAATATAGCTTGATTGGCTCATTACGATAGATAAGACCGACCACCACGTCAAGGTAGCAGCAACGGTCCAGATCTGTGACATAACCAGTGATCATACTTAAACTCGCCTAAATGTGTGGCGAATAAGCATTCCGGCCTTTAGCGAATGTGCTTGAGTGATGGATGAGTTATTTAACATTTACTCAACAATTGAGAAGATATCGCTTATTTCTAAGGTTACTTTTAACTCTGTTACGTTCCTATTTATGTCACGCCTAAAATCACATAGATCTAACAAGTATCTGTCACAGATAACAAAATGGGTCAAAAAGTATCTTAGATATAGAAAGATACATAGGAACCTGTTCACCTCTTCAGACTCAGAACAATTCAAATCCATTTACTGTAAAACTAGAAACGCCTCTGAAATGTTTATGAGTAGAGCTTTATTAGTTTATGAGAAACCTGTGGTCTTAGATCCTCAGAGCAGTCATAAATGGTTGCTCTTTTATATAGTGAGGTGAACTCAAAAAAGTGGTGAAATACCGCTGCAACGAAATTCACTGAGACTGTCAATTAGTGATGTCAATAAAGCCTCATTTAAGTAGTTCGGTGATTTTTCAAAATGTGATGTTGAGAGCCCGGACATTAGTTCTAACAATTTTCGACGGATCCTGTATTTACTGAGGATGAATTTGTTCAACAAATACTCTGACATGTCAGACTAGATAAGCCTAGTGGTCCTGACAATACTCGTCCTTGAATCATGGAAGTTCTGGAGGATATGATTGCTTAGCCATTGAGCAGCCAAAAGTACAAATATACTCCAAGGATGCCATAGCCTTGTAAACATCCAGTCAACAATTGAAAGGTTTGTCCAACTAGCATCATTATCAAATTAATGTAGATTATTCTAGCCGTTATTTAACGTCACGTTGGAGGAAGTAATCTTTTATCAGAGATAAAAAGTGGTTTCAGAGCATCTCACTCATCATGTTTGACCGAATTCTTCATTGAAAGAGATCTGACTGTGGTGAGACATAGATATATTCCAGCACACGTAATTAATAAACAAACGAAATCACAATTTATGGACGAATCAGTCAGATATAGGATAACAGGTGTTGGGTTTTGGCGCAAAATTCATTCATCCATTTGGCTAAATAGCGCCTTGGCATTTTACCTGATGACAGTTAGTGATGAAAACCATAAATCTGGTTCCTAGCCCTAACCACCAACCGTGAACCATAATCATACACTGGTTTAAAACATCGACAAAGATTTAGCTATACATTGCTTATTTTATGTGTTTCCAGAAATAATGCAAATACATTAATACTGCTTAGTAATCATGATGAACTCATATGGCCAAGAAACTTAGAAGCCGTCGACGAATGTGTGACGACGCGAGGTGTAAAAAGAACTAAAAACCCTTGAATACATGAAGGGTGATTTGGAAATATATGGTGAAACATAGGGTGACATGTCATCATCACATAATAACACATTTAAGATATCGGTCATGAGCTAGAAAGTAATATATTACTCCGACTGCAATGCAACAGGTTATTCAGAGAGATAATTCAATTAACGGCCCTTTCTCTTACATTCACATATGTTTAAGGTGAGAGCTTAAATGTTGTCATGACAACAGTTAAAACAAAGAAATGTATAATATTCCATTCGTTACTTGTTCATTCTAAAATATCATTATAACACTTTTTTAAAATTTTAGTGAAGGTTTGAAATAACACATTTTTCGATGTACAGAACTTGGAGAGCTTAATTTATTTTATTGCTCAACATATCGGTTTATACCAGGTAGAGATTGTTCTGCTTAATTCTGTTATGTTGTTTGTATTTCTGTGATTCTAGTCATTGTACTAGTCTATTAACATATATCTGTATGTCGTTAAGTTGTGAATCAATCCTGTGTGACACTGGTACTCGCTCTTCCACGTAGGTCCTATACATCTGAAGTTAGACCCGGGTAGTATCACAGCCCTCACACATAACGAATGAGATTTGTGTGGCGCATATGTATTTGGTGCCTCTTTGTACCATTATCTATGTGTTGAAATAAATAAATAAATGAGACTTTATAGTGTTTCTATGTTTATCCCACTAACCAAACTTTATTTAAAATCGCCCTCAGAATTTCCAGAGGCAAGTTTTTTTGTGGCACACATGTTAAAAAACAGCGAAAACTGTGGTTACGATAACAAACCCTATATCATAATTACTTTTCTTACTCGAAAAAAAACGTTTCAAGTGTTAACCCATGTTTTTATAACACTGGTTTAAATATGCTTCACTGGGAAACTTGATTTTTCCTTATTTCATGAGTGTATAAAAATCAGTGTTTTCATATTTTAAACATTATGGACTGAATTATTTCCCATCTGGATAATACCACATCTAGAATGCTGTATACTAGAGGCTTCTTCCTATATGATCATTGATGTAGACGTTTCTGAACGTATTTATAGTATCTATGTGGGTAACAGGACTGTCCAATATCTTTGATAAAGATCTATTAAAACAAATGTGTCATTTCCGTATATTACTCTCGCATAAATATCTCTAAACAACTGTTTAGTTTACTACATGTATTAAAGTGGTCTTAGTATCTATCAAAAGTTTTGGGAATTCATTAATCTCCCAAAAGCAATAGTGATGGATATTTGATTGTTTTAGAGATTTTATGTCTTGTCAAACCTAGAGATAATCAAGAATGAACTTCTAGGGACTTTCAGACAGTACTGTCGGGTATCAGTTCTCATCATGCCTAATGTGTTTATGATAAGCCGGTATCAATCAGTATGATTAATTTGCGCTTGAACCTCAACGTTGAAGCACAATCTTAAATCTTTGGTATCAAAAAAATCCTACTGGATTTGACACACTTGGGGTAAGTCGTTGGTGATAGACAGCACCAAACATCCTGTTAAATAGTATGGTGTTGTTTAAGTCGGTTTAATTCATATAAAACTGCTCGAAATCGGATAACATTTCTTCGTGAATCTTCAAAAATTCATTTTACTCCAGTTCATGTATTTCATCTGTTGTATTACTGTGTCTATACACAGCTAACGTTACAACCAAAAGATATAATTTTCATCTATGAGCTTCTGGTAGATAAAATATGAAGTCATTTATCAAATGACCATCTTTCAACCAAGATTTATATATGTTCATAGAAATTAACTTAACAGTGTGTTATGAATAGTTCCTTTAAACACCACCTATTACACGTAGTCGTATGTTAGTGAATGTTATGAATTCTAGTGAATTCTATGTCTCAGAGTCGAGCTCATAAACCTGAAGTTGGTAAAGTAATTACATTTCTTATATCAATGAAGACGAACGGACGAAAATGTAATCTTAATTTCGGTAATGTTTTAGTTAAGTTATTTCACCAACCACTTCGGGTAGATCAAACTCCAAGAGTTGATGACTCGATGTGAAAACCTGTTAGCATAGTTATTTTGTTCGTTTTTGGCCTTTGAACTCGCCTGTTATGCACTCTGAGTTGTTCTGATCTGTTGTGAAGGAAAAGATATAATACCTTCAGGTCCAAAACCATTTTTAACTATTTTATACATCATAATCAGATTACCTCTGTATCTGCAGCAAGGCAAAGTAAAGAAGTAAAACTTCTCAAGCCATTGTATGTGTGAATTCTGGAATCCTACAGGTAGCTATTCTTTTTACTGTTTTTCATGATCCAAGATTCACATATCGAATGGTGGTCTGCAGCCTAGACGCAGTCTTCAACTTTAAATCCCACCAAGGTTGTGTATACTGTGGTGGACATACTTATATGTAACCTGGTAAATGTTCATCCTAAAGTCCATATGGTTCTGAACCCTTTAGCTTCAACCGCACGGCAACGGGCCGTGATCTTAAAGTTGTGACTCACCGCTACCCCTAGGATATTGTGAGATAGGACAAAAAGCACCGACCCTTCCTCAGTACTGTAATTATTTACTTTTGCATCTCCAATGTTCATGCAGATCCACTTAGAGGGATTAATTTTAGATCAGTTAAGCAAAACATCTAGGTTGGCCAGGAGTGTACGTGCATCTTCGCCTCCCGTTACTGTTGGCGTTATCAGTATAAAATAGGATTGGGGGTTTAGCGGTGCACAGGAGTTCATTTACGTATAATACGAAATGTAAATGGTCTAGAACAGAACCTTGTAGTACGCTACTGAGTACTGGTTTCCATGTTTAAACGTCTCTAACTACATTGATTAAAACGTAGTACGTGTTTCAACTGAAAATGTTCAGTCCGTCTTTTAATACAGTTCGAATTATCACATGATTTACTTATTCATCACATGTGTTTGGACTCATGATGAAAGTCTAAACGCATCATATTGATGAAATAATTTGATCATTACCATAACTATTTTCTGGATCAGTATTTCCAGCATGTTTGTATAATCTATTTACGGTGTACGTTTCCAATATACTGAGGCTCTTCATAACCACTAAACAAACCATAATGATGACGTAATTTCCCATTGTAGCTTTCAACTTACATTATTCAGGAAGTTTAGTCCATTTACTGAAAGTAAAATGCACGAAGATAATAAATATTCCAGTCCTTCACCTGGTGTTTGCTTAGTCTGCTGCAATACAAGCTCTTAGTTAAAGTGTTAAGGTGGTCAGAAAGTTGCATAACTTTCTCCTTGTTCCTCAGATCATGGTAGTTGGGAAACTCAAATATGTCTAACCTCCTTAATAATCTCACCGAACGTGACTAATGGAATCTTTGCGCAGATGTTAAATGCCCGTTTGATTCCTAGCTTTAGTCAAGCGTGGTACATTTGAGTGTCAATTTGTCTACCAAAAAGTACGTCGAGAAATAGTCCACTCTGTATTACTCTACAGTCGTAAAACAAAGTCACTGAAAGTTAAAGACATGTATGTTCCAAGTTTCCAAAACTGCCTACGTGTTACATAATGCATGACTTCCACATACCCTGACGCGCTATGCTATTTAGCTAAGTTAAAAAGGACTCGGGGCTATCTAACCAAGATATGGAATGAGTTACTAACTAGTAGTCTGAATTGTTCTCGAAAATATGGGCTATCCCGTTACGGTTGGCGAGGTATATTTAGTCATCTGTTTACAACGTTAAATAACATGACTCGAACTCGGTGGTACTGACGCACATGTAGGGAATTTTAAACACTTAGTGGTCCTATCATTCTACTAAAGTTGTATCTCCATAGTTTAAACTCTCAAATCTCAAGAGGTCAAGCCCATGTTTGAACCTCGCCTTGCTTATTAATACCTGAGCAACTGAATACTATCGTTAGCCCCGACATGGGAGACTTTTGGGTTGTATTATTATTGTTTTATTTTATAACAATTTATTGTTTTATTACTCTAGTTTAAGCAACATTTTGAAGAAAGTATACCTTAGCTTTATCAAATAAAACTTATTTTCCTGGTTTGCATGATAAATATTAGGAATATTCGTCTAAAGTTCTTACACCAACTGAAACAAACTTTTAAGCTACCATTTCATCAGGGCAATCCCAAAATTTTTGTTAATTGTTAGTGTTTGTTTGTAAGCGTTAACTTTTTGTTCCGCTTTCATCTGCGTGCTTTTATAAACCATAAATCTCACATACCTCATTTTTCCACATTATTTATTTCATTTTCATTTTTACCTCCGACAGACTATTGTGTCATATACTACAGTGTCACTTAATGAGTATTCGTACGACAGTTTTTTCCATCTTTCTGCGTATTTAATCCCCCACAACGAATCCTCGTACCTGTCTTATCATCAGCTTATGACTTCACATCACCGTTAGCACAGAACATAATGCGTTGTCTCTAAAAGACGTCATGAGTTTTGCTGTTATGTGCTTTCAAATTCCTTCAACAATTAGAGTTCATACTTTATAATTACAAGGATTCCAATCATACATCACTGTGTTTATGGGATTTATCATTATTTTATCGTAGTATCATATTTGTCCGACACCTTACAATGGGATCGCTCACAGTTTATTTGTGTGTTTAAAATAAAATATTGCTCCAAAGATGCTTTTATTTCAAGTATTTTAATTAATAATTTTTACTATATAAGCTAGTAAATTCTTGAGCTTTTGGTAGTAGTTTAAATTGTCACAAATATCACTTGGTTGCTAAAATTCTGGATAAACTCATAATAGTTTGGTATTTTGAAATGATATTGTACCTTAATAATAATCGCTCATAAGATTGGACCATCATTTACCTATATTTCTATTATTATTATTATTATCATCAGCTTTATTCAATATTATATTTTTGGTACAATATAAAATTCTCAGCGCAAAGTATTTCAACAAGTTGCCATTTCTTTCTTCTTGGTCGGTCCTGGAGATAGATGTTGAGTGATCGCCAGTTAGATGTTAGCACTTCAGTAAATGAACATCTGAATAATGTGTATTCTTTTCGTTGTATATTGCCAGCAACCACATTGTCTCTTATTGAGTTTTTTGTAACTTTGACAACGAAAGGTTGTACACTTTTCAGAAACACAGCAGAGTAGGTTATGTGATTAATAAACATAATGATATAATAGAACAAACAAAAATAGATAACTTGTTGAAATATCCAGATGGCAGGAACAGGTAGCCTAGATGCTCAAGCAGGCCACCCTTCTAGTATGTTTTTAGGTAGTGGAAACTTCTCGATACCTCTATCCTTTCTCATGTTTCTGTCAGAAAGTACTTAGTACACAATCATGATATAGAGACATAATCGTTGTTCTGTATCAAACACATCAACTGTCTAAATTCAAGTTAAACAACATATTATAGTTTTATTTTATTTAAACACGTAAACATTGGTACAAGGAGGCACCAAATAGATATGCGCCACATAAATCATTCGATTTGTGTGAGGGCTGGGATACTGCCCGAGTGGTTTTCTTAGGGGGCCACATCCGGAGCCTTTGACCTAAAGGTCCGATCCACAAGGCAGTGGAGTAACATTAGGAGATGCAGTCCCATGCTAGCCGGTGACCGATAATTGGTTCGTACGCCATTTGTTCCCTCAAGATCCTGGAGTCCATGTGCACCATTGGTTTGGAATCAGGGTTTTTTAACTCCCCTAGGTGGATCTTCTATATCCACAAACCTGGTTAAAGCGCCGGACATTTGCTTTTCGTCCTCTCAATTTCGTAAACAACACCCCTTCCACGAGAAGGCAGTGAGTAGGTCCTCCCTGACAGTAGCTGTATACGCGTGGCCATGTGAGAGCATTTCGAGAGGGAGAGCTGACTCAAATATACTCTCATAACTACATCACCTAGTTTTTTTTTATTTACGAAATAAACGATTTTCAAGTAGCCAAAATTGTTTCATATCGATCCATATTCATAAAATGGACAGTTAAAAGCTCTTCTGTTGTTTTTTAATCTTCTTCCGACACGTATTGTGATAATCTCTTAAATTCGCAGTAATCAAAAGTAAATGTAATAAGCAAAACATTTCTATCTACCAAGTTATTTTTCACTCTAGACACGAGTTTTTGTTACGAAATACTGTTTGTATACGTATACTTGAGACTTGTGGTAATTAAGATATTTTAATTTTTTTCGAATTAATTATCATCAAGTAAAAAATATTCTGGCTTCATGTACTCCCACATCTAATTATATTAATGCTAGATTAATGGTTGGTCAGCCGTTCTTAAAGTGTATAGAACATAGGGAAATAAAAGTATACTAAGCATTGTTTGGGATCACTCTTTTTACATAAATGTGTAGAAAACTATATGAATTATTAAAACCGAAGTTCAATAGGCTTATGTAAGTCAAAACGACTGTTCAATTATCGTCTTGAATTTTGTGGGTAGAAATCTACAGATACATTTGTGTACCGTCAAATATTAGTTGATCACTCGATAATTGCAGGTGACCCTCTAAAAATTCTACTTCATCTATGTTTTATGTATGGTAGCACTCCCTAGTAATATTTATCCACAATCACGATGAAAGTTAGTGGTCCCCTTTATTCATCTCCATTTATATAAAACAGCTCTGCAGTCCAACGCTGTATCATTTGTTCATCTGAGTTTAAGTTGACTATCTGTAAGTGTAGACCTTTTTTTTTTTTCGTCCACTAAAAAGTAGTAAACTAGTTTTTAATGCTGATCAGGTTATATAATTCAAGCTCCCAATACTATCACTAAATCGGAGAACATGATATATTGTCCTAGTATAATTTTTATATGATGTTTAATATTAACTGTTAAAAAGCTCTACCCATTCTCAACGATTTCACAGTCACCATGATTGTTATTACCTTCACAATGGAAAATGAGACAGTTTAATACGTTTACCAGTTTGCTCGGAATTATTACTGAACTTAACTGATTAGCTTAAAGTAATTAGTGTCAACTGACTTTTTACTATGGAAAAAACTAAATTTAAGGTATTGGACAGTGTTACTTGCTTTGTCGTATGTGGCAATCAGAAGTAGACAAAATTAATTCACCACTCACATTACCTACCAAAAATCACGAAGATAAGCAAAATAATTGAATGTATAGGGATAATGTTACTTCCTTTGATGTCTACACTTCAACAACTATACTCCAACAGTATCAGAAGAAAAAGTGAGAACAGTATAGATACAGAATAAACCAAAACAACCTCCAAAGCAAGTGTACAAAAGCAGAATCACAAGGAAATAAATAACATGTTTATATCATACTCGCACTGAACGAATTCATCAGGAATCAGTTCTCTTTATGGAGTCGTCAACCTAGGTAAGTTACATGGCTTTGAATATCTAAGGCGAATCACCTAATTATCATGCCTAAACATTGTTACTTAACTGTCAGTATAGTCTCCTTTTTGAAATTAATATTGGCACCTTATACTTAAGTGACATTGAATGACAATTAAATTTACTTTCTAAAGCAGCTGGCTGTTTGAAGTTTCTATAGATTTTGATTATTTAACTCAATGGTTTGTTTATTTATCTTCGTAAATTAAGGTTACTAATTATGCCGTAGCTAGGGAATTTTTGTATTATCACATTTAATGACTTTATCATAAGTTTTACTTTTTATTTCACATTTTAATATTCTACACTTAGTGTATGTGTAATTGTCGTAATTATTTCTACTGAATTTTAAAATCACTATTTTATTTTCCCTTTATATTTGACCATCATAAGAAGCTGAATAGTAAACCAATCTATGTAATAATTCTTTTTAATTTATAAGATGTACCAAATTCCTGTTTATCTAGAAATCATTACATTACAATAAATAAAATGAATCGTTATTCAACAATCTACAGTTCAAGTTATCGTCCTTTTGATGAAAATCGACGAACAAATGTGATTAATAAAGCTACCATTCCCCCTGCGCCTCAGTCATCCACAATTTTACCACATCAAAATATGAATGGCACAAGCCTGTCATATGTAGGTCAAACGTGGGCTTCCGATTCCAATAATCATTCAACTATTACAACTGGCACAAGTAATACAAATTACACCCACGCCTCCCCATATATTACTTGTATTAATAATCGTTTAGTAAATAACAGTACAACAAATCAGACAGCAAATAGTCTAAGTTTACGTCGTAATATGTGGGATGATTGTGAACCACCAATTGGTGATAAGCAAAGATCAAAACTGTTAGAATTTTATAATTCTGATTTACCTGTTAGTAATTTATTGAAGACCAATGAAATTAAAAAAGATGACTACACCAACACACCCAAACGTAATTTTAGTAGCACATATACCACAGTAGTATCGGATAAATTAAATCCCTGTTCAGTGATTTCTGCTGCTGGTGCTTACGAGAATAATCGTGATAAACAAACTACATCTAACACTATAACAAACACTACACAAACAGTGCAAAGTAATTCATCTTATTGTCAAACAAGATCAAAAACACCGTCAGTCACTCCAATATTGTTTAATTCGTCAGATAAATCACAAAAAAGTTGTGATACACTTCCTAAATCAGGAAATAATAATTCTGCTATTGGGAATCGAAATACTACTGTCACTCCACTTATACCATACAATACTGTCTGTCAAATAGATTTTATGCAAATGTTCAGTCAAATTGCACGCATCAATAATCATCTGTTTCTGAGTAGTTTAAATGCTATCACACCGGACAGATTACGTCAACATGGTATTACATTGTTAGTGTCTGCAATGATTGATTCTCCACCGGTTCATATTCGTAATGCTGTGATGAATACTATTCATGTCCCTGTTGAAGATATAGAAAGTGCAAATTTACGTGTTCACTTTGATAGAGTATCCGATCGAATAGCTGCTGAAAATCGGCGTGGTGGTAAAACGTTAATACATTGTATGGCAGGTGTTTCACGTTCCAGTACACTTGTATTAGCTTATTTAATGCGCCACACGAATATGAGTCTTGCTGATGCTTATCAACACGTGCGCAGTATAAGACCATGTATTCAGCCAAATCCCGGTTTTTGGCGACAATTATTAGAATATGAAGAAAAACTACGCGGTAGTCGTTCGATTCGTCTACTTCCATCGCTTACTTATAGTGGAACATCAAATGTGAATTATAATACAAATCGATTATACACGAATAGCCCAAGGAATATCATTGGCGGGTCATCGTATTCCGATATGTTTTCTAGAACACCGAATGATTTATTACCAAATAAATCATTCACTTCATTGTATCCTATGGAGATAATCAGTTGTCGTCAACCTCTTAGTTAATTAAATTGTGGAAATGAAACAATATCTTATGGATTTTACAGTGACTAAATAAATTGCATATTGTGTTACAAAGCATTTAAACTGATATTCTATAGAGATATTCATATATCGGAACAAACTCATTCGTTTTTTCTGCTTCAAACATTTAACATTATTCCACATACGTATACCGCTTTTCTCAAAAATATTACATTTTGAGAAAAGTAGAAAACCATTTGATTTATTCACTATTAGTTTTAGTTTATATTAGTATCAAATTTCACTGATGACCTTGTATTCATATTACACATACACAGACACACATCTGTATATATATATATATATATATATATATATATATAATGGGATGAGGTTATTTAGATGTTTATTTTCGGTGAGTTTTTACTTGTGTACAGATATGTGTCCATACACATAAAAACAGATAGATAATTTGCTTATTTTCTTCTGTTTCTAATCTGCCAAACATGAATATGTAAACGGTCCTACTTTTGTAGTTTCCTTTCTGAATTACTATTTATCAATTTGCAATTTTGATGTTTTTCTGTATTTGATTATGTATGTGTTTCGTCCATCGAACAAGCCTATTCTCCTCACTCTATACTACTAATATACTAAACTACTCACAAGTTTATATCTATTTATTTACGTTTACTTTTACAAATCCAGTAAATGTTAAATATTCATCAAATCCACTAGTAGAGAAAGAATTCATCTATTTTTTTAGTAGAAAAACTTCTCCACTGAAGAAAAAAATAATGAAAATCAATTTTGTACCTTTTTGAATAGTAGAAAAGATGTTATATTATTTTTCGTTTGATACTGATCTTGTTATCATTGACGATAGTAATAATAATAAAGGTTTAAACCTGGAAAAAAATAGTTGACAAATAATTAACTGTTTTGTTTGTGTTTAAATTGTATCTCATTTTCGCTATTTTCAATTTCTTTAGTGTTTTAATTTGTTAATCCTAATTTTTTTTTCATTGTACACACATAAACCTTTTGTTTTATGTTATACGCTTTGCCAAAAATGATAGTTTCATCTGTTCATCTTTTACGATACACAATCGATAGTTGGCTTTGTTACATTGTACTGTTTATTTTTCGTGAGTGAATAATACAAACCAAGGGAACATATATTGAGGAAGAGTTTCTTGTATATTTATTTAGTAAAGATTATAATTTTTTCTCTTTACTTATTCTTCATCTTCCTGTACCCTGTGAATGTAAGACCAATAATACTAATAATGAAAATCGAGTATATAACAATTAAAGCTAGTTTTGTTCTGCTACCTGAAGAGTAAATATTAGTTTCTCTCCAGAAAAGAATATTTCTCCTGGTTTCGCTGTGTTTTTGTTTCTCCTGTTTTCAACTTTACACATCTTGTACTATTTTCTATTTTCATAACTATTTTAGTATTCATTACTCTCCATTTGATTTATCCATTTCGTTTTTTTTATTGTTGTCGTTACAATATTTTTTCAATGAATTTTCATTCGAACCATTCTGTTTTATTTTAAATATTTCCTCGAAATATTGAAAATTTACAGACATGTCACAAGCACAATGCTAACGCCTAGATATTATATATATATATATATATATATATATATATATATATATATACTTGAGTGAGATAGTGGATTATCCCATATTTTTTGTATGTTATTTATTGTTATTTTCAATGGTCAATTACTCGACACCTATTTTGTTTTGATTTTATCACAGAATATATACGAAGTAGATGAATTAATGCACACGCTAAGAATAATAATAATAAAAAGGAAATTATTCTCACTAACTGAATTTAAGCACAATCAATCAGTGAATGCACAAAAATTGCAAACATTTTGCTTGTGTACACAATTATATCTTTTTATTCTTTCATATTTTGTTAACTTGAATTCATTTGTTCACAATAGATTTGTGTTTTAAACTTTATTGTTAAAAAATGAACAGAGAGATTTCTTAAAGAAAAAGCAATAAAATGTCATTTATTTTTGTGTGTAATAAAATTTAACTTCAAATTTTTCAGATTTCTATCGTCTCTTTTTTTTCTGAGCGATTTGTCAGCGAGTAATAATCAGAGAAATAAGAAATTCGTATGTAATTAATATGGTTGGGGATTTTAAAAAACTGGATGCTCATTTCGTTGTATTTCCTACTCGTTTAGTGTTGAATGAATTGTAGTGATTATTATGATTGTGTAGTCTAATTAATAAGGCAACGGATATTCAGATTGAGTTTCAGTTTGATCCACAACACTAAAAATGCATGTTCACCTAGCTGACAAGTCGAAGATATCCTGGATCTCATTGGTTATTGTTTACAAAAATACGATTCACTTGTAAACACAGAATATTGAAGTATCGATTTAAGGAGTTTGTAAGTTCACGAAGACTGGTCAAATTCAGTTCATAATATTAACAACTGACAGAAAGAACCCGTATGAATAAAATATTAAATAGCGCTCTATCCACTTGCTTTGTCACTCTGTCAACATTATTCACTATGATGTCGAATAAGCTTTTACGGTACTTGATGCTATTCGAATGTATGTAAATGTATCACATACTAAACTACTGGTTTCGTATAAATCCCCTAATATACAAATTTCATCTAATAATCAAAATAACCCATTGTGTAATTAGAAGCAAAGGCAAATGAGGGGTTTCATTTCCTTGATGTCCGATTGGGAAGGTCAGATGGTTTTTTGCAGAGATCTATCTATAGAAGGCCTACCTGGAATGGGCAGTACACAAATTTACATAGCTGTGTCCCACTGAGTAGAAAGAGGAATTTAATTCACTCTTTATCTTCAAGGATCAGGCGAATATGTTCTACTGACACAATATATGAGAAGTTACTTCAACTTCGACAGACTCATTAGGAATGGTTATCCACCTAGATACGTCAATAATAACTTAACACTTTGACATCATTCGGAAAAAGCACCAACAGTACAAAAGAAAACGTTTTATGAATATGGAATTTAAAGGAGATACAGCTGCTGAAATCTTGAATAAATTATTTCAAAATTGCTGAAAAAAATTTCTACTCAGCTAAGCTCCGAATTGTTTTCCCAAGCCGGCCTTCCATTCATGGATGTGTTAAAGATAAACTTACGCCTGTTACAATTAATGGAGCATAAGCCACCTACCAGAATTCTTCAACCCACTCTGTCCTGGGCCTTCCTTTCTAGTTCTATCCAATTGTTGTTCATTCTTCTCATATCTTTCTCCGTTTCTCAGCGTAATGTGTTCTTTTGCCTTGAGGATTCCAAGTGACGGCTTGCCTTGTGACACAGTCGGGTGCTTTCCTCAGTATATGTGTCCTATCCACTTCTTCCACTGGAATATGGTTTGTTCTCTCCCATAGTAGGTTGTTTCTGATAGTGTCTGACCAACGGGTCCGAAGTATTTTACGCAGACAACTGTTAATAAACACCTGTATCTTCTGGACGATGGCTTTCGTAGTTCTCCAAGTTTCCGCTCCATACAGTAGAGCTGTCTCGACATTTGTATTGAAAATTCTGACCTTGGTGTTAGTTGACAGTTGTTGTGAGTCCCAGATGTTCTTCAATTGTAGATATACTGCTCTTGCTTCGCCGATCCGCGCCCTAAATTCCCTCTTTGGGTCACAGCAATGTGCATCTATAAATTCACTTGTTCATGTGGAGCAGGTTACATCAGCCGCACAACGCGATCACTTTCCAAACACATCTCAGAACACTACCCGCCATGGCTTTTAATAGGAGAATGCAAAACATTTACTAGTTCAATACAGGAGCATTTAATCAACTATGTACACATCGCTCCAAAGGAGTCTTGTTTGAAAATACACAGTCAAAGTGATTGAATCGAAGAGAGGTCGAATCAAAATCTTATGTACTGCTGAGTCATTGACAATCCACCATCTCAACCCGAACTTTGCGTGCATAATCTACACGTCCAACTTCTCATCCTTCCTTGGCCCTAATTCCCTTTTGTAGTGTTTCGAATTTTTTTTCCATTTTTCCTTCATTTTTCTATTTTCATTATTATTACTGATTTTTTAAATTAGTTTTTTGTAATTTAAAAACTCAGTTATTATTACCCTGAAACAAGTTTTCATGATTATTATTCAGATTTCATTATTATGACCTTTGTGATTGTCGTTTTTCTTTATATCTGCCAATTGGACAGTCAATCATTTTTCATAATTCAGATCCATAAATTATTTCCAGCCTTATGCTCTTCTCTTACCCCATGACTATTGCGTCACCTCATCTGATAATAAGAGTCTCGAATCAATTTATGATGTAATATTTTCTACATTTCTGAATTCTCTTTATTTTCATCTAATACTTGTTCATTCTAAAGCTGATTTTGCAAAACTGGTATGACAAGTTCTTGTGATTTAGAATAAGCAGTACTTTCCTTGATCGAATTATGGTTCTAAATGCTTGAATTTAACTCACTGTATCATACATTGAAAATCATCTAATCTAACTTTTCTTCTGTCGTAGAGGAGTTCATATTTTACGATTAAACGAGCTTCTGTACACTACTGAATATCATTTTTACGTGATCTTGTCAACAACTAGAGTGTAAATAATAATCTCTTCTACAGAATTTTAACTGTTTAGTCATTAAGCGAAAGACCATGTAAATATTATATTCTGGTGTTACACAGAGTTGTTAAGATTAAATTCTCTACGGATACTGTGTCATATAAAAACTATTAACTGAGGGCCTAAGGTGGTGTACCCCAAGGCACCATCTTAAACCCTCTGCTCTTCCTTCTCTACGTTAATGAGTTACCGCCGCTGCTCAGGTCGTCGACATTATTGTTTGCGGATGACGTAAAAATCTGGAGAACAATAAAAAGTGAGGCTGATCATCTGGATCTCCAAGCTGGCTTAGACAATTTAGTTAGATGGGCTCGAGGTTGGGGCTTAGAAATCAATCCCAGGAAGAGTGTGCTAATGCACATCGGTCACAGTAATAGTTACCATTATACTATTGATGGTAAACCTCTTCCATGCGTTCAAGAGCATAAAGACTTAGGAGTAATAATAAGTTATGACTTAAAAACAACTACGCATTGCAAAGCAGCCGCTGTCAAAGGTTTCCGTGCGTTATGGTCACTTCGCCAAGCGTTCAAATCTTCTGACGAGGAAATGTTTCGAATTTTCTATCCCACCTATGTAAGACCACAGAGTACTGTATTCAAGCAGCTAACCCATGTCTGGTAAAGGATAATAACTCACTTGAGCGTATCCAGTGTGTGGGAACGAAATTAGTGAAGGGTCTTTCTAGACTCCCTTACGATGAGCGTTTAAAACGCCTAAATCTTTTCCCCTTGTCGTATCGTAGGACACGAGGTGACCTTATACTGGCATTTCTTATCTTTAATTGTGATTTGGATGTTAATATGTCTTATCTTTTTGCTCCCTCCATCACTAATAATCCCCGAGGTCATAGCAAGAAGGCTCATAAACCACGACCTAATAAACTTGAAGTGGGGTCTCGTTTTTCTCATCGAGTAGTCAATCATTGGAACGCCTTACCCGAACAAGTGGTATCAGCCCATCAGTGAATGTTCTCAAGGAGAAACTGGACCTTCACTGGAAAGCAATCTGTCAGGATTAACACAGGTTCACCAGCCTACTATCCTTATTACTGAAGACTTATATAACTCAACGACTAATCAACGATGCATATACTGGGAAACTAGCCATGCTTTTTTGTATATCTCGAGTGTATACTATTAGGTCCCCTAAACCCACGTGGACGAGTCCAGGTTTGAGTCTGAAATTAAAAGTCAAGTTCTTTAATTTTCCACACTTTCGTTGAAGTGGATTATTTAGGCAATATATCTTTACTTAAATAAAAAAACAGAATTTTTCTTATATCTATTAGATGTTACACAAAAGCGTTATTTTGCTTAGGAAAAATATCCCAACCTAACATTAACTAATAATATTCCAAAAAATATCGACTGTAATGAAGATAGTGATTTTCAGTATGCTTATTCTTAATTCATCTTGATAGATGCATATTTTAGAATTAGGGATTTATTTATCACCTGTATGTATGTATGTATTTTAAGGACATCTTAACAATATTAATGAGTATTCAACCTACTTCCACTTATCAAATGTACTTTTAATGGTAATAATGTAGAAACTGATATGTATACAGTCACAACAACAATTTCTCATTTACCCCTTGTTTCAATTCAAATAATTTAGTCGTTGTTGTAACTGATTTTTTAATAGACGTTTTTCTTCTTTTTACCTTACTCCCCCTGTTAGTATGTTAATGTACTGGCATGGCAAAATGTAAACATATCCACGTGACGATAATGATGGTAACCTGTAAATCTTTTATTTAATCACAAGTAAACATAATGTTTAGAAGAAAGGAACATAAAAAATTATCCAACTACAAAAAGTTTCTATTTTCTTACATGTGATATTTTGTTTCCTTTATTGTAAAAAGAAAAACAGAACAGTGACTATCACATGTTCATATTTGTTTGTTTGATTGCTTCTTATTTTGAAAATATCACAAGCATACATTTGTATGTTACTATCGTAGTTGTTTCTTAACTCAAATCTTCTGGTGTTCTTGTTGTTGTGCTTGTTTATGTTACGGGCAAAGCAAAAAACGATGAATTTTATGTTTTTGTTGATTGGTTGAAAACCTCTTGTTCAGGGACTACCATGAGATTCGTTTACTACTGTAGCGAACGAGAACGAGAGTGGGAATAACTGAATGTACCTGAATACAACATTGCAGAATATCTTGGTAAAATCTGAGAACCATACAGTAAATACTTCACTTGCGAAACATCCATCACTTGTCTCAAACTTTGTTATTCCTTGTTTTCCATAACAATCACTCTATGTTCTTATTCTCTTTCCCTCGATTTTCTCAACCATCTGCCTCCAGGCATTCCACTTCCGATTGCTGATACATACTACTTATGCCTGTCGACATCAATAGCACACACCACAATTGTACCCTTGAGAAAATCTGTTGAAAAAAAACACATTATGCTACTAAAATGATTGTAATGCGTCCAAGATTTTTAAGAGAAGGCGGAAGTTTAAATGAGCCTTCTCTTAAAATGATTGTCACTGAGAGGAATAAGCCTATAATTTTACAATGAATTCAATGGTGCAGAAATGATTATGTCACCTCCTATTGCATTTAATAATCACATAAATTAAAATCATGCAACAATCTAATTAAGAGTCGTTGGATATGTGTTTAAATAACTTCAGAATCAGTTAGCATCAAAAACAGAGATAGCCATTCTCTTCGACAGTGAAATATTTAAGTGGAACAGGCCTTAGTGTTGATCTAACAACGTTCAAAGCCTTATTTGGAAATCACCAAGGCCTCATTCCGCAATCTGTAGAAATCCTGGTCATTAGAAAGTTAAGACTCCTTTGTGTGCACAGAAACAATTTGTTGTAACCTTGATTATTTCCTGGTAATCTTCAATCTATTTTCATACCTAGAGTGGTGTAAAAACTTGTTCACTCCATATTATCTCATTCTTCTGATTATCACCATATATAAGTATATTTATTGTCTAAACCTTAGCAAACCATGTTTTGTAACAAACAAAGCTCAAGCTTTTACGGTTTGTTGAGGTACACAACTAAAAAATTATTAATGTAATTTGCTTTTAATACTATTGAGTTCTCTAAACTAGAATGGTAACACGACGAATGAAAAGGAAATCTTATTAGTTATATGATTCTATTTTTATCACAATTATACTCTTTCAGTCTACTATATCTTGGTTTGTAAACGATATTTTGAATCTCCCAGTATGTTCATTCAGTCGGATCACATAAAGTCAGTCATTCCAGTATTTTATTAAATCCGTCATAAAAATTTATTTCACGACAAATAGTTAAACTGAATCTTTTTAATTCAAGAGCTGACTTCATATCATACTTGCGGATTCTTGATCTTGTCTACTGAAGTGAAACGAACTGGCGGTTAAATCACTCGGCTTTAAACCACTGGGTCGTAGGTTCAAACCCTGCATTACCTTCTATGATTTAAGCAGCCACCTAGCATCATTAACCCTACGTAAAACGTGCAGTTTGAAAATAAGTGATCGGTATTTATTTCCAGTATTATCAAGCATTCACAGTTACATATTAATAGGATGCTTCGTTTCGTGTACATATGAATTGTTTTCTTACTTCACCTATTGGTAAGGGATTTAATGTTACTACATCTAATTTCTCTTGCATAATCGAGCAATGTTAATAATGTGAATCTAGGTCAAAGCTTAATACATGAATGTCTACTTAACTAAACTGGTAATGATTTACATTATAGTGAATTTTTATGTTAGCTATATTAAATAAATCAATTAAAAACCAATCTTACGAATAGGAATATCATATGAATAGGTTCTAGGAATAAATTTAATGTCATACAAGTACTGATTTACATTCTATTGGATAATAGTTGTTCATAGGAAAGTAAATGCAATCCAGTCAACATCTGGCAAATGAAAGTGATATTATCCTTAAAACATAATTACACTTAATACTTTGTAATCTGTGATCTAAGGATCGAATTAAGGACCTAGATTACGTAGACCAGTGTAATAATGATAATACCATTTCTAGTTACTAGAAATTATAGTAACATCCAGTGAGAAAAGATATTGTGAATGAAGTTCCTCGTCAAACTGATCCATTTTATATTTGTGTTTATGTACAAAAATTAACTCATATATTTAGATAATTCATTATTCCTACAGTTAGGGAATTCTGATTTTCTGTGTCTGACATATTTATATCGACTCCATATGTATTTGAAAATGTTTTTCATCGCTACTTCGTGTCATCATGAAAACGAAATATTATTAGTTAACTGATTTATTATTTTTTCATTGAAAGCATGAACCGATCAATGTTAGACCATCATTAAAGACCTGGGAGCACTTAACGATCAAGTTAATAAGCTTATACGTAGTAAGTGATCTTCGTGGACATTCATATTACATTGAAAGATTAACCATATTTTTTCTCTTGTGACATTCAATGCTATATTTGTGTACCAAACTGCATATCTTAAGGTCATTTTTCAGTAGCTTCTCAAGTAATTTATTATAAACAACTCGGGAGTCAAATACTCACAGCTACTGACTAGTGATTTTTATTTATTTCTCGATAAGAGTCGCAAATTTAGTGAACACGCTAATCAGTTGTGTCTGCGTGACATGAAATCTCATCAACTACACTCGCATTTAATTTCTGATAGCCTACAATCACTATGGTTAACCACATGGTACAAATCTATCCTCAAATTAAGAAGATCACTTAAAGTTACCTAACTAATTAACTAATAGTCACATGCTTACAAGCCATCAATTACCGTAATCGCTTACTGATAACTTTGAAATAAAGTAATCAACTATCCTGATAATTACTTCTGGTTTTATCAGGCTGCTTAAGTGTGAAGCAGCTGATAAAATGATCACTTCCTGAAATAAAATATCTCACAAGCTTGTATGAACTAGATGATCCGGCAAATAATAAATCCGTGCTCAAAACTAAAGTAGTTTTAAACTCTGTTCAACTGTACTATTAGTTGGCATTGGTAACCGAAAACAAATCAGCTGAGCAACAGTCAGGTGATAGAATTAATGAAACTTTATGTCAAAAATTAAGAGTATACATCGTTTATTTTAATTAGTTTTTTTTTGAATAATTATTAACAGTTAATGTAATAATTGTTCAAACTCTGAAACCCATTTTAAAAACTAGTGTATATATTTATTTTATGTTAAATTACTTTGTAAGGGAATTTGTCACAGGTTGTTTATGTGAAATCTACCTTCAAATGTTTTGACAGTCAACTTGTATTAGATATTCATGCCACAAATGTAAATGTACCAGTATTCATGTGACAGTTGAATTGTGTAGATATACTTATCTGGAAAAAAAGTAACGATAAGTAAACTATAATATACATGTACAGATATCCAATAAATCCATAAGCGATAAATGTAAACCGATACTGGTTGCTGTGAAAAGTTGAAGATATTGAAGTACAAGGTTTCGCCAAAATAAGTTCAATTAGTAACTGATGATCTGTGAAGTCATTTTCAATTATTGAAATAATACAGTTCAGTGTTCATAATTCCTTATCATGAGTTAAATATTCTGTCATACACTAAGCTAATATATGAATATAATCAGTATTAATACATTACAAATAAACCTATTCAATTAACATCAGTAATTGTTTTGTCAAATGATGAGTACGCTTGCTAATCAGTGTACAGACAAAAACATATCTACTGTACCCGTACAGTAGAACTGTTTTGACGTTCGTATTGAAGATTCTGACTTTGATATGGGTTGACAGTTGTTTTGAGTTCCATATGTTCTTCAATTATAGGAATGCGGCCCTTGCTTTGCCAATCCTCGCCTTTAAGTCTGCATAAGATCAACCTCATACATCGATGATGCCACCCAGATAAGTAAAACTTTACACCTTTTACAGAGCTTCTCCATCAAATGTGATTGGATTGGTGTTATCTGTATTGGATTTGAAGATCTTGCTTTTCCCCTTAAGTGTGTTGAGGCCTACTGATGCAGAGGCTTCTGCCAAACTAGTTGTTTTCATCTGCATTTGTTCGTATATATAGGATAGAAGGGCCAGGTCATCTGCGAAGTCCAAATTTTCTAATTGATTCCGAGGTGTCCATTGTATTCCGTGCTTCCCCTCAGATGTGGAGGTTTTCATAATCCAGTCAACCAGTAGAAGAAAGAGGAAGGAGGAGAGTAAGGCAGTTTTGTCTAACTGCGGTCCTAATGTGGAACGCATTTGTCAGCTGTCCCCCATGCACCACTTTGCAGTGTAGTCCGTCGTATGAATTCTGGATGATATTGACGATTTTTCACGTACTCCATAGTGTACAAGAAAGCTCCACAAGGTTTTTCCATCCATTCTATTAAACGTCTTCTTATGGTCAAGGAAGTTGATGTATAGTGACGAGTACCATTCAATTGATTGCTCAACGATGATCCATAGTGTCGCAGTTTGGTTTGTGCACGACCGATCCTTACCGAATCCAATCTGCTGATCTCGAAGTTGGGCGTCCATTGAATCTTTCATTCGGTTCAATAACACACTGTTGGAAATTTTTCCTGGTGCTGACAGTAGTATGATGCTTCTGTAGTTCTCACATTTGCTCAAATCTCCTTTCTTTGATATCTTGATGAGGTGTCCTTCTTTCCAGTCCGTCGGCACTTGTTCCTCCTCCCGAATCTTCCTGAATAGAACGTGAAGCATACCTGTAGTTACTTCTATGTCTGGCTTCAGAGCTTCAGCTGGTATATTGTCTGATGATCATCCTGATTTCTTCCATCGTTGTTGGAGTGACATCTATAATGAGGTCTGTGTGTGCTGCTTCGATGTCCGATGGATTCAGTGGGGCTGGTCTATTCAAGAGTCCCTCGAATTATCCTACCCTTCTGTTACTCCGTTCTTGAATCTCGGTGATTGGCTTGCCTTCTTTGTTCTTGACCGGTCTCTCTGGTTTACTATATTTCCCCGCTGTTTTCCCCGTCGCATCACATGGTTGTCTCATATTTCCTTCACTTGCCGAGTTTTCCACTTTCATTGCTATGTCTTCCACATATTTCTACTTGTCAGCTCTAATGCTTTTCTTCACTCTCTTGATTACTTCTGTGTATTCAGCCTGTGCCCTGACTTTCTCTGCTCTTGTTCGGCTGTTATTAATTGCTACCTTCTTGTTGTTTCATTCGTGAATGTTGTCTAGGGTTTTGATAGAGATCCATTCCTTATGATGATGATGCTTGTTGCTGCCAAGAACCTCTTGACTTGTTGAAGTCGGTGATTCTTTGATCCCTTTGTAGTTGTGGTTCATAGTAGTTTCTTCTTTCAGTAGATCCTGTAAGGTTCGGAACTTGTTGTTGAGAGTTGTCTTGAATTCGTCGAGTTTGACGGTATCTCGAAGGAAGGCTACATTGAACCTATGTAATGTTGTTTCCCCGTTGTCCACTGCTTCTTTAGCTTCAGTTTCATCTTGGCAACTACTAGCTAGTTTTGATCTGAAGCTATGTCAGCTCCTCCCCTGGTTCTCACATCTTCCATTGATCTGAATTTGTCGGTGATGTAAATCTGATTGATCTGGTTCTCCGTGGTGTGTTCCGGTGAGACCCATGTAGCTTTGTGTGTGTGTTTGTGTGGGGATATTGTGCCACATATATGCATATTGTTGAATACACACAAATTCGAAAATCTGTCACCATTCTCGTTCCTTTCTTCTAGTCAGTCCATGTTGTCCCATGATGTCTTCACACCTGATGTTGTCCATTCCGACTTTGGCGTTTAGGTCTTCCATCAGGATGGTCAGGTCTTTACCTAGGCACTTCGCTATGATTGATTGCAGCCTCCTTTAAAACTGATCTTTATTGTCGTCATTGGTATCATTGGTGGGTGCATGACACTGCTTGACATTCATTGTAAATCCCTCCTTCTTTGTTTTTAAAGATGCTTTGATGATTCCGAGTCCGTGAGATTTCCATCCTGCAAATGCATCACGTGCCTTTTTGAACAGCACCAGAGCCACTCCCTGAGTGTGCCAAGTATTTTCTTCTTCGTGACCAGAGTACAACAGCATCTTTCCCGAATCTATCCATTTCTGTCCAGCTTGGGTCTAATATGTTTCCTTGACTCTGAGCACTGCCAATTTGCATCTACTCATCTCCAAAGTTATTTGAATGGTCCTCTGGGTCATCTACATTGTCTAGACATTCCATATACTTGTATTATTTGTTGCTCTGATTGTTAGAAGGGGTATCGGCCTCGTGACTTCCAAAGAATGTTGGCTTTTACCATGATGCATCATAAATCTTCTAAATGAAAATCCTTCAACTCGGAAGGCAGAGTTTGAATAGTTTAAATTGTTTATTCTGGTTATTGTTTTTTAGCAAGGTTGTTTTCTACGGGATAAAGTTACTCACCCTATACTCAACCCTCCTCCTTTACCCCGGCTTGGGACCAACAGTAGCCTTAGAATAGCTACAGGAGGAATTCGATCAGATTATGCCGGAAAATAAATATACCAGTTCTTGTAAATTACTAGGGTCTTACGAGAGCTTTCACCTTTAATAGGGTTTTCATGAACAATTATCGACACTGTAATTAAGACGATATTTGACACTTTCCAATTACTTTCCTAATGGCTTAATATCTAGTCTATGTTATTGTAGACTGATTTGAGTTAAATAACTTTAAGTCCAAAATTTGCAGTTTTATTAAATGACATCTTATTAAAGAACAATTTCTTTACTGAATTGTTTTATCTTTTTAAATATTACTTCATTAACAACTTATGAATTTATATTTTCAAATCTCCAACCATTTCAAAATCGTTAAGTAAGAAGGTGATGTAGCAATTAGTCTAAAGATATTGTAGACTATTTTTATAAAGTCTTAAACTTTGTACTTAGAAATTACAATCTTCATAAACATTGATGAAACGTATGTTAGTAGTTTGGAAATGACAGCCCATTTGACAAAAATTTAATTGATCTCTTCTATAAGAAATAATCAGGTTTCACAAATGTTTAAAAACCGTACTGAATTAACTCAAACTATACCGTTTATTAATGGGATTATTAATCATGTATTGCATAAATTGTTATCCACCATAGCCTATAGTCACTATGTCATTTACTTCAGTTGAACCTGCCTAGAAGTATCATTAGACGTCATACAAACATTGTAGCTCAAAACTAAGAACCAAAATTTTTTACTTGATAAATGAACCCCATAAACTAGTTAAATATAATACATCCAAGGTTATTTTATTCACTAACATTGATGCGATTGCATTTGTATGCTCGCTTTACAATAACTCTGACGAATACTCTATGAAAGATAATGGCAGAATATGCAGGCGTACTTAGAAATAACTTCATTTACGCCAGTTCATTGTGTTCTAAATGAATTGCAGACTTAAATATTTATAATTATTTAAGACATTTCTTTTCATATTCTCCGTTCACTAACAAAACGTTTCGACTCCTATTTAGAAACGACATTATGTATCGACCAAGCAACAAGTTTACTGTTGACATCCTGTAAATTGTTTCCCATCTTACTACTGTAATTAAGTTTCTTATCCAGCAGTTAAGTTTATCATGCTTACAGGTTTTGAATCAGTTTACGTGGATAACGGTGACAAAATTTCGATCTGTCTTTATTGATATGAATACATCTATTACGGATTGCTGCAGCATAGTCATTTTGCCTCAAGTTTTATGGAGTAGATAGATTTTGAATGCCAATTAAATCCAGGAAGTGTGTGTTTTCCCGTTCGAGACTAAGCAGCTGAATATACCGGCTTCCCAATGATGTTCATATTCTTATAAATTAAGTCCATACCAGTTCCACGACTTAGTGGCTATCTGGTGAGGATGCTAGATCCCCAAAGACCACTTGGTAAACGTTTCTATTTGTAATTTTATTTTGAAAACTTGAATTTCTCACTTTTGTGTGAAAAGCACCAACTTTTAACTTCAGTTTTTAATTCCTACTTGGAAGAACCTTAAATGTCATTGGTTCATTCTCTCTTTTATGACGTTTCCCAAGAACATTTTTGTACTGTATATATACGCATGAGTTGTGTGATTGTTCCTTCGCGCTTCCCAATGCATGTGTTACATACTTTTCCCTCGGCTGAATCTTCTCCCTCTAGTTAGCAAGGCTATAGAGCAGTGGAATAGTTTAGCTAAACCTGTTGTTTTGTTGCTGACTTCGTTCCATTCACCGGTTAAGGTGATATCGCAATCTCTTTAAACGTAGCACTATCTGGAATAAGTAGCTATGTGGATAACATCTTGGATGTTTGAAGTGAAAGAAACTGGGTTCAAGTCCCACAGGAAACATCAACATTTACAGGTTCGTCCATCTGATTAGTCGCAAATAGAAGAAAACTCCCGCCCTGAATTCTACTGCCAGCCACAATCCATCTATTTTACAAAACAGAGTAAAAGAAGATCAAGAATACAAGAAAATATGAACGCTTTATTCTGACAATATTGATAAGTGAATTAAAATCCAGCTGTTTAACAGATGATTTGGCTTTACAGTTCAATCAGTTCAATCAAATATGTTTGCTAGGAGTAACTTATGATTTTGTTTGTCCCATTATGAAACGGTTTACATATGTCCATCCATGATCGCGTATGAAGGTGTTTATTAATAAGCAGTTCCTATGGTTAAACTGAATTTATTCATTTGGAAAATGTAACTCAATATCGCAAGACAATGAAGTGATTAATAAATAGTAAACAATATTATGCTCTTCTATTAACTAAACAAAAGCTGTTGATTAAGTTATAAAATATGTTGTTGATGTGATGAACAAAAAATACTGAAGGATCATTGGTTCCTTTGTCATGTTCATTTTCATACTTCATTAATTATCTATCTGAAAAGTCATTATATCATGGTTAAATATATGATCAGTATAGGGTTGTAGAGATTGCTGGGTCTTAATTGAGACCATGAACTGGTCAATGTAAGATCACCACTGAAAACCTGGAGGCACCAATAACTATTTCATCCTAGTGTAGGACTCCTCGGCATTGATCATCATGTGCTCACTAGTGACTAGCCTCGAGAGGTAATTTTCGGAGTTCCAGTCAGAAGCCATGACCATTAGAGTTCAATTACCCACCAAAGACAATGAAAGACGGTCACACAACATCGTGGATTGGTTGAAGTTAAACATTGACACCACTGGACCTCAGAGCAGCGGTTTAGAAGGTAAGAATTTGCGCGATGCCGAAGGTCCTGCGTCTGGTTTCTGCGCGCGGGATCGTGGATGCGTACTGGTGTAAAGTTTCATACTAGGATGGAACGGCCGCTTAGCGCTTTCAGATTTTTAGTGGAAAATCAAGAAATCAAGAATAATATCATATTACTGAGATGGTGGAGATGTGTAGCTCAGGTGGATGATATTGATGGAGTTTTGTTCTCTGAGCTGGATGGTTTGGTCCAAACCATCAATATCATATTACTTATCATCACAAGTAGATTCATATATTTAATTTACTTTTCTGTTGAAGTAAAAATGTATAAATTTACATTTTTATGAATATCTTACGTCCCTGTTGTTTTTGGTCTCAAGAAACGTAAAAACAGAAATGAAATTAAGTTGAATTCATGTTCTAACACAATGTATTATAAGTCAGATGAATAACTCAACAATATTTCCATAAAAGCTTAATTATTCATGATTTTATGATGATTTATCAACAAATTTATTATTCAAATACATAAAACTGTGTAATTGTGAGATCATGTTAGGTTTCAATAAATAACAAAAAACTAATTATTCTGGATCAAAATTAAATCTTTGAAAATCACACGTTCATTACATATATATATATATACTAATGAATTCAGTTTACGTATCCACTTTATTGATGTGCGATTAACGGTTATTAAGAAGAAATAAATAAACAAATCACAACTAAAAGTTCTAAAGTTCCAAAACAAAAAATACGATGTGAAAGAAAGTAAATAGGTCGGTCACAATTTTCTTTTATTTTAAGAATATTTGTTTTCCTTCTTTAAAAAAAAATAGGTCATTCGCAACAGTTGTGCAGTTTGTTAACTGATAGAAAGATAACAAGAGGCATTTTAAAATACAAGTACATCAATCGAAAATGGAACAGAAATATCAATTGATTAATCACTAAAAAAAATAAACAAATAATCAAGATGAAATATAA
Source organism: Schistosoma haematobium (assembly GCF_000699445.3). NCBI lineage: Eukaryota > Metazoa > Platyhelminthes > Trematoda > Strigeidida > Schistosomatidae > Schistosoma > Schistosoma haematobium. The sequence continues at coordinate 42,666,957 of NC_067195.1, forward strand.
AATTATAATAACTTCAGACAACGGAGAAGAAACTATTGACAGTTGGATTTAACTAACCTGAACGCGAACAACTACAGTAACTTTATTTTGTATTGTTTGTTTGAATCTTCTTATTCATGTTTAGGACTGCAATTGATTGGTCTCTTATTGGCATATTTACATCCTGTGCGGATTGCCTAGATATTGCCTTAAGTCACAAGCTTTTATAGGCAAAGATGGATGGTGATTAGCAGTGGAATCCAGGAAGCACGTTTCGTTCTATTTGGGACTCATCAGGTGGATGGGCCTGCATCCCACAGTTGATGTTCACTTCGGGACACGAATCCAGCACCTTTCACTTCAAACGTCACCGTGTTTTCTACTTAGTATTGGAAGAAGCATCAACTCTGGGATGCAGGTACATCCACCCGACGAGTCTCAAGTAGGACGAAACACACGTCCTGGATACCACTGCTAGCCAACATCCATCATTATTTATAACTAAAATAACTCTCATCATTAAGAAAGACATTTCATTACAAAAGTAAAAAAGTGTAAATGTTATTACCAAGATTGGACCAAACGAGGTATTGCAAAATAAAATATTCAGTCTAATAAAGTAGTAAACAATTTAACGAAAGAAAGAAGGTGGAAACATCGGTGTTGGTGAAACAAAATTTAAACCATCTCACTTAAAATATTACAATATTGATTTGCATATCCTATCAAAAACCATCCACCTGTCTATATAAATCAAATGTACAAAGAATAAATTTATAAATACTTCCAATATCATGGTCTGGTCACTCGTTTTTTCCTATGTCCTAAACACTTCAGCATACTGATCCGTGTAAATTGTATAAATCACTTTTCAGCAAAGCGTATTTTTAAATTTATTTCTTTTTCGTCATTAAATTTTAGTCTGAAATTAACTTTGAGATGTTACTAGAGTTGTTTGAACGAGAATAATGAACGTACAGTCATCTATTCGATTTCATTTAAATTCACTCGAATGTTGATTTGAGCGCGATCCCAAGTCACCCTCAAAAGACACTACACTTATTGGTATACAAGTATCGACGAATAAAAATTTAACTACTAAATTAATCAAATGTAAATTTATGTACCGAAATTTAATTTGAAGCCAATTACTACGTCCCTTGAAGCTTCTAGTGTTCTTTCTTATAAATATTACACTTGGAAATATTTTCCTTTGCTTCTCTAAATAACATTGTATTTTTTTTACTGAAAGCGTTTAGACTTCTTGTTGTTGATGCTTAGATTTAAATCGCCTAGTTTCTCCTAATAATTCGATTCATTAAAAGTACTCCTAGATAGTCTTTGCACATATAGGCCGATTATGTTTTTGATGGTGTCTAACAGTAAGATTCAGTAGACATATATCCTAAATCATTTTAACTACTCAAACTTACTAATATCTCACTTTTCATGTTAAAACTTTTCCTCAATACACACTGCTTTAAACTTCAAAGGACTATCTTTCAGATTAATGATTCAGAATATCTTTCACTTATTTAATAGTTATAACACCACTTTATTTTTTAGTGACTAAAATTTCCTGTCCGTTAGACTTAGAGTTAAAATGATTCATTTACGTTGAGATCATGATCAATTAGTCTAAGAAATAACACTGTTTAAAATGATAATAACTAGATATAAGTTACAAGAGTAATGTCAACGCAATTACTGACATTTAATTGGTGAATCCCAACTAGAGTAAATAAAATGAGTGTCTTAAGCTCTATTGCTAATCAATAATGAATGTGATCAAATTATTTTTCGATTGAGGTCATGAACCGATTGATGTTAGACCACCGTTAGAAACCTGTAAGCAGTGGACGGCCGTTTCGCTCTATTGTGGGACTCAGCAAAGCGCATCCACGATCCTGCTCGAGGGATTGAAACCCAGAGTCTTCAGTCTCGCGCGCGAACACCTAAGCTACTGGACCACTGAGCCGGCATCTAATGGTGTTATTATCTAAAATCAACCAATCCACAAAATTGTGCAACAATCTTCCATTGTACTGAGGTAGATACCTGTCTTTACTCGACACAGGTTAGCTCTATTGGTCAAGGCTTCTCACTAGAACTCCGAGTATTTCCTCAAGCAGCTAGTCACTAGTGAGCACATGTTAGCTATCAGTATAGGAGTTGTGGAGATTACTGAGTTTTTGATTTATATCATGAACCGATTGATGTTATTTTATATACACTTAAATATGTGACATAATTAAAATTTTCATGTACCTTTCATTTTTATAAAGTTTGAATAAATCTCTCAGTAGATATTTCATCTAAATTCTTTGAATAAATCACGTATAAGTTAAGTGAACTAAAAAAATTGTTCTATTCAATAAATTCACTTTTAATAACCATTAAGATTAAGGAAAAAGTGCAAATTAAAACCGATCATAAACGATTAGAACACTTTTTTTCATTAAAACAGTTTCATTCAATGATTTCTATAAGCCAATAGTAAAAGAATTCAATTTGATTTTCAATGAAAAATATGTATTTAATTTGACAATAATTAAAACTCAAAGAATATTAATCATCGTCTTTTTTCTTTTAGTTGAAGAGTTTGAAATATTGAACGTTTGGCTCAGTAGTTAAATAGAATGATACTGTATGATCAAAAAGTTTTGCGTTGAATACTTCGATTAATCGAAAACTAGATAGAAACAACTGTTGAATGCTCTTTAACTTCTGTGTTTTCATTTTCTGAATGTTCTGATATTGACTTTTCACTACAATGACAAGACATAACTATATAACCTGACATAATCTTGTTAAAGTGATAGTTATATTATGTTGTTACGGCTCATTTATGATTAAGCAATCAGTTATGAATAAAATGTCAACAAGTCAAGTTTATCGACGCAGATTTAACTGGCTTAAGATTACAATGTAAACAAGTGGATTATAAAACTCGATAATCTGAATGTACTGTATTCTCCATGAGGAATCAACGTTGCAGTTTTCAGATGAAGAGCTGTGTACTTACAACTAACAGATTATAAATTAGGACGAAAATCATATCGGAATTCTCTCTGGTTTCCAAGAGCTCTCCAATTTGTGATGACAATTAAATCTACAGGATTGTTTGCGAAGATCATCACCCATTTATATTTCATTTATAAATGGATAAACATCGTACAATTGGACTGTTTCTCAATTTGAAGAAAAAACGTTTTTTTGGGGACTATTCGAATCGACAATGATAACAATGTGAACGTTGCATATGTCTAAAAAGATCTAATTTTCGTTGGATTATTTTAGCACGTAGTTTCAATTTCACGATAGAATTTCATCACAGACTTACGTTCACTGACGTAATTTGTTAGAAACTAGGGAGCACTTAAAACGAATTTATATTCAATCACTAGTCCATAAAGCGTAACTTTAACACTGCATTTTCCCAAATGATCTTATACAAGCTTACCGCCTCACCGTGAAAAATATATCATCAGCAAAATCAAAATTGTGGAGTGCGAAGCTATCTATATAAAGTACTTCAGAAACTGTTATTTATTTAAAAAGTCTTCCAAAATGAAGTCATGTTCATCACTTTACTTCAAACTGTCGCAAGAATTAATTCGTATAATTCACAACAATAAGAAATTTCCACAATATAGAACAGAGTAGACAAATGGTATTTTTTTTAATACGTTTTTTCCAATCTCAGAAATCGAAATTTAAATGGTCACAACTATTCGGTCTGAGTTTCTGCAGCAAAACAATCAAAATTATCAAAGACAAACGTTACAGTTTATCAACTATAATCGCTAGATGATAATCAATCAGTCGAATGGGATCAATTCGACAAAAAGTAATTTAATATTTTTCGTGGACAGTATGTAAGTAATAACTCATTCAATAATAGGTGTAAAGATGATTAACTCGACTGTGCATAGGGCCAAATATCAATTCTACTGTCTTATTCTAGTTTCAAGTTAAAACAATAATCCAGCAGTTACCTATTCCCAATAATTCTTTCCCCCTGCTAGAATTACATAATGAAAAAATCTTATTAGTTGACCAAAGTGATTCAAAAATTTCCTAGATTAATAGTTTTTAAACAAATTAAATTGATCGAATTAGTATTGACAAGCCAACTTAACATAACAGTTTAGTGAGGATAGGAAAAATGATAAAGCATCTTAGTTGTAGATACTGTTTGAAAAATTCAACAGGAAAAATATTTGAAAAGTAAACTTTGGCACGATTCCTATATTGAACAAAGTACTATTGGTTAGAATGAAAGAAACTTGAAGGGTAAAAAGCAATTGGTTTCAAGGTTTATTCTAAAAGATCTAGCGAGAAGTAAGGACAAGCGAAGTTCAACCATGTAGATAGTGAGACTGTTATCCATGAATCGCACCAAATAATTGTTATGAAATTTTTAGAATCCATCCATGTTGAAAATATTAACCATCGGTTTATAACTCGGTAGCTAGAAGTTGACATGGTTTTCACGTTATATGATAACCCCGAGTTCGGCCTTATAGGTCTGGATTGCTGATAAGTCCCAAATTAAGACTAAACATTCGTCCAGTGCTCAATGACTTCAAATGGTTCCCTACCTGATGTCAATCCTCGACGAATGCTATCTTCAAAGATTAAATTGTTAGCTTAATGAAAAATTTGACCGACATTTACAATATGAGTTATGTAAACTTTAATGATATTATGGGCTCTAATGGAAACAGATTATAATTTCCATTAATAAACTTAATTAGTCAGGGAGTTCTTAATAATCAATTATTTAGCTCTAGTTTGTGAGGATGAACACTTATGATCTGATATCAAATTAAGTTTATTCGATTAAAGTTTCTTAAAAGCATCAAATTATTATGTTACTGATCCCATATGTATTAGACCACCTATTCCAACTTCATTCAACCAATTACAGTACACAACTCTCATTCCATATCACCACTATGTGCGCACTTTATTTGTGAATGGATTAATTCATTAGATGAATTCGAATCAGATCGTATTTCTAGGTGTTATCCATTAGGCTATTGGACTAAGCTAAGCACATTTTGAATACATAAATACACGTATATATTCAATAGACCATCAGCATACAACTTAAAATATCTCAACTAAAATGTCTGGCCCTCATAACAATAAACAGTAGATAGTTTAAAAGTTAGGAGAGGAATTATTTTTATGATTGAAATTTTACTATGGTACCGATGCTTCTAATTATAAACATATATATACAGATACAATCAAATTGTAACCTTAGTAACAACGGATTAAAAAAGGAGGCTAGAGAACTGAACATTTCTACATGCATTCACAATGAGATTAACTAATATTTTAAAATAAAACAACATTTTTCTATATTCTAAAAGGGATTCTTATCACAGTATACGCAAGCCACATCAAAAGAATAGACTAATGTAGTGTCTGTTTGAGCCATATCGGTTCAATAGATCTAGTGAGAAATAACGACTGTAAAGTTCAATCAAGCTTGGAGTAAACGACATCATTTGTCGGTAACGTCATCATCCTGAAAAATTAGCCTGTTTTTACAGGTATCTTAAGCAAACACTAAATGAGCCATTGAAAACTGACATGTTTAGTATGATACATTATGAACAATTTGTACTAATACTATAACTAATAATACCAGACATGCTTTCACATCAGAATGTAATGACGTTGGATTTTCCAACTGACAATAACTTCGTATACCTTTACAGCTTTATTACTCATTTTTTTATTCTCAGCTATTTAAAAGTTCCTATCATATTGATTTGAAGATATTTAGACAAGAATACTCTTTTCAATAAATTCTCATCTTGTTTTTCAGCCTTAAGTCCAAATTAATAACTCAGAGAAATAACCAAATATAAACGAGATACATAATCTAAAACGACAAAATGTGAATTCAGGGTTATAGATGAAAAAATATTGCTAGCGTTAAAATGACTATTATGTAGTGCATGTTAGTAATTACTTGGCGAAATCCGTCAGACTCAAAATCCTTCAAATGGCATCAGCAATAGCTATAAAGTCTCAGAGTGTGAAGCTTTGTGAATAGAAGGAAGCATGTGCCCACTAACGATTAATTTCGAGAGGTAAAAAATCAGAGTTCTGTTTAGAAGCCATGATTAGTGAAATCCAACCATATCGAACGTGGGATAGTTACCTACCAATAACATTCAAAGATGTTTGCATAATATCGCGACACCATTAGATGCTTGGTCAGTGGTCTGACGACTAATAGCTAGCTTCGACATCGAAGGTACTGAGTTCGATCCCCGGCGGTGTCATAGATGCATACTGCTGTCCAGTGCTTCTTAGTTTTAAATGGTTGCTTATCTAAGATTAGTCTGTGATGCGAGTATTAGAAAAATGTTCAGCCTCTTCTCTTACGTTGGCCAACCCCAAACACAATGCTCATCTTATTCACGAGATAACCAGTTTGACCTATGCCCTTCCGTTTTGAATATTCATAACTAAAATTTATCTTGTTCAACTGTCATTATTATTATTAGTGTGAAAAGTTTATGGGACTTACTGGATTTTCAAATTTTACATCACGGACATTTATGCACTCATTCAGAATGACATTTGTTCATTAAGATATTCATTTGATTTACGGTTAATTAAACTTAATTAATAATCACTACTATGAGAAGCTATGCATAAAAGAGCGGTTTTTTTTTTCCTTAAAGTATATTCTTTACAATTACAGGCCTGGTTTCGCCTTCTGATATTCCATGGTGAAATAATACGATCCTGGAGAAATCGACATGTTTATTCTCCATTTATATATTATCAGTGCAAATCCGTTTCCGATTGCCGAATACAAAATCTGCTCATTCACATTATTTAGTTGTGTCTTTCTCCTCACACTATTTAAATTGTGCTTTAATTACCATAAAGAATAAATTATATTGTTTGTTTGAAGCGACGTATGCATACAGTTGACAATAAAATCTAAGTATGCATTAAAGCTTCCGAAGACGATTACAAGTAACATGTAGATTAGTTTGAAATGGAAAAAAATTTGTTTATTTATTAATTTCCCATTTTTTCCCATGTTTATTTTTCCATTAAAAAAGTAAGGTTATCATCTGATATCAAAATTAGGTTGACATGTGTTTTTCTTCTTTTATCCACATGGTAATTTATACTCACGCACGTATTATTGATAAACAGAAGAATGACAATCACATGTTAATAATAAAATATTTACACTTCCGTTCTATTTGTTTAATATTTTGAAATTTAATCCTGTGAGAAATATATTTTAAAAAAACTGTACTTTCTCCCTTGTATAATTCGGGCATTTGTTTGCGTGAAATGTGGTTTACCCGGTTAAGTTATTATTGAATAAACTTAATTTTTTGTCTGGAAATTCTTAATTCCAACCCATTGTTGAGTAGAAAGTGAAGTTTATGTAAAAGTTTTTTTATTGACTTGAAAGAACTAAAATATTCAAAGTTTTGAATGGTGATTAGCTGTGAAATCCAGGACACAGGCTTCCTTTTATTTGAGACTTGTTAGCTGAGTGCGTATTGTTGTCATAGGCAGTGTCCAAAATCCGATAATGATACATGGTTTGCTACGCGCCAACCCCCCCCCCAACTAACTACTTGAGCGTGAACACAAGAGTGAGCGAGAAATTGTATCGGGCTGCCGAATAAAATTCATAAGTACTCATTCAGATATATACCACTCATTTCCTTAGAAAATTGGTCTATTTCTTAGCTAATGGAATGCACTTGTCCTTTAGGTCACTTCTAATTGCCATCGATTAACTTTCTCATTCGGCTACTTGTAACTGATTTTCTATATCACATATGTATTCTAGTATTGATGTTGATATTGAAACTTGAATCTGTCGCCTTAAACTTTCGAAAGACATCCATTAAACTACCGAGTCACGGCAGTTACGAACCTATTAAATTAGTACGATTTTCAACGTAAATTATTAGATTTATATATTCTTTCCGCTTAAATTCAGGAGTAAACCTTTGTCACCATCTGGGTTCCTAAAATGAGTATCTTGATATTGCATGTATTTACAAGTAGATTACATTTAAAATGGTTGCAAGTAGTGTAAGCTAAGACCCATGCCTTATCCTATTCAGGAATTATCACTCAAAGGAACTCTCACTCCAGCGTTGCTGTTAATACTGAAATATTCATTTTACCAGCAATATTTTAGACTCTAGGGTGTCATTTACTAAATTAATGGACTACGGTAAACACCTTTTTCCAACACATATTAGCTATTTTTAGAGGATAGAAGTTTATATTGATGATATTTACAAATCAGAATTGATTAAGCTTAACCAACTGGTAGTTTCTACACACAAGTGTCTCCCTTTTTCAGAAATTATGTGTTAATGTTTTCAGATACCGAATGATAGTTGAAATCACGAAGTCACAGTTATCTTATCTGTGACTAGACTGTGTGATAATTTTGAGTTAATTTACCATAAACAGACTGGCTGAATTATATTTTTTACTAAAGTGGATGAAAGAGATAAGGGCTTCCCTTGAATTTCTTCATAAATTTATTCCTTATCTTGCCAACTATACTACTACCAAGTGAATCTTTTTAAGCATAGACTATCATTTTTGATATTAGAGTCCAGATGATACAAGCAAATCAATAGATCCAGATAATTTTACACTTGATTATATTCATCTGTTTCTTCTGTTTGGCCACTGCTGATTTAATGTAATTCTGATCGATGCTTTAAAAGTCTCATCAATGCTACTCCAGTTCGATTCATCTACGACTATTTATTGAATTTAGTACATCATTATGCGGTTTCATAAGTACTTGTGTATTTTACAAATTTCTAGTCAACAGAATCTTAACTCATAATCAAGTCACTTAGATTACAGAAATATAAAAATGATATTTAGATACAGGTATACATTTAGTTGAACATCATGTGTAATCAATTATTTTGCTTCCATTTTGAAACATTTGGCTAATCACCTAGAACTTATAGTTAATTCATGTGATCACGAATTTTTCTTTGGTTTTCTCCATCAGATATCATTTTATAATTATCATTATACATGTATTATATTACCTTGGATATTTTGTTTTAGTAAGCTTAAGAAGACCTTTTCTCTTGAATCAATCTCATCAACTTATTTAGGTACGTTATCTCCTAAACCCAGTTCGTGCATAAACAATCAACATGCTAGTTTTGAGTTATTTATTTATTCAATTATTTTTGGCACTTAACTAATATGCACTTAATGGTTACTATTTTCCTTATAGTATAAATTTAAGTGTTTGTTTAAGTTGGCAGAGAAATATGTTTAGGAATTAATTAATTCTACCTCCCAAGGTTTTATGACTTCCAGTTATAAACATTATGTAAATAACCATTGGAACTTTCAGAGAGTCATAGTTTACTTTTTCTATTTTTAAAAATGTAAGGAGGCAGTTACAGAAATTCACATAAATATACAAAATCTCTACATCTATAAAAAGTATGTATGTCCTCCTTCTTTGCCCAAGCCATTTAATTATTTCGTACATCATACTTTCATTTCTAATCAGCACCATAATGTAACTAATTCTAATAATAGACTGAATACTAAACGTAAACTTACGCCCACGTATCTCGGTCTTAATTCTTAGATAATCAATAGAAGTAAAGGGAATTCAGTGAAGAAAACTTTCTTTTCGACGAAATCATTCACTTAAGCTGTATATGAGTAATAAACATATGCATTTTTCATATTTATTCTTATGTAATCAGTCCCAATGGCAAACTAAGCGACCCGTCCTTTTATAGTCGAATCAGTACAGTGTTAGCTGTTAAAAACTATTATATTCGATCGTATATGTCATTGTAGAGTCATGAATAAGAACTAATTGAAAAGATATTTTTTAAATACAATCTGTATTCTTATCGTATTGTTATTATTAGTCGCGTGATTTAGCCTATCAAATTATAACAAATATTTCCCAACTGAAAAATTATAGTTATAATATGGTTGAGTGATTTATATTTATTCCAGCAACAGCATGTACTGTAGTGTAATTATTCAGAACACTTCTTATCAACTATCAAGTTCAATGACAATAAAAAACCCCGTAGTTTAACTCGTATAAAAAAGATTTATTCATAGGTGTTTTATTAAAAAACATCCATCTTGTTAACTTCCATGATAATAAAAAAATTAAAACTTTTATAGAGGTTAGAGGCCGTATTAAGAACTCTTGAATCTATATTTCTTGCTCAGAGCATCAGTTCCCCCAAGATTTCAGGTACACCTTCTTGACGAGTACCAACTAGCATGGAACCTATGTTCAATGTTTCCTGCAGATTTTTGAAAACCATTTAGCACCAAAAGCAGTCCATTCGATTTTGAATTACCTAGGGCGGTGGTAACTCGATCTATAGAAGTTGATTAATATTAAAAGACTAAATAAGCATCATATTGATTACTACTTATCAATAAACCAACGTAAAAACCAAAATGATTAACTTTTCTTAGCTTGCATAATATCATCGTTTATCCGATGGTTCACAGCAATCTCCAATTCACTTACTCTTGTTCTTAAAATTCAAACTCCAATTGTTCAGACTTATTGGTGAATATATCACAACTTATGCAACGTGATGACAATTAATTCATACTGTAAATGAGTAAAGAATAATATTTGACCTGGAAATATTTCTACATCAAACTAGATTTTTAATTGACTTCAACATATACAGTAGCTATGTATATTCATACCTGAAGCACATAAACATATTTTGTCAAATTTAGTAGATATAATCTAAACTTCACATCTAACCCCCGTTTTTGTATACACAAGTAGGCAATATTTTTAACAATTTAATATGAGTTACCTGGAAATATGAATCCTTACTTTTTCATTGGGTATATTATTAATCCATCTTCAGATAAATAAATATTGTATATGAATATGTTATCACATAATTACTCTGTCCCATTTTAGGACTCTTCACTAACATAAACCAGTACTATTTCCAAAAGTATCCTAATAGAACAGTGAATTCATTTAAGCTCATCTATGCAAAATCTTTATGCTTAAGTGACCCCACTGTGCTATTTTATTTATATCACCGTTAGATTGTCAACCTACAAATCATATGCTCTCTATAGATCAATGAACTTTACCCTGGCTCGTCTAAATTCCGATATCATACTGCGTTAAAAAAACACAGTATGATCAATGATTTTTATTCCTAATATTCAAGTCATGTGACTATAGTGAATACATGTCAAACATATAGACGCGTACCAACAAAATGAGCCACAAGAATTTGTCAAATACTCCATATTTGTCTTGCAAGAAAGTTTTGGTTTTTTTTCTAGTTTTAGTACGTTACTTTAACGTTCGGTGAATAGTAAATACTATTGGATAAAATTTTCATTCTTTTTGTATTTTGGTGATAGGAATAACAGAAATTAGTAAATATAAATTGGTATTGCAAAAAAGATTGGAAAGCATTTAAATATGAATCTCAATCACTTCAAAATAATTAATATGCATCTATAAGCAGAATTGTGTTCTTTCTAAACGCTCAAGTATTCAAAATCCCTTATTTTTGCATAACTGAAAACGATCCAGTGGCAAACAAAGACTTGGGATTATATGATGGTTGGAGGTAGTCAACAGGAAACCATGGTCCCGGGTTTCACGCTACTTGGCACTCGTCAGCAAGGTGTACCTGTAATCTTGAGGGAACTGGTGCTCCATGACGGGTTCGATCCCGTGTGACCCAGTTTCACAATCAGAGACGTTACCACTGGGCTATCCGGATCGCGACCGACCTCCTGTAGGACTGAGATGTAATCACTGGGTGGTAATCAATCAACTGTGAAAGACTTGGGATTCACAAGTGAATATATTCTTCATGAGAAATTGCTTTTTATTAACGGAAAATTTACGTTGCTTGTACAATGTAAACATATGAATATTCATCGCTACAGTGAATGCCGTGAATTTTGAATGCTATGTGGTGAATGACTGAATTTTTAAGTAGTTTTCGCTAGAAAATGGTATTAACTGGAAAATTATTGAAAACAAAAAGGACGCTGTCTTGCCAGTGCCTGGAATTCTCGATGTCAGTGAATATTCAAAAATCTATAAAACGTCCAGTTTAAGATTTTCAGTTATCCCACACAACACGATATGCTTAAACTGTTGAGCTGGAATTTAGTAGTCCGAATGCTTCAAACTTCAATCAGCTTATGATATAAATCGAAGATCATCTGATATCATCGATTATCCCTGTCTCACACCTGACAGGCGTAAGCATCAGAGAGCCAAATTCTCACTAGGACCTCGTGAACCAATCTCGAACCACAGATATTGACTTATGAAACAATTAGCGTCCTTGTGATTAGTTTCAATTACATTGAAAAACGAAACACAATCAGAACACGTCAAAATACAAATACTAATTTTCCTAATTTTCGCTTTCTGTCAGACTTGAAAAAAACAACACTAGTAGTCGAAGGGAACCAGCCATTTAAATGTCAACGATGAACATTTCAACTTGGTGAAGTGTAATTAAATAAGTATTGAGATTTATTATTCATATAAAATTGAAATTCTGCAACATATTTTTTTCAAAATAGACGTTTCAGGAAACTAATAGACTTTTCTACCTATATATGTACGTAGACACAACTGATGCAGTATTAATCATTGACTAGTCTAATCAATGTAGTTAAATAGTAAATAAATACAGCGTATTTTACATTTCGATTTTGTTTTCAATTAAATAAACACAGATTTCAAATAAACGGTTCTCTTTAACAACTTCATTCAGAACTTCGCTACACTATCCTGACATGTTGTCATATTAAATTCTTACTGAAACAACTTCAATTTCTAAACATTACAGGTTATGTAACGTGTTACATAACGAGCTCGTATGAATTCACATTATTCTGACAACACTCCAGCTCAGGCATTGAAAGCAGACGTAGCAGTAACTGCAACGATACTCCACATTCTCTTCAATAAGATTTGGGATGAGGAACAAGTACCAAAAGACTGGAAAGAACGACTTCTGGTCAAAATACCAAAGAAAGGCGATCTCAGCAACTGTGACAACCACAGTGGCATCACTCTTCTCTCAATACCGGGAAAAGTCTTCAATAGGGTATTGTTAAACAGAATGAAGGACTGTGTAGACGCCCAACTTCGTGAAAAACAGGCAGGATTCCGTAAGGATCGAACGTATACAGACCAAATCGCAACTCTACGGATCATTGTGGAACAATCAATTGAATGGAATTCATCACTCTACATCAACTTCATTGACTACGAGAAAGCATTTGATAGCGTGGACAGAACAACACTATGGAAGCTTCTTCGACACTACAGCGTGCCTCAGAAGATAGTCAATATCATGCGGAATTCCAATGATGGATTCAACTGCAAAATCGTGCATGGAGGACAATTGACAAAGTCGTTCGAAGTAAAGACCGGTGTCAGGCAAGGTTGCTTACTCTCACCCTTTCTCTTCCTCCTGGTGATCGACTGGATCATGAAGACGTCAACATGTGAAGAGAAACACGGGATACAGTGGATAGATAGGATGCAGTTGGACGATCTAGACTTCGCAGATGATCTGGCCCTTCTATCCCAAACGCAACAACAACTGCAGAAGAAGTTTACCAGTTTAGCATCAGCCTCAGCAGTAGCAGGTCTCAAAATACACAAAGGAAAACGCGAAATTCTCCGATACAACACAGCATGCACCAATCCAATCACAATTGACAGAGAAGATTTGGAAGATGTAAAAGCCTTTACATATTAAGGGAGCATCATTAATGAACATGGTAGATCTGATGCAGATGTGAACGCGCTGATAGGCAAAGCAAGAGCAGTATATTTACATGAGAAAAATGAACAAGAATTGGATGGAACTGGAAAAGAAGGCCCGGGAAAGAGTGGGTTGGAGAATGCTGTTCGGTGACCTATGCTCCATTGGGAGTAACAGGCGTAAGTAAGCAAGTACTTGGTTACTAGGGACGAAATAATAACTCGTAAAAAATATCAACTACTATCTTAAATACATTATATAGTACAATACTTTCGTCGGTGAAACTTCTTGACAATTGTTGAGTCGTACATCATGTTTGACCATCGGGTTGTTATCCCCAGAATTCTTCAGCATCAAGTCCAAAAATAGTTCCATAGTGAGCACACGGGAATTAAAAAGTGAAGTCACTGTCTCGAGGTTACACATACTGTCCATCAGTGGGCCGTGATATAGAACAAGTGTCGTAGCTGTTGGTCCGCAAAGAATTCGACTAAAGTAGAATCTCAACCATAGCCAATACCGAACGGGCCTTGGCAAAGAATACATGCTGATTTCACTGGTCCAACACAAGGCATAAACTACTTGGTTATTGTGGATGCTTTCATAAAGTGGTCGGAAGTACACGATATGCCGAACATGACGTCAGAGGACGCAATCAAAAAATTGACCCTAGAACTAGCAATGGCACTCAGTTCATGTCATCCGCTTCCAAACGGTTCAGCAGTGAAAATGGCATTACGCATCTAAGATCTCCTCCGTACCATCCCCAATAGAATGGCCAAGCACAAAATTTTGTCGATATGATAAAAAGGCTCTGATTAAATGAGAAGGGGGGTATTCCAGCACAAGTGATCAGCAACATCTTAATATTCTACAGAGCAAAATCAAATCCGGCAATGCCAGAAGGCAAGTTTCCACCTGAGTGTATGTTCCAAAGGTAAGTTCAGACAGTCCCCAACAGTATGTTGCCACTCAGGGAGACAAATAAACCTTTAAACAAGGATCGGACGGTCATTCGCAACTTCCGGGTGGACAAAGTGTACTTATCAAGTCATATCAAAGTGATAGAAAATGGGAACCAGGTATTATCAAACATCAGATTGCATAAGTACTGTACTTAGTCCGGAGAAGTGTTGGGACTTCTATAAAACGTTCCAATCAAATTCAAAGAGATGATAGAACAACGATTACGTGAAGACGACTCTCATCTCAAAAAATCTCTAAAGAGAACGAAAGCAGAAGATCTAAAAGACGAAAGGCCAAAACTGTACAATCTTCGGGAGTAATGGACCGCAAGGGGAATGTGGTAACTAAGTTTCGAGTGGACTCGAGCAGAAAGTCTTACATAAAAGAATTTAAAAGTTGGAAGTGTGTGGACGGCTCCCGGTGAACTCAAGCAAGCTTTAAGAAGCTCTGAAAAAGCCGAAGACATTCCATTCAATCATCATTTGAAAGGACTCTACAAAATCTCGACACGTAGTTACCTGATTAGATAAGTGCTAGAAACCAGTGCATGCGGATTGGATGATTGTAATGATGACTTCGTTTTTATCAAAAACTATAAGTACCCGAGTATTTTTGCACCATATTTGCAAATGTTTGGAATCAGATTCCTTTCCTTGGAGGGCTCAAGCGCTCGAGTATATCAAAAATCCAAGTCTTATATACAGCATAATTAAGCGTCAATTACAAGATAAATTACATAAAATACTTGAAACCTATCTAAACATTTGCAAACATAGGTAAGTAGTCGAATAATACCTGTCGTCTTATATGACATTGATGCATAACGAAAACTACTATCTCTAATTCGACGGAGGAAATATCCGAATTCCGAATCAAGAAAACCCTAAGAATACTAGAAAGTTTTTCGAAGCTGGATAATCAGATCAATCTACGGTCTCTACACACGTCGACTTTAGTCAAATCAATCAACCGATTATACAAAGGTTAATCAACCATATAATCAGAAAATAAACTTACAAAACAGTTAAGCACATTGTAACTGAATATTATCATTTCACGATTTTAAGGATAACTAATAACATAATTAATGAGTCAACACAAAGCACTAATAAATAGGTGATACTATATTTAGTTCTCAAAATAACCATGCCAAAATGATATCATATATTATTACATTAACCAGTACTGCGTATTAATCAAAGCCAGATTGTCTAAACTTTGTGTTAATTAAATTCTTTTGATTACACTATTTTTTTCAGCAAGACACCTTGGCAAAATGAATCAACATTGTGATGGTAATCGATCGAAAAGAATGTTATTTCTCGTCTTTTCGTTAGTATTAATAGCTACATCGGTGTAAACTAATAATTTAAAAATCAACTACAGTACAAATATCATAGCTCGAAAAAAATGTGAAATACGCTTAAATAGTATAAAGACAAAAAAATATAATTTGAAAATTTAAACTCAGTGAGCTGAATAGAGATTATAGTCTCAGTGATAGAAGAAAGTTGTAGCTAATGTATATCCATTAATAAAGTTTCGAACTAAGACGCGATTTAAACCCCCAACACAACAGTCATTATGCTAAGAATAACCAAGTGCTTACTAGGGAATAATTTTAAGAAGTAGTTAAACTATGTCGGGCGTGAGACATATATTACCAGTGACAGCAAATTATGGTTTCACAATACTTAAGTTGATGGAAGCTAGAAATTTGAACCAATGAACACCAGTTCACTGATTTGAAGGTGAAGCCTTCACCCCGAGCCCTAAATGTTATGGGTTCGATACATGTTGGGGTTATAGATTCTCAATGCTGAAGAGCTCCACACTAAGAGAAAATAGTGGTTCAATCGTCCCTGATTTTCAAAGTTCCCCTGATTTAAGTTCTGACCTCTTCTGTTTACACAAAAATATATCTTAGATCCATTTTAATAAACTAGGTGTTGACAAGAAAATGGATGATCAGTAAATAACCTTAAGTCACTGAAGAAATGAACGTAGACCAATCATCTTGGTATCATTTCTTTGTAGCGCATATTTACTAAAAAATAATTTTATCCCTATTGTATAATGTTTTGTTCACAATTATGACATTATTTCTCATGTTAATATAAGCATATTATTCTGAGGGCTGGATGCAATCATCCAGATAATCAAAACTAGAACTAATGGTAGTTAGTAACTATCAGGTAAGTGCAAATAAAACATAAGGGACTCTCGTGCCACCTCATATTCATGAGTGATCACCACTTAATTTACCAGTTAATTATAAGCGCTCAGTCACTGAATATTAATCGATATAATGTCATACAGCTGTGCGTTTAAAATGAATTATGTCAATTAAATGATCAATGAAGTTACTTGTCGACATAATTCTACATCAACAGTCCAAGTATCTGAGATGGCATAGATCTTCTCCAATTTACAAGTACCATCAGGACTATAGTTTATATTCAATACTTCCTGTTGATAGTATCAACGTGCTGAATTATGATTACGTTGCCAAAGTAATCTATAAAATTTGATTAGTATTTGACAAAATTGGTGTGTTTCAGCGTTCTATAAATGATTTTGGTCATCATCTCAGTTGATGATGAGAATTCTAATAATTAAAGACCTATGTGTTCAATAAAATGGTCAAGTCTTCTGAATTTGTGATGATAATATTCTATCTCATTTAGTTATTATCCTTTGAGTGACTGAGTAAACAATTATGTGTACCAGATTTATAATATAAAGCCTAATACGCATGTCGAGGTAAATAAGACGATCCAGACAGAAAACATGTAAGCAATGACCTTAGTTAAGTAAATGATTGTTACCTACTGTAACTCATCCATTTATAAATTCAGTTTACAATGAAATAAAACCAGTTCGCGCTACTGGATAAGGCATATCTTGTTTTTTCATCTATCATTTTAATCACATAAACTATTAATTGATATACACTACTCACGAATCCTGTCACAAAATAAAATATCTGCACAAATTATTTGAAAATTGTAAACAATTAATCAGATAATCACCTTCTTCAATGCTGAACACAACCTAAATGTTTCATTGCATGGAATCACTACCATCTATCACCAATTGATGTGATTTTACAAGAAAAAAGAAAAGAACTCTATTATCAATTTTATTGGTCGCTCACTTAACTCTGTTAACCAAAGATGAATTTGTTGATAAACTACTTTAATATAATCAGTGCATATTACTATTTAGATTGCAACACTATAAAAGCTCACACTTATGAATTCTTGATAATTTCAAAATTATATCATTTCTCTAAGCCAAATTCAATACATCGTACTTTTTCTCCCTTTTACCGTTTTGTGTTTCTTTTTTCTATCTGGTTCCATTTATTAATTTATAAGTACTTGACAATGATTGAGTTTTTTTTCTTTTTAGAAAGTGACTTGTTTAATTTCGTCCTTACTTCCGTAATATAACAAAAATTAACAATGAGAAGCATAAATATTCACTTTTATATACTGAATAATCAATATTGTAAAATATCCCATCCAGTGATTATATTCTTTTCACATAGAGAAATTTATTGATTGGAAATTTGGAATGAAATAAAAATTTCAATTACATTTTGGTTAGAAAATGTTAAACTGTCATTCTGTTGATATTCTGAGTTAAACTGATCAATTTCTACAGGTATATGAGTTCATTCAATAGACACTTCGATATTGCCTTCATTTTCATAATGATAAAATATTTTCATAGTTCATAACAGTCAAAAACAAACAGTTCCATCCGTTTATATACAGACCGTGAAACCCGATACCTGTCACATCAAATACCAGAATGTTTTTCATTAAACAAAATAGTGTCAGCAGCCACCGATTCACCAAACTGGTACAATATACTTCGAGATGGTGGAGATTTGCAACTCAGGTGGATGATTTTGACCATCCAGCTCAGAGAACAAAACAGTATCACAATATACTATGTTCGTTTTTAAGGTTTGGACTTTTTACTTTTATAATTCAGAATTGAATTAATATGTATATATGGGTGTCCATTTAATGGGCTCATATGATCATAGAAGCAGACCAATTCAACTCTGAACATTAACAAAACGAAAGTTCAAATTTTCACAAAGAATATAATATTTCATACTCTTTAAACAAATAAGTAATTACTGCAACTCACAAACCTAGTATTCAACACTCTGACACTTAAATTAATGGGCACTATGTCCCAGTCTAAGCTAATAGATAAATCTAACACGTTTTAAATACTATGTGACTCACGTTTTAGACTTCAATACTAGTCACTATCGGATTCTGAAATGAAGAAATTCATCCTCGTTCTATTTAAAAAAGACTTCATGAATAAATACCCAGTTAGTTTCTTCATCAAATCATTATTCCTTATATTAATCTCATTCTGTCATATAATACTGCAATACATTGATCAATTTAAAGCATATTTAGATAAATATATACATAAATTGAATTCGCTCAACTATTTATTGTATTATTGAAAGAATAAGTTGTATTGTGTTTTCATGAAAACACGTGTTTCACCTAATCATGATCACTATCGTTATCATTTACTGAATTCACTTTCTTCTTATTTTTTTTTAAATTTTATTTGACATCTTATAATTGCTTCATAAATTTACTTAAATTGTATATTTGTTCTATCATTTATTGTATAATTTGAAATTATTGCCAACCTTATTTGAGATTGATAACAGTTATAGATTCACTGAAAACCAGAAGGATTGAATTGTGAAGCGTTGCTTCTTATTACATTATAATCTTTCATCAGTGCACATATCCATAGTTGTACACAAGAATAAATTCAATGTACTAGCATCTCACTGAATAGTCGTATTTATTTATTTATTTATTTCTCAAAAAACAAAAACTAATAACTTTACACTATAATAAATATGTTCTTTGTATTTACTTGCAAAACAGAATAATTTAAAATCTGTACTTTTATATTCATAAACCAACTTTGAAAGTTGGATACCAATAACAAACATCATTAAACTCAATAGTTATCTTGTTTAATATCCCTAATAATTTTCAATCAACTTCAATTATGGCTTAATAGGTTGGTGAAAAGTTACCACAATAATTGAGTGAAACTAATGCAAACGCCTAAATTATAAATGAGTGGTATAATGGCCAATTAATGAACTAACCAAAATATAATTTAGTCAGTTAAGGTTATTGTCTCTGTACAAAGTATACAACCAAAATAATATAACTACAAGTTATTTATCAGTTGATGCCGGCTCAGTGGTTTAGTGATTAAGCGTTTGCGCGCGAGACTGATAGGTACTGGGTTCGAATCTCGTGGGTGTGAACTGTTGAGGAGCCCCACAATAGGACGAAATGCCCACCCAGTTGTTCCAGGTTTTCCATGGTGGTCTAACTTCAATCTACTCATGACCTTAACTATTAAAATTACTATGATATCCACAAAACCCCTTCTGAAATGAATAGTGCATTTAATGCACATGGTTTTTCAAATATATTGAACCCGTTAAATACTGTTGCTGATTAACCATGAGATTCAAATCAGCAATCTCCAATATTAACTAAATTTTAAGTTCGATTGTTTCTTTAGGGCTTTGACTGAGAATTAAAACATTCTTATTGGTTTTTATCACAATACAGAATTAAACATATTGTCACAAAGCATTTAGCTTGTTGTTTTGACAAAATAATAAATCAAAACTCCGCCTGGAGCCCTACTAAGGCTACTCTCACTCCCAAGCACGGATAAAGGAGGAGGGTTAGGAACGGAGTTAGCGACCCCATTCCGTAGAAAACTAAGTCGCTGAAAAACACTAATCACAAGAAATTATTCAAACCTTCTAAACTCTGCCCTGCGAGTCAAACTGTCTTCATTTAGAAGAGTTGTGAAGCCTCATTATGAAAGCAGAGTTCATCTTGAAGTCACGAGGTCGATGCCCCTTCTGACAATCAGAGTAACCATTTATTTTTTTACATGGAATACTCGTACAATGTGAGAGACCGGGAAAGTCTTCCAAATTGCTGCAGAAATAAGGAGATACAACCTAGAGGTGCTAGGGATCAGTGAAACACGTTGGATGCAAGTTGAACAACAACGACTAGCTTCAGGGGAGTTTCTGTTATACCCCGACCATGAAGAAGAAAATGCCCCATATACACAATGAGTTGCACTGATGCTGTCCAAACAAGCACAAAATGCATTTATAGGATAAGAATCTCATGGACCAAGGATCATCAAAGCCTCCTTCAAAACAAAGAAAGAGGGCATTTCAATGAACGTCATCCAATGCTATGCGCCTACCAACGATTACAATGAAGACGCTATATATCAATTTTACGATAAGCTGCAGTCAGTCGTCCAGAAGTGCCCAACAAAGGACCTGACCATTCTGATGGGAGACCTAAATGCCAAGGTTGGAATGGACAATACCGGATATGAAGACATCATGGGACGACATGAAGTGGGCGGAAGGAATGAAAATGGTGAGAAATTTGCAAATATATGTGCCTTCAACAAACTGGTCATAGGCGGCACTATATTCCCACATAAACGCATTCATAAAATCACATGGACTTCACCAGATCACACTAAGCAAAACCAAATCGACAATATCTGCATCAACAAAACGTTCAGGAGGACGATGGCGGACGTGAGAACCAAGAGAGGAGTTGATATAGCATCAGATCATCATCTGCTGGTCACCAAGATGAAATCGAAACTGTAGAAGTACTGGACAACGGGGCGGACAATATCACAGAAGTTCAATCCAGCTTTTCTTCGAGACAAACTCAATAAAATTCAATATAGCCCTCAGCAATAGATTTCAGGCCTTTCATGATCTACTCAACATCGAATCAGCACCCACGGACATCCCAATCAATGTTGGCCCACCAACAATTGAAGAAATCAGCATGGCCATCAGATAAATCAAGAGTGACAAATCAGTAGGACCAGACAACACTCCAGCTCAGGCATTGAAAGCAGACGTAGCAGTAACTGCAACGATACTCCACATTCTCTTCAATAAGATTTGGGATGAGGAACAAGTACCAAAAGACTGGAAAGAACGACTTCTGGTCAAAATACCAAAGAAAGGCGATCTCAGCAACTGTGACAACCACAGTGGCATCACTCTTCTCTCAATACCGAGAAAAGTCTTCAACAGGGTATTGTTAAACAGAATGAAGGACTGTGTAGACGCCCAACTTCGTGAAAAACAGGCAGGATTCCGTAAGGATCGAACGTATACAGACCAAATCGCAACTCTACGGATCATTGTGGAACAATCAATTGAATGGAATTCATCACTCTACATCAACTTCATTGACTACGAGAAAGCATTTGATAGCGTGGACAGAACAACACTATGGAAGCTTCTTCGACACTACAGCGTGCCTCAGAAGATAGTCAATATCATGCGGAATTCCAATGATGGATTCAACTGCAAAATCGTGCATGGAGGACAATTGACAAAGTCGTTCGAAGTAAAGACCGGTGTCAGGCAAGGTTGCTTACTCTCACCCTTTCTCTTCCTCCTGGTGATCGACTGGATCATGAAGACGTCAACATGTGAAGAGAAACACGGGATACAGTGGATAGATAGGATGCAGTTGGACGATCTAGACTTCGCAGATGATCTGGCCCTTCTATCCCAAACGCAACAACAACTGCAGAAGAAGTTTACCAGTTTAGCATCAGCCTCAGCAGTAGCAGGTCTCAAAATACACAAAGGAAAACGCGAAATTCTCCGATACAACACAGCATGCACCAATCCAATCACAATTGACAGAGAAGATTTGGAAGATGTAAAAGCCTTTACATATTAAGGGAGCATCATTAATGAACATGGTAGATCTGATGCAGATGTGAACGCGCTGATAGGCAAAGCAAGAGCAGTATATTTACATGAGAAAAATGAACAAGAATTGGATGGAACTGGAAAAGAAGGCCCGGGAAAGAGTGGGTTGGAGAATGCTGTTCGGTGACCTATGCTCCATTGGGAGTAACAGGCGTAAGTGTGTAAGTGAGTAATAATAAATCAAAGTTCGTTAGATCAACTGGCTATTTTACCCAGGTATCATAATATAAAGAAGCGGAACATAAATAAGGATAATTCAAAATATTTCACTGTTTATTCACTACTTCTCATTTCGATGCAAATCAGGTTAAATAAGCTATTCATTGATTAATAGCTAAAGTACTTGATATAAACTTGGTTGATAAATTAAGTATATAAATACTGAGGATTAGATAACGATTTTAAAATAGCCTAACCTACAGCTAGATTATTAACATGTCGTTGAATGACCCAATGACTTCATTTCAATCACAAAGTGTTTCACTTCGCATTGTCATCTATACTAGTCACTGAGTTAAGTCAACATTTGTAAAACTTAACCGCTTTTTCAGGTTTGAGCCTCATCATTCTTGTTTAAAAACTCACCTACAAAACTTATTAAAAACTTACAGTATTCCATTAGTTATATTACAGTGATCCATTTGACTGTGCTGCACCTTATATCTGAATAGAATCCCCCAAAATCTTTTTTTTATTATGAACTAACAGGTGAAAAATTACTGAAAGTTAATATGAAATGGTAAGTATTTTATGATCATCCAGCCTATTGACAAGTTCTGAGTTATCAACACTATTATTTCACCATTATTAATCTCAATGTGTAACCTACTAATTACTATTTAGACTGACGGCTTCATTTCAACTTACTCGACAGAAGGCTGTCAGTAACAAAGAATACATAACATCAGTTATTACAATGTGGTGAAGAGTGAAAAAAGTATATAAATTTAATAGTTATCCTACCAAATAATGATTTTATAATAAATGAATGCAATTTTAAACAAAAATACGTATTCGTATTAACGAAGTATCTTTATATTGGTCAAAATAAATTTTCAGTCCCTTCCCTTTTTGAGACCCCATCCATCTATCAATTAGTACCCAAATATGCTACATAGGGAAAATCTGTAAATTACTGTTAGACAGTATATTTGAAATTCCATTCAACTGTAAATTATTTCAGGTATTTTTCTGATCAAAAATAAATCAATGGAATATGAATTATGTTCAATTACGAATGAAACTTCAACTATTCTAAGATTTGTTTTTGTGTAGTTGCATGTCAGTAATATGAATGTTTCTCATTGTATTGGTTTTTTTAACTGTCTTACATGATAAGATGTACCTACAGGTAAGTCGTTGTCGCTACCATGACCTTGTGTTTGTGTGTGCGTTTGTAAATTAGTGACCATAAGGAGGATAGCACGGTGGAAGGTGGGACATTTTATAAACTGTGCATTGCTTGTTTCTTCTTCGACAGTCCAATCATCCAGTATTTTCTATGTATTTTCGCACACTACTAATAGAATAGTAGTAGCAGGAACACACTGAACATGAACAAGACAAGCAATATATTTCAAAACAGAGTCTTTTCATCAAATTTGAAAACTATACGTTCAATACATCATTTGCAAATCCTCTATCAATAGTCTCAAACTTCACTGTTTCCTCTTTACCATAACAATTACTCTCTGTCCCCGTTCTCTTCGATTCGATCTTCCCAACCCTCCTTTGCTAGGCATTCCACTTCTTATTGGTGTTATATACTACTTATGTTTGTCGACATAAATAGCACACATCACAGTAATACCGACTTTTCAATTATTCTGTGAGTAAATGGCTATTTTCAATGTTTTCGAAGTCATAAGCGAATGGCGATTCATTTATCATATGAGACCAAATGTTTTAAAACTTTCGTGAACTAGTTATTGCACGAATTACTGATTATCATGTTTAAAAGAACCGAAAAGAAAAATGTCGCGCTGGGTTTTCAGCTTTTATGGGAATCTCTGACGAATTTCAAGATAACCTACATTTCTTCAAACATTTCAACCCACAAAACTCAACTTTCCAGGAGAGGGCACTTAAGCCAGACTATTCAGTTTACTATCTGAACACCAACAGCATCAGTCACACATGAACTGAAGATCAGATTTAAAATAATAAACGTTAACTACTGATAAGTATTAATCTAGGTGTAATATGGACCTTACTGGTTAATTTTTATTTCTTTACTGGTCTAAATTACACGAATTATATCTGCCACACGGCAGATATCTGTAGTGTGGCGTCGAGTTGTGGTTGACTATGGTCACCACTACAAGAAGGTTGCGTACCAGATATCAGAAGGCGATTGGAGGTTGTAGTGAGATATATTTGTTGGCGATCTTGTGCCATCGAAAGATTACCGAGATCGTGCCAAAGGTGTACAAGCGGAATCACTGAGCAAACGTAAGTGCGCGCAGGGTCACAGTCAACGGAAGGAAGGATGTCTTTAGTACAGTCAAACAAACAAGTACGGAAAACAACCACTGGTACAATTGGTTATAATAATAATTGTTTCCATTAAACCAGTCGCGTCCTCTTGATAAAAGTAGGTCACTACATATCCATGTTTCGGACTACAGTAGTTAGGAAACGGCCAATTTCCTCACTCACTATAAAAATCTAAAACGTTTTCGCAGTTTACCTCGTGAATCAGATACATTTTAAAATCCACCCGATTAAATAGTTGTTCACAGTTATACAGATGCGTACATTCATCATCTAATTGTAAGTGTAATATTAGCTGATGAAATCTGTTTTGTTTTGTTCTTGTAACAGATATTCATATTTCAACAGAATACGTTTAACTGCATTAAGGATAACATATGACCACTAGAAATAGTTGAACACTTCTAACGTCCATATATTTATGTCAAATCAATCCTCACACTTACAGCCACTACTGGCCCGAACTTTTGTAATTGTTACTTTTTATTTAATGATATGATGCGGTTTGATTCGCCTGTATATAAACTGCATATATCTGAAATACATGATTCATACAGTGCAAGCTTAGATTGTGTTCTAAACTGAACCTGCCAGGTTTGGCAAGAAGCCACTATCTCAGAGGACCGATAAGAACTTAGATTTGAGGTAAGGTCGCTCGTACTAGTTTATGCACCATTGATCTGGCACAGTGCCAAACACATACAGGTCGGTGTTTCCAATTGGCGATTTAGCCACGTGATATATTAGCACGTCCATAGGACATAACAATAAGCACTGACTTATAAGTCCTGAATAGGACTAAATGTGTAATATGAATTTGGGAAAATCGCAACCGATGGTATTTTGCATACGATGCTATTAGTGTGATGGTCCTGTAGTGACTCACATTTATCACGAGAACATGACTGGTTTAATAAAAAAATTATTATTATAACCAACTGTACCAGTGTTTGTTTTAATGTGCTTTTGTTTGAGTGTGCTAATGACAACTATATTGTGCTTCCATTCTTATTCACACACTTTGATTGTGACTTCGCGCGAATTCGGTTACATTCTGTAACCAAGCTTGTATCCAAGCTTGTATCCTGGCACGATCTCGATATCCTTTCGATGCCACGAGACCGCCAGCAAATATATCTCGACTTGGTCCATTAACTGCCTTCTGATATTTGGCTTCTCGGGGATTTTATGGATTTATTTGGTTACGTTCAACCTTCGCCTTCTGATTTATTTGGCACGTGTTTATTGGTAGCGGTGTTCATAGTTAATCTCGACTCGACACCACGCTACAGTCTTTTAATGAACCTAAGTGAAGTTCTAGTCAATTTCAAAAGGTTGCAAACATATGGATGAATGATCTTCAGGGAGATTTTTACATCATATTCTCTTATTTATTTATTTTTCATTAAAAAACTCTTTGACAATGAACTGTAACCACTCTCTGTTCGTTTTGGTACAGACAATATCTCATAAACTGGGTGGATGGAAATTCAAATGTTCCCTAGAAAGACAAAGATATAATTTCTAATTAGTTTACGTACAAACATCTGTATGATCAGAGCTAGAACAAACACTATCTGTAATACGAGCTGGTCATATAGTCACTGGAAACCTGATGAATATATTTGTAGTGGTATTGATTTTAACCACACAATCCTTGAAGCTAAACATGAGACAACTGGGAAAAAAGATACCCAACATTTAACACGGAGAGAAGGCCAATAATGGTGAATATTCAATTCAGTTGAATGGCATGGACCGGCCTTGCAGACGTGATCATTCTGTATAACCTGTCTTTATTGACTTTAAATATATTATTCTATCTTTAGCCTAAACGTGTTTTTCAGAAGTACTAAGCATCGTATTGCTGATTGTCACTTACGATAAGTCAGTGTAGACAATGATGTGTCTTCCACGTAAGACCTTATAATTTAGGTAGACAAATCATGACAGGTCTACAATCTTAGGATCAGGTCTATTGTTAGAGCAGTACTAATAACGATCTTAGACCGTAATTCAACATATTCATCCATGTCATAACACAGCTAGGTAAGTGTTAATGGAGCACGAGGCTGAATTGTTTAAATATAAAAACAGTTACTTCGTACAAAATATTGGCCTGATTTCCAAATACAATACATTTGATTATGCTGATGTAGGCCTCCCTAACTCTAACACTGGTATGTACTTGAATACCAGAGTACAAACTATATAGTTCTGAGTATTAATAGACAACATACCGAATACGGCCAACAATTATGATAAAGACATACGATGTTTGTGTGCAAAAAGACAAAGATTTTATCGGGTCGCGAAAATGTTACCATGTTTGAAGTCATGTCTCAGTAAACATGATTATATCGAAATAACGTACATCCTATTGAACTTCGGTGTTTCAAGTTAGGCCGTTTACAAGTAAAAGTAATTGATCGAAAAAGGTTTCTATCGACAATGCACCAAAGAACGATAAATGTTGAGCTCTGATTGGTCAATAGTAAGCTGAAATAAAAAACCTCGACGATGAAAATTCCATAACATTCAGTTGTAAGATTAGCCCAGAGTGTTTGCTGTAACCGTATGTGACTAGTATCAATAATAAATATTCCGTCATCTAAATTGTGCTAAAATATGTTATTGTAACGGTGAATAGATCCCTAAAATCAACAGCTTTGTAAGTCTTCGACATTTGATGCTGACCATATTAGTTTTAATGGACTCGCCTAGCTGAAGGCTCCCAGTCATTCATCCGCATTAGATCACGAGCGAGAACGCCGTGTTCAACTTCTCCTGCAACTGCTAGCCAGTTAAGATCAGTCACTTCTCGATATATTGGTAGCCTATCAGATATATCTTCAGACCTCCCCGCTTATGACTTTTGATTTCACTGGGTAGTAACGATTCATTTATAGGTGTTATTGACCAAAGCGATGTCAAGATCCAAATACCTGTGGCATCTTCATTGGTGAACCGACGTGATCTGGCACACTTACTTGTAAACCCTAGGTCTGCTCCGTTTTGGAATTTCATGTGTCATTGTAATATTTTACTTTTTATATGTTGTGATGTTTTTTCGTGTTTCTGAATATTTTTTTCCTCATTCATCCCTGTACCTCATATTCAACATGACAGAACAGACACCTAAGGTACTTCAGTTCAAGACTATGACTCTAAATTCATTTCAACTAATACCCTTATGGTCGGACAACTTCAGAGCGTGGTTCTACTATGCAGAGGCCGACTTCTACGGGCACAGCATGACGAATACACGTGCACGATTCCTCACAGTAGTAAAGACATTACTGCGCAAATTCGACAGGTACATAACACCTAGTATGTTTAATAGTGATGTTTTGGAACGTTTCGAAACTCTAAAACGATCTACCCTAAAATGTGGAGGCCTAACCGATAAACAAAGGTTAGATCAACTTCTTAATAGTATCTATCTGCAACACAGTTCAGCGACAGACATGTTGCTAAGACTGAGAGAAGTGACTGGCCAAAGAACTTTTCTTGTCTAAACTTCCTCAACAGGTACAGGCTGTGGTTGTTTCGTTTCAAAACAACGCCGTAGACGAGCTGGCTGCACCTTCTGACCATATTTTAGAGATCACCAAATCTTCTAACGACGTGGTTTTTTCAATCAAAGAAAAACCTCGAGCGACAGAGACTTGTATTACGGAACTATATCATACGCTGACGCGTTACCTTCAAATTTATAATGACCGTAAACGAACACAAACCCCACGAAGTTCTTTACGAAAACGGTCTGTCTATACTCCACGATAGACAAATATATCTTCAAACATCCTCGCTTATGACCTCTGATTTCACTGGGTGGGTATTATTCATTTCTAGATGGTGTTACTGGTTAAAGTGCTGTCAAACTCCGAATACCTGTGGTATCTTCAGTATATTGTATGGCTTTAAGTGAAACAGAATTTAGACTAAACGTTTACTCCAAGTCTGTAGTAAAGGCCATTAGGACAGACAAGAATCCACTGATCAAGTTTTTATTGACCTCGGAAGTCATTTCCAAAAAAATTAGTAGCACGATTCAGACATTCCATAAAATCACCTATATTGAAGACCAACTAACTTGATTTTGGCTTCTAACTAACAAGTTTGTAGTGGCATTGGACCATAACCACACAATCTTCAAAGCTGAACACAACACTTCTCAAAAAAAAATACGGTGAGTTCCAGCTATAAGTTTTCTGCAATCATAAGTTCATTTTAGATGGCTCATTCAATGGCACACCCAATTATCTGGATTCATTCAGTTGTTCTGATCAGAGCGAGTCCCAAAAACCTCAACAGCATCAAGCACCCTGGAAGTGATTGCCATTCTGCATGTTTTATTCTGGATGCTTTTGGATCATTACTACTCACGAATGGCGTTATATATGTCGTCCACTGAATAATCTAATTTTCAAAAATAACCCAGGCGAGTTCAACTATTTTACTTAATGATTTTTTGTACTTAACATGTATGTTTTCCAGTTGCTTTTGCCATATATTTGTAAGTGTCCCTAGGCTAAACGCAGTAACTTCTAATGGAATGTTTATAACGCGTCATATTCCTGCCTGAAGCTTTACAAGCAGTCTTAACTTTAAAATTATTTATCTGGTCATGTTCATTATTTTTAAGTTGTCATATACGTCAACAACCTGCTTTTTAACCTGACCCATACACGCGTTGCACTATATCTCCATGTCTTCTAAATTTAGAAATCATCTGGATCGCCTTTAACATTTATTAATAAACCCATCATAGTCGTTGTTGCTAATCGTATTTGGGTTTATGGATTGGTTTATCGTATTAGCAGCCTAAAATGCGAACATAGTTTAGATAATAAGATTAAAAATTTAGGTACTATCAACTGCACTAGTAAAATAACTAAATCCTCAGGTAGCTGTTGGCTAAACAAACGTTTAAAATCAAAACTCCGTAGCCTACTAGGATTAACACTAAACGAATATTTCTGAATTGAAATTTATAATTAAATTAGGTGTCTCGGATTCTTTAACGTTATAAATTTCTGATGATTTCGAATCACCTAAAGCAACAATACCTATTTTTCCACTGACTAATCCTCAATCAACACTATAACTAGTTAAATTTAATACTTTCAGGATATCGTCATAAAGCATTGTCATAACTTGACAATCACGTAATATGACTGATAAAATTAATGAAACTATTAACGAAATCGGTCAACAAATTGACTTATAATTACCATTAAATGGTGTTGTTTTCTTGGTATCTTCACCCATCACAGATGATTACAGTATGTTCCTCTATCAGTTGCTCATTCAGTAAATATCTCAAAACCTTGTCAGTCTAATTGAAGGTTTAGCGACACAATCATGCATACAAATAATCAGTATAAGCAGTCGAGCAAATCTCCTGCAAACTGAAAACATCAATGTCGAATTTACCCCAACACTGACTAAGGTTCAAGCCATTATCATAGACATGAGTTGGGAGTGTACTCCCCCTGGTTACAACTTATGTTCTCTCTGATAATCACATGAGCATCACTCACTATTAATCATCTTGTAAAAACGTATTTAGCTAAATACATCTTGCAGCACCACATCACTTGGTAATATGACACAGGTCTAACTGATTTTAATAACTTATAACCACTATATCTCAATTAAATCGTATTCCGCCTTATGATAAATTGCATACTTGCAACTAACTTGTATGCCCAATCAGCCAGCAAGTATAAATATAAATAAATAGTCTGCCGCAGATCAGAACATTGAGTCCAGAGCATGTCTCTTACGAATACACTCATGTTTAACGATTTGTTCCTAGCTATCTGTCCAAAATTCATATAATTATCACTCATGTATTTAAATTTTATTTTGATAACCATTCATGTGTATTAGTAGTATTACTAAATTCTATCACGGTCAAGTAAAAATGAGGTTGAGAAAATCTCCCCGTAACTAAATAAACCGTTTCAAACTAACTGGAACACTAGTTGGAATTCTTCTCCACGGTATACTTTTGTTCCTTCAGTTAGCCTACTAATACAAATGCGATTGGAATTCAACTCATATGGACAACTTACCGGCATAATTGTAGATTGATTTCATAATTTAAACCAAAACTAATACCAATATTAACATTTCTACAATATTCATTACTTTAATATTTCTAAACACAAAATACTTACTACCTATACGTTAAGTTATTAACCAACGGCTATTAACACGCATCGTTTTATTATTATTATTATTGTAACCCCATTTTTTATAGCTCAAATAATCTTCACCCAAATTTTCATTTCAAGCGTTTTAAGCATGAAGGCAGATATTTTAAAATTATTACATGTATTTCCCGACCAGATGCTGCTGCTTTCTTTTTGATTTATCTTTCAGCTTACCAATACCCGGAGGATTCTTATTATCCTTGGTAACCTCCGGCGCGCGACGATCCCATCCAATTTGGTATCGAACCAACATCACGTTGATTCTGGTGGGAGAGTAGTGTAGTGACATTGGACCATAACCACACGATCTTCAAAGCTGAACACAACACTACTCGGAAAATAGATATTCAATATTTAACGCGGAGAAATACCTAACGATGGAAAAGGCGGGAACAGTTAATTGAATAAATGGAGGTTGATCGGATGGCATGGCTCGACCATGCAGGCGTGGTCCATCTGAATGTTACCTTATATCTTCTATTCATATTAAATATATTGTTCCTTCTCTAGCCTAACCTTGTTCTACATCATGTTGATACGATACAGTGAGTTGGTGTAGTCGATGGTGTGACTTCCACGTAAGATCTTATAGATCAGGCAGTTATATCATGACAAATCTACAAAATTTGGGATTAGGTCTTTTATTAGAGCAGTACTAATATCATAGTAGACCATAATTCTACAAGTTCATGTCAATCACTCAGATGTCGATGCACAAATTTCAAAGTTTGAAGTTTGAGGGAGTATGGAAAATTTATATATGGCCAGTAAACATAACGTTATCGATTCCCGTGAGTCAGCAATATGAAGGCGTGTTGATTCTCAACAGTATACTTACAACAAAAGATCATTTTTGAAAAACGACAGTCAAAAGTTAAAGAATCTAGAGGCTTCAAAAATATTTCCTTATACATTTACGTCAACTCCGCCTGTAGCTAATATACAGCTCCTGCTGGTCCCAAGCCGAGGTAGAGGATGAGTGTTTGGCATGCAGTCGTAAACCGAAAACCGTACAAAACTACCCCCTTAAGAAACACTAACCAGACTAAACAATAAAACTACCCCAACTCTGTCCTTCGAGTTGGAAGATGGTCATTCAGAAGAATTATGAGACCTCATGGAGAAAACCGAGATTCATGGGACGTCACGAGGCTGATGCTCTTTCTAACAATCGGAACAAGAAATAATGCAGGCACATCGAATGTCTGGACAATATTGAAGACCTGGAGAACCAATCTAACAGTTGCGGAAATGAGAAGATACAACTTGACAGCTATTGAAATAAGTGAAGTCCACTGCCCGAAGCTATACAGTGAACATTACAATCGAAGGGGATGGGTCTCACAGGATCACAACACGGAGAACCAGATCAATCAGATTTACATCACCGACAAATTCAGATCAATGGAAGACGTGAGAACCGGAGGAGGAGCTGACATACTTACTTACTTACTTACTTACGCCTGTTACTCCCAATGGAGCATAGGCCGCTGACCAGCATTCTCCAACCCACTCCGTCCTGGGCCTTCTTTTCTAGTTCCATCCAATTCTTGTTCATTTCTCTCACGCCTATCTCCATTTCTCGGCGTAATGTGTTCTTTGGTCTTCCTCTTTTCCTTTGACCTTCAGGATTCCATGTGAGGGCTTGTCTTGTGACGCAGTTGGGTGCTTTCCTCAATGTGTGTCCTATCCACTTCCAGCGCTTCTTCCTGATTTCTTCCTCCACTGGGATCTGGTTTGTTCTCTCCCACAGTAGGTTGTTGCTAATAGTGTCCGGCCAATGGATCTGAAGTATTTTGCGTAGACAATTGTTAATAAACACCTGTATTTTCTGGATGATGGCTTTCGTAGTTCTCCAGGTTTCTGCCCCATACAGTAGAACTGTCTTGACATTTGTATTGAAAATCCCGACCTTGGTGTTGGTTGACAGTTGCTTTGAGTTCCAGATGTTCCTCAGTTGTAAATATGCTGCTCTTGCTTTGCTGATCCGCGCCTTCACATCTGCATCAGATCCACCCTGTTCATCAATGATGCTGCCCAAATACGTAAAGGTTTTTACATCTTCCAAATCTTCTCCGTCAATTGTGATTGGACTGGTGCATTCTGTGTTGTATCTGAGAACCCTGCTTTTCCCTTAGTGTATATTGAGACCTATTGCTGCTGAGGCTGCTGCCACACTGTTTGTCTTCTCCTGCATCTGTTGTTGCGTTTGGGATAGAAGGGCCAGATCATCTGCGAAGTCTAGATCGTCCAACTGCATCCTATCTATCCACTGTATCCCGTGTTTCCCTTCACATGTTGACGTCTTCATGATCCAGTCGATCACCAGGAGAAAGAGAAAGGGTGAGAGTAAGCAACCTTGCCTAACACCGGTCTTCACTTCGAACGACTTTGTCAATTGTCCTCCATGCACGATTTTGCAGTGTAATCCATCATATGAGTTCTGTATGATATTGACTATCTTCTGAGGCACGCTGTAGTGTCGAAGAAGTTTCCATAGTGTTGTTCTGTCCACGCTATCAAATGCCTTTTCGTAGTCAATGAAGTTGATGTGGAGCGATGAATTCCATTCAATTGATTGTTCCACAATGATCCGTAGAGTTGCGATTTGGTCTGTACACGATCTATCCTTACGGAATCCTGACTGTTGGTCACGAAGTTGGGCGTCTACGCAGTCCTTCATCCTGTTTAATAATACCCTGTTGAAGACTTTCCCCGGTATTGAGAGAAGAGTGATGCCACTGTGGTTGTCACAGTTGCTGAGATCGCCTTTCTTTGGTATTTTGACCAGAAGTCGTTCTTTCCAGTCTTTTGGTACTTGTTCCTCATCCCAAATCTTATTGAAGAGAATGTGGAGTATCGTTGCAGTTGCCGCTACGTCTGCTTTTAGTGCCTCTGCTGGGATGTTGTCCGGTCCTGCTGCTTTGCCACTCTTGATTTATCTGATGGCCATGCTGATTTCTTCAATTGTTGGTGGGCCAACATTGATTGGGATGTCCGTGGGTGCTGCTTCGATGTTGGGTGGGTTCAGTGGGGCTGGTCGATTCAAGAGTTCTTTGAAGTGTTCTGCCCACCTGTTTTGTCGCTCTTCAATGTTGGTGATTACCTCACCTTCCTTGCTTTTCACCAGTCGTTCTGGTTTGCGGCGATTTCCAGAGAGTTTCTTTGTCGTGTCATACAATTGTCTCATGTTTCCTTCTCTTGCAGCCTTTTCCGCCGTCGTTGCTAAATCTTCCACATATTTACGTTTGTCGGTTCTGATGCTCCTCCTCACTTGTTTGTTTACTTCTGTGTATTCAGCTTGTGCCTTGGCATTTTCTGCTCTTGTTCGACTGGTATTGATCGCTGCCTTCTTGTTCCTCCTTTCTTGAATCTTATCCAGTGTGCCAACAGTGACCGATTCCTTGTGATGGTGCTTCTTGTGACCCAGGACCTCATGACATGTTGAAGTGATTGCCTCTTTGATCCCCTTCTAGTTGCTCTCCACAGTAGTTCCTTCTCCATTGAGTAGATCATGAAAGGCCTGAAACTTGTTGCTGAGGTCTATCTTGAATTTGTTGAGTTTGTTAGTATCGTGAAGAAAGGCCATATTGAACTTTTGTGATATTGTCCGCCCCATTGTCCAGTGCTTCTTGAGTTTCAATTTCATCTTGGCGATCACCAAGTGATGATCTGATGCTATGTTAGCTCCTCTCTTGGTTCTCACGTCCTCTATAGTCCTCCTGAACGTTTTGTTGATGCAAATATGGTCGATTTGGTTTTGCGTGGTGTGATCCGGTGAAGTCCATGTGATTTTGTGAATGCGCTTATGTGGGAATATAGTGCCGCCTATGACCAGTTTATTGAAGGCACATAGGTTTGCAAATTTCTCACCATTTTCGTTTCTTTCTCCCAGTCCGTGTCGTCCCATGATGTCTTCATATCCAGTGTTGTCCGTTCCAACCTTGGCGTTGAAATCTCCCATCAGAATGGTCAGGTCCTTTGTTGGGCACTTCTCGACGATTGACTGCAGCCTATTGTAGAAATGATCTTTAGCGTCTTCATTGTAGTCGTTGTTAGGCGCATAGCATTGGATGACGTTCATTGAAATGCCCTCTTCCTTTGTTTTGAAGGAGGCTTTGATGATCCTTGGTCCATGAGATTCCCATCCTATAAGTGCATTTTGCGCTTGTTTGGACAGCATCAAGGCAACTCCTTGTGTATGTGGTGCATTTTCTTCTTCATGGCCGGAGTATAACAGGAGCTCTCCTGTAGTTAGTCGTTGTTGTCCAACTTGTGTCCAATGTGTTTCACTGATCCCAAGTACCTCTAGGTTGTATCTTCTCATTTCTGCAGCAATCTGGAAGACTCTTCCGGTGTCCCACATTGTACGAACATTCCATGTACCTAAATAAATGGTCGCTCTGGTTGTCAGAAGGGGCATCGGCCTCGTAACTTCCGAAGGAATTCGGCTTTCATCATGAGGCGTCATAATTCATCTAAATGAAGACCTTCTGACTCCCAGGGCAGCGTTTAAAAGGTTTGAATAATTTTTTCTGGTTAGCGTTTTTTAGCGAGTTAGTTTTCTACGGGATGGGGTCGCTAATTCCATGCCCAACCCTCCTCCTTTATCCGGGCTTGGGACCGGCAGTAGCCCCCGGAGGGACTCCAGGCGGAGTTGGAGCTGACATAGCTTCAGATCAAAACTAGCTAGTAGTTGCCAAGATGAAACTGAAGCTAAAGAAGCAGTGGACAACGGGGAAACAACATTACATAGGTTCAATGTAGCCTTCCTTCGAGATACCGTCAAACTCGACGAATTCAAGACAACTCTCAACAACAAGTTCCGAACCTTACAGGATCTACTGAAAGAAGAAACTACTATGAACCACAACTACAAAGGGATCAAAGAATCACCGAATTCAACAAGTCAAGAGGTTCTTGGCAGCAACAAGCATCATCATCATAAGGAATGGATCTCTATCAAAACCCTAGACAACATTCACGAATGAAACAACAAGAAGGTAGCAATTAATAACAGCCGAACAAGAGCAGAGAAAGTCAGGGCACAGGCTGAATACACAGAAGTAATCAAGAGAGTGAAGAAAAGCATTAGAGCTGACAAGTAGAAATATGTGGAAGACATAGCAATGAAAGTGGAAAACTCGGCAAGTGAAGGAAATATGAGACAACCATGTGATGCGACGGGGAAAACAGCGGGGAAATATAGTAAACCAGAGAGACCGGTCAAGAACAAAGAAGGCAAGCCAATCACCGAGATTCAAGAACAGAGTAACAGAAGGGTAGGATAATTCGAGGGACTCTTGAATAGACCAGCCCCACTGAATCCATCGGACATCGAAGCAGCACACACAGACCTCATTATAGATGTCACTCCAACAACGATGGAAGAAATCAGGATGATCATCAGACAATATACCAGCTGAAGCTCTGAAGCCAGACATAGAAGTAACTACAGGTATGCTTCACGTTCTATTCAGGAAGATTCGGGAGGAGGAACAAGTGCCGACGGACTGGAAAGAAGGACACCTCATCAAGATATCAAAGAAAGGAGATTTGAGCAAATGTGAGAACTACAGAAGCATCATACTACTGTCAGCACCAGGAAAAATTTCCAACAGTGTGTTATTGAACCGAATGAAAGATTCAATGGACGCCCAACTTCGAGATCAGCAGATTGGATTCGGTAAGGATCGGTCGTGTACAAACCAAACTGCGACACTATGGATCATCGTTGAGCAATCAATTGAATGGTACTCGTCACTATACATCAACTTCCTTGACCATAAGAAGACGTTTAATAGCATGGATGGAAAAACCTTGTGGAGCTTTCTTGTACACTATGGAGTACGTGAAAAATCGTCAATATCATCCAGAATTCATACGACGGACTACACTGCAATATCATGCATGGACGACAGTTAACATACGCGTTCCGATTGAGGACTAGTGTCAGACAAGACTGCTTACTCTCCCCTTTTCTTTATCTTCTGGTGATTGGCTGGATTATGAAGGCCTCCACATCTGAGGGGAAGCACGAAATACGATGGACAGCTTAGAATCAATTAGACGATTTGGACCTGGCCCTCCTATCCCATACACACGAACAAATGCAGATCAAGACAACTAGTGTAGCAGCAGCCACTACATCAGTAGGCCTCAACATGCACATATGAAAAAGCAAGATCCTCAAATAAAACACGGTGAACACCAACCCAATCACACTTGATCGAGAAGCTCTAGAAGATGTGGAATATTTCACGTACCTGGGAAGCATAATGGATTAACAAAGAGGGTCGGATGCAGACGTAAAGGCGAGGACTGGCAAAGCAAGGGCCGCATTCCTACAATTGAAGAACATATGGAACTCAAAACAACTGTCAGCCGACATCAAAGTCAGAATCTTCAATACGAACGTCAAGACAGTCCTACTGTACGGAGCTGGAACTTGAAGGACTACCACAACCATCCCCCAAAGGTAAAAGTATTTCTAAACAATTGTCTACGTAAGATACTCAATATCCGTTGGCCGGATACCATCGGCAACAGCCTACTGTGGGAGAAACCAAACCAGCTTTCAGTTGGAGTGGAAATTAAGAACAGATGTTGGAGGTGGACAGGACAAACTTAGCAAAAACCACCAAACTTTATCACGAGGCAAGCCCTAACCTGGAATCCTGAGGGGCAATTGAAACGAAGAGGAACAAAGAATATTGCTCTTGGAGTT
Source organism: Schistosoma haematobium (assembly GCF_000699445.3). Lineage (NCBI taxonomy): Eukaryota > Metazoa > Platyhelminthes > Trematoda > Strigeidida > Schistosomatidae > Schistosoma > Schistosoma haematobium. Next base: position 42,705,048 of record NC_067195.1, read on the forward strand.
CCGAAGCAGACATCAAAAGGTAGAATAGCAACTGGAAAGTAATGGAAAAGATTTTCCAGTGTAGAGTTTCATAGAGACTGCCGGTGGGAGGCCTATGCTTCTCCACGAGGTGTAACAGTTGTTAGTTACTCATCACCCTTTAAGTTACTCTGGACAACGCTACCTCGACTCAAGTACTGAAAGCGTAAGCATTATCATGTATATCTAGATGCTGACTAGTAAAGTTGCCCTCTTCAACATGCTTTTCGACTGTAATTTATAAGTACAATAGCTTCTGGTGACAAGATTTTTGAATACAATTAGCTTTTCTGACATAAACATTTACAACTGACCCAACTACACATTTTAAAAGTTTAAACCGTCAATTTAGTTTGAGCTTCACAGTCTCACTGCTTTAAGTCACCATAAAATATATCGCTATCCACCAAAATGTTGACAATCCGGACTTTGACAAACACTACCTTAATACTAACTTGTTATTTTTCAAAAAAGACGTACAACCAAGGAACCTTGGTAAAATAAAAAATGACCATAAACCTTTAAGTCTATAAACTGTATTAAGAATACAGTTTTAGCTAAAAGGGAGTACATAAAAAAACGTTCATGAGAGTGGGACTTTTACAATAATATGCTTTCTGAAACTACTAAACTAAATACAGTGGTCTTGACATTTAACAAATAGTTAAAATTATGGACGCTATAAGTCAGTACACTAAAAGTCCCTGGCAAAAGCCTTTTACAATGAATAAACATCCATTTGGAATCTTCACGAACAACCGTTTAGTACTTTGAGTGACCAACGATTGCGCGCGTATCAAATCAAAGTGTTTTGGCGGGTTCATTTGGTTTCGTCGGTCGGTATAGAAGTAGGGTTGCTTTAACCAAGTGTTTTTCAAATTATATTGCTATAGGACTGTTCTTCAAATTTTGTTATGAATGCTACGTTGCATCAAGACAAGTGGGATCAGAGGGACTTTGGTGATGCACCATTGTGTGTGTTCAAAAATTCCGGAAGCAAAAGAAACCATTTATACTTTGAAGGTGAAAGGGATGTTTGTAAAAAGCCGAGATTATCTACTAAAGGGCAAGATTGCGTTACGACTGTCAGTTCGAAGATCGCAAACCGCGAACGCACTGATTCCAATGGATACCAAAAACATTTAGGCAATAAATTGCCGCTAAAAAAGGAATATGAGTTAATGAATGATCCTACACAAAACCACGTAATAACTATTCATGAAACCTACCAACTTGGTTTCCTGAATATAATGGAGGACAATAGTGAGAGAAAGCTATATACTTTTGACTTCGTGGATAGCTTGGAAGTCACTTATCCGGTAAGTATCACTTCGTCGGATGCCTTGCCTATTGATCTCCCTCCGCTTTTCATGGAACCGGAGTACTCAGATCAGCTTACAGCTCTCGCCAACGATGCTCTCAATCAACTTACTCAACGTATTAATAATTGGTTGGTTGCTTGTCAAGAATCGGATGAGAAATTGACACTTTGGCGGCATATGAGCGCACACCGAGCATCTGCAGAGCTTAGATATCAAACCCTGCGCCTCCTGAATATACTTGAACCTCACTTCCAGCACACTAAATTTGATCCTCAATCTCCCAACGTCGATAAACTTTTTTCCTACATTTTAAAAAACTTGGAATTAGGTCATTCTGCTCAAAGTAATGAGGAATTGGATTTCCCAAAAAATAATCCCGTCGTTTCTTTATGCCCAGATCCTGAACACTGCCTCAGTAATTTACGGCATCTTGTGCTAAGTCTTTTGCAAAAACTCCTCCCACAGTTGGTACTCCCAAAAGATTTTAATTCTAAAGATGATTTAGTTCCACTTATCAATTCAGCTTGTGTTTATAATTTAGATGTGTGATATGAACATCAAGAACTTATGATCACATTTTGATGGAAAATTAAAGTGTACATATTACTTATTATTTTTATGTGTATTTTGTGCTAGCTCATCAAATTTCATAGATTGTGGTTCTGCCACTATGTAAATAATTTTTTTCAAAAATAAAGATATATTTTATGCAGTATGTGCTTTGCATTTTAATGTATCATTTGTGTGTTATAAACGAGACCATAATGGTTGCTGTTAGTCCAAGAGTATCAATTATTTAACTATGATAATAAAGTCTAGTTTCTCATTTTATTACTAAGTGCAGTACATTCCTGTCGGGCTTAAAAAACGCGAACACCTCTTACTGAGGTATATAGATAGGAAATGTCATGTACCTGGCCCTAGACAGTCTGGTAGTTTTAAGCATATACTTATTTCGTTGTTGTAAAACACATGTCTTTGAAATACAATTAGCGATTCATGTGTAGGATGCATTTCCATATGTACAAAATGTTGCTTCAGAAATGGTTTCGGCTAACGCCTAAAATGGTTATAGGGAATAAAGTAGTTAAGCGTGTTGTGCAGTTTGCTCACCCAAATTGCGTCATCTGTTACGGAACCGAGATGCCAATTTGCCAACAAGGCTGACTGCTCAGCATTCCGTTCTGCACTGTTCCGTTTGTGAAATACATGCTTTAGAAATAGGAGTAAGCTGCAGATTTGCGACCGATTGTGCTTTCGAAGCATTGTGTTGTTGAACAACTGAGTGAGTATTACTGTTTTTAGTTGTAGAGTACTAAGTAAACAGGGCAAATCCGTTAGTGAGCTTTTAAAACTTCTTCATTTGAGGATATCGGCGTGTGTTACGTATTTCCAATTACCCGATACCTTGGTGCTCAATGACTGTAGTAGGGAGTAAGAAAAATAAAGTGACGTGAGCTTCTGTAGTATTTCATGTCTTTACTCTTCGACTTCAAGCATTTTTTTTCAAGCTGTATTTTTTATTGTTTGGTCTTTCTCATTATCATCGGCAATTATTGTTATTCGTCTCTTCAGTTCCACCACACCGTACTGATGTGGCATGGTAGGTTGGAGAAACATATTTGTCCTATGCTCTTTGTTGAGTATGATTGACACTTATTTCAAAGTAACAGTATGAAGAGTTGTCTGCTTCAATTCACCAGCCCCCCCAAATAAACGCATATCTTATTTCTAGGAGGATTTTGACTGTAATCACATCTGGCTATCGTATGAATAGTTAGAATCTAATAATCTCTCAACTGTTACTTCACCGTGATCAGTGTATTATTCGGTATAACAGGACCAACAGAAAAGTCTGTCCCCTATGTGAATATGGTAAATAATAGACTTAATTTCGTGTCACTACTCTTTTTTTTAAAATAATCATACTATATGAACATGGATAAGACTGCACGTGTTACATGTTATTTAGAAACTGCCCAGTTAATTGACTCAATTCAAATTTCTATAAAATTCCACTATCCATAATCTCTATGTAGTCGATTTATGCGTACAGTTGTGGAGGAGGAAAAAGTAAGTTCTATCAAGAGTTACTATCAATCTAAGCTAGGATTCTTTTAGCTTAAGTTGATATAAGTCTATGCTACCACCTTCGTCAACCTATCCTTGTTTAAGTCGCCAATATGTCTTGAAAGTTTTAACCGGTTTGTATTTTAGCCACCAATGACTAGCTTCTTGATGTGACCTTACAAATTGTTTCAGCGTACCAGTCTTAGTACTATATTTCGCCAGGGAGAGATCAGAAAAATATGCTTACGTTTTTTAAGCTCGGTATGAAACTCTTGACAGCCTATTTTTACAATGCCCAGCTAGGAATGAAACATTAATAGCACTTTCCGTTTTTTGAGGTTTTTTAAACCAGTAACATACAACTATAAAGGTTAAGTATTTAATTTTCACTGTTGTATATATATATCCTTCTTGAGAATAAAAGAGCATCATAAAACTTCTGTCCACATTCAGTGTTATCCAAATACCAACCTACTCTACTTTTTCAGTAAAACTTTCTTACAAAACACCAAAGATAAAAATGTGACCACTGAATTACATTACTATGATGTACACTTTGTTGCTTGATGACATATGCTAGTGGTTGATTGATGACTGGACCTCTAAAAAACCACTAGCTCTCTAAAGCGCTTCAATGAAAGCAACCACATAGTTATATTGCCTTAACGTATTTTATCAAATATTAAGACAATATACGCTACATTTATTTATATAAATTGGAACCTAAAAAATAGATAATAGGCAAAAATAAATATAGCCTTAATATTGAAACTTAGTTACAAAGTGTGGTGGTCGAAAACACTACAACTTTGACCAATCATTATCATCACTAATTAGTCGTAGATTTATTATGACAGGAAAACGTGGCTAAGTGACGGCTGTCTACCAAACCCTAATTGTTGACACGACCTGTCAAATAATGAAGAGATATCAGAAGACTAAAAAAAGTTGGTGAACGATAATGAACGCTGGAGACAATACTTCTTGGTTTCTAATAACTTCTCGGCTGTTTTCAGTTCATGATACAGAAGAATAGATCTTCAAGTTTAAATGATCTCTTCAAACGCCGTTTACGAACGAATTAAACCTCTATTTCAAGGTATTATCCGTACAATATCTTTATCGAAGAACTTAAACTCAATCTTCATCCATAAATCTAATAATTAATCAGTAAACGTTCCTAATCTAGTTTTTATTTATTCAATGAACTTATCTAAATACTGGTTTTTTATAAGTTTCAGTTGTTTTATAAAGTAAATTATCCTGTTTACGTTGTGTAGAATTATAACCCAGCAAACCTGTATATCCATCTTCAGACTTGCATAGTTAATGTAACTCGGTGGGTTTGAAACAATATAATGCAATAGCACTAATCCGATTAAATCTAGAACCTCGACAAGACATAATCAAGAACTCAAATTTGGAGTACCCAGTATGAGATTGTATTGTATTATTATGGTCGGTTAAAACACAAAAATTTAACTGTGCAGTAAATGTATTGGCTATTCACCGCGTCCACTACACGATTGTCGGCTTATGTGTCTATGATTTAGTATGGGTTTATTTGTAATTCTGTTAGATCTCGATTGTCTAGCATTCTGATTTTTATTTTCAGAATCAGGATTAGTTAGAGAATGATCAGAATTAAAATTGGGATCACCTACTTAATAAACCTTCACTTGGTCTATATGTCTACTGTGAACTGAATGGTCATTTAAACCAAGAATCTTCACTGCCCGACTTTCCACTTTCTGATTTACAATCTCTGTAGATGGTCAGTATTCATTTCCTTGGTAAAATTGATATTTTGTTTACTAAATCAGTTCGAAGTATGCGAGATTTAAAGAGTTTAGCCGGGCTGTCATGAGTTCTTGAATGTTCTGCATTACGATGTTGAACATGAAATGATCGATGCATTTTTATGGCTCTTCAATATTATTTGGATTCACTGATGTGATAGCACTCTTTGAAGTTCGAACGAACTTTTCTGCTAAACTTAGGCTGATGATGTCGTTGAGCTGTAAATAGACGACGGCATCCAATATCAGTAAGCCAACTGTTAAACTTTCTGTGAAATCGGTCCTGTTATCCTTCACTAATATATTGGGTATTCCTTCACAATTAAATACATCTCTCATCGCTCTTTGAGTCAAGCGTTCCCTAGGACTGTGTGTGGGTACCACTTCTGGCCATCTACAACATGAAACAATAATAACTAAAGCATAGTAGGAGTTTAAGGATGGGCCACAATAATCCGCATGAATACGCTGCCACGATCCATAATATTCAGGCCGAGGATTCAAAATAGGTTTATTGTATCATAGCTTATGTAAACAGGAAGGACAGTTCTTCGATTTCCGACTTATGTCAGCATTAATATCAGACCACCAACAATTCTGACGAGCAAGTGATTTCATTTCCTCTGCTCCTAGGTGGGCGGAATGAAGGTCGTTTAATACTGCAAACCTAAATCTAGGGGAGTAGTTACTCTGTCATTAAAACACGAAAAACCACTGGTATGTAGTAATATGTCTTCTCTCCTTTTGAAGAACTCAGGGAACCTACAGTTGCACCGAACATTTCAACCTCTTTTCACTGTACTTGTGATAATTCCTAAATAATTGCGAGTATCGTTCACAAGTCCTGCAATATCAACAGGTAATGGTTGAACCAACGTTCAATCACTTTCGTGGCAGCGACACCAGCCCCCAAATACCCTGTTACGGCCGAGGGTGGGGAGAGTCAGCTCTCCCTCTTGAAATGCGCTCATATGGCCACGTGTATACAGCAACTGCCAGGGAAGTCCTACTCACTGCCTCGCGACGGCGACGTTGTTTACGAAATTGAGAGGACGAAAAGCGAGTGTCCGGCGCCTTAACTGAGTTAGTGGATATAGAGGATCCATCTAGGGGAGTTAGGAAACCCTGATTCCAAACCAATGATGCACATGGTCCCCAGTATTCTGAGGTAACAAATGGCGTATGAACCAATTATTGGTCACCGGTTACCGTGGAACTGTATCTCCTGACGTTGCTCCACTGCCTTGTGGACCAGACCTTTAGGTCGAAGACTCCGGGTACAGCCCCCTAAGAAAACCACCTGCTTCGGTTTGGGTACCCGGACAGTATCACAGCCCATACACAAATCAAGTGACTTGTGTGGCGCGTATGTATTAGGTGCCCCTTTGTACCAATATTTATCTATTCAAATAAATAAATACACTTTCGACCGGTGGTTTTTCGAAATGTGAATAGCGTGGTAGAAAATCTGCATGGGGTGTGCTTTTGACCACTCAGTGCTCAATAGTGAAATAATGAGCACTCAACTCTACATTCCTTCTCTGAACCGTGGCAACGGATGGCCAGTGTAGTAAGTTAGCTGGATAGTAAATAGACTTTAACGCCTGATGATTATTTACAATATGGAGTTTCACATCAAACAAATATTGATGCAGTCTTTTTACTGCTCATACCATAACTAAGGCCTCCTTTTGTGTCTGAGAATATCAATGTTCGCTCTTGCTTAACCATTTCAAAATAAAAATCACAGGTTTCCTATTCCGCTCTAGGACTGCACCTAACCCAAATGGAGATGCATCTATAATAAGGATAGATTGTTCAGTCGGTGTAAACAGTTTCGGGAAAGCCTTACCAGTTAAAAACCGTAAAGTGTCCCTCGTTGTTCCCATACAAATTCTTTACCAGACACCAGGTCGGAAAGGGAAGATAATAATTTTGTAAAGCTAGGAATAAATCTGGAACAAAACTGAAAAGTAACAGACTATAATATGTGTGCTGAGGTATTCTTAGGTGATGGTGCTTGAATCAACAGAGCTAGGTTGCTCATATCAGATCTAAAAACCTTAGTATCTACAGTATAGCCTAGGCAGTTGATAAAATTAAGTTGAAACTGACACTTATATGGATTTACGGCTAGATGTCACAAAAGCTTCCAAATAACTTTAAAAGACGTTGATTATGCAATTTAATATTTTCAGCACGAACTGCGATATCCCGATACCACTCAACACCATTAAGACCAGTGATAATTTGATTTATCACCTGGAATATCTTAGGGAAGACATTTAATCCGAATGGTAGGAATTTGTATCTGGACATCCCTTATGGTGTATTAATAAATTTAGTTCACTAGAGATCTCATTCAGTGGAATTGCAAATAAGCATCTTTCAGGTCCATTTTAGAAAAATACCGTGCTCCCCTTAATTTGTATAGAATATCTTCAGTGATACAACTCTGTCGCAATAGTCGAGTATTTAATGTCAGGTAGTATTTCTTCATCCGCCTTTAATGAAGTCACAATGGGAGTAGCCCAACTGAACTGCTCAACTGCCATTATTATCGCTTTTCCTACCAGTTTAATTAGCTTGTTCTTTACATCCTCTCTTAAAATATATGGAATTAGTCTACGCTTCAAGAAGGTCGTCTTTTATTAAGATACTGTCAGGAGAATTAATACATAAAGGGATGTGTACATCCAGCAATCTTAGGCTGCGTAATAAAATAGATTGCTATTTTATATCTCGATCCTTAGAAACACCTAGTGGGTGATAGTTCATTGGAGTTTATCTTACTAACTCTTGAACAGTATGGCATAGAACCTTGTCTACAGATATGATGATTCTCATTTACCATGCGTAAGTTAAAGCTCTTTTCTGTTACATGGTCATCTTTCCCCCATTTACAATCAATCTATACTCCCACATCTACCTGAATAACTGATACTAAATTCAAGCTTTTCGTATCTCATAACGTACTTTGACTTTTTTTTCATTTTTTGGTGAATGGCTTAAACTACAATTGGATCCAACCACTTCATCCGTTGTTAACGGAGTATGAAAATCTTTAGTCCTAATTTTACTTTTGCTTTGCTGAACTGTTTAGTTTGCTGATTCTTGCTGGACATCTGGGGAATTTCTCAGTAAACACATAGTGGAAAGTTGTCACTTTTTATTTTCATGTTCAAATCCATATTTTCATAGCTGTATTTTGGTTTGTTATCCAGATGTAGTTGTCTGTTATTTAAATTTCACTTCGAATAGTTGTCCATTTATTATGTATGAGTTCTAATGCGTTCCTAGTACTCCGTCTTAATAATATCGAATGAATTTGAGAAAAATGAAGTTCACTCAGAAACACATTCACACTGACCATTTCAGTTTATATCATTAGAGATAATAAAAAAGATCCACATGGTTAAGGCTAATTCAAAGTCTTTGACGTTTATATCATATAACCCAGTCCTGTTTTAACACAAAAACCCTGTGAACAGTGAACCAATTCCAGTAAAATATAGATACTATTGAATCAGAGTTTGCTGATTTTGAACATATTCAAAAGTTGCTTGATGAATTCCAAATAGTTTTTAGAATAAAATTGCTCAGTAACGACTGGATTCTAGAGATTACTCACCCAAAAGTAAAGTCAACTTAATGTGCAGTAAGACTTCGGATATCTAAGTTGGGTCGTATGAAGCACAATGTTGAAATCAAATGTTATATTTTTTAACATCATTGGAAACCTCTATATCCTATCTCCAACGCGTGAGTGTTTCGAAATAATGAAATTATAATTACTGATCAAACAGATATCTCTACATCTGAACATTCATAAAGTTAAATGACTAATGTTGATCTCTTACAAGAAACTGATTTACTATAAAGTACCTCTTACCATAGTATATTTTATTCACCTAAACAAAATAAAAAATATCTTGCTCATGTTAAGCTTAAGATTTGAAGCATTCGTTACATAATATCTATTTACCGAATAGGCAATAATTCGATCAAACATTCAACGAAAGGTCAGGAGATAGGCCACTCAGAATAGAACAAAATGATCATCATATGTCTTATCTACACTTGTAGAATTCGACTTCAAAATCAGAAAACAGATGTTTTTGATAAAGATCGCTCACTCATTATTATTATTAATGGCTTTATTCAATATTATATTTTGGTATAATATAGAATTCTCAGCACAGGGTATTTCAACAAGTTTCTTACGCAAAAAACAGAAACAAAGACAAAAACGAAAAAAAAGGTTTAAAAAAAGACAACCGGAAAACTGTACAACTTTTCAAATTAGAGACATGTTAAGAATGCAGGTTATTGGCTAGGTTATCTCTAACAACCTGTTCGTCTTAGAGTATATTTGCTAGGTAGGGTATTATAGAACTTTTATACTTTTGCTTGCGTGAATGGATTTTAATGTAATTACGTCTCGTTCTACCAGAAGATATACAAGGAGAAAGATATGAGTGAAGGGGATGGTTAGTATTTGATAAGATAACACCTACTAGAAGTTTGCATGACTTTAGATGTCTATCCACAACCATATTAATTATGACCTCCGAAAGATTCACCACACATCTTTCTAACTGCCTTCAGCACTCTCCGCAATACAGCAAAGTCTTTTCTCAAAAGCCCGGGAAATAATAATGGAGAACAGTAAAGAATAATAGGTAATATGCAAGAATTGACGAATTGTGAGAGTAAATGACGAGTAATCCCAAGAGCATGCAATCTCTTTATATAGCAAGTCAGACGTAAAACGTTCTTCGATGACAATAAAACGTGAGAAGACCAAGAGAGATCAGAACAAAAGGTAACACCAAGATAATTGACCTTCGACACTGTGTTTATCAAAGAGTCTCCTATGGCACAAGCATTATGTGATATCAAAATGGTGTTTAGATTCCGTTCATGTCTCGTGCTAAAGTTAACAGCTTGACATTTAGACGGATTAAGTATGAGACCATTACCAACAGACCAACAACCAATACGAGACAAAAACTCATTCATTTTATGGGATGTAAGGAGGAAGAGATAGGCATACATACAGTGAGATGATCCGCATATTTCACAAAAGTGTTTTCTGTGGAAGATGGCAGGTCATGCAAAAAAAAGTGGAATGAAAAGATTAAACAACAGCTCCTTGTGGTACACCTTCATGAGACAGTAGAGACTCTGAACACTTTACTCCAAGTAAAGTGTACTGTTCCCTTCCAGAGAAGTAGGAACATACCCGATTCGTTATCCAGCTGTCAGTGTTGACACTGATTAACTTGTTAAGCAAACGTTGTCTTGGTATAGAATCAAAAGCTGAAGTATAGTCCAGAAAAGCGAATAGAACTTACTTCTCACTTTTTTCTAAGTTGAACACTATATTGTGATGCAGAACAGCAACACCATCTAAGGTGCTTCTTTTGCATCTGTAAGCAAACTGATACGGATCAATATGCCCTTTTATCGCATGCTGAAGTGGAAGTATTAATATTTTTTCCATTGTTTTGAGGAAAAGTGAAGTAATTGCAATAGGTCTAAATTTCATATTATTATCGCCAGATACTTTCTTGGGTACAGGGATTATCTTCATCTTTCTCCACATGCTCGGCATGAGATTAGATGGGAAGGATCTGTTAGAGTCGTGAATGGATAACATAGGACGTCAGCACATTTTTTAAAAAGGAGGTTTGAGATACCATCAGGTCCTAAACATCGGGATGAATTAAGTGACTGGGGACATCTTCGGACATCAGTTCCAGTGGAACTAGGAACACAGCTATTCTTCAGACCTGTGGATAAAGGGAGCAACACATCAGATGCCTGACGTACAAAAGACTTATTTCAGTCACAAACATTCAGCTGGTTATCGCTCTTAATCTGTCTGTCACCTGTAAATTCTTTAAAGAGTTTCCACATACTTGGAGGGTTTTTACAAGACAGGAGCTTTTGGGTAAAAATAGAGTTGAGACGTCTAAACTGTAGGCTTATTAGACCATTTAGCTTACGAACTTCATTAGAGTTTTTCTCCTTGTACATTCCTTCTCTCACCCTCCGTAATTGTTTTAGTTGTGAAGATGTAAATCAGTCAAAACTTGCAAAAATGGTTTCAGTGGGACAACACATATCAAAACAGAATTTAAGGTAACAAGTGATAACATCAGTAGTGTTTTCCAGTGAGTCATCTGTAAATCATTACCAGTTAGTCGTATGAAACATGTTTTTCAAATTTCCTTCTGAGCAATTCTTATATTTGAGTTGGTTTGATGTAAGAGTGTACTCTTTCCATGCTTTCCATATACTTTAAGTAGAACACGAATTATACAGTGATCCGAGCTAGACAATGGAGCACGTTTACGAGTCACATATATACCCACATCATTAATGAAAACGAAGTCTAGATGAGCATTCAAAGGAGTAGGGAAATCGACTACATTTTAGTTATCTAGTGACGAAAGAAAACTACAGTCACATGAACTGAAATCACCACATGCAACTGAAAGTGAACCACTGAAGGCAGGAACGGCGAACTCAGTGAATTCATCAACGAAAACAGATAGCGCAGATGATGTGCAGTCTGGAGTCACGTGGATATTGGTAACATAAACATATTTGTATTTATTCAGATGTTTTGGATGGCATCTTAGAGTTAGACAGTCGACAAAGTCATTTGAAAACTTGAAACACACATACGGAGATCGACACCAGTTCACGTTTACAAACGTAGCTAGACCACCGCCACACTCCTTTTTTATTGTTTGATCGATCCTGACGATAAATTTCGAAATCACGTAGTGATACTAGTCAGTTGTCCTGTAAATCAACTAACTAAGATTCTTGGATTGTGATGACACCACAATTACGATATATATTTTGACTTAGTAGGAATTGCAGATAGTCCACTTTGTTGACTAGTGATCAGCAGTCAGAATTTAGCAGCTCGGGAATCGACATACGATTAATATTCATTCTCTTTAATGCATACTGCCAACCACCACAATGTCTTTTATAGTACTTTTTGTAACTTGTGCAGCGAAAGGTCGTAGGCTTTTCATAAAAGCGCCTGTACAGGTTATACGATCAATGGTCATAATGGCACGTTAAAACAAGATAAAAGAAAAGATAACTTGTTGAAATAATTAGCTGGCAGAAGCAGGTAGCCCAGATACTCAAGCCGGCCGCCAATCTAAGCGTATTAGAGTTGTAACTTCCAGTGAACTATCAAAGGACAACAAGTCTTTGACAATATGACATATTTGCCTCCCATTCCCTTTTAATAATACACTTCCGATGTAAACATCACTCAGATCCATGTACAACCGACTGACGAGTTGCGAATACGTTGAAATGCGTGCCATATGCTACATTACTAGCCACAATACGTCTATTTTTTCTGAAAAAGATCCCGCATGAACTTCAGGCCGTTAATGAGTAGTAGACACCGGTAATCACGCTTGTCTCAATTGTTCGAAAAAAGAAGCTTATGACACCACATCCTGTTCTATACATAGGACCAGACGTAATCTATATCTGTATCAACCGGAAAATGGACAAATCATTTCTTTTATGCCTGTGCAAATCCTGTTAAGTGATGCCGAATATTTCCCCCCAACACCTTAGAAAAATAACCTCCCAGATACTAACGGCTATTGTGATATGACATCAATGAAGTTGGTAGATAATTAGATGAGTAAATTAAATCTCTTTTCAGTGAGAATCTCTCGCTTTATTCTTACGGATAGTCACCAACAAAATCAAATTTAGAACAAAATAAATTTCTGCCTCAAATAAGTTCCGTACTACACTATTGTATTCACTTCCATAATTTTAATGCAAGACGTAAAAAAGCTGTTTTCTATACTTTATAACTGTGAAGCGTTAAACTAAAATCAATAGACGACTATGAGGAATACAAAAATATTTACAAAAGATATTATGAAAAATAGAATTTCGCGATGGAATAATAGGAGTTCCCTAGCTAAATTAATTAACGATATGTTAATTCGAATATACACGAAAGTATTGAGTTCATCAATCTCTTAGTAACAGTTGAATATGTGTATTTTTTTATTTGAATAAGACGAAAACCCACTGTCTTTTAAATAAATTATATGATGAAACTCATTTTTATTATTTATCATTGATTATAAAATTGATAAATAAGAGCAATTTACATAATTTATACTTTTGGAAAATGAAAGAATTTTCATTTGGATTCTATACTAATCACCCAATACATATTTTCATGAGTAATTCAAAAAGTACATACATCAATTATTTCCATTTCGCTCTCTACTCAAATTAAAGTTATCATGTAAACAGAGATGGAGGGAGAAAAATAATTAATGATTATTGACTGCTACCGATGTTAGTCATAACAAAAATATTACAAACATCTAAATAATGACATAAACATTTATTCTTCTTGAAAATATGAATCTTAAATACATTTAAAACAAATAATAATGAATGTATTTGTCTCAGTCTATATTTAATGAAAGGACTAATAGTGCATATTGGTAACGCTACGCTATCACTACTTACCAGTAATAATAGTAATAGTAGTGATAGTGAGTTACACATATGTATACAAAAACATGAGCATATATGATTTCAATCATTCTGTTGTGTTTACTCAGCAACAAAGGAGAGTTTGAATAGAAAAGAAGAAATGAAGTACTGAAAGACAGAAACTTGAAAGATACGAACAACCTTCAAGTACGTTAGGTAAATGGTTCTTTTAGCAGAAATTGTTCGTTTACACATACATATATGCTTAAATGGATAGATTAACAGATGCATTGTATTCGCTTTTCATTAATCTGTTCGTTCGGTTTTAAACGAGTATTTACAAAATATTCTAACAACCATTGTCGTAATCAAACAAAAATGTTAAGATAAAAATTCTCAGTTCTCCATACTCCCTGTCTCTCATTTTTACACATCGGAAATATCACCTGATGAATAGTTTGACTGTTTGGATTCAGAAGATAAGCACTGGTGTTCAGCTTGTTTATTTCCACTTGAATAGTCATTTGTAAACATATTTGATTTTAAATTGGAAAACGCTTCAGATAAATTGATAAGTTTTTTCTTTTCATCGACAATCTGTTCGTCCTCATCCTCATGTAGCTGTGGCCACTGCTGCTTGTCTTCCTTCTTCTTATTGATTCTCTTTCCATCACTTACTGTTTTGTGAACAGAAGATGACGTTAATTGGGAAATTTCTTGTTGATTCATTGTTCTACTGTTAGGTGTTTTAATGATGGTAAAAGTTTGCAGTGGATTAGATTTTACAACTGGTTCACCAAGAGTACTCGTTGATGCAGTTGACTCTATTGCTTTAGTCATTGAAATTGTTGAAGTACTTGAATTAGCCAAACAAACTAATGGTGCCACTAACGATGATGAGTCAGTTCCATATGTATCATGTAAACAACCAGATGTATTCACATCACCTTGCTGATCAAATAGACAAACACCTAGTTAAAAGAAACATATGCGTACATATATGGAACAGAATACAATTATAAATAAAAAGCTCACTACATTGACTAAATAGTTATAATTGTTGAGTGATTCCTAAGTTGAAAGCAGTTGTTTCCTCCTATCATAATTAAAATAATTTTATTAACTAACAGAACTGTAAACAATTACCATCTAAAATTATTTATGATAGATTTTCCAAGTAGTAAAATATTACTAAAAACATCGTGTTTTTGTCAACATAATGTTGTTATAACAACTATTATCTTCAAGAAAAGACATGATATATTAGTAATTCGTTGCGAACATTCTTGAGGTGAAAGAAGAATAACATATTATTAACATCTGGGGGTGAAATGATGAAAATGATCAATACAGTTCTCTTCCCATCAATTCTGATCACTTTTTAAACATAATAATAATTACCATTTGCTCACTAGTGACTAGCTTCGAGAGGAAATTCTAGGAGTACTAGTGAGAAGCTGTGACCAGTGAGGCTAATCCGTGTCGGGCGTAAGGTAGTTACCCACTGAAGAAAATAGAAGATAGTCGTGCAATTTCGTGGACTGATTGAAGTTAGACATTCACATCGTTAGGCATCTTACCGTCGGAGACGGAAATCCGTTAGGTAAGGCGAGGTGTGCATTTTTAGGGTCGGTCTTTTCTTAACCCACCCCTCCTTGTGAGAAGGCGGTATCGCTGTTATGCTGGTTGTCTGAAGGAAACAACTTACTGCCGTTACACCTCTGTACAGTTAGTAGTACGACCTTGCCCTCGAACCTTAGGTTTGCTGCTTTTAGTCTTACTGCCCTTCAGCCAACCTTTCTGTCATGGTAGAACCTTGAGAAACGATTGTTCCAACCAGTATAGCTCGATTGGTTTATTGCGATAGGCAGGTCCGACCACCATGTCAAGCTAGCAGCAACGATCGGTCAGATTTAAATTGACTTATTAGTTACTTTTATACAATTTACCACTCCTAATCTGTTACCAATGTGTTATTTACTGTCTTCTCTAATCACAGTCACTCTTTGGCATACTCATGTATAATTTCTATTTTTCACCTTATGGTGTGATGTGGTCTGGTATCCCTGTATATAAACAACGTCTGGTTGAAATATAATATTGTGGAGGCTGATCACTAACTTCTGAACTCAAGGACCGGGAGGAGAGAGAATTACAGAATAGTGGAAAAGTAAGGACTTAACAGTTGACTCAAAGTTACTAGTGCTGAGACGGATTCCGAATGGTGTTTTTTCAAGTGATATTAGTGGGTGACCATAAGACACGAGTTTTTTAATCTGGACGATGAGATTTGATTTTCTTAAAGGATATTATTTGTGATAAAAACTTATTCATATATATATATATATATATATATATATATATATATATATATATTATTTCGCTGGATAAATTATCAGTAAAATTAGCAAGTATTTTAAATAATTCATGTCAAATAATAACGCCTATTATTAAATTTTTCAATAATGAGACAACTCCATTGACAGTTTACTTGGAACAAAAAGAATCTTCAATTAAATTTATCTTTCGAATGGAATTGGTATCAGTATTATATTATCAGTAATATATTTTCGCTCCCACTTCAATCATATACACTGTACAAAAGGAACTTGTTCTTAAGAATTCTGAGTTGTTTGAACTGAAAATATAAATAATCTCTACAAAAATATTTTGTAAGCTAAATGCTAGTTGGAGCTTTTTTTTTTTAAAAAATTCCAATGGGAAAAATAACTAGAAATGTTTGATCGTGAATTTCATTCACTTAGACAAATTAATCTGGTCATATGTAAATGTTGTTTCACACATAACAAAGTTCACTATTTTTCCTCTAAACGTATTTACCAAATACAATTTTATGACGTCAGATTTGAACCATGTTGTTTGGTTGGGTGATTAGTGATGCTACTCAGTTGCCCGAACTGACCATAGGTAGAGTGCAGTTTGAACATGAGACCTATTGGTCGTAAAACGGTTATCTTAACTAACATTAGCTTTTCTATTTACCTTAGAAAATCAACAACGATGGACCTCAAAAATAAATATCATTAAATAGACAATAATAGTTATCCGACAGATAAATATTTTTTTTGTACAATATTTAACTTTAATTTAAAGTAAGAGTTTATCAGTAGTTATCATTTTAAATCATGCTTGATTCATTATTCCTTCAGTGATTTAACTGTGAAGTAGTCACGAAAACAAAATGAATAAATCATCTTACTAAATTTATGATTCATTGATAATGTCTAACCATTCCAGACGTGATTAATCAACTTAAAAGATTAATAGATACTTTTAATTAGTCTAATTACTTCATATTCATTATCCCAAACAAAATGCTGATATATAGACTCAGAAAAAACACAATAAACAATTCACATGTAAAAAAGAAACTGCATCATTCTGAATTAGCTGAATAAGTAGTATGGTACTATTTAGGTTACCAAACATCAGTTCTTGATTTACACTAATTAATCTCTAAATAGTAGTAACCAATGTCATGTTTTCTTAATCGAAATATATTCAATATGAACACTAGCCTAAGTAATTCAAAACCTTTGATTCAAATCCTATAGAGAGTATCAGGTCTATTAAGACTGTAGATGAGTCCTGCTGACGAGTGCCAGCTAGCAACAAAACACGCGGTTACTTACACTTAAATGATTCATAATTTTAAACTTCAACATATTATTTCATAAAAAATGACCATAACTAAATCTTATCAGTTAACATTCTCTTCAAATCCTAATCAGGTTAACCACACAAGTAATGACATCCAAACGAATTTCCGATGATTCATTCTACACCAAGAATATAGCTGAGTATTGAATTGTTTTCAAATTAAATCGCAAAATATAAACAATCGAACTAGAACCTAAC
This sequence comes from Schistosoma haematobium, assembly GCF_000699445.3. Lineage (NCBI taxonomy): Eukaryota > Metazoa > Platyhelminthes > Trematoda > Strigeidida > Schistosomatidae > Schistosoma > Schistosoma haematobium. Next base: position 42,722,650 of record NC_067195.1, read on the forward strand.
TACCAGATGATAATAATGATGGTCTGTCCACCTTCAAATATGTACATGTTAATATCATGAACTTATAAATATAACGAGCAATTGGTTAGAATTCTACTCAAAATTACCTGGGCGTACACTTTCACCAATCTTACCACTGCTATCCATATTAGTATTATTATTGTCATTGTCATTTATAAACTTTCTTATTTGCACAGGCGGTGATTGTTCAGCTCTTTTCGTTCCAGTTATTACATTTGCACTGATTCGTTTAACACTACTACTGCTACTATTTAAGTGCATACCACGTGTATTTGCCGGATCAAAACGGTTGTTGACAATCATTGTGTGTTGGTTATTACACATATAATTTTTACTACCAACAATGCCATTGTTATAACCAGTACTTGTGTTATTAGCTAAAAACTTTTCGCGTATAAATTGAGGTGGGAAATCAAGCAAACTGTAAAAAAAAGAGAAAGGTATAGGAAAACAAAAAACATTCCCTATATATATAAGACTACATTTCCTGTGTTTACCTTCAATCAATAGGTCTTATTGTCTTTAACCAAAAACCCTCATATGCATTCCAACATAACTTTAATTGATGTGCTGTTTCGAGACAAATAAATCATACACATCCTAGCCACTTCGGTGGACGTGTATCCATATATATCACCTCGACCTAAATGGTATTAGAAAAAAGTTGACGAGTAGTTAGAGAGCAACCTAACAACACAAACGGTATAGGCTGTGATAAATAAAATCACATCTGGATTGACTTAGAGTGAGAATCAAGTAAAACAATATTTATCAAATGCTAACGGCTGAGCAGCATGAAGTTTCAATGCAGAAATCAATGATCAGAGTGTGCTGTAAAAAGTGGCTACATGTACTTAAGGCAGAAGAGGTAAGTCCAGCTTTAGATACACAATCGCTCTCAGCCAAAAATTAAAACACGGTAACATCTTGGGCATGGAAACAATAATTAGTTCTTAATAACCTCCACCTCTTGAACCTCGACAGTTAATCTGCCTTCAAAATATACGAAAATGTTCGCAAAACCCCTGTCTCTATTGAAGTCAAGAGTATAACTGAAGTTATACTTCTGAATAGACAGAAACACACCGAATTCGACACATAAATATTTCCAATAACTTACGATGCGATCTTCCGTAGTTTCGTTTGTTCAACGACTGTTTTACCACGGGATAATAATTGCCGAGCTGTCATACAACGTATATGATCTTCAAATAGAAACTTTGCAACCATAATCGGCGATTTACTATCAGTATTATTAATATTACTGAATAATCGTCCAGGACTGGAATTTTGACAGGTTAAATGACCAGGCGCATGAATGGTCACATGAAGACAACGACTATCAGCTGGATCACAATGAGATTCCAAATCCTATTTATGCAATAAATTAAAAAACGAAATAAAACAAAATACTAGAACTGTGAAATCATCTTGTTCATCTAGAAACCAATTTTAGATAAAGTGCACATTAGACTGAGGGAAATCTTTGTTATGTTGTAGTAATATTATTAAAGACTTAGTTGAACAGGTTTTGTAGATTAGTTTATTATTATAAAAACTGGTTTACATTGTCGATTATTATCAGCCTGGGAGTTGGTGAACATCAAGTAGCACTGAACAGTTGCTCCATTCTCGTTCAGGAACTCTCCATCAACATTATACAAAAATTAGTTTAAGAGTGAATAACTTTTGGTGGAGTTTTGGTCACGACCAAAACCATCCAGCTCAGAGAACAAAACTCCACCAAAATCATCCACCTGAGCTACAAATCTTCTCCACCATCTCAGAGTGAATAACCAATCCTACATTTAGAGATGAATTAATTGATAAAAACGTTTTAACAAACTAAACTCAAAGATGACGAAAATTGAAAGTTAAGTAAAAATAAAATCGTATAGGATTTGATTCGTTGACTCAAGTCATCATCAGAGTAACACTTGTCACGAATGTACAACAACCCAAGTTGTCGTATACCCCACCAGTACAGTGAAAGGAAAATTAACAAAACAAGTACTTAAGGAAAAAAATTAACTAGTTTCAACTCCTGTGCAAACCAAAACGATGAAAGAAACATTTCGGATGGAACAAATGAGATTGGAGATTGAAAGGTTAATCATAACACTCAAATACAGATTTAGAACATAAATAATGAATGTAGCTGTAGTAGTGCAATCGATTTTGCACTATGCATGAGACACTTGATTTAAAGCATTGTGTAGACATTGACCAAGGTGTCAGTACTACTGACTTGGAATTTTACCGACTGAACATTGGAATCGAACTAACTATGTATTAAGTTTACTTTGAACATCAGATTTTGTCCATGACTTTATCAAGTGAATGCGTTCATGAATATATAAGACAAAATCACAGTATTTTTGCGAAAGAAAAACAAACTAGGAAGTCTCATATGTCATAAAGAGAACCAGTGAATAATGAACACCTAGGTATTGAGTACAAAAAGAATTAATTTTATGGATCAAAATGTAGAACGACAATTGCATTTAATAACAAATATATATTTTTTTTGTGATATCCCAATAAGTAGAAAATTGTCTTTGTAATTTACTGACACCAAGATTAATAATCGAAGATTTGTTTACTATCTATCATTCTTGTTCAATTGTTCAACATGAACTTACAAAAATTAATTTAATCAGTTTCATTCAATAATAATAGTAATTACTTCCAATTTCTTCCAGATTCAATCATTTTTTTCAAAAAAAAAATCACTTAATCCGAATATAAATACATTCAGCTTAAGACTGGCTTTTTTTCTAACTGAACACTGATAGAATGCAAAGTTTTTGATCGCATTGAGCAACAATGCGACCATGTGTCGGATCCATTTACCTTAATACAAGATTTCGCTTCAGAACAAGTCTATGTTAACCCCTGAACTAGCAATAGAGATTGAAGTAGTTGAGCGAGTTCACCACTTTAAGTCTTATCAACCCACGTAGGTTGGTGTCTGCAGAAATCATGGCAAGGATTCAAAAAGCCTTTTTGATATTTGCCAACTTGCGTCACTTGTGGAGTAGGTGAGATATCCCTCTCCCATCCAAAGGATGTGTAGACTGTGCAGAAGCCTTTTATTAATTTATCGTTATGAAACATAGTCTATGAAAGTAGAAGACACAAGTAGGCTGAAGATTTCTAATCATCTGTCTTCAAAACATTTCTTGACTCTTGTGGAACGACCGAGTAAGAAATTTCGAGGTTAAGTACAGGCTATTTGGCAAATGTGGTGAATTGGTTGACGAAGTAGAAAATCTCTACGGAATGTTTGTGACATCAGTCTATGATGTCATAAACTTTTCAGGTGATCCGAAAAGACAGTTTCAAACTGTTTAGCTGGGATATGGGTGACAACTGCGATAAGTGTTTTGAGACGCTAGAGCACTAGAGTAGATATATTCACTCCTTATCTTCCTCTAGATGTTGAATTCTAGTATCCCTTCATGAATAACTTTCTACTGTCTTTTGAAACCGTGTTACTAAGGTTTAGTTTTTTTTTTTATATCATTGCTAACACGTTATTCCGATCTCTTTGTTCATTTATCTCATCCTGCTAATATGGCACGGCAACCTGGGCAAATCCACATATGTCAGGCTCTACATTGATGATGCTTGTGGATCATTTTACGTTGACCTTTCGTTCTAAACAATTTCACCATTTGCAGTGTTGTCAAACTACTAGATTATTCAACGGACAAAGAAATCTGGATTTGATTCTTAAGAAAGCATTTAAAATGAACCGCTGAAGAACTACAAACAAGGACGAAATGGCTTTCGAATGCATATTATTCCCCAATCATACTCCTCTTGATATCACTGAGAGAAAAACTAACTTTAAACTGAGTAATGTTAACAATCCGTCTACTTCAATACATGTATATAGGTTTGATTTATAGACCAATTGTTATAGATAGTAGATAGTAGTAGATACTGAGCTCAAGTTTCAGTATGATATATCAATACTGGGATAGTGGAAGAGTCTCAATTAGGACGGAACGATCATCTGAGACTTCAGTCCCATCCTATGCCCAAAATATGACACTTGGAACAAATTCATATGGTTCAGTAATTAAAAATTTCATTGAAATGCTTTAATTAACAACTTGATAAGTCATAAGTAAGCAAAGACGATTAATGATGGAACTCAGTAACCAAGTAAAGATTCGTAAAATCGTTGGGCAATTTTCATAGAACACCTAGTGATATTGTCAAGCTTTTTAAACTGGAATGGATAAGATTACGTTCGAATCCAAGATCCAACAGTAGTAATTTACTTATTTTAATTATTAGGTCCCCTTTCCTCCTACCAATCAAATATCAGTTTTTCCTCGTTCATTTGGATATTATAGCGTAAAATTTCTACAAAACATTAGCAAAAATATTAGTTCTAAAAGTATATAAGAAAAAATACAACAGCAATTATAATTCCCTACAATTATCACTGAAATGGAGCGGTGGCTTGGAAATTGAAACACTTAACTTTCAACTATCAAGTTACAGATTTGAACACCGTTATGTATTACGTTAATTAAGACAATGTGGAGTGATGACTACATGAAAGTTCACTTGAACTATCACTCACTTAAGATCAGTATTCTATGAAACAAGAGACATGCGAACTACATGTCACTTCGTAACCCATATTACATAGACGTTAAACTGGCAAACCGCACTTATTCTGTATAAATATGAGCATTACTCAATTCATTAATATGAGATTCATTAGATGACATTTGTTTAAACTACCTATTTAGTTGATAAAGTTAATTACTGAAAAAAGTGAACTACAATTGCGAATATAATAACTATGTATATATTTACTAACTTGTAATGGTCCAATAAATGTTATGACACCCCAACCAAGTTGTTTTGAGTCAGGTTTTACCAGAACCAACTGCTGACCACAACTAACTATAAAACGTTTTTCATGACTATAATATATATTAAGAAAGAAATATACACAAAGTTAAAGCACCTATTATTCATGAAAAAAGTCAAAAGAAAAGCACCAATCTCAATGTGATCATTCAAATAACAGTTTGTGCAGATTTTTGAATCTCATGTTAGTTTTAACAAGTTGATATCTGTTGGAGAGGTGTTGATAACCTAAGAGTACCCAGCAATTCTTTTTTCCAAGTGAAAATACAAAAACATAACCATGAACGTGACAAAGTAGAAGAAAATTATCTCAGTTATATGTATACTACATATTAAAAATTCCCATCACTTTGCTTCGGCACTAAACATCACTTTTGTTTCGTTGAATGCCACAACCAATCAGGTATAGGTTATTAGATATTTCTTCAGTTAGAATAAATAACGGTGCGGCCTTCTTGACATGCGCATTCAGTCAGCATCAACGTAGAACTTCGTACGTACGTACATTGGTTCAAGTTGCCATACCACATTAGCACACAGATACAATTGTAGATTCAAATTCCGTAGTGGTAGAGGTAGTAAAGGTATAAGCAGTAATCGGAAGGATTAGGGTTTGAAGATGTTATTCAAGGAGCATAATACAGTGAACTAAATTTGGAAAGAGAAAAAAAGGGACATGAAGAATTCAGAAGATTAGAATTTGGGAGAATACAAAGTGGATGCACCTGAGCCATTGCAAACGATTTTGAACCACGTCATTCAAGGTCTCTAACCATCAACATGCGCATTAACCTTCAAGCTATTGAATTAAGTACACATCAATACTATCCGTTTAATTGAAATTAACACTTGGGATGCATTATTAATTGATTTAATACCAGTTATTTTACACTAAGACAGGAGGTTATAACGTGAAGAGACAAAAGAGTATTATATATAGCATTAGAATATTTCAGATTGAAGAGTAAATTGTGCTGAAATTACAAACGCCAGTTATTAAATTGATGCATATGGATTTGATGAATACCTTTTTGTCAAGAGAGCTTTATTTGTTATATATAAATCGGGCTAATAAGCCTTAACTAACAGTTCAACAAAATAATCGATTTACAATCGAAATCATACAGCAAAATACGGAATCACACCGACTTTATGCATCATGAATTCATGAGACAAGAGACTGTACAAATCAGAAAATCTATAAAAATACAGGATATATAATTGACAATCGAGCTACCATCGATACTAATACAACTCTAACTCTCTTTGTGTTCATTTGCACCCGATTAATGTTCAAGTTTAATCGTAAGTTTATTTATTTATCTAAACACATAAACATTGGTACAAGGAGGAGCCAAATATATATGCGCCACATAAATAATTCAATGTGTGATGGCTGAGATACTGTCCGGGTGCCTAAACCGAAACAGGTGGTTTTCCTAGGGGGCCACACCCGGAGCCTACGACCTGAAGGTCTGATTCATAAGGCAGTGAAGCAACGTTAATTGTAAGTATTAATTCATTTCCGTTATTCACAAACAAACCATGAAAGGAAACGTCTTCTTAAGGATATCTAAAATGTAAACTGCGCTATGAGTGGTTTTGAAAACCACAGAGCATGACAACAGTGCTTGATAGATAACTGCTAGGGGATTTGTTTTTAAAGGTTTAGATGAATTAGCTTCATACTTTAAAGGTCTAATCGTAACCAAAGGAAATCCATAGGCCAGTGTGAGGTGTAATAGTTTTAGAGTCAACCTTTTGTAATCCCATTTTTCCATCGTGGGAAGGCATCATTGCTAAATATCCTCATTGTTTGATAGGAATACTTTATTGTCATCTCACCTCAAAGCAGTCGGTAGTACAGCTTTCCCCTCGCAACTTAAATCTGCTGCTTATATATACACATAATTCTAAAAGACGGAAGTCATATATACCATGTAAATTTCCCTTTATATAAACGCGCATGACTAAGAGAAATTAATATCCATTAATCACTTTTTAAAATATTCAATCTTTATTCGTTTCATTTATTAGTCCTCTATGAGAATAACAACAGTATATCACACTTTTCCCTATGAAAAACCAATGATACACGTTAAAGTTAATTTTATAAAACTATATTTTTAGTACAAACAAACTTACGCAAAAAGGATTAAGATAAAAGACAACACATACAACAAGGAAATTTCTAATGATAAAAGATTTTATTGAAAAAAGAAATAAACAGTGAATAGGAAGTACGGATACTTACATGCCAGAACATTCCACTGTACATCCAATCAGTGTTTCAGAGACTAAAGTAATAATAATAATATTGACCTTATTAAAAATGAAAATCCAAAATAATAAAGTTGGAGATGATTATCTGCCATGAATACTGATATTACTGAGAGAAGTATCAGATTGCTTTTGTATCTTCATAATTCCAAATGACTTAGTTAAATTACATTTATAAAGACTTATATTGTCAAAGATTTACCAAGTGTTTTAATGACCTAATTACTATTATGATGACAGTCACCAAAGTAGATAAGCATAATGACTGTAATCTACCGAAAACTAACAGAAGTTGAGAATGTCGAGTATCGGGTCACACGTTGAAAAATCTCTCAAAAATCTGTAACTGAAACCAAATTTGTCACATCGAGCTACACATTTAGTACTTTGAGAAATCCAATGATCAACATCTACATCAGTACTAAGTTCTAGTTTGCTAATGCAGCTACTCAGATACACGAAGTTCTTGGCTACTTCCATCTGTTCACTACCCAGGGTGAGTGCAGGATCAAGTTCTTGTCAATCTTGTAAAACCACTTTACACTTCGAAGGTGCAAAGCACATACCATACCTACGGATAGTGATTGCCAACTGATTAAGTGCGGATTGCATAGTTCGGGTACCATTGCACAGTAAGACATTATAATCCACATACTCAAGGTGAAAAAGTCCTTCCCAGCAACAGATCTACACCACCACTACCACTTACATCCATCAGAGCTGTTTCTAGAACGTCTTCGGACGCAAAGTTGAAGAAGAATGGTGAAATTGAGTAACCCTGTCTAACCCCACTGCTTGAATGGAACAGTGTAGAGAGGCGGTTGTGTGCCCTCACTTTGCCTGAGGTGTCAGTATATAGGGCTTGGAGAGCAGGACAGTCTGATCGATGTCATAGGGGCAGCAGATCAGTCGGACTGCTCCTCAAAAAACTCTTCATCGTCCAAGACGTCGATAGATGTTAATGATTAGTATCCCGTCATCTTCACAGATTGTTTAACTCACACCAGACTACTTGCTGCCAGTGACTCAGATGAGTTGAAAGATATTCCGGCAGTTACGAGATGCAGCTGCTACTTCCAACTCATTAGCAAACTTCGACCACCAGACTTCTCGATACTTGCGCAAGCTTCGCCCAATTTCATTGCGCAACATTTATGGTCAAACTCGCGGTCACTCAGAGCAGACCAACGGGCTTCAATGAGTTGTAAGGAGCCTCAAGAAACCCGGTGTTTATAGGCTGGACGTTTAGAGAAGCCGCAAGCGACGTTACTCGCCATTTTCATGACGTCATGCAATTGCAACCAATGCTCATCTACACTTTTCGGTGGGATGGTAGCTAGCCCTGAACCTAGCTTGGTTTGATATTTAGTTGCAACAGAAGCTACAACCCATTTACTGACATCGATCCGTTTAGGACGACGAATTTGTTGACCACTGAAAAGATAAAATTAGTGCAGACAAGGGCATGATCAGAGTCCAGATAGATACTCCAAAAGGAGCAGCAGTCTTGTACACAACTAAGCCATTGGTAGCTGATAGCGATGTGATTAATCTGAGTCCAGGCTTGGGATACAGAGGGAGGACGCCAGGTAGCACATCGGCAGTGGCTGTGCCGGTAGTTAGTGATAGCCAGAAACAGGTTGTGGTCTGTGCACAGCTGCAGTAGACGGTCCCCTTTATCTGTCCTGCAACCAACAAGTCCCCATCGGCCACCTAAGCGACTCTCTTCTGTACCTAGACGCCCGACATGAGCATTCAAGTCCTAGGCTAGTACTACGATATCTGTCGAACGCACTTTCTTTAGAAGAACTGTTAACTAGTGGTAGAACTCATCCTTTATAGCATCCGGGCTGCAATCTGTCGGGGCATAGGCGGAGATGACGAAAAGAAATCGTTTCTCACGCCGATTTCTTCTCACTTTGATGGAAATTCCTAATCTAACAGCACGTAACCGACTATTAACGGGGATCCAATCGATTAGTGCCGCCTCAGCTCTAGCTCTTTGTGTGACACCAACGCCAGTCAAACAAGATGAAGATGCTACCGAGTCCCTGGATAAAAGCATGTGAAACAAGCTTTTCGAAACGAAAGATGAAGAGCGAATCCATAGTATTTCACTAGAGTCTTGAATAAAGATCTCGGATAGACAACAGATATCGATATTGAGACTTTCTAAAGACATAGCCAACCCTATCTGTTGTCCGATCTGTATTAGTGTGCGAACGTTGAAGGAAGCCAGTTTGAATGGTATATGTGGTTTCAGTGTTCGTATTCGGTGGTAGCGTTTAAATTCCAACCAGTCATTGACTCGAGATCGTTTAGATAGGATAGGGTTTCCACCATAGGCGAGTTGCTGTATAAGTTGAAAAATAAGAATAAACAAAGTGAGAATGGAAGAGAGTAGATAAGTGACGTGGTATATAAAAGATGAAGATGAATGTTATCAGATGAATGTTATCAAATGAATGTGAATGTGATTCGTCTGAATTTTAATTGAAGCAAGAATGATAGTTCCAGTAGTAATTGTCATTTGATTTGATTTTTTGTGGGCTGTGATACTGCCCGGGTGCCCAGACTGAAGCAGGGGATAACTACTACTTTACTCATAACATTTTAACTACATAGGCCACACAACTCACTAGAACTAAACTATACATGTACATACATACACTTACATTGTTTTTACTCTGTACATTACAAGACTAGGCTAGAAAACGTAGAAAAAATCTACAATAATTAATATAAGAACTGAACTCACATAGGTCTAGTCTATCTCCTGTCTTTAATGAAGGTGTAGTTGTTTTAGGATCTGGTATACTACAAAATCCTCCTAATCCAGGTATACCAACAAGATTGGAAAACAAATCATTTGGAAATATCTCCGAATTCTGAACTGATAAACAAATGTTATCAGCATCGACAATAACATCTTGACATGAGGTAACATTCATTTTTAAAGTCAGCATTCTTTCTAACCAAATATGTACAATAAGATATATCCCGATTGCACGTTGAATATGCTCACGTTCATTATTCGGTAATCGATAGATTAAATCCATATCATTACATGTCAACATTTGCATCTTATTACTACTAGTAGTAGCATTAGTAGTATGTTTTGTTATCTCGTCTGATTGCTCCAAGAATGATGAATATGGTTGTATTAACAGACGAGCATCTGTAGCTAATGTAGATAGCAGAGGAAGTGCTGATTGAATACGACGTAATTCATTTTCAAACAGGTCTAGAAATATTGCACTAATCTATTTTTGATAGACGGGACCAAATATCAGAAAACAAAAAAGTCAAAAAGTTATTTCTCCCAATGTATAATATCCACAGAATTAACTAATAATAAGAATTATATGATAGACGTTCACAATAAAAAATTTCGTAGCAAATTTCTTTCATTATGCAATCATATTAATTGATAAATTAACTGAATGGGAAAAATGAGGTAAAGACTATGGAAAAGCAATGATCTTCAGCAATTGTTTGACCTCGGACATCCAATCGGAACATTGATATTTACGCAAGTAAGCTTCCCTAAAAAGTTAAAAACATACTACGCTGCATACAGAGAGTCTGAATGATTGTTTGTAAGCTTACCTGTAAGCTATTTATGTTTCAAATTAAACAGTTTTCGTATGAATACTTCTTTACATAGCTTAATGATGTCGATCGTTCAGAGTACTTATATACTCTAGTAAATAATTCCATTATCAGCTACACATCCCACTCATAAAATTCACGTGGATAAAATACCTTAATCTCAGCACCACATTATGACTATAACAAATCCGATGGTATAGCTGAATTTGCTGACAATGTATCAGGTGATTCAATATACAGTAAAGTCTGATGATGATCTAATTGATCCACAATGTGAATCTTCTTTATTTCAAAAATCACATTGGGATTCTACTACGTTCAAGGGACTCAATGAGTTCCCGAATTCCAATCCAGGTTTCACTGAAGCGAAAGCAACCCGAGAATTTACTAATGATTGCATATAACAGACTAGCAGATAACCTAAAAATCACTAGAAATCTTTACGCTATAAAATCCACTCTAATGTAAAAACACTTAGAAGACATGCGTTTAGTTAAACAAACCTTTTAAAAATTAATATCAGTGACTTAGAAAGGAATCTCCTAGAGAGGAATTTTGCTGTTAAAAACAAACCATTGGAAATTAAATCACTTTTTATGGATTATGTGGATATGGTATCCAAAAACAGACCTGAGAAAACAATGGAAAAATTAGTGGAAACTCTGGAATCAAAAACCGAGAAGGTAATTTTCTTTAGACTCAAAACAGTGTTGAGTTAGATTTGGTTCAATTCGAATCTTTTTGCTTCTGACTAGACGAGGTTGTCAGGCTTAATACCACGTTAGTCGATAGTTGCCAACACCACGTATGCTAAACAAGCAACATGAGGGGGCTTGAACATAGCTAAGCAAAGATTATACCTTGGCCATAACTAAGTCACATAAGGGAGTTGCAGTTTTAATGGACAAAACGGAAAACATTGATAAAGTGGATTTGATGCTTAATGATCTTACTAAACTTCAAGAACTTATTGATATTAAAAACATCAATGAAAAAGTAGGCTAACAGATGGCTAGTTCTCTCAGAAAACTTAAAACGAATGAGGATAATTTCATCTGAGATGCCTGATTCATTTAACCAACTGGATTAAACACACCACGACTCAACGGTCTACCTAAATTTTAAAAGTCGGGTCTTTTTCTTTGTTCAGTTCTAAATACATACAATTCTCTATATCGAAAATCGCTAACTGGTTAATTTGAATCCTAGAGCCTCTGAACAAATCAGTCGTAAAAACAAGTGTTAATGACGTTCTTGACTTCACTTCCGACGTGGAAGGAACAAATGTTAGTAAAGAAAAACATTATTTCTCTAAACGTCGTATCTTTATTTACTAATGTACTACAACTAATCGAGAAAATCGAGTTCATATGTAAACAAATATCAGAAAGACAAAACAGTGGCTCCCTTGAGGATAGTCTAAAAGAACTATTCCTAATATGTTTGATGAACGGTCATTTTGTCGGTAACAATATTTATAATGGGAAAAATCGATGGGATAGCTATGAGTTCACCACTGGACCCGATTTCAGTCTATCGCTTGTTAACAAACTTAGAAAACAAACCCCTCAATGAGGTTCTCGACAAGCTATATCTATACTGCCGATACATTGACAACACATTTATCATCGTAGATCACAATATTCATAAAGAACTTTTAAACTAGTTTAACAGTGTACATCTGGCATTGGTGGGGACGAGTGTGACAACAAATCAGATTTCCTTGACATCTCATTAAGTAGATAAAGTGAGGGCCCGTTAAGCAGAAACGTGTAAAGAAAAATTTCCCGTGTCAATACACACCCATACTCTACAAAAGAAATCTAGTTAGATGTCTCACAAGCAGAGCAAAAAAGATCTTAGATGATACCATAAAAGTGTTGGGAAATATTAATAAGCTGACGGTCATAGAGTACCAGAAATTTTTTTAAGAAGTGCATATATAGAAAGAGAAACAAGTTGGAGATATGAACCGATAGTAAGAAACCCCCTTTCCTCAAGTTAAAATTCAACAGGATTATGCCTTGCGATATACTGCATAAAGCATTAGCGATGATAGTTAGATGAACATTTTACGCAACCAATTAAACCAGTGATATCTACTCAAACAAAGTATAAATTCTCCTCTCCGATGTCCATCTATAAATTCAGCTGCTCCCGAAGAGATGGCTATATTGGACAGACTACTAGACAACTTAACTAACGAACGAGTGAACATCTTCCATCTTGACTTTGAAAGGACCAGATGAAGATAATACGCAATTCTACCATGCCACAACTGGTTGACAGTGGTCATAAGGTAGATAAAACTAAATCAAATCAGATGATCTATCATATACCATCGCCGTTTCCCAATGGGATTTGATCCCGTCTTCCATATATACCACAGGCAATAGGGATCTGAACCTATAACCCTAGTTTATGTGTTCAGAATAAATTAGTGATACATCTGTCCCATCTTTAGCTGGGTATGAGATGACCTAATAAACGACTTTTTTCACATCCTGTATATGTTTGTCATTTTTCACCTCCTTTCACTTATATGCTTCACTATCCAATTACTTATACAATTCTTATTACGTAATTTTAGTGGTGTTTTGTGATTATTATTTTGAAGTTTATTTATTCAAGTTTGATTTCATGTGTTGAACTAATGAATAGAACCTTTGTTATTTTATTATTCTTAACAGTACTAGTACACCTGTCCTATCATCACCAATTTGTAACTTTTACCTATAATATGTAGTTATGCAATCTATTTCATTGTGACCATTGACTAATGCTGAGAATTCTAAATTGTACTAAATATATAGTATTGAATAAATTTATTATTATCACTACAAATTACCTTGCTTGGTCTAACATTTTCATATAACCAAAACAGATTATGAATTGTTAGGTCTGTCTATCAGAAAGATTGGTATTTTCAAACCCAGTCAACCTGAGATATGAATCAATTTTGAATGTTTAGTTATGGAATGCATATATATATATATATATATATATATATATATATATATATATATATATATATATATATATATATATATATATAATCAATTAAGAAATGATAGCTTCAGATAATCGAACTTGACAAACGTCAACAGACAAAGTGATACCTATTTAAAATATGATTTAGGTGTTTAATCACGAAATGACATTAGTGAGATGTCTGAGATTCAGTGTGGCACAGAAAAACTGTCTTATTCTAGTCTACGACTTCATAACTCCGCCTGGAGTCCCTCCTGGGGCTGCTGCCGGTCCCAAGCCCGGATAAAGAAGGAGGGTTGGGCATGGAATTAGCGACCCCATCCCGTAGAAAACTAACTCGCCAAAAAAACGCTAACCAGAAAAAATTATTCAAACCTTCTAAACTCTGTCTTGGGAGTCAGAAGGTCTTCATTTAGAAGAACTATGACGCCTCATGATGAAAGCCGAATTCCTTCGGAAGTTACGAGGCCGATGCCCCTTCTGACAAACAGAGCAACCATTTATTCAGGTACATGGAATACTCGTACAATGTGAGAGACTGGGAGAGTCTTCCAAATTACAACCTAGAGGTGCTTGGAATCAATGAAACACATTGGACACAAGTTGGACAACAACGACTAGCTTCAGGGGAGCTTCTGTTATACTCCGGCCATGAAGAAGAAAATACCCCACATACACAACGAGTTGCATTGATACTGTCCAAACAAGCACAAAACGCACTTATAGGATAAGAATCTCATGGACCAAGGATCATCAAAGCCTCCTTCAAAACAAAGGAAGAGGGCATTTCAATGAACGTCATCCAATGCTATGCGCCTAACAACGACTACAAAGAAGACGCTATATATCAATTCTACGATAAGCTGCAGTCAATCGTCGAGAAGTGCCCAACAAAGGACCTGACCATTCTGATGGAAGATTTCAATGCCAAGGTTGGAACGGACAACACTGGATATGAAGACATCATGGGACGACACGGACTGGGAGAAAGAAACGAAAATGGTGAGAAATTCGCAAACCTATGTGCCTTCAATAAACTGGTCATAGGCGGCACTATATTCCCACATAAGCGCATTCACAAAATCACATGGACTTCACCGGATCACACCACGCAAAACCAAATCGACCATATTTGCATCAACAAAACGTTCAGGAGGACTATAGAGGACGTGAGAACCAAGAGAGGAGCTAACATAGCATCAGATCATCACTTGGTGATCGCCAAGATGAAATTGAAACTCAAGAAGCACTGGACAATGGGGCGGACAATATCACAAAAGTTCAATATGGCCTTTCTTCACGATACTAACAAACTCAACAAATTCAAGATAGACCTCAGCAACAAGTTTCAGGCCTTTCATGATCTACTCAATGGAGAAGGAACTACTGTGGAGAGCAACTAGAAGGGGATCAAAGAGGCAATCACTTCAACATGTCATGAGGTCCTGGGTCACAAGAAGCACCACCACAAGGAATCGGTCTTTGTTGATACACTGGATAGGCCAAACCAAAACGTGGCATCAGTGCTCGAAGTCACTAACTTCTAGTCTGAGCCATGTTGGTAGATGCAGACTACTTGGTTGGGGTCCGCGTGACTATCGTAACCAATGGTTGGAGACTCTTGGTGACATGGCTCAGAATCGATCACAATGGCGTCGGTGTATACACTCCCTGTCTTCCCTTAAACTAAGAGATTAAAATCGCTTCATATCTTTCTTTCTACGAACCAATTCTTTCTTCTTGTACTATATCTCTATATGCAATCTTTCTCTTACATATTACTACCTTTGACCTAACCACTGCTATGAATCAGGTGTTCATCTTGTTGTGCTGATGCGGTATGGCAACCTGGACCGATGCACATATGTGCCTGGTCCTACGTTGTAGCTGACTGACTAACTGACTGACTGACTAACTGACTGACTGACTGACTGACTGACTGACTGACTGACTGACTGACTGACTGACTGACTGACTGACTGACTGACTGACTGACTGACTGACTGACTGACTGATACACTGGATAAGATTCAAGAAAGTAGGAACAAGAAGGCAGCAATCAATACCAGTCGAACAAGAGCAGAAAAAAGCCAAGGCACAAGCTGAATACACAGAAGTAAACAAACAAGTGAAGAGGAGCATCAGAACCGACAAACGTAAATATGTGGAAGATTTAGCAACGACGGCGGAAAAGGCTGCAAGAGAAGGAAACATGAGAGAACTGTATGACACGACAAAGAAACTCTCTGGAAATCGCCGCAAACCAGAACGACTAGTGAAAAGCAAGGAAGGTGAGGTAATCACCAATATTGAAGCAGCACCCACGGACCTCCCAATCAATGTTGGCCCACCAACAATTGAAGAAATCAGCATGGCCATCAGGCAAATCAAGAGTGGCAAAGCAGCAGGACCAGACAACATTCCAGCACAGGCACTAAAAGCAGACGTAGCAGTAACTGCAACGATACTCCACATTCTCTTCAATAAGATTTGGGATGAGGAACAAGTACCAACAGACTGGAAAGAAGGACTTCTGATCGAAATACCGAAGAAAGGCGATCTCAGCAACTGTGACAACCACAGTGGCATCACTCTTCTCTCAATACCGGGGAAAGTCTTCAACAGGGTATTATTAAACAGGATGAAGGACTGTGTAGACGCCCAACCTCGTGACCAACAGTCAGGATTCCGTAAGGATAGATCGTGTACAGACCAAATCGCAACTCTACGGATCATTGTGGAACAATCAATTGAATGGAATTCATCGCTCTACATCAACTTCATTGACTACGAAAAGGCATTTGATAGCGTGGACAGAACAACACTATGGAAGCTTCTTCGACACTACAGCGTGCCTCAGAAGATAGTCAATATCATACAGAGTTCATATGATGGATTAAACTGCAAAATCGTGCATGAAGGACAGTTGACAAAGTCGTTCGAAGTAAAGACCGGTGTCAGGCAAGGTTGCTTACTCTCACCCTTTCTCTTCCTCCTGGTGATCGACTGGATCATGAAGACATCAACATCTGAAGGGAAACACGGGATACAGTGTATAGATAGGATGCAGTTGGACGATCTAGACTTCGCAGATGATCTGGCCCTTCTATCCCAAACGCAACAACAAATGCAGGAGAAAACGATCAGTTTAGCAGCAGCCTCAGCAGCAGTAGGTCTCAATATACACAAAGGGAAAAGCAAGGTTCTCCGATACAACACAGCATGCACCAACCCAATCACAATTGACGGAGAAAATTTGGAAGATGTAAAAACCTTTACATTTTTAGGGAGCATCATTAATGAACATGGTGGATCTGATGCAGATGTGAAGGCGCGGATCGGCAGATCAAGAGCAACATATTTACAACTGAAGAACATCTGGAACTCAAAGCAACTGTCAACCAACACCAAGGTCGGGATTTTCAATACAAATGTCAAGACAATTCTACTGTATGGGGCAGAAACCTGGAGAACTACGAAAGCCACCATCCAGAAGATAAAGGTGTTTATTAACAGTTGTCTGCGTAAAATACTTCGGATCCGTTGGCCAGACACTATTAGCAACAACCTACTGTGGGAAAGAACAAACCAGATCCCAGCGGAGGAAGAAATCAGGAAGAAGCGCTGGAAGTGGATAGGACACACATTGAGGAAAGCACCCAACTGCGTCACAAGACAAGCCCTCACATGGAATCCTGAAGGTCAAAGGAAAAGAGGAAGACCAAAGAACACATTACGCCGAGAAATGGAAATAGGCGTGAGAGAAATGAACAAGAATTGGATGGAACTAGAAAAGAAGGTCCAGGAAAGAGTGGGTTGGAGAATTCTGGTCGGCGGCCTATGCTCCATTAGGAGTAACAGGCGAAAGTAAGTAAGTAAGTACAACTTTATAATAATGACTGATCTCTCACACCTCTACATGGAAAATGAGCGTATTAATGTAAATGAGAGAATAACGTTCAATTTTTCCGTTGAAAATACACACATTTGTATGGAAGAAAAAAGTTAGTATGAAAATGTTAAATATCTAATGTGATTAATAATTGATCATAAGGGAGGATAGTAAAGTGAATTATCTGCTTTCTCATTCCATGTTTAATACAAATAAAATATATTCATTAGGAATATGGTATCAAAATTACAACCAGGAGATTTTCAATGAAATTAAACTATCCAGTGGGAATGTTAGCTGTTTATATACTATGTAGTTTGCTTCAACAGAACAATCATTTAGATTCTTGAGAATACCAGATTAATATTAAGGCATGATTTAGTCTGTATATCATGTAAGTTTTACGTAAATTTTACTTGAAATCAGTGAACTACATAACGTTTTCTAGGTTGCAAAATCTGGATATCTAGATAATTGAAGAAATTGAATAGAAACCAAATCCTACCACGTGTCTACAAAGTTTTTTGGCACCTAATAAACAGTGGTCGGCGTCTCTACATTAGTGGTACAATATTCGTCTACTGATAAATATTAAAGTGATGTCCTCAGATATCAGTTCAAAATATCAATCCAGGTTTAACTGGCAAAAATTCATGTTTATTTTTTATAACTTATACAGTTAAATTAGCTATCCGTTGCTGTGATAACTGACGATATATTTGGAGCGACAACATCTTGTAAATTCCTAGATAGAAATCACGGAACAATACTGAATGCTCCCACCTCCCAAAAAAGACACTAGCCTTATCAGAAAAGACACGGTCAGGTTGGGGCAACAGATATTACTCTTGAAGCTTGTGACCAAATATACTAGTTTGTAGACGTTTTGTCCACCGGTTTCACCACAGTCCTTTTAATGTCACTGTCTTGAGACCGGCACTACAGAACTCCTGGTCTAGAGTACATACCATTTTTGTAATTAGTTAGTTCATTCTCGAAATGATCATATTCAGTATATCTTATTCTGTTGATAAATGAAATAATCTTTCAAACTCGAAATAACATACTCTTGCGAATTTGCCAACAGTAGTAGATTCTCGTTTATCAGACAATTCATGGTCCGATTGTCAAGATTACTTTAAACGATACGCTGAACATAGCAGAGTATGTGATGAACAGTAGAATTTTATCCAAAGTATTCGTGAATGCCACTTTATTTTCTCAAACCTTTGAATAACCAATATTCAAAATATCTAACAATCAAACACACCGGTCAATGAAGCTACAATACAGTATGACTGATGAAGCCTCCCAGATTTCTATGAATTATACAAAATATGCAAAACAAAGAATGATACGCTAACTTCAAAACTACCATTTTAAAAAATCAATTATATGCTATCTTTCGAAATACAACAGAACTCTATGAAGCAAGGTATAGATTTAGAAAACATATATTGAGAAACGAATATTTTTGGGGTTAACCCACTAGGACCAATAATGACTTCGTTCAAATACTCTTGTCTTTCTAATGAACAAAATGACCACATACGAGTAAATGTATAAGTTATCGATATTACCATTTTAACTTGGTAAATGATACATGTAAACGATTAGATAATCAACAATGAATTGAAAGTAATCAAATGTTTAAGCTGATAAGTTAGTCATTTGGTTTTAATGTTGAATACAAATTCAGTGGTAAAATTTGACGATCGTACTACAGAAACAAATGTGGAGATTTACAAAACAACGTTAGCTACTACTTAGGACGATAATAAGATTGATTTCTAGAAAAAACGTCTGATCTACGTTGTTCATACTGTAAAATACATTAAGTGATAATTAGCATTGAAATATAAAATGAATGTTTCTTGTATCTAACTGACTGAATACACCTGAACTGAACTGAAAACTGAACACTCTCACAAGAAACAATATAGTTCACTAAGCAATATGAAGCTGAAAAAAATTGAATCCGATCTTAGGATTATCATAGTACCAGTTTTACGTAGTCAGTTTCAAGGAATTGATTTTATGTGCAATGATGGCTCGGTGATACTATCTATGACCTTACAAACTGAAGTAGAGATGAAGCGAAATTAAAACATGCAAACCGGTAATTGAAAGTCAAGTACTTCAACTACTAGGTCACTATTTCACTATAGTGAATATGAATACGTCCTATCAAATTTTATTTTAACTTCATTGTTAGTAAAAAAAATATTCATAGCAAACATATACTGCGAAATATTAATTTATATACATATAGCAAGAATACCTCAAAATAGCTCCTTAATACAAGCATCGCTTCTTCGCGAGCATTAATAATTTCAGCGAAATGTTGATCGGATAATTGACAACCACAATTGACGCTATATACTAAGTCTGTTAGCAAACGAATAGCCATTCGTACAGTGATTAAACGAATACGACTTTCTGTAATTTTAAAAATAAAATACAGAAGAATAGAATGCATAGGAAAGGTTAACTTAAAGAAAATCTAACCGTATTAATATCAAGATTTTAACATGCTGTTCTATATAAACACAATTGATCGTCTATTTCAAAAAAACAACCCGAAATAATACTGGTCTGAGGATATTACTTATCTGGTTAGGTGAGATGGAAGCATGTACAACTTACACAAGTGAACAATAGGATGACATCGACGTTTGACTGTATACCTTCAATTAGCTTCATTCATTAAAATTAACAAGTTTATTATGAAGTGTCAAACACTTACTCCTGTTACACCTAGTGGAGCATAGGCCGCAAGTGTTAAATATAATCCACTGAAATGTATATTTTAAGGCATTATTTGTTGTTACAGTGTTATAAAACATTTTCGGGAGAGAACCAGTTAGTATTACAACATAAATACATGTTACTATTGGTTTGAACATTTGAACATCGTGCATCCATTTAAGTACATAAAAAATAATACGAGGAAAGTACGCGTTTAAACATTACATCCCAATCCATTCTAATTGATTTGTATAACTGGGGAGCGTATGGTGAGACTTTTGTTGATAAAACTGATAAAAATAACCCCAAGAGTATAATTTGATTGCCTAAACATTGTCTCCTCCCTCGGCTAATTTATTTAATTTAACTTAAACAGTCACTAGTACATTCAAGTCTTCATAATTTAAAGCCTTATAGACCAATAGTGCATGGAATATCATTGAATTAATGGTATTTGATGTGTGGACGAGGATGATAATGATTGGTTGTCTGCTTAGTCAGACAGTAGATAGTCTAACAGGTGTCAGATGAGTTATGTATTCCCCTATCCTTATAATTATTATGATTGATTGTTCATTATTGTTGGATTGTGTCGGATTTTGGTGTGGAAATATACTTACGTTCTAGTCAGGCTAGTCACGTGTTCTTGATTTGAGTTGTGTTGATGTTCTGTAGAATAGACACTGGAAGGGAATCTAGTGTAGATATTCGTCTAAGGTAAATTAACGTCCCATACGTGTAAACGTGGAAATCCAACCGTTATCGGTATTCTACGATATTTTTAGGTTTAGACTAAATCGACAATGTACAGATATACTTCTTCGACTATTTAATCAAGAACCAGACATAAACAACAAAAACATAATAATAGTAGGAAGAATTTATTTACAATGTCAAAGTAGTCCATTAATATATGATCCTTCTGACTGTCTATCATAACTTACATTGTCTGGATACATTATACTCAAACATCACTTTTTACTGAACAAGAATAAAAAAAATGATTATTTACAGTTTCATTTGCTAAACACAAAGTATATTGAGAGTAGTTTAAACAGTTTTATCACAATCGATCCCTTCTACGTAAGTAATAAACTCCCGTTTGTAGTTGAACATCCAATACTCTCACCTACATATACAAATCATACCATACATTTAGCACGGAAAAACATTCTAAAAAACCGAATTAACAAAATACATACGTATACTTTCAATTAGCATTCCTAACTATATCAATCATGAAGTAGACCAATGAAATTTGAAAATCCTTACATCATATATATGTATATGATCAATCACACAGAAACAATAGGTCCAGAAGACATCTAATTAACTAACTCACAAGCATTGAAACAACTAAGAGTATTTTGCACAACCAATACATACACAAACATTTTATTTAGTGATGAATCATTACTACCCTATAAGAAGTGCAGAGGATGTGAAACGGAAAACGGTAAATACGAAACAGTAAAATAATAAGGTCAAAAAGTACAAATAAGCTGCTGATATCCGAGAAGAAAGTATAGAAAATAGTGAAATGGAATAGATGACTTCTTAAAAATTCCAGTAGCACCACTTCTATCTAGACTAACAAAGATTAAATAAGTGAGGAGTAAAAGGAACGGTAGACCAATACGCACTATTCATTGTAATTGATGTTGCAATTTTAAACAGTAATTTATATGCCAAATTCATGAATATTTATGAAATTTTTAAACGATATTTTGTGTAAGAAGGAGAGAACTACTGTTACTACCCGCACGTTAGTTCAATTAAGAGTATGTATGAAGCGGTTTGCATCTGTAATCCAATGACTGAGACTAGATCGATTTAACCACTGAGATATTGACGAAAACATGAAGCAATAAAGTAAAAAAAATGAGCACGGGAGAATGAATGTTGATAATATTGGAAATTCTAAAGATGAAATGTATATCCAACCAGACAGTCTATATAGCAGATTATTAGTTATCCAAATGATGGGATTAAAACCCAATCGTATTATATCTCGATATTATATCACACACCGAATGGTTTGAACGTAAATTCACAGAAAACTGTAAATAAAATTATTCACACAACCACATCCGACATAAAATCGACGTTTCATATCATCATATGCATGTGTTGGGAACACTTCGTGTCATACACCAGTCGATGAAGACAAGACATTTTTTTACATTGATTGAGACGGCTTAGATACTTATGTAATAATTCATCCTGGTATCCGACTATGAGATGATGAGACTACATAGTACAAAATAAGGATGATCACTTCATGACCTAACTTAAAATATAAACCTTGCACAAGTCAAACCTTTTATTGACTAATTTTCATTGTGTACTTTTCAACATCGCATTCATTTAGTTGGCCTCCTGCTATTATTATGTCGTTAAATGTGACAACCTGAACTGCAACACTTGCGTGAAGGTCCTGATATATCTCTTTGCCTATCACTGTTATTTCTAAGAATTTCAGCAGACATTGTTGTCATTTACTAGTTCAAATGCTGTCATTCTATTCAGACAATCAACCGTAACTATGCTTAAAATTTATACAATGCATAAATGATGCAGTTTGCTCATTACTAAAATGAATAATCATTTCAAACATGATCATGAGTGAACACGAAGAAAATATACTACCATGATTACAATGCAAATAAAACACATTTTTACACAATGAAATATCAAAACAGTAACTATTTACTCACCAGCTTTACATGCGTCACCAATTAATTCAATAAGCTTTGTGACAAGTGTATAATTATACGATGGTTCATTTTCCTAATATACAGGACAGAAAGACAAGAGGGTAGAAAATATAGACAACCAAAAATATTATACTAAAATAAGAAGCAATTTCTAAATAAAATAAATGAATTATAGCTGGTATTTCTTATCAATCAACGTATGTTTGCAGTGTAAATTCATTCAGTAATGAATAAGATGAAGAATAATTTCACGTTTGGTGGAACAACTGAATAGTTAGTTCTGGGTTTATCAGGCAGAGATGGAAAATCAGTTAATGAGGTTACGAACAATTATCGACTGAGATGCACAGATCCAGCCATTATCCACTTGAATGTGCTACACTGGTTAGCGTAAGAAGTTGAAAAAAAACGTTGAAGGTGACTAGATGAAGCTATTGGTTGTTGAACTGAGCTGTGTCAGGCGGTAGACTTCCTGTTTAGAGTACAATAGATAAAGGTAATGGTTTATTGAAGATCTTAAATTACATAGTTAGAAACCAGTTGAATCAGAGCAAAACTATTCATTATGCACCTCCCTTTATATATCAAGTCTTAGCATTATTATATACTTTCCATTCCCCGATTTTGAGCTCTTTTCAAACTATATATTTGACTCTCCATATTATTTTTGATTACATGTTTCCTTTTTTGTTAGCTTCATGTCTAGACACACTGTTATAAGGTGTAACAACTTGGACAGATTCACATCTATGCCAAAAGTTACTAATGGACTAAGTTGCAGTCCTAAAAAAACACGTGTTCTAAATAACACCCAACTGAATAACTGTTGATTTACAAGAGACACAACTGATTCGGTGTATTCTAAATCCATAAATAGCGGAAATTCACTTTAATCGTTGCTTTTCAATAGTCCATGATGATATGGGAAGATTACATGGATGATTACATGTCTGTTTGAGAAAATGTAGAAGTTTTGAGAAATGTATACATTTGTTCCCAGCTTTCAACTAAGGATGATAATGGTGATATATGTGACATTCACTAAATACAATATACTAGAGGCATCGATGACCATACAACATTGAGGTCAGACTTTGTGATCGACAAACTCTAATCACCAATAAAACAACAGGAACAAATTGTTTATATAGGATTCCTTAATTCTTCTACAATTATAAAAATCTACATATTTCATATATGTGGAAAAAGTTGTAACTTTTGAAGTCACAAGTTGAATGCATCGATTTTAATGTTATTATACTCGTTGCTAACATTGTTTATTTTAGATATTTTACGGGGTATAAAGAAAATTCCAATATATTCTAGGTAATATCAAATTCCATGTGAAAGAGATTTATAAAGTAATCAAAATTAGTAACGTATACTTTTACAAACTCTTACTATATCGGGACCGTTTAATTGGGCAAGTTTCAAAGTAGCCAAATCAACACCTAGGAGAGTTTTTAAATACGAAGAAATACATTGAGGAGTGAAAAAGTGTGCAAAAGAGGAACAAGTATACATACACATAAACTCTAATATTCCATACATATGCAATAAAAAGATAACCTTGTATACATGTATAGTGATCCAAGTTGTAAGAACACGCAGCTCAACAAAATGAAATTACCAGGATGAAAACAGTATTAATACTAGTAGTAGTAGAAAAAAATTATGTATGACGAGTATGATTCGAAACATATTTTGCGGAATAAAATGTTAGTCAAGATCTAATGGAACACGAAAAATAAATGTAGAGAGAGATTTCGAATCATATCATCTGATGTTTCATACGAATGGCTACGACAATCGCACAGACTCCAACATGACAGTCGCGCGTACCTACCAACATAACTCCTATTAATAGTTAGTGAACATCTGGACCGACGCCATGTTTTAATTTAACCTTGCTAACTAACCTTTACAAAATATAATCAACACGGCTAAAAATATCGTCACGCTTGAAAATAAAGTAACCAAAAAGATCTAACACTAAAGGAACTTTGCTCTTATAGATCCCCAAACATGCGGCTTTTTACGTAGAAACATGCGTATGCATTGCACTATCTCTAAATTAAACCGAAGAGCCAACTATCCCGATGATTTGTTTGCTTTGACTACATTATGATCACCATTTTCCCCTAACTTCGCTATCATTGAACTTCGTGGTAAGATTACATAAACAATATTTCTTTAATAAACAACCACTCAACAATCAATCCCATATGTCATGGGAAGGGGAAGTAACTTAGTCACTGACTTTAATATGATAGCTGACACGTCAATGAATACGTTGCTGAAAGATCTACCAATACAATATTATATTTCAAAAGTAAGTTACGAAAATAGTAACAAGAAGATTCAGTAACTGTGACAAAAACGACCAGTTGCCACCCAATACAAACGCATTCATTCTCTTATTTTTACCAAAAATATACAATAAATTATTTTATTTTAATTGTAAACGAAGTAAAATTGTATCTATGACTTAAATATAAGTTATGTACAAAGCTGCTTATAAAATGACTTGGATAGATTTAATGAGACTTAGTATGCCAATTAACAATAAGGAACAAAAAACCCATTGAACAGACACGAAAACAAAAGACTATTCTTCAATTGTCAAGCTAAAGTATCTCAAAAATAATTTAATAAACACTTTAAAAGGAAATAAAACTTTCGAAGAAAACGTGTTTTTTCTATGATAATTTAAAATAATGTTTAAACATTGTTACGTAACTTAAGCTATGTATATGCAATACAAAGACGTATTCAAATGCAAACAGAAACACAATACATTAACTGTATACTAAGTCAACAACGTAATCATTTTTTTAATTGATTGAAATATACAGTCACATTTCCGATTTAATATATGCATATAAAGTAAAATTTAGGTAAAATGCTGTAATGAACAGGAAGCAAAGATACAAACCCATTGATGTAAATTAATTTTAAAAAATCAGGTTCATGTACAAAACATCCTGCGCAATGACTGATGATCCAATCTAGCTACCTCAATTAAAACAAGTAGAGAAGAGCTCGAACTTACGACTCGGTAAAAAAAAAATCAAATCTTAATGAATACAATAATAAAATATTACTAACAACCGAATAAATAACAAATCATATGATGAAAGTAAGTTACATAATGTGGAGATGAACATAGGTTCAAGAAAAAGATATGAATTCATCAAATGAAAATCATTGTAAGATAATCGAGAAACTTAGAATCTAAGGGAAGATAAAGAGTGAATACGCTTGAACCATTGCGGATGATCCTGAGTTATCAGTCAAAGTCTCTAACCACTGGTCACCACTATAACTTCACTGACCTCAATCAGGTAGTCTGAAACTATCTACAGAGCTCAGTTCAAAAGTCGGTGTCTTCATGGGCTAATTCTATGTGCTTTTAATTTGTACATTAAATTAACCAACTGTGATCTGATAATGTCTTTCATCAAACGATTACCAACTCAAAACCTAACCAGTTGATCAATAATCCCATCAATAACCCAATGTATGGATTCCAATTTAAATGGTTGAATAAAATTGGGATCATTTTACTTCTTATTTAAAAATATAAAGAGGAAAGAAGAGAGAAATAATCCTATATAGAAATGTATCTTTGTTTAATTTTGTCACAAGCTACAATAGTAGGTCATAAAAAATATATTAAAATGAACAAGAATAAAAGAAAAATATGAAATCCATAAGCATAAAGAGGTAATGAGTAATAAAGTAACACCAACATAGAGAAGTCAAGAACAAATATTTCTAGGTTGATTAATGAATACAGTGGTCTTGAGTGCTGTTAGAGGTATGAAGGCGGTTATCACTTCCCGGTTGCCCACACCGTGGAAGGGTTGTTCTGGAGGTACCTGAAAAGGGAATTGGATTAGAGGTGGTCTTAGTGACCTGGGAGCGTGACCGCAGTGCCCAAGGGACAACTGTTTGAGGTCGGTCACACACGACCTTTTTATGAGTACTTTTTGTGTTAGCTCCGTACTTGTTGAGACCTTACCGCCGGAGACGGATACCCGTGGGATAAGGCGAGGTGTGGATTTGTAGGGTCGACCTTTTCTAACCCCACCCCTCCTTGTGGGAAGGCAGCATCGCTGTCATGCTGGTTGTCTGAAGGAAACACCTTACTGCTGTCACACCTCTATGCAGTCAGCAGTACGACTTCGCCTTCGGACCTTGGGTTTGTTGCTTTTAGTCTTACCGCACTTCAACCGACCTGTCTGACATGGTAGGACCTTGAGGAACAGTTGTTCAAGCCAGTATAGCTCGGTTGCTTCATCACGATAGGCAAGCCCGACCACTACGTCAAGGTAGCAACAACGGTCGTGAAATGCTTCTATGCTATTGTGGTAGATTACTAACTGCTGATTTAAATGGTCAATGACTTCAAGAATCGATTATTTAGCTTGACGATGACCACATCAGATATTTTTTACATTTCACTTCAACTTTACTTACAATACTGTATCAAACTAAGCGACAGTTTAACCTGACACCTCAGAGGGTGAATACTGAATATAATTGAATATACTTCTTACAGATTTACCCATAAATTTTATACTGATGAAGTTACAGTTATAAGAAGATTCAATTTCGAAGTTTATTCTGATAGGATCTATCAA
The DNA here is from genome assembly GCF_000699445.3 of Schistosoma haematobium. Classification (NCBI taxonomy): domain Eukaryota; kingdom Metazoa; phylum Platyhelminthes; class Trematoda; order Strigeidida; family Schistosomatidae; genus Schistosoma; species Schistosoma haematobium. The sequence continues at coordinate 42,750,453 of NC_067195.1, forward strand.
TTGCTTTGTAGGCTAAGATTTGGAAATATGAAAAAAAACCTTTTGGGATAGGAAAAAGAGACGTAACACCTCACCTTTATTTGATTTTATAGCGAATAAAAGGAGAATAGAGAATATAGCATCTTGATCTGAACCGGAACCAATTTCCAAAGAACGAAATAAAGATCTTAAAAAAACACGGCCAGATAGATTTGATAAGTCAGCATCGATCGTTTTATCGTTTTGTTCAAAAACGACTGATGAATTAGATGATGAATCTTCAATTTTAACTGGGGATTTTTCAATAGATGCATCTAAAAGAAAACAATTAAGAAACAAATGGACGTTTATAAAATTGTTAATTTACAGTAAAACCTGTAATCAAGTCACAAGGTCATAAATACAGGATGAAAGCAGAGTTAAATGTTATATTCTAGAACAACATATGGCTAAAATTTGAGGAAGACTTAGAGATAATTGGTCAGCTCATTAGTTATGAACAACATGGAACCCTGTATATATACATAATAAAAACAACTGTCCAAATTTTCACAATTTGCATAAATTCAATGAGGCAGGAAGTTAAAAAAAAAACCGCGAAAGGTGATCAGACGAAATAATAGTACCAATATAGTAGAATTGTGGTATATGCTACTTATGTCTGCCGACATAAGTAGTATGTAACACCAATCAGGAGTGGAATGCCTGGTAGCAGAAGGTTGAGAAGATCGAACCGAAGAGAATGGCAATGTAAACAGAGAGTAATTGTAATAGCAATGAAGGAACGATGTAGTTTGATACAGATGATTGAGGATTTGCGAATGAAATATTTAATGTGTGGTTTTCACATTTTATGAAAGGACTGTAACTTTGTATTAAATAACAAATTAGTTGCCCCTACATGAGCGTTCATTCACTGCAGAACAATAAACATATGAAATATAATAATTCAGGAAGAAATGAGTTAAACTATTTAACTGAAATAACACTAAAAATTAGAACTTGAAAGTACATGGAGAATGAATTCCATCCGATCCACTTTCACCAATTTCGAGTTATATTACCAAAGGATTTCAATCACAGACTATTAATTATCTCTTGGATCATATTCATGAGCTTTGCACCTACTAACAAAACTCATATCAACGCTTAGTGAAATCATGGATTGGTGTGACTTCTTGAGATTGTTTATCATTAGCGTGCTTCCGATCTACTACTCTACTACACAATATATATCACCAAACAGTAGGTGGTGACTACAACTTGGGAAAAATCATTTAACTTCTCGTGATTAATTATCATACTCAAATAAGGTCATAACTGACGTTATACAACATTGGAATATGTGAAAACATTTTGATGAGTAAATAAAGAATTTTATCTTGTCTAGGGTTTCTTTAAAACTACCTAACCCCCCTCCCTAAGATCAACATGGGTGTTTTTTCTCCTACAAACGCGGAAGAACAGGTTTAAACGTAATATATCTTTGAATATACTTTCTTAAACGTTTCATTGAATAGCATAGTATTCTAAACAGATGAAAGATAATTCTGAAATCATAAAAAGAGGTATTAAAAGACGATGTAACTGTGAGTAAAAAGATTTAGTATAAATAATTGTAAAAAAATGTCCTCCATAGAAATATCGTTAATGTATAAATTAGAAATAACAATTAGCTGAAAATGTAGTCAATCATAGTTGGTCGTGAGAAGCTGACATAAGCGGAATCGCCGGGTGTTTTAAAAATAATTCATTCAAATAAGCTAACTAATATGCACGAAGACAAACAGTCACATCAATTAATTTGTTGATGAAAACAATCAGAAATTAAATATTGATTAAAACTGATTATTTGATTTAGATCATTGAATATATTAACAGACAAGTCCTTATAACAGTGAATGATCTACCTAATGCTATTTATCCCATACTCTTGTACACAGTGAAGTTCATTGCACGGATTCATGACGAGAATTGTTTGATGGTAAATCAGTTTACTATAAGTTATTTTAAAATCATAATTCTTCTATGTTTTCTGTATCCCAACGCGTATTCAATTGATTTTCATTGGTATTTAACTCCGTGAGCAACAAAACACCCACAAGTCATAAGAATTCGTTTTTTAAAGTTGATTGTAATCTAGAGATGTGAGTGCAAGACAGCTTTCATATCCTATGATAAATCATCTGACTTTGGTTATCACTTAGTCACATTAAAAGGATGATTTACTAGTGTGATATGTGATCTTTACTGTTGAAATAATATTTGGGTATCACCTTAATGAGACTTTCCATTTGGTAAATATACAATTAGAGTCATAAACCCCATTACAAAACAGAAAGAAATTGTTCGAAGATTTTACTTTTCAGAAACACAATCGGAATTTATGCGAAAGAATTAATCTGATAACCAAGAAAATATGTTAACATGTATGCGTTTAGTTGATAGAATTCATCGAGTACAGTTTGTGACTGTTTTCTCTTGAGCATGCAGCCTACATGATTGTTGTTAGTCACTCCACTTATGTCATACATTTACGGAAGATTTATACATTACCTAATCCAAATTACACAACCTCATATGTATTCGGATTAGAGCTAGCACACTGTCATTAGGTTACTAACAAAGTAACGCTAAAGAATAAACAGGGCATTTGCCAGCATGTAAGCCATATTGAATTACCATATTGTTGAAACTCCAAATAGTTTAAACTACTCTAATTCTGTACAATGGTATCAACAACTAACCACGGGAACTGACATTTGGTATGGGTTCTATTACTTTGTAATCAGCAATTATTGTGACATGAACTAATTCCATTCCCACCTCGACACGTGACGGTTGGTGTAGAGGGGGTAAGTAGGAAGAAAGCTAAAGCGATTAAATCAAAAAGTGGAATTAGTTCACGAAAACACCGACTTTTGAACTGAGCTCTGTAGATAGTTTCAGACTACCTGATTGAGGTCAGTGAAGTTATAGTGGTGACCAGTGGTTAGAGACTTTGACTGATAACTCAGGATCATCCGCAATGGTTCAAGCGTATTCACTCTTTATCTTCCCTTAGATTCTAAGTTTCTCGATTATCTTACAATGATTTTCATTTGATGAATTTATATCTTTTTCTTGAACGCTATCTTCTATAACTAATATTTACTGCTACCACTTATACTGTTACTACCTACACTACACTGATACCTCACTGTGTTGAAGTGATATGGCAACTTCAACCGATACACATATGTGCCAGGTTCTATGTACGGCTACATATTACCGACTGATTGAAATTAACTCTGTGACTAACACAATGTTACATCAATATGATTAATTGTGCATACAATATAAACAACTGTACGGTTAATCTATCTTGGTAGCCTACATTACGCTAAAAGGATGCTCATTTACATGTTTATTATCTTCTAAAGTTACCATCTAACTTTAGCAACCCTTTATGACAGTAAAGCATTACCACCGAAAAGTACAATTATATTTTGAACCTATAACATATTGGTGGATATCATAAGAACATCATAGTTAATGTTAGAGTAAAGGAAAATGTCGATTATCCTTTCTTACAATAACTTAGCCAATGAAAATAACTAATAATCCGAAAGTCAAGTTAACTGATATTTAATTTATTGGGATAATGGAAACTAATATATAAAAAACTACACATCACTTGAATTCATTGAAAATAAATGATCAACTTCCTTTCATAAGCAGATCAATAATCAGGACGGAAAATGTTTCACAGTACATCAATTTACTGATAATTAAACAAAACTATGTCGATGATGATGTGACGATAATAATAATTATTATTATAATTATAACATTCAGAAAAACAAACCCATACACGAATCTTTACAGCTGTTAGGAGATTGTATTTGTGAATCGCCTGGTGACAGATCAGATGAGCGTTTTTCACATGGATTTGAAGAAATGAATGACTGAACCTGTTTATTCATGAGGGTAAAAATATGCAGAAGAATTTTCTCATTATGGGATAAGTAAAGACAAAATAAACTTACCAAGTGTTGTGTCTGAGCGATTGATTAATATCACTTGCTAAGTTCTTCAATCAGAATTAAGATTACATTTTCTCTGATACACTTCTGTCACTCCGTTTATAACCTAGCGCCCTTAGTCTTGACTAATTATACATTCTGATCGACACAATCAACCTTAAGCCATCGTAAGCTTATTGATCGGCCTATATGCAATGACTTCAATCCTCAACCCTAAGTCTGAGAAGAAAGCCGTAGCCAAACCTCTATACTATATTTTGAAAAGCCTCTCCAGCAGCTATCCCAAGCCCTCATTAGCTTATATGCCCGACAAAACCAACAACATAAAATAGAAAATCATCGTTATTACACAAACATGTCAAAAGTGACTGTCAACTAGGAAAACTGTAAATAGTTGATTAGCGATAATATAGGAACAATAAAACGTACAGTAATATGTAGTGGGTCAAACGGACGCTTACAACAACTCAGTCAGTCAGTAACAACGTGAAACTTCGTACGTACATACATTGGTTCAAGTTGCCATACCACATTAGCACACAGATACAATTATAGATTCAAATTCCGTAGTGGTAGAGGTAGTAGTCAAAAGATGTTTTTGCTTATGCTTAAAGCTAGTATTTGCAAGAAACAAGCGGTTATCTGAGCATAGCTGCAACAGACGGTCGCCATTATCTGTTCTTTGAGCTACGACACCATAAGATCCACCTAGGTGTCTTTCCCTTTCGCTTAGTTTACCTACTTGAGCATTAAAGTCACCGGCCATTATTACTACATCCAAGCGACTAGCTTTTCGGAGAAGGTCGGAGAGCTTTCTGTAAAACTCATCTTTTACATCATCTGCGCTGCAGTCAGTGGGAGAATAGGCAGAGACGACGAAGAGGCAACGACGAGTGTCCCTATCTTTCCGAGTCCTTATTGTTCCGTTTAATCGGACAGCGCATAAACGACTGTCTACTGGGATCCAGTCTAAGAGAGCTAGTTCTGCCCTATGACTCAATGTTATACCTACGCCAGCGAGGCCATGGGAATCAGAATCAGGGCTTCCAGATACACGAAGCGTAAATCGAGTTGGTCCGTTACTTTGACATTGTGAGGTTAAATGAATGACACTACTCGGACCCTGTATGCGCGTTTCGGAGACGCAACACACATCGGTGGCGCGAGATTCTAAAGTCCTAGCTAAGAAAGCCTGTTGTCCTATTTGGCACAGTGTTTGGACGTTGAAAGCTCCTACATGTAGTTTAGAGCGTGGTTTCAGGAAACCAAGGAATAACGTTCCGCGTACTCGAATCGTTTGCCCTAGCGGTGCGAGGTGATAAAGGGACGTGAGAAGGGTTAGTCGTGGCAATAAGAGATTTATCTGGATGTAGGAGGGATTTGAATGTGACCAACTTGATCTTGTGTGCTGTTACGGGTTTACAACAAACGGAATACAAAAACATAGTCCGGTTACTCAGTAGTTACACAATGTAAAAATAAACAACAATATTGATGAAGATAGTCTAAACAGTAAGAACCTCTCCAATACTCGTTCTGTTATAACATTAGCAAGTAAAGGCTAATGGTATTGCTCAGACACTAAAAATGAAGTAGATGTAGCCAGCTGGGTTCGAACCCATCACGCAGAGGCTGATACGTGAATTCTCCAACCACTAAACCAATGTTTCAGAAAAACACTATAAATAACATCATAAGAAGTTCCATATTGAAATAAGATGAAAAATTTATACATTAGTCCGATCAGAAATCAGCCAAATGAGAAGTGCACGCGATTGGACCAGAAGTGGTTTACATTTCGTAGGAATGATAAAACACACCACTGGTGGCTTTATTTTCTGAAGGATATATGTATGTATGTATGTATATACGTACAAGCATATTCGGTTAGTCAGTAAACTTTCTTTCTTACTCTCAGCCTTCTTCACTCGAGTAGCCGGTTGGGTTCATATTCACAAGAAGACTGAATAACAGTATCAACTATCGAAAACTGTGGGTCACAACAAAAATATTTAACAATTAATTGATTCCTGTACTGTACTGCTATACCGCTTATAAATTTATTCACGAGTGAATCCTTATTATACCTAAAATCATCGTATTCACAAATGACAGTCCTGATACATTCCAGAGTTTTAGAAATCCGTGAAAACTAAGAAATAAATGCTATTTAGCTTTCAGAGTGATATAAAGTTAAACATATTAGTGCCTGATATAATAGCGCGAGTAGTATGTAAGTTTAACTAATGGGAGTATTGTTATATTTTTACGGCGTATTTAGTAGACCCTTGGATTTTTGTGTCCCTATATTTGAGCTGATGTAAACTAGACCACTAAAGCTGTGATTAGTGGAGTTCAATCCGTGCCGGGTAGAGACAGGTATCTACTTCAGGCAATGGATGAATGTTTACGCAACCATGTGTCACTGATTGTCCCAATATAAAAAAGGGATCAAAATGATCCTGTGATAACCATAGAGGGATTAGTTTGACTAACACAGCGTCTAAAATACTAGCCTCAATGATTATCAGATGCCTAACAAAAACTCGTGAGCAGCGAACATGAGAAAATCAGGCTGGCTTCAGACCTGGTCGTGGCTGCACCATTCGTCAGACCTTAGAACAGAGGCATGTTTATCAGCGTCCGACAATGATGGCTTTTCTTAACTTAAAAGCAGAATTTGACTCTGTAGATCGAGAGGTTCTGTGGCAGTGTCTGTCATTGAAAGGTTTACCTCAGAAGTACATAAACTTTGTGAAGATTCCTTTTTCGAACACTAGTCTAGTCAGAGCTCATGGCGAACTGTCATCTGATTTTGCAACACTAGGTTGTGTCCGACAAGGCTGTCCAATATGTCCATTTCTGTTTAATTTCATCATAGACTTACTACTGCAAATAACGTTCTCGTCGACTGAATTTTCAGGAATTGGTCTCCTTACAGGAGGTCCACTTAACAAGTTAGAATACGCAAATGACATAGTCCTGTTTGGTGAAGACGCTGATAAAATGTACAGTTTTTTGGTAGCACCGAACAACAATGTCGTGATGTTTGGGATCCGTTTCACCCCTCTAAATTCAAATTGTTGATTCAGGACTGACTGGCCTGCGTCAACACCTAAACTAAGAATAAAGAGTGAAGTAGTCGAACGCATTGACAACTTCACTTATCTTGGAAGTCTGATCAGCCCTAATGGGTAGGGGTCTAACGAAATCTCAGCACGGATTCGAAAAGCTCGTTTGGCTTTCGCCAAATGTCACCTATGGTGAAGGTGAGATATCGGTCTATCGATAAAAGGACGAGTATACTGCGCAGCAGTTTGTTCTGTTCTACTTTACGGCTGCGAAACGCGGCCATTAAGAGTATGAGATACTCGTAAGTCACTAGTATTTGATCACATATTTTTTGGAAATATTACCAACATCTGGGATCACCGGATAAGTAATAGGGAGGTTAGACGCAGCGTATCAGAGCATGACGGTAAACTAGTTGATAGGGTTGTGAATCAACATCGACTGAGATGGTTGGGCCACGTGTTACGTATGCCCAAACACCGATTACCACGACGTGCAATGCTAACCGGTGTTGGAGATGGTTGGAAGAAGGTTGGGGGCGGCCAAACCAAAACGTGGCACCAGTGCTTGAAGTCACTGACTCCTAGTTTGAGCCATGTTGGTAGATGCAGACTACTTGGTTGGGGTCCGCGTGACTATCGTAACGAATGGTTGGAGACTCTTGGTGACATGGCTCAGAATCGACCACAATGGCGTAGGTGTATACGCTCTTTGTCTTCCCTTAAACAGTGAGATTAAAATTACCTTATGCTTTTCATTCTACGAACTAATTTTTTTTATTATATTCAATCCTTCTTTTATATATTACTACCATTGAAGTAACTACTTCTATGAATTTGGTGATCATCTTGCCGTGCTAATGAGGTGTGGCAACTTGAACCGACGCATATATATGCCTGGTTCTACGTTGTAGCTGATTCACTGAATGTGATAAAAAGTATATATGCATAATAAATATGAAACGAATATGAAATTAGTATGGGAAGTTTAAAGAGACTGTTGAACTTTCACGGTTTACATTGCGGACTGATCTTAGACAAACATTGAAAAACAAGAAGCACTGAGTAACTGTTTCATCTTAGTGTAGGACTCCTCAGCCGTACTCGTCCGCAGCTCTAGACCACTGAGCCGACAACCATTAGTGTATATGTCTGGTCTTAATCGGCTCGCGATATTGTGCGAAAACCCAACAATCTATACAAACCCCCTATACTAATAACGACCATGTGCTCATTAGCGACTAATTCTAAGAGTCCCAATGAGAAGCTGTGACTAATAGAGTTCATTCACATTGATTAAGAGATAGTTAATCACCGTATACAATGAAAAATGGACGCACAATATCACGAATTGTGTGAAGTTGGACAAGTACACACTAAGATGATGGTCCAGTTGGTTAGAGGATAATGCCTTCACCCCAAAACTGAAAGTCTTGGTTCCGATCATCGAGTGAAGTTCTGAATGAGTACGGCTGAGGAGTCCTGTACTAAGACGAAACGGCTACTCAGTGCTTCATGGTCCCCAATAGTTGTCTCAGATCAATCCTCAGTGTAAACCATAAGAAAATGGAATTATTAAGTAACTGTAACTTAATGCATGTATAATGTAATACGATTTATTTCTGAAATAAACACAGTCAGTCATATAGTATAACAATTTCTAAACACATTATAATTGCGCAAAAACATGTAGACATTGTTTATATATTTTAACTATTTTTAGGACTTCTTTTATTATATTTTTATAATCGAAATTTCATCACATTTCATAATATTTCAAGGAAAAACATTAATTTTGCTCCAATTGTACGAATACGGTGGACGGAGGGCATACATGTATATAGAATAAGTACGAAACTATCACTAGCCTCTCCTAATTCAGTAAACCAGTGGTCCTTTACTCATTAACTTGCTATAAATAAAAATAATATATTTGTAATATCCCAATTAGTATAAAAGTTAGGTTTTTCTACTCATTGGGATATAACTGCTCAGTTTATTTGGAATTCAAACCTTAGTAATGATACTTACAAACTCATTAACTTGCTGTTTTAAAATGGTTTGAAACCAGCAACAGAGACAATAAATGCACGCATGTTATCGTTTATATCTTGAGTTCAGTATTATCATTCCATACTCTTTACTCAGCAGTTTTATTTACTCTTTTTGAAATATATTCCTATATGTTTAGTTTTCTATTATCATTGGTACTATTATTATTCCCAATCATTGTCTTTTTTTAGCTTGTTAGCATTTTTGTTGTGCTAATGTAATGTAACAGCTTACAGCAATCCATATCTGTCCCAGATTGTGTGTTGTTTACGACTGACTGACCTTATTTCTACGGCAAATATGAAGGAAATTCTACCATTTTTTAAAGTCGCGTCAACCGGATTTTCACGATACTCGAGACGAAGAAAACGTCAGAACTACTTGTGTCTTAAATAGAAGTTAGCTTTTCACCCATCTTTGTTATCAGTTAATATGACCTCCAATGATTAAAACTTCCATAATTTCATATTTTAATTCGGTAAAAATATTCGAAATGATGTGACGATTGTCATTTCTCGACCTGATCTTCACAAGAAATTACATGTGACTAAAATATATGTTTCTTTAATGTAAAAATTCATTAAATTTAGACAGTCATAAGTACAGATCATGATGTTACCAAGGAAAAATAAATGAAAAATGCCCTAAGGTTTCATGAGTTATGTGAAGAAATAGAACATTTTCCCTTTTCACCGCCTTCCAGGATAAAGCAGCCGGCCATCAACCCTTAGGTTAAACATTGAGACCACACTCCACTCATTTCAGTTCGAACAGCCGAGTAGTATTGTAGTGAAGGAAAGCACAGGAGAGGACAACCGATTATATTTAGCGCTGTGTTAATCGGTATTCAGACATACGTAACACGTGGCCCAACCATCATTCGCTAATATCCTGCGTCTAACTTCACTATTACTTATCCGGTGATCCCAGCAAATGTTGGTAATATTTCCAGAAAAAATGTGTGATCAAATACTGGTGACTTACGAGTATCTTCTACTCTTAATGGCCACATTTCGCAGCCGTAAAGTAGAACAGAACGAACTTCCACGAAGTAAGTCTTCATACGTAAAACATGTAGCTCATAGGGAGGTATCTATGCTTGTACTTAGTAAATAAGTTCCATATAATTAGATAAAGCTAAACCCTATTGAATTCATATATTTAAACCAAACTATTCCATGAATGACCACTTGCCAAACCGTTGATTTTCACTGTCTACATAAAAAATATCGTTTCCGTTGTGACGGCCCAACTGATTTGCGACTGTGTTGGCCAAGCTGTTAATCTTTGTTCACAAGACCAATAATCGTCTAGAATCTCAACTGAATGAACTTTTATAAAAAAGCATGACGTACCTTAAGAGAACAAAACTACCATTGTATACACAAAATAATCGACGTAAATATAGTCTAACTACGAGTTATTTGTAAACCAATTAATGGATAAACAGTCAAGAATAGAAACATGTCGCAGAAAATATATAATGATTATACACTTCAGTTAGTTAAAACAACGTTCTTATAACTAATACACCATTTTCATGCAGTACGATAGAAATTTTAAACAAATCAGAAATCTGTATGATTAGAGGTTGACTATAATTTCCAAAGTAATAATAATAACAGTTAAAACCCTGTCTATTTTAAACTCACGTAAGTTTCTGTATTCTTCTCCACTAGTTTTAGTGGAGCCACATTGGGTGGCCATAGAACAGACATCAATGTCGGTGTTACACCTTTCGCTTGAGTTAATCCATGTTCTAATGATTCACTAGGTTGAGAAAATATCAATGGATTTTTGGATGTCACTGAATGTATTAAGTAGGTAGTTAATCTTTGCCCAGGTGATGCCTGGTCAGAAGCTCGTAAAGACACAGTGGCAGCAATTAACGTTTTAGCAATGATCATTGCTGGATCATCATCACATGCAGTATCATCAGTCTCTTCGTAATTTAAATTTCTTTGAAAACTTACAGAACAATCCTGAGTTGTGGGGTCATTGAAGACAATTTGTGAATTGGAACATGGTATATTACAAGGTATTATTAAGCCAGGCAATGTGAGATCGCCAATTAGAATAGCTTCCGTAAGTAAACAGATTAGTCGAGTATCACGTAGAAATAAATACATATGAATTAGTGTAAACACTGTCACGGAATAGGATAGACGAGGTCTACGAACCTTTCAAAATAAATAAATCAAAAAATTAGTACCGTTTCATTGTTATTAAAAAGAAACGAAAAATTGGTTAGATCGTAATACTTGTTACATATACAAAGCCTGTCCCGTTATTACTATACTGTTGGAAACATTATAAAACATCATTATCAATGACTAACTTATCATTAATACAGTATCAATATTATGACACTAACTGTTAATTACTGTAAAGATAATGATTCAATTCACTTGATTTTTAATTATTCAATCTTGGCTCTAGATGCCATTCTTTTGATTTAGAGTTTGGACAGCCAGATAACATCATCAACTTGCATCTATAAGATCTGCCTAAAACCCTAGTACATGAAGAAAATGCACGTAGTAAATAATGTGCATAGTTGTTATTAATCTTATATAATGCGCATAAACACAAATAGTTCTAAAAAACAACCTCATATTCTTTGAAATGCTTAAATACCACACAAATAATCGATCACTAAAATTCTTACTAACAATAAGATGCTACATATTCTCATATGATACCTAAGTAAACTCATGGACAGAGGTTACAAAACCATAAGCTGATTAGAATATTTTCTTCTCAAACAATATTTTGCAAACACTAATGTTTTCTCACAAGCACTGAGTCGTGCTTTTTAATGTGGTCTATCCAAGTAGCATAATGGTAAGATCAATATGAACAGTTTTCTCTCCTTAATCAAGACCTTAGCCATCTGGTGTGCATATTTGTTAGGTTTTACCGATCAACTTTTGTTCCAAAATGGATCCAAACTAAAGAGTTTAATAAACAGAGGATCAAACCGTTAACCTAACCCTGTATAGGCTGTCTACTCGAACACTACTGGTCGAGTCAGAATTTATGGTGACCTGTCATTGAAATTGAAGACTTCAAGCGGTGTTCGTCAGCGTTATCTTTTTTCTCTATTTTTATTTAACTTTGTGATAGATATCCTTCTACATATGACATTCATCATCTGACTTGTCAGGAGTCGATCTTCTGCCAGGAAATTCTCTTGTTGGTTTGAAATACTCAGGTGATACAGTTCTGTTTGATGAAGACGCTGACAAAGTGTAAGGTATTCTGGACGCCGTAAGCAACAATGTTGACATTTCTGGGATGAGTTTCTCTCCCTCCAAATGCAAAACGTTTCTTCAAAACTGGTTTATATCAACGCCTGAACTAGTTATAGGGAGTGAATTAGTTGGGTACGTCGATCGGTTCATTTATCTTGGAAGCCTCTTTAGTCCTGATGGACTGGTGTTTGACGACATCTCAGCAAGAATTCAGAAAGCTCAATCAGTTTTTGCCGACTTTCGTTACTTGCGGCGTTGGAAAGATCTCCGCCTGGAAACCAAAGGATGAGTTTACTGTGCAGCAGTTAGATCCATTCTCGTTCGTGCCTGCGAAAAGTGGTCATTTTAAGTAGAGAATATTCGCAGGTTACTAGTTTTTATCATTGATGTCTTCAAAGCATTGTTCATTTATGTTGGGATCATCAAGTAGGGAATTCTAAGGTTAGATGCAGAGTACTAGGTAGTTAAGGCAAACAGATGGATGAGGTAGTCAATCTTTATCGAATGAGATGGTTAGAATATGTATTGCGTGTTCACATTCATCGAATTGTTCGATGAGTGATAATGGCTGTTGTAGGGGAGTAAGTTGAAAGAAAGCTAGTTGTAGCCAAACCAATACACAGCAGAAGTCCATGAAGATACTAACTGTCAGAGTAACCCTAGTAGGCATTCTCAGATTACCGAATCGGACGGCGAGTTATTGTCGCGACCAATGGTTAGAGACTTCGAATAACATGACTCAGAATCGTTCGCAATGGTTTGGGTGTATCCACTCTGTTTTCAACTCCACCTGTATCTCTTCTAGAGTTACTGCCGGTCCCAAGCCCGGGTAAAGGAGGAGGTTTGAGCATGGGGTCGACAACCACATCCCGTACAAAACAAGTGTGCTAAAAAACGCCAACCAGATTAAACAAATGAAAACATTTAAACTCTACCCTGAGAGTTGAAGGAAGAATTATGACGCCTCATACAGAAAAACAAAATTCTTAGGAAGTCACAAGACTGATGCCCATTCTAACAGCAAGATCAACAATTTTTGTAGGGACATGGAACATCCTGAAAATGTGGGAGACCGGGAGGACCAATCAAATAGTTCAGAAAATGAGGAGATACAACTTGGCAGTACTCGGAATCAGCGAAACCCATTGGACCCAAGCTGGACAGAAATGGATAGATTCGGGAAAGATGCTGTTGTACTCTGGTCACGAAGAAGAAAATACTTAGCACACTCAGGGAGTGGCTCTGGTGCTGTCCAAAAAGCACGTGATGCACTTGCAGGATGGAAGTCTCACGGACTCGGAATCATCAAAGCATCTTTAAAAACAAAGAAGGAGGGACTTACAATGAATGTCAAGCAGTGTCATGCACCCACCAATGATACCAATGACGACAATAAAGATCAGTTTTAAAGGAGGCTGCAATCAATCATAGCGAAGTGCCTAGGTAAAGACCTGACCATCCTGATGGAAGACCTAAACGCCAAAGTCGGAATGGACAACATCAGGTGTGAAGACATCATGGGACAACATGGACTGACTAGAAGAAAGGAACGAGAATGGTGACAGATTTTCGAATTTGTGTGTATTCAACAATATGCATATATGTGGCACAATATCCCCACACAAACACACACACAAAGCTACATGGGTCTCACCGGAACACACCACGGAGAACCAGATCAATCAGATTTACATCACCGACAAATTCAGATCAATGGAAGATGTGAGAACCAGGGGAGGAGCTGACATAGCTTCAGATCAAAACTAGCTAGTAGTTGCCAAGATGAAACTGAAGCTAAAGAAGCAGTGGACAACGGGGAAACAACATTACATAGGTTCAATGTAGCCTTCCTTCGAGATACCGTCAAACTCGACGAATTCAAGACAACTCTCAACAACAAGTTCCGAACCTTACAGGATCTACTGAAAGAAGAAACTACTATGAACCACAACTACAAAGGGATTAAAGAATCACCGACTTCAACAAGTCAAGAGGTTCTTGGCAGCAACAAGCATCATCATCATAAGGAATGGATCTCTATCAAAACCCTAGACAACATTCACGAATGAAACAACAAGAAGGTAGCAATTAATAACAGCCGAACAAGAGCAGAGAAAGTCAGGGCACAGGCTGAATACACAGAAGTAATCAAGAGAGTGAAGAAAGGCATTAGAGCTGACAAGTAGAAATATGTGGAAGACATAGCAATGAAAGTGGAAAACTCGGCAAGTGAAGGAAATATGAGACAACCATGTGATGCGACGGGGAAAACAGCGGGGAAATATAGTAAACCAGAGAGACCGGTCAAGAACAAAGAAGGCAAGCCAATCACCGAGATTCAAGAACGGAGTAACAGAAGGGTAGGATAATTCGAGGGACTCTTGAATAGACCAGCCCCACTGAATCCATCGGACATCGAAGCAGCACACACAGACCTCATTATAGATGTCACTCCAACAACGATGGAAGAAATCAGGATGATCATCAGACAATATACCAGCTGAAGCTCTGAAGCCAGACATAGAAGTAACTACAGGTATGCTTCACGTTCTATTCAGGAAGATTCGGGAGGAGGAACAAGTGCCGACGGACTGGAAAGAAGGACACCTCATCAAGATATCAAAGAAAGGAGATTTGAGCAAATGTGAGAACTACAGAAGCATCATACTACTGTCAGCACCAGGAAAAATTTCCAACAGTGTGTTATTGAACCGAATGAAAGATTCAATGGACGCCCAACTTCGAGATCAACAGATTGGATTCCGTAAGAATCGGTCGTGTACAAACCAAACTGCGACACTATGGATCATCGTTGAGCAATCAATTGAATGGTACTCGTCACTATACATCAACTTCCTTGATCATGGGAAGACGTTTGATAGCATGGATGGAAAAACCTTGTGGAGCTTTCTTCGACACTATGGAGTACGTGAAAAAATCGTCAACATCATCCAGAATTCATACGACGGACTACACTGCAATATCATGCATGGACGACAGTTAACATACGCGTTCCGATTGAGGACTAGTGTCAGACAAGACTGCTTACTCTCCCCTTTTCTTTATCTTCTGGTGATTGGCTGGATTATGAAGGCCTCCACATCTGAGGGGAAGCACGAAATACGATGGACAGCTTAGAATCAATTAGACGATTTGGACCTGGCCCTCCTATCCCATACACACGAACAAATGCAGATCAAGACAACTAGTGTAGCAGCAGCCACTACATCAGTAGGCCTCAATATGCACATATGAAAAAGCAAGATCCTCAAATAAAACACGGTGAACACCAACCCAATCACACTTGATCGAGAAGCTCTAGAAGATGTGGAATATTTCACGTACCTGGGAAGCATAATGGATTAACAAAGAGGGTCGGATGCAGACGTAAAGGCGAGGACTGGCAAAGCAAGGGCCGCATTCCTACAATTGAAGAACATATGGAACTCAAAACAACTGTCAGCCGACATCAAAGTCAGAATCTTCAATACGAACGTCAAGACAGTCCTACTGTACGGAGCTGGAACTTGAAGGACTACCACAACCATCCCAAAAGGTAAAAGTATTTCTAAACAATTGTCTACGTAAGATACTCAATATCCGTTGGCCGGATACCATCGACAACAACCTACTGTGGGAGAAACCAAACCAGCTTCCAGTTGGAGAGGAAATTAAGAACAGATGTTGGAGGTGGACAGGACAAACTTTGCAAAAACCACCAAACTTTATCACGAGGCAAGAGATAACTTGGAATCCTGAAGAGAAACGGAAAATGGAAAGGCCAAAGAACACACTGTGTCGAGGATTGGGGGCAGACATGAAAAGGATGAATAGCAGCTGGAAAGGATTGCCCAAAACAGAGTTAGATGGAGAATGCTGGTGGGAGGCCTGTGCTCCTCCTCATCAATCGATCACACCGGCGTAAAATCGTAGGCTATCTATCCATTACTGTCACTGACAAACTGTCCTTATTAGTTAAAATAGTTTTGTTTACGGATTCAAGTATATCGTTATTTGAACCAATCTTTGAAACACTTTTGTTTGATTAAAAAACTTCAAATAGTACAAGCTAGACATTCGGAATCCCCTGTTTATCAATATATATATACGTCAAAAAAACAAGATCTCCTAGACTGGATTCCAACAAGCAGTCGTTTGTAGGCTGTCTGACTAAGTGAAGAAGTAAGAACATGGAAGGATGGGGACAAACGGTGTGGCCTTTTCGTCGTCCCTGTTTGCACTCAAATTGACTGCAAGTCGGATAAAGTGAAGGTTGAGTTTTACGGGAAATATTTTGTTCTTCCATACTAGCCAGGCGATTACTCAGTCTCCCTCATTCACAGACACTTTTTGGTCTGTCTATGCATAAATGTTATTTTTTATTTTATAGTGTGATGCGGTCTGGTCTGTTTGTATATAAACTGCGTTTAGAACATGGGTACAGTGGAGACTGGTTGCTAACTTTTAGACTCAAAGAAAGGGCACAAAGAGAAGCTAGAAAACGGTGGACCAATAGGAACTTAGCTGCTGAATCAAGGTTAATAGTGCTGGTCGGACGTGTAATTGACTGTCAGAGGAGATACCAAGCTACCGAGTAATATTAGATGCGAATTAGAATCAGGATTCTGATAGGCGAATTGTCACATGATTTTGACCAGCAATCACAAGATATAATAAAAGCCTGTCGACCTATTTAACATAAGGCCTGAATGGTGAGAGCTCTAACGTGTAGTTTGGAAGGCAATTTCAAGAGATCAGGAATAAGTTTCGTAGACTCGAATAGTTAGCATTGGTGGCACATAGAGATAAAGTCACGGGAGAAAGGCTAGTGGTGGGGATAGGAATATCAAGAAGTGACGAAGGGATTCGATCGTGAACAAGAGGATCTCTAGTGCTGTTAGGGGTACGAGGGCAGTTGTCACTTCCAGGTTACCCAAACCGGAAAAGGATATTTCTTCTTGACGGACCTGATTTATTTATTTATTTAAGCACATAAAAAATGGTACAAAAAACTTAGCACCACACAAACCATTTAATTTGTGTGAGGGCTGAGATACTGCCCAGATGCTTAAACCGAAGCAGGTGGTTTTCTTAGTGAGCCACTCCCCGAGCCTTTGACCTAGAGCACTAATCCACAAGGCAATGGAACAACGTAAGGAGATGCAGCCCCAATGTAGCCAATGACCAACAATAGGTTCATACGCCATTTGTTTCCTCAGGGCCCTGGGGCCCATGTGCACTAGTGGTTTGGGATCAGAATTTTCTAACTCCCCTAGGTGGATCTTCCATATCCACCAATCCGGTCAAAGGGCCAGATATTCGCTTTTCGTCCTCTCGATTTTGAAAAAAACATCTCCTTCGCGAGAAGGCAGTGAGTAAAACTTCCCTGGCAGTTGCTGTATACGCGTGGTCATGTAAGAGTGTTTCGAAACGGAGAACTGACTCTTGATCGTACCAGGGTGTTTTGGGGACCTGAAAAGGAAACTAGGTTATGGGTAGTCTTAATAACCTGGAAGAGTGACCGAGGAACCCAAAGGACAACTGCTTGAGGCCAGTTATACACGATCTTTCTGTGGGAAGTTTGTGACATGTTAACTCCGTGCTTCAAAAGATCTTATCACCGGAGACAGAAATCCGTGGCTTAACATGAGATATGATGTTTTTAGTGTCAGTCTTTTCTAACCCCCTCCTTCCGTTGTAAAGCAACTTCGCCATAGGTACTGACTGCCTGAGAGGAACACCTTACTGCCGTCATACCTCGGTACCGTCAGCAATATAACTTTGCTCTCAGACCATTATTTTGTTACTTTTAGTCTTACCGCTCCCAACTGATCTGCTTAACATGGTAGAACCTAAATGAACAATTTCTTCCTAAGTATAGCCCGGTCAGATCATTACGATAAGCAAGCCCGATCACTACGTCAATACAGAAACCATTCAATGGCGCAAAGAATTTGTGCTTACTGTAAGACACGAAGAGCCTAGGCTATATACCCCACGGGCACGTGAGCACTCATTTTCTAGTAGTTTCAAGCTAAACAATCCAACTGTGCAATTTTACTCTCTAATTTTCAATAGTCTGCCAACTAAAGCCACTTGTTCGTAATGTAAATCATCTTTAGAATATACTTGAAAAGTCTCCACAAAAGTATTTTAGTAAATAAACGATGATTGATTAGACAAAATGACCTATATGGCCACAAAAGATGGCTATGAGTTAATATGAAACAGATGTAGAAAGCAGTTGGAACACAAAAGAAAAAAGTATTTATTCTAACCGAGATGTAGTCAACGACTTGCTTGAATTTACGAGATACTCCTATCAATGGATGAGTAATCCAGAATATTGGTTTTCAGACAGCTTAATCACAGTTACTTTGATTATTATAGTAGACGTTACTTTCTGAATGAAACTAAAACGCCTTTAAATTCATTATAAGAAAATAGATGAACTATTTTTTGCATTGTTTCATTTAAAATTTACCCAGCTATATGGTTCCTAGTGTTTTACAACTCATTAGAGAAGCTAAAATAGTTGCCTACAGTACAGCCGCAGCATAAAACTTTATAAATCCGTTTTCTCTTCAAAATAAACTTTTGAGTTTGTTGGTTATAGGTGGTTGGCTGAAATGAGACTAGGACTATAAATGTGTTGGGGTTGTAAACCCAAGACACGAAACTTAGTCTATGGTGTAATTAACTGTTAGTTCTTACATAAAGTACACAATAAAAACCTAATTAAGCCTAATTAAATGGTGGACGGATATGTGTTAACTTGAAAAATATATCGTATGTGGAAATTAAAACGCGTAGTTTCTTTTTCCCATCACATATATATTCAGGCTACACATAAAAAACACTTGTCAACTTACTGTCCCTAGATTTGTTGTTGCATCCGACTTGTATTGCTTCAATAAGGAGTAGATATGTAACGGTATAAATAATCTCCTCAGTAACTGGTCACACAGTACTTCATTTAAACCTTCTATACCCAGTGACAACAAGTCATCTATGTAGTGTAAATGATCAATATGCTCTGCAACTAAATCTTTCAACTTAGTTTGACACCTATTAAGTAATTACAAAAAAAAATTTCTATTGTTAATGAATTCGTACCAAACATTGAATGAATATTTGAAGGCAAACATATTTACTGTGAAATGAAAACATGATATAACGAAGACACGAACATAAGTAACATGGAAGAACATACCCGGACGAAAATTGGAGAAATGGTAACTCTCTGAACTAATTCATCGATTATTGTAATATTATTGTATTGTTACTGGGTAACTGGGATATGTTTATATAGTGTTTATCTTAAGCTTCCGTTTAACTCACTATCTATTATTGTGTTCTTTATAATTCCTATTTTATTGCCAATCGATTATTCTTAGCTTGCCCTATTCGCAACCACTTTTGGCTTATTTATGAATAACTGTGACTTTATTTTAAAGGTGGGATGAGGCCCAATATGTCTATATAAAAACCCATGTATGTTTGGAATAATGACAGAAGCTGGCTGTTGATTTCTCCTTGGACTTGAGGCAAGGGATAGAGAAGGCTTGAGTATAGCAGACCAATCGGGACTTACTCTACGTCGACCCAAGGTTGACGGCGCTGATCAGATGTGTAAGTGGACAAGTTTAGGACACCAGGACGTAGAAAAAATAGTAGACGCGTCATAAATAAAAGTCGGAGTTAAAATTCTGAGTAGTAGTTTTAACGCGTGATATCGACCAATGATCTTAAGCCACAACATGAAGAATGTGCACAAACAGATATCCCAAAAGTTTTCAACAACTTCAGTCAACAGGCTGCTATGAGTAGTAATATCAACCTACTGCATATTTGATGAAAAGCAATCAACGTAACTTATTGGCCTAATGAATAATGCTTCCAGTTACAAAAGTGAGGGTTACTGGTTAAATCCCAAACGTAACTTATTTTTTCATAACCTTAAAGATCATTCCAGTTTAAGCGAATTAAAAATTGGACAGTAAATATATAAATCATGCCTTAATCCCTAATACAAACTAAATTATATTAAACAACGAACGGAACGTGATATAACACTGTCGTACAGTTTATTTAGTGTTAAGCATCCACAAGAAATTAAAGTGCCACTAAATTTAAATTCTCAGTGTTTTCGTTAATAATTATAAATTTAATAGTTGAATTCATGAGTCAATTAAAGCTAGACCACCATGACAGCCTGGAAACACTGGACGGCCGTTTTGTCCTAGTATGGGACTCAACAGTGCACTTCCACGATTCCGCTCGCGGGATTTCAACCCAGGACCTACCGGTCAAGCGTGCGAACGATTAACCTCTAGACCACTGAGCCAGCATCCAACGGTGTTAATGTCTAACTCCAACCAATCCACGGAATCACGCCACCGTCCACCATTGTCTCCAGAGAGTTGTTACTATCTCACAACAGACCCCGTTGAACTCCACAGAACCCCTTTCTGATTATAAGTATAAATTTGCTGAACGTTCCATTTTAATTACTGTAATACAACTCAAAAATCAAGTATAAATTCATGTTCTAAGCATAGTCAATTTCTATTGGTGAAAACTAATGATACTACCAGGCCGTTAGAACTGAATTAGGCGAAATAGGGTTAAGGAATAGGCCATTAAAATCTCTGCGACAGAACTAAAGAGAACCAAAATCAACTAGAAAATTATTAAACATAGTAGATTTCAATCTTTCATACATCCTGACCCCTTGATAGGCTTAAGAAAAAGCGAGGACAATATTTCCAGAATAGAGTGAATTCATTATATTTCAAGGCTCCTCACCAGTTGCAAACGGCCTAAGTTTACAATCGAAATATTATTATAAAATTGTTATTGCATACCATAATCAATGAAATTTAATTTGAAACGCCTTAAACAAGAGGAAACAATATATTTAACATAATAATTAAGGTTGATTAGTATTTATACGGAAATATTTCGATTGTGAATTTATACCATTCGCAGCTGGTGAGAAGCCTCGAAATATAATAAATTCATTTTGTTCTACAAATATTGTTCACGTTTTATTGACGATTTCAATCTAATCATCTACCTGATAAAGTATAGAATTTTCAGAACTACTACTAAATTGTAAATATAACTATTGAAAAATTTAAGTCTATATATAGTTCTGAAAAATCTGAATTGATCTCCAATATAGCAATGATCTAGAAATCATGTAACTTTAAAATATTAACAAACTGATTCATAAGAGCATAAAAATGGGGTTGAAATTAAAATACATCTACATAAAGACGCAACAAAAAACTAAAAAGTACATATACGATAATAATTGATTATTTAACATTTTCACTCAAATAAAACGAATTCATCTGCATACTGGGCGTCCATAACCACAAGTTCCTAATACTCTAACAACCTGAGAAAATCTACACTTTGTTATATAAAACTCATTCCCGATAACTTATATCCTAGTCATTGGACTTCCCTCTCTTTTCCTTTCTCGTCACATGTCCTATTAACTCAATATTATACACAGCAGAACGACGTACTAGACGTCTTTACAACTGACTGGTCTATTTTAATCAACTTAGCGAATATATGAAAAGAAGGGAAAAAACATGTGGAATAGTAAGTGTTATATGTATTATATACGATGAAAAAATATCACTTACTTATGGCAATCAATATCTAATATTGTATTACCTATTGACCACACAAGATGTGAGAAGTAAATTAATGAAGTCTGATGGTGAATAAACTCCAAAGCAGCTTCATCTTTAACTATTAACAACAAAGAACACATTGGTTAAAAAATGAATCAAAACAAAACGATAAACAACTAATTATGATAAATCCTACCTTTATGTACATTTAGAGTGATAGTACGTACAGCAATACGAACCATACCCTCCGGGTGAGCGAACAATTTAATCGCTTCAACATATAAATTAAACTCTCGACGAGACTAAAATATAATAATGATAATGAACAGTTTTTAAATGCGTTTTTAAAACAGCATTACCTCAATGTAGAAAAAGCTGATGGTATTTACGTTGAGACGAAAGGATAATATTTTTAGAAAGGAAATATAATAAGCCATCACCTAAGAGAGAGAAATAGAAAAGGGTTGACAAATAGCTATGTGGATCTACTTCTTCGTCGGTGAAATCAAAACGATGCGTAATGATAGCATTTGTATGATTGTTTGACAGAAGGTAAT
This sequence comes from Schistosoma haematobium, assembly GCF_000699445.3. Taxonomy (NCBI): domain Eukaryota; kingdom Metazoa; phylum Platyhelminthes; class Trematoda; order Strigeidida; family Schistosomatidae; genus Schistosoma; species Schistosoma haematobium. The sequence continues at coordinate 42,773,044 of NC_067195.1, forward strand.
CTGAAGAAAAAATTCAAATAAGGCAAATGAATACTTACAGATAGCTGTTTGATTTGTTATATTTTCAAATAAGATATTTAAAGTTTGTAGTAACTGAACACATATTCTTCGACTTAAATCTTGTTTCATATACTGCAAAAAGTACTCCAGAATATTCTTTTCAAGAAAAAAGCTAAATAATATTTTTTTTTAATGAATCAGAAAGTTACTCCATGACTGAACTATCATTTTGATCACCCCAGATTAAAATTTCTGCAATTAATCGAAGAGCTTCAACTAGTATCCCATAGTTTTGTTCACTAACAGCTCGATTCTTTTGTAACACGGAGTGAAGATATCTATGGAAATAGAGGATAAATCAAACTCCGAGTCTTGGTCAACTTCGATCGAATTACTGAGAAGAAACAGTTAACTGGAATTCAAAAAACTAGCAAAAAATATGTAATCAACTAGGGTACGAATTCTATGAGAGACAAACATTTAACTTTACGTAAGAAACATGTGGTCAACAAGTGGCTTACAGAAATATGATTTATTCGCAAGTCAGTCAGTCAGTCAGCTACAACGACTGACTGACTTGCAAGGGTTGTCATAACTTAATATAAAGTATATATATAAAGTAGTGGGGTTTTCAACTTGCAAATCAATGGCAAAAAACTGGGTCCTTTAACCACAAAGTTACAGTCAGTCAGTCAGTAACAACGTAGAGCTTCGTGTTTAGAGATGTTATTTAAAGAGTATAATACAGTGAAATAAATTTGGAAAAGAAAAAAAGAGACAAGGAGGAATAAAGAGATCAAAATTTGGGAGAACACAAAGAGTGTATGCACCTGCTCCATTGCAAACGATTTTGAGCCATGTCATTCAGGGTCTCTAACCATCGGTTGCTATCATCTCACGGTCCCCAACCAGGTAGTCTACACCTACCAACATGACTCAGTCCACTTGTCAGTGACTTCATGGATTTGTGCCATGTTGTGGTCTGGCCGCCCCTAGCTTTCTTCCAACCTACTTCTACATCATAAAACATCGCATGTCGAGGCAGTCGGTGGTTGGGCATACGTAACACGTGTCCCAGCCATCTCAACTGATGAAGTTTCACTACATCATCAATTGATTTGCCATCCTTACCTAGTACCCGTTTCCTAACAACTGCGTTACTTACTCGATAGTCCCAGGATATACGAGCAATATTTCGAAGACACCTATGATCAAATACTAGTAACCTACGAATATCCTCTACTCTTACCGGCCATGTTTCACTGCCATAAAGTAGGACGGAACGAACTGCTGCGCAGTAAACCCGTCCTTTGGTTGACAGACGGATATCTCGCCTACGCCATAAATGACGCAAGTTGGCAAAAGCTAGTCAAGCCTTCTGTATCCGTGCTGAGATTTCGTCACACACCAGACCACAAGGGCTGATGAGACTTCCAAGATAAGTGAAGCGATCGACACGCTCAATTACTTCACTCTCTATAATTAGTTCGGGTATCAATGCAACCCAATCCTGAAGCAACATTTTGCATTTCGAGGGGAAGAATCGCATGCCGAACATGCTTGCATTGTTGCTTAGAGTGGTCAGAAGACTCTGCATTTTGTCAGCGTCTTCGCCAAATAAAACTATGTCATCGGCATATTCTAAGTCAACAAGTGAATCTCCTGGTAGAAGTTCAACCCCTGGAAACTTAGATGAGGAGAGTGTTATCTCTAAAAGTACGTCGACCGCAAAGTTGAACAAGAATGGGGAGAGTGGACAGCCCTGACGAACACCACTTGAGGTAATCAATTGTGATGACAGTTCGCCATAAGCTCTCACTCTACCAGTTGTGTTCGAGTAGAGAGCCTGTATAAGGTTAATGTACTTCTTTGGTACTCCTTTCAGTGACAAACACTGCCATAGAACCTTACGATCAACAGAGTCGAATGCTGCTTTAAGGTCGAGAAATACTACGATTGTGGGGCGCCTGAATGTGTGTCTGTGTTCTAGAACCTGACGTAGTGTGAATATGTGGTCTATACAACCACGTCCAGGTTGAAAACCAGCTTGGTTTTCTCTAGTCTGCTCTTCACGAGCTTTAGTTAGGTGTCGAAGTATTATTGAAGCTAATATTATAGACACTATATTTGTCAAACTGATTCCTCTGTGATTGTCAAAAGAGGACTTTTGTTCTTTCTGATAGAGTGGCACAATCAGTGATTGAGACCAGTCAGATGGGATTACGTCTAGTTCCCAGATTCTACCTAAGACCTCAGTTAATCTCACTGCTAATACTGAACAACCATCCTTAAAAATCTCAGGAGTAAACCTGTCAGGGCCTGCTGCTCTCCCTCGCTTCAGATTTCCTATGGCTTTTTCAACTTCGTAAAGAGTCGGAGGACGTACACTAACTTGCCATTCAGGTTGACTGGCGATCGTAGGAAACCGAAGTGTGGCTGAAGGCCAGTTGAACTGATCCCTAAAGTGTTTTGCCCAATCTCCTGGATTGAGAATGTATAATATGTCCATCTTTCGCTACCCACCACCACAAACTTACTTCTTGAGTGGAGCTCACGTACTATATATGGCTTCATCTACTAAGTATCATGTTATAATATTTTTTGTAACAGCTATTGATATCATTCGGTTTCCCAACACGAAGTAGATAGGGATGGGATCAATCAAGTGAGATATCAGTTGGACATATAGTGCGTAAAAATGTAGGATCTTTCTTGATCAACCTTGCGTCAAAACTCTTAATAAAACCATAAAACATATGACACACAGAACAAATGAACCCAAAAACCAGGTATCCTACATTATCATGTCCTAATGGATAGCAATGAATCAGCCTGGAAAGGACCCAGTTCCTTAAACGCCACTTTACACAACTGAACTGAACAAGTACATCGAGATCTCTGATATTTAAGTACCTCAGAGATGAAAGTTCCCGTATAACATATTTAACTCCTGGCTTGTTACTGGGAAATGGGTAAACCCGGTTTTCGAGCAGTTCGGGAGACTTCAGTGAAGTACGTCCATCAACCCCGAGGTAGTTCAGAAACGTGCTTGGTACACCTACCTGGAACCTGTTCTGAAACGCGGTGAACTCGCAAGAACCAAATTAACACAAATGGACCATCCTTCATCTAATTTCCAAAAACGGGAAGAAATCTAGCCCAAACTGTTCCAAACTCGTATATCAGCCCCAAGCATGAATATAATAGGATGTTCAACAGGCGATCGAATGAGAAAACTCACTGATTAAGAATATCACTTTTAATGAAGTCCCATGTTAACATAGAAAACATAGTTGACACGTAGTATTTTAGAACAGAACAGTAGGATTTTTCACTGTAACTGGAAAGTTTAGATTTCCGCTTTCCTCCTGACTTCGAAGATAAATTCAATACAATTCCATGTTATTTATTTATAACAGAACAAACTTGGTGCAATCAGACACCAAGATATGAGTTGCTTAAAGCGAAATAAAGATATTGAGGGTGAAAACAACCCAAAAACCATGTAATACAAAGAAAACGAGTTTAGCTGCAGAACAACAATTCAAAGATTAGCGGGACCAAGATACATCTCATCCAGTAGCAATATACCATACTGTTCATAAGCAACACAACAAAATATTACAGTAACACAGATACAGACTCCTTTTCCTTGTCACCTACGATGGTGTCTTTCACCATTGTGTTGAGAAATATCCATGACCCCATTCAGGAGATGAAGATAAACTAACTGGGTATCACTAGTTAGTTCAAACTGAATTATTCTGTCCTATGTGCAGCGGGCCATACGGAAACTTGTGACGAATATCTTAGCCTCTGATCCCAGATTACACAGAAGAATGATGAAGCTACACTATGCTATATTGCTAAAACTGTATGACAACGATAACCGAACTAACTTTGGTCGACGAGGATACACCCTCGATAAGATCAATAATCTACCGCTGAAAAAAACTTAAATTTTAAATGTATAATATGGTTATACATAACTTATGTTTAGTCAAGTATTTAGTCAGTTTTGGACGCCTCGAGAGGCTATATTTGCTAAAGGCATTCACTCATTGGGGATAAAAAGCAGTATACCCCTCGGCTGCTTAGAAAGTCACAAACGCCATAATGAAGTATTTACGATAGTTCCCATAGTATTTGTGGACAAATACTCCACGAACGTCACGAAATGAAGCAACTCCAACGCTGAAAGTGTTTGAGGGTCTAAATTAAAACGCCAGCGATACTCAGAAAGTCCTTGACTAAGTAAGAATGCAGGTCAAATGCAAGCTATACATAACAATAAGGTAGGAAGTATGCTCCGATTTCTATTTAATATTCCTGTTTGAGGGAGAGAGATGAGTCATACACGGATTTTTGACAAGAAAATGGATCTGTGGTGACTAGTTGGAGACTACTTTGCCGTGCATTATACTTCACACGAAATTACCTAGACGTATATAAATGAACAACAAAGTAATGAATACATCATTGAAAGACATTGAAAAATTCGGAACGACTAGAACTAACTTCAAATTTTCAAGAGAATGAACCTTTTTTGGCTTCGAGAGACTACTTTTCCCTCGTCCGAACATCTTTTAGGTTGATACGCACATAGTCTTAGTACGCGCTGTCCAATATCCAAAAATGCTTGTGATGAATTGGATTAGTACGTTTTGATTTATACATGATTTAAAGGAGCATTTCTTTGGCAAATTTTAGCAGGCTGATAGACTCACGTTGCTAAATACGTTCCATCAAACCGGGAATGTGTCTGGAGATCGACTACTTTTGAGTTGAGTCTGATTTTCCAGATCAGATTCAGATTCAGATTTGTGTAGTAAGGACAGAAGGCCTACGGCCTATGTTATTCCTTTTCTAGTATGCTTCTGAGAGTGTCCAGTCTTCTCTTGAAAGAGTCAATTGAAGGTGCGGACACCACTGCTTCAGGCAGCAGGTTCCAAGTATTGATGACTCGGTGTGAAAACCTGTATGCCACGGGTATTTTGTTCGTTCTTGGCTTTTCTACTCGCCTGCTATGTCCTCTGAGGTGTCCCGATCTAGTGGGAAGAAAGAGAGAGAATAAGTTAGGACCGAAATCATTTCTCAGTATTCTGTACATCAATATTAGATCTCCCCTTAGTCTGCGATAGGACAGAGTAAAGAGGTTCAGTTTTTCAAGCCGCTCTTTATATGATAAACCCCGGAGTTCCGGAATTGCACGCGTAGCTGCCCTCTGTACCTTTTCTAGTATGTCTGAGTCACCTTTTAAACAGGGGCTTGCAGCCTGAACACAGTTCTCTAACTTATTTCTCACTAAGGATGTGTATAATGTGGTGAACATGGTAGTATCAAACTTAGTGAATGTCCTTTTTAAAGCCCAGAGGGTTCGAAACCCCTTAACTGCGACCTCCCGGCAATGGGCCGTCGTCTTAAGATCATTGCTCACTGTCACCCCTAGGTCCTTATGAGACCGGACTACGGGTAATGACACATCCCCTATGTTGTACGTATTAACCTTTGAATCCCCCAAGTGCATGTGGACACACTTTTCCGAGTTGATAGGCATCAGCCACTCTTTAGACCAGTTTATCATATTATTTAAGTCCGCCTGAAGAGTAAATGCGTCTTTGTCTCCAGTTATTACTCGCCAAATTTTTACATCGTCAGCGTATAATAACATTGGAGACTGTACTATACTTGTAAGATCATTAACGTACATTATAAAAAGTAAAGGACCTAAGACGGAACCTTGGGGTACTCCACTAAGTACTGGTCTCCAGATGGAGCACTTGGAATTTATTCTTACTTTTTGCCTACGACCTACTAGGAAATCCTTAATCCATTTTAAAAGAGGTCCGGCAATACCAAGGTTTGCCAACTTCAATAGCAGTCTATTAGTTGGCACCTTGTGTATTGAGGATAAAAGACCAACGGACTGTGCTATTCCCTTTTAGTAGGTCTCTCTGAGCCTTGTTCTACTGAATGGCTCAAGTGAAAGTGTGAACACTACTTCCCCGAATAGAAGGTTCCAAGCGTTTATGACTCAATGCGAAAACATGAATACCACATATATTTTGTTCGTTCCTCTCTTTTGAATCCCTTTGTGGTGCATTCTAAATCTTTCTGATCTTTTGGGGAGAAGGAGAGTAAATACGCCAGGTTCAAAGCCATTTCTAAGTATTCTATACATCAAAGTCAGACCATCTCCGTATATACGGAAAGACGGGGTAAAGAAGTCTAACTTCTCAGGCCACCCTATGTATGGTAGACCCAGAAATCCTGTACTTGCACAGATAGCTATTTTTCACTTTTTTCAAGATACTAAAGACATATCCTAAACATGGGCTTGCAGCCTAAACGCAGTTTTCAAGTTTGGACCTCACTAAGGCTGTGTATACTATGGTAGACATATTTGTACCCAGCTTGGTAAACGTCTGTTCGTATGGTTCTAAGCCTCTTGGCTGCAATCGCATGGCAGTAGACTGTTGTGGCTCACCACTGCCCCAAAATCAATATAAGACAGGTCTAAGGGCACCGAGGCTTCTCCAATGCTGAAGTCATTCACTCTTTAATCTCCGATGTTCATGTAGACACACTTGGGCACGTCGATAGGCGTCGGCTAAGCGAAACGTCTAGGTCGGACAGGGGTGCACGTGCATCCACACCACCTGATACTTACGGTCAGACTTTGACTTTATAGACATAAAGTAAGATCCGCGATATAAAGATAAGTGGAAGTTTATCTGCAAGTAGGATAAAGTGTAAAGGACTTAAGAAATAGACTTACAGTGCTCTACTAAGCACTGGTTTCCCTGAAGAAAATCTAAAATGCACACTTTCATTTTGGCCTACCACGAGGTCTAGAAATTCCTAGGTTTTCCACATTTATTAGGTATCTACCATGCGAAACATTATCAAATCCTTTTCTGAAGTAGACGTACACAGCCTCAACTGGCACCCCACTCCTAAATGACTCCTTCTATCTCCGTCATGCTAAAAAGAACTTAGATGTTTAAAAAAAGCCCTCCCGAGACCATGTTGTTTGCCGTTAAACAAGCTGTTAGTCTCCATGAATGACATAATGGCATTTTTCATAACTCTTTCCAGTATTTGACCTACGATATTGTTGAGGCTGACAAGTCCGTAATTTGGTACAAGTTTTTTCGACCCTGTCTTGTGATTTGAAGTGATGATTGAATCCTTCTAACCCTTAGGCAACTTAAATCAACTAGAAGACATCTTGAATATCGTAGTCAGCAAAGTAGCAATATAAAGTGCGATTTGTCTCCAGATTTGGGGTATAACTGACTCGATCCTGTTGATTTTTCCGTGTCTAAAATGTTTTTTGCCTTTGCTATGTCGTCTCTATTGAAAATCACAGCTAGTAGTATTGGTTCTGGGCCTAGTTCTTTATCGAGAAAAGGCTCATGATGAAACACTGACACCAAGCAATCGACCCTGCATTCTGCTTTGTCTTGGTCATTTTCTGTCATTTGTGGTGATTCTTTTCTTTGTCTAAACCAGGAATCCATGGTTTCATTCTTGTTACAAAATTGATGAGAACAGCCTCTTTGAACATGCCCCAACACCTTTTAATTAACTTAAATAAGCAGGGAATCTTCCTATCCATCCGAGGATGTGCAGCATTTGTATTAACTGATAATTCCTTTGTACTTGATGGCCTGCTGATTACGAGTTCCAAATATGATACCGTCGGTTGTACTCATCTAGTTCTACCTGACTCACGTTGTACTATTTCTCATTTCAAAATCCCTATGGTGTCAAATCTTGAACAGTTGAATGTTAAATTAAGTGTGGATGTCTTTGAAGACCATCTGGATTGATTCAAAATCTGGTTCATGACTAAGAAAGATATAGAACATGATTAATTCGCAGCCTACTTCCTGATATTCATCATCAGAGAAGCGTATAACCTATTGAAGAATCTAATTTCATTGTCAAGTCAATCTCTCCAGGAAATATAAATCAGTGATAGATATGAATGTAAAGAGAGAGCACAGTTTCATAAAATGGGTTATGGTACAATTATGGTGACCATTTAGGAACTCTAATTCGTGATCGGTTGATTTGTGATATCAATATACCGAATTGTTACGGAAGATACAATCTTCACTGTGGTGGGTTACTCAATTAGTGTGATATTTTATAAGGTACACTGATCATAAAATTACTGGGGATAACACTTCTTATATATAAGTGCAAATAATATTAGTAAGCTTCGTATTGTCAGTATGACAGTTGACGCGCTTTATGGAGGTTGTGTTGAGACGTGCAACTGATAGTCGGGAGTAAATCCACGTAAAGTTGAGAGCTTCTAGAAACCGCAAGCTTATATCCTTCTGGAATACCTCAAATAATAATGATTGCGCAGGTCATCGTCATACGTTCCATACGTGTTTCAGTGGCACACCATAAAGGTCCTTAAAAGTAGAGTAAAAAAAGAAAGGATAAGAAGCTGAGCAGACAGTGTTCATGACTACTGGAGTGAGGTCATTTGTGATGGAATAATAAAGATATGACCACTTAGATTTATTCTCCTTTATTAAGTTAATTCTTAAACAAGGGCATTCTAAAATGCTTAAAAAACACAGGGGTAAATATAATAATGAATGGACAAGGAACTGTATAAATGGAGGTTGTTTAAAAAAATCTGAAAGTGTAGGATTATGTGTAGTTTAAAAATGCAATGCTGAAAACGGTGTTCTGATACACAAATGGCTATCTCTTCTTCCTCATCAAGCTTATTTCAGCTGATTTTTATTTTTATAGATTTTATAGGGTCATGAGCAGGCTTCGTTTTTAGCAAATCGTCTCGTTTTGCTTGCAATGGGATTACTCGGTAGGAAGTGAAACCAATTCAACTTCACAAACACGATTTGAAGAGGTATTTTGCATAATAAATTAGCATCGACAGCATTGGTTCGTGACATCCCACTTGACCGTGATGAGCCGTAATTTAACAAAATGTTCTGCCCTACAGACATTAGTGTATTGAAGTTATTTCTAAAGTGTGTTGAAATTAGACATATCCAGTCGGTTTGTAAAATTACTATTCATTTCGCCGCAAGTAATATTAAACTTTGTAATTCAGATCACATTAATTTGGGCGATCCCAATGATTAGATGCTATAGTTATTTACAACTTCCAGTAATTTACTTCACAATAAAAAACGATTATATTTGCCCAGTCATGCTTTTCACGATTTTTTTGTTGACTCGCAGTATCGAATCCATCATATCAGTTGGAAAATTTAAGTCATTAAATTCCTGCACTATAGTTAAGCATCAATACCAATGGCTAGTTACATCTCGCTATCCTATCTTTTATCTTGTGCAGGGCGGTTCACACGATGAACAGTAGCAGTACCCAACAAGAACATTACTGCTGAAACAATGGCCAGTGCCCCCGTCGAACAATGGGTAACAAACTTCGTCTTCCCTTCAACTAAGACTACAAACCATGGACGCCAATTTGTATCTGAACTTTTCCGCTGTCATACTACAGTCCTAGGAATCACATGATTTCGAACGATCGCCTACCATTCACTAGCTGACGGTTGGGAGGATGGTTTCATCGGCAATCAAAGGCTTCACTCTCAGATGCAAAACTTTTCACAGTGGACTGACACTCTTTTGCCCGTTTTACTTGGTATTCTCAGTGTGGCGAAGGCTTAAGTTGGATACACTGCAGCACAAATCGTTCGCGGAATAGCACTCCAAGTGATGGGACAGTTTGTGAATCCTTAATGAATATGGTTCTAAACTTACACGGGCAGGCTCACAAACGTTATGCATTCGGTTAAACCTGTTTTCACTCAACCGCAGTCAACTGTTGTTTTTGTTTAATCCAACTTACGACAAAGTATAAAAGTATTCGTACACCGTGACTCATTACGAAGGACCTTTCATAATCCTCCAAAGTGAACCTGAGTACTATGTCATTGATAGAAACGGAACTACCATAGAGCCACATATTTAGAGTGAGACCATATTAATGTCGATTTTCATCCTATACACTCGAACGGCACGAATCGCACAATCACGATACACCGACCAATAAGCAAAAATTATGAAGAAACTTTGATGATATCCGAAAAGTGCCCAAAACCTCGTGGAAGAACGGCAAGGTTTCTAGAACATTTAAAGGAATAGTGAGAGTAGGAGGCTTCACAACGTTTTATTTCGATTTCTTTCGTGTAACTATGTCAAAAATCGTTATATCTTGTGGACCTGTGTGCCCTGTATATTGGATAACGCAAAGATACCGCTAATTAGAGTACAGCGAGTTGTCGATCGAACCAGTGACGCATAAAACACGTGCAAGCAGCCTAGAGTCCTGATTGGTCTCGCTTCCTGTCTAGCCCAGCCAGTTAAGACCAGAGCACCAATCTCAGCCTCGGCAATACGAATAATTTATTTCAAATATACTGGGTTTATATACCAATCAAACCGACCACAAGGTACCATAAAATAGAAAATAACATTTGTACAATATTTGGCCAAAAGTGGCTGTGAATGAGGAAGATAGTAATTAATAGACAGGCCATAACTCAAGAATGGTAAGTCGTGTAGTAATATTCTATAAGTCAAATTAAAGCTTATAATAAGAGCAACATGAATATGAATAGTTTAGTTACATAACAATTATACGGCAAAAATATACTCATAGTATCGGTCTATAAATGGATCTCAAGAATTACCATTCATTATTCTTATCGGGATATAACAAAAATACAGTGATTATTTTTTATAATATGCTCATATATATGCGTATATTTTAGTCAATTTTTCCCAAAAAGATCATTGTGCGGAAATTGTTTTCACGTTATTGAATTTTAACAAAACGCACATATACCAATTCAATTTCCGTTTTTCATCCGTTTTGTATAATTTCACACATTTTCTTTCTTTGCTTTGCTAGGACGGTGGGAAGCGATGTCCCACATGACCCCTTATTTAAATATATCTTAGTTAAAGTAATCTTTAATAGTATGACTATTTTCAAAAGTAATTTATCATTTGTAATTTTGGGTGTATTTCTTCTTTTTGTATATGTCTGCCATTTCGGATCTAACAGTTTACAATTTTTCACTTTTTTCTGGCCATTATTTTCTTTTGTTTTTAGATATTGTTTGTGCCCAGCTACCTTTGAATACATCTGATTGATGACAGGACTGTGAAAAAAGCCGATTGCCTACACTAAGGCTGTCGTTACCCCGTGGGAATTGGCATGAAATGCGATGAGTGCAAGGGATGGTATCAAGAAGTTCAAGAAAAGAAGATTCCTCCATCCCCCACTCTCCAAATTGCAGCGAGAAGGAAACACCTAGAAAACCTAAACACAGGTCTAGGTCTGCTTCTAGCAGGAAAAACAATAATTTAACTAGTATGTGTAACGCGACTGCGATTGTGACTCCAATAAAAGTTGATGGATTAATGCAGATCAAGAATAATAAACGACCCAATATTATTAATGAAAAGTCAGACCCCCTCAAACAGCAGCTGAGACATTGAAGACGTATCGTAATGACGGGTCAATTATTTTTCATAGAGTCAGTGAGATTAAAACCTTCGAACTGGTTTCGAGCATGATATCGAGTTAATAAGACAGCTACTAAACCAGCTAACGCCTATGGATATCTTTGTAATCTCCTTGAGATTTTTTGGGGAGCAGTGACTGCTTTAGCTAGTGTAGCAAAACACACGAGGAAGAATCATGAATTGTAGATGCTGATATTTATAAATTAACCGAGGCACCTTTCAACACACGAGCATTTACAACACGTGATGAAATATTTGACCCAAAATCGTAATCCAACCAAAATTCTTCTTTGGTTACAGTAGAACTTGACGAAATGGTAGGTGACTTAGACAAATCATTTGATGTTTCAAGCGACACAGCGGGAGCTTCTGTGCAAGAAACTGAATGATTACGTATTGAACTAGAAAAATTCTGTTCTATCGATTTAGCGTGAGGACGGTTCGTTCCATTGACGTTAATTTGAACTTCTTCCAGATCAGCGTTACTTTCCATAATGAACAAATTCAATTTCTCTACAAAAAAAGAAATGCTGTATGAATATACTCAAATTTGCGGGAAGTTTAAAATAAGCAGCCATGAGGGAAAATTATCTGACACATTTGACAGGACAATATCATTTGGGAATTTCATATAGAAGACTACAAACCTGTCAGTTTTTAAGCTAACTAAACCCTGTCGTATATGACCTAAGAACACTGGTTGAAATTATCCTATTTTTAAACCTTACCGAATTTTAAGTCACTATTCCGGCAACCAAGGGATTAAGCATCTGCATGATACATTTTTAATTTCTAGCCATTAAAAAGTATTCATTGTGACAAAAGTAAACGCTAAACGTCTTCAGCCTGTTTAACCTTTGATGTATCAAAATAAATCACATATACTAAGAAGTTGAAAAAGTACGAGATAAAATAGTTGGTGGATGGGGATACATAATACATATCCCAACCATCTTAGTAGATAAAGATCCACTACTTCCTCATTTGGTTTGTTATATTAACTTAGTACTATGCATCTAACCTCAGAACTGCTAGCTTAATGGTCCCAACGTAAAGGAGAATTGCTTCAAAACACCTATGAGCGAATACCAGTGACCTACGAACATCCTGTTTTAAAAGGACACGTTCCAACCATTAACTAGAACGAAGCAAACTGCTACAGAGTAAACCCGTCCTTTAGTTGGCAAGCGGACATCTCGCTTACCCCACAAACTTATATGTGGCTAGTCCTACGTTGTAGCTGACTAACTGACTTACGCCACAAACAACACAAGTTAGCAAAAGCCGAGTGAACTTTCTGGGTTTGTGCCGAGATTTCATCAAATAAAGGCCTATCAGGACTGAAGAGATCCTTAAAATAAGTGAGCTGGTCGACCCACTCAATTACTTCACTCTTTATCATTGGTTCAGGTGTCAGTGCGAATCTATTTTGAAGTAACATTGTGCGTTTAGATGAAGAGAAATACATCCCAGACATTTTTGCACTCTTGTCCAAGGCTACCAGTAGACTATGCATCTTGTCAATATCTTTAGGAAATATAACTATATCATCTGTTTAGAGTAAGTTCAAAACAGAATCTCCTGATAAATCGATTCTTGGTAGATTAAATGAGGAAAGTGTTATCTTCCAAAGATGTCTATGACAGTTAAATGAAAAATGGACGGGCACTTCTATAAAATCGAGAAATGGAACTGTGACTAGTAGTCGGTAGGTATGTTTGTGTTTCAGAACTTGATGACGAGCGAATATTTGGTATACGCAACTACTCCAATTGCGAAAACTAGAGCTCTACCATTAGTTTAAAAACTATGATGTCGTCGCCTTTGATTCTTCTACATGACAATGGGAAAAGGTTAAGTTCAGCCTGTAGCGGTAAATAAATTTCCAAAATAAACAGTTTTGTTAGTCACTGACATGGATGCCCAACACAATATTTTCAGTGATTACACATGGCTGAAGGTCCTCGATCACGCACGCACACCAGATCACCAATCAGGAAAATTATGCACAAATATAGGAACAAAAATCAAACCAGTGGGAGACACAACCAAAACAAAGAAGTAAACAATGACAAATTTAAGGTCAATGAGAACCAATCAACGTCCAGGTGTACAGGACAAACTGTGAAACGCATATGGAGAAATTCGAACACTTCACTTCTATCTGAAGTTTGTGCTGATGATGTCGTTCAGAAGAACAATGAAAGCCTCACGACCAAACCATCCAGCTCAGAGAACAAAACTCCATCAAAAACACCAGATCACTAATGAGTACGTTGTGTTGTGCACTCCTTGCAACCATTACCCAGCTTGAACAAAACGCTTCCCGACGTATTGACAGCCTTCCAAATATATCTTCGAGACACTTTATTTCTGACTTCTGATTTGGCTGGGTTGGTTTACTTTCATTATAAAGGTACTATTTGTAAAAGCATTGTCGAACTCCGAATACCTTTGACATCCTTATCATGTTGCAGAATATCGAAATGTTTTCTAAATAGTGTGACAATAAATTTCATGATAGACCTTCTACATTTAAGTCCTCAGACAACAACTGATTATTGAAAACTAAATGTGATTACTCGTAAAAATTCATTAACCCTGCCACACATTTACAAAATCTCGAAGGCACTGGCGGCCGCCTCATAGTTTTCAACCTCATATTTTTAATCAAGTTACTAGCCGATTGAGGTGCACCCGAAAGACAGAACGGAATTTGTTACTGTAACCGGGTTATACAAGTTCCATACGATACTTGAAATAAAAACCTTAAAAATCATATGCAGCTTCATACATGAAAATAAGAGGGCTTCGAACATTGAAAAAACTCTGAGTTCGATGGAAGGAGTAGGAGTGTAAAGGCGTGACCCACAATGGTTGATGATTGAGGGGAGATCATGTTTTTTGTTACTTTTTTGTAAACACATAAGTGAAAGTAGATGTGGGATATATTTATGACCGGTTGATAGTTTTTTAAGACATACCTATATGCTGGGTGATCCATGCTAATGTACTTTGGGGTTAAGCGGAAGTCCTGGGAATATTTGATAAATGCCCTTAAATTTGTAGGACGAGGTTATAAGTTATTTTGGCTTGGTGGTACAGCTATAGTCACTGTCAGGCGATGACAGCCTATTCCATAGTAAACTATACTGAACTCTGAAAAAGCTCACAACATACCAGTATCTGATGTGGAACTGTTAGTAGTGAATATGTTGGATCTATCTTTGCTATCATAAAAATGGACCTAATCCCAAAATCGTCGATCAATCATGATGCAAATACCTAACCTATTAGATCTAACGCGGAAGTCATATCATTATCTACACTTACTCATCCTATCGTGAGAGATGGCGTTGAGATTGTGGATCTGGATCAGTAATTCTTATTCTCGGTATGAAAAAATTGGAAATCGAAACCTGACATATGCAAGATTTTATTTTATACTCATTTTAGTAGAACTGGATTCAGTATTAATTTGCGACATAGCACAAATTATTTGTGACTTGAGCTTCATCAATTCATTTATAATCTTAGGTTATCTCAGCTTAAAATTTTTTTGGAAAACGGAATTTCTGCTGAGTATGTATTGTATAAAATACAGCGCCTATCGTCAATGAGTGGTTGAGAATCCCACTAAAACTGGAAGAGATATTTACCACCTCCACATTGTTCCCCATGGATTATTTTAAGTTGATATCAACAAGTTGCTTGTAACTAAAGTTTTATTAGTTAAGCTCGTCAGTTGGACAAATCCCCACTTGTATGTTTCTTAAGAACTCATTTAGTGTTCCGCAAGTGTGCTCAGATTATGTCAACATTTCTAAAACCTTTTAAGAAATGATAGTTGTGTTTGCGCTTTTACTATTTAGTTTTGTGCTTGTCCTTTTATTTTTTCCTCATTCTTTCTTCTGCACACAGTCTGTTAATTCTGCACTGAAAAAAATTATATACTCTCCTCTTGTGGTCCTTGAATTTTGGAGCTAGAATGGAATTGACGTTTGTTTTCAAAATCTTAAAATTTCTTGCTTGTGCATTTAGAATGACAGAGTTGTAGAGACGAACGTATTTCTTTGCACTTCGATTCTGTGGTGAAATTTTCCGACCGATATGATGGATTCGATACTGCGAGTCAACAAAAAAATCGTGAAAAGCATGACTGGGCAAATATAATCGTTTTTTATTGTGAAGTAAATTACTGGAAGTTGTAAATAACTATAGCATCTAATCATTGGGATCGCCCAAATTAATGTGATCTGAATTACAAAGTTTAATATTACTTGCGGCGAAATGAATAGTAATTTTACAAACCGACTGGATATGTCTAATTTCAACACACTTTAGAAATAACTTCAATACACTAATGTCTGTAGGGCAGAACATTTTGTTAAATTACGGCTCATCACGGTCAAGTGGGATGTCACGAACCAATGCTGTCGATGCTAATTTATTATGCAAAATACCTCTTCAAATCGTGTTTGTGAAGTTGAATTGGTTTCACTTCCTACCGAGTAATCCCATTGCAAGCAAAACGAGACGATTTGCTAAAAACGAAGCCTGCTCATGACCCTATAAAATCTATAAAAATAAAAATCAGCTGAAATAAGCTTGATGAGGAAGAAGAGATAGCCATTTGTGTATCAGAACACCGTTTTCAGCACAGGAGAGTGTTTGTCTGACGACGAGCTTAAAGTGAAGGTAAGAGTTTTGTGATTGGTGGAAAAATGATTTCACGATCTTCAATGGAGTGTTGAAAGTGTCTCACAGATCAATTTATGACTGATAGTTCTCGCGGAAAGTGTGATACTTCGAATCGGAATGCAGCAACCGTCTCGAGAGGAATGCCAATGGTTTTCAGGTATGGTTAAACCATTGTTGTAACACTCTGACTGCCGAGTCTGATGTGTTTACTGCGATACTAATGGGTGCTTCGGTGTTCTGGTGTACATGCAGAGTTGCTTTGGTGATAATTTGCTTTATTGAAGAGAATGCTTTTTTTCCAGATATCGTCCAAATTGATGGATTTCGCATTTTTACGATGTTGGTCGGTTAAAGGTTTCATAAGGGATGCGCAATTCGGTATGAGTCGATTATAGAAGCTTACTAGGCCTGATTGTGGTCGGTTTCGTGTAATCCAGAATGGCCGCCACTTTACTTTCCAGTGGCCGGATGCCTTGGGTACCAGTAGAATGTCTAACAAAATCTAGGGAGTCGGTCCCGACCTAACATATGTGAGTGTTTACAGTAATGTCGTGCTTTAGTAGTCGTTCGAGGACAAGGCTCGGTTGCTGAGGATGGGATTCTCTCTCCGGACTTGATATCAAGCAGTCATCTATACTTGAGTGTACAAAATTGAGACCTCGGAAGACATCATCGACGAGTTGGTGAATAGTTTGTGCAGCACTTCTTAAACCTAAAGGCGCGCGCAAAAATTTATGGATTCCGAAGTGGGCGGTGAAAGTAATATCAGGGATGTCGCCTGTAGCCATGTTAATTTGGCTATACTCTTAAACCAGATTGGTTTTCAAGAAAACAGTTGAACCCTTTAAGTTAGCTGTCAGGTGGTGACTGTGCAGTGACAGATAAAGATTGCTAGTGGTTTTCGTGTTCACTTGCCGATAATCACCAGTTGGACATCAGTCTCTGCTGTCGTTTTTAGGGGCCATGTATAAGGGATACGCTCATCGGCCGTTTTATGGCCGAATGTTTCCTGAGTCCATCACATGGTCGAATTCCTTTTTAGCCAACCCCAGCTGTTTGGAAGCTAGCTGACGCGCTTTCGAGAATACAGGTGTTCCTGTTGTCGTGATGTGATGTGTAACATTGCTGGTTACGCTTGGTAATTTCGGTTGCGTTTGATACAACTCAAGGTACTTATCGAGTTTAAGTTAGTAGGAAGGATCGATCGTATGTTTTACTGTGCCTGGGGACACAAACAGACAAATTAGTATTTTGGTCTACTAACCACCTTTAGCGCTTGTCCACGAGTAAATTATGATGTTGTCGCAGGTCTATGCCAGTGATTAGCATTAATACATCTGCAACAACGAGGTGGGTGAGTTAGCGCAAACCCATGTTAAGATAAATGTACCTCGCACTATATGTGGCGATCTTCGCCGACTACGGTTGCCGTCGACGCGTGCCGGCTGGGGGGTTACCCGAAACGTTTTCCATGCTGATCAGTTTGGAGCTCGGAAAATCGCAGTTTCTTGAAACTTTGAGATTTTTCGTATTGACTATGATACCAGCACCAATCATATTTATCAGTTTCTCTTGCTCTAAAGATAGATGGTTTTCGTGAAGAACTCATTCGAGTAGTTTGAGATTGTCTACGGTCATGACGAGTGCTAAGGTAACGTGTCAGAGTATGACAGAGTCTCACAGATTGAAATCATGACTCAATCGAAGATAGACCACCATGGAAAACTTGGAGGCACTGTATGGCCGTTTCGTCCTAGTGTGGGACTCCTCAGGAGTGCGCATCCACGATCCCGCACCCCGCGGGATTCGAACTCAGGACCTATCAGTCTCGCGCCAGGCGCTTGGCCAACTGGACCACTGAGCCGGCATCCAATGGTGTTAATGTCCAACTTCAACCAATCCATGAAGTTGCGCCACCGTACACCATTGTCTTCAGTGAGCTAGAGACTAAGTCCAACTCCTGAAGTCCCAACAAGGAGACTTGAGTGGGATAGACTTCAGACCGACAGAACCTCTCTCCTAACATTGTCAGCAAATGTGGTATGCTAGTGAAAACAATAAGATAAAATTTATCCATTTGGAAATCTTTGGGAGATTCCGACGTTACAATCTCCGTAACTGAAAAAAATGGACATTACATTTCGTCATTGTCTTCAGGGTCGCTCCCCATCAGCATTCTGAGAGCATAAAAGCCTCACTCCTGCGTTTTATTTTCGAAATGTTAGACAGTTTTGAACTGCAATTATCAAAAACCTTTCAATGTTTGCTAAATATTTTATCCGGATATCGATTCACGCATTATGCCTCTCTACACTTATCGGGATTTTGCTCTCGTAAAAACGCGTTCGCAACAACTCAATTATGGAAGAATCCAAACTAAGAACAAACCTTGTCTAACTGGCTTTCAGGCTTCACTTCTATAGTTATAGCAGTAGAATTGTATTTGCAGGGTGAGGTCATGGTATGTCATACCGCTTTTAACCCTTCATCATAACAGACTACAAGTACGTCTCACTACAAAAATATTCTCCAAGAATAGAATAATAATGACTACATACAAACGTCAATACAGACGTTTTCGCAGTCCGAGTCAGTGAGTTATGGAACTCCCTAACAGAAGACATAACGACCCAATCTTTGGCTACATCCACAATAAGAACAGTGAGTGACTACTTTGGTTCCATTGAAACTGGAAAAGATTATTCCAGGCGTTACTTGTCGATCACTTTTATCATAGACTAACTCCTTCTCTCTACAAAGACCGTAGCCCAGTCATTGTGAGACACTTTCGTAACGTACTCCAGTTGTATGGAGTTTCACTCATGTCCATGGTTTTTGATGACTTTTGGCATATAAAAGATTCCAATGAGTTAATCCAACAAAATCTCAGCGATGATCGGGTCTAGTACCTAATAATACCAACATTTACCTCACAACAGAAACGAAGAAGTCAACTCAGTTTCATAATTCAAATATAGATAGCATTAAAACATTATTTTCAATTATTCAAGGCATTATGAACTAATTAACGCAATTTGACTTGAAATATAATGAACAATCTTTTTACTGTGTTTACTTAGGCAATTGTATACTGAAGTTTGTTTTAACCTACTGTATGAGAGTATAATGGCGAGGTTCGCCATTAGGTTTGCATTTGAAGTCGTTGGTGCACGCCCTCAAACCTGTTTAGGATGGAGTCCGTTGCTGCACACAAAGATGAAGTCGTAAGTTGTTTTATTGTTTCTTTCTATGGTAAGACTCACGTTGAGTCGAAAATTGACGAGTTGAAAAGAAAGTCTGTGGATGCCAAAGACGTTGCAGATCATGAAGCTAAGAATGGTAACGATGAGCCAGTTGTCAAGAAGATAAGGAAAGGTTTGCATTCTGTTTTGTTAGGTATTAAAGCGTAATGTAGAGACTGATGATAATGATGGCGACGAAAAGGCTCACAGTCCAGAGAATAGACCAACCGAGGGTGAGTTGTACGAAGATGGTAACGAAGGTGAGCTAATTTACTCTTCGGCATTCGTGCCATACCCCTTGATTACTCACACTGATTTTCGACCTATATATTTCTAAGTTTCATAAGTTCTGTAATTTCGACTTTTAGACGATGCCTCACAAGACACCAAAGGCACCAATGGAACAAGTAAGTATTGTGTTTGTGTGACCATTTCCTAGGCGAACATGTAAACGGCAGTAACGGCGAACATGTCGGTGAACATCAAACTGAAAGTAATTGCTCATAGTCATTGACGCAAATTTTAGAATCAGATGAAGGGTCCGATTCGGAATCGGAAAGAGGTGATGCACCTTCAGTTGACAAGGAGTCAAACGAAGAGGCCAGTGATTAACCTCGGCATTTCCATGCACTCCAGGCATTTATGTCTTTTTATAACATTTTTATCGATTTTTATTCTAACCCGGCAGCTTTTGCACAAGTTTATTATTCACTTATATCTAATATAACAGATGCTCGGACTCATTTTCTTCTTTCCTCGATTCTGGTTGGCATGTTTGGTAATTTCCCCAACTTCTGTTCGAAATAACCTGATGTGTCCGAACCAAGATTCGGTCTACCACTGACAACGAACTGGTTAGCATTCACTCCGTCCGATTTGTCGCTTACAGTCCAGTTTTGGACCTAATTTTTGCGTTAAGTATCCTGACATTCGATCAGTTCGGCGTACGGTTTAATAAATGTATTTGGTCATGAAGTTCGCTAACGCAGTGATAAGTACTTCGCCTCTGTGCTGAAATGCAAGAGGATTTCTAGAAACCTCATGTTCTTGAATCCATCGGATTGGATTTGCCATCTCTAGTCCGAACACGTAGTGTCACAAGTTCTCACGGGCACGCATTTAACATTTCTCAGCACTCAAGATGTTGACAGTGTTGTTTGATTGGGTTTTCTCAGAACGGTTGAGTAAATGTGATGTGGTTGGTGGTGACGCAATACTGCGTGTTTCTTGTTTGTTAAATGGAGTAACCGCCTCCTGTACTTGCCGTTGTCCCGAGGTTGAATTATGTAAGACTTCCGCGGTTCGGAAACATTTTAGGGTGCCGTGCGAATACGATTTTGGGATCCCAACTATCGATCCTCTTATGTGAAGGAGTTCACATAGCGTTCAGTTTGGTTCTTAATAGTGGTCTCCAATGAGGACCGTTAAAATGCTGCCTTGCTTTACGATTGCAAGTTGCAACAAACCGACTCGTGACCAACTGCTCACGTAAACTAACCCTTTGTTTTGACGGGAGTTGTGTGAAAAGGACTCGCTAGGATTGTGTAGCAAATTATAACGGCTATGATCTTTAAGCAGTAATGATATGAACACGTCCAAAAAAGTTGCTTGTCCTGATGTGTGCATGTCCCAAAAAGTTGTGTTGTACAAAATCGAATATAAGTTCACTATGAATCAGTAGACCAGACACCAGCCTGGATATGATGTGTCAAAATCCTACAAACTATGTAAACGCAAGTTCAGCACACCAAGGTCCATGTGCACGTACATGTTCATTGGGGGACTTGACATTGCCCTTTCTTGGTTTGGTCCATCTGTAAGAACTACCAAGTGACTCAATAGTCATTGAAATATCAGTCAGATCTTATTCGAGGGAATTTGTCACCGCAGATTAATTTGCTCGAGACATGATATTCTCAATATTCGCTTTCGAGGTGTTTCATCTAACTGGGGCAGACCAATTATTTTTGGTGACAGTTTAGGTGGTGGGTATCTCCGCTTAGTTGTCTTAGAGCTGAGGTGGCGTTTTCTCATGGGCTAGAATATCTACTTTATGGTAAGATGATGTATGGTCGTATGCTGATGACGCTGAATCTTGATTACGCTTTCATTTAGGTGTTGTTCGAGAGCAATTATACACATGATTTGGACTATAGTCTGATCGAATGGCTTTGTTCATTCCTCTATGGGTGCACTAAAGTCCTCAAAGATTGAACATCTTATAGCGGATCGTTTGCAAAGTTTCTCTGGCATCAAATTGTTTGTTTCAGTCACCCGGATCTACATTAAACTGGTATTCAACACATTTCGGGGTCTAAATGAAGACTGGCCATTCCACATACACCACTCCAACGAGACAAGTTCTTGTTAACAGCAATCTATATCTTATTTTTGGCAGGAAGTAATACAAAAGGATCCAAAGTACCAACACAAGATGACTTGGACTTCACATTGCATAAGCTAATTGCTACCGGAACTCAGTAGCTAGGTTGGTAACGCGACTGTGTTTGGAGTGAAAGTTACTAGGTTCAAGTCCCGAGTGAACGTACAGCTAGTGAGACCCGAACAGGGTGGAATGCGCATCCTCGATTTCACCGCACACCATCTGTCTCTGCTCATCTTTAGTTCCGTCTGCCTTAATTCAGAATATATATATATCAGAATGTTATACTAATTAAACCTCTAACCTTTCATATTAATGGTCTAAGGGCATATAGAAAGGAAATTATTAGGTAACCAAGAAATATTTAGTGAATCAATCAAACCCATCCATTGACTTGATTTTAGTCCTCATTCATGTTAAAGTGAAAGCAAGATTACTCTTCGTAGTGTCAACTCACAACTTCTAGTGATTCGTCACAGGCTGAAGTCTAGACTGAAATTTATATATGGAGTGTTTGAATATTCTTGTTGTATCAGACCATAAATACATGGAATTGAAAATGCAAAACATCAATCCCCAGGTCAGTGGTGTAAGGGTCATTAGATAATGAGGATACATGTATACAGTACACAAGAGTTATGGACTGGTGAAACGACTCCTAGATGCATCCTAGTTTTAAATGGTCAGTATTGAGAAACTATCATGTAATTAAATAAGATAATTCGATATCAAATATATGTTTGGAAAAGTAGAGCAGAAAGTTCCATCTAAATAACAATTAAACTTGGGAATAGTCATGTTTATCAAGATAGACGATGGTTAGGTCTGTGGGTTTTCTTGTCAACCATGTTCGTTGTACGTAAGCTTTAGGACTGAGATGTCCTAATTTAATGATCATTGTTTCGGTATTCACCGCATTAATTAAATTATATCGGCAACTATTTGTTATGTTAATCGAGGTAACGTGGGGGAGGAATTTGAACTCTCAGCTGGACCTGATTTTTTAAAATATTCCTCTTTATTTGCTAAGAATGTCCATCCCACAAGGGGTAGACAATCAATGGTTTGTACAGTTTCTTCACACAAACGAATCACGTAAGGGGTGTTGATTGATCATGTCTTCCAAATGGCTATGGTGATTTGCCGTATAATCAATTCTTTTTATTAAGGACCTATTATGTATTAAACAGTTTTGTGGCAATGATAGATAGTCTAAAGATTGGAAATGTCAAATAGAAGTTAGTAAATTTCTCCGTCAGTACTATATATAAAAATAAACTTGTTTCTGACTGTGAGACAATTCTGCATATCGTTACCCATTTTGAATAGTTTGCTCGACATCAGTGTTTGGGAACTTTAGTAGGATCTTCATTAGTGTCTAGCAGTGAAAAACAGTAGGCGTTCACGCTTTCAGCTATATGCTTTTTGTTCGAGTAGTACGTAGAACGTTAAGATAAGATTGCGTGATAGATCTTATTCGAACATGTGAACCAGTAATTTGTATTCTTTTTGTGACGAAATATTAGAAATCAGGACCTGAAAAGTGTAAGATTTATTTTAGTTAGTAAAATTAAAGTTAGTAGAACTGGATTCAGTAGTAGTTCGTGACATAGTACGAATTATTTTCAACTTCAGCTTTATCAATTCATCTACAACCTGAGTTCATCTAATTTCGAGACAACTTATTTATGTACGTCGTTGCAGATACGAAAGAACGAAACAAATTCGAAAAATGCTTTAAATTTTATACCTTCATTTGTTTAAAACTCTGACGTGCTTAAGAAGTGTTCACAGTTGACATGACATTCGCGTGCGAGCATCCGGATTAGTAGTTCTAAGTTCTATCTCTGAATATCTAAAAGTTTAATGAATAAAACCTTACAAGCAGAAACAGTATACGGGTACGATGATTAACGTCTCCAAGTGGTACTTCTGCATTATGCACAGGCACGAAAACGCGTTGAGCAGCTTTTGATTTCAAGTTTCCATGTTAAACACAAAAATATCCTTTAAAAAATTAGTCACCATCATTTATTTAATAAAAACAATTTGCTTAACAATTTTCATACTTTGAATATATTCACTGAGGTAAACCATCGTTGAAGAAAAGAAATGACCGATCTTCATTTCATTTTAACTAAGACCTACAATTTTACCTGAAACACTTCCAAACCTATATTTTTGTAATAGTACGATTATAGTTCTTCTCTCTCCAAATATTTTTGTTAGAACTACTGGTAAGTAACAAGTACTTTGTCATATCATCTATTAAGTAAATATACCTATATTTACATTGTGATCGCACCCACAATAAATAGAATTGTTTTACCTCGTTACTTCTGAATGAGTATTTTAATCACGTGCTCAGTTATGCGCCATTCCTCATTAGCACAACAAGATGAACACTGGATTCAGAGGTGGTAATATATAAAAGAAAGATTGCACATAAGGACATAGTACAGGAAGGAAAAATTAATTCGTAGAAAGAAAGATATGAGACGATTTTAATCTCACGGTTTAAGGGAAGGAAGAGAGTGTATACACCGACGCCAT
Organism: Schistosoma haematobium; assembly: GCF_000699445.3. Lineage (NCBI taxonomy): Eukaryota > Metazoa > Platyhelminthes > Trematoda > Strigeidida > Schistosomatidae > Schistosoma > Schistosoma haematobium. The sequence continues at coordinate 42,797,476 of NC_067195.1, forward strand.
TGTGATCGATTCTGAGCCATGTCACCAAGAGTCTCCAACCATTGGTTACGATAGTCACGCGGACCCCAACCAAGTAGTCTGCATCTACCAACATGGCTCAGACTAGAAGTTAGTGACTTCAAGCACTGATGCCATGTTTTGGTTTGGCCGCCCCTAACTTTCTTCCAACCGTCTCCAACAATAGTCAGCATTGGGCTGTGTTAATCGGTGTTTGGGCATACGTAACACGTGGCTCAATCATCTCAGTCGATGTTGATTCACAACCTCATCAACTGATTTACCATCATGCACTGATACCCTGCGTCTAACCTCCCTATTACTTATCCGGTGATTCCAGCAGGTGCTTTCAATATTTCTAAGGCACCTGTGCTAGAATACTAGTGGCTTACGAGTATCTTCTACTCCGTAATGGCCACATTTCGCATCCGTAAAGTAGAACAGTACGAACTGCTGCGCAGTATACTCGTCCGTTTATTGATAGACGGATATCTTGCCTTCGCCATAGGTGACGTTTTAAAGGATCAACAAATTGTAATGTTGAGACATAATGGTAATTTAATTAAAAATGTATGTGTATTGTTTCGCTCTTTTTGTCTCTTTTTTTTTCAAATAAAACGCTGAGGTTTTACGTGTGAAACTTTTCACAATATTTTATCAAGAAAATATTTGATGTATAATGTCCTTTAATGACGATTCAGTATGTATCCTTCAAGTTTTGAATGTGGAATAACATTTGTAATGGATAGTATATATATATATATATATATATATATATATATATATATATATATATATATATATATATATATATATATATATATTCCACGAAAATAATTTGGTAGAGTTAATATCAGTTGATTCGTTTCATCAAACTCCTTTTATGATTGCTATAGTATTTTTCCCAATACATTATCTTATAATATAGGTGTTCGGATTATCACATTAATTGATGGATCCCAGTCATTTACTAATGAGATTTCCTTTAACTAACAGAACAACCCATTCGTTTTTTTCTTCTGTCGAAAGATTCCTGCCTCAATCTAATTTATATGAATAAAATTTTAAAGTCCTGGAACAATAGGTTCATCAATGACAAATCCTTTCGGTGATTTCACTGTTAAAGCTATCCAGTCACATGTATATTGAATTGGTCCAAAGAAATAATTTGTGTATTCAAAATTAATGATAGATAGCGAGTGTCAAGTAGCTGTTTTATCATACTGTGGGGCCCATCAGCAATACATACTTATGACTGAGTCAAGGTACCAACTCCCAATGTTGGTCGTGCTACCTTTAGAGCACTATGTCTACATCCAATCGTTAGCATTTCCAATTTGATTTCTTGGTATAATGTGTCTGTCAACATCGTACGCCTCTTTCTAGGCATAAATAAGTTCGGACGGTTATACTTTCATACTGGAACTCCGGAAAATTTCTTGAAGCCAGTCTGTAATGTAAACTATCTTCGAATTGAACAGTTTTTACACTCCTCTCATCCTAATTTCTTTACTCCTTAGAATATCAATATAAAAGCAATCAAAAAATTAATTTCGCAGTTCTAAGTATAGTGTAATCGTAAAAGAAATCAATCCAAATATTAAAATTAATTATGATCAAAAAATATCTTTCAAATTAATAAGAATGATACGAAGTAAAGATAAATTTTCGTGAGCATTATATGACGACATCGCTAAGAAAATCGATTAGTTCATTGTTAGTGACATATGATATTTAATAAATGCGTTGCATCTTTGCTTCTAAATTATTTTGTATTTGAAAATGTTGATATCATCCTGTCAAAACTGATTTCGTTAATTCAAATAAAAAATTAAACACATTTCTTTTTATATTACTTACTCATGAAATAACGCGATAATTAAGATACTTAACTAAATATATGATTGGAAATGTTGAATCTTGATCCTTCAAAAATTTATTATTTATTTATTTATTTGAACACATATATATTGGTACAGGAGTGCGCCGAATATATATGCGCCACACAAAACAATGAGAATCTAAGAAGAAAAAAAAGTGAGGAACGTAAAACAAAATAATAATAATAATAATAACAATAACGAAGAGATGGGTGTAAGGTAGTGTAGTAATAATAATAGCAATAGTAGGGGAACAGAAGGGTACAATCACAAGAAATCTTTCAGTTAAGGAAGATACAACCACTTTTTTATGAAGAAAGTAAAAGAAGGTTACAGCAGGATCGCCACTGGCTTCTATTCTGAGCCATATTTGATAACGTCTCTAGCCACTGTGTAGCACCATCTCTAGGACCCCAACCAGGGAGTCCTGAAGGACCGACACAAGCCAGTCTTTTGCAGCTTTCTTTCATACCACTACGCCATGTCATATACTGACCATCTCTCCGCTCTTTCCAACCAGTCCCAGAGTCGGCAAATAATGCACGACGTGGAATTCTCTGGGACGACATTCGTAGAACATGTCCAAGCCACCGAAGTCGGTGTTTCAAGATGGTGACACCAATTGCATTATCGTCTCTGTGCCCGAACACACGATGCCGGACCTCTGCATTACTAACATGGTGTTGCCACTGGATGTCAGCAATCCTTCGGAGACAACGATGATCGAACACAGAGAGTCGTCTAACGTCCTCAACTCGGAGAGGCCAGGTTTCACAAGCATAGAGCAAAACTGCTCTCACCGACGCGTTGTAGATCCGACCTTTTACAGCCAGACTAACATCACGAAGGCGCCAAAGATGGCCCAGATTGGCATAAGCCGCTCTGGCTTTCACTATACGTGCATTTATCTCATCACTCACACCCCCCACCAGCACTCATACAGCTACTCAGATACACGAACTTCTCAACTACTTCTATCTGCTCACCATCCAGGGTGAGTACAGGATTGGAATCCTGCCAGTCTTGTAGGAGTACTTTGCACTTCGAAGGTGCAAAGCACATACCATACCTACGGACACTGATTGCCAACTGATTAATTGAGGATTGAACGCCTTGGGCATTATCGCACAGTAAGACAATATCATCATCCACATACTCAAGGTCGAGAAGTCTTTCTCCAGTAAACAGATCCACACCGCCATTACTTACATCCATCAGAGCTGTTTCCAGAATGTCGTCGATGGCAAAGTTGAAGAGGAATGGTGAGATTGGGCAACCCTGTCTAACCCCACTGCTCTAATGGAACAATGGAGAGAGGTGGTTGTGTGCCCTCACTCTGCCTGAGGTGTTTTTATATAGGGTTTTTAGGATGTTAATAAACTTCTCAGGCACACCCTTCTTCAATAGACAATCCCAGAGAACAGTCCTATCCAACGAATCGAAGGCAGCCCTGATGTCAAGAAACACTATGATTGTTGGCCTTTGAAAAGTATGGCGGTGTTCTAACATCTGGTGGAGGGTGAAGATATGATCAATACATCCTCGACCAGAACAAAAACCAGCCTGCTTCTCGCGAGTCAATCTTTCTCGGGTTTTGAACAACCTACGAAGTATGTGTTACAGATGCAGAGGAATATACCAATAATTATTAAGTCCAATGGTGTCCTTGGACTTTAAATGGACATTTCCTACTGGTCAATATTTGTTCACTTGTTAAATATTGTACAAAATGTTGTTTTCTATTTTATGGTACGATGTCGTATGCTTGATTGGTATATAAGCAGAGTGTGCTTGAAATATAACGATTCATATCTCAGAGGTTGTGACTTGTGTTCTGGACTCAACTGGCTGGGCTAGACAGGAAAGCAGGATCAGTCAGATCAGTAGGCCGTTCGTGCGTGTTTTACGTGTCACTGATTCGATCTATAATACACTGCTCTCTAATCTTTTCAGTTACGGACACGACAATTGGCACGGGGTAAAAATCGACCCAAGTTTAAAGTCACAACAGTATGACGGAAGCCAATAGCTCGGACGCAATCGGAAGTAGACTTATCCCCCGATAGTTGTTACAGGAACGACGTGAACCCTTTTTAAAGATAGGGACAACTATCGACTCATTCCATGACGTTGGTACACTCTCTAGTTCCCACACCTTTGTAAACAACGTCGTCAGTTCTCTAGTCAGGAAGTCACCACCATCTTTAAAAAGAGCCGGAGGTAAGTCATCTGGGCCAGGTGATTTGTAACGCTTCAAGAGTTGGAGTTCCTTGCGGACTTCCGCCTCATTTGGTGGATCAGTCGTCACCGGCCATGGAGGGCAGGACAGTCTGACCGATGTTGCCGGTGCAGCAGGCCAGTTGAACTGCCCTTCGAAAAATTCTGCCCATCGTCCAAGACGTCGATGGATGTTAGTGATTGGCATCCCGTCATCCTCACAGATTGTCTCGCTCACATCAGACTTCTAGCTGCCAGTGGCTTGGATGAGTTGGAAGAGCTTCCGGTAGTTATCAGATGCACCTGCTGCTTCCAGCTCATTAGCACGCTCCGACCACCAGGCTTGTCGGTCCTTACGCAAGCTTTGCCCAATTTCACTACGTAACAACCTTCGTTTGTGGTCAAACTCACGGTCACCCGGAGTAGACCGACGGGCTTCAATGAATTGTAAGGAGCCTGAAGAAACTCAGTGCTTAAAAGCGGGGCGTTTCGAGAACCCACAACTGACTGTACCCGCCATTTTCATGGCGTCATGCAATTGCAACCAATGCTCATCTATACTTTTCGGTGGATTGGTAGCTAGCCTACAAGCTAGCTCGGTTCGATACTTACTAGCAACAGAAGTTGCAACCAGCTTGCTAACATCAATCCGTTGGTGGCGGTCACTTCGTTGGCAACTGAAAAGTAAGGTAAGATTGGCGCAGACCAAGGCATGGTCAGAGTCCAGATAGATACTCCAAAAGGAGCGGAAGTCTTGTACGCAACCACGCCAGCGGTAGCTGATCGCGATGTGATCAATCTGAGTCGAGGTTTGGGATACAGAGGGAGGACGCCAGGTGACACATCGGCGATGACTGTGCCGAAAGTTAGTGCTAGCCAGAAACAGGTTGTGGTCTGTGCACAGTTGCAGTAGACGGTCCCCGTTATCTGTCCTGCGACTAACAAGTCCCCATCGGCCACCTAAACGACTCTCTTCTGTGCCTAGACGCCCGACCTGAGCATTCAAGTCTCCGACTAGTACTACAATATCTGTCGAACGCACTTTCTGGAGAAGAACAGATAACTGGTGGTAAAACTCATCCTTGATTGCATCCGGGCTGCAATCTGTCGGGGCATAGGCGGAGATGACGAAAAGAAATCGTTTCTCACGCTGATTTCTTCTCACTTTGATGGAAATTCCTAATCTAACAGCACATAAACGACTGTTAATGGGGATCCAATTAATTAGTGCTACCTCAGCTCTAGCGGTTAGTGCGACACCAACGCCAGCAAGACCAGACGAAGATGCCACAGGGTCCTCGGATAAGCGCACGTAAAACAAGCTTTTTGAAGTGACAGATGTAGAGCAAATTTGTAGTACTTCACCAGAGTCTTAAATACGGGTCTCGGATAGACAGCAAACATCAATATTAAGACTTTCCAAAGACATAGCCAGCCCTATCTGTTGTCCGACCTGCATAAGTGTGCGAACGTTGAAGGCAGCCAGTTTGAATGGTGCACGTGGTTTCAGAAAGACTGCTTCAGTCCTCGTATTCGGTGGTAACATACAATTTTCAACCGGACAGTGACTCGAGAACGTCTAGATACAGTCGAATTTCCACCATAGACGAGCTGCTGTATAAGTCGAAAAATAAGGATACACAGAGTGGGAATAAAAGAGAGTGGATAAGTGACGTAGTAAATAATAATAATAATAATAATAATAGCAATAATAATAATTGAATCATTTGAAGGTTCGTCGAAGCAAGAGAATTAGTTCTCATGATCATAGACAGTTCAGTTCATTAATTGTGTGTGGGCTGCGATACTGCCCAGGTGCCAAAAACGAAGCAGGTGGTTATCTTAGGGGGCCACACCCCGAGCCTTTGACCTAATGGTCTAACCCACAAGGCAGTGGAGCATCGTGAGGAGATGCAGTCCCATGGTAGCCGGCAACCGAAAATTGGTTCATACGCCATTTGTTCCCTCAGGATACTGGAGCCCATGTTCACCATTGATTTGGAATCCGGTTAAAGCGCCGGACATTCGCTTTTCGTCCTCTCATTTTCGTAAACAAAACCCCCGCCACGAGAAGGTAGTGAGTAGGACTTCCCTGGCAGAGGCTGTATAAGCGTGGCCGTGTGAGAGTACTTCAAGAGGGAGGGCAAACCCACCCAGCTCTCAGCCATACCAGGACATTTGGGGGCCCTTCAAAATGGTGGAGTTTATTTATACCTAGAAATCATTCCACACTTACAGACTAGTTGAAAGGACCACATCTAATTCATAATTTTCAAGGCAACTGAGAATTTGTCGTTTGTATTCGTCAGAAACTGGTCATATTTGGGGTGCCACTGGAAACCAAGTAGTGTTTGAAAGTTTCATCCTATTATGTGACTCTGCTGCCGTACGTACCCGTGACCCCATCAAAGATGGGGACCATAAATTTCAGGTCTCATGATGAACCTATAACCACTAGGATCACTAAATAGGTTTTCAGTTGTCTAGTCTCAACTTTGCTATGTAACGCGATGATTGTCCAATCGGATTGGTGATGACTAATCCACTCCTGACATATCTGAGCTCCTTTAGATCTCAATGTCCTGGGGTCGCGGGAGTGCAGTGCTATGGAGCCTCATACTGGGATAAAATATCCTTCTAGTTCTCTTTGTTTCCCAGTGGTGCCCCAAATGAGATCAATCCGTAACGAATATGGCCCACAAATCAAATGATTTCTCAAAACCTGTTCGAACAAACAACTGATAATTGTCTATTCAGTATAGTTATGAAAACTGAAAATATTAAGATTAACAAATATATATGTAATCATGTTCATCCAGCATATAATACGCTTAAAATATTAGAAATAGGAGGAATGATGTGTATTCTACTTATTTTCTATGAGGTCATTCCATTTTATTCTTTCATGAAATTCTCTTCACCTTTAAGAAATAAGTGGATTCAGTAAGATCAACTAGGGAATGTAGGTATTTTTATGTCCTCATCTAAACATATAGTTCTCAACTCTCACGAAACCATCATTACCTATCGTCAAACAATCATAAAAATACTTACAACCTAGACATATATTGAAAGGATGAATTTTAACGATAAAAATAGAATAGAAACCATGATTTTGAATCATTTAAACTTAACACACATTAGGCTGAAAACTTTTGACGAATAGCCTAATATTATGTCCCAGTGAACTTAATCTGGATTGGTTGTCTCAATGATAGTGATCATTAGATCAATGGAATTCTGTTGGCTGTTCAATGACCTTTAGTGTTTGAACCTTATTTCAGATTTATACGCTTAAGTAGGTCTTTTCACTGTCTGACTAGAATATAACTGTGACGACAAAAAAGACTATTAGAAAAATGGTCGTAAACAAGCATCAACTCTGATAACTGTCTTACAATGTTGATGAAACTCTCAGCAACCCAATTTTGTACACATTTTTCTTAAATAAATCTTGGTATGACAGTAGTCTAAATGTGTCAATATTTTAACACGTTTCTATGATCATTTAACAGAGCATCAAGAAATGTAAAGTGTAACCTGAGTGATGAACAACAGTAGGCTACAAATCTTAATTATAACTGAATAAGTTGTGTTTATAAACAAATTTCACAGACTAATGAACAAATAATGAGGTTAGTTTTCATCCAGAGAAAAATGGAAAACTAGAGAGAATCATCTTAGCGTATGGATCCTCGGCAATCTCCACTCAGGATGTATCAATGTCACATATCGCTATTTGATTGAAGCTAAAAGTGTCAACCACTAGATCCCGACCGATTGCTCTGAAGAAAATGTCCTTGCCATGAAATTTAAAGTCCTTAGAATCATTGATAGTTGATGATTGATAGAAATTTTTTATTGTAGTTGTATAATATATAACATGTGCTCAAACCCAGAACCTTTAGGCTTTATGACAACCACGACACTACTAAGCTAATTCACACTTTCATCAGTAACGTCTTATATTTTCGAAGGCATGATATGAAACAGTGAAATAAAAATATTGCTAACCAACTTTGGTACATCATGATCTACTTCAATATGAAAAAGACTTTGTCAATATTAATCAAAGAGAAAAACGCCCCGTAATTAAGTCATACAGTCTAGAGAATACAACACCACCAGAAACATTATAACCTGTTTGCAATGGAATTACTAAGTAACATATCATGATTCGTTCTCAAAGAAATGCAAAGAACAAACTCTACAGTGATAAGCTATAAATATTAGGATACTCAATAACATTAGATTATACTCAACATTGAATTAAACAATCCATATGACATTATAATTGTGAAATATCATAATCGTCATGAACACTGTCTGTTACTAGCTATCATTACATAAATGCATCGTCTTAAAACAACTTTAATGATGAATTATCTTAATTGAGATGATTAACTGAATTCAATCATTTAAAATAATAAAATGGATAATTTAGTAAGATAAAATAACAATATTATACAATTTTTAAATCACAGGTTAACAATTACCTGCTAAGATGCCCCCTAGTGATTCCTGAAGAGATCGTAAATGACTGAGTCTGTGGTGAAATAACAGTATAAATTCAGAAAAAAATGATGCGGTCTAAAGAAATTCTATAAAAACCCACTGTTTTTTAAAACAATAATGTGACGAGATGTTTTTTACTTCTTCAAAGTCAAGCTTCACTATTACTAATTTTATGGTTTGTTCTCTTCTATCGCAGTTGTTAGTAATCATAGCTGGTGATGGAGTAAATTGAAACTGTTTAAACGGACTAATTAATATTCAGAAGTTAATCATTGTTATTTATTCTTTTAATCACACTGCATTAATTATGAGTCCATTAACTCAGTCTATACTCCAACAAAATCGATAACTCATAAAAAGATCTTAGCCCGTTCCCACAAACTATCGATCAAAATAACAAGTATCCTACTATACTCTGTATTCTGAAAGATTTCAAACCGATATGAATTATATATATATAAAGTATTTGGGGAATGTATATTTCAGACATTCGATAATGCAGACGAAGGACAAGAGATGAAAGGAACCGTATGTGAACAAACGCTTGTTACACTTCGTGCAGGAGCATAAGCCTCCCACCAGCATTTTCCATCTTTGTTTTGGGCGATCCTTTCCAGCTGCTATTCATCCTTTTCATGTCTGCCCCCAATCCTCGACACAGTGTGTTCTTTGGCCTTTCCATTTTCCGTTTCTCTTCAGGATCCCAAGTTATCTCTTGCCTCGTGATAAAGTTTGGTGGTTTTTGCAAAGTTTGTCCTGTCCACCTCCAACATCTATTCTTGATTTCCTCTCCAACTGGAAGCTGGTTTGGTCACTCCCACAGTAGGTTGTTGTCGATGGTATCCGGCCAACGGATATTGAGTATCTTACGTAGACAATTGTTTAGAAATACCTTTACCTTTTGGGATGGTTGTGGTAGTCCTTCAAGTTCCAGCTCCGTACAGTAGGACTGTCTTGACGTTCGTATTGAAGATTCTGACTTTGATGTCGGCTGACAGTTGTTTTGAGTTCCATATGTTCTTCAATTGTAGGAATGCGGCCCTTGCTTTGCCAGTCCTCGCCTTTACGTCTGCTTCCGACCCTCAAGAGTCCCTCGAATTATCCTACCCTTCTGTTACTCCGTTCTTGAATCTCGGTGATTGGCTTGCCTTCTTTGTTCTTGACCGGTCTCTCTGGTTTACTATATTTCCCCGCTGTTTTCCCCGTCGCATCACATGGTTGTCTCATATTTCCTTCACTTGCCGAGTTTTCCACTTTCATTGCTATGTCTTCCACATATTTCTACTTGTCAGCTCTAATGCCTTTCTTCACTCTCTTGATTACTTCTGTGTATTCAGCCTGTGCCCTGACTTTCTCTGCTCTTGTTCGGCTGTTATTAATTGCTACCTTCTTGTTGTTTCATTCGTGAATGTTGTCTAGGGTTTTGATAGAGATCCATTCCTTATGATGATGATGCTTGTTGCTGCCAAGAACCTCTTGACTTGTTGAAGTCGGTGATTCTTTGATCCCTTTGTAGTTGTGGTTCATAGTAGTTTCTTCTTTCAGTAGATCCTGTAAGGTTCGGAACTTGTTGTTGAGAGTTGTCTTGAATTCGTCGAGTTTGACGGTATCTCGAAGGAAGGCTACATTGAACCTATGTAATGTTGTTTCCCCGTTGTCCACTGCTTCTTTAGCTTCAGTTTCATCTTGGCAACTACTAGCTAGTTTTGATCTGAAGCTATGTCAGCTCCTCCCCTGGTTCTCACATCTTCCATTGATCTGAATTTGTCGGTGATGTAAATCTGATTGATCTGGTTCTCCGTGGTGTGTTCCGGTGAGACCCATGTAGCTTTGTGTGTGTGTTTGTGTGGGGATATTGTGCCACATATATGCATATTGTTGAATACACACAAATTCGAAAATCTGTCACCATTCTCGTTCCTTTCTTCTAGTCAGTCCATGTTGTCCCATGATGTCTTCACACCTGATGTTGTCCATTCCGACTTTGGCGTTTAGGTCTTCCATCAGGATGGTCAGGTCTTTACCTAGGCACTTCGCTATGATTGATTGCAGCCTCCTTTAAAACTGATCTTTATTGTCGTCATTGGTATCATTGGTGGGTGCATGACACTGCTTGACATTCATTGTAAGTCCCTCCTTCTTTGTTTTTAAAGATGCTTTGATGATTCCGAGTCCGTGAGACTTCCATCCTGCAAGTGCATCACGTGCTTTTTTGGACAGCACCAGAGCCACTCCCTGAGTGTGCTAAGTATTTTCTTCTTCGTGACCAGAGTACAACAGCATCTTTCCCGAATCTATCCATTTCTGTCCAGTTTGGGTCCAATGGGTTTCGCTGATTCCGAGTACTGCCAAGTTGTATCTCCTCATTTTCTGAACTATTTGATTGGTCCTCCCGGTCTCCCACATTTTCAGGATGTTCCATGTCCCTACAAAAATTGTTGATCTTGCTGTTAGAATGGGCATCAGTCTTGTGACTTCCTAAGAATTTTGTTTTTCTGTATGAGGCGTCATAATTCTTCCTTCAACTCTCAGGGTAGAGTTTAAATGTTTTCATTTGTTTAATCTGGTTGGCGTTTTTTAGCACACTTGTTTTGTACGGGATGTGGTTGTCGACCCCATGCTCAAACCTCCTCCTTTACCCGGGCTTGGGACCGGCAGTAACTCTAGAAGAGATACAGGTGGAGTTGAAAACAGAGTGGATACACCCAAACCATTGCGAACGATTCTGAGTCATGTTATTCGAAGTCTCTAACCATTGGTCGCGACAATAACTCGCAGTCCGATTCGGTAATCTGAGAATGCCTACTAGGGTTACTCTGACAGTTAGTATCTTCATGGACTTCTGCTGTGTATTGGTTTGGCTACAACTAGCTTTCTTTCAACTTACTCCCTACAACAGCCATTATCACTCATCGAACAATTCGATGAATGTGAACACACAATACATATTCTAACCATCTCATTCGATAAAGATTGACTACCTCATCCATCTGTTTGCCTTAACTACCTAGTACTCTGCATCTAACCTTAGAATTCCCTACTTGATGATCCCAACATAAATGAACAATGCTTTGAAGACATCAATGATAAAAACTAGTAACCTGCGAATATTCTCTACTTAAAATGACCACTTTTCGCAGGCACGAACGAGAATGGATCTAACTGCTGCACAGTAAACTCATCCTTTGGTTTCCAGGCGGAGATCTTTCCAACGCCGCAAGTAACGAAAGTCGGCAAAAACTGATTGAGCTTTCTGAATTCTTGCTGAGATGTCGTCAAACACCAGTCCATCAGGACTAAAGAGGCTTCCAAGATAAATGAACCGATCGACGTACCCAACTAATTCACTCCCTATAACTAGTTCAGGCGTTGATATAAACCAGTTTTGAAGAAACGTTTTGCATTTGGAGGGAGAGAAACTCATCCCAGAAATGTCAACATTGTTGCTTACGGCGTCCAGAATACCTTACACTTTGTCAGCGTCTTCATCAAACAGAACTGTATCACCTGAGTATTTCAAACCAACAAGAGAATTTCCTGGCAGAAGATCGACTCCTGACAAGTCAGATGATGAATGTCATATGTAGAAGGATATCTATCACAAAGTTAAATAAAAATAGAGAAAAAAGATAACGCTGACGAACACCGCTTGAAGTCTTCAATTTCAATGACAGGTCACCATAAATTCTGACTCGACCAGTAGTGTTCGAGTAGACAGCCTATACAGGGTTAGGTTAACGGTTTGATCCTTTGTTTATTAAACTCTTTAGTTTGGATCCATTTTGGAACAAAAGTTGATCGGTAAAACCTAACAAATATGCACACCAGATGGCTAAGGTCTTGATTAAGGAGAGAAAACTGTTCATATTGATCTTACCATTATGCTACTTGGATAGACCACATTAAAAAGCACGACTCAGTGCTTGTGAGAAAACATTAGTGTTTGCAAAATATTGTTTGAGAAGAAAATATTCTAATCAGCTTATGGTTTTGTAACCTCTGTCCATGAGTTTACTTAGGTATCATATGAGAATATGTAGCATCTTATTGTTAGTAAGAATTTTAGTGATCGATTATTTGTGTGGTATTTAAGCATTTCAGGTCTCCTATCAACATAGCGAGGCTGTTTCCTGGGTACTTCTCTACGATCAACATCAAATTCAGCTACTTGGTGTGATTGTCTACTAATTATTTTACTACGGATTTCCGTTTTGTCACTAAGTCCAGCCAAATATATTGTATATGGATTTTGGATACTCTCATCCAAATATTTTTGAAATAATTTTGCAGTATACAACCTAATCAATCACTACTTCTTTCATTTTATTTTAAACTAATAGATTATATATAATAAAAATTAAGATTGTCTGACCAAATTCAATGCGTACAATGAAATTCAGAGTCAACCATCTCCACAACACCCTACAATAAAATAATTAGGTGCTGAAATACACACTTCATCAAAGTCCTGTAAATCAAAAGACGTAGATTTATCAGTAAATATAACAAATTAAGTTCGGTGACATAAACCAAACATAATGAATAGAATCTTAACTTACAGATAGTACTAAATAAGGATCATGCTGTATCAGAAGTTGGGATTTATCTCAATAATCTAGGGCTTGGCATGAGATCTTATAGTCCAAGGTTTGATCATGTGTAGGCTTATGTTACGCTTTGTTAAGTAGTTCCAAACTATGATTACGAAGTTTCCCAACCTTCCCATAGTGCTCAATGGTTAAAATGGAAGATTACCGCTCAACTTCAATCAGCGTGATGACAAATTAGATTAACGACTAATGTCTTATATTTCATAAATGAAATCAAGACCAAAACACGGAGTTGATGTCTGATCGAGTTAATAACTGAGGTGATCGATATATAATATATATATTGTCTAGATCATCACACCATCCAGATCATTAAATATCAGAGTAATCAACAAGTTCACCACAAAACGTGGAGACAAAGTGAGTAGATTTTCAAAATACTTACTAGGTTGTTACACAATGAGGATTGTTATCGATGTGAGATTATGAGTCTATCACATGGTATCCAAAATTAACACTACATTAATTTGTATTTGACTCAGAATCTGCTCCAGATAGATTGTGAGACAGACATACATGAATTTGAATCACATGAGAGACAAATTTAAAAAGTTAATAATCAGCATGTTTAAATGACGCATGTAGGTGAGAAAAGAATGAACCAGTTTGATTAAGTCAAGAGAATTGTTATTCAGTTTAATGTCATAATCGGATGAATTCTAGCAATGTACTTTTAAGCAATTTCAATCAATAACCAATCGATTCAAGTGTAGAAATGAACTGACGAAGAAATAAGAGAATAAATAAACATTAAAATTTATTCTGAATTAAACAATTTGTAGAGGATGATTGCATTGCATGAATTAAATCGAGCTGAAAAAAGGCTCAAACCACGGCTAATTATCGTAGATGGAAACGACCATATACATAATCGTCTCATATCTTTCTTTCTACGAACTAATTCTTTCTTCGTAGAAAGAAAGATATGAAGTGGTTTTAATATCTTAGTTTAAGGGAAGATAGAGAGTGTATATACCGACGCCATTGTGTTCGATTCTGAGCCATGTCACCAAGAGTCTCCAACCATTCGTTACGATAGTCACGCGGACCCCAACCAAGTAGTCTGCATCTACCAACATGGCTCAGACTAGAAGTTAGTGACTTCGAGCACTGATGCCACGTTTTGGTTTGGCCGCCCCTAACTTTCTTCCAACCATCCCGAACACCGGTTAGCATTGCACGTCGTGGTAATCGGTGTTTGGGCATACGTAACACGTGGCCCAACCATCTCAGTCGATGTTGATTCACAACCCTATCAACTAGTTTACCGTCATGCTCTGATACGCTGCGTCTAACCTCCCTATTACTTACCCGGTGATCCCAGCAGACGCCAGCAATATTTCTGAGGCATCTGTCTTCAAATACTAGTAGCTTACGAGTGTCTTCTACTCTTAATGGCCATGTTTCGCTGCCGTAAATTAAAACAGAACGGACTGCCGCGCAGTATACTCGTCCTTTTATTGATAGAGGGATATCTCGCCTTCGCCATAGGTGACGTAAGTTGGCAAAAGCCAAACGCGGTCTACCGAGTTAAATGCTGCTGATAATTATCGAGGCTAGTATTTCAGATGCTATATTAGTTAAACTAATCCCTCTGTGGTTGTCACAGGATGATTTTGACCCTCTCTTATATATTGGGACGATAAGTGACTGTGACCAGTCAGATGGGATAACGTCTAACTCCCAGATTTTAGCTAAAATATTAGTAAACCTAATCGCTAAAATTGGACCACCATCCTTAAAGACCTCTGGAGCTAATCCATCTGGACCAGCTGCCCTTCCTCGTTTCAGATTAACCATAGCCTCTTGAACTTCAGCTAGAGTTGGGGGACCTACTTCAATGTTCCATTCACACTGTCTGGGAATGGAGGGTAGTTGTAGAGTAGCTGAAGGCCAGCTGAACTGTTCTCTAAAATGTCCCGCCCACCGTTCTAAACGTCTGGACTGGGAGCAGATGAGAGTGTCGTCTTTTTCCTAAATAGTCTGACTTACACTTGACTTATTAGTCTGTAGAGCTGTCTTGTGTTCCCTATAGCCGCCGCCTTTTCCATCTCTTTTGCTTTCGTTGCCCACCACTGCTCACGGTCGTTCCTTAGACTTTTTCTTAACCTAGATCTGATTTGTTGTCGCTCTTCATCGTGTTCAGAGCCTGATGGGATGAGTTTATGAGAATCCATCAGTGCAATAGACCTAGAGGAAATCCATTGGTTCTTTGTAACCCTGTGGTTTAAATCACTGATAGATGTCACTGCTGTTTCCACAGCAGTTTGTATAGCCTTCCAAGCAACATCTGGGTCAACCTCGTTTTCAGAACTACCTAATTATGACCTCAGTTGTTCCTGGAACCTACTTTTGGTTTTCTCGTTACTCAATTCAGTTCTAATGGGTCTTCTTACTGAGTCTTTTTTGCGTCCAGTGAGGCGCAAGCAGATGTGTGCCCGTATTAGGGCATGGTCGGAGTCCAAGCAGGTACTCCAGAATGAGCGACAATCTTCTACCGACCCTCTCCAACGATGACTGATGGCTATATGATCTATTTGAGTCCATCGTTGGTTTGGTGTAGGGGGTCGCCATGTTAGACGATGTCTCTCCTTATGCTTAAAATTTGTGTTTACTAAAAATAAACAATTGTCTGAGCATAGTTTCAGCAGACGATCACCATTATCTGTTCGCTGAACCGGAATACTAAAATACCCACCTAAATGCCTTTCTGTTTGGTGTAAATTGCCTATCTGGGCATTAAAGTCACCTGCTACGAGTACTATGTCTGAACGTTTAGCTTTCTGAAGAAGTTCAGATAGCTTTCTGTAAAATTCAGCTTTCACTTCATCTGAGCTGCAGTCGGTGGGAGCGTAGGCAGAAACGACGAAAAGGCAACGACGTGTGTCCCTATCCTTCCGAGTTCTTGCGGAGCCGTTTAGCCGAACAGCACATAGACGACTGTTGACGGGGATCCACTCTAACAGTGCTTGTTCCGCCCTCATGCTTAGTGCTATCTCTACTCCTGCCAGTCCACGAGAGCTGGCCATCGGGTCACCAGATACACGTAGGGTGTATCTCGTCGGCTCTCCGTTTTGCCGAGGTGAGGTCAAGTGAATGACCTCACCAGGATCTTGTATGTGTGTTATGGAGACACAGCATACATCAATGGTACGAGATTCTAGGGTTCTAGCCAAGGAAGCCTGCTGACCGATTTGACATAGAGTGCGTACGTTGAAGGCTCCAATGTGTAGTTTGGAGCGAGGTTTCAGTAGACCTGGGACAGTGTTTTGAGCACTAGAATCGTTGGCTATGGTGACACTTGAGGAGGAAGCCGAAAAAGGAAGTTTAGAGGTGAAAGTCGATGTAGGAGGAATAATAGAAAGTGAAGACGGAGGTTGATTATGAATACAGTGGTCTTGAGTGCTGTTAGAGGTATGAGGGCGGTTATCACTTCCCGGTTGCCCACACCGTGGAAGGGTTGTTCTGGAGGTACCTGAAAAGGGAATTGGATTAGAGGTGGTCTTAGTGACCTGGGAGCGTGACCGCAGTGCCCAAGGGACAACTGTTTGAGGTCGGTCACACACGACCTTTTTATGAGTACTTTTTGTGTTAGCTCCGTACTTGTTGAGACCTTACCGCCGGAGACGGATACCCGTGGGATAAGGCGAGGTGTGGATTTGTAGGGTCGACCTTTTCTAACCCCACCCCTCCTTGTGGGAAGGCAGCATCGCTGTCATGCTGGTTGTCTGAAGGAAACACCTTACTGCTGTCACACCTCTATGCAGTCAGCAGTACGACTTCGCCTTCGGACCTTGGGTTTGTTGCTTTTAGTCTTACCGCACTTCAACCGACCTGTCTGACATGGTAGGACCTTGAGGAACAGTTGTTCAAGCCAGTATATTATTATTATTTTATTATTATTATTATAAGCTTTATTCAATATTATATTTTTGGTACAATGTAGAATTCTCAGCACAAAGTATTTAAACAAGTTTCCGTTTCTTTCTTCTTGGTCGGTCCTGGCAATAAATATTGAGTGATCGCCAGTTAGATGTTAGCAGTTCAGTAAATGAACATCTGAATAATGTGCATTCTTTTCGCTGTATATTGCCAGCAACCACATTGTCTCTTATTGAGTTTTTTGTAACTTTGACAACAAAAGGTTGTACACTTTTCAGAAACACAGCAGAGTAGGTTATGTGATTAATAAACATAATGATATATTAAAACAAACAAAAATAGATAACTTGTTGAAATATCTAGATGGCAGGAACAGGTAGCCCAGATGCTCAAGCAGGCCGCCCTTGTTGTGCTCGGTTGCTTCATCACGATAGGCAAGCCCGACCACCACGTCAATGTAGCAACAACGGTTGGGTAGACTGAATTTACGAAACTTCAGATTCACTTTAAATACAGAATAATTGTGAAATATTAGTGCAAACTATTTTATGAGTATGCGGCAAGACTCTAATTTATGGACGAGCCAATCAGAAGCGTTTTAGGGATTTCAAGGTTACGGCGCCAACTTCAGTGCTTAATGCTAACGTACGATCGGTTCACAGGGACAAAACGTGATAACTGAGCGGCTATAACAAATAAAACTGCGAGACTATAATTTGCGGACGAGTCAATCAGGTATAAGATAACAGATCTCGGATTTTGGCGTGAAAGCATTTCATCCATTTGACTAAATAGATTTCTGGCATTATAGCTGATGTCAGTTCGTGATGAAAACCCTATATATAATTGCTAACTAAATCAAATTCCTTTATAAGTTTCTTAAAAATCAAATCATGAAATTATTAGTAACAATACCTATTTTGTTCACTTTCAGAGTGGGGGAATGAATGTACTTTTCGAAATTTTCGTTAAAAAAGTATTAAATGAATCTTGACATTTGGAAGACCGCATAAATTCGATAGATTTTTTCAGTGTTGATCTGTAATGAAAACCAAATAATACTTTACAGACTGCGAAACAAACTCTGTCTAATAGTCAACTTGGTAACAGTTGTTTTGTATTCATTAATTGTCTAGCCAGGATTTTTGTGTGTGCCCGTTTATTTAAACATGTAATACGATAACAACTATAAGTGTTTGGGTAAGACGGATAGATAAAAAGATAGATAGATAGACAGCGAGAAAGAGAGGAAATACTTTGTGTGTGTGTTCCACACCAAATGTTTGTGGTTTCAGTTTTAGCTAATAGTACAGTAAATTTGTGATTGTCTAAGTTAATAGCAAAACATGAATTCAAAATTTTTTGGTAAGGAGAAGAACCCATACTGTGTATTCCATAAGCTGGAATTTATTTCTCTTGTTCCCCTTTACACATACGCACACATGCAAATTATAGAAAGATCCTATCCAATTGATGCTAATGGAAATCCAACAAAATGATATTTTCGACCATATGATTTGTGTTAATCCACTGATTTGCTCCCGACTTTACTTAGCTCGTTTTTAAAAGCTTTTTGTAAGTTAATTCCGAGGAGTAATTTAGGGATCCTGCTAGTACTAAGTGATTATGAAAGGAACAGTAATATGTTTAAGATATCTAGTCGATTTGTCCATTGTCGCATTTATAAACATGATTACCATTTTTGGGTTACGTAGACGGCTGGTGGTGAGTTTCAGTTTATTAACCTTCAGTTAATTTGACTAAGGGAAATTTTTGTTTTTAATAATATATCCTAAATCCTAATCCCTGATTGAAAGTATTAGTTGTTAGTGTAGTTAACTCTCCATAGAACCTTTATATTCATGTTAATGAATTTCTGCTAGAATCATTAAGTCTAGACATAGATGTTTGTTTGGGTCACGATCAGTTTATGTACGTAACATTTATGTTATCCTGACTACCTACATAAAATTATTTAGCAAACTGCGTCAATTAGATCTTTCCCCTTATTTTCACAATTTCTTATGTATTAATCGATTATTGAGCAGACATGTAGCTACTTATCAATTTAAAGCTGCATGTGATTTGCGTACTGAACTGAAGCGTCATTGATTATCTTATGACACTTAATCAATTATTCTTACTTTTTATTGGTCATGTTGGTTCGTTTGGGCATTTGCGGTAGAAATGACAGCTTTAGTTCCCGAATATGTTCATCCATTTGGTCAATGTTACTGAAATTCGTTCGATTATCAGTTCTATCACTTCAGTTATTCTAGTAGCTTAGCAGTCAATTGTTCTACCATAGAAGTAAGATTTTATTAGGATGAACTAATGAATCATCACTACACACTGTAGCTGTCAATATTCATTTTTGAATTATTACTATATAAATTGTTACATTATTCAGTCTTGTGTTACTCAAAAACAAGTATGTTCTGAATTCATTCAACTGTATTTGGGATAAAGATTTTGATGAATCGAACTAAACCATATTCTGTGCTAATTGGTAATATATAGTTTTGAGATTCGACAGAATCCAATTAAAAGCCCTAATATTATTAGGTTACAGTAGTTTAGCTTCTACAACTTCATTAAACTGCTCATATAGCACCATGGCTATCTATTTATTGGTTCTGTTTACAAATAATGTATAATATAGGTCCCTGTGATCACTAATTGGTTTTACTAGTGTTCTGATTGGTGGTTTCGGAAAACGTGACTTTGGGTGGCCTATCTATCTTGTGATGACAACAGTAGTGCAGTTTGTGAACTTATTGGAGGAGATTTAAATAGGTACACAACCATATCCGATCCCTAGGAAATTTGTCTCAAACTATCTTTAAAAACATTGTCGGTAAATGTATACTATGCTGACAACCTTGAGTGAACCGGTAAGAACCAAGACAGCGTTTCATGAATTTTTACGGAACTGAAAATGCATTGAAAGATAGTTTGTGTGTTGCTATGATCTAAGTGAAAATTGTCAATATTTGGTTCTTAAAATACATGGAACTGATAAAAAATACCTATTATGGAATCATACAGTGAATATAAGCTCGTACTTAAGTTAAGTTATAAAAAATATCTCCTAATACGGATTAGAGCATTTGGCGTGTTCAGTGAACAGTAATGGGTGTTTGTGTAGCTGAATAGTATTCTCCCTCTCTAACTTCTGACTATAAATCTGAAACCTAAGTTTCTTAAGCTTTTAGACTAAAAGATGGCAAAGAATCATTGAATTATAGTTGTTGTCAGTTGGTAAAAAAACTCTATGAGTTTATAACCAGAACTTACAATACCAACCCGACTCAGTAAGTAAAATTAACTTTTTCCTCTTACTATAATGAATAGTTTAATTTGTAAGCGTTAGTTAATCATGTCGAAACTATTATTATTCATCGTTAATTATTTTATAATTAAACACTGTCTCTTGATTGGCTGATAGTTTGCTTAAGGTCGAATAAATGTATCATGGTGTAGCGAAGATTCCGATAGAGTTAATGAGGTCATAAAATTTTGTCCGGAACATTGAAATAGTGATTAGAACTCATGAAAATAGATTAATGGTAATAAAGAAAATATGAATTGAAGTCAGTTACAAAAGGATACTGGTCAAAACATTGTTTCACAGAACAGAAAGAATATGTACTGCCGATACACTAGAAGAGGAAGTTATGAATGTTAAAAAATATTTAAAGAATAATGGATACCCACTGAAATTTATTGAGAAATATGGCAAACGTGAAGATAAAAAAACCCAAAGAAATTACAGCAAATAAAAAGCTTATTTTCATTCAACTAAAATTAAAAGGTGATGATGTCACAGGATCAATCAATATGAGACTAAAAACTCCACTGACAAGAACTTATCCTGCAGCGAAATTGATTGTCCTGTCCAAAACAACATGTTCTTTGACACAATCAAGGGTCGACAAGTATCCCTTTCATGTGTATACAAATTCACATGTATCTGCCAAAGCAGTTACATTGGTAGAACAGAAAGGAGAGCCGATTCAAAGAACATATTCGGAAAAGTTTAACATCAAATGGATTGAAAGCATTCAACAGTGCCATCGCAAAACATCTCCTTGACACAGGACACGAAATCGACATACTGAAGTCTTTCAAGGTGATTAATAAACAATCAAGCTCCAACCTTCTGAAATTTGCTGAAGCATTAGCAATCACACGTCTAAAACCAGACCTATGTATACAAAAAGAGACAGTAATAAATCTTTCTTTACCCTGGTAACAATAACCCCCTTTTTTATTTATTTGTTCCTACTTATTTATTTATTGTGTCATTATTCCAACTCTTTCTGAAGTTTAAATTACATCATACATAACTGACTGATTTCAATTCATATTTTCTTTATTACCACTAATCTATTTTCATGAGTTCTAATCACTATTTATCTTATAAACAACATTAAGATAAATCACACAAATAAAATTTACTATTTATGCAAGCTTACTAAGAAACAACAACCAAACAGAATGTTGAATTTGTTATATTACAAATATTAACTATGACTGAAATAAAATGCAAAACTGTTACATTCCAACAACTGTGAGTGTCTATAGTAAGTAAGTCTTTTATAGATGATCAATATGTACAATATTTGTTGTTGAAATAAAAGTATGAAAAATATCGACACGATTAAAATTATATTCAAATTAACATGATTCGAACTTTTATCACTAAAATTAATGGTCGTTCCAACCAATAATAATTCATCTGAAAGATTGTAAGGTGTTATTGACCTCATGTCCTGTATCCAAGATATGTTTAGTAATTGCGCTGTTTAAACTATTTCTTTCTCTTATCCCAAAAGCTTTTTGAAACATGTTCAACAAATATAAGATATGCCTCCGTTTCTGTTCAGTTAATGTCACTGCAGGTATATGTAAATTTCTAGACACAGTTAGAGGTCACATTAAAGTAAACTAGTTAGTTTTGTAAAGTAGAATTTCATTGTAAAATCACCAAATCATAGTAGGAATTTATTTTATCAATAAAATCAGTATGAAAATAAACTAGTTTCACAAAAAAGTGATGGGATAGAATTCTGTTTATTGTTTACTAAATCTACTCCACATAAACAAACACACAGACTTGCTAACACGTAAACACACTGATACATTTGCATTCACTAGACAGCCTTCATATTTATTTTTGTCTACAACCAATATTGATTGATCAGGACAAAGACCAAAATGTGTGTATTTGTGTGAACGCTTATTTCTCTAAATGATATGATGATTCCCAGTATTTGTGTTGATCAACGTGGTTTAAAAAGCTACCAGGAATTCTCGATGATTGGGATCAGATATTGGCAATCAAATTTTTTAAGACCATGAATTACATGTTAGTTAATGCTTGTAAATACCTTCCAATTTGACTAAATAGAAGCGTAGTTAAGACGGTGGATCGTTTAATTCAAACCAATAAATTTATCATTTGAAGTCATTTAATGAATAATTTGTAATCAAGATAGCTCAGTTGTAATATATTATAACAATTTAATTAATAGCTTATATCATGGAATGGTCTTGGGCGGTCATTGGACGTTATATTAAAAATGGTGTGACGATTTAATGGTACAAGAGTCAAGCGTTCATTCCAAGACTTGAAGGTCTTAGATGTGTGAGGTTATACATCTGTTTTTCACAGTTCAATAAAAGTGCAACATCTAACATTAACTAGCATGTCTCCGTTCATTTTGTAGGTGAAAACTATATATAATGTAATAGTTTCCACTAGGAATTTCACTTCAGTCATCTGAAGCTATCTCTTATGTCTTCTATTTACAAACTACTGTACCTCATCCGAACTTGTTGGAAGGAAAAAGTAAACAGAGTGAAATTTAGGGCTTCAAATGTAATCCTCAGTGAAAATTATGGCCTTACATGGAGTGATAGCTCATTAAATGAACGAAAAATTCATGGGAATGCTTGATACTAAACACATATTTGACAATTATAAACGGATACATTATCTCTCTGTTTTGAGCTAGGTCCCTTGGAAGACTATAGATGCGCACTGCTAAAGATTTCAATGCTAGAACGAAACGACTGTTCAGTGTTTCCTGATTTCCAACGCTTGTCTGACTAAACTCGTTCCGTGATGTAAACTACAAAATTCAGCAATCTCCACAACCCCTATGGTAATTTTAATGTGATCGAACTCATAAGTCGTTGACAAGAAATTGTCTCCTATCATTGGTCAAATAAATCTTAGGATACAGTCAGTTAGATGATTAGATTTTAATTAAGTGCTTTCATTTGTACACAAAATATTCAGTCAGGATAATGTGATAGTTTATTAAATCATCAAAGACGAAAATTTAGATAACAAAGCGATCAGTTGTTTTATGACTATGCCTGTCATATTTATGGTGTTTATGACAGCGATATTGACTGATATGTTCCAAATCTTTTTAAATACACAAGTTTCCTGAACTAATGAAATGTGATTAGTTGAAAACTAACAAATGGATATGAAATATTGGTGGACAGAAGGATATTCATTAGTTTCGGATGATTAACATGAACTAAAATGTGTCTCACTATTCAATCTTCCAGTTGACAGGCCATTTTGTAAATGCAGCCATTGGAATACAAACAGCACTGTGGAGTAGAAAAGAAAACAAAATATTTTTTATCAGTCCCATTAAATATTTATATTTCAAGGTCATAGAATCAAGTTCAATTTGAAGATGCATTTGAGTTTAAGTCCGATTTCAAAGTTATCGATATATAGGCGATTAGAATAATTTATTTTATCATTATTTAGAGAAATGATCTCTGAATTCATGTTTTTTAGAATAGAACAATTGATACCATAAAAATTATCATAAATAAGAAAATTAGTATAGGGGGACTTGTGTAAATTATAGAATTTTCTCAGTTTGAATAACGAACTGATCTCAGCTAGACTGTCACTGAAAATCTGGAAGCATCGAACAGCTGTTTCTTCCCAGTGTAGGACTTCTCAACAGTGCACATCCGCGACCCTACAACTGGGAATCGAACACAAGATCTTCGGTTCCGTGCACGAAAGATTAACCTACAGACTACTGAGCTGACATCCAGTGTTTTACGTGTTTAACTTCAGTTCGTGATTCAAATTATGAAAAAGAGAGTTACTTTTTTAACAATTGTGTAATAACAGCAGTAAACTGGGGTGGATAACAAAATCTAACGTTTACATGTTGTACACTGAAACCATTTCACAAACAATATTAAGCATAAATATGGTTGAAACTATGAACTGTTCTTTAGAATCCATGTTACTTATTATTATGGTTAATCTTTTCTACATGAATATAAAGTATTTGTTTGATTCTGTACTCATTATCTGTGTCAAGTGATTGATCAAGTTACTATGCTGATGTTAAAAAAACACGTTTAGTTTGTAATTAACAATTGTTGTGATTGTTGAGTTGTAATTAACAATAATAATAATAATAATAATAATAATAATAATAATAATAATAATAATAATAATAATAATAATAATGTTTTTGGATTGCACATAAACGTATTCTACATAGCATTCAGTGATAATATATGTATGTTTGTGGAGGTTATTGGATCTTATAATTTACATTAAGAACTGACCTTAGTTAGTTAGTGATATCAGTCGTTGTGCGCTGACTCAGTAGTGTAAGAGGCAAACCCTAACCAATGAGACCTGAAACTTTTGGGTTCTATTTGAGGCTACAGGGCTGTGGATTAGCATTGCTGAGGGGTCCGACACCAGGATGAAGCAACTCTTCACTATTTTCTAGTTTTTAACAGTTGTCCAACTAATATTGTTCAGTGATATGAGCTACTATATCTGTCAACACTAGTTTTAGTACTCCTCTAAAACGAATTAGTTATGCCAAGCGCAAGGACTAAATAAGTATATGACTTCATTTCTTATTTCATAAATTTCTGTTAAAAATAAATGATAAAGATAGCATACACTACAAACTCATATCGATTGATGAAGCACTGATATTCAACTACATGATCTTGTATTATATTTAGTTTACGTTCTATTTGATCTGTGATAATTCACTTTCATCTCTGAATCTATTTTTAGAAAAACGCCCTTAAAAGGAAAGGGGAATTAGTATACACATAGTGTAAGTTGTCAGTTTTATAAGAGTCCCCAGAAAGTTGGTACACGTTATTTTCACTCTATCAAAGTTGATAGGAGTTGAAGTTTAATCTATACCCAGCAAAAGAGTATTACAATTATATCCAAATGGGCTATTTTTAAATAGGTCGAATTTCCTAAGGTTGTAAATTAAAACAAGCATTTCTTAATATCTCCTTTAATCTTTAAATCATGGGTAATAGTAACTTACTATAGTCATAGAAGCAACCTTTACTTCGGATAGATATAATTATAAATTTTAAAAAAATGCAGATAATCTATTTATGAAATTTGGTTGGAGATTTAGCACTAAAATTATATTTTTTGAACGAGAGAGACAATTAATTATTACTTTAGAGAATAATTTATTCTTGACGCAAAAGATAATCATAAAAAGAAATCATCATTCTCACTCATATGGGTACACAGTCATAAATAGAAATAGAATATATGATAATTAACTTAGATTTTCTTGTCATAAAAGTATGAAAATTCTAGTTTTAGAAAAATGACAAAACTCGCTTAATAGACAATAAAAATTCAGGAAAATATTACAATAAAACCCTTTCGTGCTTGTAAGCGTGCGAATATGTACTTTTATGCATCAATCTCATCAGTTTGAATCATGAGGAAAGTCATAATCTCTTCGTTTTTCTTTTGGAACAGAACGTATCAATTACAGATTCTGTCACTGAGATAAATAATTGCCAATTTTTTGTCATCGAACTTGCAAACAATGATTCTGTATTATATATGCTGCACAATAACAAGCAAAAATGTTATGTGTGCTGAAATAAGTTTATTTGCTACATTTTACATTACATACTACCACACAAGAGTAAATATTCGACAATTTCACCATAGAATGCTTGTCAGTATATGTGTGTATGCCTGTGAAATTGATCGGCAGATGAAAAGTAAAAAAAATAACATGATTAATTACCAAGCGAAGATGAGCATCACCACCAACGAAATCATAAAAGTAAGAAAACTAACATAAGAAATCGAAAACAAAATGACCACATAGAAAACTGATGTAACATGCTTTTACGACATCTAATTAAAACAAATGATGTCTACATTTCCTTATTTATGCACGAGTACTTTATTCGTCACGTGATTAGGTTAGTTCATTTAAGCCTGTTACCGCAATCCCTCGCAAGAGCATAGACTGCCGACTAGAGATCTACGAAAAACTCTTACATAGATTGGCCTTTCTAGTTGTTACCAAGTTGTCTTCATGGTCATGATGCTAGCCTCCAATTCCCAGAACTACCTGTTTTTTGGTCTGCCTCTTTTCTTTTTGCCTTAAGGATTCCAAATTAGCGCTCTACTAACTATAGTACTTTATGGTACCCTCAAAGTGTTCCCTATTCACTCCAGCATCGTTTCCTGATTTTGTCTTCAGCTGGAAGCTGGTTTTTCACTCCTAAATCTCTTGTTGGAGTGGAAATATATATATATATATACCACCGGTAAATTGAATGGAAATCAACCGAGATTGATAAATTCAGCACATTCAAAATTCAGTATGCATTGATGTTATTTTAACGATTTTTTATTTTGCCACACAGTTCTACTGGTTAGTGGACCTTTGGAAACCAAGAAACATTGAACAGTTGAGTAGATCTAGTTTCCATCTCCTCAGTTGTGTCCATTGGACGACTTTAAACAACATCATATCCAGAACATTTAGCTCTTGTAACTAGCACAAAAGCCAAAAATCTAAATACAGATCTGGCATACATCAACTCAATAAATATCTAAATCTTGAAAGTAGGTCTATCGAATTTGATGGTTCGGGAAAATTTAGGCATTAAGTAAATGATATTCATTGTTATTAGAAATTTTTTAAAATTTTCCAACAAGGGGAAAAACAAAATAAAATTATTTTTAAGTAAACGGATTATACCCATCAAGACACAAAATAAAAGAAAATATTGTTTCGGTGAATGCATTATTTTTAACGACGTTTCACTAATTAATGCTAATAGTCTTATAAAAGTGATATAACGGTATGAAAAGTCAAAATTATGATTTTTGTTAAACTTTACTTCCGTTTTAATTCAACGTGATAATTAATAAGTGTAACATTCAGTTTCATTTTCCCGTATGATATTTTATTCGGTATAACATACGATATTCTTGTATTCGGTGGACATGAACTATTCTCAGCATGACATGTAGCGTGGGATATATGTGATTTGCACTAATCAATAATTAAGATGGATGTACAAATCAATATATATCGAGTGTATTTTCGACTAGGGTCGTCGTCGCCCTGTTATGAGGTTAATAAATATTTATTTGTGCCAGTCTTTGTGTTCTTACTTTCGCGTCGTGGGAACAGCGGTGGTTCCTCTTTTTTTTTACAACTTCGACCAGATACAACAATTGGCGTTCAGTTAGAAAGACTTATCAAAAGTAGTCAGTAGATTTATCAAAATTAGTTTATAATATCAATGAATGAATTTGTCTATTTTTATCTTTTTTTCCCTAACGATTTCAAATATGTGACTTACACAGACGCTTACTTTCTAAATTCAATGAATCTTTTAGTTTAGTAGTGTTATTTTAAAACTGTCAACATTTCTACTTTACATAAGTGTCCCGAATTATCTACACATATAATCTAACAGTTACTTGGGTATATCTCTCAAACTCCCTCCCCACTGATTAACATCGATTTGACTATTGATATTTCAGAACTGATAAACTTGTAATACAAATAACAATAATCTTGCAGCACTTCCTACTTTATTACTTTGTAATGACGGTTAATAGACTATTTATACCCAATGCATTGATGGGAGTGCTCTTTAAGAGTATAAACGATGATTATTTTAAGTTATATTGAGATCGGTAATCATTTCGTGGAGTCAGTGACTTATTCGTTGTCAGTATGAGGGGTTTGTGAAGATTAATGAGTTTTATTCGACCACCAACCGTCCTTAGTTATAAAACCATTGGAAATCAGGATGCACCTGACAGCTGTTTCATTCTAGTATTGAACTCTCAGTAGTTACTGTCTAGACTACTCAAGAGGTGAGGATTTGTTTTTGTCGATATAGGCTATTTGGAATATGAATGTAGTCACACAACACAGTGAATGTATCAAGCATAAGTAAAGTAGACGGTTGAATATATAAATATACACGTTGTAAGAAAGATAATGGATGTTATTAGGATGAGTTATGTTTACTGAAAATCAGTCTTTGTAACATACCCAATTTCATTGTTAGAAATTTAGAGTAGGCCTACGCCGTAACCCTGACAAATGACCTTGACCCTTAACCTTCACCCCATACGCCAAACCTTTAAATTTGGTCTTTAACTCATAGCCTTCAAGATTACCTCAAAAATCCTAACATTTTCGTCCCCTGAATTCTGATTGGTCGGTTTAACGTCCTTTAAAAATCAATCTACCTATCTTCAAAGTGCTGCCCAACCTAATCATTTATTCATAAAAATTGAATTATAAGATATACTCTGCTCCTTAGAATGTACATATCACACTTTCTATCATACTAACTTGATGGTTTAGTGGCTTATATTCTGACATTTCCGATAGTTATAGATTTAATTTATGTGTCCATACGTTAGGAGATGATGGCATTCATTGTGATCAGTCAAGTGGTATCAAGTGATTAATTCCAATCCAACACCAATGTGATTTTTGCCAAACAAAAGAAGGATGATTTACTCATTGTCATTCAGCAATAAGGTAGTACAAACTCACTAGAAATATGAATGCATCAAAGCCTAAAGTTATTATTACTTTCCGGATCGTTAATCCTTAAAAGAACACACGTTTGTTTACTCTAATCTAGGATGTTCATGAAGCTATGGCGGCTTTAATTTGACATTTGAAATGGTATTTAATTGAGTTCAACTTTCAGTACGAAAACCGGCATTATGATTCATGTACATTAGGCTGACAAGTTCGAAATAGAAGAGAATACCTGTCCTATATTCCACTACTAACCACAAACCAGGTATGCAGAAAATTGTTATTTTTCTACCGAAACAAGTTATAAAACATCTAAACCATCATTTAAGAATGATGCTTACTTCAGGGTGAAGCTATTTAATGATTATTAATGACAAGAAAATAACTGTTTAATTAAATTCAGAGAAGTTAACTATTGTTCAAAACTGAATATGAATGTATACATACTAAGATGTTTTGTATAGTTTGGAGATGGTTTTTGTCAGGAAAGTGCACAAGTTGACTTCGGAGATGTGAAACTGTGAATCGCAACCCAGAGATCCAAAGTTTTCTTACTCTTTATGAGACAGAAGTTCAAGGGCACTGTCTAATTTGTGAGTTGATTGGAGTGTTCAGTTCGCCATGCTTCTCAATGGTTTCTTCTCTTATATCTATTCACAATCAGTATACACAAAATTAAACTCAGAACCCTTAGGTCCCATGACTAGTACGTTAGTTTTAGATCACCAATTTGAAATTCAATGGTCCAAACTAATAGTTATCCCCAATTTTTAACGTAGCATAATCCATGTACGAATTTTGTCCTAATGACAAAAAGGGGATAATCTGAAGCTTTAAAGTCCTTATGCTTTTGACAAATTTAGGAGAAAGAAATTTATTGTTGTATTCTAAGAAGTTTGTGTTAAGGAAAGAAGATATTAATGAGATAAAGAAAACCATTTTCTCTTTCGTCTTCAATAGTTTATTTTGCAAAGAAAATATTAATACGGTTAGATGCCGATTTCGTTCATATCGAAAAGATTACATGATCTTTTTGTTTAGAAAAGGTAATAGTTATTATGCTCACTGATCTAGAGGTTAAGCGTTCTCGCGCAAGACCGAAGGTCCTGGGTTCTAATCCAGAAAGCGGGATCGTGGACGTGCACTGCTAAGGACGAAACGGCTGTCCAGTGCTTCCAAGTTTCTCAAGGTTATCTAACTTTAATCGATTCATGAATTAACTATTAAACTACTACAATCTCCACAAAACTCCTTTCTGATGGTTTATTTGTTTCTACAAGATTAAGTCCCTTATTCTGAACAAATTAACTTTGACATGTACTGTAGGCTGTTTTGAATGTTATCATCAGTCTATAACCACATTGTCAACTTGGTCAACTTTGCAAATCGCAACGTCCTAATAGAATTTCGTAAAACGTGCTAAGGTGTCAGTGATTAGTGAATGAACACATTCTTATTATCTACTAAAGAGGTATTACGTAGCGATTTTTTAATAAATTGAACATATATTAGTCTTAACTTATTTGGTGAACTGAATGCAACAAATAATGTTAATCATTAGGCCGCGTCCCAATAAATCAGTAATACCAGGATCATTAACTTGAGAATGTAGTTTCGTAAATTCACTTAATTCGTCTGCTTAATGAGTTTGCAATGAAATAGTGGCTTATTGAACTTGCACAAAACACTAATTGGACGTGAGCGAACACAAAGTAACTTCCCAAACTGATACAATACATAAGGTAGAACCCATTCATATTCAAAAAGGATGCAATGATGTATAATAAAGACTAATTAATCACAGCAAATCCATACAATAACAGGAAAGAATTTAAAACTTCTCAATATCTCAGTTTCTGCTGTTTAGAAATACAGAAACGCAAAATCAGAAGATGGAATAATGTAGTGAGGAAGATTCTAAATAGCCTGACATATTAATATTTTTGTTTGGCAAGTGAGCTCAACAGATTTTTAGGAGAGGTGATGTGGTTAGTTATAGGTAAGCATTATAGTCCCTAATCTCGTTGGTTGGCAAATGACCTACAAAATAACAATTTAGCAATCGTTTTCAGCTCGAATGGATTCCAATAATGTTTACTTTAGGTCGAGTATTTTCCAATTTATGTACATTTTTGCTACATAAAACGACTAACATTTTGCTGACAAGTTATTTTTTTCTTGATATTCATTCCGTGTGGACAATAGGTTGATAACTCTGGCTTTGTTAGCACTCATCATTCGATCATAATCAATTAAGACAATCGATTGTAATCCATTCGCAATATCCATTAGATCAAGTCCAAAAACAGATTGTAGACAACCATGTCAATGCTCTTAGGATTTTCAATAGTTCACGATGAGAATTCTATTCAATAAATTTCTAAATGGAAGATGGTTGCGCACTGTCGTGGACTAACTGGAGTTAGACAATAACACCGTTGGGTTCCGACTTAGTGATCTAGATGTTAAGCATTTGCATGAGACCGAAGGTCCTGTGTTCGAGGTTGCGGACGGGCAATACTGAGGAGTCTCATACGGGGATGAAACAACTGTCCAGTACTTCGAGGTTTTCAATGGTGGTCTAACACTAATCGGTTCATGATTTTGATGAAATTCAATAATCTCCACAGCCCCAAACTGAAAATTTCTGAATAATGAACAGAAACAAAAAAAGATATGATTTAAACTTGCATTCAAAACCGTAATTATTATTTTGATCGCTTTTACTTAATTCTCATTGTTAATCTCTCATCCTTGATTTCCTGTTATTCAATTAATCATTTTTGGTTGAGATAATTGTTTGAATTTTTATTTTTTAATCGCAGAAAATTTAGGTAGTTTGTGCGAAAAATTACAAAGTTACTTACATGTGATTCTTTTTTTCTTAATCTACATTGAATTCAGATAAAGTTGCACTGATTATGTGTGTTTATCGGTGCTTGGTAAATTGAGTTTGTATTTATTTATGTGAACAATGAATATATATTATCATATGGAGTCTACGTATATAATAGTGTATGGAATGATTAGATAGACTTGTGCCACAGAAGAATACTTATGGTGATATTTTCAACTCTGAGTTGAATGGTTTATTTAAGGATTTTTAATGTTCTGGACAAAATCTTTAACATATAGGAGTCAATGTAAGCTTCTAAATTCAAGGGTCCTATTCAGAGAACATAACTTCATCCAAATTAGCTTAGAGAAAAAACAAGAAGCTTGTCACATCAATTTTCATATCACTTGGATTTAAATATATCACAGTCAATGACTCATACAATTTTAACGTTGTTTCAAATGCCAGAATCACGTCACCACAAGTAGAGGGTATTTTAGTGCAACCAAATATATCAAGATACAAAGAAATTAAAGGTTCTAACATATATTAAATGTTCAGTATAAAAAAGATAGTCATTTTCAAACGGTAGCCCATTACATAATGGTACCAGTTTTCGTTTTAGTTGGAACACCAACACGAGGATAAAAATGCCACCAACCAACGAGTTCTAAGTTTTAAAGGGAGTCATTTAGAAAGCTTCGTGTATGTGAATATATCTTGAGTGGTCAGATATCATCACTGGTGTTCATGTAATCTAACATCTATTTTGCTATGCATTTTCAATATATATAGTGTTTATATGAACCAAGAAACGCAATACACATTTCACAGCTCTGAACAGTTATTTCGTCATATTTTATGGAACGTTATCATTACTTCTCTTTAACACTTATCGGCATAATACTCACTGTACCTCATAGAGACTATAACAGTAATGATTCCACTGAACTTTATAACTTAACATATAATGATAAAAACTAAGTATTCAAGAAAAATTAAAATATCATTCATTGCAGTAGAAGACATTTGTTTTTCTTTACCATGAGTGATATTCATTTGGAAAAAAAGATTTATAATATTACATTGATAAGTATTATCTTTCTTACTTTGACCCAATAAAAAGGTCAATAAAAGCACAAGCAATAAAGTCGAAATAAAGAGGATTACAAACTCACACACAAAAACAAATGTTTGACTAGCGGAAGTATTGTAATGTTTGAAATTATCTTTATCATACCATCACAGTTACCAAACCACTATTACAATGATAATAACATTATTAAGAGAAAAATAGTAGGAAAACACAATCATAGAAATATGACGGTGATAATAAACATAAATCAAATATAAATGAATATGATAATGAAAGGATATTGTTTTAATAAATAGGATAATTGATGTTTCTTATTTATTAGTCACTCTCATTACTGCTTTCTCTTCCCCTCTTTTTCCTTCCGGGTAATTAGGAAAGGCCTTGATAACAAACAATAGTGAAAGTTGAATTTAAGAAGTTAAGCATTACATGTCAACAGATCAACTTTTCTTCATGTCGATCCACAAAAATGATCTGATATATAAATTGCATAGAGAAATTATTTGCTGCGTTCATGTGTGATTAAGTGAAAAGATACCATAAAGGGCAAATATCTAGGTAAATGTTTAAGCAACTTTGGAATCGATCAGAGACAATTTAATTTCGGAGTGAAATGTAGGTTATTAAAAGTAAGCAGATAAAAGTTAAAAGAGAGCAGACACTACTTATAAACGATATAAGTACTATAAATATAATCAATAAAATGACTGAAAATAAAAAAATTGTTTATGCAACATTCAGATGAAGAACAGTTGGGATCGTTAATAAACTAATGAATAAATAAAAGGAAAGCAGCTACCAAAAAGGTGAACTCAGCTTACAATAAATAAATACATAAATGTATATTAATGAGGAAAACCACAAAACATAATCATGTATATTAACTTTCTGTGTATTTTTATAATTGTATTGAAAGTTTTATTCTCATTCTTAATTATATCATTTGGACTTTTTACTATTTTCTTTGTGATTTTGTGCTTATTTGCATGTGTTCACTTCATTATCTTGCACATTCAGGACAAACAACTCCATCATCCGAAACAAGGAATCCTTTGCCTACCAGACTATTTTGACATTTACTACAATTGAAACAATCAGAATGCCAATGTTTTTCTTCAAATGTTACAAATTTGCAGCCGCCAAAACCTGGATTTTATTCATTTGTTTTAATATGAGGTGTATGTTTCCCATGACAGAAGATATTTTTCGAGGAAAAAAACAGAAGCAAACAAAATAATCCAAATTTTATGGTGAAGTCAAGAAATCTTTAATATATATAGTATAAAGAGATACCTATAATTACTTTGAAAGTTCTCCAAGACTCCAGGAAAATTTCTAAAATTGTTTATTAGAAACGTTTTAAGAAAGCTAAAAATCTGTACATTATGCTTCTCTCTACCCTAATTAATCAAGTGCCGAGTATTCCATTGATTTCCGTATCTTTTTTAGAAGTCTCTTTAGTCCCATGGTCTACTCGTAAGTTTATAACCATCCATTGATTCCCGTAAATCGGCCAATCTTGGAAGCCAAGATGTCCTCCCATCTCCACCCTTTAGTTTATTCACCACTCAATAATTGAAGTTTGTGAAAATCTAGAAATCATCTACTGATTCAGTAACGCAAATGTATTAAATGTTTAAAATAAATGAAAAACTATTAGTGGATTTACTTTGACAGAAAACAGTGCATGGTTAGTTATGTATAACTGTGTTTAAACGTAGTTGTAAATAACCATAGGAATATTGTGGGTTAGCTAGTTTTTAAGGGATGAATACTTGATTATCCACATATTCTCGAACTGTAGGTGCTAAAGTTTTCTAATCCATTCACATCTAACAGATTTCATTTGGTGAAAAAATTACAAATTTATTACTAAACTATGTAGCTCAGTAAATAAAAGATATGTGTATTTTACGTATACTGAGATTATTCCCAAGTGTAAATTAAAGACTGGTACCTTTCATTGTTTATCAATGTTATGGATGCTGAGGAAAAATATACCAATAATTATCATGTTAAGTTTATGGTGGCCTTGGACCTTAAATGGACATTTCCCATTGGTCGATGTTTATTTCACTTGTTAAATATTGTGTAAATGTTGTTCTCTATTTCATGGTACGATGTGGTTTTTTTGGTTAGTATATAAATAGAGTATGTCTGAAGTACAATGATTCATAACTCAGAGGCTGTGACTTGTGTTCTTGACTCAACTGGCTAGGACAGACAGCGAAGCAGGGCCAATCAGGGCACTAGGTCGTCCACTACGTGTTTTACGTGTCACTGTCACCGAATCGATCAATAAAACGCTGCTTATCAAAACCTGCATTCACCCGTTACAACAATCAACATATGAATGAATTTACCTCACCAAAAAGAAATTTAAAAAAATCGAGTGAATAAAATAAGATTAATGAGTTTTTACCTATCCTTTCAAACGTCTCATCTCATACTACCTTTGGTTCATGAAGCTCAACGAAATATAATTATGAAATTTTTACCCACCCTGCTGCCACCGAAAAAGAGTAACTTACCACTAATTGGTTTTGTACACTTTGCACAATGTTTTGCAAATAATTGTGTATAACAATCTGCACAATAAGGTTTCTCATCACGTGATGTAAACTTTTGACCAGCTAATTCACAACTGCAATTTGTGCATAAGAAACACGTTTTATGCCATGGTTGACCTTTATAAGTTACCCCACCTTTTTGAATGGCCTATTATGTCGGGAATGAAAAAAATAAGTCGACGAAAAATTACTCCCATTAATTCAATTTAATTATTCATAGAAAAAGTGTTGTCATACAAAATGGTAGGAAAGTTGTCTTATCATAGATAGTTTCAGTGTTACAGGGAAAATAATAACACCCTATGAATGTAGAGCTAGACGAATACTTTAAAATGGTATTGAGTCAAAAAAATTCAATCTTTGTTGAAATAATCTTCTAAGAAAAATGTGTACAACTTGGAAGAGTTATAAGCATGTATTATTAGCATGTGTGAACGTGCTCAGTGTACAGTTTGAAATATCACTGAATCGTTGTAAACTAACACAATAAAACCCCCACAATAACATAAGTCAAACCAAATAACTATTATCAATTATACAAAAGATCAAATGACAAAATGGACTAGGACCTAATACACAAGTCTACCTACTAAAAATATCTCAGTATAAAGAAAATAGTAGACATGATTGTGAACATTAAAGGATTTATGGGTCATGTGAAAGTTAGTTCCACAGCTGCTTAATTGTACATTCTTTTCATGATATATTCTTAATTTCTTTTACTTTCTTTCTTATTGTTTAAGAAAAGAGATCGAGATCTCAAAAATCGCGAGATTATGAAAATATAAATCAGATTTTGAAAGTTGGTCATCAGAACCATACTTAAAATCTCAATCTAAGGATAATTTGTTTGTTTATTTTCAATTAATGGTGATTATGTGCATCTTTAAAATAGGATACGTCAAAATCTTACTACTGAAAAATGTTTGTATGATGTTATCAATGTAAACATATCGCTTTTCGCATGTGTCATTCCTTTGAGTTAACATTTTCATGATATTTCAATTCAAGTTACAAAAAGAAAGGAAAAAGAACTATTCCACGCTGAAAAATACTTCACAAACATCACATGCACTAAGTTGTTAGTAGATTCAACTCCTGTTTCATAATAATAATTATTATTACCAATACACAGCAATCATATTTTCAATATATCAGTTAAGAAACTGTCTTGTATTACGTTTATTGTTATGTAATTGGTGCTTACCTGAATACACTTTGCTTAACTGCATTCTAATGTCTTTTTTGAAAGGTCTCATAAGAATGAGATAAATAAATAAATTTTGAAATACATTTGATCATAGATTAATGTTAGCCGAAGAACCATTAATAAAAAAGGTTACAACTGAACATCTGTTTATTCTTAATCTAGAACCATCCAGTAGTGCATATTTATGACGGCGCAAGGAGTATAACCAGGGGAAATTTAGGCTTTGTAATGAAGATGTTACTTTTAGATTACTAAGTAGGAATTCAGTGGTTCATGTTCCCAACTATTAATTTCTGAAATAATATGACAATCAAAAAATGTTATGAAAGATACTTATTTAACTTTCAGTATGACTGAACTCTATGAGTTGCGGATTCTCGCTAGAATTTTGAAGATTTAGGTCAAACTTATTTACTAAGGCTTACATAACTGTTATTTGGTTTATCGGTTTATTTTGAAGATGAGTCCAATCATGTGGAAAACCATCTTAACTTTGTAATCGCCACTGCATTCAACCAAGTAATATATATAATGTTACCCCATATTACTTCAATTGCTATCAAATGAAGTGATCAGATAATATTTATTCTGATTCAGATACAATTCAATACACTTAAATAAATGACAAATTTTATTTATTTAGAGAGAAAGAATTTATCTGAAGGTTATCTGCTATAATAGATGAATACCTTCTTAAGAATTCTGTGCGTCACTGTAATGTATTTAGAAGATGAGTTACTATATTTACTCATTAAAATTACTCAGATATTTGATAACCACCATTTCGATAGGTCTAAATCAGTATTTCCTAACTGAAGGTTGTTAAACTCGATCCAAATCAACTGGCCCAATGCAAAAGTACTTTATACATCGTCTGATGAATTCAAACCCAGAAGAATAAATCAAGTATTTAGTTTTCATATCACTAGGATCTGATTAGTGAAAATCTCTGACTATCATGAACGACGGTTGTATTCTGTACTATTTAGTTCATACATCATTGTTTAATCATTGAAACCCTTTTAAATTATTTTTTGACATTATTCCAATTTAAACGATTTATGGTGATACTAACAAATCTTAATACTTGTGTTTTATATTGGAGAGTTGGTTAAATGAAACAAAAAATCATTGTTCAATTTACTTGGTGTTGTTTTACTTGTATCGTCCCATTGTTACTTAGGACTGTAATTGATCAGTCTCATGTTGACATATATGCATCCTGTGTAGATTGCCTCAATATAGCCTTAAGTCACAAGCTTTTTAATCATTTTGTCTAAAATGAAATTAATCACAAAACCTATTACGAATGAATTCAAACAATACGATCCGATTTGTTTATTATTTTCGTCTTTATTTCACCAGGCAATAATATATATACAAAAATTTTACTTTACTGTACTATCCAAATATCTACCGACCAAATTGATTTCATCTAAAGGTGCAACTCGGAGATACTTTTTATTCAACAACCATAAGATAAATGTTAAAACAAACGAATAATTCATGTTCATTGATCAAAGCAAAGAATTCAAGCTTATTTTTAAGGAAAAAAATATTAAAAACAAAAAGACTATTGATTAGTGACAACTTTTTTGTAATGATCTATGGCATAGGCTTTTAGCCAAATACATATGTGCATGTATATGAATGAAATATTGTTTAATATGTTCCGATTTCCTTCGGTATATAATCCTACTTTTAGGACATTTATTGTTCACAATTAAATGAACTGAAACTATTAATCATAGTTTTAAATTCTTCAGTCTGACACAGTCAGATTTATGATATTATTATAGTGCATAATTTTACAGCTAAGATTTAGTTTGAGGTGATTGTTTCTAGTTGTTCCCAGTGACCGCTTAGTATTATTTGTTCAATTCTATAAGGGATCAGTGGTTAGATTAAGTATGAGTGATACAGAATAGAGCTCTGAAGTAGAACTTTGCCTTGATGATACGTATCGACAAGTACGAAACAAGATCAAATAAAATTTCTGTCATTATATGAAATCTGCTCATACTCTAATCCAATATTCAGTCATCTAGGTCAGTAAACACATCGAACGGAATTATATTGGTTCCTATTCACTGACCGATGGACAACGCTTCTTATGGTTGAGACTCATGAGTTGACATTCATGCAATCAAAATAAACAACTGGTATGGAATTAAGTAGTTGAAGTAGGTTTACTAATTCTTGAAGCTGAATATACGTTTTTTACCAGAAGAAGGCGTCTAGGTTTTGAACTTTTGTTTTGGTTATTATTACAATTATTATGTTACTGATGACAATTTCTTGAAGGAAATTATGTACATTAGATGTCAATTAGATGAATACAAATTTTATACTATGTTTATGCTAGTATAAATCCATCAATAAAACCTTATTGTATATTGTTTCAATGTCTCTAATTCACTTTTTCTCCTCCTTCACAAAAGCTATTTTCGTGCAATTTACAAATAAGAGATCAATGATTTGGCTTGAATCTACTATTCTAAAATGCTTATCCCAAGCTCATGAAGTCATCAATTTTTATTGAGAACTCAAATCGTATTCTGATGAATGCTCTATAGTGGTGTATGCATATATGTTATAGAAAGAGAGATTACTTCATGGCATGAGTCAGTTAGTGATAAAATTATTGGTAGGTTGAGAACCAAAGTTATTGCTATACACTAAAATATATGATTTATATCTGACAAATAATCAATTGTAAGTAATTATTAGATTGAAACGGCTGTTCATTACCCATCAGTTTTAACTTGTGGTTCGGTGAACACCAACTTGTAAGTGGAAACAGCTGAACAGAATCCTTGATCTAATATATCAGAATCCCTTATGATTTTCGCTAACATTCGATTACTGATAAAGTGAACTGGATGAGTTATTCAACTGAACGACTACCTAAATCATTACTAGTACAGTAGAAACAAGCAGAAATACCATAAAATTAGTAGAACTACCTTGCATACCACGAGCGACTAATCCGAAACGTTTTAGTAGTTTCACTGAAACCGAAAATATTTATTGCCTAAGACAACAACCTATTAGTTGTGGTAATACATTTTACATAAACCATACTCACCACAGAAAAATCAATTGACTTAAACTTTGATTTATTAAGTGGAACAAGAGAGTAAATTAATTTCACTGACCTTATTACATTTACAGCATTTTTGTGAATATTTCTCTTCATAACACGGTACACATACTACACCATCATCTTTTGGTACGAAACTTTTAGCTCCAATCGGTTGTTTGCATTCTATGCAAGTAAAACACTCTTCATGCCATGTTGATCCTTTATATTCGTATTTACGCGAACCAGCCCTGAATATCTTTTTGCAACCATCACAACGCGGTGAAAATTTCTCATCATAACATTCTGGACAGTATAAATCATTGTCTTTTGTGGCGAATGGTTTATCAGCTAACGATGCTTGACAAACACTACAGAAGAAACACCTTTCATGCCAATGTTTATCCTTGAATGAAAGATCCTATGAAAATAGCGAATGGAATGAAAGGAAACTGATTTATGACTGATTTCTATTATCACCTGTTCCATCAATTCCACAAAAAATATTTTTAAGAACTTTATGAAGTAGAAATACATTTTATAAACAGGTAGATTCCATCAAAATTGTTTAGATTTTTAGAGAAAAAAAGATTCCTTCGCCGAACTTGGTGTTTTTAATTTTTAATGTTTAAATGGGAATTATCTGTCAATTTTAGAGAATTTACAAGTGAAGTAAGACTATGAACATGAAAGGATTATAACAATGTTTCTCCTCTTTTTTGAATTTCTTGGACTTAAAATTCTGGTTGCATTCTAATACTTTATACATGACAGATTTCATATTAGTATTTAACTACCTACTCGGTATTTATTGGATTTGTAAATCTCATCAGTAGTTTAACACCGAGTGACTCAGTCATAGTAATAAATAATAGAAATAAAGTGTCCATTTGGCTTAAGACTAGTTACTGTTGAGCGCCCGAAAACTCATACGGGATTTACATTCAGATTATTCGCTTACTGAGAGGCAACAATAATTTTAAACTGTTGAGTTCAGATCTAACAGTTCACGTTTCAAACTTCCATCAGTTTACGATATAAGTAGAAAATCATTCGATGTAATCGGTGAGCTACTCTCTCATCTCCTTTCTAGATGTTCCCATAGCTCTCAGGTCTTCATTAGAAGTCCCAGAAATCCATCTCAAGGCATGTCATTAATGAACAGACGACTATGATTTAGACAGGCGGTTTGTGAGTTGATAAATTTTTGGAGTCCTGTTTCCCGCTTCAATAATTTTTCACAACAAGCAATATAAACATGATATGTTCGTTTATTTTCTACAACTTTACTCAGAATAATTTCAATTCCGTAAAAAAATACATCGCTAAAATTTGGAACAGCCACTTATGAAAAAACCCACTGTAACTAGTAGTTCCTATCGAATAACCAACTCAGTGTAAATCAAACCAATTAGTGATAAAACCAATAGGATTTGAAAGGTAGTTAGGAGGTTGAAACAAATTAAACAGACGTGTTATTCATTTAAAAAATTTGGTTTATGGACTATCTAAAATACGTCTGTAGAATCTAAAATCTATACTTCGGTCTACACATTCTAGCAGAGGAAATTTTTTTATTATCCAATTTACTGAACTTCTGAGATGGAACAAATGAAAAAAGTTGAATTGAGAAAAACAAACGGCGAACAGTGAAAACAAACGAAGTACTTTCTCATAATATTACCGCTGTAGATGGTGGCATGCATTACTGATATGAATAATCAGTTCCTTATCTGATCATAAACCTACAATCAGATGATAGATAAGCGAGGTCAGTTAAGAGGATATTTTACGCACCTAATTTAAGATGAACATGTTCTGTTAGACCAGTGATGTCTACTTAAAGTAAGGGTAATTTACTTATGTTCCCCTCTTCGATGTTCATCTACAGATTCAGCTGGTTCTACAGAAATGACTATATCGAATATATTACCAGACAACTTAACCAACGAACAAGTGAGCATCTACTACCTTGACTATGAAGGGACCAGATGAAGACAATACATATCTTTATTATGCCACATCTGGTTGATAGTAATTATATGGCAGATAGAAGCAAATCGTTTCTAGTGATCCCTCGTACACCATCGTCATTTCCCAATGAGATTTGATCCCATCTTCTATATATACCAGAAGTTATAGGGGTCCGAACCTATAACCTTATAGGTATTATTATCAAGGTTTGAATTGACAATTTCAAATAAATTGAGCATTGGGTAAACTGTTGCCAATAGAAATAATATATTTATAGTATCACAATGAGTAGAGAAATTAAATTTTCTTACTTTTCATGACTCAGCGTAAGCCAGTTTTTCAGAGAATAAATAAATAAATTAAGTTCACCTAACTTTAAATCATAACCTAGTTTAGAAAGTTAATTTATATAGTGAAAAGAAATTCGTCACATTCCTGCCCCATCCTTACCTGTGAATGACTTAATGAACAATTTTATTGATTTTTTTCACATCCTGTATATGTTTGTCATTTCTCACCTTCCATTTATATTCTTATTACATAATGTTTTGTGATTATTATTTTAAAGTCCATTTACCCAAGTTTGACCTATTTCATATGTTAATAGAATCTTATTTTATTATTCTTATCTTATTACCACCAATTTTTAGTTATGTAATATATTACATTGTGAGCATCGACTTTAAGTATTCATGTATATTAGAATAAATCCTGATGAATACCTAATTGAAAACAATATTGTTTGGTTGTATGTACTATTCTAATCAAATAATCGTTTTCAATGAAAAAAGTTAGTTATGAGCCCATATAAACGTAATAACTAAATATTTATGGTGTATTCTGAGTTTCTTTTGAAACCGACTAACAACAGTGGTTAGCATGTTAATAAGCATTAAAACAGGAACAATGACATAATAGTTTGATGATAAAGGTATAAACAATCCACAAAATAATCTTCAGATGGTTTAGGCTCTAAGATGATGTTTAAGTGTACCAATCATTATAAAGTTGATAGATCTACTTATAATCTTTCTATGACGTGTTTTTGTTGTCTACTGATATGAATGTCGTTAATTTTCTACTTCAGAAAAATGTTTTCTTCCTATTTATTACAAATGAGAGAACTATTCCATTTCAAGATGTTATACTTAGTTTCGATTCCCTTTGTATCATAGGATTCCTTACACATGTACAGTATTAATACAGAGATTGTGGTTGTGCAGAAGAGATAACAAATCTTAGTTTTCCTATGCAACATTACATATTTTGTTGTAACTAACAAGAATCGTCATTAGTATATCTCTAGAAAAGTTGTTAAGTTGACATTTACATGAACTGTTCTCAAAATAATAAGCTGTAATAATCTTCAAGATTAATTAATAAAAGAATATACGGTAGCCACTACTGCAGATTTTCCAAACTACAAAGAGCAATATCATTAAAATCAGCTAGCTTGACTTCTCAAATTGTAGTGTCATAGTTCCTTGTTGATTTTTGTTGATAAAATATATTGGAAATATTCAGCTACCTCATACTTCTAAAATAACAAATGGGTACAAGAAATAGGCTATAATTATCCGTGTCAGCAACAAGCAAACGATTAAGATACTATGTCTTTTTAAAATTTACTATCTTTGGTTAAACAGTAGTTTAATTGTATTGTGAAACTATTATTGCTAACAAAGAAAACTGGAAACATATTTGAGTGGACTAAATGATGAAATTTTTCCCATATAACAGCTTTCCGGGGTTTCTGAAAAACTGCCAAGTCATAAATCATTATACGTTTTAGACTATGTAAGTGCTCGAGGTTATGCTGAAGTAATCAACAATTTTTGGTGAGAATCATACTTTTGTCATGAAAAAGTAGAACAGTAATCTTACAAAATTGTTATACATAATGTAGTCACCAAATATACTGCTTAAAACTATTAATCTAATCTTTCCAAGACAGCCTATTACACTCGCTGAATGATATAAAACCAAGAGAGATTGGATCTCAAATTTAGTGAAATTCATCAACAAACTGCATCTAAACTTATGTTTTCTCCCCAAAGTTTCTAACCATTGTGCTTGAGGCTATAGTTTGGCTATTTACAACTGACTTATTCTGACCATTACCGGCTTCCAAAATGTTGTTTTATGCATACTAATTGGTCATTCAATAATTCATCGTTATTGCACAAGGTTGACACTTTAAATATTTTCTCGTGTGATGAGAAGAAAAGAACAAATATTTATTACACGACAACAGTAAAATGTAAATTGGCTTTACCACACCACTTTCACCATTAAATAACTCCACAGTAATGGAATATAAGTTCGATTACCGGACAGGAGAACCACTACAGAAGCATGTGTACGTAGTTAGAAAGTGTGAAACATAAGTTATGGATTCACGTGTTCATCTGTTTTAGATATAATCAGAGGTGCAAACTTTAGTTTATGATATGAAAAAGTTCGAAAATGCTATCTAGGGGTTGCAAGTTATCAGTGACTTTCCATCTTCGTTGAGTTTTTGGTAAAAGTTTCTTAAACAAGATTTTCCACCATGTTTACATGTTTTTAAAAATACTTGTTGGCTAGGTTAATGATAGTTTACTTACAATATTATTTTTGTTGGTGAAATAAAATACTTGGATTGACTTCTACCTCAG
Organism: Schistosoma haematobium; assembly: GCF_000699445.3. Taxonomy (NCBI): domain Eukaryota; kingdom Metazoa; phylum Platyhelminthes; class Trematoda; order Strigeidida; family Schistosomatidae; genus Schistosoma; species Schistosoma haematobium. The sequence goes on from NC_067195.1 coordinate 42,841,884, forward strand.
TAGAACAGTTGTTTGTTTATTAGTAAACTGTTATAACCACACTGGCTCCCATGATGACTCATCAGTTAAGACTGTTACTATTAAAATATAAGTGAATCAACTTTAAACTGACTACTTACCAAGACATCTTAATTTATTCTAATTAGCTGTTTCAGAACATTCAAACAAACCAGTGAAATTTGAATCCAATAATTTGATGTGGACATTCTTTGTGCCCTGTATTCAAGGTCACATGAAAATATCTGATTAATACCGCCACACTTTCTGATGTTTTGGTTCTTTGACTTAATATTGAAATCATAGCAATTTTTATTTGTTAGTGTTTATTACATTCCTTTATTATACTGTTTTATTGAAGTAGTCTAACGATAAATTTTTAACATCAGTTTTAACAAAACAGTTAAAAAATCTTCACATTTTCATAACATTTTAGAGGAAAAATAATAAGATCATTTTAGTGGGTACAATGACTCATGTATCAATAATAATAAGAAAAATCAACTAGGAAAAGATCTTCCGTGAATCCTTTTGCCGTAATCCAGCGAATTCAGAATAAAGTATAGATTTATTTCACCCACTTTTGTAAAGGTTTAAGCTTTTGGAAATTTCAATTCATTATAGCTATCCATTGGAATGTGCACCCATAATATATATATATATATATATATATATATATATATATATATATATACTCATAGAAGTTAAATGACACTGTTCGATGTTAGATAGTAAAAAGCAATAAGTTAGTGTAAACTCTGTTTTATTGTGGATCAGAACGGCTTAATTGATTGAGACGATAGATAAGCCAAGTTCAAACATCTAAGGTGGTATCAGTTTGCGCATAGTAGTAAACATAACATGCTCAATCCTAAATTCTCGGATGATCGGTTTGTGAACTAAAAGTAGTATTGCATGACTTTCTAGAAGTGGAAGCAGTTTATAACTTCGAAGATTTTGTAAAACATTTAAACTACTAATAAGTAGGCAAAAAATAAACAAATATTCTCATTGTTTAAAGCTACTTGTTTAAGGTAAGAATAGAATTTTACAAGACGGTAATTCAAATAATTTTACAGATTGAAAAAAGCACCTGTACTTATGTACAGAAATTAGTTTAAAAGATTCAGAGATTATATATACTAAATGGATGTATTTTCCTCTTTATTACTCCATAAACGTGGCTGCCTCTGTACATTGGCATATTTTAGCTAAAATTTCTCTTGATGATAACAGTTAAAAGGTTAGAATGAAAATAGATAGTATAGCCATAACTAGTAGATGATTAGCATTCATATTCCACGAATGCAATGTATTCGAAGTGACTTTTTAAAAAGTCACTTTACGTAAATTAAAATCTGTTGGTGAATCACACTTTTGAGCCAATAGCTTTGAATCTGCAAATAAACAGTCCCATGTACTGGTATCATATACACAATAATTGACAAATAAAGCTGTGAACAGCATCAAGTTTGACATTACGTGAATAATGAATGTTATCAATCGTTATGGATATAGCTTTGCATAGATATGTTAGTCCCTTATAATGAGCCTATACTTATTTGAAAAAGGGAACTAAATCATGCTCTCAAGTATTATATGATTATTGGTATCTGTAGGGAAACACTTTAAAATGCTACTATGTATGTATAATCTAATGATGGTTTAGCTAATATAAATAAAAATTCATATCCTAATTAGTATTAGTAGTACGACGATGTCAGGGATGATACCAAACAATGACATCCTTATTAAAGGACATCTATAACAAAGCGTGAAACTGGATCTAGGAATTTCAGGTCCCCAGCTTCCACATTACTGTATGTCGATGAGCCCTAACCTAGTAATACATTATACTTAATCGTAGCAAATGGGAATATTTGATATCTCAAAATAATGTTTCATTCGATTTCTATAATATGGATATTTATACTGTGAGACTTGTTCAAGTATATCAGTACAGAAATCTTTAAGAAAAAACTCATCTGAACATTAGAAACAAAAAAACGAATGCAATTTTCCACCTAGTGCTTTGTCTTATCAAGCTGCATGGATGTTAGAAGATCATACCCCTAGTCTGTAACTGATGAATTAATTGTTTAACGAGATTACCAAGGTTTTATATTACATTTTGAACCAAGTTAAAATTACATTCAGTAAAACAAATGAATGGTTCGAACTGATTGATTTCAAAACAAAATAAACGATTTCGTAGAAATATTTAAATCATGTACTAACATCAGTGAAAATCAAAGATGGAGAGATATCTATCGCATCGGTCAACAGTTTGAATTGCTGATATCTAATGACACCACTTCTTATTATGGTCAATAATTTTTATTATGACTATATTAATCAGTCGATATGGCAAACTATGATGCAAGATTTCACTGGGTTTCGGTCAATCGATCAGTCAGAGAGTCAGTCAGGAGACATAAAATAAACTTTGGGAAGATTATTACTCCACTGATGGTACCAACTTGTACGGAAAAAGTTCTTTCTGGCTTCAGATACACATTAACTAGAATTCCTGATTTCCGGATTATTTATACTTATTCTCATATATATCATTCAAATAGGATTTTATTTATTTGTATGAATCAGAATTTTATTCCAGCTTATTTAAAGAAAACAACATAAACAATGAATATCATCATTGTTGCCCATCATATTGGATAGTGATCGTTATTAAATAATAATAGCAGATGTATTTTTGTTTCATTTTCGTTCTACTAACAGACAGAGTAGAAACAATAAATTCAGTTGGACTTTTTGAAAAAGGTCAAAATAGCTCTTCTTTCATACTCTGTCTTTGTTCAACATAAACCTTAACAATGATAATAATAAGAGGTTAATCTATTGTTTTGAAACATTTTCCTCTTGTTGGTCTTTTCTTGAAAAAAATCTGATTAATTTCCTCCTTTTTAAAAATAATCATTTATATCTTTTTACTAACACCTATAGCTACAAAAATAATACTGATTAACAATCTACTGTTATCTGTATGTATGTGCTCATCTAGAAATTCATTGTTAAACTATATAAAAAAGTACAGAACAGAATCAACATAAATATGTAAATTTGCTTAGGACTTTCTATGTTGACAACAGGAAGTACCTACAAGCATACCCCTCACTTACTTATATAGATACACATACTTACATATACGAACTCACATTTGCATAAAGATGTGATGAAACTGGACACCTCATACAACGAAAGGAATCCAGTCAACCGGAAAGATGAAATGAGCATAAGATAAAGATTACGAAGTAATTATTAAACCACCAAAGATATAAGTTTCTATAACATGGGAGGAGAGAACATGATTGAAAATTTATTTGTGATTGTACTATCTTCCCTATCTTTGTTTTGTTTGGAAAAATACAACTTATATAAGATGATAATAAATAGCAAATGTGAAAAAACAAAAGTATATTTAATAATTTATTCATTTTCTTGTAAACAGATTACAATACTTTGGAATTAATGAGTTCGACCTTGTAGCTGATTTTATAACAAGAAATTGAAGAAATTAAACATTTTTAAAAATAAATAACACAATTTGAAGTCTCTTCTATATTACTAACTAATTCCAGCTGAAGAACCATTTAAACTTAAAAAAGTAGTAGTCAGTTGTTTTTATTTATTTATTTTTTGGGAGGGGAGATCAATTGTGTGTATCCTATGTCCAAAAAAGCTCAGAACATTCAGGCCTTGAGATAACTACAAAATCTTTAGCCTACTAAGCTGATACCCATTAGTTCATAATTCCAACATCAGTCGATTCGTGATACAGTTCAGTCAGTGTTCGTTCGATTTTCAATACTTAACTAGATGACATCAGTCTAGGATGAGAATCGTCATCAAATTAAATAGATCTTTGTAAATCTTTGACTTTTACATTAACAAGTAAGCTATCCGCTTATTTTTATAAATGATACGTTGATTATATAACAAAAACCTAAAGATATGTTTCTGACTACTGAGTAGCTATATTACATATTTTAAAACTTATCAAAACATGTACAATTTTACTATTGCTGACAACATTAGCAATCGTTAAGATATCAGATTGCTGTTCATCTAAAAAGTATTGTTAGCGGTGAATAGTTTTCATTTTACCAAAATCTTGTATATACTATTCGTAGTCTTTCGAACTATCTCAGTTTTTTAATAACAGCTTAACAGAATTTATCACCCTTAAATAAGACAGATGAAATACTTGCTTGTTGGTTAAAACACTGAAGGTCATGAATAGTTTCAAACCATCAACATCATAAGTAACGGAGAACCTAGTACATATATACATCAGTTTATGTTGCTATACCCCATTAATACAGTGAGATGAAATTATTTCAAGACAAATTCCAGAGTGGTAGGAATATTCTTAAATAATTAAAGTTAGATATTTATTTAAATTTCCCATAACTTTCAGCTGCTTTGTGATTGATATCAGTGCAGAAAGACTATCTTTAAAATATTCCTGCTATCAATATAATAGTTTGTATATCCGATATAAACAACAGTTTGTCAAATTTATTTTCTAGCCTTAAAAATATCTTTCTCAGTCAATACGTCAAATTAATCGATATTTAAATGAGTTGTTTGTAAAGATAGCTTAATTTATGGATAGTTTATAGTTCGGAGTACCACTGACTGGATAAATATTGAAAAGCTGAGGAGGACTGAACAACTTTCTTGTTCTAATAAGAGACTTTCTGGTGGTTTACACTAGGCACTTCTAATACAATCGAACTCTGAATACTCACTTTTCGAGGAGAAAATGATACACTCGGCCTGTCACTATCTAACAGCCCATATTTTGCAATTTTAGTACATTTAAGATAATTGAGTAACTATTTCATTGGTAACGTAAAATTTCATATAACCGAGAAGGGAACTTTTCACTGTGACTGATAACATTTCTCATCATATTTCATTATCAGTTGAATAATCATTCAGAAAACAACTCAGTTTCACAAGTCTCGCGTGTATAATTCAACTTCAGATGTACCCGGGATTAAACAGTAAATAATTAATCAATTAATGTATTTGCTGAGAGTTTCAACGACCAATACTTTTATACCTTGTCAATTTACAACACTACAAAAGTTAATGCTAATGAAAAAACTACCCAGCAAATTAAACAAATTATAAAATCCGAAAGTGTAGATGTAAGATTTTGTAAGGAATTGCGAGTTCCACTGATTAATCATAGAACTGAACAAATTATTTGTCCGGTAAACTTTTATTTCTATGTAACAAGAACTGAAATATTTAAAATTGACAAACTATTGAATAGTGACCAGCACAATGTCTAGTTCTATTTTAGTGCTGATCGAATTCTATCGATTAAATTTCAATGCGGTTCTTAGCCTAAGTAACTCAACATAGTGCGGTGTGTGCTACTGATATCGGCAGATATAAATGGTATGTATCATCAATCAAAAGTGAAATGTCCGGCCGCAGAACGTTTAGAAGATCGAAGGAAAGAGGACGAGAACAGAGAATGATTGATGTGGAACTGAAAGAACAATGAAGTCTGAGACAATTGATTGATATTTTCCAAATAAAGAATTTACTGTATGGTTCTCGGATTTTACTAAGAGATTCTGTAATTTTGTGTTGTAATACATTTGGTTGTCCCCGCACTTGTGTTCTCGTTCACTACAATAGAATACACCATATTTTTCACGTTAAGTGGTTGTCGGAAGTTATCAAATGGTTTCTTCTTTATTATTTTCAATGAAAACATTACGAAAATCATTTAGGAGATTTAAACCAATATAATGGGCACATAATGGTCATTTTCCAATGAAGTTTTCTCAATTTCACTAAATTATTTTATGATTTATTTAAAAGTTTTTGAGATTTTAAGTAACAGAAATGTATTTGAAAAAAATTAATTCTATGAGACAAGATAATAGAAATAGGACAAAGAACATACAATTACACTGATACTTTAAAGAGAAGTAGATAGTTTTTGAAAAAGTCACCATTTCAACAAATCCAGATGTGAAGTTATTGTCCAGACAATAATAATACAAATTACTACCATTACTATTATGAAAAAGCTTTGTATAATCCTTTAGGGGTTTGTAAGCCAGACTTTCAAAACAGATGTCTTTTGAAGTGACAAAGTGTTATTAGCCATTCGTAATTTTTTCTATGACTGACAAGGTCGGATAAGACTGAAAGTCCTAATATACTTCATATATATCAACAATGCATGATTACGATGATAATAGCTAAATAGGTCTTTCTGACTAGATATAAATTGACATATTAGGCTACCTACCACGTTTAGGGTATGAGAACTAACTTTCTTGACGGATTTTAGTAAACTGGTTTGAAACACATTGTTTAAATACTGAACTTCAAGCTGCTGAGCCAGAGAGTTTGACAAATGACAAAAATAGGTGATACTTATTCATACGAATATTGCGAATTAAATAAACTTATTAGGTTGTGTATAATAGTAAAATACTCAATGGATGCATTTTACTTTTCGAACAATTTTGTTCTTAACTGACTCAAATAATCAGTAAAATTGATGAACTGACTGCGAGGTCATTTTACTCCTAATAACATTATATCAAAATGTTATAGGTACTACGTAAATGAATAATAACTATTTGTTCTCCATAGTCAACAAATACTGACCTAAATCTGTCGATCAAGAGTATAGCATGATCCCTGTGTCGTGTACTCAATGTAGATTTAATCATCGAGAAGTAATAAGTCTTGACTACTAATGATATATTAAAAACTACTTGACCTTGGGAAGTGTAGACGAATGAACCGAAAATCACCACATGAATATTAACATACTTCCATCAGGATCCAAAAGTCTTATGAATTGATTTTGTATAAAGTGGAAGTTGAATATTGTAGATTAGTTTCAAAGTAAAATGATGTATCAATGAAATACTCAGTACATTTCAAGGGCTTTTTTCTTTTGTATATTGTTCGATAATGCGAAACATTTTGAATTAACTATATAGTTTAACAAAAAAAAGATAATACTCACTTTAGAATCACAGGTAATTTTCTCTTTGCATAATTCACATGTATGACTGAATTTACTTTCATAACAGGCAACACAGTATGGTTTCTCATCATTCAGTATATATTTTTGTCCAATTAATGATAGATTACAATTGGAACAATTGAATTGTTCATTCGCATTTACAATGACCTCATCTGACATTTTATTTTAAAGAATACGAAAATGAATTTTGAACAGAAATTAAGATAAAACAACAACAGAACACGAAAATCGGTGTTAAAGCAAGTAACTGAATATTATTCTATTGCCAAGAAGGTCAGTGCTCCGGAAGATTGATTGACTGAACAAAATCTCAATTTATTTTTTGTACACTAATAAAAGACTAAATATTGAATTAAGAGAATGATTTAAGATTGAAAATTCAAAGTGTAACTTTACCTTCTTTTAAATGATTCTTGTATTTAATTTTTTAGCCAGTAGACAAACTCTGAAAGAAAAGAGAGGAAATTAAAGAGAAAATGGAACCTATTACATAAGATTTTTATTTGTTAAGTATTTAAAAAGAAAATGTACAACACAAATAAATGAAACTTATATAATAAGATACGTTGATGATTGGTTAAATGAAGTTAACAAGAAACTTGTCACTTTTCAAGACGACATATTTGAACAGAAAAAAATCACTCACCATTATTCTATAGCTTATTTATTGGTTTTTACATGACATTTGGTTTCATTTTATACTCTGTTGTTTCGAAAAAAAAAAGTAACTTATCTGTTTTGAAGCACAATTTACTTCTTACTGACGAATGTCAACACTAAGTTTAGGGTTTTCTACTAACTTTCATTAATTACCATAAGAATAATTTCAGATATACTTGTTGACATAATGTGATTACATTTACTATTCAGTTGAGTTATTTTCTTCGAGATTTCAAAGCATATGGAATGCTAATTCATTGTTGATATTTATTTCTTGTCTATCATGTGAAGTTGCATATAGTTTGTGTGACTAGAAAAATCTATTTCAATGAGATTGTAATAAGGCATACGAAAAAAAACTCAATGTATTTTATTAGTTGACTGGAGTTAAACAGCTCTGTACTAAAAATTAGTATTGAGAAAGCTTTTATCACTTAATATTATTATGAAGTCACATCAAGAATTATCCAAACATTTACAAAGGAATTATTTACACAGAGAGTACCTCATCGTAGCAATTTTAATTGACCGTATAATAAAAATAGAATGTTATATCCTTACAACATCCTCCATCTTCAGTTCATTGTCATTAAATCAATAAAATCTCATTATTTGTTTGTTTTGAGGTTATGACACAAACAGGTCATTTGGAATTACTGACAATGTATGACAGTATTTCATTATGTATACACATACAAACGTACAAATCATCATGATAAACACAAAAACAGTGTATAAAATTTATTAAGTTATAAAAAATCAGAGTTTTCTCTCCTCGTATCTAACCGTCAAATAATTAATAAATAATGACTTCTGTTAATATTTACTTACCGATTTATAAAATCGATTAAAATGCTTAACTTGAAATCGACAGTAGAGAATAACAACTTTCAGTTTACAGTATCCAGGCAGAAAGATATAAACCTGAAGTATATATACAGCTCTTTAGAAGTTACATTTCTCTTTCACCACATGAATAGATTTTCTTATAGTTTCATGACTTTCAAAGATTATTTTCTTACAAGTCAAGCTTTCAGTGTCAGTTAATTGTTTAATATTTAATAAAGTCATGTTGAATAATATGACTCTTACTAATATAAATAAACAAAAAGTTTGTGATTTCATAATTTATCCCAATTCAAAGTTAACTAGAATGACAATAAAAGCCGTATTGTTTTTAATCATTTAACTAATGAAAGAAAATACACACATCTTAAAATAGAAAAAAAATTATGATATTAAGTCAACGATGGTATTGTGGTGTATGCTACATATGTTGACAGATATAAGTAGTATGTAACACCGATCAGAAATGAAATGCCTAACAGCACAAGATTAAGAAGACCAAATTGAGGGGAACAGGAATATAAACGAAGGGTAAGTGTAATAACAACAGGAATGAAGGAATGATGAAGTTCGTAACAGACAACTGATTGAAGATGTGCAAATGAAATATTTAATTCATAATTTTCATATTTTACTAAAACACCTCATTTAGGCAAATCGAAGATTACTAAAAACAGTTCGGAGTTTTTTGCCAAAATGTTTTATAAGATTACTGAACTGACATTATACATAGCTATATCATACTTAAAGATCATATGAATAAGAAAGAATCTTACAGACGAACACTGTTTCAATACATTTTCCATCATATATACTCATATCAGCTAGAGAATTATTGAAAGTCAATGAATAGTAGGCAGTAGTTTTATACATTGTTTCGATTTTTTGGAGAGAGGGAGGGCTTAAACATTCACCACTCGATATCTCAATCAAGTATATTGCCCATAGATAGTGTGAATAACAACTGACTTCAAATACAAATGAAACGACCACACCAATTGGTTATGGAATGATAATCAATTTTGTATTCTGTTTATTGTTTGATACTAACTAAATTCATAATGGAGTGATAAGCCAATGTAGAAAATTACTTTAATAGGTCTTGTTTTTAATAATCAAATTTTTTAATTAACAAAATATGGTGAAATGAGTTCTCATTTTTGTAATAAATAATTATAATTGAAAAAGAGTAGATATAGTGGATAAGGTTTCTAAAAGCCATAACACTGATAAAATTTTAAAATGAATTTGTACGAAAAAATGTCAACCTTCATCTTGAAATGACATCAATTGAAGAACTATTAATGTCCAGATAGTTGTTTATGAGGCACCCCAGAGACAGGAATCAATGACAGATAGAATCAACGTTTAGAAGTAGATCAAAATATTCACCAGTGATCTTAGAAAAGGATCATTCTTCTATTTCACAAACTGGAAGAAATCAAATAGGTTGATCTTTGAAATTTCAATTAGTTGGTCTGACAATATCATGTTTACTGTTAGACTTGGCTTCTTAAGTTTTAATCCATGTGTATACATCTGTGATAATATACTACTGACGAGATAAATTCAATATTCCATTATTTCCGGCAATTCTCCAATTGATGTCAATTCATTATAAAGACTTTTCAAACAACTGGTTCCCTTCACAAAAATAAACAAGGCGAAAAAGTGGATAGAAAGAAATTAAACACAAACGAAATCAATTAAAGCAATTTCTTTCTCTCTCTCTCTCTCTATATATATATATATATATATATATATATAATTTTGTACCCATTAACTGTAATCTCTCCAACCAATTTTCATACACAAACACAATTGCATATGTAGATATGAGTGTTTATTCTTTGAACAGTTGGTTGATTAATTTTTCTTCTTTTTTTTGAATATACAAATGAAGTTAAATAATAAAAACTAAAGTAAATACATTTTATAGAATTGAAATTAAATTATCATTAAAAATGATTACTGAAATTAACATATTTCAATTGAAGAGAAATGATTCTACTAATTCCGGTCACAATAATGATGTGTAGATTTCGAAGAACTCTTCCTGTTAGAAATAAAGCAATTTAAAAGGTAGAAGTTAAGAAACGTTTTTTGAAAAAAAGAGTGGAGAAAAGAACACGTGGAACAAAACGAGATAGATACAGAGTTTTACTTTAGAGATACGAATAAAAATACTAGAGATAAATTTGTAAAAGGAAATGCAGGAAGGAAAAAAACCCGAATTATTCCCAGAGAAGTGGATTTACACTTAGATAACAGCGTTATATTATTTCTTTAGAGTAAATGAAACACGGTGATCAATGAAATCCAACAAGGTCGTTTTGTCCAATGAGAGATTTGTCAGCTGGATGTATTGAGGTCTCTGGATTGGTGTTCACGTTTAGGCTAGAATCCACAACTTTTCACTTCATATACTAAGACGTTATCCACTGAGCTATTGAATCCAGATAACCAATAACTTGTTTAATGGATATGATGTTTGAATCATTACTGGTAAGGGTTTGAGTTATTCCATTAACAAAGACTGATCAAGATTCACTCACAAATATCAACAAGACGATAACTCAAACCCTTACTGACAATGATATAAGTATTACACTAGGTGTATATATTTTACTGTATTCAGTAAATATTAGGATAGTTTTTCAAGTCCTTCATTTTAGATCAAAAAATTGGCAATATTACTCTATCTAAAGAAAAATGACCGTTTATAATATTAGAATCGAGTTTAGATATAGATCATGTAAATTAAAGCGTTTATTCTACATTATTAATTTTACAAATCAGATTATTTTAAGAGTAGTCTTCATTATTCAGTAATATACCGACCAGAGAGTGTTCGAAAGCATAAATATTACAGAACAATAAAAAAGATTGAATAAATTAATTATTCACTTCAATCTCGGCTTTTTTTAAACTGATTATTCAAATATTATCTCTCTATGAATGTGTACTACCTTGATCTTATTTCAGAATGAAGTGATCATTGTTCTCAGTCACTTAGCATCCGTACACAGATGGATTTTCATCAACACATAAAAGTATTATGAGATAGGAATAGCTATTTCTACAACCTCTGCAGAAATGTTCTAGTATCTAAAACATGTTAAACTGATCAGTAGCTTTTTTTTAAATTTCTAAAGTTGAAGTATGTATGTTGTTCAGTAATTTGGTTAGTCAAATTCACTAATGGTTGATAATTTTTTGTTTAATTTTCCAGAGGTTTTCAAAACCCCAACATCACTTGTATCCAGATGACAAAGCTTTAATTTGTATATCTTAACTAACTTCAATTCTATTGAAAAACTCTGATTTTTCCCAGTTTAAATAATCTGACAGAAGATTAAGATCTTAATAGTTCATCCATAAGATTAAACAAAATTTTGGGTAAAACTTGAGCTCATATACTTATTTATCAATATGTACAGTCTCTTATTTAGGTCAGTTACAATATAACTGACCAACTTAAATTGCTATAAGACTGAATAAGCAATTTGGGGATGAACAACAGATCTTTACTAAATAGATATGAAGTCTGAATACAAGAAAAAAAAACAAAAAAAACAATCTGCATAACAAATTCTCCTGACATTTTACTAACATTTTGAAACTTTTCTTCAATAGCAAATCACATAAAACACTAAAATAATTTAGTATTATATACGACAAATAGAGAGGATATTTCATACAGTCTACTTTTGATTTTCGTAAATTCAAACTTTATTCATTCTATTGATGTTCTTTCAATTGTCAACAAAAAAAAACGAAAAAAGGAAAGAAACGGATGGAATTCACTTTCTTCATCAAAACAAAATGTTAAATTTTTTTCTTAAAACTATCTACCAACCTTTTAGAATATTTTCTTCTTTTAAAACGACAGACAATACTAGACACTTCTTTTCATAGAAGAAATATATATATATATATATATATATATATATATATATAAAACTTCTTAACACATGATATTTCTCTGTCAAAATATTCAATAACCAATATGGAACTCATGTTTCAATTTCGTTGTTGATAGCAATAGTCGTAATAGTTAAAGTAAGTTATTGTCGATTTTAAATAAATGACGGGCAAACAAACAAATGAAACCTCAAATAAATTTAGAAATGAAAACATGAAAATATTTTAGAATATTCACGTAAAGAAAGAAATATACAATGTATGAATGAATGAATGGAGTTAGAGGGATTCTCTATTTTCACCAGTCATCCTAGGATGATTTGAATTTGAAGCTATTCAATAGTATTTTAAATGGAAAAGAAGTGAATTCTAACTAATATACCATACCGATAAAAAAAGCAACTTTCAGAGACATATCTTCATTTTAGAAAAAAATAAGTGTTATTCTAAAGAAAAATCGTAGACTAACTGATAAACAAGTTACGCTAATACTTACAAAATGATTCACCTTGTTGAATTATTAACCAGTAAGGTTTAAAAGTGTAGTTGAATTTCGGTGGAAAAAAATAACTGACGGGGTGTTTTTTTTTCAGTGAAATAACGTTCAAACTACATAACTCCATTTTAATATACATTTAATTTATTTTGCCATAGAAGTTGGAGTTCAAAAGTTAGTTTCAATAAAATTCCATATTTGTTCTGATTTTAGTGAATGGGAATGGTTATGTGATGCGAGAGATAGTTTGCGTAATTGATGAGATAGGAATGTACCAAATAAAATTGTTAAGCATTGGTACGTTTCTTAGTTAAATGGTATACCAAGTATGGCTCACTGAAGCGTTGATCGGGCTGAAAATGGAGCTAAATGAGCATTGGACAACCGGACAAGCAACAATGCAAACTTCGATACAACCTTCCTTCTAGATGTTAAAAACCAGAGAATTCGTGATAGCTCTCAGCAATAAGTTCCAAGTCTTACAGGATTTACCAGAAGAAGAGGAAATTATCATGTAGACTAACTGGAAAGGGAGTATAAAGGAAATAACTCCAACATTCCAGGGGGCTGTTGAATCTCAAAAAGTACCAGTACAGACTACGGATCTCTGCAGACAGTCTGGATAAGGTTCTTCAATTTAAAACAAGAAATTAGCAGTTAAAGACACTTGAGGGAAAGCAGCGAAAACCAAAACGTAGGCCGAATACACAGAAGCAAACAAGCGAGTGAAGAGGAGTATTAGAGCTCATTTACAACAATATGTAGAACATATGGAAAGAAATTATCAAACGTTGCAAGACAAGGAAATATGAGAGAACGATATGATACAACGAGGAAGGTGGCAGGGAAATACAAAATAAAGCTGAGTGACCAGTCGAGAACAAAGAAGACAAGCCAATCATTGAGATTCAAAAACAGAGAAATAGGTGGATAGAGTACTTTGAAGATATTATGAATAAATATATCCCCATTGAATCCACCGGACATCGAAGCAGCACACACAGACCTTCCTATAGATGTCACTCCACCAACGATCGAAAAAAATCAGAACGACCATCAAACAAATGAACAATGATAAGGCAGCAAATTGGATAGGATGCCAGGCACTGAAATCAGATATAGTTACAACTGGAAAGGTGCTTCATGTCTTGTTTAGAAAGATTTAAACGAAGAACAAGTATCAATAGACTAGAAAGCAGGATACCTCATCAAGATACCAAAGAAACGAGATCTTGGTAAGTGTAAAGACTACAGAGGATTACACCACTATCGGTACCAGGAAAAGTTTTCAACAGAGCGTTGTTGAACCGGATGAAAGATACAGTAGACGCCCAACTTCGAGATCAACAGGCTGGATTCCGTAATGATCGGTCGTGTACAGACCGAAATTGCGACACTACGGATCATTGTTGAGCGATCAGTTGAGTGGAACTCGTCACAATACATCAACTTCATTGACTATGAGTAAGCGTTTGGCAATGTGGATAGCAGAAACCTATGAAACCTTCGATACTATGGTGTACCTGAGAAGATCGACATCATCCAGAATTCATACTTTAAAGCAGTACATGAAGGATAGCTGACAGGTGCATTCTAAGTAAAAACCTGTGTCAGATAAGGTTGCTCACTTTCGTCTGGTTTCTGACTAGATTATGAAGACAGTGATGACTGAGGGGAGGCATAGAATACAACGGAAAGCTTAGATGCAGCTAGATGGTTTCGACTTTGGAGGTGACAGCCCTACTATCGCATACAGCAACAAATTCAGAAGAAGACAGCTAGTGTGGCGGCGGCCTCCACAGTCATAGGCCTCAACATTCACAAGGAAGAAACAAGATCCTGAAATACAACGCAGTGAGCAACGACCAAATCACACTTAATTTAGAAGCTTAGGAAGAGATTGGGAACTTTTACGCACTGGGGCAGTATCAGCGATAAGCAAGGAGAACGTGACGTAGATGTGAAGGCACAGATTAGCATATCAAAGGCAACGCCCTTACATCTGAAGGATATCTGAAATTCAAGATTAAAATCGGAATTTTCAGAGCACCACCAACATCATTGAGAAAGTACAGATACGTATAAACAGGTATCCGAGCACGATACTCTTGATCCATTGATCAGAGACCATCAGGAACATCCTAATATGGCAGAGAACAAACCAGCTTCTATCTGAAGAGGAAATCAGAAAACGATGCTGGAGTGGATAGGAAACATTTTGAGGGTACCATCAAGTACTATAGTTAGTAGAGCACTAATTTGGAATCCTTAAGGCAAAAAGAAAAGAGGCAGACCAAAAAACAGGTAGTTCTGGGAATTGGAGGCAAGCATCATGACCATGATGACAACTTGATAACAACTAGAAAGGCCAGCCTATGTAAGAGTTTTTCGTAGATCTCTAGTCGGCAGCCTATGCTCGTGAGAGGGATTGAGTTAATAGGTTTAATTAAACTTAGTCACGTAACAGATAAAGTACTTGTGCATAAATAAAAATATGTGTTGGATAAATAAAATTCCTAACAGATTGAATCCGTGTTAAGTGGTTGAAGATATCTGCCAATAATCCAGAATTCATACTGATTAGAACGTTCTTCAGAAGACATTATCTTTACCCCTGATTGGAATGCTAATTCCTAAAGAAATCGAACCCAGATGACTGCCAAAGATTATTAAGAAGGATCATCTGCATTTTAAAAGAAAGAAATCAGGATAGTAATTAATGTTACTTAGTTCTTCAACCCGAGGCTATAGGAATGTTATTCATTGAAAGCTTTCCTCAATCACAGCACCGAATATCAAGCGTACAAGTAAATAAAAATGACGGGATTTTTAAGTTGAAAGTGTCAAACTATCGATATGTGTTAACGAGTATAAAATCTGAAACCCAGTACTTTCTACATTAACTGCTTTTATCTGTCGGAAAATTAACACAATCGACCAAATTATGAATTTCAAAAGAATAATCAAAAAAGTTCTGCCAGTCAAAGAGATTACAATATTAGTGCGTTACGGCAGAATAAAGTGCAGAACTGATTTGATGTCATGGAAAGTCGAGTCGGAATTAGACTACCGCAAAGATCTCTACTTTATTGAATGGAACCAACTTTCTCTATCAGACCGCTTTAATGAAGTGTGACTGAGTCATATTCAAAAATTTCCGTAAATATTTTAAAAGCAAACCACCCGTTACTATGGTAAACTGTTAATTGATATTTCAAAATAAATTCATGTTACATGAATTAGGAATCATATTTATGTACTAATTTATTGTATACCATATTAGTGAAATATTTCATGAGTAGTTTATGAGTAGTAAAAGACAAAAATGATAAAAAGTGAATGAACTAATGAATTAATGACCGAATAATTTATTGTTTGAACGTAATATGAGACAAGGGAAAGTAAGTTGAGTAGGTTTTCAGTCTGTTGGAAAACGATCTAGGATTTCATGGATAAATTCTTATCTATGATCGCTGTCATTAAAAAGTATTATCCTATGACTAATATTAAACACTTTAATTTGATTGATTTGCTTATGTCAAGTTTGCCTGTATGGAAGCCATTATCGTATTAATCTGAATTAATGCTAATCAATTTTTGAAATTTTACCAGTATTATGTCCTTTCTGTAAAGTTGCTTAGATCTTGATCTGAGGTTTGAGTCCCGGAACGAACATCAACTGCGGTATGAAGGTACATACATCTGACGAGTCCTAAATAGGACAAAAAAAGGTGCCTTGGATTCCACTGCTATCTGCCATCTATCTTTTCTTGAAAATACTTTTGAATCAACGGTAATATTGAGGATATACGCACAGGGTGCACATAAGCCTAAAAGAGACTGATCAATTAAAGTCCTAAACATCAAAGTGACTATTCGAAATAAACAATACATACAGACTAAATTCTCTGAATTGATATCCAATGTAACATTCTGTCTAGGTGACTACTGGTCATGATGTTCGTTGGTTAGAGGTAGTCCGTAGGGAACCACAGACCTAGATTTCTTGCTACTTGAACTTTATGCTGTACAACCATATGGAATTGAGTTTTACGATTCCCACTTGATGTAATCTATGATTCATGTGATCTTAAAGTTTATCAGTTTATGCTAACTTTAAAGAAATTTGAATACCAGTTGTTTGTTTATTCTTTGTTTAAGTGGGAAAAACAAATTTTTGTTTATTATCCTAGAAAACATTCCCACTTTGTCGAGAGAATAAATACTACATAGATTGGACTGTTTAACACACTTTCAATGTACATAAACAAACATTTCTAAAGAAGATGAAAATTTGTACTTTACTTGTTGGTAGCCAATATTTATACGATGTTTACTGGTTGTTGTTTGTGTAAATTTTAAACACAGTTTACACATGATTAAGGGTTGAAATATATGTAATAATAAGTGATAACAACAATAATAATATCGTCCTAAAAGAAACTTCCGTATAGAAGACTAAATAAAACTGATTTAGATGAGTAAATATATGAAGAGGAGCAATAAAATCTGGTGCAAAACTGGTCACAGTTTTCTATCATCGAATATGAGAAATGTAGTGGATGTATGAAAATTTCACATTACTCTACTGTGCCATAAGTTAGACAACATGAAATTGAAACTAAGATTGTAAATTCACTTAATATTGTGATTTGCAATTAAGGGTGGGTGAACAGATACCAAAATGGTTGCAGAAACAAATGGATTCCAATGGTCAAATAAGATCACATGATAAACAGACATCATCCTCCATTGCGAAACATTTGATTGAGACGGGTCATAAGGTCGACGTCAATTCAGTATTTGTAGAGTTATACAAAAGCCTTCAAGGACATATACTAAGGTTTATTGAAGCCTTGGCTACACGGAAATTGAAACCCCTTTTATGTGTTCAAAAACAATTTGTCCTTACACTTAACCTACCCTGGTAATACTGATTTATTATCCAGAGTGGTAATCACATTTGTTTTTGTGTATTTTAATATTTTTCCTTTGTTATGACTTACCCTTAACCTGTCTAGTTGACCTTTTAATTTTCATATACAAATGTTCTTGAGATGGTGGAGAAGATTTGTAGCTCAGGTGGATGATTTTGGTGGTGTTTTGTTCTCTGAGCTGGATGGTTTGGTCGTGGAGCTTTCATCGTTCTTCTGAACGACATCATCAGCACAAACTTCAGATAGAAGTGAAGTGTTCGAATTTCTCCATATGTGTTTCACAGCTTGTTCTGTGCACCTCGATGTTGATTGGTTCTTGTTGACCTTAAATTTATCATTGTTTACTTCTTTGTTTTGGTTGTGTCTCCCATTGGTTTGATTTTTGTTCCTATATTTATGCATGATTTTCCTGATTGGTTGATAAATTGGATTGATTTCAATATGTTTGTTGATTGCTGATTGACCTGAGTGCCAAGCTTCCACGTGTAACTACGGACATTCATTCGATTGGGATAATGTAGAAATCTTAGACAGAGGAAACTCCAAAAACACCAGAGAATTTTTAGAAGCTTGGCACTCAGGTCAATCAGCAATCAACAAACATATTGAAATCAATCCAATTTATCAACCAATCAGGAAAATCATGCATAAATATAGGAACAAAAATCAAACCAATGGGAGACACAACCAAAACAAAGAAGTAAACAATGATAAATTTAAGGTCAACAAGAACCAATCAACATCGAGGTGCACAGAACAAGCTGTGAAACACATATGGAGAAATCCGAACACTTCACTTCTATCTGAAGTTTGTGCTGATGATGTCGTTCAGAAGAACGATGAAAGCTCCACGACCAAACCATCCAGCTCAGAGAACAAAACACCACCAAAAACAAATGTTCTTAGTAAGTATGTGTGTGATCAGATTGTTCGAAATGTATTGCGCAAATATATCACATAATTCTGATAAACTTCGTCTTCTCATTGCATTATCGAAATTTATCAAAGGGACTAATTGTTTTAATATTGTTTACTTGAATCTTGCCATTGATGTTTAGGACTGCACCTGATCGGTCTCTTATTGGCATATGTGCATACTATGCGTAATGCCTCTATATTGCCTTAATTCACAAGCATTCTAAGTAAAGAAGGACTCAGTAGCTAAGTGAATAACGCGATGGCGTTTAAAGCGAACGGTATTGTGTTCGAGTCCCAGGGTGAACATCAACTCTGAGGTGCAGGTATATCCTGGATTCCGCTGTTAGCCATTATCCATCTTTTTTATAAGACTGCAAACACTGTTCAGAAAGACATAATACACCCAAGCTTATCGTCACTAAGAAAGCGAAATCTTTAGTTCCACAAAGGATTTAACATCTCATCATTCGTTATGTCACAAACCGTTGCTTTTACTGGTTCACGTATCTTTACATGGATAAATATCTACACATATACCGAGAAGATTAACCGAGACATGGGATGAAGGCTGGTAGATTTTCCGAAGAGGTTCTGATCACACAGTCAAAATCTCAGACGCAGATAACTACATTCTTCTATAACCTTATATATGATTAAAACAGATCATAAGTATAGCCTTGAAAAAGAAAGATTTTGAATCTTTGTACAGAAACTATCACCTGAGTATTCTTAGTTTTCTTGAAATCCTAACCACAGGAAAATTTCAAGGCAGATGTCAAACGATTGATGAAATAATACAAGTGTTATATCTTGTTCAATGAGATTTAATACTCATTTCCCGGTTATTTTGACCTGGATTTTTATGATTCATCATCACGAATGCAGAACGGATGTCATTATTAATTTGCAAATACTGTGATTTATGGTTAAAGAAAGTTCACACCAACAACTGATGGCAGTTTCGACAATGCAATGAGAAGACGAAGGTTATCAGAATTATGTGATACATTTGCACAATACAACTTGCCTGTTAAGACATCTAACGAATTGTTGAGATCAACGGACAATGAATATGCGTACAATCCTAGTTTATCTCCATCCCCAGATTGGTGTAAAATCCATTTACCTAGTGCAAAACAGCTTTTCAATGGCTCAGGAATTTCAAACTAAAGAAGATTTCTTTACGACAAGTCTACACTTAATATTAGAACTAGTCACTACATCACTATACTAAATAATACTAGTGAAACAAATAATTCAATCGAATTGTTTATTTAAAGGAAAAGCTGTCAACAAAATGTTGTACTGCCAATATTAATTACGTATCCTTAACCATTGACAAATATATATATATATATATATATATATATATATATATATATATATATATATATATATATATATATATATATATATAGCTTAACTATAATGACAATTCAACTGTGATAAGAATAAATCTGCAAGAATTTCAATCGATCGACGTTTAAAAAATGAAGATTTTATAATTAAACATTTCAAGTTAATTTATAGATCTCATAAGATATCATTGATAGCATTAAATGACGATTACTTATCATCCATTAGAAATGTGGACATTTGTTGCGGCAAACAAAAGATAGTTTGACTGTGCTAATAATGTGACTGATCATTTGAACTGATTATAATTGAGGGCTGACGTCATTCTCAACATTTTCAATATCCAATAAGTATATTTTATCCAGCGTTTTATTCGTTTTTCCGTTGATTTAATAATATGTTGTATATTAGAATGTGGTTCTTATTAGAGATTTTATGTCAGATCCTAACTTTCATTGTTTTTATGCTTTACATACGGCTTATTAGACGGTGGCACAGTGATACGTTCATAACAAACAGTTGCGAATAACTCCAGATACTTAAAATTTACGGTGAAAATTACACTATAATATAGCAGCACTCAGCGGCTAAATAAACGGAACCAGATAAAGTACTTGATGTAATACTGTCACTGAACAATGACAATGCTGCAGATAGCTTCAGCCTGACCGAGTGATAACTACTTACAAACCCGAATAATTTACTCAATGTCCCAGTAAACGAAAAACTTGCCGGGAAAATATCAGTTATTTAGTATAAAAAATTACGTACTTATGTAAAGAACAAGCATGATTAAAGTTGATTTAACTCGTTAACGTATGTTAGATATTAGTCTCATAGGTCATTTACAAATTTGTAAAAGTAAGACTTTATTATCAGGCTCATCTGTTGCCCACTTTATCACTATACAATAGTCTTAAGGTATTTTTATCACCAAGGGACCTAACGATCCTGAATTTAATCCCTTGTAGGAGTGTATGTGTACATTGTTGAAAAGACTGAAACTAGAATAGAACAGTTACTTAACACCACTCATGAAGTTTTAAATAATTTTCTAATAAGAGTATCAAAACGAAAAAGAGATGTGTATCTATGGATTTTACTGATAACATTAAACGAAGACATTTAATTTGGTTGCTGAATATATATCGACAGATTAGTCTAATTTACTTTTGATTTAATACTGGGGATACACAAAATAAGTTTTCACCTTTCTTAATAACTATCAAAAAAGTTTATACCAATTACAATACACTATAGTGCTGAATCTAACATAGTTTAATAATTGCATAATCAAAGTCTTAGATAAGTGGTTCTGTGAAAGTTTTATTAAACAAGAAAGCTAATCTAATGGCTAAGCGATATAAACTGAGCAACCAGTGAGAAAGGATAAGCACTATGGATCTATTTTGTTCTGTTTTTAAACTCCTGAGTGATATACGCCTGCGCTTATAATATTATATCGGAATACAATGTCTGATGTTCTCTTAGTTTTATCAGTTTGTGATTTACTGGAACGCTCATGGTAAGTAGTCATTAAATCACTAAATCGATTCCGAGTTGATAGTTTTTCATTAAACTTTTATTGCTTTGTTTAACAAATTTAGGTTACTTGTTTGCTATGTCTTTTGATAACTATTCAACGTCGAAGTAGTATAAACTGTTATCATTTGTTTGAGACGATCATTAGTTCTTTTACATGAATATTTATCACCGTTTAGTGACATAGTATCACTATGAATTCAATTAACCAACACATCTTGCTGAAGAATCCCAGTTAGTCTGAAACCCAAGTCCAAGATTTCCTGTCGACTATCTCTAATCAACTAACATCGGGGTCTAGAATTGTACCATGTTAACAACCAACCTGAATTATCAATATACGTATTCTCAATCATAATGGAAAAAATAAAACCATCATCTGTGTCAAAATCAGGCTAAATTAGTTTCACAAAGCCACACCTATAGTATTGACTACGAGTAAAGAAAATGTTATTTTCCACTATTCGATTACATAAACTAACCGATTTTTGGGAGTGGAACATGTCACATCTGTTATACACCAATAAGACTTTTACATGGCAATACCGTTAAATACATAGAGAATATTAAGAAAATCGCTAGAAATAATGATGAAACAACCATGTATAACTAGTGGAATTTCAACAGCTTATTGATAAAATCAATATAGGGTCAGTCCGTGTTGTGAACTAGAAAACCACAATACTCTTTTTAAAATGTCCAGAAAATAAAAGTAATTTTAGTTTTGATTAATTGACACTTTAGAATTAAATTAGACAAAATTTCGTCTTTACCTACAGAAAATGTGCATTGACCATATATAATCTGTTGTTGAAATGTAACCTAGTTGACTGTAACATCTAAAGAATATTTTCAATGTTAAAATTAACATGTGATTCAATAGGTATGACATTTTAAGCGTCATATATATCCTGTAACTGTATTTTTGGCTTTATTTAAACTACGTTTTATCCACTTGATTATTATAAAAATATCTGTTTGTAAGTAACGTATTTAATTTATAACGAATTTGCAAAACATCTATTATGATGTAATACTTTTAAACATCTACTGAAATAAAAGTTCTTTAGTGTACAGGTTTTTTTATTCTTAAATTTTCAAAGATTGCATTACGGGTCATTAAAAACTAGGAAATACTTGATAGCCGTTTCATCTTGGTGTGGGACTCCACAGTGGTGTACATTTACTATCCCGCCAGGGATCGAACCCAAGACCCTCAATTTCGCGGTGACAGCTTAACATCCAGATCACCAAGCCAGCACTCAGTGCTTCCTGATTTTCAATGGTTGTCTAAGATCAGTCCGTGATTTAAATAGTGAAAATGTCCTCTTCGTTTAAAAAAAATCTTTATCACTTTTCATATTCGTGATCTAAATATTAAGAAGAGGAAGTTTTATGGAAGTAATTGAGTCATAAAGGTTAAATAATTGATTTCTGATGCAAACCAATGAGTTTTAGGTTTTCGATTACAACAATACCAGCAAATGAGCAGACACAAATACTTATCTTCTAACTTAATTATGTTCTCAAGAAAAAAAATAGTTGCACAGTGTTAATTAATGTGAATTAGAATGAAATTAGTTTTGGAAAGTGACGTCAGTATGAGAATTATTCATAACAAGTGAATAGTAGTGTTATTCTAGTTTACAACTCCATATAAGTAGGCATAAATTACCGCAGTAGTGTTCAGTGTAAGGCCTTCAGGTGTTATAAAGACCATGATATCATCTACAATATGTGCTGGAATTAAATGATTTACATTTTAAATTTATTAATACTCAATATAGTATAATCACCCGTCAATATCATTCTGAACTACTCGACTGAACAGGTCATGACCTTCAATAAGAAGTTTCTAAGTAGTCGGTTCCAAAGAGGGTTATGAATAAATATCAGATCTTTAATGTATGAAATGGCTTTATGGAGATTTTTGTTTATGTTAAAGATTTCAGTTAATGAAATTTGTTAATCGAATTAGGAGGTATTTTAACTATACAAATTTAATATTATATTGAATACGGAAAAACATTTTTATTGTACATTCGTAATATCTAAAATGTCATTTCACCTGACGATGTGTACGTATAAACTAATACTAATTAATTATATATGTTTACATTTTGTATCACTAGTTTTCAGTTTATGGATTAAATTATAGGTGGGATTTGCCTTATTAGATGAGAATACACTATCATTGTAATTAATTATGATAAGATGAGAAAAAAAGTATCTTAGACATAATGCTAGATCTTGTGAAATCGAATTGGTGGGAAATCAATGCATGTATAGCATTGATGGTATTGAGTGATAACTTGTCTTATGTTAATAAAACTAACATAACTCAAAGGTATTCTGTTATAGACCAATTCTACATAGATTCGTTTAAAATGACATATCGTTTCATGCAACTAGTTCTCTTTATGAATTTAAATAAAGCCAGAACGAATATTGATGCAGAATAATATGAATTCATTATGTTTTCACGGTTTCTCATCAGCTGCTTATAGCCAAATATGTATTAGAATTTTACATTAAGGTAAGATGTAGTGTGGAGCAGTTGACATAAGTGAATGTAAAGAATTGGAGTCAAAAAACATTAGGGATGGGTGATGTGATCTGATATGATGGAAAGAAAAGTCAGTTTTCGACTGATTTACTCATTATGAGTTTTGTTCAAGATTACTTCCGTTTTGATTCGATGTAATATTTGTTTTCTTTTCTCGTATGATATTATCTTCTGTATAATATACGATATTCTTGTATTCCATTGACATGAACTATAATCAGTCTGTGATTTGTTATAACTCTAAGTATTTTTCATATGTTTGATTTCATCCTAATTATTAATCAAAGTCTGTGTACAATCAATATATAAATGAGTGTATTTTCTACTAGAGTCGTCGTGTTTTGGGGTTAATAAATCACCACTTATACCAGTCTTTGTGTTCTTACTTTCGCATCGTGGGAATCGCAGAGGTCCGAGCATAAGTGATAAGCGTTTCCGACATAACAATCAGCGACGACCAGATACAAAAAGTAGCATTAAAAGAGCCAGGACAATAAGCATTCAAACGACAAATTATAACATGATCGTTGAGTGAAGTTCAGACACATTGTTTTAAACTAACTTACTGTGAAATGAAACTCTCTTCATACTGCTTAACAGTGTACACAAGTTTTTCCTGCAATTATGATTCAAAATAAATCAAATTGACTCAATTTGACACTAGAGTAAGGTTAGTTTGTGAAGTTAGTTACATATGATCAACTAGAATGATGTTGAAAATCTAAAACTAACGTTTTCGTTGTAATCTTAGCTGATTAATAGGAACGAAGTACAGTCGTAAAAAGTTGCTTCTTAAAACCAGTTAAAAGATATTCATTATACACTGATTTGGTGAATAAAAGGTATCAATCATTCCAATTGAACGAACTTATCATCATTCATCTGTAAATTACACTAAATGATTACTTAGTCGTAACCACTTTTATATTGTCTGATACTTAATATTGACCAAATTTTGTCGATTAAATTGTACTGTCGTTGATGAACGACTGGACCTCGCATCACAATGAGGTTTCTGTAACTTATTAATTTTTGTGTGAGTTGATATTTGTTAAAAGGGTATATCTAAAATCTTTAAGGGACGGATGCTCTCCGTGGTATTTACACTTAGTGTTCAATATGTTATTATTAAGAAATTTGGGCTCAGGCTTATCTTCCATAAGACTGAGATATTCTCGCCTAGTGGTAACCAACTCCAGGTTGTCTAGGCTCTACTGATGATCAAGTCCCACCAATCAAGTCACAATATGACCGTCAGTGTGAATGACTGGACATCATGTGTACTATTTTTTGCTGTTAGATAGTTGGGAGAGGTCGACAAAACACCCTGTCCCTAGATTTCAGGCTAGTTGACACTCATCAGGAAGCCATATAGACAAATCTTGGTGAACCTAATGCGGTCTCTGAAAACCATAACGTTGTCCCAGATCACATGACATAATGGGGTTTTTAAACCAATTTAAGCATTAAGGTGACCGCTCGGAAACAAAACAATAGTATCTTCATTTTTTGAAGTTTATTTTATTTGAATCTGAGAGGAGCTAATAATGACAGTGGCAAGAAGTACTTCAACCAACGAATATCGTTTAATGAAAAGACAGTGGGCCACTGTTTTTGTTAACACTATAATATTTTAGGTTCATAAAAACATCTGTATCAATGCAGAAGTCTACAAGTGCCGACCCAGTGAACTTACTAAATACTGTATATAATGTGAAATTATACAAAATATTATGTCCAAACAATTTTACTATAGGTATGTAATTTGTGTATAAATCTTAATAAACTTGATCAGGATCTCCTTACTTGTGTACTGTCATCTTTTTATTATGTATTATCTGTTTTGATTGACACACTTGACAACAAATACTTAAAACTCTTTGCATATATGTCTTAAAGTAGACTGTTTTTTTCACGCAAATATCTTTGACTAAGCCGACCGGCGATTTTGAAATTTCCTTTAAAAGTTCAACAGTTGGGAAATAATTTAGCTCCCTTATCTCATTAAAATTTATTTTAGCAATCATACTAATACTAATTATATGCTCATTGGTGACTTTATTTAGGTTTGATTGCTTAAAGCTCTTATGAGATGTGATGATCCCTGATAGTGGCAATAATACAGTAGTTCACTGATTAATTTAGCTGAAGATTGTTATACTGTGAATTATTGGTGTATGATTTATGTTATGAATGGTATATTCTACTCTGTAAGTTCCAGTTTCTGACATGTATGTGAGTTTATGGACGTGCTACTAACAAACATTGCCAAACTTACAAATAAAGTAACTATCCTATCCGTCAACAAATGTGAGCTATCGATCAGAATTATTTCATCTCATTGAAATCATGAACCAACCAATGTTAGG
Organism: Schistosoma haematobium; assembly: GCF_000699445.3. NCBI lineage: Eukaryota > Metazoa > Platyhelminthes > Trematoda > Strigeidida > Schistosomatidae > Schistosoma > Schistosoma haematobium. Next base: position 42,868,549 of record NC_067195.1, read on the forward strand.
CTACCATTGAAAACCTGGGAGCGCTGGACAGGCTTTCAATGGTAGTCTAACACTGATCGGTTCATGATTCTAACGATACTCAATCTCCAATACTTACAATTATTTTATTGTTAAATCTTTGCCTCAATCGAATAAAATGAGTGGGTTTTAATTTAAACAAGCAAGCAAATAACATAATTCATCCGTGTTACCTACATTTATTGATTGCGGTAAATTTGACTTGCCAGACAATATATATATGTGGGGAAATGGAGAAAAATATAGACACAATAACTGACAGTTTTTGTATATGTGTGTACACTTACACTAATACAGTTCGAATGAGAAGCTAGTGGGGAATAAATGAAAATATTTAACATTTATACAATCGGAAACATAAAGTCAGTAAAGTCTGATTGATGAGTTTTAGTTCTATTTTGATTTGCACAAATACGATAAAACAGCCTTTTAGACAATTAAAACAATTAATAATTCCACTGGTGTTTATTAAATAATAACTGAATAATTTAGTTCTAGATATTAAGAAATATTGAATCTTGATCTGAAGGTCATATTTGTGTGCAGGAAATGTTTTTCCAGCTATTCATTACTTTATTTTGGCGCCAGTCATTATTAGATTGTTTAATAACGATGAGAAAGGAAGCGATAAATTTTGTGTGTGTTAAACATTCAAAAATGAATGACGCAAATCAATGACTTTGTCACTCTTGATGTTTTTTGATAAGAATCCGTAAGGTGTGTTTGAAAATATAGGAAAATCAAGGATGTCGCTGGGGTATGGACTCCTGATGTTGTTAAGTTTTACTTAACATTCAGCCGTTAAATCTGTAACTGACCCTATGGATTATTGACTTATTAGTCACTAAATAATCACTTCCTATTTTATTCCATAGACTTTTAGTTTTCAGATTTATGAAACACGGTCATATTGCTTACTTACGTAAAAAACTGTAGAAGTGAATTTAGTTTAGCAAAGTATAATATTTTCTGGTATTTGTTTAATCAGGTAATAGATACAACAGACTATCGTACCAAATTACTTAATGAATTGATCATACTCAATTTATAGACCCATCAGTTTTGCGCAATACACTGAAGTCTACCGTAAACAAGTTGTACACTTAATTGAGATCATGAACCAATTAATGCTAGACCACTATCGGAAACCTGGAAATACTAGACGGCCGTCCGGTCCTAGTATATGACACCTCATCACTGCCCATCTATAATTTCACCCGGTGGACTCGAACCTAGGACCCTCGATCTCACGCAAATTCTTAAACTCTAGACCACTGAATCGGGATCCGAAGGTGCTATTGTCTAACTTCAATCATCCCACGATGTTGCATGACCATCTCCCATTGTCTTTGGTGGGTAACTGCCCCACAACCAACACGGTTGAACTCCACTGGTCACGGCTTCTTACTAGAACTCCGGAAATTTTCTGTCGACGCTAGTCACTAGTGAGTACATGATAATTATCGATATAGGGTTGTGGAAATTATTGAGTTTCACTGAAATCGTGAGTTAATCAATGTCAGACCACCACTGTAAGCCTGGAAGCACTGGTCATCCAATTCCATTCAGGTTTTCAATGGTGATCTAACATTGATTGGTTCATGGTCTCAATAAAGGCTCAACAATCTCCACAACCCTATATTGATATACGTTTAACACTTGATCATCCCTTCGTTTACATACTCACCGTTGTAAAACGATTCTTTTCGCTGATAATGTACAGTTCATTATGAAAAAAATTTACATAAACTTGAAAAATGCATAACTTAAGTTTTTGTTAACTAATTCCTAAAATGAAAATTTTATTTAACAAATCCAGAGTAACTAACTTATTGGATTTAAAGTTGCTTTAAAACAGTTTATTGAATTTTAACACCGGCTCTGAGTCACAGATTGTGTCCAGTTGCCAGTAGGATAGAAAGCATCAAGTCAGTAATTGAAAGGCGAACGCATTACCTTTTATGTCATCAATCTATCATACAGTTTTACTTAATTTGGTAAGATGATCTAGTAGACCGTTAATAGACGTCATATAAAACTTGTTGAACAAGTTCGAGTGAATGAACTTGCATTTAATAATTGGGTTCAAATCTATTGATTGAATTCGACTGACCAATTTTTAGATGTTACCATAGTTTAACTTTAAAGCTGATATCTTGTAAATAAATTAATGGATAGGATACATCTCGAAAAGCTCATTGAGCTGAAAAAATTATGACATGTTAAGCCAATCAGAAGTCGAGCAAACGATAAGTACACATGACTATCCAAGAAGAAATGAGCCACAGGCCATTGTTGACTTGATCTTCTAGAGGATATATATATATGCATACATACCAATTCGGTCTAGTCAATAAACTTTCTTTCTCACTGGAGTAGCCATTTGGGCTCGCGTATAGGGAAAGTGAGAAGCAGAGCAAGTCCTCGAATGCTGTACGACATTTCCAAAATACGATGAGACGGCTTTCGGAACGCCCTTCACGCGAAATACTGCAAGCTGCAGATTTTTTTAGTATTAGGTGAATATTCATAATAATTACTGTAAAATACTTCATTTACGTCAATAAAATAGGCACTAATAAAATTAAAATTGAATAATCCAAACATCTAATTTATCCTGTGTTTAATCCTAAGATAAATATTCAGTTTACATTTACTACTAACTGTTAATAGTTCTTTAAATAAGTTACCTTTTGAAAGCAAAGATAGTAGTCATCTGATGTTTCGATATGAACTTTATTGTTAAAAGGATATAGCATTACTGTTTATCGGAACGATTGTTTTTTAGTTAATGAATGGTAGGCAAATAGAAACAAGAAAATAGTTTAAACAACAAACTGGTTTTATCTAGATAACCATTAGTAATCAGAGAACACTATTAGATAACTGTTCCGCAATAATTTATGACTTTAAAATAGTCAGCCTCTATAGCCTTCATTATAGAACGATTAAAAAACGTTTCCAAACAATACAATGAGAGTGTGATTTTCAAAGCGTTTAAACGGTATTCAATTATCAAAAGTTTTAATTTTAGTCAATTCATCCTATAAACTATTTTATAAGAATGGAACAATCCCGACGAATATCTCTTTATAAAAATGTAAAAGTAATATTAAAAATAAATATTTCACTTTCGCTGTCCTATATAATGAATGGAATTCATTTGTTTGCCGACTAGCAGTAATCTATCTCTGGTAGTCCACAATCATTTAGTAGATTAATCAGTATGTGACATATTTTTCCAGTTGTATATGGATTGTGTCACGTGAAATAAATACCATTGTTACTATTCTTTCATGTTATAAACAAATTCAATTAAAACTTCATATAAATTATAATAAAATAAGAAAAGTAAGTAAAAAACTCATTTTTCCCAATGGTTAATTAATATCCTTATTCCTTTTAAAATGAATAAAACGTTGCCATAACTACACATTGAGTGTTGTACATACTATACATGAAAAATTTAATAAAGCATATAAGTAGTTGTATGCAAACATAACAGTTGAAATAAAAATATACTTGACTTAGATTAATTAATGAACCGGTTTTCTCCCTCAGAATTAATCAGTAAAATTATTTGTTTCTACAATTCTGTAATTTATTTATGTACAGAATACTTATAAATAGTTATTCCAATTGATTAATTACTAATTTTGGTTTAGCAAAGATTAATAAAGAATGGATGAGACAATGAAGTCAGACGTTTATATTACTAAATGATTGTTTTACACAATCCAAAATAATGACAATTCATTTTTGTATTGGTTATTTGAATGTTTCTACTGATGTTTAGGACTGAAATTAATCAGTCTCTTATTGGCATATGTGCATCCTGTGCAGATTGCCTCGATATTGCCGTTAATTCACAGGTATTTTCAGGAAGAGATAGATGGTAGATAGCAGTGAAATTCAGAACGCGCTTCTCGACCTATTTGGGACTGATCAGCTGGGTGTACATACATCACGCATTTGATGTTCATTCTGGGACTCAAATCTATTGCCTTTAGCTTCAAACATCATCACTATATCCACTTAGCTACTGAGTCCAGATAGGTACTAGTTAGTGCAATGGGGAAAACTTTTAATTCATCTTTGTATTGGTAAAATAATGATATTTAATGTCAGACAATGTGATTAAATAGACTACATTTACGTGTCTGAGGTTACCCACAACGTTATCAATGTACACTAGGTGTGCATTTTCGGTCACTTTCCGTTTATTTAGTAAGCAAGTTCTGCAAATAACAATGTAATTTTCGTTAAGAACTTCATTCTAATTGTCTAGAGCTAGCTTGATCTGGTTAACGAAAAGATATAACTGTAGCGCATCCTAGCGTGGGAATAAAAAACACATATATGACTAAAGATATGGCGTGAAATCAAATCTCTAATCAAAATCACACTTGTGCAAAGCACCCATTCACTAAGTAAATAGGAAATTGAATAAAAGTACTCAATACGACACACTTATTATACATTTAATAAGGTTGAAGATAACCTAAGACTATGCACACATAAATGCTTATATATACCAATACTACTGTCAAATACTTAAAATTTGAATGCGAGATCATACGCTTCGATTACATGAAAAAAGACGAACTCTACTCTGAAATTGTACACCTGGTTTTCTTTAGAAACCGTCTGGTTTTTCAGTGGTTTTGCATTCTTTCTGTTGAGTAGTTTTGATTATGAAGCTTCGATTATCATTCTAAGCATTATTACAAGAACATTAACGTAAGGTTTGAGAATGTAAACTATTCGTGTAAAAAAAACACAACTTCACCATTAAATCATCCACTTCAAATACAAATCTTTACTAAGCAGAATACAAGATCGATTTTAATTCTTCATATTCCCTTCAAGAAAAATTGAATCGTGAAAATATAATAATTTACAGTAACAGAGAATACTAAACACATTAAACTCACTTCTAAGTATTCTGTAGTTTACAGTTTATTTATTGATATATCGTTCCGTCTAAATGAAAGGAAAGTTTATTTACACAGGGATAAATAAATAATAAAAATACTCGCAAAAATTAAATTTGATTCTCATTGTCTTATTTGAAAGTTTATAATACAATTAAAAAACCAATTAAACTAAGTAATTTTCCAACAAAAAATAGTGATGAATATCAGAAGGGATTTTTGTGGATAATATAGTAACTTTTTCAGTAGTTAAGATCATGAGTCAATTAAAGCTAGACCACAATGGAATGCTGAAAAAGTCACACAATAGGACGTAACGTCCATCCAGTGCTTCCAGGTTTTCCATAGTGATCTAGCTTCAATTGACTCATGATCTCAACTAATAAAAAGAAAAAAAAATGTTGAGCTAATTTCAAACATGAACTAAAATCTTTTTAAAGAACAAAAAATCATTGAAAAACAGTGAACGCATTTAGTATTCATTTCATGTTAGTTTAAAATTTGCACCTTGTAACAATAATGACCGTACAAAGTTTTAAACTGATGAAAAGTTCCTTTGTTTTTTTTCAGTCAATTTATTAAACTTAAAAAAAACATAGTAATTCAATGCTTCATCAATTGATAGTAATGTCTAATGAGTGTTACCTTTCAAATAAATAAAAAAAAAACATTATAGTTTACCGAAATGTTACTTTGAATAAAAAAGTTTTTTATTATTTAATTATTGGCCTTAAGTATAGGGAAATATCTAGGATATATAACAATTGGGAAATAAGATCAACTTTTCTAAAATTGATTTCATTGTTATAATTCACAAATTCAGTTTGCATAGAAACAATTTTGGTTATCTAGATGTGATTAAATATAGAAAGTACAGCAATTTATTTAACTGAAGAATTCGTTTCTATGGAATTATTTTAAAAGCAACACAATACTAGGTATATTTGACAAATTATTGATCAATGAATAACTGTGTTTCTCAATTTGGTGAGTTGTGATTTGAAATTTGTTTGGATAAGTTTTAAATGGAGTGAATAAATACTTTTCGTCGAAGGGGATTTATGAAATGAGAGAAATATTTAACTATAGCAATGAACAAATTAGACACACCATTTCCTAAAACAAAACCAAGCAAACTTTCAGTTTATGATAGACAGTACTGATGATATACTGAAACTAGTTTGAATAGGTTAGATTAAAGAAGATATTTTAATGCAGAAAATCATTTTTCAATATAATATCATCATCTTATATAATTTCGCGTGATAGATAAGTTACTACGACTGCTCAATTTAATGTATTGACTTTATCCTGTGGAGTCAAGTACTTAGGTCTTTTGTCAAAACTGCTTCTTCGTCATATTCGAAAGCGTTTACTAGTATGATTTATCAAGAGACAACATGTTCTTCATCATATAGTGGACACAAAGCGCTCAGTCCTTGATTCATCATCTGACAACAATTATAAAACATGGTTAAATTCTGCGAGGTATATGCTTAAAGCTACTTCATCCATCTACAATTAAAAATTCGAGTTATCGGTATAAAAGTAATTTGTTATATACCCCTATGATAATCATGACGTTGGTTTTAATTAGTTTATTTATTTTCATATTTCACTCCTACATTACCAAAAATACTTTCATTTTACTCAGAATTTTTCGATTACCATTGTTATTAACTGACTAAGTTTCATTTCATAATCATATGTTCGCTTTCCTTATTCTATACTAGTCTTATGTATTAAATTATATCTCGTATATTCTGACTATCAGAAGAACGTTCAATTCTGACCGGAAATATATTCTAATGAAATCCATCCCATAATACACAGCTATACAAATTATTCAATTAAATACAATTTCCTTCATTAAAACGTACGAATAATTTTTAATCTATAATACTGTTTTTTTTCATAATAACCAATCTGTCACCTCGACAACTCGTTCAACAATGATATTATTACAGAGTATCAGATAATAAAAATGTATGGACTATTTAATCAATAATCAGTTGCGTCATAAAGAATGTGAAGCTCAAAACTCATGGGTTTTAGGCTGGTTTCTATTAGTGTACATATATTATTGAGGTGCTCCAGACTAAAATATGATGGGTATCTAGTATTCCTCAGTTTTCAGTAATTCTCCACTTGACATTAATTTCTAATGAAATCAAAAATTTAAGATTTTATCGCTGCTAAAATGCGTATTCTGACTGAAATCAGTAGTGTCTCTCTTTAAACCCTCCAAATACATCCTACAATCAGCATTTAGGCAATTAGACAAATATGGATAAGCTCTTTTTTTCCTTATACATTTTTCTTTATCGTTTGGTAATTTATGTGCAGAAAAACATACTGACTAAATGGATTTACCAACAAATAGTCATTGAGATAGATGATAATATCATATCATCGGTAAATTGAACATCAAATATAAAAATGTAACTCAGTTGGGTGGTTGGTAAAAATTAATCCAATTTGAAGAGGATTTTATTTCAAGCAAAATTAGAAATCACAGAGCACTTTGAATTATTTTTATGTCACTTTTAGGTTGTTCAGTATTCTACATACTTGATGACCAGTTAGAACTGACTAAAGTTCAAATAATACCGAATAAATTTTGACTTCATATTAAAAAAACTAATAGCTCCAGGTTGGACCCATTAATGGTTGTTGGCAGGGACTATTGAGTATTTTCATACTATGGAAAAATGATTTATATGAATTGTTTGTTCGAATCTTCCCACTGATAATGAGGACTACAATTGATCAATCTCCTTTTGGTACATGTGCATCGTGTGTGGACTGCTTCGATATCGCTTGTAAATTACAAGTATTTTCAAGCACAAAGGTGGTGGATGGACACGAAATTCAGGACATCAGTTTCGTCCTACTTGAGATTCACCGAGTGGATATACTTGGATCCAAGATTTGATATCCAATTCTAAGTGGATAATGCGATGGTGTTTGAAGCGAACAGCGCTGGGTCCGAAGCCCGGGTTGAACATAGACTCTGGGATGAAGTTATATCTAAGTGACGAGTTCCAAATGGAACGAGACACATGTCCTGGATTCCACTACTTACCGCTCTTCATCTCTGCTTAAGCAGACAAAGTAACTTTCTAATAGTACTCTTTAGTTTTCAATAATTTGTTCATAAAATAACGAGTTTTACTTTCAGTTAGTCCTACATTGATAAAACAGTGTTCTGTGTTTTTGAAGTTGCTTTTTCTTCGTACATTTGTCTTTTCCTTGGTCCCTCTGTATTGTTCATTTAACTTTATCCCCGTTCAACACAATATAATAGATAAAAATAAAAAGATAACAAACATAACACAACTCGAAATAGGGATTTTCTGCAAATATACTTATATACATATATACAAGTGGATTTTTTCGTTTTACTAGCAATTTCGTTGACAAAATAACTTTTCAATTTCATCCAAAAACAACATGCATCATGTGTGATTTGAAATCTTTGAATTGGCTCACTAATTGGACAGAAAGCTGTTTCATTTCATCTGTCAATAGTTATTTTTATATGCTGAATTTCAATCAATATTAAAAGAAAGATAGTTTATAAAGAGAAGCTAAATCTTATCACAATCTTGCTTTAAAATTAATGTCTACTAGTAAAAGTTTACGTCATACTTTAGACATCGTTAATAATCTGAATGAAGTTCAGCTTTCTAGGATCATATAAAAAGCAAAAGAATAGCAAACATTTCCTCACTGTCCGATAAATTTCATTCAATGAAAAGGTTTGCGTTCAAATAATTTTTCATGGAAAATTTACATCTTTTGTGTATATTAACTGGATGTTAGTAGCTGTGATTAGCACAGCAATAGACCTGTTTTATTTCTTCAGATTTAAACGCAAACTAATTTTAATAGTCGAGATCATGAGTCAATTGAAGCTAGACCACCATGGAAAACCTGGAACAACTGGACAACCGTTTTGTCCTATTGTGGGACTCCTCATTAGTGTTTAAATTTGAAATAAATAGAGAACAAAGTATTACCATTACGCATTTTGTTGGCTAAAACATTTTGATTCTTCATTATCGAGTCATTAGTTTAAATTCTTCTCTTATTTACTACAGACTAATACATTATAAATGTGATCTTAAGTTAAATACACGAATATTCACTTGGTAACTAATATTCAATAACCTTTCACATTACCAATGTGATACTTTGTAAAAGCAAGAATAAACACCGATAATCAGGTTTCCTTTTTTACAATTTATACGATACAAGAAATAATCATACGGTTACAGAATTTAGGATAGGTAGTGGCATATAGACTCATAGCATTTTAATTACCTTACTGAGACATGCACAACGAATGATAGTGTAACGTAACATACTGATACATTTTTTGTCTTATTTTACTGGTTGGATTATTATGTTTTTGCTAAAAGTACTAATAGTATTATACTTGAGTCTTATTCCATAATTTATATACTGTCCATAAGAATAGGGTAATAACTTATTAGCTCTCAGGCTTTATATTTTAATCACTTAGTAAAGCATTATGGATGTTACTGAGAAAATAATAAGACCTTAGTTGCTTTACAGTTTTAATTATCGTTAAGCTTATATACAGAAAATCTCTATAGAAACAATGCACTTATTTAGACTTTTATGACTCTTTAGATGTAATCTTAAATGTTAAGTTTCTGTAAGGAATAAATGGTTCTACAAGAGGAACTAACTCTACTGTACAATTTTTAAAGGTATTATTTGGAAGGCAAATTTATTCATTAAATAAAGAAAGGCAGCTGATATCAACCACTTATATCAAATCATAGAATCTGTTGTAGTAAACGTTAATAAATCTATTCATTTTATGCATTACTATGATCAAATTTCAGTAAAATAAATACTATGAATAGTTTAAGTTAAACGATTGAAAATGGCCTAATTAAAGTTTTACTGTTTGGTAATAATTGACAATGTTTAGAAGTGTGTAAAACAATTAATATATTGAATCCAGATATTATCAGTTACATACACATAACTGGATTCATTTTTTTCATTATTACTATTGAGAATAAAACCAGTTACTTATCATTATTCTATAATCAAACGATTTTCTATAACTGTCTTACATTCAAAAATATTTTTAGCCAATATTTAAGCCAATCATCTTGATTTTATTACTTACATAAACCAACGTAATTAAACTTTGTTGAGATATATATATATATACTTCCTGTGTTGAAATCACATTGATAATCATTACAGTATTAGAACATCAATGTTTAAATATCCTCAGAACAGGCGTTTTAAAATCCCTCAGCACTAAATACTATTAAAATGTAGTATATATGGAGATGATAATTATTTTTAATTTTTGAGAAGCGATAAGTTTAGCAAGCATAAGTGACAGAATTGTGCTTACTGATGGATTTATTCTAACTGGAATTTCAGCAATTCAGTAGTTTTGTTCCATGCTACGATTTAATAAACCAACAGTCAAAAATATAAAGTTTTAAAATCTACGTAAATCTATAATAAAAAGGGTTTTATTCCATATTTCATAATTTGAATAACTGGTAATATAGATGAACCTTCAAGTGTTTATTCACTGAGTTAAAATGCAACTTTCACAAGGTCTATTAAGGAATGACTAATTTATAAGCATTCAGATTACCCTATGATCACATCTATTCATTATTCAGTAGAGATATATAGTTCTTAGGTTTTATTTTTCCTAATGTGGTTTCTTCCTTTTTACTGCTTGTAATCATTTGATAGATATCCTAAAGTATTTAATATCTAGCAACATTATTATCCTTATGCAGTAGAATCATCAGATCCTGGTATTATGAACATTTTTCAGATATGAGATTATTTCGAAGAAATGATGAACAACAATCTATATCTTGGATGATAATGATTTTCAAACCAACGGCTTTATTCTACAACTTGTGGTTAACGGTTATTTAATTATATGATTCACACCGGAAATAAACTTATGGAATACTTAATGAACAATTATCAAATCAAGTAACTTCAAACTATTAACTATGAAACTTAATAGTGGTTTCTGCATACTCTCTTAAGTTTGATTGCATATTAAGTTTTAGAGACCCGGAAAAAGTTCATTGTCATAAGGAATAATCTGATCTATTTCCAGAGAAAATAGATAAAGAGTCACGTGTTTTATAATATAAAACATTGTTTGAAATCCATTTTAGTACCCTTGAAACAGAAGACATTATTCTGTTGGATAAAGACTGACAATTTGAATTAGTTCAACAATCAGCTGATAGAATTATCCAGAACTCATATGAACTAAAGGATACAATTTCTTGTTTTAATCAAACATTTTGACCTTTGCTGTTGGCACAATCCTTAAAGGTTAACACCAAAAACTATATGAATAGTTAAAGCTGGTAAACATTATAGATTTTTTATTAGTAGTCATTTGATCGTTAAGAAGTAATCATGGAATCACGTAAACAACTTTAAAATATTACTTTATGTAATATCAAAATATCCCAAAAAAATAGTTGATTCTTTACACAAAATCATTGTACAACAGATAATCTTTGTATTATTCCCCGGTTGTGAGAGATTGTTTTATAACAGTTGACAAAAATTTATAATAAGAAATTCAAATAAAAACAAGGCAACATCATCATATGTTTAATGGTGACAGGCTAAGGGTAATGACGTCAGTTACTATTCAGAGATCGATCAAAGTAACTTTAGCTATGGACTGGTAAATATGTTAACTGCGGAGCTGATAAATACACGTTTGAAATAGACATAATGGCACTAGAGTCAGTTTTACACTGTTGTACTGTACTGCTTAATTAAAATAAACCTCCGTTTTGCATTCTGTAGTGATAACTAGTTAAATATTTAACTACTGTTGACTTTTAGGGTAAAGTATTTTCAACCAATTTTAAAATGTCTTTACAAGCAGCGCATAACTTCAGTAGCTGTCTATTAATTTAATAACCTATCCCAATAGCAAAATAGTAGAAACAGAATCAATCTTCATTAATCAGTCAAGAGATAATCTTTGAAGGGATAGATGCCAAGTTTTAATTTGTAAAATTATAAAAACTGTGCTGGAATACATTTAAATTTTGTCGAACAACCTGAATTTAAAAAAAAGTAACACTTCTGTTAATCTCCATCTAGCACTATTTTTAAATTGACTACTGAATACAATGTTTATCTCATAATTTTAATCATTGTTATGTCTGAAAATAAACTTGACCAAAAACAAAACAACTCAAATTTCGTCGTACATTAAATATATATTTAGACTTGCAATTCCCTAAAGTTGTTTTCATGTCCTAAGAGCACGCTTAGATTCTAAAATCTGCCCAAATCACTTTTCACATGAATAACTTTTGATATAATAATGGTACTAATACACGTGTGTGTGTGTGTGTCAGTGGGTGATTTACTAATCTAAATTCTTTATGCATAACAGAAATTATCTAAATGAGAGAAAAAAACTGTATATAGTTAACATTAAAGGTGACATAAAATCAGACTCCCCTTGGATAAGTTTCTAAAAATAGAAATGTTTTGCTAGATTATTAAAAATATTTTGCTTCATTGAATTTCTGTTCTATCAAGTATGCATTTTGCACATAGATACACCTTCAAAAAAGTCAATATTAATTGAAATAGAGGAAAATGAATCGGCAGAAATAAAAATCACTGATTTCGTGAATAGAAAATAACTAAAACTGACAAACAATTCCATTATTATTCTCTTCCTCTTGTTTCCTCATTTTTCCTCTACTTGATTGAATCGACTCAACCTGTTCCACAAGTGCGCCACTATTAAAAAAGTCCATATGACATCGTTGAGTATTTGATAATATTTAGATACATATCTTAAAAATTATAAAAGGATTTTCATGTCTAAAAACTGTTTTCAACCAACTATTAGAACAAATAATAGTAATGAGGTGAACGAACAAAAGTACTTCCAGGTAACGAGCAGTTTTTATCTTCTCTACCCCGAAAAAATATTCAATCAAAACCCAGTCATACCTAAACAACATAATCCATCCATAAATATGTGGTCGTTTTTTATTCACTTTTATTCTAGTGTCATAAGAAGTTATTCTCGTGTTAAATAAAACAATATCAGAAAAATAAAGCATTTATTTTCCTTTATCAGTTTTTAAGACTGTAGACTATGCAGGTGGTCACTATATCAAAAACGGTCCAATACCTCTATTACATACTTATTTAATAGATGTGGGGTTTCTGATGATTGTCATTTATCAACAATAAATAGAAAGAAAGTGATTAGATATATAAGGAAAGCACAACATTAGCGTATTCAAGGTTATAAGGGCATAATAAATGCCCTTGGATTTTATTCACTGATTGTAAATTTTTTTAGTCGTTTTTCTTTATACAGGAAAAATTTCAACCAATCATGTGACAAACTACCTACCGTATGAAGTTTATTCATTTTTCAAACAAAAAGTTTTTTTTTAAAAAATAGTTTGATTTCAATTTGTGACTACACTCGGAAATATTAAATCAATTCTACTAGCACCAAGTATCAATTCTATTCATTTAAATAGAGTTACATAACGATCTAGTGTTTACTTTTATGAAGGTTATATGATAGATAAATAGATATATACATAGTGATAAGTATAGATTAAAGTATTTGAATAATGTTTGGATATTTCTTTTGAATTTTCATTTCTATGATAAACGTATTTCGACTATGTGGTAATTTAACTATTTGCTATCAAAACAAACACAATCATTTGTTTACTGAGTAATATGTTCTTATTGTCTACAATTTAATAAATATTTGTTTTATCTATTACAGAAACAAATATAGATATTTGTTTATTTATACTGTTTAATAAAACATATACCATAGATAAAAATAATTCGCATGATCAATTGCCAGTTGAAACTGAAATGCACATGATAGATTGTGTGCATTGTGAAGCAGTAGCTATCCAATAAAACTTGAGTTTTCAAATAACATTTGGTATAATACCCTTAAGTTCAAGGTAAAGTTTATTGATTAGTATGATTTCATTTCTCCGTACAGACATCATGGAAAACTAGTCGATCACATATTTTAGTTGATTATGAATAGAATAGAAATGAATATTACAAATATTTCCAAATTACATACATCAGGTAGTTGACAGTAACTGTCAAAGAGTCATTGAAGAGGATTTTTCCTTTTGTGTAGCGTTTATTTACAAGGTGTGAAAGAGTCCCTTCGTCCTATACTCTCTGCTCACAAAGTACAATATTCGATTATCTCAGGCTGTTTGATTTAGGTTTAAATTTTTAGCTACTTTTTCGAGACCAAAAGCTTAGTGTTTGAACTGTAGATTAGACATGGTTACAAACCTCTGAGGTGTCTTACATTGATACAAACCACCGGTTTAATGCTTCTTGCCTTTGAATGGTTTATCATTTGATAACCTGTTATGGAAAATAAACTAAACTGTTTAATAGTGTCTATCTATTGTTGTTTGAATATAGAATGGGAGAAATTTAAATTTACCTCCCGTACATATTCACGAACTTTTGTCAGTTATAGATGATGTCAATGAAATTTTCATATGAATGAAAAAAAACTAAATCACGTCCATTATTCTGTTTGCTATCGACATTTTTTGTGTTGTTGAGCGTAAACAGAGAAAAAGAAACAACTTAAGAAAAAAATTCGTAGTGTAGATTGAAAAGACAAAAATCAGTACGATTTAGTAAAGTGTTAGTTTGTTGGGAATTCCGGTTTCAGTTAAAATTAAGTAAAGTTATGAACTAATATTTAAAATAAAAAAAAAACCTGGCTAGGTGTTTCATTATCGTTCAGGATTCCTCTGATGTATATATACACTACCCTTCTCCCAGAAAGCTTTAGGCTTCATGAAGAGCACAATAACATTTGGAAAGTGAATAAGTATCATTCAGAATTCCACAAAACCACTTAATCTAACGTTTTGTTGATTCCTGCATGATGAATAAATCTTTAATGATCCTGGTTTAAAGTTGTAATCTATTAAGTCAAATAAGTCATAAGTAAAAGAATAAGTCACTGATTATATTAGGTGAGTATTGCAAGTCGTAGTTAAGAAACTTGAAAAGCCTTCGTTTGGTTTTGTGCACTGTCAAAAAGTCTTAAATAACGATGATATTAACGTTTTATCAAAACGTTTGAAGACTTGATAGAGAAAATAACAAACTAAGAAAGTGAAAAGTCAAACATTAGTAACATGAAAATTTATCAATTAACTCAGTTGTACACACTAATCATTATTACTATTATTATTGAAATTCAAATGTCCTATTATGTTGATCAATACAAAAAAATGTTCATAAAAGAAATCTTTGAAATGTTATTTTATCTAGTCTTAGTTTCTTTCACTTCACTACAGACAAATCAACTCACTGATACCCTAGATTTCCTTCAAGTTTTACAGTCAAAAATAAGTGAAAGAAAGTTTGAGCTTGTAAAATAATATTAGGATTCGCCAGATTTCAAGCATTATGTTAAGCATAAAAGTTGATATAGGTTAAGTGAAACTTCTTGAAAATATATTCTAACCATATAAGGTTATATACAGTTAATTGTAATAATTATTCACTTAATAATGTCATTTATGACTGGTAATGATGTATAATTAGTTCTCAACAAACCGTTTATTTAGATGTAAACATTCCAAATATTTACAAATCTCATGACCGATAAACTATGGCGTCGACAAGTTTTCTGAAGTAAATAATAACATCAAAAATAACAAATTAAAACTAACGACGTAATAGGTATTATATATATATAAACGGATCAAATATATTCAAGAAGAAATAAAATTTACCATAAACATTGACAGCAATATGATGGTTATTGGACTTAATGGTTCTTTCACAATTTTCTGTCTACTCAAGCACAAATTAATATAATGTATATGTCTAATGATTTATTAGGAAAGGAATATAAATGACCAAATCAGTAATATATTTTCTGAGAAAGAAAATACTTTAATATAATTAAAAGAACAAATCAGTGAGTTTAAATGGCCACAGTTGATGCATTTTCTTTTACGTAACTATTATTTATAAACATAGAACAACAGCTAAATGATCATTAGCCGAAAATTACGTAGATCCATAAATCCTACCCGACGTTGGTTTGCACATCCGTGTTGTTGAAAGGTCAAAATATAGTCTCAAACAACTGTACAACGTTTCCTGATTTTTATTGATTCATCAACATAAGTTAGTTCTTTATAAAAACTATGCAATTCTTAATTGATCATTTGAGCAAATATAATGAAAGAGAATCATTTGAATTTTAGACAAATTCTTTTTCAGACTCTTGCTATAACAACTAATCATTTCCTAATCATTCGATGATAAGTTTGGAAGAAATTCAATTTCTATTCAGAAGACTTCAAGATTTCAACAACAAACTATCGACTAAAGTTTTAACCATTGATCAACAGAATGAAATATTAAAATTCAATTATCAGTACCTAGTTGTATTAAATATGTAGTTTAATTTACAAAAATGTATTTCGAAGTCTCCTGGAATTCACGAAGTAACCGAATTTTCAATTTGTCTTATGAAAAGTCATTAGTTAAAGTTGCGATCAGTTTTGTCTTTTATTCGGTACCTATCATGAGTGGGTTTCTTTTAATTGTCAGTGTAATGAAAAGATTAGAATATCATTCCAATAACACTTTATGTACTGATCTGTACATTTGTTTTAAAAAAATAATTGACGAAAATCGGTCTCAAATTGACTGAAGTCAGAATTGTAAACAGTTTCATTTAGACTCAGTAGTCGGGAGTTTACTTACTCCACGATAGACCTGAAAATCTTAAGTTCGCTCCTTGATAAGCTCAGGATTGTACACCGCTGATTATTTTCGTACAGTAATAAAACAGTTGTCCAGTGCTTTCTAGTTTTGACTACCTGTCTAACTAGCGTCAATCCATGATGTAAACTTTAAAACTAATTTGTTTAACTTGTTTTGAAAGTGGTCTCTCAGACTTTACAGAGTTTACAAGCTAGATGAATATCTGGGCTGCTATTACATTTCAAAATACTTATTTAACATTTAAACGTAAACAACATATTCCAGGTTTCATTAAATCTGATTCATGAATTTCAAATCATATGTAAATCCAAATTGTACACGACAGTATATAATTTTAACCAGGTGCCTTACATTTTTTGAACGAAACGAACGTATAAGCTAAGTTCTTAAACAGAGATTTTTTACATGTCTTTTCTATATACATTCATTACTTGGTATGTCTTTCATAAGTTCACTGTTCTTTAAAATTGGTAGGATATATGTTTGCTACATAGTTCTATTTACAGAGTGAATACCATTTAAAACATTTTAATCTAACACTTGATCTGTTATAATATAATGGATTTTGGCAATCAAAGTGATTGATTTTCAAAATTATATAAAATGTTCAACATATGAAAAACTTGTAACCACATGAATCTAACGTAAAGATACTTGTATAATATAAAAACGGCATCTTCGCTCTAAACTAAAAACAGCTGTAAAACTGTTCAAAAAAGTAAGAAGCAACGACTACCCGATCAGTTCTAGCATTGTATTCATCAACAGTACTAACCAATCAAAGACTCTAACATAGTTTCAATTTACAACAGTCAGTAATTCACATTGATTCGTCCTCGTTCAGTTAGTAACATAATGTATAACACAACAATTATTACCGACTTATGTTACAATATCATTGTCTATTCGAGGAACAAAATGGATTATATAATCTTATACAAATTTCGAGTACTCTACTTCGAATAAAATATCTGGTGAACATTTAATTGCTTGGTCATTTTTTTAAAACTGATCAGTATTTTTAGATTTTCAAAAGACCCATCCATTTAATATCAATGGAACTGTTTTGCCTTGGTTTTTATGAAATAACTTTATATATATTGTCATCAATTTTATGAGTTTATGAAATGACTATAATGTCTCAGTACCTAAAGTACAATTAGTTGTTGGGAGAAGAACATATTTCATTTGAGAATTCAGTATGCTAATGATAGGTTTAGTTAGACGCAAACATAGTAATTACTTTTTTTAAATATGAATAAAAGTTTACAGAATAAAAAGGTCACTAGAATTGTTGACAACTTTTAAATTTTCCCCATATAGGTTGTTCAGTAATCTTTCCAAATGTTTTATTTGTAACTGATCGGATTCGGTAAGAATATATTATCGAATAAGCCTATCCCCAAGTACCTAAAGTTTTATACACACATCCCAAACAGTTTACATTCTATTTTTCTTACTTTAATAATAACGGTTTTCAACTTCTTGTTATTGACCTTCAAGACTTAATTCATTGATGCCTTTTACTTAATGGGATCCATGATAATGCGTTTTGCTGTCCTACTTGTAAATTCGATATTGATGACATTTTGGACATTAAACGAGGGTAAAATCCGGAATGATTCAACGTTTAAAAAATCAATGCATATTGGGTTTAAATCTTAGTGAGAATATCAACACTGAAACTAAAGTACCCTTCACCCTCCCTCGAGTTGATGACTTTCAAATAAGATGGAACGGGCTTCCTACACTATTGTACTGTTAATAATTCAGAATACTTCCTACTTATCAAACAACTGAGGTGACAGTAATTACATTATTTTTTAATTATTACAGAAAACCTATTCGGATTTCACCTATACTACTAAATACTGGTATATTCAGGTTTATTCTCAAATGGTAATTTAAAAAATTCATAACATAGATGAATTTGCACTATCAGTTATTCAACTAAATGGCTTGAACTAAATATTTATCAATTATTAGATATTATTATCAATGCCATGTCGTTAACGCTGACTGCATTTCGTTAGCCAAATTAAGTGACTTAACATCTCGATAGACTATATCTGAAGTGGTATGAAACCATATTGATCACAGTTTCATTGTAATAGTTGTTAAGATTAATGAGAAAAGCTCGTGTCTTGCTGCCTAAGTGACCGAATAGACAATTAAATGAAAACGTAGTTTAAGAAGATATAGCTGAATCATTTAAGAATTTAAGGCTGGATCGAGATTATAGTAAATGAAAAGATAATAAGAATGACAGACAAAACATTTTCAAGAAAGTGCTTGCTTATGGAACACTCCGGTTCATATGCTTAGTCTCCATGATGAAAAACCTGGTAAAATAATCAATAGTTCATAGAAGTGAGCATTAACTATACTTGTTAATTAAAACAGCACATCTATATGGCGTGATGCTTGTAGAACTAATTCAGCTTGAACTAAATGCTTCAATATAAATCAATAACTTTCTAGGATACCTAGAGTTACATTACTACACTTTTAGGTGAACTTCGAATCTCCATATTCTTGAAACGGCAGCATTATGAAATTTGTCGCTTAATGTTTGCATTATGTTCGAAAAAATTGTCAGTTTCATCGAATTTTAACATCACAACCAACTAAAATAGAGCTATTACATAGGTCGCTGATGATAATAACTTCTTGGTAACCACATAAATTATTTTCATGTATATGAATATGATAACTACTTCATCTTCGTATCATTAACTTCTTTTTTAAACTCCAAAACTCAATACTTTAACACTTTGAACATCATTAAGGTATTTGAATGAATGAGGTGACCAAAATATTCCTACCTTAGCTGAATTTTTCTGGTATCATAAAGCACTAATCAAAAGTTATGTCATTAATATTTAAACTGTATGATTGTCGTACTATGAGATCCCTCAGCAGTGACTATTTACAATATTATTTGTGATAAAACTCAGGACCTTAAAACTTCATAGCCAATCCATAACTTTCTGGCCAATCAATTTACATCCTATGGTTTATATTGCTAACGTCAGTCAACTAGAGGTACTTTAAAATTCGAGATGTCAAGTTTCGCCATTCAACAGCTTCTACAACTCCTACACTAGAAAATAATAACAAATTTTAATGTATTTTAAGTAAAACGTAAAATGGTAAAAACTAAGGAAGCTACTATAGAACGAAAATCATACTTCACACTAAATCATATCTTGTCAGTGTTGCCTTCTTACTTTGCATGTTTCATATACATTGCTTAATTATGTCAATATAACTAGACGTTTGCAAGTAGATAAGTGAATAAATACACGTATATTATGATTCTTTAACATTGTTTTTTTTATGACTGAAATGAATTTTAAAATAGCTGCCTTTTTATTATGAGATAATTTATAAACTATAAAATAATTAAAACTGATTAAATGTTGAACATAGCTGAAAAGTTAATTTCATTTGAAGCTGACATTAACTAGTATATCAATGAAAACCAATGGAGAACTATTAGATAGACAATTTATCCTAGATTAAAACTATAGAGTGAGGATGGCTCAAGATTCTACATAAGACTAAACAAAAGATCTTCAGACTCCAAAGCCGATACGGCACTTTTATACAGGTGATTCGATATTTACTCGTTCAGAATGTTTATTTCAATCAACTTATGATCTTAAGCTTTCATTCGACTGATCGCCAGGCAGTAACCAGTGTCATGTCTGTCTAGTCATGTTAGCGCTTATCGAATGTTATCAACCAAAATGCGGTTTGAACACTAGTTTTAGTAACCTTTCATTGCATGCAGTATGTTTTCATGTAGAGTGGATAGAGATAATCATCGAGGAATCCTATAGCTTCTCACTTGGGAATTTTGATGAGTTCATTATAATGGATAATCCACCTAGTATATTGATTATTGACTTTATTACTATTTCACTTAACACAGAATAAAGAACAGTCAAATAAAATGAACATAAACCTTTGATGTTAAATAAAAACAGTAAATATACCTATTTCGAACTAGTAAATACTTAGGGCCATAGATTTTACTTAACCTGTGAAAGTGAAAATTCACTATATATTCTAGAATTTATGGGGAAATATTAGTTGGACAATTTATGCTTGTTGATGCAATCAATATAAAGTGTATCTGTAATCCTATTATTTTCTTTAAATTGAAGAAACCTTTTAACATGATGATTATTTTTTAGAATAGTTGTGACTCATTATCTTATATGAACTTGTGTAAAACACCCCACTAAAGACGTAATAGGATACATTATTAAATGATACATCAGTTATTTATTTTTTATACAGTAAGATTGATTTTAATCAAAGAATTTTAGGATCTCAAAGCTACAGGGAAATTAGTTATTTTTGTGAAGATGAAATTCATGAAACTTAATGTTTATAATTGCAAGAAGTTTTACGAGATTTTTAAAAATATGATGAAAATTGGACGCTTACCTTGAAGAAATGTAGAGCTGAATTCTCTCGCTTTTGTCCTACTTTTATGATAGAAACCTGCTAGATAAGTTTATTGTGCATGTTTCAAGGTCATTCCTTCGGCCAATAACAACATGATTTATAAATTTGTCTAATGTGGACAGATAATTTATGTTCATAATATTTTAAACTTAATTTTGATTGGTTGAATTACCTATTATGCCACAAACTTTCCATGACTGCACAAACAAAACTGAATTAGGGATACATATTTGAAAGTTGATTTACAGGATACAAATTAATTAAAATATTTTAAAGAAGTATGATTTCCGAACGATTATTAGTTTGCTAAACTAATTTAGCTTGTTAATTACCATACCAATGTACCATACCATGTATTAAACCAGGAAACTTCTGCAAGGTCTGGAAAATTAATAACAAAATCCATAGACAGATATTGAAAACTATATTTTTCGAAGTTATTAAATCATTAAGCTAAGGCTAATAAATTCCTGCTTTACAAATTAAGCAACCCGAGAGTACAAGTGAAAGATTTTTACATAAGCATTTCTAGCAGATAACTTCTCTAAGGTATAAAATCATAAAATTTCTACCAAGAATATAATCTATACCAAGTGCATCACTATATTCAAGGATACGGAGTCTTCGGTGTACGTAAATGTTAACAGCATAATCTACTATCAAGACTGCTTTACACATTGTTGGTGAACTCCAAGTTCAAATGCATCTATCGGATTCCACTTTCTGTAATCAAGAATATCAAAAGATAAAATTCACTATCCATTTTTAAATTTTTTAACTCATATCTTCAAAGATGATCAAGAGAATGACGCAGATCTAAATCTCATGACTTACAGTGTTCTTCAACAAAAAACTAGTTGTATTCATCATAAAGAACACTTTCCATTGAAGTATGAAACTCAATTAGCTCCAATATTGAATATGAATACATCAAGACTGAAATTCCAAAGTAGCAACCAGCTGTATGTAATGGTAAATGATTGACAAATGTTACTAACTGACAACATGGTTGTGAACTTTAAATAAACGACTTCCAATGAAATGTCACAATTGAAGATAAAATACACTATTTTTGAACGACTTAATATTTAAGTATCAACATAACTCCATTGCAGGTAAGACCTGCTCAGACTTCTGGACCACATATTTTTTCAACTGTGCAAATATCAATGAATTTTCCCACCTTAAGTTCATCTTAATTAAATATTTATATATGAAAAGTGTGTTCATATGCTTTTTGTTATAACTGTGACTTTCAAGGATTCTCTAATTTGTCTCAGTTCGCAATGAAGAAAAATCCTTGAAATTGTTCAACATTTTTGAATTTGATAGTTTCCACGCTATCAACAATACTACTATCAATTTATTTTAAATATTTCTATATTTAAAACCCTTGTTTATTTCATATGTTGACGATTGGAATTGTTTTTCTTTGATAACTTTACCTGGGTAACGTTAATGTTCAGAAACTTGCCTAGTTACTAGCCTAATGTATCAATCTTAGATTCTAACGTAAAATTTATGTATCAGTATTCAGTCATGATGAATGTTTCACTGAAGAGAAGTATCTTTTTTCGTACAGTCTATAGTTTTTAATATCGAGATGATAATATTTAATTTATTGTCATTCAAATTTTTTTGTATATTATTTCCTAATGGAATTGTTTAGCAATTTTACAAAATGTTCAGAATTAACTAACATTGAGTTTGGCGATAGTCATACGTTTGACTTATTATACGTGAAACCTTTCTTCTTTGTCTATACAATAACTAGTATGCCTATATAACTGAATAATAAGTATGTACACTTTGAAAAGAAACAAATATTCTTCTTGCGTATTTATGTCTGAATAATTTGTACTTTATTTATTTTTATTTTACCATACAGATTCTCCCAAAAGGCTACCTAAACTCATTAGTGTATACAACCATGCACGCATCCATACACAAAGCTAGTAATAGATATTCACAACAAGCACGTATAACAATATAAGTACACTCACTTAAACAAATACTTCAGCATCCTAGAAACAGCTTTTTTCATTAAAAAATGTATAAGCTTATGAATTAATTATTAGGATTATTAAACCGTCAGTAGAATTGATAACAAAAATGATAAAATGTATAACCCTAACTATAGCGTAATACCTAAGTTAGAGAAGTGATATTTGAAACAAGTCAGCTGATAAAACTAAACAAGACGAAATATGGGAATTTGAATGATTTGAAATATCTGACTAGTTTATTTAGTTTATCAAATTATTTACTTTAAAACATTCTCAGAAAGAAATACTGAAGTTAGAGACGATTTCTAATGTTTAATAATGGTAAAAATCTTTTATAACAGGTAGAATAGTACATAAAGTATTCTTAGTCACCAATGGTTTCAATGCTGTAAGACCAAATGGAAATTTTCTACTGTGTTTGTTGGTTTGAGACAATAAGTATATGTTTTAAGGACTCAAGTCTCGTACTCGATAATAAAGTGTATCTTTAATCCCCGAAAAACTAACAACACATATAGTTCAACTACACACTTGAAGAAACTAGCACTGATATATTAAAGTTGAGTTCGAGTATTTAAATGAGGCTAATTCTGGAGAGTGTGTCGTTTCGGTTATACAAATACTGGTCGTTAATCTTTGAGAAAAGATGAGTTTAGTATTTAAATACACACTTTTCTGTATCGCTGAAAAACTTTCTTACTGTATTATTAATTAGCTGAATTTTTAAAATTTTAATCCAACCTTTAAACAATAGTCTCTAAGCAATCAGAATAAATATTTAATGAGATGGTAAGGGAGAGGCTAAGAATGTCTACCACTGAAAATCTTTATTCAGAAGAATATTTTCTGTGATAAGAAAACAGGTAAGTCAAGATAAAGAACAATTTCTAAGACTTCTAATTGATTATTTTGAATTTATAATAAGATTATTCTGTAACAATAATGAATGCAATAGGTAAGGATAAAAAAATAAACTGTACCAAAGCTCATCGTATGTTGAATAGAATAAAGTAATTAACTTCTATCAATAGGTATTAATATGGAATTTATCTTAGCTCCCTGGAGGTAGTCAGTAGGGAACCCTGAACCTAAGTTTCATACTATTCGGCACTCGTCACAGAGGTTACCAGTAATCTTAGGGGAACTGACGCTCCGAGGCTGATTCGATCCTGTGCCACCCAGTCTATAGGATTAATCATATTCCATATAAAATGAATGCAATCTACTTCAAAGATTGCACGTTCATTTTTCAAACATAATAATCAATTAATAACATAGATATTTGATAATTGTCATACTTACTTACTTACTTTCGCCTGTTACTCCTAATGGAGCATAGGCCGCCGACCAGCATTCTCCAACCCACTCTGTCCTAGGCCTTCCTTTCTAATTCAATCCAATTTTTGTTCATTTTTCTCATGTCTATTTCCATTTCCCGGCGTAATGTGTTCTTTGGTCTTCCTCTTGTCCTTTGGCCTTCAGGATTCCATGTGAGGGCTTGTCTTGTGACGCAGTTGGGTGCTTTCCTCAATGTGTGTCCTATCCACTTCCAGCAGTTCTTCCTGATTTCTTCCTCCGCTGGGATCTGCTTTGTTCTTTCCCACAGTTCATTGTTGCTAATAGTGTCCGGCCAACGGACCCGAATCATTTTGCGTAGACAACTGTTAGTAAACACCTGTATCTTCTGGATGATGGCTTTCGTAGTTCTCCAGGTTTCCGCCCCATACAGTAGAACTGTCGTGACATTTGTATTGAAAATCCCGACCTTGGTAGTGGTTGACAGTTGCTTTGAGTTCCAGATGTTCTTCAGTTGTAAATATGCTGCTCTTGATCTGCCGATCCGCGCCTTCACATTTGCATCAGACCCACCATGTTCATCAATGATGCTGCCCAAATACGTAAAGGTTTTTACATCTTCCAAATTTTCTCCGTCAATTGTGATTGGATTGGTGCATTCTGTGTTGTATCGGAGAATCTTGCTTTTCCCTTTGTGTATATTGAGACCTGCTACTGCTGAGGCTGATGCTAAACTGGTAAACTTCTTCTGCAGTTGTTGTTGCGTTTGAGATAGAAGGGCCAGATCATCTGCGAGGTCTAGATCGTCCAACTGCATCC
Source organism: Schistosoma haematobium (assembly GCF_000699445.3). Taxonomy (NCBI): domain Eukaryota; kingdom Metazoa; phylum Platyhelminthes; class Trematoda; order Strigeidida; family Schistosomatidae; genus Schistosoma; species Schistosoma haematobium. The sequence goes on from NC_067195.1 coordinate 42,893,954, forward strand.
TATCTATACACTGTATCCCGTGTTTCCCTTCAGATGTTGATGTCTTCATGATCCAGTCGATCACCAGGAGGAAGAGAAAGGGTGAGAGTAAGCAACCTTGCCTGACACCGGTCTTTACCTCGAACGACCTTGTCAATTGTCCTCCATGCACGATTTTGCAGTGTAATCCATCATATGAACTCGGTATGATATTGACTATCTTCTGAGGCACGCCGTAGTGTCGAAGAAGTTTCCATAGTGCTGTTCTGTCCACGCTATCAAATGCTTTCTCGTAGTCAATGAAGTTGATGTAGAGTGATGAATTCCATTCAATTGATTGTTCCACAATGATCCGTAGAGTTGCGATTTGGTCTGTACACGATCTATCCTTACGGAATCCTGCCTGTTGGTCTCAAAGTTGGGCGTCTACACAGTCCTTCATTCTGTTTAACAATACCCTGTTGAAGACTTTTCCCGGTATTAAGAGAAGAGTGATGCCCCTGTAGTTATCACGGTTGTTGAGTTCACCTTTATTTTGTAGTTTGATCAGAAGTCGTTCTTTCCAGTCTGTTGGTACTTGTTCCTCATCCCAAATCTTATTGAAGAGAATGTGGAGTGCCCTTGCAGTTACTGCTACATCTGCTTTCAGTGCCTCTGCTGGAATGTTGTCTGGTCCTGTTGCTTTGCCACTCTTGATTTGTCTGATGGCCATGCTGATCTCTTCAATTGTTGGTGGGTCAACATCGATTGGGAGGTCCGTGGGTGCTGCTTCGATGTTGAGTGGGTTCTGTGGGGCTGGTCGATCAAGAGTTCTTTGAAGTGTTCTACCCACCTGTTTCGTTGTTCTTCAATATTGGTGATTATCTTACCTTCCTTGCTTTTCACTGGTCGTTCTGGTTTACGGTGATTTCCAGAGAGTTTCTTTGTCGTGTCATACAATTGTCTCATGTTTCCTTCTCTTGCAGCCTTTTCCGCCGTCGTTGCTAAATCTTCCACATATTTACGTTTGTCGATTCTTATGCTCATCTTCACTTGTTTGTTTACTTCTGTGTATTCGCCTTGTTCCTTGGCTTTCTCTGCTCTTGTTCGGCTAGTATTGATTGCTGCCTTCTTGTTCCTCCTCTCTTGAATCTTATGCAGTGTATCAACAGTGATCCATTCCTTGTGGTGGTGCTTCTTGTGGCCCAGGACCCCATGACATGTTGAAGTGATTACCTCTTTGATCCCCTTCCAGTTGCTCTCCACAGTAGTTCCTTCTCCATTGAGTAGATCATGAAAGGCCTGGAATCTATTGCTGAGGACTATCTTGAATTCGTTGAGCCTGTCAGTATCCCGAAGAAAGGCCGTATTGAACTTTTGCGATATTGTCCGTCCCGTTGTCCGGTACTTCTCGAGTTTCAATTTCATCTTGGCGACCAGCAAGCGATGATCTGATGCTATATCAGCTCCTCTCTTGGTTCTCACGTCTTCCATCGTCCTCCTGAACTTTTTGTTGATGCAGATATGGTCGATTTGGTTTTGTGTAGTGTGATCCGGTGGAGTCCATGTGGTTTTGTGTATGCGTTTATGTGAGAATATGGTGCTGCCTATGACCAGTTTATTGAAGGCACATAGGTTTGCAAATCTCTCACCATTTTCGTTCCTTTCTTCCAGTCCGTGTTGTCCCATGACATCTTCATATCCAGTGTTGTCCACTCCAACCTTGGCATTGAAATCTACCATCAGAATGGTCAGGTCCTTTGTTGGGCACTTCTCGACGATTGACTGCAGCCTATTGTAGAATTGATCTTTAGCGTCTTCATTGTAGTCGTTGGTAGGCGCATGGCATTGGATGATGTTCATTGTAATGCCCTCTTTCTTTGTTTTGAAGGAGGCTTTGATGATCCTTGGCCCATGAGAATCCCATCCTATAAGTGCATTTTGTGCTTGTTTGGACAGCATCAATGCAACTCCTTGTGTATGTGGAGCATTTTCTTCTTCATGGCCGGAGTGTAGCAGAAGCTCCCCTGAAGCTAGTTGTTGTTGTCCAACTTGCGTCCAATGTGTTTCACTGATTCCAAGCACCTCTAGGTTGTAATTTAGAATACTCTCCCAGTCTCCCACATTGTACGGAGGAACTCGGCTTTCATCATGAGGCGTCATAGTTCTTCTAAAAGAAGACCTTCTGACTCGCAGGGCAGAGTTTAAAAGGTTTGAATAATTTTTTCTGGTTAGCGTTTTTTAGAGAGTTAGTTTTCTACGGGATGGGGACGCTAACCCCATGCCCAACCCTCCTCCTTTATCCGGGCTGGGGCCCGACAGTAGCCCCCGGGGGACTCCAGGCGGAGTTGATAATTGTCATAGTCATTATAATTGTTGCGGTTAATACTTAATGAATATCATTACTTCATTAGTTGATAAATTTTCCTTGCTTTTAAGCAAAAAAATATTTAATTATATTCTCTTACTGACGATTCAGATTATCTTGATTCGTTTATTGGATATCGTTTGCTTTGTCAATAGGAATAGGTTACAAATGTAGCAACGCATAGTCTATGATAGTCGCAGTGTCAGAATGGGAATTGGGAATCAGCTGATGAGGTTGTGACTTGAACGACTGGAATACGTACCAGGAATGTTCGGCAACTGATCATACTCATGTGATAAGCTGGTGAGAGTAAAAGTAGATTATGTAAAGGTAAACGGAAGACGAACCAAAAACTGGTATCAATCCACTAAGTAAATAACTGTACGTTTGTAAGATATTGTAAAAAGCAGATTTTCCGGTTGATTTCGGCAAGATAAATGTAAGAAATAGCTAAGTATTATGTGTTTATTCTTTGCTGTTCTTTATATTTAAGAATGAAATTTGATCAGTATCTGTTGATGTAAGTCCACCCTCAGAAAATGTCTTAATATTCCTTATAGCGACCACTTTTTTTATATTTTAATATCGTGGCCAGTAGGAGTATATACAGCTATCTGAACTCAGTAGCTCAATAGATTATGCATCTACGGTTGAAGCGCTAGGAAATGTGTTTAAGTAATAGTACAAACATTAACACGACAACGCACATACATTCAGCTTATGAGTTCCAGATAGAGTGAAGTGCATGACCTACATTTCACTCCTGGCTATAATCCAGAAATATGGTTAAGTAGTGTTATTCTAGGATCAGCTCCAGTGACCTATATGTATTCATTCCCTATTTTCTACTGGATCTTGTATTTCAATATTATCATATACGTTTTATTCCCTGGTTTTTGTTAAAGAATATTCTTCGTTCATACAATTGTGTTTTAATATAATGGGAAATTTCCAGCAAATAAATTTGGTACTTTCTACCATGAACATTACTATTACTTCAACCTTTTTTTAATATAGTGTTAACTTCATCTCACTATGTTGATAAAAGTATATTTCAAATTGTGCCGTTACATATTTATATTCATTCTTCTTACATTTTGAAGTAAATAATTATTAATAAACGAGTCATCTATAAACGAGCGCCAAATAAAAACGTTATTCTTAAGGTAAATCTACAGACTTATACCTTTAATTCAAAGCACATGATTCACTATTAACTAATTAACTATAAAAACACTTAGAACTGTTAACTTCAGAATATATTTGTATATAATTATTAGCATAATTCCAATCAAAAGGTTATTGAAACTAATCCAAATAAGTACCTCAGAATTTTATTTCATCACTTAACTAAGTCCATAGTTCGACGAAAGGAACGATATTGCAATCATATTCAAGAGCAAACATCTCAGTACTATATCTTCATAAACTGACAGTACCTAGCAAACTATCTAAGGTCGTCAAACAGCGTTAAATATTTATTGTTCTTTAGCTTGACAGTCCTTATCAGTCTACTTTCCTAACCTTAGACTGGATCGAAACAAAGACCATCAAGCTCCACAGTAAACGTGATACATTCTGACCATGAAGTTGAAACGCATTGGCCTAAATATCATTTCCAATGCATTGTGACCATGATTCGTTGTTATCGGCAGAACTGTCTCATTCCAATTATTATTGACTATGACTTCTCATTAAAACCTTGAAAATTCTTCTCGAAGATATTAGTAAGCACATAAGTATTATTATCATTATCATCAAAATGTCAATTTGTGCTGAAAACAAAAGCCAAACTGAACAGTTTTCACAATATACTCTTCCTTCCCTTCAGTTTCAAGATGCATGCAGTTGATAATGGAGAAGTTTGATAAGGATTGAGGTACACAAAAATAAAATAGCACTCACGCAAAAGTTAATCAGAAAGCTACACAGCTAAACAAATGTCTTTAAAAAAGAATACTAGGCACAAATTCTAGGTTTTCACAATTGTGAACTGAGCAGTGCGTTATTTAACTGTTTGAAACGTACTAGTAATTATGGAATATCGCTGATAAAATCGGGCACTCCTTAAACAAGTAAATGTAACTAAACACTGAATAACTTCAAAAATATTTTTAAGATTTATGATTTGTAGTAAACTGATCATCTACAATCTATAAAATAATCACATATCGATTTGTTTGATTGATTAATGGTGTCTTGTAAATCATTCGGCTCATTCACTTAATGAGTTTTGGACTAATTAACACCTCAAATATCGGTCATCTACGGGTTCTTTTAAACATAGTGAAATCAAGAGTTTAAGACAAGTACATGTGAAAAAGTACGTATAAGTAGGAACATAAGACATGAAGATGGGAGGACGATTATTATTTAACGACAACGAGATAAACAAATAAACGTCAATTTTCAAGATTAATGTTAAATAAAATGAAAAAGAACATCTACTATTATCAATAGACAATCTTCCGCCGTTAGCATATTCAAACTGTTTACTTAAAAGTTTATTTTTATATTTAGTATGTCTAAGAATGTCATTTTTTTAATGTCGGCATATAAACTTATACAATCGTGCTAGTTTGACACAAAGGTGTAAACCAATTAACATCAGCCACAATGAACTCTTCCTTCAGAATTTAATTGTAATCTTTTCTAAAATATAACATTACAACAGAAATTATTTTGCAGGAAGATAATTCATCCGTTTATCACTTTTTCTCGGTATCTAAACAAATGTACAGATAACAAAGCTAAATCATTACTGAAATAAACAACTCAGTAATAAAGGGATGAGGATGATTGACGGATTAGAAATATGAGAGATAATTGTCCGCTTAACAGGTATAAGGAAAAAATTAAAAACACAAAAGTTGTATTAATGAGTTGGTTACATGAAGTATTCTGTGATTGGCACTTAATATTATAAATCAGCATATGAATCAGTACAACAGTCACTCAAGTCTAACAGCGAACAAGGTTTCATTTCAAATTTCTTGTTTATTTTCTCGTCGATTAAGACGCTTTAGCATTACATGCATTCTTGTTAATTACTCATTCATATCAAATTGATTATCCTTAATTCAATGGCCAATATTATTAGCAATTTAACCAATGAATCATTCAACTAATAAGTCAAACTGCGCTAGCCAGAACTTATCCGGCGGCCAAACTTCAAATTCTGTATAAAACAACATGCGCAATAACTCAATCAAATGTTGATAAGCATCCTTTTCGTGTTACCGCCAATTGTATTTATAAATTTACGTGTACCTGCCAAAGCAGCTACGTTGGCCGGACAGAAAGGAGGGCATATCTCAGATTTTTTTGAACATGTTCCAAAAAGCCTCAGAGCAAGAGAAAGAAAGACTCTAAATAGTGCAATCACCAAACATCTTCTTGATACAGGACATCAAGTCGATACCCTACAATCATTCAAAGTGATCAGTAAGCAGCCAAACTCCAGTCTTCTGAAGTTTGCTGAAGCAGTTGCTATCAGGCGCCAAAAGCCTGATTTATGTGTTCAAAAGGAGATGGTTAATAATCTTTCCTTGCCTTGGTGATTAATATTCCTTCGTTATATCTTATTAATTTTTTTTTCTTTTTCCTTAAACTCTTTCTTGCATTTATCACACCAGTGAGTTTTATTCCAACTATCTTATTTTATCAACTGAACTCTACTCATTTTATTCCTATCAATGTTTACTTGTTTCTATCCCTTTGAACTGTTGTCACAGTGTTCTTTCATCACATAAGGTATATATTTACAATATTCAGTCTATTAAATTTATTTACACCCTTGCTATACTATACGAATATGTCTTCAATATAACTTCCAATCAAACTCTTTCATGTAAGCAATTTAAACCCATTATGTAATTATGATTTTAAATATCACAGGTTATAAGCAGCTGACGAGAACCAGCGAAATAAAAATGAATTCATGTTATTCTGCTAGAATGTTTGTTCTTGCTCTTTTCAAAATGATAAAGGGAACTATGTGTATGAAATTTAAAGATGTTTTTTTATCTCAAGCTGTCATCACCTGATACATTATTTAAAACTAATTACCCCGGAGTGGACATGAACTATGAGATGCAGGTACATCCAGCTGACGAGTCCCAAATAGGACGAAACGCGCGTTCTGGATTCCACTGCTAGCCACTATGCATCTTTGCTTATAAAGTATGTTATGCTGATGACCTTAAGCAAACTATCAGCCAATCGAGGTAATACGCACTGTATGCACATACGCCAATAATAGACTGATCAATTGCAGTCCTAAACATCAATGGGAAGATTCAAGTAAACAATACCAAGTGAATCTAATTACCCCTAATTTGGAAATTACAATCCACATGAGATTGAACCCAATACGTTCAAGTTTTGCTGTAAGTAGACCGTACTTAGATTGCTTAAATTTTCGAAAATACACTTTAACAAATGTAATTATTTCTTCAGTATGTTCAAAATATTAAATAATCACTAGTTTTGCATAACCACTAATGTGATTCATATTGAATATAACCGTTGAACAATAATGGATATTATTATTTTCCAGTGATTAAGCAAGCATTGGATAGATTCCTTTTATGTATTTTTGCTTGATAATTTATGAAATTATTAAACAGAGAAATAGTTTATCTGTAGGAAACCCTGGGAATTTAATTTAATTTTCTGACTTCTGACCTCCATCAAGAATTTATATCAACAGACATGAGATCAGCACCATATTTTAAGTTCGTATTAACTACGACCAGAAACACTTCATCCCTAATATCTTTGCTTCAAACAGTGTAACATTAAATTAATTAACCATGACCTTGAATTCAACTTACCACATTCATAACATGCAATGGTAAACAAGCTGCAATCATCACAGCATAAATTATATTAAAGGTTACCTTTTTTTATAAGTATTAGTTCATGTATGACATATATATCATATACACATATGTACATTCGTTTCTCGTGCTAAATAGACTTTTGGCTTACTCACGGATTGAGGCCATTTAGACAATTGTTGAAAATTAGGGACCACTGGAAAACTGTCCTGTTATAGTGTGAGATTTTTCAACAGCCGACATATAAAACTTCTAGAGCTCGAACCATAGACTTCCAAACCTCAAACGGATTGTTTAAAATCCAGACTATTGAGTTAACAAACGATTCAAACTCTTACTATTTATTGTTACAACCTGGGAATTTCCAAAGTTTTGTAAAGTAAAAATCTAATAAAAGCCATTCTTCGCAGCCCTATTTCTAGAAAATACAGTTAATTTCTCTTAATTCATATTTCATTTTCAATAATATCATATATGATTTGTTTCCGATAATATCAGCACTTTTTACGTAAATGGAGTAGTCAAATAGAATACAATTTTATTTAGTCATTGCTTTTATTCCCGTTTCATAATAACAAAGTATTCCACTTTGCTAGTATTGTATTTTCTGAGCTAAATGGGTTTAATGATAAGGCTTTTTTGTTAACCAGAATGGAAATAGCATCAACTTTTAATTCATTTAGAATTTCCGTATTATTTGAGTACATGATTAAATATCAAATTATGTTTGCAAATATTTAAATGTTCTTTTTTTCCAAGGAATTTAGGATGAGACTTTCAGTTGAAATCATTTTTCAAAATGGGACTTTGTATTTAGTGCTTTCTATGTAGTAGAAATTCAGTTATTTTATGAAACCAATTGCTTAAATGTTGACAGAAATGTAAATAAACTACTATATGCTGCATGTATTGCGCCAGCTAAAAAGAAATACAGAAAATCCACATAGTAGGGTTCTTTTTTATTAAACAATGTACAACTAGATACATATTTATGATCATTAAAATGATGATGATGATGATGACGATGAAAGCAAGGCTGTTACATTTTTATGTCCTCTGAGTGGCAGTTTCTTTTTGTATAACTTGTCAATACAACTTCCTAAATGCCTAATCATTTTCTACTTACGGATAATCTCATACTAACAGTTAAGACTTACAAATACAAGATCTTCATCACAAGATAAGCCTCGACTTGAAATTTTGAAGAATAAAAAGAAGGAGATAGATTAAACAACACATAAAACTAGGATTCTGAGGCACACATCAAGACCATGAATATCAATTGTCAATAAATGAGAGTGAGAACTCAAAAAGAGGGAGAAGGTGTAAGTGATAAAGTAATAAGATCTTCATTTATATTCTAATCGTGTCGAATCCCGTTATTTAACATAAGATACATCAACCATAAACATAGAGTAGAAACTTTAAGGATCCTTCATTAGTATGACCGAAACATTTACAAACTTTTACTATTTTCCACACTCTTGATCACTTTTCACCTCTGAGTTATATATTTTGACTGAGATCTAACAATATTAACTTACTAAACTGTAATAAAATGAACAGAGTTCAAACCTTTCACCTAATGCCTACGTGTTGGATATTTTAATCGCCAGTCCGCCTCTGATCAGATATTACCACAAATTAATTTAATTATTCGCTCCATAGATGATTCGAAACAGCTTGATTTGTAGAAGCAGGAGATAAACTAAGGTTAACACGTTTGATGTAGGAATCTAGTCATAAATTTTTTGTTGTTAATAAAATACATTGAAATCAAGCTTGTGTTTCTCTGTGTAAAAAGAACAATTTTATCCTAATCCCCCTCATAGGAGCAACATTTTTTCCATTTTTATTCTGTATATTTTATTTCTATTATTTACAGTTAGTTGAAATAACTTATCAGATTCAGTCTGCTCTGGTTCTGACACTATTGACTGAATAGTAGTTTAAAGAAAGACACTATTATTCTGTAAATCAGATGCTTACATTTTGGAAAAGCAGTTTTGTCTTAGTAACATAATACTTCTCAATAAATCTTTAATGGACCTCGTACAATTAATGGATGTTCTTTACTTTTTGATTTTAGAAATCTCACGGAAAAAAATATATTGAACTAATTTGATGAATTTTGGCTCTTATACGGAATGATCAAGCGCCTGAAGACTTTGAACTAATGGATCTCCTAAATTAATTCTCACTGAAAAAGAAACCAATGCTTAATAATAAATTTCATGACATGTTTTATTCACTGTAACATCCGACGTTTTCCTAACTTTATCTATTCGAATCACGTTAGCACACTGAAAGAATAGTGGGAAATTCTAAGAATTATATATTCGTATCAGAAGGGGTTTTGTGGATATTATGGTAATTTTAATTGTTGAGATCATGAGTCAATTGAAGCTAGACCACCATGGAAACCTGGAAGCACTGGATGGCCGTTTCGTTCGACAGCAGGCCGAAACGACCGTCCACTGTTTTCAGGTTTCCATGGTGGTCCAGCTTCAATTGACTCATGATCTCAACAATTAAACTTATATATTCCATGAGATTTGTCTAAGTAATCAATTAATTGGTCAAAAACTTGAAGGACTTACATTATTGAATTTAATTTATCAATTACTAGTGTTTCTCATCTCTAGAGAAGCATTTCCTTTTTTAAAAAAACAGTTATTAGTTTTAAAATCTTAACTTAATTTGTTCAAATCTGAGTAACTGTCTTATTGAAACAGCAATGAAAGCTAATAATTATCCATTCTACTTCTTGCTTATGAAATTCTATGTACTCTGTCCTTAATCTTATTACAATTTAGTTAACATATAGTTATTATAACTTATCAAGCTATAAATTGGCATTTCATATACTTTCTTTGCAGCTCAGGAGGATAGTTTAGAGTGTGTTTTGTTCTTTGATTTCATTCTTAAACTTTGATTGCCGCCCTTGGTAGTATATTCAGAGCTTTTTACATGTAAAAGTGATCTGTCTGGTTATTTATTTACATTTTTTAAGCTAAACCGAGTCCATTACATATATTAATATGAAATTATATGTATATAAATATATTGATAACTCGGTTAGAGATTTCTTCTTTGGTTGAACGTATTTATCATATGGTGACCAACCAGAGTAAGTATCTCATTCCTAAAAGAAGTCAGTTTCAGCGTAAATGTCACAGTGATAACACTTTTGACTATGAAACTGCATGACGCAAGTTTATACCCTCAGAACAGCATGGGTTTCCTCAGGACTACGGATTCGTCAGAAACCTAGGTTTGGTAGTTCGTGTTGATTGGCTCCAAACACCTAATATCAAGACGGTATGTACCGATTAACTTAAACTGGTAGCTGAATTACTGTTTAATAGATGGGATTCGATCAATGTTATTCATTTGAAGACTAATGTTTTTTTGTTATCAAGCTTAAAGAGTTCTATATTCAAGTATTCATATGGCAAGAACTTGACATCATTATGAATTCGTAGAATAGATGGAAAACCGTTTCTTCATACTTTTGTGTTCCTGTGATAATGAGAATTATTTTCAAATTCAACAAACCACCCGGGGAAAAATACTTAAAAATGAAAAATGAATAAATATTTTGACGAACTGTGAATATGTCCATCTAATCATAACCACAGCTTGCTTTTTGTTTAAGCAAAATAAAGTTTATTTGTATGCATATTCACAGAAAATCAAACTTCGTTACCGATTCATATTAGTATACAAAAGTGTTTTGCAAGTGAAGTGAATTTTAGTAATTTTATTACGACTATAGATGCATTAACATGAAACTGACCAGTTGTTGAATAGATTAAGAAAATACTGCATTAACAAGATAAAATATACTTCGTTTAAATAAATTCACTAACTGTAGTGAAAATATTCAACATTTGTTTATCATTGCTTCCTTTTAGTCATACTATTTTATTCGGATGTTGACTTTATAGATCAATAGATATACACTAAACTAACTACGAATACTAGATGGTTTTCCCGCCGTATTTTCTTATATTATTATTACAATAAAACACTCGTTACATATCATCTATTTTTGCCATAATCTCCAGTTTAATATCACTCTACAGTGTAATATATACTCGCAATCCTGAATTTAACACAGGACTAATCAAAACATTAAAATAAATCATGTTAACAAAAGGCTTACATGTACACTGCACATTGTCATATATTTTAGATCTTTACTAAAGATTAAAACATGAAATCATCTAAAATCGTTAAATAATAATTCAGACATCTACTTGTATACAATGTTCAGGAAAGCCCAAATACCATCTCATCTAACTGTCAAGTAATTAGTGACTAGTGATCACTTTGATAATCAATGATCTAAGAAATTTAGAAAACCTTTTTGATATCCGATTCCTGAAGATTACAAACTGTCTAATAACTTTCATGTGTAATATAAAATGTGTTACAAATTGTTTGTAACCATATTTACTTAGTATTGTTTATTTTCTATATAAATAATTGTTGCTTTCTTCTATGACCAATGAAATAAGTTTATTACGTTCACAGGTAAATTGTACTGACTAAAGGGGACTAGATTGATCAGTTTGAACTGGTTCGTTATCATACCAATCACTCTTAAATATAGGACTCCTCAGACCAAAGATTCTTCCTTTAATTATATTACGATCCGAGTCACTGAGTTGTAATCCGATATTTTACATTTTCTTTTTTAGTAAATTCCTGACGTATCATGATCCACATAAAATGTAGTCGACGAGTTACTTACTACCGCACTCTTGATTAGAGTGTGCACACAAGCTGGGGCTTCCCAATAAAACTTTGAGAAATTCACATCAGAACTAGTCATTAATGAGCACTGAGGTATTACTAAGTCAAGTGGTTTTGTGAAACGTATCAATGATTTGCAATCGATTTTCAACACAAGATGGTGACATCAACTGAAGGGCCATTAAAAACTAGGATGTAGAAAATAGTCGATTTTTTCTATTTTGGGATTATTCACTACCTTTTTCCAAGAAAAATTAATTTCTCAAGGAAATAGTATGTTTAATTTAAAATTCATTTAGATGTTGTGATACTTTACTTCCACAAGAGACTACCATATTTGCTTCAAATGAGTATGAATGTTAAAATGATCTTTACGGTCACTTGTTCAAGTGCATCCACTACATACATTAATATACACATGTATGGGGGATATAACCCATAATGAACACCAAATAGAAGTTTGCTCATCATTTCTACGTTCATCTTTTTATGAAGTGTTCATTAACACAAATAATTATTTTGTATTGAACTATTTAGAGGAATTAAATAAACATCACAACTTGGTCAACGAAAACAGGATGTATTTATAGAATTCTAACAAAATAAAGACAAGTAGTCGTCTGTTACAGTACAAATGTTATATTTAATTAACAGGATTCTTTACTGATCTTAGTGATAGTGAGAATAATGTTGTTTAGACGGTTTGTGGAAATTTTTCAGTATCACTCATCTAAGTACGGTTTATCAATACAATATTATAAAGTTACGGCGTTACACTTAACACGAAGTCAATGAATGTTACATGAACTGAAGAAACATTCTTAATTTTTAACTCAGAAAAGAATAATAACTATGAATTTACGACAAAGTTATCAATTGACAAACTAGTTCTTGTCAGTTTCTAATATACAATATAAATGATACTAATCTGCCAAGGATGTGAATAACATTTATGCTATAGATAATGTGAGTCGCATTCACTTCAAAAGCGAGAACAATCAATTGTATTCTACATAGAACATGACAGGTTACTTATATGATTTGTTCACATTAATTTGAAGACGACTTTCTCAGAGGTTGTGACATTCCCTAGAAAGTTAATGAAACCCAAAATGCATTTGTTTGCTGTTTTGTTCCGGTTTAAAACTGTTCAAACGACGAAAAAAAAGTGATCCAAATGTAATACCTCTATAGTAAAACTTAATGACTACAAATCGATCTATTATGATGTTATAAGTGAAAACTGTTAGCAATTCCCAAAGTAGAAAAACATTGATCTATCATTTTTTAAATCTTGAATAACACTGCGTTAGTAAAGTGGTCTCCGAATTCGACAATCTGGCCTATTATTTTATTCCTAAGAGATATTTTACCAATATCAATCTGCTTTTAATCTATAGAGGGATTTTTAAAACTTCTAAATAGAGTCTTACGTCATGCAATGCGTCTATGAATTATAATTATAAACTCACCCATTTCGTTTCAACTAGTCACAATTGCAATTTTTTATCTTTTCCTAAACATGTTTTTTTGTGCACGGAATAACCGCAGCACTAGAAAATACTACTAACCGATTCAAAAGACAAAATGAGTAGGATATATTGGCAACAATTATTGCAACAATCCATTAAAAAGAAAGAACAACTATTCCCATTCTCACTTAAATACGTCATATAAATTTTCGCAATGAATATTTTATGGAAAATGTACATAATATTTCCAGATAAGTCAATTACTCAACTAATCCCTTTGTTACTTTTCCCCAAAGGAAGCCTTTCTATTTTACAGTATTTTTTTCCAGAATTTATCAGTCTGTTTTATTGAGTCCCTTTTTTTTCAAAACAAACAGCGTAAAGTTTGGGTTTACTTTAAAGTTTTTTTAATTTTTTAAAGATTTTATTAGAAATAACTACAGTATACGTAAATGATAGACAGAAATAATGAATCATTTACAAGATTTTTTTATTTCCCTATTCATCCTACGCTTAATTTACTCTCCCCTTATTAATTAATGAACTAGACAATAGTTTTAGTGTATGTAGTGTAGCTAACAACAATAATAATGGCGACTGTAACAACGACAGTAATTGTATTAATAAAGAAAGTAATTATGAGATAACAGTTGAAACTATTTAATATACTTGATTAGTTAATAATTTTGAGTGAATAATTTATATTTTCTGTTAATCTATTTTCAGTATGTTATTGTTGCTTTAGTGCAGACTTGTTTACTCTGAATTGAAGCGGTATAGTCAAAGATCCTCTTACTGAAATTTTGTGTGCCATATATATATTCAAACTTACTTCTAAGTGTCAGTTATCCTAAGCAGACTTCTCTATATCCTATTTACCAATATTAGGATTATTAATATTTTCATTATTATTATTACTCTGTAGGCAAACTCAATTAGAACAAAATTACTTTTCTAAGTTATTTAACAATGTTATTGCTTATTAAACACGTATGAATTATATTTTTTTAAAGTAAAAATGATTGGTCAGAAGAACACTTAACACTTCATGTCAAGTGAATAACCTACTTGTTATAATGAATGAAGCATATAATAGATCTTTTTTCACTCATATATATATATATATATATATATATATATATATATTCAGTGTAAATATTCAGTAACGAAATCCAGAGGAGAAGAAATTCTATTAATTTGAAAGTAAACAGTCAGAATTTGACTTCAGATAATAAATTATATTTTCTTATTTCTACATGACCAATTACATTTATCAAAGACAGACCACTTAGTCAACTGAATTTGCCTAGATCTTATTTGATATAAGTAAATCTGTCCAAATGATAGGCCCGGTCAGTAGACAGTTACTTTCTCATTCATCGGATAATTCAATGAGAATGTCCAACAAAAAACTCTAGGATATGATAACTAGTTAGGATTAATGTCAGGAAGGCTGAATCGAGAACAGTTGCTGTTATGTATTTATAAATAAATAGGTTTTGATAAATAAGTTTATTCTGTTAACAACTGTGAATGCGTGTATTTTTCTGTTGTCAATACTCAGATCTAGTTTTCATCAGTTCGTGTGGATAATGTCCTACCATTTGAATTTGTTTGTGGCTACAACGAATCAATGGTTTATTAACTTGAGCTCTAGTGTTTGAAACGATTTGTCTGACTGATAAGTCCCAAATAAAGCAAAACTCTCTTTCTAAAATTCAGAGTTAATCACTATTGAAAATTTAATTAGTGTTGTTTAGTTCTAATTTTAGTAAACCGTGTTAATTGAACGGAAACGACTATACGAGTTATAATTTAACTGATAAAGCACATGATCGAAACAAATTTTAAAACATCTAACGTTAATTATTTTTCACTGGTTGTATTCTAAAATAACGGCAACCATGATGATGACAGAAATTCAAATGAAAATAATTGTTCTGGTATATTTGTTTATCTATTTTCCAATGTCCAACTATACAAACGTGGGCTCATCCAAAATTATATTGATAACATGCTAACAACATATAAACTGAATGTCGTAATCCAAGGTCATGGATCAGGTGACCAATTAAACTTAAGCGTTTTGTTTTAGAATAGTCAGTTGAATAATTAATGTTTTGTTCGTAACATTATGCTGGTGATTCTGATAACTGCTATTAGCAAACTAATCTGAATCAATTCATGAACAGAATTGTTTTTGTTTTCCACTTATAACTACCGTATAATTTTGATCTTGATTTTGTTAGATCTGAGGAATGGAATAAATAACATTTCGTATATCTCCTTCAATAATAATAATAATAAGTACTGATTATCATAAATAAGCATGTGTTAATCATGTGATTACATGCATAATTAGTAATAAATAAAAATGCATATAAATTATTAATGTTTCTATTTAAAATTATATTGGATATTATTTGCTTTGATCATGTGCATAGGGAACTAATGAGTTTCTTTCACTGTACTCCATCTTATCAATGATAAACAAGCAAATAAGTTAATTATCATTTGAAGGCTGATAATTTTTCTTTGTTTGCTTTCTTTTTTTTAGTTTTCATGTAAACATATTGAACCGACTACGGATTTCCATTTCTAAATTTATATGAATTTGCTTGTTTTTTTTTGTTAAACAAGCATATGCTCACTAGTGACTGGCTTCAAGATATATATCCTGGAGTTCCAGTGAGAAGCAGTGACCAGTGGAGTTCAACCGGGTCAGTTGTGAGGTAGTAACTCACTGACGACAATGGTGGATGTGTCACTAAATTTCGTGGATTAGTTGAAGTTAGACATTAACACAGTTGGATGCCGGCTCAGTGGTCTAGTTGGTTAAGCGCCTGGCGCGAGACTGATAGGTCGTGGGTTCGGATCCTGCGAGGCGGGGTCGTGGATGCGCACCGCTGAGGAGTCCCACAATCGGACGAAACGGCCGTCCAGTGCCTCCAGGTTTTCCATGGCGGCCTAGTTTCAACTGACTTATGATCTCAACTGTTTAAAAAACATTTATTTTATGATATGAAGACAGTTTTCTTTTTCAGACTTTGAATATTTCATTAGTTAGTAAGTTATTGAAATATAATCGAAAATTTATTTGAACTGTAATACTGACTATTTAATGTTAACAGCTTGACAAAATATCGCTTAACCTAACAACACTTTGTATTAGAAACTGATATTAACTACAGAATTAATGAAAGTTGGGAGTGTTGAATGGATTATTAGTTCTAATTGTTTTGAAACTTTGCAATAGTTTTTGCTCTAAAATCTTACATAAAATCAGATAAGAAACCAATGGAAATTGAAACCATGAACTTTTGAACTCTGAAATAATAATTAAATGATATCATGATCATGAAAAGGCGTATAGATTGTTGGTCTGGTATTGAACGCATTTGTAATTGTTTTTCCTAAGAGTCTACGTAACGTAGACGTCAACATATTTTGTTAACGTTTACATCTTCATTGTATTGACAACTGTCAGAAATTATGTTTGTCTAGACTGTTTTATATTAGTATACATGTATATTAGTGACCAGAGTTTAGATGGAATCAGGTAATCATAGTAAGAAGTTATGAACAGTAAATGTCATTCATGTTAAAAGTAGTAACCTGCAAACCCACTGATAAGACTGAATGAGGATCATTCTGTATCAGGAACTTACAATATTTGAAATTTTGGATAGTTGAATTTCACCCCACTTTATGGATAAAAACCCCTTTGTTTTAATCCATTAACTATTCTCTACCCGACATTATTTGGCTATATAGACTATCTTAAGATGTAAATTTTAATGTTTTATACGTTTGGAATTCGTAATTATCAGTTATTTTTATTCACAATATGAGAAATCACACTATTTCCTGTAGCATACTAGACGACATCTAGATAAAAACCATTTAACAGAATGATGACGATGTGCAACACATTTGTACAATGTGATAAAAAAAAGGAAAAAGGAAGCTCATGTTAATCTAAAAGTTTATTATTTCACAGAATATCCATAACGTATGTGTACAAATCGTTGAGAATATTCTACAAGAATCATTTCTAAACAATATAAAATTAACAGGAGGGATGTGATATTTTGATAAACTCTCTATATCTAAGTTACATTGAATCAGCTAATTGATGCTGATTGCATTTCATCTGATTTGTACTACTGTTTTCTTTTATATTAAATCAATGAAAGTTAGGTACATTTAATAGTTTACCAAATTCATTTTTATTCACTATTTTTTAGATACTTTCATTTCAAAATTTAGATAGTCTATAGGGGATGAATTATAAAATTATACTTCACTTCATAGTATACTTGTAATCAAGTTAACTTATAGCTGTTCAATTATTGGAATGTTTTATGAAAGAACTTCAGTAACTATTTCTGTGCTACATATTAATATTATTTGAATAGACCATAGAAATGATTCATGTCAAAACATTTCAGAATCTTTGAAAGTAAAACAAATAGATCTGATAAGAACTAATTGCCAAGTTTCACAAACTGTGGGGAATCGAATTAGACCTGTTATTTTACCGTTTATAATGTAAAATAAGGGGATTTTAAGCAATATAGTATACAAATTTTTTAGAATATTTCTTCTTTGACCCCACGACTGATTTTAATTGAAAATAAATTATTTGACAAAATGTCATAAGTTGATAAACTAGTTACATTTCCATTCAATACTAACGTCCCTAAGCAATCCGTGTTGACTCAAGTATTCTTTCATCTATTTAAAAAGTATTAAGATATCCAACTATCTACTTCAGCATTCTTAACTTAACCGTAAGAAAGTTGGTTGAAGATGGAAAATTGATTCATCAGGTTATGAATCTTACTCAGCTGCATTATCTAGATACTATGTTACGTTTACCCAACCACCTAGCCGGTGTCGGAGTAATTCAGATGAAAGCTAGGAGTTATCAAGTCAACTTTTGACATCGGTTGATAGCATCACTGACTGCTGGTGATAACCGTGGTGACAGATGTAGAGTATGTGGTTCGATTCTGGACAACAGTAAATTATAATCAGTTACTAAATATGTTGGGAGAAATTGTTCAAAGTCGCTCCCACCAAAGCAGATGTATTCATTCTTTATCTTCCTATAGATCTTGCTTAAATTTCAATACTATTTAATACTTTACATTCTCTCATTTCATTCCCTCTCTTCGAGTTAGATTCTTTATGTTTAGTCATAAACCAGCTCCTATGATATTCATCTTGCCTTCTGTATAGAAGTGACGTGACAACCTGACCCAGGCCCTAGGTCGAATATAACCGACCGACTAACTCGAATTAAGTTTAATGTAGTATTCGAATATCAACACATTTAATCTCTTCGTGGATTTGCCTGTCTTAATGAACGAACACATTAACCCTATTTAACTACATTAAGTCAGTTACAATACCTTGGTTTTCACACGAAAATTAATCCTATGTACAATTTCATTTATAGGCTGTTGTTAAATTATATATATATATATATATATATATATATATATATATATATATATATATATGTCCAAATCAAAACCAATGCCTTCCTTACGAAAATTAAAAAAACTTATGATCATTAGCACGTTTATTGATTATTAGAAAACACCCAAATAATAAGTGTAACATAGGTTAATTTCATGTGATTGAACTCAGTGTTTTCTTTTCAAAACTAATCAAGTGAACATCGATTTTTGGTTGGATCAGCTGTATGAATTGACTGTTTTCACCAGTAAGGTCAAAACAACAAAGTCATTAATATGCATACGTATATTCACAGAGTTGACTTTTGTCAAGTTATACTACTTAGAAGTATAATTATAGTTTTTAAGGCGGAATAATTGTTAAGTGAAAATCTAGTATATCCCGAGTATTCAACAGGTTTTCACAGTATGATATGTGAAGCGAACTTAGATGGTTGAAAGTTACCAAATAAATCCATAACCAATATGAACCTAGTCAATATAATTATGACTCATTGTATGTATACAGTACACTAAAACTGAGTTTTTCACTACCCTGGTTCATAAATGGAAAACACTTTCTAGTAACCACTGGTCATAAATAAAACATTAAGTAGAAGTAAACATTCACTAGAAAGTCTCGTACAAAGTTTTCTACCATTATGTTAACAATCTTGAAAAATTTAATGATGTTTTCCATGAGAATGGAACCTCATGCTAGACTTCATGCAGGACCGAGTTATTCATGCTAAATGATGATTGTATGCTAACTGCTGTTATGTTCTTCTAAACCTAAATACAGTAATTTGACATCTTAGTACACTTTGCTCGATTTCAGCTAATATTATTTCCTCACAGCTACGCGCTTCATTAAAATGAATTAATTGAAATGTATCCACTCACATCAAACTCAGTGTGTATAAGGTACCTTTATGTAATTAGTTTTTCTTATGAAGTTAACCAAGTTCACGGGAATACTATGAATTCATTGTGTTTTGTCACCTACATTTTAACAACATTCAAGTTGAAAATTCTTACATCAATGGATGTAATCTAACAACCTGAAGAAAATTATTCACTGGCTAAACCAAATATCTTCATCTTTTGTTTCTTTTTGTGAATGTCACTCACTACTGAACAATAAAAACATCACCAAAATAAGATGGCAATTTCTTTTGTTTTTAGACAGAATTCTAAGTAATTTGGAGAGTTAAATATTTTTCTGAACATGCTTTACTAATCTTGTATAACCTACTTTAAATCAATCATATGCCAACAAAATAAAAATATATAGAAGTATATATTGACGTTTTTACTGAGATTATATGTGTACAATGTTTCATCAAGTGATTGACTTTGGGTAACCAATTAGAACTGATGAATTTGTCTGTCAGCTATTCAAAGACCTTTAATTTACTGTTGGTTCAGTATAAAATCTTATTGTTTAACAATTCTACTACACTATTTGTTCACATTCTATTATAACACCAATTATCTGGGGCCGATATTTTCTCAGAAATAATAACCTCTTAATTTGCTTCAAACTAGCTTTAAAACCCATATTTATAGTGAGTAACCAATTAGTAATCATAAACCAATGTATAAAACCGCCTCTACTTGTTACTAGTGTGTAAATCTCTACCCAAACACTGAATTAAGAAATAATCGTATCCTCACTACTACTTCATAGTTGTAGTGAAAATATGTGGTCTGTTAAATCAACTAGTCTGAGTGAGATTGTAACTAACCAATGACATTGACTGACTATTGCACTATTTCAAAAACTAGTTGAAATTCGTAACTAAGATGTCACTGGTTATCGATATTTGAAGCCCTTAGGTTTGATATCGTGTAAGTGGTGTGGGTATACATTGTTAAGAAACCAAAAATCGAGGTGAAAAATTGTCTAATAATCTCTGTTTTACTTTTCACCTTAGGCCGTGATTAGCTCTTAATGAAAGGTGTCTATAAAATACACTAAAACATTTACGAAACTACTTGGTAAAAACTCATTCTGTTAGATAAAGAAATTCATAAGGAATTTCAAAGGACATTAGAACTAACTGAATGAATTTTATGGAAAGTAGTTTGATTTCAAGGTGTCAGCCATCATAGATTGACCTGAGCTAGAATACCATAGAAAACTGATAGCACTGGACAGTTGTTTAGTCTTAGCATAAGAGTGTTCGACGATGTTCACCCGCCAACCTATTAAAGATTTAACCCGGGAAGTATGGGCCTCGTAGCAAGTATTTAACCATTAGTCCACTAAGTTGATATTGAATGTTATAATTTTTTTTTAAATATTAACCCCAATGTTTTACAATGAAGGTTATTTCACTTTGATTTCTACTGATATTTATATCATTTGATGAAGTAAGCATCACTATGACTCCATTAGATTTTTTCGGTTAAAATATTTTTCAAAATCTAAAAAACGTTTATACCTTATAAATTTATTTTAATGTTTTTTTCTAATTACTAAAAGGTCACATAAATTTGTCCTTACTTTGTATTAATCCACATGTTCAAACATAGATTTTATAAACATTTAATAGTTTTTTTTTATTTATACAATAGATAGATTGTGACTGGTAGCGGAATTCAGGATGCATGTTCTGACCTATTCAGGATTCATTACTCAGACTTGCCTGGATTCCGGTGTTAACTTCCATACTGGGACTCGAACCTAGTTCATATCTCTTCGAACTCCAACGATTTATCCACTGATTTACTGAGTTCGGTTAGCCACTAACTTGTTCAACGAGTATAATTTTTGTACCATTACAAGTAAGGGTTCGAATTATCCCGTTCCCGATATTCAGGATCAAATTTTGAACTTTTGAAAAAAGGCTACATATGTCAACAAAAACTGATCAAAATCCAACCCTGAATGTTAGCGGTCGAATAAATTCAAATCTTAACTGATAATAATACTAAACGAATAAGTGTTCTTTTATTTAAATTGTCCATTTTAAATATTTTAAATATATGAAACTATGATGAAGATTTTCATGGAATTTGAAAATAAACCCCATGGAATGAACTAGAGAACTATTGAAAAAATAAAAGCACTTGAAATTTATTCATCTTCGTTTTGAACTCCGAAAATCGTGCATTGACGATCCCCTACAGGACTGAATCTTATACCTTCAAGTTTGGCGGCGGACATGATAGTGATTTGCAATTTATTTATCTATATATTCAATGTCAGTTAACGAATTAATCAGATCAAACATCACCCAGTGTCTAGTTCTTTCTCAGTTTCCACAGAGAGATAAGTCTATGAAAAATAAACTTAAGTTGGACAAATTTTTAAAAAAGCACTACCTGTTCGGGTAGTATTTGCAATCATTTATGTAATTTAATGCACATCTTAGAAGCATTTATTTGAGTTATGAACTGAATATTTAAATAAAATACTATGCTTTTTGTATGGGGTTTAATGACAGGCCCAAGTGATCCAATATAGGTCTGTGATAATTACACAAGAAACTGACTGATATTGTTGTTACTGAAGTCACCTGCAGTTTAACAACAAAAGTAAACAGAAAAATTATCTAGTGACCGCTCCTTAAGTATTAATAATTTGAGACAACATAATTATTTGTCGCCTGATAAATAATGATTTCGAAGTAAAACAGTAACTGATGTTCGTTGAATGTTCAGAAAATCTAGATAGATGAACACTGGATTAATGTAACAGAAAGAGGTAAGTCTGTTTAATAGTGAAGTGGCATATTCAGCTATACGAAGATTTTTGTCAATTTAAAAAAATAATTTTTCTTCATGAAATAACGTTAGTTGGATAAAGCGTTAAAAGCCAGACAACGAAAAAATATCTGTTAAAGGTAAAGAGTAAGGCTATTAATGAAATTGTGCTCCCAATCAGTAGTTTCAAAGGTATCATACTCATCAATGGGTCTAAATTACGTTGGTTCTATTCGATCTGAGTCCAGCTGATTTCATTTCTAGATAAAATCTGCTATCAGATATATACTACTTTACATTAGCAATTTATGTCTACATAATAAGTTCATTCAGGGGAAAAATCTCTATCTGTTACGTAACAGGTGCATCTAAATAACTTTCACGTATAAAACATTACTCATAACCAGTAATTTGAGTCCTAAGTGTTGTGTAAATTATTAAAATTTATTTTTCCCCTAAAACATTTTAGAGAGAAATTTACATTCAAAACAATCATTTAATGCTTCCATAAACATGGCAGTTTAATAATGATAACTACGTTTTTCTAGAAAACTTCATGTGGTATGAAATGCTATCGTCATCCAATACGGGTCAAACTGATCTTATTCAGAAATAATATTATTCACACAGCAGTGAACAACTGTCCTATGATGCTTTTTGGTTAATCAGTAATAGAAAGTCATTATCCCAAAAACTCACACAAGGTGTGGTCCAGAACCCTTAACTATCACAATGAATTAGTATTATATCATTTTTGGGACTAAAAACTCATTCCGTTCTTTGTCATTTTCAAAGATTTTCAAACTGTAGCCAGTTCATGATAAAAGACGGTTTAATGAAACACTGAAAATTATAAACCATTAAACAGTTAGCAATTCTTCTATTCTGAATATTGGTAGAAGCTTCGATATCTTACTAATCTCCTTTTTTTATACAAAATTAAAATATTTCCAACTTCAATCAACTCAGTGTTCAGTCTCAAACATCAAATACATCTTTCCATTTTTATCTAACCAAAAATAAAATCAACGCAAGTAGACTTTCAGCATGATCAGCAATTTTTAATTTCTTTTCACACAATCAATATTTGAAGATTAAGGAAATTTTCTACGAGATTAATGCTTTTTGTTTGCCTTTTTAAAAACCTTAGATGATTCCTTACCTAAAGAATTATTGGAATATAAATTAATTAGTTAGGTTGAATAATACAGTTCAACCAACGACAATCCGAGACAATGACTTAAAGTTGTGAACGATCTATCAATATAAGATAGGACAGTCTGCTGCACAATCGTTTGAGTACTCCGTAGAAATTCTCTTTCAAAATTTAAAACAAACTCGACTGTTCCTTGACGATGTACAAAAAGTTGTTGAAATGAATATGCGGTTCATTTAAAAATCTATTTATAACTGTATAAATTCCTATAAAGAAAAATGCATTAGGATTATGTAGATGAGTTTCTTTATCGAGAAAGAATCAATAACCAACCGCGAAATATACAGTAACCATATGAGAAAAAACAATAAATACTTGTTGGTTTCTTTCTTTTATTGTTATAAATTCTTGTTTCATACAACCATTATTATGATTGATTAGAAAAGCGATGAAATATTACTTCAGGCAATTTTAACAGTCGTTCAAAATTGTCCGTGTGGTTAACGTTAACCAATTGTTTTTGGTCACATTTCTATTCACTGTTATTTGATAAAGAAATATCATAAAAATATTGTATAACTTATAACAAAAATGTAAAGTATTATAGTCTTCAAATAAATCACAATGAATTCAGAACTATCAAAAGGAGGTTTTTTGGAGATTTTAGTAATTTTTATAATTCAATTCATGAGTCAATTGAAGCTAGACCATCATGGAAAACCTGGAAGCAATGGGCAGCCGTTTCGTCCCAGTATGGGACTCTTCAGCAGTGCGCATCCACGACCCCGCCTCGCAGGATCCGAATCCAGGACCTATCAGTCTCGCATGCGAACGCTTAACCTCTAGAATTCAGAATTATCCATTATTAATCTAATTGTATTCATTCATCTTTTGTTGCTTGTTTGAATCTTCCCATTGATGTTTAGGACTGCAAATGATCAATCGCTTATTGACATATGTGCATCCTGTGCCGATAACCTCGATATTGCCTTAAGTCACAAGCATTATAAGCAAAGATGGATGGTGGCTAACAGTGGAATCCAGAACACACATTTCCTTCTATAAGAGACGGATCAATTGCAGTCCTAAACATCAATGGGAAGGTTCAAGTAAACAATACCAAGTGAATTTAAACTTCACCTAGTCGTACAAACAGGTATCTGTCAGGACTCAGTTTGAGCCCTGGGGTGAACATCAACTCGAAGATGTAGGCACGCTCAGCTTTCAAGTTCCAAATAGGTCGAGACGCGCATCCTGGTTTCCATTAATAGTCACCATCCATCTTTGCTTACAATATTGTGTTCAGTCATTTAATTTTAATTGGATCCTTGAAATACATTATACTGATAATTTTTCTCATTAGAGTTCAGTAAAATTCACATATGCAAGCATTTGCAAATTCTTTTGTGATTTGGGTTTTGGAAATACTACAGGCTATAATCAGCTGATAAGAGATTCAAACAACATAAAGATAAATTTGTATTTTTTGTCCAAATCATTTTTCTCACTGTATTTTCAAGTTACTTATGTGTATATAAACTATGTGTATATAAAATTTTCTTAATCAATCAGAATAATTCTAAAAAACATCCCAAGTTTCCTTTGAAACTCAGTAGAAATGAAGATCAAATTTATTATTTTCATACAATAACTGTCCACTAGTTCATCTGTTTATTATCAATCTGCGTACATAAAATGCGAACGTATATTACATCTAAATCACTATCATTGAATAATAATAAAATATTTCTTGTTGAATTGTTTCATGTACCTTTTTTCTAATTCTTCTAATACATATTGACATTTGAACTGTTTTCACTTTGTTCTAATGTTCACTTTCGCTTAAATTGCCACTACTTTCTTCACGATATTTAAAACTTCTAATTTGCTTACGGTTGGGAATTGATGAGTCTTTAGTTGGATATAGACACGTAGTTAAGCCCATGCACACACACACACACATGCATCAAATAAACAAGCATACCATGTTTCACTTTAATGTACTTAAAATCAATAGTCTTTATAAAAATTCACTCCATATTTTTGACAATTGGTTAATCTACCCGCATGTCTCAATCATCTATTAGTAGGACAACTTGAACTAAAGCACCTATTTGATATCTCTGACTGAGGACAAGCCAAACATAAATCTATAAATCATAAGTGTATGATTTAGAAAATATCTGACTGAAATCTATTTATTTCTTTGTCGTGAAAAACAAAATGGTGATTTTTTCGACCGTTTCAATTTTAATCCCACTGGTTCTGGTTACCATTGTCTGCTCTTTTTCACTAATCCCAATCATGTGATCCATACCGTTCACATATCGAAGCTAAATGAAATTGGGATTAGTATTATTGACATTTGATAAATGAATGTTCGTTGTTGAGTTTTCATTCTTTAATATTGTAGAGGGCGACTTTTCTAAATTACGTTAAATCGAGAAAAAATAAAGTACATTTTTTCTATTTTCATTGTAAACTGTAGTTTGTGAAATCAATTTCAATCATGGTTGGGGCAAGACTTTGCGGATGATGTTGATTAGAAATGACACTACTATTACCGCAAAAGATAACTAGAGATTGATAAATATGAACCACACGATCTTAACTTATCAAAAAATGATATTATGTTCCTTATGGCATCTGTTATCAGAATTGAAAAATCACCTGACAAGTAAAACGGAGCTGCAAACTATTGGTTGTAGCCTCAGTTCGAAGCTATTCATCAATGCTCATCTATAACCGGACAGATGATAGAGACTACTACCCTTTTTCACTAGTTTTCATTAGTCAGTAGGATTCTCTATACCACTGCATTTAAGCGATATCATAGCATTCTATTTTCATATCAATTCTTCCAACTAGAAGAACATATCAGAATGTGAAGTTTGTGGAGATGGTTGAATTTTAGTGAAATCACGAAAAGATCTACGTTAGACAATCATTGGAAAATAGGAAGCATAGGATAGTTGTTTAGTCCTAGTGTGAGAATCCATTACTGTGCACCCCTAACTCTACCAAGGATCGAACTCAGGACCTTTAGGTCTCATAGCGATCACTTAATCTCTAGAATATTGGGCTGATATATATATATATATATATATATATATATATATATAGTATCTTGTTAATAAGTGGATATAAATAAACCATTCTATATATATACTTTTCTGACGGACCTACAAGTTATAAATAGAACAATTTTATTACTTGTCAAATATTAACCACTTAGAGATTATTCTTTATTTTTAAAATAAAAAATGGTCAATAAATAAGCGGACATTTCTATATTTGCATAACTTCTGAATCATAAAAAATTTAACATTACTGTAAAACGTTTGTCAAGTCAGCCTTTACAATGCTTTGGTTCTTAGTAGAGAAACTGAATACTTTTAATATATATATCACATATGTGTATCAAATATATCTTATAAATTATTAAATCCACCAAAGTATCTTATGAGTCGATGATAACAATGAAGAACAATTACATAATTAAACATAATCAGTAAAAAGTACAAATTCATATTAAGGTAAAAGTTGTACTGGTAGTTATTAGAACAGTGACAGCTTGGATAAAGAAGTCTCAGCATAGAAAGCAATTCAGAAGTTTTCAAAATAAACATTACATTGACAGTCACTAAAAATTACAAACCAGAGACCCTGAGTTCGGTTCCTGCGCGTGGAACCACTAGTGGGCACTTCTGAGGAATCCCATACCGGGACGAAACCGTCCTCTAGTGCTTCTATTTTTTTGATGGTGATCTAACATTGATCGGTTCATGATTTCGATGGAATTCAACAATCCTCACAACCCCAAACTGTTTTTCATTCATTCGTTTGCTAAGTTACTTAATGGTACACTCGATATACATTTCTCAACAGGAGCAGCTGAACTGGTAGATTCACATAGAAGAGTTTAAATCAAGTAGTTTATCTTTTTTGAACAGACACCACTGTTTGACCATAAAATGACAAAGTAAAATTAAATGCATTGGAATTTCTTTTAACCGTTCTCATTAGCCTACCAATAGCTACATTATTGTTATAAATAGGGTTTCTTCCGAGCAGTCCACCTCTCTGACTTCTTATTCCATGAATACATATATTTTTTAGAAAACTTTCTGGGTACCCTACTTCGGTCAACATGTTATGGATGAATCCTGACTCCTTCTTTATGGCATCATCTGAGATCTATTTTGCTTTACCCATAAGAGAACTAACCAGAATTTAACTTTTTTAAATCGATTGTCGTTAAGTAGAACTGAATCAATATGACAGCAATTGAGTGTATAATTTCATGTGACATTAATTCACTGATAGTCCCATTGGTAATAAAAGACATTTGGTAAAGATAGAAAATTCACCTACATTGTATCATTCGGTTTAAACTTTGTCATGAACATTATGTATTCAAAGATTCACAAAGATGTATACAAATGACAGATTTGTTGTTATCGTCAATATTATTGCTGGTGTTAGTGTCTATACTGATCCTATTGTATATATTAATTTTCTCAATATTCATCTTTTGGTTAACAAATTCATAAATGCCGATTGTTATTATTTCTGGATTCAGATTTAAAACAGGAAATCCAGCTGACATCTTCCATGGAATAGATTTAAGCTTTTTTTTACCATTTCCAAAACACATTAACAATTATGTAAAGAAGGGGTTTTGTGGAGATTTCTAGAAATTTCAACTATTGAAATTATGTAAAGATTTAATCATTGAATACACAATATTATTTATTAACTATTTTTGAATGATTTACGTGTTGATCATCTTTAGTTCATTAAATCACATTATCTGATGATAATTATGTATAGACGGATATGTACATATAAATTCATCGGGAATTCTTTTTATCCTGATTATATTTTCCTTTGTATATATGTTTTATGATTAGTAAGTGACAATCCTATTGTAGTTAAAAAGTTAAACTGTTTCATTACCCAACAAATCTTTTTTTAAATTATTCTTAAAGATTTGCATTCTTCCATATTGTTAATATTTAGAACTGGAATTTTATTGATCTAAGTTGACATAAAGTCTTTATCAACATAAAGCTACAAGTTAAGATATATTTTAAGCATTTCCCAGCGGTAACATATTCAGATGATCAGTCCTGAATAGAACAAAACGCGCGTTCTGGATTCTGTTAACATCGATTACCTAAATATAATGGGTTGATTTTATGTTTTACGGTTTATCCAGTTAATTTTTTTTAATATTCGGATTCCTATATGGTCTGGATGACCGTATTGAACAGTTACTTTTTCCGTAGTTTGTATCATAAACTGACTGTGACTGAATAACTACTGAAAACTAGAAAGTACCGGACACCTCTTTCGTCCTAGTGTGTGACTCTTCGTTAATGGCCATCCACGGTCCCCTCCCCAATGACTTCAGTCTCTTAACCTTCAAAAGACTGAGTTATATCCAACGGCGTTGATGTTGTACAGAACGACAACAAAAATTTCGACATTTAAATCATTCGGTCAACCTTAAATCAAATAAAATTCCCACAGTCTCCGATTCTATAAATAATCATATAATCAATAGTCATTGAATTTAAGAGAAAATTCCTGAAGTTCTAGTAAGAATCTGTTACAGATAAAGTTTAACCATCCAAGGACTGATGCACTTGATGACAGTAGCGTAATAATATGAACTAACTTGAGCTAAAAATGTGCACCTCTGGATTTCAACTCAGTAAATTAGTGGAAACGCTAACACCACGAAGTTTAAAGATTCCAACTTCGATCCCTAACAGGGTGGTGAATGCATGCTATAGAAGAGTTCAAAACAAGAATGAAGAATTAATCCATTACTCACGAATTTCCAATTTCTCTCTAGTTGTGTTCCAACACATTTGTGAATTCTATGACAACGATATCTTTTTTTCAAATTATATTTCCAATAGATGATCACTTTAGAGTATTTTATTAAAATACTTTTTAAATCCTCTGAAAATAGCTAGTACAAACACATACAAACATAATTGCATACATACATGGCATAGTATACATACAAACACGATGTGAGACGAATTTCTGATTACTATTCAGTAAAATATTCATAAATCTAAATTTGTCGTATAATGTTAATTATTGTAGAAGGAGAAGAAGAGGAGAAATATGAGGGAGAAGAAGGAGAAAGAGAAGGAAACAATATTGCCACTATAAATATAACACGCCCATTATCTTCTTCATAATTCCTTACAATAATTCTTAATCACCATTATTTTAATGATTAGTAGCATTATTAACATTTTCAATAATCTTTTCTTTTTTCTATCTATTAACCTATCTCACCCAATTGTAAAGAACGGGAAAGCGACTTGACTCGTAATATGTTCATTCATTTCCACATACGCATGCAGAGTAGGTAAAGGTATATGAACAAACAACAAACTTGCGACTGAAGAAACTTGTGAAAAAAAATCCAAAAACTTCACCAAAATAAATAGGAGAAAGAAAATTCGAACATAGAAACAATTTATGCAATCAATGGCGACGGTGACAACAAACATGATAGTAACAGTAGTAGTTGTTGTTGTTTTTGTTGTTCGTGTATCTTGCCCTGAACGACTCTTGACTCAGCTCCTAGCTATTGAAAAGACAACAGAAACCGAAAGTTTTATTCTGGTTTAAATCAATAATGATACACGGAGAAAAATAAGGGTATCTGCAGGAGTTCTTCTGTATCCCAGATTGCAAGCCATTCAAGATACGAGTTTCATGAAGCTTTGTTTAATTACAAGTGAAGGCTTCAAAAAATTCGTTTTTTGGGTGGTTCAGTTTAAATTTTTGATAAATGATGCATTTTCCAGAAAAGACCAAAACAGAAACTTGTTAGGAATGTATTACTTTTTGATAAGATTAAAACTTCCCACTGACATACAGATGTATCACATCAAACAAACAAACCCAAGTGAACAGTGCAGAGGACTATAGGATAATGTTTAATTATATTGTAGAAAATTAGAAATCCCGACTAAGAGTTATGATTACTGTACTTAACTAGGACCGTTCAATTAATATATCAATTCAGTACTATCTGTAGAGATAGTATCCTAGGGTTTTTATAGTACGATAGCCTATACAAATTAAATAAGCTTAGTCAAAATCATCATCAATGTAGATTTTGACTATTAGAAACGACATTTAAGACAAGCGAAATAGTCTACTATACAGTCGATAGCCTATGAAGTTTGAATTTTGAATAGTTGGCAAATACGTACCAAAACTTTAAACAGATTATCCCAATAACTGCTAATCAACTTAAATCGTCTGTTTAGTTTCAAATATTAATTGCCTTATTTAAAAATCATTTTGTTATTACTTTGCAATCAGTAAGCCAGGAACTGGTACCAATCTAAAAGAGTGAAACATTTCACTCCAGAATTTCACAATACATCATAAGCTACTCGTAAGTAGTATAGATGAAATTAAGAACAAAACTTTGCGCCTAAACTAATCCATAAAATTTTTTGATTGAGATCATGAATCGATCGATGTTAAACTACCATTAGAAACCTGGAAGCACCAATGCACCATAAAAGTTATGTAGGTTTGACCAGTGAACCTCTTTTTCAAAGATGATAAAACAGTCTTTATCCACAGAAATATTAAATCATCTTTTAGCATTTCATAACTTTTATTCTTCCTTATTTCTACATATTTTTAAAAAAATTCAGTACAACAAACATTTTTTGTTTAACTAGGTAAGAAACTGTCAGAAAAGAATTTACTCATTAGCAATTTCCTGTCACCAATGACGCGCCAAAGTAAAATGGGTTTTAAGAGATGAACTTGACACTTTTTCACTTGTTCTCATAGAATAATATACGTTGCGTTAGTGACCATATTTCCTGCTTTCATTACTAACTATGAAATAATAATAATTTTTAAAAAGCACTTACAATTTCTTTTAGCTCTTTACATTTATATTTCTTGGCATAAAACTTAATGCATAATTTTGGATTGTGTTTTCTTTTATTTGAAAAGAAAAAACAAATTGCCGTATCACTTAGAATGACTCTGTCCATTAATTAGTAAATAAAAATCTATCGGTTAAATTCTAAAATTGGGTGACCTTGGGGTGCAATGTCCCAAATACCATTGTACTGGATTTTAACGAGACTGTTTTACTTTGTTTTAGTCTTCAGTTCTTTTTAATAGAATATTCATAGATTGACCATCTTATGAATCAATAAGTTGTACAATATTGCTAAATATTCAGTTGAATGTATTTATTGAGCATATCAAATTTGTCATTATTTCTACTCTCCTAATTAACGGAATTATAAGTAACTTCTAGGATTTTATTCCTTACTGATAACAAGAGACACCCCTGATGAATTAGGACATGGTGAGTTTGGTGCTTAGTTGGGACAATTTTACGGTCCTCCTCCAGTTGAATGTATAATCCACAAATCAATAGACTAATGTTAACTGACTCAACTCCAAGATATCATCTAATTGGAGATATTTCTTATGTCATTTATTGATAGAGAATTTTTTAGCCCATGTTCACCACTGCTTATTGCAACTCTTCTTGGATGACCTTCCTTATCCTCTTCATCTGTCTAGGACAGTATACTTCCTTTCATAGTTTTATAGCCATGGAAAAACACTTATTACGCGAAGGTAGTGATTAGAACTTCTGTAAAACAAATTTTCGACCCATGACCACATAACAATAGTTCGTAAAAGAGAGTATATTCAAATTAACCTCTAGGCACCCGAAGTTAAATCAAATTCTGCGTCTTGATAGTTGACTATCCATTTTTTGGTTTACTAATCGTTGAATAATCTGAAAAATATTTTCCCTTTTTGAAATATATTCTAGAACTATTAGAATCAAGCATAAAGCACATGATACAGCTCCAAAAAATGAGGTTAAATGGGTAGAAAACTTAATTCGAAACTAAAATCAAAACGACATTGTTGTCCATTGCCGACTAAAGTATGACAGAAAATTATTCAGTAACCAGAAATAATGTACAATATTAAGAGGTTTTGTCATCATAGTAGATACACTAATGAAAATATCCTCATTTGCCAATATTTTGAAATTGCTTAATTATCTTCAAATCCTTAAATGTTTATAGTTAATTCTTTCTTTAGAAAAAACGATCACAGATGATTTGTATCCTTTAAGATTTACTCTTAGAAATAGAATTTGTTAATGAAATCATTCATTCCCATATGGTTTTCATTACAGTATAACATCAGTTAAGGTACGATTGAAAGTCAAGATGCAATGAATCTCTATTTCATTCTAGTATAGCATTCTTAAACAGTGTCACTCATTACGAGGAAACGGACTGAGTAGAGGAATCCAGTGGTTTATAATTTCAACTTCAATCATGGAAAGAAATGTGTTTCATACTAGGACGAAATAGATCCCGAGTACTCTATGGCTTTGATTGACAGTCTAGCTGATATCCAAAGATGACGACAATTATCTGCAAATTAGGTAATTCTCTGTAAAACAAAAACCTGTCAAAATTTAATATTTTTCGGACTAAACTACAGTATATCTGGTGAGACGTGATTTATTTCACTTAAGTTTGAAATTTCCTGTTTCATCAATTTAGGAAAACGAAATACACCGGAAAATCAGAAAGATTTGATTAGTTATTTCATTCTTGTCTTGACCTTTACTTATTATGTTTGATTCTTCTAAATGAAAGGCAGTTATTTGTTTATGACTCCCTAAGAAAAGGGAATCGTTAAAACAAGAAGAGAATCTTTTTGACCTATATATTTAAATCAACAATAAGTGCACTTTAATAGAGAAATAACTTTTCTGCTGATTGTAATTACATCAAAGAATATTAATTATCCATATGAGCATGGTAACCTCCTGACATATTTTATTGATCGTAAAAGTAACGAAGTATTTCATGGGATTAAAGCTAAACAGATTGTATTCTCTATGTTGTTTGATTTCATTGGCATGTTTTCGTATCCAATTTTGATGGAATCGGAGTCGATTTCAGAAACAAGCGAAAACAAAATGAGAATTTATTGTTTTAGGTATTAAACTACTTTATACACAGAAATAATGGTGGCTAGCAGTGAAATTCAGGGCGCGCATGTGGATGCACCTGCACTTCAGTTGATGTTCACCTCGGGACTACGAACCTCTTAACACTCGCTTCAAACGCCATCATGTTAACCACTTAGTGAACACTAATTCTGGGCTGCAGGTACATCCATCTGATGAGTCCCAAATGGGACGAAACGCGCATCCTGGATTCTGCTGCTAGCCACCATCATCTCTGCTTATAGTTCTTGTGAATTAAGGCAATATCGAGGTAAACCTCACAGGTTGTACACATGCCATTAAGAGACTGATCAGTTGCAGTCCTAAACATCGATGGGGAGATTCAAACAGCGTATATTGACGCGAAGAAAACAAATATGTAATCTCGTGATTGGTTACATTTCTCAGTTATACTAATTAAGTTATTGTTCTTATCAGTTATATACTTAAATTACTGAATAGTTAATATCAACTATTACCATTTCGGTACATTCAGATTAAACTATTAAGGGGATATTTGAAAATGAGTTGTATCTCACTGTAAATATTAGTGTTTTGAATAGTCATGGACTATTGGTTAGTGCATAAATAAACCTTTCATCTACAGCTTTACTTTTCGTCCTTGCATCGTGAAATATCAGTCTTGGTCCACGTTATACACTGGCAGGTAAAGCTTTTTTCAAAAGTATAACAAGTACCAGTATCAGCTTTTTGTCAAGTTATTACAATTATCCTGTCGCAAAATCCCATTAATAATAGCTTTAATCAGTAACCTACAGCATTATAGTTCGGTTAGGCGTTATTCCAAGATAATTTTTTTTTCAAACGCTTTGAAGTTCCACATTATAAACTGATTTTGGTTAGGTAATCATTTAAAACCAAGAAGCACTTGACATCTACTTCGTCCTAGAATGGGACCCCTCAAGAGATCTCATTTACTACCACACAGGCGGCCAAGCCCAAGATCACTAGACTTCCAAGCGAGCTCTTAACCTTCAGACCTCTGGAGGCTTAAATGTTCAACCTCTACCAGTTTGCTATACTATGTGATCATTATCAATTATCACTGGTAATACCTGTCTCATGTTTAGCACATATGAACTATACTAGTCATGGCCTCGCAATAGGACTCCTAGAAACGCCTCTCATAGTTGGTCACCAGTACAAATATGAGGATTTTTACTCTAGATTATTGCAGATATTGTTGATTTTGAAGTGTTATATTACGGATTTAACGTAGTGTTCAGTGTCTGTTTCATCAAACTTAGTTCGTAATGTAAAACCTCGGTTCCAACAAACTCCACAACACCCAACAATAACTTTTTTATCCCAAAGTCTTACAATCAATAGTCAGTATGCTTTCTTCTGTTTGGATTGAAGTTCATATAAGGTCCATTTATTTCATAGTGCTGAAATTAAAATGTTAACTGTGGTTTATTTATCTAATTATACTAAAAAATATATCTGATTATAATTCTGATTATCAACTATCAGTGTGAGCAAACCAAGATTTCAGAATAAAGTCAATCCCTTTCGAAAACATTGGTAACCTACACAGATAAGATCAATTGACTTTACATATAAGAACAACTCACCATTCCGTGTTCTAAATAAATAAACAAGTGGTTTGCGAGTAGAAAATATTTTATGATGACCCTATCAAATCGTGCAAATAATCATCTCTTAAATCTCTACCAAAACAAACATTTGCTAGTTAGTTAGTAACTATGGTAGCTTCCATGGAAATTATCAACTCAGAAAACTTGTAATCTACTCCCATTTTAGAATCTGATATTAAACCTACCAATGTCCTAGAGATACCGGTAACCACATGAATAGATATTAGTTTGTGTACAAATTAAAAAAGCCAGAATTTTTGAGAGTTTATGAATTAGTTTCTTAACAAAATCTTCGCTAACAACATTCCTGTTTGTTTAGTCATTTATTTAAATTTTTTAATCACAGATGTTCCTAACATTAAGATGACAGACTTAGACCGACCAGTCAGTGTAACTATCTCAGACCTACAAGAGATCAGAAGCCAGTTCAGTTCATTCTTTTGGTAACGACAAGAAAACTTGGTTTAGTTGTTGAAACCAAGTTCCTCTCATTGAAATCACAAACCAGTTTAAGTTAAACAACCACAACCTTATGCTGACAATTATCATGTACTCACTAGTGATAAGCTTCGAGAGGAAATTTCCAAAGTTCGAGTGAGAATTCATTAGCCGTGTTGGGTGTGGAGAATTTACCTACGGAAAAAGTGGAAGATGGTCACACGACATCGTGGATTCATTAGTCAAACTTGTGCACCATTAGATCCCGGTTCAGTAGTTTGTAGGTTAAACGTTCATGAGAGAGACCTATCTTTAATTCCTACTAAGTCAAAATATATATCGTAATTGTGGTGTCATCACAATCCAAGAATCTTGGTTAAATGATATACAGGACGATTGCTTAGTATTACTACGTGATTTCAAAATTTATCGTTAGGATCGATCAAACAATAAAAAGAGGTGTGGCGGTGGTCTAGCCACGTTTGTAAACGTGAACTGGTGTCGATCTTCGTATGTGTGTTTCAAGTTTTCAAATGACTTTGTCGACTGTCTAACTCTAAGATGCCGTCCAAAACATCTGAATAAATACAAATATGTTTATGTTACCAATATCTACGTGACTCCAGACTGCACATCATCTGCGCTATCTGTTTTCGCTGATGAATTCACTGAGTTCGCCGTTCGTGTCTTCAGTGGTTCACTTTCAGTTGCATGTGGTGATTTCAGTTCATGTGACTGTAGCTTCTTTA
This sequence comes from Schistosoma haematobium, assembly GCF_000699445.3. Classification (NCBI taxonomy): domain Eukaryota; kingdom Metazoa; phylum Platyhelminthes; class Trematoda; order Strigeidida; family Schistosomatidae; genus Schistosoma; species Schistosoma haematobium. The sequence continues at coordinate 42,930,555 of NC_067195.1, forward strand.
CGTCACTAGGTCACCGAAATGTAGTAAATTTTCCTACCCGTTTGGATGCTCATGTAGACTTAGTTTTCATTAATGATGTGAGTATATATGTGACTCGTAAACGTGCTCAATTGTCTAGCTCGGATCACTGTATAATTCGTGTTCTACTTAAAGTATATGGAAAGCATGGAAAGAGTACACTCTTACATCAAACCAACTCAAATATAGGAATTGCTCAGAAGGAAATTTGAAAAACATGTTTCATACGACTAACTGGTAATGATTTACAGATGACTCACTGGAAAACACTACTGATGTTATCACTTGTTACCTTAAATTCTGTTTTGATATGTGTTGTCCCACTGAAACCATTTTTGCAAGTTTTGACTGATTTACATCTTCACAACTAAAACAGTTACGGAGGGTGAGAGAAGGAATGTACAAGAAGAAAAACTCTAATGAAGTTCGTAAGCTAAATGGTCTAATAAACCTACAGATTACACGTCTCAACTCTATTTTTACCCAAAAGCTCCTGTCTTGTAAAAACTCTCCAAGTATGTGGAAACTCGTTAAAGAACTTGCAGGTGACAGGCAAATCAAAAGCGATAACCATCTGAATGTTTGTGACTTAAGTCTTTTGTACGTCAGTCATCTGATGCACCCTGTATCCACAGGTCTGAATAATAGTTGTGTTCCTATTTTCACTGAAACTGATGTCTGAAAATATCTCCAGTCACTTGATTCGTCTCAATGTTTAGGACCTAATGGAATCCCACTAACAGAGACCCACGCTTCCTTCCCCGAAACACCAGAAAAAGTTGTGTTCAGTTTCTCTTGTGTAACATTATCGACCATTCAACTACAAGCATTATCACTTAATCCTAAATTTTGTAATACTTTAACTAGCATTAAATAACTCAACGCTAAAATCTAGTTTGGTTCTGCTACACAGAAGCTGACTTCCACGAGCACGGCATGACAGATACACGTGCGCGATTCCTCTCAGTAGCGAAGGCACTACCACGTGATTTTAACAGATACGCCACACCTAGTACGTTTACTAGTGATGTTTTGGAACCTTACGACACTCTAAAGAAAGCCATCCTTAAACGTGGAGACCTAACAGACCGATAAAGATTAAATTACCTCTTTCACAACATCGAGTTGTAACAAAACTCAGCAACAGAAATGTTTCTACGCATGCGAGAGGTCGCTGGTCAACGAACCTTTAACGAGGGCCTTTTTAGACAGCACTTCTTGTTTAAGCTTTCCCAATAGGTGCATTTTAAAATATCGCTGTAGACGAACTGGCTGCATCTGCCAATCGAATTCTGAAGATTACCAGAATCCCAAGCACCGAGATTCATTCTGTCAAAGAAAAGCCTCATAATGACATGGCAGATCTTTGTAATAGTCTCACTCTTATCTTCGCATTCATCATAAGTGCAAACGCTCCCAAACACCCCGAAGAAGCCTATCACGAAAAAGATCTGTCTCGAGACTACGAGAGAGACATAACCCTGATTGGTGTTGGTACCACAACACTCATGGTAGGTCTTCTAGAAATTGCAGAAGACCCCACTATTTCTCAATCTTCAGACTGTCTGATACGAAAACCTTTCCGGGAAACTCCCCCGCCAGCACGCGTCACCGGCAACCGTGGCCGGCAGTCATATCCGTCTGTTACACATCACTGCCGTGGTGACGAAAGTTCGTTAACTCATCGACACCGGAGCAGAAGTAAGCACGCTTCCCGTGAATACTAATGACTGTCTACAAGAACAGGCCTTCAGTCTATGTGCAGCAAATGGAAAACCGACTGCCATATATGATAAGAGGTATGTTTATCTAAGCGTGTGTTTACGCAAACACACTTACTGGATTTTTGTTGTTGCAAACTCTTCTACCCCAGTCATTGTTATACACCTACTAAAACATTATAATCTACTCATCGACTCGAGCAGACGGAGGTTAATAGACAGGAACACTAAATTATCTACTCGTGCAACTTCATTTATTGATTGTAGGTTATGCCCAGCTACGGTTAGGCATATAATCGGTTCATACTCTACAAGTACCCCGAACTTTGCAAAACGCGACCAAAACTACCGTGTGTAACCAGCAATGCTGCACACCACATCACGACTACAGGACCATCTATATTCTTGACTAGCTCCCGAAAAGCTAAGATTGGCCAAAAACGAGTTCGAGCAAATGACAGACTTGAGAATTAACCGACCATTAAACAGGCCATGAGCATTTCCCTAAAATGGACAGCAACAAGGGGTGCTTATAGGTGATTTAACACGTTATCCGCTCCCAATAGTTACCCATTACTACATATCCATGACTTGACAGCTACCTTAAATGGTACAACTCTTTCTCGAAAATCAATCTGGTTAAAGCATATAACCTGATTCCCATGGCTGCAGACATCATTTCTAAACGGATATCACCACTCCCTTCGGACTCCACAGATTTATACGCATGCTCTTCGGCTAAAGAAATGTTGCCCAAACTTTTCAGTAACTCATCGTTGACGTATTCAGAGATCTTAAGCTCTTGAAGTCTTGTGTAGATGACTGCTCGATAGCAATCCCGGATAGATAATCTCATCTCCAACATCAGGACCTTATTTTTAAGTGACTCCAAAAACATGGCATTTCTGCAAACATTCAGAAATGTCAAGTCAGAACCGGCTACCTAGATTTTCTCGGACATATTACTAATGCTCAAGGCATCCGCCCTCTGAAAAGCAAAGGCCGAGGACTCACTCTGTTTACTGACCATAAACCTCTCACGTTTTCTCTAAGCTCGTCTTCAGATAAGTGCTTCCCTCATGAGTCTCGAAAACTGGACTACATCGGTCAGTTTACTTCAGACATATATCATATTTCTGGGGCAAACAATGTAGTGGCAGACGCCTTGTCTCGTATAACTTCCTTGAACTGTTCCTAAGGAATCGACCTTCTTAAACTCTACCAACTTCAAAAAGAAGACACTGATATTCAGCATGAGTTATCTTCGGCAACGCTGAAACTACGAATCAGACAGATAAAAACAGGTAAAAAAAACTTTACTGTGTGTCAAGTCTACTGTCAGGGATCTTCCAATCGTGCCACAACATTATCGAAACAACGTCTTTAATACTTTGCACAAGCATTTGTCAAACGATGAGTTGCAAACTTCGGAGGCCTTTCAACTATTACTACAGACCATGAACGTCAGTTCAAACCTGCAGTCTTCAGTTGTCTTACTACACTTTCAGGAATTACGAGATTCTGAACAACCGCCTACCACCCATAGTACTATAGAAGAGACAATATAATTTTGGTTAATATTCTATGACCAATTAATATACAAATAGAGGTATCACAGAATAGCTGCATAAACTTGATTTAGAACACATCGCTAGTTTCCGGGCAGAGGCACTCATTGGAGTGAAGTCCTCGAGGATTCCGTAGTTCCGTTAACAATCAATACTTATTATTTTCATCATCAGCCGACTTGCAATATGGGGCTTCCCTCATACACATTTATCAGTAAATTACTATTTTGTCCCTCTACAGGTCACATAATTGTAACAACGTATTAATCCAAACAAATACCATGATGAAAACCAAGTCATTATCCAGCTAAGAAATTTTAGGAAGAATTGATTGACTTAAACGTGGCTTATATATATACTAGTGATACCAACTTCACCAAGAGTTCAAAAATGGTGTTATTTACGTTAGCTACTAAATTACAAAGCAGTAGTATACCAGTCTTTAATTAAATAACAATTAAATAATAATAATGGGTAAATAAAATTTGAAATAAGACTTGATTCCTTATTTTAGTAGACAAATGTAAATACTATTCAATACTTATTAACTTATCATCTTATAACTTACTGAGAAAAATGTTTGATTAATAGGTAGATTTCAATCAATACGAAGATCAGTCACTCCTTAAATCTTTCACTGTTAACACCTCTGACTGTAAGTACATGACTTATTGGAAACATGAGTCCCTTTGAGAGTTCATATCTGCCTAGCAGATGACTGCCAAGTCGTATGAAAACTGCGGCTGGTAATTCCTGAAGATTCTCTCCAACAACCAAATATGCTCACTGATTTCCGTTTTTACTTTGTGCAAACTAATATCATGACGTCACTGACAACAATAAATCCCAACTTCAGATTGTTGTACTTTAAATTCTGTGTTTGAATTTATCATTCTGTAGGCCGTATAAAAGCAAAAGGAAACGGTACAATGGAAATAATACCATAAGTAAATGATTAGAGTAAATATAAGTAAAGTTACAACAATCCTAACAATGTCCATTAATTTTTTTTACTAAAGGTCAGAAGTCTTATTTCTTCTTCAGGATAACACTTATCAATACAGTTTTCCATTGCATTTCGTTATAATATAACTATTAAAAAAAAGAACAGTCCTCTATAATAATCATTACTATCTTTAGATATTTGCTAGGTAACGGAATGAGAATAAACCAACTGGTTGATAACCAGTTGATTTACTGGATTTTAGTAATAATTTGTGGTAGCAGATCTCGAGTACATATAGAGTTCATAATTATTCATTCCTGGGAAATTTAAAAAAGAAAGGTTCGCACAGTCAGAATACAGATTCTTCAAACTTTTGAGCAGCCTTTCACATGTCAAGAGTCCTGTCATTTGTTAATAAAGAGATTCAGATATTTTTGGTTCATTAATTATAAATAATGGTGATGAATTCCACTTGAGAAATTCCACTTTTTAGTCCAAGAAAGAAACCTGCATTTCGTCTTACATTTAGATAGCATACTTACTTACTTATTCCGCCGACCAGCATTCTCCAACCCACTCTGTCTCAGATGATTAATCCTAGACGGAAGAAATCGATATTATTAATATTAAAATCATTACTTATTATATCGGAAACTAGTATCAGACCACCTCTTAACCTATGGTTAGATAGTGGGAATAGATTAGGGCTTTCCAGCCTTTCTTCAGAGGACAGTTTAGAAAAATGCCTTTCGTTAATGGTATTCATTAAATTAGTAAGGTCAACATCTATGTTTTATGTCGACAAACCTACTTATTTTACCGAGTTATTCACCGTTATAGTACAAAGTTAATACTACTCTTTACATAAAATATGAATGATATGGAAAGTGGTTTGTCAAAAGTTTAATATTGTTATGTTATTCTAAATTTACAATATGGGAATATTTCAAAAGTTTAATCAGCTATCATGTTGACAAAAATGACATGTATTTGTCACCAATTTTATTAAAGTTCAATCATAGTTCTTTTTCAATGACCTTAAAACAGGTGCTACTTAAGTCATCAGTTACCATAAATTTAGGTTGTAAAAAGTACAAACTAAATGTCATACATAGTCAGTAGCGAATATACATAAGATAAATTATTTACAAATGTTATTAGTACATATTGAAGGTCAAAATGGCTATTGTTAGTGTTGGTAATTGTTAAGACAAACTCGTTATTGCAGCTATAATGATTACAATAGTAGATTTACTGAAATGGTTTTGTGAAAATTTTATACAACTTGGAAATATTATTATTTATCTGTTATTATATATCTAGAGTACTAATAAATAACCACGACTCCGTCGTCATAATTTACAGTTAATAGTAAAGGATTGCACAAATTAAAAGATTAGTCAATTTTAACTATGTATTTATCTATTCTAAAGTTTTATCTGGAGTCGATATGATGATAGATTTATAAAGTGAATTAATATCATGTTTCTATCAACTTGAAAATTTAAAACTGAATTATGATCATTATTTCTATATGAATGGAGAAGATATGCGGAGACCGGTGCATTTGTAGTTTGCATAGCGAACTAACCAACTGTTGAACTTTAACTTGGTGATCTAAATAATATCATGCTCATAACGAGACCAGTAGAACCATGAACTTGGTCCACCATAAAATTGTGAGTCTATTTTTTGAGGGATCCGAGACTAATAAAAAGTCACTACTTGGTTTCCAGTGGCTCTCTGGTTGGTATCGATTTGTTATGACTTACCCTTAACCTGTCTAGTTGACCTTTTAATTTTCACATACAAATGTGATTAACAAGTATATGTGTGATCAGATTGTTCGAAATGTATTGCGCAAATATATTACATAATTTTGATAAACTTCGTCTTCTCATTGCATTATCGAAAAGTAAATAGATCTTTGAATTGAATTACTCTAAATAAATATATCAACGAAATGGATTTCCTAGTGAATACATAAAATGAATGGAAAACAATCAGCTGCTTAATACAGCAACATATCAATTTTAGTCACATTACCTTACCAGAATCGTCTTTCAAAATAATCTGCAGTCAAGCAGGCTAACTCACAGTAGGTTAAATCCTAAACTATCTACCGCAAAGACTCACAATTCAGAGATTTAAGACTGAATTCTGAATGAAGAACCACCACGTACAACTTCTCATTCTTCCATAACCCGAACACCCCTTCTAGTTAGATTTTTATTTTAATTCAGTAAATATTTGTTATTATCCTCTTCTAATTTTTAGTGAGTACTATTCAGTTACTACTATCACCTCCGTATTCTTCATTTTTTTCTTCATATCTATCAAGTGTACAATTGTCTCTCATGTCTGATCCGTAAATGATCCTCGTGTTACTGTTTGTCTTTAAACTACAGAGCATTCAACGACCTTATCGTAATACATGAAATCTCTGAACATTTATATGATTCAATTTCTTTCTATTCATTTATAGGCTAATGTGTTTATTAAATCATTATAAATAAGGTTGTACATTTTAATTCAAAAAGAAAATCTCTATAAGCAAGGATGGATAGTGGCTAACAGTGGAATCCAAGGAGCGTGTTTCGTCTTATTTAGGACTCGTCAGATGGATGTACCTGCATCTCAGAGTTGATGTTCACTCCGAGACTTGAAACCAGTGGTGTTCGCTTCACACACCGTCGTGTTATCCACTTAGCTACTGAGTCCTGATAGACACTTGTTTGTGCGATTGGGTGAAGTTTAAATTCACTTGGTATTGTTTACTTAAATCTTCTCATTGATGTTTAGGACTGCAACTGATCAGTTCCTTATTGGCATATGTGCATACTCTGTGTATTACATCGATATTGCCTCAATTCACAAGCTAAGTGGATAACGCGATGGCGTTTGAAGCGAACGGTACTGGGTTCGAGTCCAGAGATGCATGTGCATCCACCTGAGGAGTCCCAAGTAGGACGAAAATGCGTCTTGTATTCCACTGCTAGCCACCATCATCTTTCTTTATAATGCTTGCAAACTAAGGCAATATAGAGGCAATACTCACAGGATGCACATATGCCAGTAAGAGACTGATCAATTGCAGTTCTAAATAACAGTAGGAAGATACAAATAAACAATACCAAGTGAATTGAAAATCTCTGTTTTGTCTTCAATTCTTCTACAAAGTACTTATTTAATATTCACGAATCACTTCATTTATTAATAACGCAGTACTTCAAAATATGTATCTTAGGAATCTTAATGAAATATCATCATTTGTTTATTTGACCAAGTCGTGTGTGATGGTAACGAGCACCTATTTATGAAGTTAGATAATTAGTATGCAAAATCTTGAAACAAATCTGATTCAATAGTTTGCAGAGTACTCCTACTTGCCTTAAAGATTGAATGATGGAAGTTGGATTTAACAAGGCACAAAAAAACATAAGTGCAGAGATATTAATTTTCAAAGATTCTTTAAGCAATCACCTTTAAAATATTTGTGCTGTTTATCCAGGACAAAAAATTTGATGCGACTATTTATCAATCTACTTCATTTTATAAGAATTGATTTGCCATACTACTGTCTTCTTACAAACAGATTTTGTCATGAATTGCATAGATGAAAAAAAGTTTAAAGAATAACAATCTGACAAAATAAACGAGTAAAACTTGAAAAGTAAACAAAAAAAAGAGGTGAATCATAGTCATCTTGGGAATATCTATAAACACGTTAAGTATGAATCACAGAAGGACAATAATAAATCGAATTGTTTTAACCTTAGATTATCATCCTGAGTATACAATGAACATATATACATTAGACGGAGAGGTAAGAAATTAACATATTTTTTTTTGTAAAATTGGTGATTGTTTATCCATCCCCTTCTTCCAGTCAGTACTACTATTTCGATTAGCTCTACACAATAATAAACAACACCTGCTAAGGTATATTTTCAATTGTTTAGGCAAATTTGTCAATATATACAAGATATACACCAGTAATAAATAGTATGTAGACTACATAATTACAATATTTAAAATCAATTAAATCAAGTGAAGAGACCTCACAATATATTCAATGTATGATCTGAATGACTTGTCATTAATTAATAATCGATAAATATAGATTAAACTTGAGTTCATTCTCATTCATTCTAATTTCGTACTTAAAATGGAGTATCATTTAATAAGTCATTCATTAGCAAAAAAAAGAAAAGAAAAGAAAAAAAAAAATTGTAAATATTATGCAGAACAGAAAATGAAAAATTGATCTTCATTAAATCTGAGCCTTTGTTTAACAACAACACGATCTTTTGACAAGTATGACATGAACTAGGTATATATGAATGTACAAAGCACAGTATTCTGATTAAAACAATAGACGAAAATGAAAGATGGAGCTAATTCATGTTGTTTACTGTTTATTAAAATCAAAAAGATATACAACATAGATGTTTGTATATGAATGAGGAAATCAACAACTGTCATTTACTATTTAACAACTGACATTAGACAATCTTTTCTAAATACATATAAATATACATATAAAAGACTGAATAATCATGACAGTAAAAAATTGTACAACTCTTAAACATTAACTCGATTAATCACTATTTGAAAAAACCTACTTCTCATATTGGTAATATAAGTATCCAATAAATCATTATGATTGAATAAATAAATAAAAACAATGACGTTAAATTAATGGGAACGTGCTAAACAAATTGATTTTATGTTAAACATTTGATATACATACCGGTCTAATCAAAAACAAAGCGTCTCATTGATGTTTTGACGATAAGTGGAATACACCACTTTTTGTTCACATACAATACATGAATGTATAAATATACATACATAATACACCTGTGTCCATACAACTTTTCAAACAGAACAGAGATGACTTACAGTTTATTTCAATCATTATATATATATATATATATATATAATCATTATAATAATCAAGCCAGTCACGTATTTGAGAAATAATCTCAAATCCAAAAATGGAAAAAAACTACATGTTCTAACATGACTGACCATGTAGTCGATATTGTGCTTGAGAAAAGGGTCATTGTGAATATTTCTGTACTCATCTCAGCAATAAGAATTAAAAAAATCATAAATTAGACACGTTAAAACTAAAAACTTATTTGGTTTTACATACTATATAAAATTTAAAAATTCCAGAAATTCGGTTAGGAAAACTGAGTTTATAAATTAATATATTTATAAATTTACGTGTACCTAACAAAGAAGTTACATTGGCAAAACAGAAGACATATCTTAGATTTTTGGACGCGCTCCAAAAAGCCCAATTACTAAACAATTCTCGTATACAGGACCTTGGGTCAATGCCTTGAAATCTTTCAAGGTGATTAATAAGCATTCAAGCTCCAGTTTTCTGAAGTTTGCTGAAACTTGCTTTTAGGCGACAGAAACCTGATTTATGTTAAAAAAAGGAATGGTTGTTAATCTTCCTTTGCCTTTGTGACACATATTCTTTCATTACATCATAAAATTTTTGTTCAACTATTCCTTTCAACAAGTTACATCGTTAAGTCTTTTTATTTCAACTATCTTCGAGATTAGTAATTTTATTTTGTTAACTGAGCTTTATTCATTTTATTCTCACTCATTATCAGCGGTTATTCATTACGCAACCAAGTTTCCAGACCCTTGAATTTTTTTTACTATCAATGTTTTTTAATGTTCTTTTATATAAGATATATATATATACAATATTTTATTCAGATTATTAAATGTATTTACACCTTTGCCATACTATACTGATGTATCTATTAAGTGACTTCCAATTAAACTGTTTCATGTTAGTAGTTTAAACCGATTTTGATCATTAGATATGATAGGTTGTAAGTAGCTGATTAGAACCTAACGAAATAAAATGAATTCATTTTATTCTACTCAAACCTTTGTCCTTGCTCTATTTAAAATGATGAAGGGAACTATGTGTATGAAGAAGGTTATTGTTAATGATAGATCGGCACCAGTATTTGACCAATATCACAACAACTTAGATGACCCACAACTATAAATGAATTCAGAAGGAAGATAAGTATTATTTACTGAACAATTTATGAAGATAAATAAATATATAAACACTTTATTTTTATTCATTGTGAGGCTAGTGATTCTTTTTCTAGTGTTTAATGAAAGTGCAAAACCTAGCATTTGCTAGAATTTATTTATTTATTTATTTAGTACTCTATAGAAGAGTATAATTTTTTCCAGGAGATTTCATTTCAATTAACTGAAGGTATCCACAAACATCCTCCAAAAACAACTCACTATAAGGCATCCGAAATTACCGGATGAAAAAAAGCAAATAAAATGAAGTTATGGCTTGAAGTGAAATCTCCAGTAAAAACTACACTCTTGTATGTCGGGTAGAGACAGGTATCTACCTCAGACAATGGATGAATGGTTATGAAAGATCGTGGACCAGCTGAATTTAAACATTAACACCATTAGATACCGGCTCAGTGGTCTTGAGGTTAAGCGCTCGCGCGCGAGACCGAAGGCCCTGGGTTTGAGGCCTGCACGTGGGATCGTGGGTGCGCACTGTTGAGAAGTCCCATACTCGAACGAAACGGTCGTCCCGTGCTTCTAGATCTTCAGTGGTGGTCTAGCTTCAATTGACTCATGATTTCAATAATTGAAATTATTAAAATCTCCACAAAACCCCTTCTGACTTATATATATCGAAAACTGAAATAAACTATAAGGAAGTAATTAAAGGGTCTAATGGTTAAAAGTTATTCATCATAGATATAAACTCAATAACTGTGTGTAAGCTATACATAGAATTCATACATAGATTTACAAGACTAAAATGTCATGTTTAAAGTTTTATTATAACCAGTATTTTACTAAAGACTGTAGGCATATCAGATAAATAATTTCATATCTATTGATCATTAGTCGTGCAGTAATGTCCGATAAACCAATAATGTAATGTTAAACTAAAAACCTATCAGTTATGGAGTACACTATATCTGAAAGAAAAGAAGTTCCCTATCGAAAATAAATTGGAAATTCATTAATCTGTAAATACTATACTGAGTTATCGGCATATTTTATGTCTTCTTCCTTAAGTTTTTATACTCTTAGAGTGAACTGTAACTAGAACATCCTGACATCAGAATACATGAAGACCAGACAACGAAATATTAATGACTAACCAATGAAATTTAGTGCGGTGTTTTTATATTACAGTACCTATCACATAATTTTGTGATAGATTCTGGTCATTAATATAATTTTAAAACTGTGGAGAAACATCTGTTCAATGGCTTCGAGTATTAATTAGTTTGTCTGTGGTTATTTAAAATGTTTCACATATACATGAAGTTTTCAAAATGACTAGTATATTCGATAAGTGACTAAAGTTTCGCCAAATCTCTGACTAATCATAAACATATTAACAATTATAATTATGAAATGAGGATGAAGTTAAAGTCCAATCTCTTTTGGCAATAATTCTAAACATTAACGAATAAAACGAAGTTGAAAAGACAAACATCATCATCAGTATAATGATCATCACAAATAATGACTTTAAAAATTGTTGAAATATGGTTATATGTGCACATCCAATCCCTTCTTCGTCCAAAAAAAACTACATAAATACTTGGAGCGGTTATATTGAAGCGGTTAAATTGTCAAGTGTTAACACCTGTTGGACAGTGAAATGAGAAATGGAGAGGAAGGCAAAATTATTAAGTAACTTCAGATTACATTATGTATCTGTCTACTACCATTATTTATTATGCTTGGATGAGTCATTGCATTATTCAACCATCTTTCAAATATCAATGTCTTATTGGAAATTTGAGATTTTTTTTCTCTAATCCATTCAGTCTATTGAGTAGAATATGTACAAAAAATATGAAATGTTTTTTTCCGAAAAATAAATTAGCCACATTTTCCTCTCCATCTCTAAGAAAAAAGGGAACGAATCCTAAGAATATAAACCTAGTCTATAATGGAAGAAGCATAAGAATAGCTAAATGAAAAGAAGTACTTACAACAACAGCAAAATACGAGTATGAATTATTCTGTAATAGTTTTCTTTTTATCCCACTCATCACATGTCCAGTCTACCCCACCACTTAAGACCATAGCTCCACTCTGTTTGTCAGTAATTATGTGCAAATATTTGAAGTGATTGATTAGCACACATTGGACAAGCCTCTAGTTTAATAATAATAATAATAATAATAATAATAATAATAATAATAATAATAATAATAATAATAATATAGCCTTAGGTAGATAAAATTATATTAGACCGATTTTTCGAAACAGAAACTAATCGAATTTTAATCCCAAAAAGAAAATTCCCTGTATGTTTTAGCATTGTTCCGTCTCAAATCCTTGATTTCATACTAAAGATTTTAAGCAAATCTTATACTAAATATTTATTAATAGGATATATCAGAATGAAATAGTGTGAAATAAGTGCATCACTTGTAATTGGATCGGCTTCCGACTGAAGAGGGAATTAAGAAAAGACTTGGTACGTGCATAGGACATGCATTATGGAAATCACCAAGCTGCATCACGAGGCAAGCACTAACTTGGAATTCCGAAGGGAAACTGAGAAAAAGGAGAACAAAGAACAGATTGCGTCAAGAATTGGAAGCAGACTTGAAAAGGATAAATAGTAACTGAAAAGAACTGGAAATGATCATCCAGGATAGAGTTGGATGATAAGTGCTGGTGGGCTGCCTATGCTTCTCCACGAGAGGTAACAGGCGTAAGTAAATAAGTTGTAATTGGGAAGCAGTAGTTTAACAAAGGTTTTAAGTCATTGACACTATCTGATCACAGTTCCTAATCCTGATAAACTTACTTAGGTCTTGGGCAGCCAAAAAGGATAGACAATTCTTATGCAGAAAAATGTGATCAAATACCGTTTACGTGAACTAGTTAGAGACTTACATCAAGTTTATTTATAGAACTCAAAATAGATTTCGAAATTTGATTATTTCTCTGAATGATCCGGCTCAATAGTGTATTATGTATGAGAGATTTGTGACGATTGTAGTATTTTTACAGTTAAAGTCGCAAGTTAATCTAAGCTACGGTTGAATGCCGATCCAGTGGTCTAAAGAGTAGGCGTTCGCGCGCAACACTGAAAGTTCTGAGTTGGAGTCCCGGGCGTGGGGTAGTAGATACTCACACTTGTGGACTCCCATACTAGGACGAAACGGCAGTTCAATGCTCCCAGGTTTTCAGTAGTAGTTTAGCTTAGATCGACTCGTGATTTCAACTATGAAGAGTGAATTGTACGTTTAAATTTGTATTATTCCAAGCAACAGATGGATATTTCCACTTATACTCACCAGGTAGACGTATTTCCAACATGAAAGAGAACTTTTAAAAAACAAATTTCGCGTTATAAAACAATTCATTGATTTCATACAATTAGACTGGTAGAAATTCAGTAGTAAATTGGATTAGACACTATGACAATTGATATGTATATATATAACTTCGACTATTATGAAATCGGCCATAATACAACTTCACTGATAAAAAGTTTGTTCGTAAAAGTGAACGATGATGACTGGGATTACTGACAAACTGTTAATTTCAAGGTCCAAAGAATATCTCACTGGTAATTGTTCATATCTATTTCAACTAGATCTTTTTATTCATCGCCTATGAATATACCCAATAAGAAAATGATTAAGGATGTAACATAAAGAAGAATTTGATAGTGATTTATAATTTCCAGACAAAACTCTTGTGAGAATTACCATACACCATTTTTGGAATATTGATCATTGTTCTCCTAAAATTCATCAGTAGGGGTACACCAATTAAAGCATAATCGTCTAAATGTCAACCCGAAAGAATGAGCAATTTAGTCGATTCCATGATTTTATCTTTTCAGTTCCAATTTAATCTCTGAAATATGAAGACTATTTGTGTGAAATGGCTTGTGATATTAGTTGTGACCCTAAACCAAAATGGATGAAACAGGAGTCGAATCTGAAACCAATAGACCAAAATCCTCTTAGTTTTCTCAGATAAATTTTATTGTAAATTAACTTAAAATCAAAAATCATTAAAGACCAGTAAGTTAATTCATTCTATTTTGAATAGCTTAACTTCAACGGTTTAATTTTCAATTATTTTCCATTTGATATCAACTCGTGGTGAAAATCCTTTTTAATATGAATTTTTTTAAAAAATGAAATAAGATTAAATCATTAAGGAGGTGTTATTAATACGAGAGAAGAGACAGTGATAAATACAGTGATATACTAGACCTCATTTATTTGCATAATTGAAGTTCATTGAGTTGTTAATAGGTATTCATATTAGCTTGGATAGATATTGTTGTTAGCTCAAGAGGAATGTAATGAAATGTATACATTCAAAAATTCAAAACACACAAGAACAAGAGTAAATCTAAACCGACGATTCAATATGCCTACAGGATTTACTCAAAATATATCATGTAAAACAGATATATATATGAATGACTGCTCAAATGTGTAATCCAGATAGTATGACAATCGAGATTAGAAAAGGAAATAATAATTTTTTTAAAGTACAACACAACATTTAATATCGTTAGAATAAATTATTTAACATTAGCGAATGGTGAATGTATTAAGTACGAATTGATGATTGTAAAAAATAGGAAAATTACCTAGTTTTTTTTAAGAATCAATCAAGTATTCTTTATTCGAATTATTTGAAATATCATTTAGATAGTTAATACTATTCAAAAAACCTAGATGTAATTTTACAGTTTGCTAGTTCAAGGGTATATTGTTTGTGAACCCATATTACAGTGACACGTTTTGGAAGCTAGAGATTTTGACAGAACTCACCTACTTAAAATCAAATTTGATGAAGCTGGATTTGAGCATGTGACTCATTTATTTAAAAGTCGTGTGCTTTTACCTGATAGTCACCTTTAAATAGTGCTAATTTGAGGAGAAAAATCGAATTTGTTTGTATTAAGACCGAGTAAAACGGGTGAAAACGTGGAATCTTGAAACATTCCCTTGGAATTCAGTATATATATCTATATATACAATGTGTGTTCATTAAAAAATTGGTTTATAAAACCTTGATACTGTCCTAATTCGGAACTCTTGTTTGATTTATTAACCACCGTAATTTTTTCTACCGTTTATATATATAATACTCATTAAGATTCAATGATTTTTCATTCTTTAGTCCTAAGATTAGAAATTAATCTTAAGTAAATTCATTCCCCTTGAGAGTTTTTTTCACAAACGAAACAAAATCAGATGTATGTAAATGCGAATCATCCATTCTCAAGTGTATTGTAATTCTAAAAATATTTAATTGTTTAAAATAATAATATAACTGTTGATGCATTATTCAGTAAATCGATGTTTTGTGTTTTACATTCGATCATTAATATTTGATTACTAGAGAAGAACAACAATAAAACTTCTTTTCCCTATTTTACACTTTTTGAATGATAATAAATCTGCCTTGTCCAGGACAAAATTCGATGAGGAATCCTGGTGGGAGGCCTATGATTAGATCATCTAGGTACTTCATTACTACATGCTCACTGTTGCGAGATCCCTAAACAGTATTACATACAACTGTTTATCAGTAAACGTTAGTAGTGTTCATTTACTAATCCACAAACAGTTCAAACTATGAATTTTCGTGTTATACAGTCAGAGACTTTTTATCTCTTTAATATAAAATGAAAAGTTTTGACGCATGAAGCCAATGATTCTAAATCATCAGCCAACTACACTATATTACATTAAAATTAGGAATCATAAACTGAAATTTGTTCGTATTTCATTCAAGTGTTCTAGTAGACACTTGAACTACATTAAAAAATGCGAATTTTTATTCGAAAAGTAAAACTTTATTTCGTCGATTGATTTTTTGCAAAAACATAACCATTTACAATGTTTGTGAATAACAAGACTCATTCTGTGCTTGTATGTTTGTAAAATAGAGAGATCCATACTTTACATTTTTCTGACGTGTACATGAATGGTACTTTGTATTAAATAATGTTTCCTGTAGTGATTATGACATTTTCAGATTCCATACATTTAAACACGATTTAATTCATTTGTATATGTGTTGGGTATGTATGTGTGTAGGTGATTATAGATCACAAAACGATTTCATATCTATCATAAGTAATCACAATGATAAGATGACGTTAATCAATATGTCATATGTTATGTGTGTACACCAGTGAAGGTCTGATTTAACCAACTGAACTTGACATTAGTTCACTAAAACAGGTGTGGTTTTTTAAAATAAAAATACTTGAAGTTTAAAATTTCCTCAAGAATTTATAACACCTGTTAAATCATCGTCAACTATACATTTAAGACTGACATAAGAGATAAGGAACAACAGGCTACCAAATTGTACAACACACCTGTTTCGTTATAATTCATCTAATCAAATATGTTCATCCTCGAACACAATTCAAGTATTTCTAGGCCTCAGGACAACTACGTTAACATTTTTCTGTGTCCAAGTTACATTTATTTAATATCAGTTATGATCAGTCAGTAAAATCCTTCACCTGTGTTGATTCTGTACAGAAGATAATAATAACACATTTGAGAGGGCTTCCAAACTATTTTTTAGTTAGAAAATTGTTGACACACCACCTAAATGAGTTGCTATACATTTACTGTCTATCAATCCTTAGGTATATAAATAGAAAGTTTCTTTAAGATCGATTATCTGAGGTTACTAGTGAGTCTGTATATGGTTCCTACAAAAATTCAGTCAGAAAGTGAATAACATATAACACATGTGAATCCACACATTATTATATATATTATCATTGTATTCTAAAAATTTTCAGTTGCATGCACACATGGGTTTCTGTTAGGTCAGAATTTTTTTCTAAAACACTAACTAGAACTAAAACTGAACCAGATACATCAGATTTCCAGTTACTATTGAGATAACTTTCAATACAAAATTTCATCAGCCAGTAAACCACGTAAATTTAAGGAGTGATGTAGAGAAATATATCCCAAATTCAAAACTTATGAGCAATACACACCTGTGAATTAGTGAGGAAATGAACCTATTAGCTTCAAATGTCATAGAAAGTGTAAAGTTCAGCGATCATTACTACCTTACTTCCAGCTTTATTAGTTTTAAGGTCACGAATTAGAGATTTTAGAAATCCATTTCTGATGTGTCATTAATGAAACTCCTATATTTCGTATTTAGTTTTTATCATAAAGTGATGTTACATGTGAACAGATTAATCATGAGAATAACTGAACATTCGTTCATGAATTCCGATTCATATTTCCAAAATATTTTCTGAAAATATTATATCAAAAATAAAGTTCTGGAAAATGGTTACAGCAAAAACCGTCACTGAACAGATTCCAGAAACTTTCAAATCCTAGCATGGTCTTGGATTATTTGAACTAAATTCATTGTCCATATTATACCGAAGTATTCAAGATAACTTGATCACAATATCCAGATTATTTATTCGTGATATCATGGGCAATATGTCAGCATTTGTCGTCTGTTTAAGGACGAAAAGCTAATGAGCATGCATAAAAAGGGGGAAAACTTTATATACACATTTAGTCAGTTGAGTTAAATTCCTTCATTAGGACTAATACATGTCATCGAAACTTCTATGTTGACTGGTCAAAAATATGATAAAAGAAGTCATTTCACTTAATAGATTTATCTGGATTTGATTGACCTTTATAGTGTGGACTACTATCACTTATTACTTGGTAATTAAAGTATGAATCAAAAATCAAGGTTGATTGAAACTTTGTTATCATATCACATGTTATACCAATTAATTCAAAGTTCAGGCATTCTATAGGAAGTTGACAAACATTAGTCGGTGAGCTGTGAACTATGGAATCCATCTATACTGAGACATATCAGAAATATCATTATCTCCTTGATGTGTTTTATTCGCTTTTGACGTTACAGCTAAACTTCAATTAATACTCCTTTCACGTGCTTCCAACAATGTTTTTTTTAAATTTGGGAGTCTTTTTGTCAATTCAAACTTCACAGATTGAAATCATGAGTCAATTAAAGCCAGACCACCATGGAAAACCTGGAAGCACTGGACGATCGTTTCGTCCTAGTATGGGACTCCTCAGCAATGCGAATCCACGATCCCGCACCCCTCGAGATTCGAACCCAGGATCTGTGAAATTTCTAAAAATCTCCACAAACCCCTTATGATAATTCAAACTTCATCATCCAATACATTTTTCAAATGAATTTTTTTTGTGGGTTAACTTCAGGCTAGGATGAGCATGTGAAATTTTGTTTATGTTCACTTTAAAGTATTTCCAACTATATCACATTGACCATAAGTGCACGCTCGCTTTAATTATTAATCTGTATAATGTTTATCATAAGATATTTCTTCCAATCATTGTAATTAAGTTAAGCAACATTCCTTACTCTACAATTAATTCACTTATAGAGTGATAGATTGAACGACTAGCTTTTTTACAACCAATGAATATAAACAAATTGAATTATATTTGAGTCACTTCTTACCTCTGTATATTATTGAAGAAAATTATCGGTTGAAATTTGTTCCTCCACCTCCTGAATAAACTTAACCAAAATTAAACTCGATTAGTCATAATTAAGTTTAGACTCAAAATGAATTACCCACTAATGTTCGGTCATATATAAACTAATGTTTTATTAAATAAAATCTTGGGTTTTGTGTAACCGAATCAATATTTATTTTCATTCAAGGTAATCTAATTTGATAATGTTTATCAACTCGAATATGAAGCATGTTATCGTAAAAGTTGAAAGTCATCATAGTAACGTAACAGTTAATTTTGAAACGTTAAGTGTTACGGTTATAAGTTTATTAAATTATTATAGGTAATGAAAATACTAAATAAACTCTTATGGAAAAGCGTATCGGTCATCTAAGGATTTGATTTCTATGAAACAAGAGCAATAAAGCAAGTATGTGTGTGGTACGTAAAAATACAACGAGGCGACCTACAGAACTAGACAAATATCTATTAATACAACTATGTAGCTCTAACAAATGACACTAAACTGATGCATGATGTTTCCCCGAATAACTCAATAAATTCTATCTCTTTGCAACTTATTTATCACTAATTACATGCTGACATGATCACGTTTCTTTAATTTGAAGATAGTTATTGTCACTCACTGACTGATATCATCTGGAAATATAAAGGAAAAAACCTGAAAGTAATCAGCAGGCACACTGTAGCAGTTTAAGAACTCCCGCCCAGTAGCTCATATCAGTCAACAATTAGGATATTATAGACTAGTAAGAAAATCATAGCAGGAAATTCAGAATCTGCATTTTAAATGTAAACTTTAGCCGTTATCCAACATAATAATGAGTATCAAAATGGAGAGTAAAAAGTATTTTCACAGTTTAATTACAAACTGTTCTTAACCTGGTATACAGAATATTTAAAAAGGCCGTATTTTAACGTTCATTTTTAGATGAGTTTGAGTCTGGTCTGAAGATCTGCTTGAATTGATGGGGTAAGTGTGAAGATAAGTGTTTCTGAGAGCGTATCAGGGGGAAAAGTGAACTGATGTTTCAGTAATCATATAAGATACTTTTATGGGAGCAATCTACAACAATTAGATACATAGGACAACAGTGATTTAAAGATGATTCGTATAACAGAAACCGGAGGATGGTTGAGAATGTCAATGTTGTTATGAGATCTTACATGAAGGCAGTGTAAGCTCCGTGATGGAACGATCTGGTGCAAACGAGGTATACAATTTTTAAAAAAAAGACCAAAATGAATACTTACTGCCTTGAGGAAATGTATGACAGGAACATTTCGAACACAAATCGGTGTGACTGGTCAGTTTTACATGGTATAATTATATCTTACTTTAGACATTACTAAACTAAATACATGGTTTTATTATTTTAAACATTAAACAAAATTATCATAAGAATTACAATCGCATATTATAAAGTGTTATTCAATATTATAATAGTTTTTAGGCACCAGTCATAAACATTCCATTCCGATAGTATAATTAATTGTAGACCAGTGACTTTGAGCATAATTGTCAAGGTTCTAGGAATAAGACAGTTATAATTGCTGTCAACAGATAAATGTCATAGAATATAGCTTGCTGGACAAAACCCATTATCTAATAATAATTCAACGATTATCTAACTGAAATAAGTGTTGTATAAAACTCATTGGAACGGTAGAATATTTTTAGTTGAAGTTAGATTGCTCATGAAATATGCAAAGACTGATTCAGTTTATCTTATCTTCTGTTCAGCTTAAAATTTATTCCCATAAACTTTTTTATTTACATCTACCTTAATTCATTAGTTTTCCCACTTTTTTCCCTATTGAAATGTATTTCATCTTCACACCTTCTTTGAGATCCATTCATCTGACTGACAAGAATTATTATTATTATTATTATTATTATTATTATTATCATTATTATTATTATTATTATTACCTTCAAACATATATTCAGGTGTTTTCATGCTTTACACATTTGCTCTCACACAAACACACAGAGTAGATAAATACGTAGTACAGACTACTAGTATTTTGGGTATTGTTGCATCATGGTTACATAGATCAGTTGTTATGTGATAGTTTAGGTAAAAGGAAAACCAAGGGTAAGGAAGGGGGAAAACGAAAGTGAACATAAAAATAATTTACTAGTAAAGCATAATTTTGTTAGCTCTGACAATTTTAGTTTATTTTCTGTTTTAGTTGTTGTTAAGACGGGAATTTTATACATCTACATGCAGCTGTATAATTCTTTATCATTGTGCACGCATATAGACATGAAAAAATGAATACTTATTTTGCCCGATTAAAAATGTGATCCGGTATAGTGGTCAAATTAAGCCTGGGATCCAATAATCCTGACCAACAGCTGGTGCAATTATCATTTTTGCCATTACTGTTATTTATGTTTAGTTACCAAATAGACAAGGGTAATGAAGTTAGAGTGAAAGAGTGAGAAAGAGAAAGGGATATACTGTGCGTAAGTGACTAGTGAGAAAACAGAGTGAAGGAAACAAGGAGCATAGTTTCAATACTCTACTTAAACAACTACATCATTGTGATACTTTTTTATTCTGCTTAATTTATCCTTCAACATCAACATCATCATCATAATAATAATAATCATTTTCATCACCATACAAACACACGTGTCGAAATTCACAACATGTGATCAAGTCTTTACTAATTTTCTCATTGTAAAACAAAATTGGACAAGAAAAGAAATATTTATATCCACGTTGATGTGATAAGAAAAAAATATTTTATTTCTTTTCAAAATTTACACCTTTTTTCCCAAGAGGTAATGTCCTTTTCTGTATTCACCAAAAAAATATAGAGATGGGGGATGGGGACGGAGAAAAGACGAGAACTAAGACTGGCGTGAGAAAGTCCTCGAAATCGACCACACCTGTATGACAACATAACTATCACTTCATTATGTTTTTTTTAAGGTGATGTAGTAGTAATAGTAGTTATAGTAGTTAATATTGCAATGGTAAGAGTATTATTCACAATGTTTTCAGTTAATATGATACAAACATATGTCATTTTGATAGGATGAATTTAGCCTATCAAAGCCACTTTTCATGGTATACCAAGGCTATTTCAATACATTTTAAAGAATATTACATATTAGTGATCGAGCTAGATCTTTATCCTATGTTGAATTTTTAGACTTTCAAAAACCTACAATTACATATCAGTGAATTAATTCTCATAATCTGAATTTGTTCACCTGAATAAATTTTGTACAGTTTCAATAGTATCAACTGTTTCGTTTATTGAACAAACTAATTGTGAAAATGTATTATAAATGCATTATGAATAAAGTATCAATTGGAAAAATGTACTTCTTTAATATCACAAAATTTATATAAATATTCATTCTTATAGAAAACTACAGTGAAAAACAGAGCAACGAAATATAATAACTGATTACTAAAGATTGATTGGTCTGCGATTAGAAGCAGGATGACCTTGGACAATTTTATGGGGTGATGGAGATTGTTGAGTTTTAATTAATGTCATGAGTAGATGAATGTTAAACGACCATTGAAAACCTAGAAGCACTGGACGACCGTTTCGTCCTAGTGTGGAACTCCTCAGCAGTGCGCATCCACAACCCCGCACGCGTGACTCAAACACAGACCTTCGTTCTCGCGGGTCAACTCTTAAACTCTAGACCACTGAGCCGGGATCCAACAGTGTTAGTTCAACCGTGTCTTTTATAGAGGCAGCTAGTCGCTGAAGACAATGGTGGATGGACATTAACACAGTTGAGCGTTCACTCGCGAGATCGAAGGTCCTGTGTTCGAGTCACGCGTGCGGGATCGAGGATATGCACTGCTGAGGAGTCCCACAATAGGACAGAACGGTCGTCCACTGCTTCCAGGTTTTCCATTGTGGTCTAGCTTCAATTGACTCATGATCTCAACTACTGAAATTACTATAATATCCACAAAAACCCCTCCTGTTATTAATCTCTTATATCCTTAAAATGACTGATACGAAGTGAACACGATTTACGAGGACTTTTTTCAGTGATTCATCACTGATTCACCAAAAAAGCTATTTTATATTGATTTTGTGTAGTAGTTAAATTTTTTAAGCGACAAAGTAAACACTAACAATTTTTATATACATAATGAACAACTTGAAACAGAAACTTGTCGATGTTCAATAAATGAATTCTTTTCAAATAAATGATAGTTTAATTGCAAGTGTATCAGTCATTGTAATGTTCATGATGAGAAGCATATTACAACGATAACAACAAGACATTATTTTTTTCTTTTCTTTTCAATTGGTTTCTGATACATATACGACTTACTACAATAAACTAATACTAATGGAGTAGTGGTGTGACATAATAATGATATAATTTCAAAACGATCATAAAAATGATATCAAATGATTGATTGAGTAATTCGAAGAAGGAGAATTATAATAATCCAAGTAATTATTCATAAGAATTTAAAGCAGCTAAAACAAATTTTTATTGTAATGACCGAAAAAGAGAGAGGGGTTGTACAAACTCTTTTGGAGTAAAGAGGTTGGGCTTCTGCATGTGGATTGCGGTAACTTCGGTGGTGTGCAAAAGACGAACTTATAAATCATGTGGGACATTTAATGTGATATCGTGGATCACTTTAAAAGCTTTATTCTAGTCAAACTGATATTCTGTGTCCAGCTAGTGAGCAAGAATAAATATTCTAGACACTCCTACCTGTACTTTGCTGATCTAAGATGAATGGTATTCTGCTAAACAATGACGAACTTTTCGAACCATGTGTCCTATGTTAACACCTCCACAGAAATTGTTGGATTGACAAATGCACGTGCATTTGGTGAATGTAGGAAGTCTGGTTTTATTGGCGGTTCTCATTATCGGACGATTATAGAGAACCGCACTCAGTTTGGCCCCGGTGAGTATTTTCTCTAATCTTAGTGTTATTATTTCGTCGGTCGAGTCATTTAGCTACTGTAACTTCAAGAAGAGTAGCTATTGTTACCTTTCGTTTCATTTTCGTTTCACTTATGTGTTTGCTGATGAATTAAGTTGGTTATCCATTTCTACTAAGAACGTTGAGACTATTATTAATTCATCTTCAACAAATCGTTAGAGTAAATCATCTAGGCATAGTCAGTTGGAATTTCTTTTGGGATTTTGATTGGTACAGAACCATAGAAATGAATAGATTATCGGGTTATGGATTTTCTACGTATCCTTCTATTTGCTGTTTGATCTAATCTTCTTGTTAGTCAGGCATCTGGGAATGATACGCTGTTGCTCCGTTCTCCCTAAAGCGTAGTAGGTGGGTGGATATTATTAACTTTAGAGGATAAATTAACCTTTTCATTTTGATTTTAAAGTACTATGAAAGTACCAGCTATGAAGTGATAATATGTTGCTTGCTGAATGACTGTGCTTTTAAGCGATCTATTTTCCAGTTTTGTTTTCTTTTACCCGAAAATTACTTATAAAGATATTCATCCACTGTAAAGATTGAAAATTTAAGACAGCTGTTAATTATCGTTTGTTCGTTTCCAGTTACAATGAACAGATGTAACAAAACATGGATATTAGTGCATTAGTACTTATAATTGTAGCAGAAGAAGGAGTAATTTACAACCTCAATGACAGTAATAACAATAATATATTCTTTGTTTGGAGTATAAGTGTACACTTATGGTAGAAAATTCTATGATAAAGTTGACCATATGGTACACAGTCACTCTGTTCATTTAGATTATACCAAAACATTCCAACTTAGTCTGTAAAATATGATTACCATCATAGTTTTCTGGCGATAATAACAATGTTGCTGATAATAAACGATACCATAATTTTAAATGAGGTTGGAAGCAATAACAACACTAATTTGTAGTAAGATTTGCAATATCCCCCACCACTCAGTAGAATTTAATTACAACGACTACTGTATATACAATGGTTTTAAAAAATCAGTCTATTTGGTGACAAACCAATACCAATAAAACAGTTACGTTCACAATTTATTCATGCGACAGATAGTCAAATTTTATTTGAATAAGCTACAAAAAAACAGAATCATTATGCTACAAAAATGAAAGCCGTTATTTATGTACAGAATATTTAAGGGAATCAACGTGACTATACGCAAATTCTCAGTTAATGGATAGATAATCATGAATGAAAATAACAGTTACAAGATAGTTAATGATTATTCACTTCAGAATGTAATAACAACTACCGTCAATAACGTTAACAATGGTTGTCAATGGTTGCAGAAGTTGGGTGGCATAGCATAAACTATACTTTCATTATATCATTTAGTAAGTTTTATTCCACGAATTTATTCTTTCTTCCCTGATCTTCTTAAACCTTAGTTTACCATTAATTATATTCAGCCTGCTAATTTGGTCTCTTTATGGGGATTTGGTATGGCAGATTGGACAGATTCTCATTTATACTAAGTCCTTCATTTCCTCTGATTGAATTACCGCCCGGACGAACTAATGGATGACTAACTGACACTACTAATGCTGCTCCTCATGTTATTATTAATGCAGTTTAATGTTCAATACTTTATACAGTAATCATATTGTCAATATTTGTTCAAACTGATTAAACCCGAATAGTTCATTTGTCGATTCCCCTACCTCTAGATTTGTATAAGTTTATTTTACAACTATTCTATGATTTCCTTCATTTTCAGTAGGTAAGATCACTTTTTATTACTTCGATAAATATCTACTTGAGGCCCACTTAAAAATAATTATTTCTAACAATACATTATGTAAGGAATTGATATCATATGAAAACAAATCTGCGTAATGCTAGCGTTATGACCTTTCAGTAATTCAGTGCTATCCAGCTGACATCAGCTCTTCGACTAATAACTGAAACACAAAAGTGTAATAGACTCACGCTACATAATCAAATTCAACAATCAGTATTAATGAATTAATTCAGTTAAATCTTTATTGAATATGTGACAACACTGGATAAATTTCCTTTTAGAAAATCTCATCTTCAAAAAAGTAATTGAAGAGTATATATATTTAGCTGATGACTACTGTGGATGATTGTTAATAATCCCGGCAAATCTTGAAAATTAGCATGCATTGTGTGTCATTTCTACCTAGATTGAATGATCAAATATATAAATCTCTAACAATCTTAATATTTTTAGTGGAAAATTTCAAAACATCAAACTCATTTGCAAATGTATAGGTATGCTTTAGTTTTTTTTAATAACTTTAAAGTATAAGGCTCCAGTTGTATAATCATTGACTTTTTAAGGTGCTGGAGAAGATTTGTAGCTCTGGAGGGTGATTTCGGTGAAGTTTCGTCCTCTTAGTTGGATGATGTGGTTGTTGAACTTTCGCCGTTCTTCTGAACGACATTACCAGCCCAAACTTCAGGTAGAAGTGAAGTGTTTAAATTTCTCCACATATGATTCGTAGCTTGTCCTATCGACCTCGATCTTCATCGGTTATTGTTAATCTTCAATCTGTCATTGTCTACTTCTTTATTGTTAGATAGTCAAGAATTAGGGAAGTTTGCAATTCATTTGGGAAATGTGTATCTCAAGTGTTCACTAGTCAGTTTCGATGACTTTCATTAGTGACAACTAATTTATCAACTTATTATTAAGCCACTTAAAGTGTTTAAAGTTGAAATTAACTATTCACACGACAATCAGAACAAAATTAGATGAAAAAAAAATAAAATTTTAAAATAATCCTTTGATAATAAGTAGTCATTATCACCTATTAAATATTTCGATTAATATTTAGTTATTCCCCCACTTAAAGGTTATTATTATTATTATTATTATTATTATTATTATTATTATACCCCATACTGAAATTTGTACGTTCTTGTTTAATGCCACAAACAGATGTAAGCACAGCAGTTGATCTCGTGATCATCTCCCCTATGTTTAACATTCCTTGAAATATTTTTTCTGAGAACATCTGTTTATAGTTATGGAAAAGTATTTTGACTGTTGAAATAATTGTTGGAATGTTAAAATTGAAAGGTTTGTGCTGAGGTCGACACCAGTTGGGAAGTTACTGGCCATCATAACAACGAGTAACGCGATTTCGTTAGGGACTAATGACACAACTTCTAAATCTTACCCTAAACCATCAACTTAGGATTCGCTAATCTACATTTTTAAATTTAAAAATTTACGACAGAGTAACAACATAATGCTAATCAATAATGGTAATGACTTCTGAGAAGAGTCAAAAAAGATTATGTTTTGAAATTTTGGTATTTATTCCTTTGATAAACTTGTTTATATGCCTTTGATAAGCTAGTTTATATACCTTTGATTTAGTGGTACTTCTATACAGCTTCATGTAGTTTTACCCTTCATTTTACCATGATTTTTTACTTGGTTAACTACTAGTCAGTTTAAATATTAAATAACAGCTGCAACCCACTCAACCAACCTCTTGTTTTTCTGACTGGATATTTGAGAAGGTAAGAATATGAATAATTATATAAATAATATGGAACGAATGCAGTAACAGAACCCGTATCCATAGTATACGTAATTTGACGAACGGATAGCTGTTTGTGTATTTGTGATAATTCATGTTGTAACCGATTACTGTCTAATAAGTTTAATTATGACGATTAAAACTGCGCATGAAATAATGACACTATAAATACTGTATGAAAAACAGTGATTATTCATAATTTTTCAATCATTTAAACAAATGCATATTTAAGAAATATTCAGTTTCAGCTGACAAGTGAATGAACAAAATTAAGGAATAAACTCAAGTTAATTTACATGTTCATGCAGTGGACGACCCTTAGCTCAAGGTTCTCATCGGTGAACAAATAAATTTATCTTCAGTATTATACTACATAGTTTCTCTATACCACAGATACCTGGATAAATATTTCGTTCTACCTACACAAGTTTTATAAATGTATTGACTGGAATTTGTAATGGACAGAGTAGATTTGTAACTAAATGAAAAGAATCAAACCAAACAAATTGCAACACAATTGGACTAGAACACAAATTCAAATAGATATATTACTGAATAATAAACAATGTTATCTACTCCGAACTGTTGGTCGTATTCTATTGACCAAGTTACAATATAGCTATCAATTTAAACGATTTACCGTCATAGCGTATTGTTTTTATTTATCTACTTATTTAGATCTCTACTAAGGACTAAATCGCTGGATGTTGATCACTACCCACAAATAGATCAGTGTAAACATCCTAGTTTTGCAAGATGTCATTTGAGACCACAGTAACTCGATGTTAATATCCCTTACATTGGATATTTGAAAGACACGGATTCCGTCCTCTTTGGTACTCCCAGTTCTTTCGAAATTGAATATATGCCTTGGTATATAAAGTATTAGCTAATATATATCCACAAGGCCCCTTGTTTCAAACTATCCTAACATAAAATGAATTCTAATAATCAAACTTTACTAATATATGTGGTTAGTAGCCAATTAAGAAACTTCTAATCCATAGTCATAAACTGCCAAAATATCTGTCTGATTGTGAGGAAAACTGCCTTCAATTCATAAAAATGATTTTCGCAATACTCATAGTTCACTACTCGGTGCTAAGCCAAACGTATTAAATATTAAATAAGTTAGCATTTGGTTTCGGTTAATTGGCCTCTTAATTATAGATGACCTGTGTTGTTGGGTTATAATTGACTGTACAGAATGATATATTCAAGGTCGTCTGAAAATGACTAAAAGATAGACTGAATATGAGCATTCTAACACTAGCTGTGTTAGAATCTCACCAATAAAAGCGTTTAACACTTTATTTTGGCATTAGTTTAAAACACTCGGGACGAATTGTGAATACGATTTTCCCTAGACTATGCTTAAAAGTGTCAGATGTGAATACTCTGCCAAAAAACGTATACACAGTCATGTAGATTGGTCAGATCACTTTACCATAAAATTTCATCTAGACACCACTGTTAATAAATATTATTCGATGGGCTCGCCTAGGCTTGATAAAAAACTAAGTTTAAAATTGATATGAATCGTAGTTTGTACGTTGTCTAGAGCAAAATTTTAATTTCATGACTCATAATGGATTTTGGTTTTATCGAACAGTCTGTCATTTAAGATGTAATAAGGTTGAAGGATTATGATAAACGAAAAGTACTCGTTAATACAAAATATGTATTTCGGGAGAATTAGAGATAGGTAAATTCAAAACATGCATATCAAATAGAAGATAATGACGTAAATCCTAATTATAACTAGATCAAACAAATGTATATAAACAGGCAAACATTTATTGTTCACC
Organism: Schistosoma haematobium; assembly: GCF_000699445.3. NCBI lineage: Eukaryota > Metazoa > Platyhelminthes > Trematoda > Strigeidida > Schistosomatidae > Schistosoma > Schistosoma haematobium. Next base: position 42,959,691 of record NC_067195.1, read on the forward strand.
AGTAGTTGTTTGTAGGTGGAGTGAAAGAAGAGTCTTGTCATGTAATATAAAACTGGATGATGAATGCAACATGAATAGTACTAAATTGAAGTTATGATCAATTGTTATGAGTAAACACGTATGCATTTGCTTATGATGTGGTCTGGATAAAAAGTGATTATAATGCTGACCAGCACTGGTAATTAAGAGGTACGAACAACACAATATAGCAGACATTTTATTAAAAATAAAGAGACAACACTCTTCTTTACAGTACAATATCAATACTAAGTGCACAACACAAAATAATTTAGATAGAAGAACATTAGGACGAGTAATTTTATCTTCGATGTTAACTGAACATGTTGTAGTGACTCACATTTACCACGAGAACACGACTGGTTTAATAAAAACGCTTATTATTATAACCAAGTGTACCAGTGACTGTTTTAATGTGCTTTTGTTTGACTGTGCTAATGACAGCTATTTTGTGCTTCCATTCTTATACTTACACTTTGATTGTAACTTCGCGCGAATTCGGTTATCTTCTGTAACCAAGGTTGTATCCTGGCACGATCTCGGTATCCTTTCGATGCCACGAGATCGCCAGCTAATAAACCTCGACTTGGTCCATTAATTGCCTTCTGATATTTGGCTTCTCGGGGATTTTTATGGATCTACTTGGTTACGTCCAACCTTCGCCTTCTGATTTATTTGGCACGTGTTTCTTGGTAGCGGTATTCATAGTTAACCTCAACTCGACACCACGCTACAATGTAATGTATTCGTAATAATGAGACATTTAATAGACTAGTAGCATAAATGCACACTTAGAAAACACTCAAATTCCATAAAGTATCAGAGAGTTGTCTCGTCTTATTTCGATACTTCGAAGTATACTACACATTGAAAATCATCAATCTTTACAATGAACACAATAAACTTAAGACATTCATTAAAGACTCAACTGGTCCGTATTTTTTCAATCCACTTTAGAATAGTTTGTTAAAAGGAGGCAAATGTTTTACACAAATTGTAGCAGCTAATATGGTTCTATTAATATTATATTCATCTATCTAATATAAAGATGTACTTGATTGCTGTGTTTGAAATATTATCTTATAACCTTGGTACAAGCAACACAATAACAGGACGAAGCTAGGCTATTCTTCTGAGGTCCTGCCCTGCTAATTAGAGGAAGAAGACCGAGTCAACGGGAAAAGATATAATTCTATAAGTAGCCTGGAAGAACGAATAACAAGCACTGAACTCATGAGTAATACATACAACACAAAAATGTCTTTTTCTTAAATATACGCTCCACGGTATAATCTTCTGGACACTTCTTGTTACCTTATCTTATAATTTTTATAAATGTTATCTCACTATCTATATTGTTCTGATCGTTGACCTATTTCCGATTATGTAACATTGATTCAAGCCTTTATTATTCTTATAAAAACTAGTACACTTGTCATCACACTATCAATTTGTACTTTTCACTTATCATGTATATTAGAGTAAAGCCTGATGACGATCTAATTGAAAACGATTGTTCGCTTATATGTGTTGTTCTAATTTTCACAATGGAAATCTTTAATATTATGTAATTTCCATTGTTATCATTGACTCATAAACTACCTTGATTGGTTTAATAATTTCGTATATTAAAGGACTAGTATTTGAACGAAGAATATTCTTTTCGATAAATTCTTATCAGGTTCTACAGTTATATATCCAAATTAATAATCCGAAAAAATGGCCAGGTTAAGGGCAAAATACATCGTTTAGAGCATGTGAATTTAGGATTGTGATAAACAAAATACAATAAAATTGTTAATGTTAATATGACTCATATAGAGTGTTAACTTGAATCTGCGTATATATTAAGTGAAATTTTAAGATCCATGATCAGAATAAATATGGGTCAAATAGGGTGAGAGAGAAATAATGGTGCAATTACAATTCGATCAAATAAGTAAGACGTAATACGGAGGGATGAATGCGAAGTGAATGAATCATGTATAGGGGAGATTAATGATGTTTAACCAATAATAATAATAATAATAATAATAATAATAATAATAATAATAATAATAATAATACAAAGATTTATGAAAAAAGATAACAGAGACAATTACAATTGACTGCGGAAGGTAGTAGTCAAATTAGATCATTCAATAGTTAAGATTACGATTGATTAATTGGCGCTGATATTAGCCAGGGGAGGAGGAGTGGTTAGAAATATTTCTTCTGTACGCATAGCTCCGGTTTCTTCATCCCGATGGCTACTGCTTCAGCCGTTTGAAGGACTTTAAGTCAGACTAGTTTTGGCAAAAATTACTGACCTTATAATTAATTGAAAAAGATTGGTTTATACTGGCACTGTGACCGGTTTGTACTAAATGGGCCAATATTGAACCGTTCACTTTCTTTATCAAACCTTTGTTTACCCACGCTGGAAAGTGTTCACGAGCACGAAAATGTGAATTCCTAGAACTTCGACCAATATAACTCGCTCCACAGGAGCAGTCGAACTGATAAATACAAAATGAGGTGGTCATTCTAGGTAATTCATCTTTGAGCCTCGGTGTAAATATTGAGCGCGTAGAAAATACTAATCGTAGTTCTCCGGCGTTAAAAGATTTTTGTATTTCCCTAAGTAATCTCTGAATTAATATTTCACTAGCCGCATCCTGAATCCACCGAACATCGAAGCAGCACACATAGATCTTCCTATAGATGTCAATCCACCAACTACGGAAGAAATTAGAATGGCCGTCAGACAAATCAAGACCGGGAAAGCAGCGGGACCCGACAACATACCAGCTGAAGCACTGAAATCAGACATCGAAGCAACCACAAGCATGCTTTATCTTCTATTCAAAAAGATTTGGAAGGAGGAACAAGTGCCGATGGACTGGAAAGAAGGACACCTCGTCAAGATTCCAAAGAAAGGAGATCTGAGCAAATGTGAAAACTACAGAGGCATAACACTACTGTCAATACCAGGGAAAGTCTTCAACAGATTGTTGCTGAACCGGATGAAGGATGCAGTAGACGCCCAACTTCGAGATCAACAAGCTGGATTCCGTAAGGATCGGTCGTGCACAGACCAAATTGCAACACTACGGATCATCGTCGAACAATCAGTTGAGTGGAACTCATCACTATACATCAACTTCATTGATTATGAAAAGGCATTCGACAGTGTAGATAGGAGGACATTATGGAAACTTCTTCGACACTACGGAGTTCCTGAAAAGATTGTCAATATTATCCGGAACTCATACGACGGACTACAGTGCAAAGTAGTGCATGGAGGACAGCTGACAGATGCATTCCAAGTAAGGACCGGAGTCAGACAAGGCTGTTTACTCTCTCCCTTCCTCTTTCTTCCGGTGGTCGACTGGATTATGAAGACCTCAACATCTGAAGGAAAACACGGAATACAATGGACAGCTCAGAATAAATTAGACGATTTGGACTTCGCAGATGACCTAGCCCTCCTATCACGTACACACGAACAGATGCAGATGAAGACAGCCAGTGTAGCAGCAGTCTCTGCATCAGTAGGCCTCAGAATACACAAAGGGAAAACTAAGGTCCTCAAATTCAAAGCTGAGAACAGCAATCCAATCACACTTGATGGCGAAACTCTGGAAGATGTAGAGTCCTTCACATACCTGGGAAGCATCATCGATGAACAAGGAGGATCCGATGCAGACGTAAAGGCGAGGATCGGCAAAGCAAGGGCCGCTTTCCTACAATTGAAGAACATATGGAACTCAAAACAACTTTCAACCAATATCAAAGTCAGAATCTTCAATACGAATGTCGAGGCAGTTCTACTGTACGGAGCTGAAACTTGGAGAACTACAACAACCACAATCAAGAAAGTACAAGTATTTATAAATAACTGTCTACGCAAGATACTCAACATCTATTGGCCGGATACCATCAGCAATAGCCTTCTGTGGGAGAGAACAAACCAACTTCCAGCTGAAGAAGAAATTAGGAAAAAACGATGGAAATGGATAGGACATACATTACGCAAATCGTCAAACTGCATCACGAGGCAAACTCTAACTTGGAATCCTGAAGGGAAGCGAAAAAGAGGAAGGCCAAAGAACACATTGCGTCGGATAATAGAAGCAGATATGAAAAAGATGAATTACAACTGGACGGAGCTAGAAAGGATTGCCCTGGACAGGGTTGGATGGAGAATGCTGGTGAGCGGCCTATGATCCTTCACGAGGAGTAACAGGCGTAAGTAAGTAAGTAAGTAAGTAAGTAAGTAAGTAAGTAAGTAAGTAAGTAAGTAAGTAAGTAAGTAAGTAAGTAAGTAAGTAAGTAAGTAAGTAAGTAGTGAGTAGTAGAGTAGTGAAGTGAGTGAGTGAGTGAGTGAGTGAGTGAGTGAGTGAGTGAGTGAGTGGTGAGTGAGTGAGTGAAGTGAGTGAGTGAGTGAGTGAGTGTAGAGTGAGTGAGGAGTGAGTGAGTGAAGTGAAGTGAAGTGAGTAGTGAGTGAGTGAGTGAGTAGAAGTGAGTGAGTGAGTGAGTGAGTGAAGTGAGTGAGTGAGTAGTGAGTGAGTGAGTGAGTGAGTGAGTGAGTGAGTGAGTGGTAGTGAGTGAGTGAGTGAGTGAAGTGAGTGAGTGAGTGAGTGAGTGAGTGAGTGAGTGAGTGAGTGAGTGAGTGAGTGAGTGAGTGAGTGAGTGAGTGAGTGAGTGAGTGAGTGAGTGAGTGAGTGAGTAGTGAGTGAGAGTGAGTAAGTAGTAGTGAGTAGTAAGTAAGTAAGTAAGTAAGTAAGTAAGTAAGTAAGTAAGTAAGTAAGTAAGTAGTAAGTAAGTAAGTAAGTAAGTAAGTAGCCGCATCGTCTCTGAATTGTAGACTCATGAACAGGGATTTCTTCTTCACTGTTTGTACTTCGCTTATTTTCGCTTTTGTTACCATATATTTAATTGTAAACTTTCTAAGGTAGCCGTTCTCCCTGAGAGTATTATGCAAGCTGTTAAGCTCTTGTTCAACTATATCAGCAGAACATATAGCGCGTATATGGTAACTAAGGGTTTTGATCAAGTTTAGTTTGTACTGTAGAGGTACAATGCTCAGGAAATTCGTATACTGCCCAGTTTATGTATTTTTTCTGTTTAAGTTCCTTTTTAACGATCCATCCGCTCTCTTGGTCAAGAGAACGTCCAAAAATCTATTCGGCCATCACACTTCTTCAGATATAAACTGAATGGCTGGATGCACTTCATTAAATCGCCGAAGAACCTCTTGCGGTGACGTATTATCTTTACAGAGGATGAACGTGCCATCCATGTATCTACAGTAAAATCTACAGTAAATTAACAATCCGAAAAATGGCCAGGTTAAGGGCAAAGTACATCGTTTAGAGCATGTGAATTTAGGATTGTGATAAACAAAATACAATAAAATTGTTAATGTTAATATGACTCATATAGAGTGTTAACTTGAATCTGCGTATATATTAAGTGAAATTTTAAGATCTATGATCAGAATAAATAAATTTCGTATATGCATATAAATTTTACTGTGTATTAAAGTCTGAAAACAGTATTGTTCGCTTATATATGTTGTTCTAAATTTACAATGTGGGATTTTTCAAATTCTTGAAAAGTGTCACAAAATAGCGTACCAAAAACGAAAACGAACCATTGACAGTTAAGGTCCTTCCATAAGGAAACATAAACTGAAGGTAATAATAAACGCCCTTGGTGAGAAAACAAGAAATTCGAATTTCCACAACTAAATTACAAAAATACGAACTATACCAAATGATTTCGTGATTACTTTAAAGATTTTTATTTACGTATTCACATATACTGTAATATATAATTAGGCGGATTCAATTGATGATATACTTACATTTCTATATTAATTGCTTTGCCTTATTTATGTTTGTGTATTGACGAAGCATCACAGATAAACAGGAAGATTGTAAGATAGTGAGTAGTACGCCTGTGTTTGTGTGTGTGTGAGTGAGAGAGAGAGAGGGAGAAGGGGACGACTAATCAACTTTACACAGGAAATGAACTGTTTTCCACATGACAATGATTTTAACTGATAACACGATTGTATACTAGTATTGTTATTACAAGTCATACTGATATAATTATGTTAATTGTAATAGTAGTAATAATAGTAGTAGTATGTTAATGTTGTTTTTAAAACAAATTCATGAATAGTTTTTTATGCAAATATGTTTTCCGATGCTTTCAATCTAAAATTTGAAAAATTCCTATATTGTGATTTAGAACAACATATCTAGAAAAGAAAATACTCTAATGGAAAATCTTACAGGAAGTCAGTTAATTTTGCTGGGATTATCATACAATTTTGTAAAATAATTTAATATATTGTGTGTCCATGTAGATGTAGCTGTTTTTAAAAAATATACATGGAAATAAATATCCCCTTACAAAGAGATTCAATATAGTTTACTTACTATATCTTTCCGCTCTTTTAACACTGAATGCAGCTGACAGAGTGTATACGTGTGTGAACGGAGAAGGTATGAATAAATGACATGCCTTTCTCTAGAGAAAAACAAACAAACTCAATAGCACCAGTAACAAACGGGCTTGTGAATTCAATTTCCGTTAGACTGAATCCACTGATTATGTTAAACATAAGAATTTTTCATGCACTCACACACAAGCATATGTGTATGCATATTGCTACAGATGATTTCCGTTTTCTTACCTTTTTTTGCTTTTTTACCCATCTATTCAGGAAATTATATACCATAAAGTATAATTCTCTAAAAAATATTTCACAATCTATAACGCAAATAAAGTTTCTGTACATGAATTGAAGTATAGAAATTCTCATATCCTGTTGTTGTACTTGTTCATCAAACATTTCCATAAACACAGGTGTGTCTGTTCATTTATTTTAGAAATAAACAAGTCATTTGTTTTAAGATAAAACAAGAATTAGTTTGTCAACATTGTTGTGTTCAATCAAAAAATGACCATAAAAATAATATAAAAAAAGTGTGTTATTGCCTTTCCACTGATTGTTAGGAAATCTGGAAACATCTTTAGTTCATTAAAATAAATTCCAATAATTTTAAAACAATGAAAGAAACTAACTGATTCATTTGGAAGAATGAAGATGTTTCAGAAAAGAACATTTTCTTTTCGACGATATCATTATCCTAAACTGTACACAATCGTAGTTATAAGTAATTTCTACACTTAGTAGCCTTTAAAATAGAGGAGTGTTATGAAATTATCAAAGATAATCAAGAGATTTCAAGTAGTGAACATAATGGGTTTAGATCATTCAGCGAAGGAATAAAAAATTATTTTTTGATGGATCTTTGTTCTCTGAGCTGGATGGTGGGCGTGGTGGCCTGCGTCTGTAATCTAGGTGCTTGGAGGTCAGGGTGCGGGATTTCGTGGGACCGAGAGTTCTGGCATATGGGTGCTCATGTATAGCTCAGAGAACAAAAATCCATCAAAATCATCCACCTGAGCTACAAATCTCCATCATCTCAATAAAAAATTATCAAGATACAATAAAACTAGACAATTGTTAACTTTACAAAACAGATGGTGAAGAATGAGATAATTAGTATTTACAATTTGCAAACTTAGGAGAGGTGCTAAGACTATGAGAAAATAAGGTATTGAACACAGCTCTTTTGTATACAGCGGTCAGGTTTAAAATAGTAAGTTGTTATAGGTTCAGCCGCGCACAAATTCCAAGCTTTAGTTGAGCTAATCCTTTTAACTTTGTAGGTGATCTTGAACAATAATTCTCGTAGTGGTATGCAAGCAGAGTTAACCACGTGTTCAAGAGTTGAGTTGTCGATCGACTTCCATTACTTCTTAGGTAGTCATGTAAGCTAAAGCTCTGATATTTGTTAACCAAAGGTAAACTTCATACGATCAATCTAACCTGCTCCACAAAGGCAATTAAACTGGTGAGTGCATATTGAGTTTGACTGTTTTTGATAAAATTATAACACTTTTCTATTTTACTGAATTTAAAAATAACTTATAAACACAGTTGCACAGCCTAAGAAAATGAAATCGTGGAAAAGAAAATTTTCTTCTCCGAAACATCTTTATTCTTCGAAAGATTTGTTCAGTGCTAAAATCACTAAATGACGGGTACAACTGGAATATTTTTCTATTTAAGTGTTTAAATACTCAAAATTTTACATATGATTCGATCTAGAATTTTCCAAATCCTTCAACAATTAGTAAGGTAACTGATGCATTTTCTGACGTCACTAAGAAAATGGTTGCAGATGGACACCTGAAATAATGTATAAAAGCTGCCGTGTTATTTTGTCATGTACAAATCCCACAGTCAATTCACATATTTCACCCTGTTTCACATCTGACGAAACGTAACGCAGATACATTGTAATCAGTGAGCTCAAATTGAACCATAAAAACTGGAGAACATGGCACATGGCAAATATAACATCCAACAGATACATCAAGGCTAGCATAACTAAAAGTCTATACTCTTGGACACGCATACATCTTAATCTGATCATATATATAGTATTTTGTTAAAATTCTGTATTCTATTAAGTGCATAAATTTGAATAGAGCCGCCATTATTATTAGCGTTATTATTAACATGACTAATTATTCGATTAATTAAATTTCGGGTGTGGTGTATTTTTCAACATTCATTGATAACCAATTGCCTCCAAGCTGAAAGGACTGAACACAGAAATCATTTCAAACGTTAACTTTTAAAGCAGTTGAGAACCTGTATATTTATGTTGACGAACGCTATCAAAAGTTAGGTGGTGGTTGGCGGTATTCGACAGGATAACATGTACCTAGGTTAAGTGTTATTTGGCACTCGTCAGCAAGGTGTGTTTGTAATTTTGAAGGAACTAAAGTTTCATGGCCGATTTGGTCCCATGTCTACCAGTTTCACAGTAAGGAAAGTTACTGATTAGCTATACGGCCTGCAACTGACTACCTGTGCGACTGTTATTTATCAACAATTGATTGATTACTAGGTTCTGACCAATGACATGTATCTTAGGATTCTTCTTAGTGTTAAATAGCAAGAAACCCAGGTCCAAGGTTTCCTGTCGACCACTTAGAGTCACCACCTTACATCTCAACATAGTGCACGTGAAGTTGAATCATCTAGACTATTGGTCAGAATGAAACTTGATCGATAGAATTCAACCTGAACTAAGAAGGACCTGACCTATAGGACATCGATCACTACCCCTGTAACACAATGAAAAGAAATAAAACTAATCAATTACAAAATTGTGTTGATGGAATACAAATTTATTGGGCATTATTGGGAAGTATGCAAATGGATCTTCGGTTAACATTTGAAACTAACTTGATTTGTGTTTGTGCGTGTTTATAACATGAACTATTCGGCATAAATCATAATAATATAGAAATAACATTCGAATGGTTATTCCATCTTTGTTTTTCTGTTGTCATTATTCATGCATTCATCACCACTTAGTATAATGATCAGACAATCCTATTGTCATTTTTATGGAATAAAATTAATAAAAAAGCGGTAAAACCCCTGAAAATCTTGTCACTTTAGGTAGACACTATATTCATGTTCTTTTTATAGATAAAATGTTATAATTTCATTACCGAGTTAATCAACTCTGTTATCCTAACAATCATGTTTTTCGTTGCCAAAGTTACTAGTCTTTTGAATTTTGCTATGTGTAAAGAACGGAAGCTAGACTCAACAGGCATACAAAACAAAAAACGCTCTTAATACATAGAGTTATGACTTGGATATGCTATAATGATAACATAGCAACAAGACTTATGTTTCGATTAGGAACATGCAGGTGCACCTGTATTTTAAAAAAATCAAAGATGTGGGTTTTTGTCAACTGAATGGTAAAAAACGTGGTGGAGTAGTAGATAGACAGACAGACAAAGAATAAGAATGAGTGTGCGTATTCCCGTAAAATTGACTCTCTCTAGTATATATACACACATACACTACTATCCTTTGATGAATTACCAACATACATAAATATATTACAGTAGGCAATGTCATTAGCATACTTAACATAAATTTATTCGCGATTTCCCTCTTATCAAAGATTATATTTGCTAAAGAAGCTATGACAATTGGGTTAGCAACTAGTCTTGTCAGTCAGTTAATCATAGTTATTCTTCCTTGTTGTACCTCCTCCTCTATCAGCAAACACATACTCTTCCAAACAAGGAAGATCATGTGAACTAAGTATGCTCTATGTAAATGAATTATTTATAATAAAGTAAGATCACACCTGTTTTTACTTAAAGACGATGAATGCTGTTTACGCTGTTCACATGAGATGAAAATAAATTGAATTATTATCTAAAATAAGTTATATTGAATAGTTATTTGAAAAGGGGGCGACATAGTGACAACAATGTAGAAAAAAATTTGCACGTGTCCGTGATTCAAATTTCTATCTCATTTAGTTCAAAATCATCATCATTGGTGGTGGTGGTGGCAGTTATAGTAGTAATACTAATAGATCTAACGTATAATCCGGTCAAAAATATTTATGAAATGACTAAAAGTATTGATTAACTGATAAGAATTTTCATTGATTTGAATGTGTAGAGCATGTAGGTTAAAAAAACCTGCACCTTTAGATGATGGTTGTGGTAGTTCTTTACGTTTCAGTTCCGTACAGTAGGATTGTCTTGACGTTCGTATTGAAGATTCTGACCTGGCTGTTTTGAGTTCCATATGTTCTTTAACAGTAGGAATGCAGCCCTTACTTTGCCAATCATCGTCTTTACGTCTGCATCCGATCCTCCGTGTTGATCCACTGTGCTGTTCAGGTATGTGAAAGATTTTACATTTCCAGGGCTTCTCCATCAAGTGTAATTGGGTTGGTGTTCTTTGTGTTGTATTTGAGGATATTGCTTTTTCTATTGTGTATACCGAGGCCTACTGATTCAGAGGCTGCTGCTACACTAGTTGTCTTCATCTGCACTTGTTCACGTGTATGGGATAGAAGGGCCAGGTCATCTGCGAAGTCCAAATCTTCTAACTGACTCCGAGCTGTCCAATGTATTCCATGCTTCCTTTGAGATGTGGAGGTCTTTATAATCCAGCCAACCAGTAGAAGAAAGAGGAAGGAGGAGAGTAAGGCAGTTTTGTCTAACTGCGGTCCTAATTTGGAACGCATTTGTCAGCTGTCCCCCATGCACCACATTGCAGTGTAGTCCGTCGTGTGAATTCTGGATGATGTTGACGATTTTTTCACGTACTCCATAGTGTACAAGAAAGCTCCACAAGGTTTTTCTATCCATGCTATCAAACGTCTTCTTATGATCAAGGAAGTTGATGTATAGTGACGAGTACCATTCAATTGATTGCTCAACGATGATCCATAGTGTCGCAGTTTGGTTTGTACACGACCGATTCTTACGGAATCCAATCTGTTGATCTCGAAGTTGGGCGTCTATTGAATCTTTCATTCGGTTCAATAACACACTGTTGGAAATTTTTCCTGGTGCTGACAGTAGTATGATGCTTCTGTAGTTCTCACATTTGCTCAAATCTCCTTTCTTTGATATCTTGATGAGGTGTCCTTCTTTCCAGTCCGTCGGCACTTGTTCCTCATCCCAAATCTTCCTGAATAGAACGTGAAGCATACCTGTAGTTACTTCTATGTCTGGCTTCAGAGCTTCAGCTGGTATATTGTCTGATGATCATCCTGATTTCTTCCATCGTTGTTGGAGTGACATCTATAATGAGGTCTGTGTGTGCTGCTTCGATGTCCGATGGATTCAGTGGGGCTGGTCTATTCAAGAGTCCCTCGAATTATCCTACCCTTCTGTTACTCTGTTCTTGAATCTCGGTGATTGGCTTGCCTTCTTTGTTCTTGACCGGTCTCTCTGGTTTACTATATTTCCCCGCTGGTTTCCCCGTCGCATCACATGGTTGTCTCATATTTCCTTCACTTGCCGAGTTTTCCGCTTTCATTGCTATGTCTCCCACATATTTCTACTTGTCAGCTCTAATGCTTTTCTTCACTCTCTTGATTACTTCTGTGTATTCAGCCTGTGCCCTGACTTTCTCTGCTCTTGTTCGGCTGTTATTAATTGCTACCTTCTTGTTGTTTCATTCGTGAATATTGTCTAGGGTTTTGATAGAGATCCATTCCTTATGATGATGATGCTTGTTGCTGCCAAGAACCTCTTGACTTGTTGAAGTCGGTGATTCTTTAATCCCTTTGTAGTTGTGGTTCATAGTAGTTTCTTCTTTCAGTAGATCCTGTAAGGTTCGGAACTTGTTGTTGAGAGTTGTCTTGAATTCGTTGAGTTTGACGGTATCTCGAAGGAAGGCTACATTGAACCTATGTAATGTTGTTTCCCCGTTGTCCACTGTTTCTTTAGCTTCAGTTTCATCTTGGCAACTACTAGCTAGTTTTGATCTGAAGCTATGTCAGCTCCTCCCCTGGTTCTCACATCTTCCATTGATCTGAATTTGTCGGTGATGTAAATCTGATTGATCTGGTTCTCCGTGGTGTGTTCCGGTGAGACCCATGTAGCTTTGTGTGTGCGTTTGTGTGGGGATATTGTGCCACATATATGCATATTGTTGAATACACACGAATTCGAAAATCTGTCACCATTCTCGTTCCTTTCTTCTAGTCAGTCCATGTTGTCCCATGATGTCTTCACACCTGATGTTGTCCATTCCGACTTTGGAGTTTAGGTCTTCCATCAGGATGGTCAGGTCTTTACCTAGGCACTTCGCTATGATTGATTGCAGCCTCCTTTAAAACTGATCTTTATTGTCGTCATTGGTATCATTGGTGGGTGCATGACACTGCTTGACATTCATTGTAAGTCCCTCCTTCTTTGTTTTTAAAGATGCTTTGATGATTCCGAGTCCGTGAGACTTCCATCCTGCAAGTGCATCACGTGCTTTTTTGGACAGCACCAGAGCCACTCCCTGAGTGTGCTAAGTATTTTCTTCTTCGTGACCAGAGTACAACAGCATCTTTCCCGAATCTATCCATTTCTGTCCAGCTTGGGTCCAATGGGTTTCGCTGATTTCGAGTACTTCCGATTTGTATCTCATAATTTTCGTAACTATTTGATCGGTCCTCCAGGTCTTCTACATTGTCTGGACGTTCCATATACCTAGAAAAATTTTGCTCTGATTGTTAGGAGAGCATCGGCCTCGTGATTTCCGAAGAATTTTGGCCTTCATCCTGAGGTATCATTATTCTTCCTTCAACTCTCGAGACAGAGTTTAAATGGTTTGCGTTTTTTTAGTAAGGTTGTTTTGTACGACATGTGGTTGCTGACCCCATGTCGAAGAAGCATATATGAAAAGGATGAATAACAACTGGAAAGGATAACCCAGGACAGAGTTGGATGGAGAGTGCTGGTGGGCGGCCTATTCTCCTCCACGAGAGGTAACAGGCGTTAGTAAGTAAGTAAGTAATGTTGGCTGGAATTCGGAGTTTAATTTTCATTTAAGATTTTATTTTGAAGAATATATTTTACTATACTTACGTTTTTCGTTTGAAATTTTAAGGTATGTGTGTTACGCTGGACATGTACATAACTCACCGTTACAGGATAACTCTAGCTATAACATTCACTATTGAAGTTTAATCACCAGGAATTCCTGAGCTGGTTCCAGTTGTCTACAGAATTAGCGACAATGTTGTTCTCCCACTAACTTCAGTATACAAACCATCTGTTTTTTTTCAGTGATTGATAATGAAACATTTGATTAAAATTATTCCATATAAATTCTTTACATTTTGAGGGTACAAACCTTATTAAATGAGATTAAAACAAACTGGAAAGTGTGAAAAGGTATCCAAATTGGAGAGACACTTCATCTTGAATTGAAAATAGTCGAAGAGCTGGATATAACTAACGAGTATTCAACACGCTTTTAGAATGAGATCTGAAAGTGACCATCCACAGTCTGAACAGCCATTGGACTTGAACATGGAGTTTCTTTCAAACCACTAGGTTGTAATTCACTAGTTGAAATTTACAATTTCAGTGAATTCATGGCATTAAAACATTATTCGATTAGGTTTGTGCAAAATTGGTCAATTTTTTGAAAATTCATCATGTCTCGACTTATCTTCATATTTTAGCGTCCGCTTTATTGTACATCTATTCACGTTATTTTGTTATACTGTTTCGCTAGATTGACATTTTCGAATAATTCCTGTTATTGATTGGTGAAAGGATTCTTCACAAGTTTAATTCCGTTTTGAATTTGTCATACCTTTACAGTTTATATAATAACTCCACGAAACTAATTAATCAATTATATATTTATCTATCTTGTAATTTGATCTAGGTCCTGAATACAGCTTAATATCAAATAAGATGGAAATGTTATTGTTGAATGAGTTATATTCTGAAACTTATGAAGATTTTTCGCTTAAAATTAGTTCTTCTTTGATGATAGGTCAGGTTGTATACTTTAAGGTAGCATTTTTAAATTGATTTTATATTTATCTCTCTTCAAACTCACTAGCTATTATGCTAAACACTTACTGTTCACGATAAAAAAATATTACTCATTTCTGTAAGAACAATGTCCTAGTTATGTACCTAATGAGATCTATAAATTCTGGTTCGTTGTGATCTCGTATTTTACCTGAATGATCACGTGACTCGATATAACAAAAAAACTACTTGTGACCATTCATCTGACGGTTTATTGATTTAGTTGGTTACGAAAAGACAGGACCGTCGATCGTTTGGAACGAACACAGTAATGTAGTTAATTGGGTATTTTTCTATTAAACCTCAGTTTTTTGGATTCAGATTGTGACTGTAAATAATTAATAAACTTACTGTTATAAGTGCTTACCACTCAACAATATGATATTGTTTCATATTATTCTTTCGATCGGTAACCGGCCACCAACTACACAAATATACTGACATAGTTCATAAATAATCGCCGTTCATTGATGAGAGATTTTATCCTTCAGTTAAGCACTGCAACCAATTAGTTATTATCATCATATGTACGTCCTGAGTGAGTTGCAACGTTATGACCTTTAGTTATACATTTTAATATGTTTGGTAGTCCCATAAAAGTAGAAAATCGCGTCCCGGATTCCAATACTCGTAGCAAAACGTAATATCAACAGAAAAATAATAATGAATCACTTACTATATAATACACTACTTTATCGTATTTGAAATTAGAATGATTAAAACGAATAACTTATTTGAAATAATGACAGATTCACATATTCTACCCTACTATATTCTTACTCACTAGCTGCTTGGACTGAAGTGAAAAGAGCTGTAAACAAACCTATTACATTTTGGCTGGTTAGTCAGAAATGTTGCCGTTCAATTAGATAAATAATAATCAAACCTGTTAAACAAACGATAAGACAGGATAAAAAACAAATTGTTTTTTCATGCTTTTTATAAAAAAATGTATTTAATGAATATTGACGATAAGAAATTAAGCTCAATAAATGTATATCATGGAGGGTGTTTTGTGAAATTGTGATTTAAATAAAAAAGTGAGTAACATTTTCCTTTTTATTCTTTTGTTTCAGAGTATTGCACTAGTTGAGTGAACTGTCACTGGCTGAATCTGTGCACGATTTTTGTCACACTTGCCCTAGCAACAACAATAACCTCATTTATGCCTCAAGAAAAATTTACCGATCAAGCCATACGTTACATTTGATTTCCGAGATTGGATGATCACACAGCAGGTATCCCAGCTAAATGAAATTCACTCAGCATGTTCGATCAACACACCTAGACATTTTCAATCATAAATGCATGCATAGAGATGATATCTCAGTGTTGAACTTCTGAGCAGTGGGAATCCACGTCCTTGCCACCGAGAATCGACTTCATAACTTTCAGTCTCTTGTGCGGACGCTTAGCCTAATGACGACTGAGATGGCATCTAATGGTTGACATCTTCAAAATGTCGAGTGTATATACATTGGAAGGTGTTTGCGTAATATTACAAATCAACTGAAGTTGGACATGTAAACCACGATATGCCGGCTCAGTTATCTGAAGACTAAGCGTTCGCATGAAAGACTGAAAGTCCTGGATTCGATTCCCAGTGGTGGTGAGTGGATCCGTACTTTTCCCGGTTTCCCGTAGTTGTCTAACTAAAATTATTCTATAATGTTAACTACGAAAATGAGTGAGTTGCCTCACTTGATGATTACTGAAAAAGAACACTGCATAATCTGTAGTTATGATTGATGAATTTTTGGTTTACACGAAATCGAAATAACCTTCATCCTAAAAATACGTGTGATTGATCTTCGTATATTAGCTTACTAAACTCAAGGACCCTCTAGTTAAGTTGACCTTTGGATTTGATAAAAAAAAACATCTTTTCACAATTTCATCAACATCACTATTGATTAGACAACACATTACGTAATCCCTAAAATGATTATGCAACCATAATCCATTTGAACAATCTATTAATCACGTCTGGATAATTTATAAAGAGAAAAGTTAGATTTTGTTTTCACAACCCGACCTTTACTGATAAATATAATCAGTAAAAAAAAATTTAGCTTTGAAAAAATTCGAAGACGACACCCACCCGCGTAAAATTGGTTGCGCAAAGAAGTTTGACAACTCAAAATGTTAAAAAACTAAACAAGACAAGCAAAAATAAACAACATACAATTATTTCCTTTTTTGAATGTTTATTTCTTATCACATTTTAATTCCATTGCAAAAACCAACGATAATTACTCTTTTTTTCAAACAACTGGAATGTACAATGGGACATGCTGACAAATAAATGTACAGACACAACGTAAACACATAATATGAGATGAGCTGATATAATTAATGTGATACAAGCTAATCTCGCTATATGTGTAATTGTTAGATGTGAACACATTGTACTAGAGAAGATTTGATGCGTACACATTAATTATCACCATAATCAAATCAGAAAGATGTGTTCAAATAAATTTTTTTAATTGATTAACACATTTATTCAAACGAGGAATGTATCATGGTGAACTGTGAAATGGAGTTTACCTATTCTAGTAACCTTTGCGATTCGTACGATCAGATTTGGGACTAGATAGGATGATAATAGTTACTTTGTAGTAATCAATTGGTTGTTGTGAAAAGGCTCCCACATGAAATCATTATGATTTTAGTTAGTTAATTTTAACTTTTTACTATGATAGTGAATGGTGAGAGGCCTTTAATTCTTTATACTAGTCTGAGTAACAATTATCACTAAGACATTTTCTACATGGCCTAAAGTAATCAGTAAGAAGTTTTCATCAAACATTTATGTTCTGTGATTAGTAAAGAAATTGTATCTACAATTTTGAGGGATTATTAAAGTTAGTGGTTTATGAAGAGTTGCTTTGTCTTAAAATTGAACTCCTCAGAAGTGAACATATGTGACCCATTAGGGATCTAAGCAAAGCTATTCAGGGTAGTGGTTTAATGATCCTGGATCTGTTCAGTGGTGGAGTTGCGGTGAAGAATTATATTCTAGGACGAGACAACTGTCTTGTCTATCTTGGCTTACAATATTTGTTTAACTAAGGTCAGTATGTGGTGTAAGCTATAAGGTCTTCAGGAAATTGGTACTTTGTGTAAGATTCAAACAAACATCACATAAACAAATGTCACACCTGTTATTTTGACAACTGACGAGTAATATTTCCCCGCGATGTCGTATTAATTATTGCTTGATACTAACTGAATTTGATCGATTTTATCGAAAAGTCGCTCGACGTTTTGACTCATTAACAAATTTATGATTTGTTGACAGGTATTTTAGACCATAGACAGTAAACAACCCTAATTAGAAAGCATCAGATCTATTGGTTCGTGAATAATAATCTGATAATCATTTGCATCTTAAATAAATTTTAATTCTTTTTTT
Organism: Schistosoma haematobium; assembly: GCF_000699445.3. NCBI lineage: Eukaryota > Metazoa > Platyhelminthes > Trematoda > Strigeidida > Schistosomatidae > Schistosoma > Schistosoma haematobium. The sequence continues at coordinate 42,977,581 of NC_067195.1, forward strand.
TTAATTCCGTAATGAAAAAAGATTCATATTTTACTGATCAGTAACTATGTTTCCATATAACCATTTTTTGAAGGTATTACATCAATAGTTTGGATCTGAAAGTATTCAACATCAGTCTATCACAATCAGCCAAACAATCGACCCCATTATCTTGTAGTTCATGCAGTCCTTTCATGAAGTATAACAAATAATTTAGGAAAAGCTACTATCATCTCACTTGTTTCTATTTTTCAAAAACTTACTGTCGAATTTCTGATGGGGTTTGTAGAGAACACCAAAATAATCAATAGCATATAATATAATGATCGTCATACACACGATCATCAAAAAATGACAATATTTGCAGGGAATACGACCTGTTTCATTGGATATTATTTCATTCTCGTTAAATTTATAGAGATTATTAATTTCAAATATTCAGAATTGATAAGAAATTGAACTACGAGTTATATTAAGAGTTGAAATGTTAAACATTGTTATATGCATAGTTCACTTCTGTTACCAAGACATTGTAGGCCAACGATTAGTTTTGAACTGGACGGCCGTTTCGTCCTAGTATGGGACTGGTTGGAAAAGGCGGAGGTGGTCAGTGCATGACATAGTGTCATGGTATAAGAGAAAGCTACACAGGACTAGCTTCTGCTGGTCCTTCTCGACACCCTGGCTGGGGTCCAATGGATGATGCAACACAGTGGCTACAGACGTTATCAAATATGGCTCAGAATAAAAGCCAGTGGTGATCCTGCTGTAACCTTCTTTTACTTTCTTCATAAAAAGTGACCGTAACTTCTCTAACTGAAAGAATTCTTCCTGTTTCCCCCATTATTATTATTTCACTACCATACACTAATCTGTGGTCTTAATTGTTCTCTCTTTTCCTTTCTTATACACACCTTACATTCTTTCTCTTCCCATTCTCACTGTTTTGTGTGGCGCATATATATCTGGTGCCCTCTTGTACCAGTATGTGTTCAAATAAATAATAGTGCAAATAATTGTATATATATATATATATATATATATATATAGTAGTACACATTCATAACCATGTAAGCGGCCGATACTTCAAATCATTGACGGGTGTACATGTACCCTTCAGAGTGATGATCAAAACTTATCACAATAGGAATCAGAGCAAAATTTGTAATAAATTGTCTTAAAAAGAATGACTGTTATGTTAATCAAGTTTGCCTGCACCTCATGCCAGCCACTGCGTTAGAAGACTATAGATATTGACAGTATTTAAGTTATTGTTCATTCTGTGGAAGAGCGAAACGAACTAATCACGTTCCAACTAGAAATATTTTTTCGATCATCGATAACCAAAGCAATAGAGATGAGACTGCAAAAAGCCTCTAAGACTTCGCATAATGAAGTCATAGTAAGTGGCGCACTAAACTTTCGACGAATCTATATACTGTTAAAAATTATATGTCTCATTCTATGAAAATAGTCAAACACTCTGAGACAGTATATTTTGGTTGATCGCCAAAGATATTTAGTATCTATCAATTGTCTATATTATTCAACTAAACGAACCCAACAACTTTGTAAACCAGCGTGAAACTAAAAAAGACAGAGGTTCAAGCCTAGTTCATTTACATTTTACCAATTGAAACTGAGGACATCATGTTTTGGAAATTAATCTTACTACTCACATCTGTTGTGATAAATCGATTGATGCCAACATACAATGAAGTTAGGAAATCAAAACGGTAAGCTGGAATTCAAATTATCGATAAGGCAGATGTTGGAATTAGAGACCAACTGTCTTTTACGTCTTATTTTACTCGCTCAGTTTCTTAATTTTACCACTGATGGTATCATATACAGCAACTGAGCCGTAATAAATTTAGTCTTTAATCTCTATACGCATTTAACTGTACAGGTGGCTTTCTCTGTTTCTTATTCGCTCTCCCCCCAATCGTAATAATAATTGTAAGCAGATGATGGATAAGCGCACGTGTGCTAAACTCCCCCCTGTCCACTTAATCAATAAGGCAGTAGTAGCAGTGGCAGCTGCATATCCATGACAAACATACATCTGTTAATAAACTATGTAGCTCAAATTTTAAATAATAGCCTGACAATGTAGTGATGTGATAACGGTGGGTAGGTGTTGCAGAAGCAGCTGCTCATGCATTTATCCTGGACAAAAAACACCACTGAAAAATGCCTAACCAAGCACATACAAAAATATAGACGTTGAAGTAAACATAAATACACTATTCAAAAATAAGAAACACATGTCTCATTTTAATGCTTCGATAAAGTGATAGTAATGTGTTAACCGTACAGAGAATCAAACACATAGAACACAGGTGATCTGATATTCGAGCAAGGAAAGTATAATTTATTGGTTGGAATAAATATTCTGTACAATCATAAAATATTTGAGAAAAAGATAAATGGTTAAGCAATGCGAGAGTGGATACTTATAAATAAATGTAAATGTATATACACTAATGTATAGAGAAAATCAAATCATAACAATTGATGTTAATAATGCTCATTGGTAGTAGCTAATGTTTGTCTGTACATATCACTGCTTTTTCTCTTCAAAGAAAAATGACGCTTTTTCGCCACGTTTCTTTATTTTCTTTGTAAACATATGTATTTTTAAAGGTGCACAAGTGATTGACTGAAAAAACCAAAATAAGCAGTAAAATCAGAGAAAAACAAGTGGTAGACAGAGAGTTGAAAATATTTAGGTTAATCATAAACAGTGTGTCATAGATATAAAAATAGTTTGAGATGGATATCTTAAAGTCGACCAATAACGAGTAAAAAAAATTCACAAATAATAATGATAGAATGGAATAGCGCATACGAGAAACGATACAAAGTCAGTCGGTTATAGTTGAGTTGATGGCTGTTGATGCTTAATGTGAACTAAGCCTTCAGCAATCTAAGAGCATGACGCATAGAACACTATATGCTGTTTGTGTTCCACTTCATACTGTCAGAATGAGGGGGACTTTTTTTAACCAAACCGTCTAAAGTTTAAACCTGAAATACTTCGACTTGAGCAACGCTTACGTAAAACGCTTCAAGGCGAGTACATGAATGCACAATTGGTAAATGAGTTGAGCCCAAATCACGGGAATGATTACGTCTAGCTTTAGACTTTATGGCCAAGATCGTCATATGTGGAATGGTGTAAACAAGTCATGTTGTACTTCATTGGAAAAGTTGATACATCTGTATCGGATATAACTCAGTATAAAATAGTATATAAGGGAAATGTACCTAAGACTATTAGTTAGCGAAGAACGTTCGGAACTACCCCTACTATATGACTTACGTTTGTCATGTCAATCCTACTTTATATAAGAATGAAACTACAAGATATGGACGACGAGTGTTAAATTTAGTAACACCTTGGTACATAAGTGAATACATGAATCTACAAGGTCATTCCCAAAGAAATTAAACTAGATAAATGAGTTAATTATTTTTGAAGATAAATGGTAATTATTTTATGCCTAGAAAAAAATCCATGTTAAAATTTATCAGGACAAATATTTAAAATAAGTACGGAAACTACTTCAAAATGGGAAAACGCTTTATAAAGCGAAAATTAAGGGATGCCAACAAGCATTCAGCTTATAAAAACTGTAGAAAAAAATCTGTCCAGTGCTTGAATGACCTGGGATCGGTGAGAAATCAAGTTCAAATTGTCATCAGCGTGAAAATGACATGATGGAGTACGACTAGTTAGTCAATGAGTCACACCCAGTCGACATGGAATCTAAGATAAATGTGCGTTAGCATATCCAAATATGAGAAACAAACAAAACGACTAGCAAGTCTGAATAATCGTTGCTTATAGGGAAAGACCTAATAATAAGAATATTAGACAGGATAAAGAATATGGAGAACTGCTGAAGCGTGTGCCAAATAAATGTAAGGAGTGAATGAATCTGTGTATAACAATTTCCGAAATAGTGTCAACATGGTTTGCTTGCAGTCACTGAGTTATCTACCTACAAAGTCAGAATCTACTAACAAGACCAAATCCAACAGTTAATCACGCAACGTCTTGGCTTAAACTTCTAACAATCCTTCGACCAACTCTAATCAGGATTGCGCATCAAGTAAGGGATTTGTTGAGCGTATATAACGTGTCTCAGGTCTCAACAACCCACTGAATTACACCGAACTTCCGTGTAATAACCATCAATAGGTCAAATTTTGCATTGTAAAATCCGCAGGTTATATATCTATGCTAAATTAGACGAAGTAGTGTTGACTACAACCAATCCAATACATCCAACTTCATATATTGACGAATGTTTAAAATATACACCTCATTATTTTCGATTTATTTGGACATAAATATTGTTACAAAAAGGGTACCGTATACATATGCGCCACATAAGTCACTTAATTTGTGTGGGTTATGATACTGCTCGGGTACCCAAACCGAAGCAGGTGGTTTTTTGATTACTCGTGGCAAATCAGTATGATACAGAGATACATTATTTACAGTCCTGCATTCCTCACTGCATCTAACCTGTCTTTTCCCGCTACACAAGTACTGTATAGCAATTTGTTTTGCAATCGTAACACTGGAACTAGTAGCAGTAACAGGATTTTGTTAGGTTATTACATGTTGTAATAGGCATCCTTTTTTGCTACAGTTCGTTGGATATAAACACATACCGGCCATTCAAATGAACTAGGTCAACTTCAAACTTTGAGCAGCCTAAACATACGAATATCCAGCAACTACAATGAAATTTTAACTTCTTAGTTTCAACGGTGTAGTTAGTGCCTACTGAAAGACTTGGAAGTTCCAATGTTACCGGAAACTTGTCTTAGTTATTACAGTACATTATATTCCCTCGATAAGAATTTTTGACTACGTCGAGCATTCTGTTGCGTAATAAGTCTTCGAGAACATTGATATTTTTAAATAATAAAAAATAGAACTAGACTTACTTTTCCTTAGGACTTGAACATTTAGATACGTTGACGGATGTTAATATATCCTCAGGATATTGAAGGGTTTTTTCCAAGTCTTGTATATAATCAATAACATGTTGCAATAATTCCAGCTGATTAACTTTCTTATTTCGTTCAATAGTTGGCACCATTTTTTTCAGTTTGACCAAACATCTTTTCATTTCAGTTGGTGGTGTATCGAATTTGACGCTATTCGTATGTTTGCGGTGCTTAGGCAAACGAGACACAGGAGAACGACAACCTGTACGTGTCATACTTAAGCTTATCCTAGCAATCCTTCCGAATTTATTGGAAACCTAAAACCAATCAAAATTTGATTTAAAACTCGGTCGATTATTGCTTACTTTCTATTGGCTGTTTAACATAAAAAGTTCATTGGCTTATGGAAAATACAATTATATAAGCCAAATATTCGTTGTCATGGCGACTAGATTAATTACCTTACATGCACTAACCATTTCGTATATTAGTCTAAATATATCGCTACGGCGTATGTCAACCTGTAATAGGATGAGAAGCAGAAAAGTAATTTAAGTCAATTTTTGTAAGTATAGACACAATTTATAATCTGGTTAGAATTAATTTTGAGAACGATAATAACAAGTTACTTATGGCTTAGCCTTTATTTAAAAATGAATGAAGTCACATTTTGTATGGAATTGAATAAAAGTTTCATAAATGAGGTCTTTTTGAACTTTTATTAGTTGATTAAGCAACATAGATATCGATTTGCCAACTAACCACTTGTACCTTAAAAAAAAGTCGAATTCCGATGAAGAAATATAAACATAAAGAGATGGGATAGCAATGGGATTTCTGTTGGGTCCACTGTCAGTAGACTGTTTGATGTGTACGCTTCGAAACAACAGTCAGTGCAGTTTGATAATTAAAAAGTAACTTGAACAATAGATATATGGACTACATATGTGTCCATTACGACGAGAATGTTGACTTAATTCACATCCTGCATCCTTTCAGTTGCTGAGACCCATCACAAGTATTCATGTAAGAAAATAAACTAGGTCATTCTATCTCATTCCCCGAAGTGCTTCTGACGAATAGGAGTAATAGATCCACCAAAAAATCCATTTAAGAAAAATAAACATGGAATGGCTAGCTAATCATACTCTATAGTTCGGTTATATTATACGAGAAAAGAAATCTTATTCACCCTTTATATCTCTAGACATTTTGATATGTGCAGTGATAAATATGTTGAGGAAATACATAAATTCATCAGGACAACTTGGCTGAAAATAGCTATACACACTGCTCCATAGATAAGAATATGAAAGGAGGTCGGAGATAGAATTATAGAAATTCTTTAGTAAATAAATATATTTGTATGAAAATGTAACTTATTGTTCATCAAATTTCAAAATTGATAATCACTTCAATTGAACAATTAAGAGAGTTTTCTATTCAGGAAAACTGTGAGTCACACCTACGAAAACATCCCATTTGGAAGCGCAACATGAAAATATCAGTTCGTCTGATACTGTAGAAATAGTTCGAATGAAAGTAGCCAATTCGTGTTTTCAACATTAATACGATTAGGGAAAGAGGGAAGTCAGGCGATCTATACAGGAATATTGACCATCTCTAATCAATACGCTGATTAATTATGCTGATTTGAAGGTTCTTTACAGAATTTATGAAAAATTCCCAAGATTTCTTCGTATTCAACTCATTAAAACTGAAATAACTCGTTCTATTAACGAAATGAAGCATGAGATTTGCGTTCAGAGGAAGTCATAATTACCAATGAATTCATTGTAGTCCTACTCTATAGTCATTATTGCTATTAATTATTCATTTCACCGTATTCGAATTTGAAAATCTCGCATTTCCCATATCCATATAATTTTAGAAATAGTTGAATCTGACATTAATCATTGAAGAATTATTACTAAATTCACGGTTAAAGCATTGACTTAATAATATTTCTAACAATTGTGAAAACCACTCAGTAGATTTCTCACTAAAAATGCACTCCAGATATGCAACAAACTCAAAATTTCAACAGGATAGCATAATGCTCAGTTACCGAATTTCATATGTCCAGTGTTAAGCGGTATAACACATGGAAACTGTTGTCATTTCCAAAAATGTGACGATTTATAGTAGTGCAGCACTCACGTTAACTATTATTAATTATTTACAACAATATATATCACTACACTCACCACATATCCATAACATATCAATCTCCAATGGAATCCGAGCCGAAAACTCACAGGCATCCTACTAACTACTTCTTCATTCATTTCACTGATGTCTGATTGAGTGTGAAACGATTATCGATCGTCTCAACAAATGTTCTAGTCATACAAATAGTCAATTCCATGACACTCAACACTAACTAGATTAAATTGGACAAGTCTAACGCCACTTTTCATCCCAATAACTTACTCAGCATAACACAAGGTAAACATGTCACACTACAACACTCCATTTTTTGTCGTTGTTGATGTTGATGATAGTGATGGTGGTGGTAGTGGTGGTGACGGTGGAGGTGATTTCAACCGAAGCGAAAGTGATGTGATCTGACAACATGGTGAATAACTGCATAGACTATGACTGGCATCAGAACAAGAAGCCAGTGTCCGAGTCTTCAATGAGATGACTCTATATAGGAAATGTGTTCAACTACGATGTAGGTCAGTCTCATTTAAATGGAAGGAACTATGCATAGTTACAATGTTCGAAAGTATTTGAATTATCGTGTGAACTAGGAATCCCAGAATTAACGCAATCGAATCAATAAGTACTAGACAAGCACGAACGAATGTATTGTATTTAGAATTCGAAATCAAGCATTCAACAAGTACAAAAGAATCATTAGTTAATTCAAACACCACAGCCGCCACAGCTTAAATTGGAATATAACTGTCTGTAATAGGTTGTACATCTTCTTCCTAAGTTCATCCTTAGTCTGTTCGACATTGTTTTGGATACAAACTCTGTATTATCTAGAATACACCCATTAGTATTAGAATTAACAACCGAAATCGGAACAGACTCACCTGGAATTGTATACAATCAGCATGTCGGTTTTGTACTGAAATCATTAGTATCTAGAATTTGAACCATAGATTTTTCAACACTATCCTCCCCACGAAATAATGTTAGATCTATATATCCCCAAGTTATGAATAATGTGGCTTCATTTAAAACATATTTCTCACATTGATTGGAGTATACGTTGAAAGTGGATTTGTGATAAGGATGAACAGCAGTTGATATGAAATCATCGGAATTGCAATCAAAATCGAGGTCATTTAGTACTCGTGCTTCTCATTGAACAAGTTTTTCACAAGGTAATATATGATATGACATCAGGATTTGATTCTTCTGAAATATTTTCATGAAATTTATTAAGAATGTCATTGCAGAGTAAAGGATCATTAGAAAAATCAGCATCTATCGAAACTACATCAGGTTTTCGATCATAATTATGTTCACTCAACATATTTTCTTCAGATTTGCAAGGAGTTTCATCAGAAATATGTGAATCATTAGGAAAAGCCATACCTGATACAAGAACATGAAAATTCTGACAAATTGATTGATTAGAAACCGTTGTCTCACAAGGATTCTGAGTTTCATTTAACTCCGAACTCCTATATGACTCTACACTGTCTTTTAAAATCGTTGATAAATATAAATGATCATTATGAATACTCGACTCAGTAGAATCAGAATTACAAGACTTAATATTAGTTGCAGTAAGATGAACATTAGGATTACAGACTGACTGAATATGTCCAATATCACCACATTTAAAGCACTTAGAATTACGAAATTTACATGAATTAAAGGAGTGAAACTTGCCACAGGACAAACACTGACCAAACTTGTGCCCATCTTCGTGAAATGCATTGCAACTCCTCAATGAATTATTTGCATAGTCATGAGTATGCACTGGGTTGGGATGACGTAGTAATGTAGTGGAATTTTTATATCCTCATGAATCACTTTACAAAATCTTTCTTTAATGAGTTCGAAATTTGTATACCTAACAGTCTAGCAGTAGTTCCTTGAGAGTTGTATAAGGAAGCGAGATAGGCCTTTCCGGCATAGCCACAGTTCTTAATATGCTACATGCTTCTTTTCCGATGAATGTGAGGAAATGTGCCAAAATATTAACATCCTCAGCATCCTCCTTGGTCATAGCCCAGATTTCGAACCTTTCAAAATAATCCATAAAAGCACCAAAATCTGGATATATATCCAACAATTCCATCACAGGCTCCATCGCGACGCCAAATTTGGTATTTCGAATTATTTGAATTGTAGTATGAACTAAGAATCCCCGAAATAACGCAATCGAATCAATAAGTACTAGACAAGCACGAACGAATGTATTGTATTTAGAATTCGAAATCAAGCATTCAACAAGTACAAAAGAATCATTAGTTAATTCAAACACCACAATAGTCCAAAATGTGAGCATCTCTGGAAACACGTGGTGTTCGGACATAGAATGTTACAGATAAACTGCACATATGGAGATGGAGTAAACTAATGTGACATAAGAAATGCTTGTTGAGACCATCGTCCATAATCTATTAGAATTTCTCACTCTTCTATTCCATCTAACAACCTACTACCAAATGAGAGCCTGAAAGTGGATTACATGCACCGGTCAATATTCCACACAATGATCATTCACATTTCCCAATCCATAATAACATAGCTGATTATTACAGATTAGCACAGACAAAACGTGTTTGCCACAGCAACCAGAATTACGAATCCGTCTGTGATGTACACATATCTCTTGTCTATACTACAATCTCTCCAGGTCTTCTTCATATCGATTGCATACAATGTTATTGTCTGTAAACATCTGCTGTCGTTATGACTAGACTCAGAATCGTTCGTAAACCGATATATATGCTCGTTCACAAAACAACAACAAATTTAACGAAGCCTAGTGAAATTGAAGAGTTGGCAGTGAGATAAATCGAGAGTGCGTTGACTGGACGGACCAATACTCTGTTGTTTTACTGGGATATGATCTTCATCGAGATGGAACTAAAGCACAGACGATAAGTTTTGTGCACGAGGAATACACTAGTGACTGAACCATTGTCTCTTGTCGTGGAGGTAAACAGAGGAAAGTGATAAAACACAAATCACATTTACCTTTGATTCAAGTAGAATGCTAGGACCATGTCGGTGTTTTTGAGTTAATCTGTCTTTGTGATTGTCGACTAGATAACGAATGATGATATTTCTAAGTGTAGTTTGGTTAATTATGTTTAGTAATCAAGTGATCATGACTAGCAAGTTTATTCTTTACATGAAAATCATGGTACTTATTATTCAATAAGTCTAACTGTATGTCGAACTATTTTTTGAGTTAAATGTAACTGTTTTTTACGTTTTAAGCATGTTTTGATCATAATTTGAAGGAAGCTACAAAAGATCAGAAAAATCGGAAGTTGAGGGTCACTTGACATTTGTTTGATAGTTCTCATCTTCAGTTTAAAATTAAACGGTTGTAATATACTTCTTGATTTCTAATTCTACTCCATCTCTTATCATTACCGATCAACGCCACTCTATTTTGATGATCATATTTATAAAAAATGGATTCAGCTTCTTAGTAATAAGAGATTAATCGAATATCATGGTTTGAATCCATAGCTTAACTTTTAAAGGATAGTGGAAATATTTCTAATACTACACCGAAATATCTAATATATATATATATATATATGGTCACAAATTGAACTTTCGAGTATTCTCTGTAGTATTGGATGACGTTTTTTTTATATAGACTCACCACAGAATTCTGTCAATGAAAAATTTGAAGTCTTCACTCGATATATTTAAACAATTATTTTTTAAATACTAGAAATGATAAATAAATGTTTATATTTATGTGTACGCCATTAAACGAGTGACACCTACGGCGTTTATATTTGTATTCATCATTCAAAGTACATTATATTCAGCCACCATATGTTATCTACTTCAATGCACCTGTAACGCCATATATATATATATATATGTAAACCAGGTGTTTCACATATGTTCACCATGTATTGAGTGTATTCGAGTCCGTCTGTTATTTAAAATTCCGCTGCTGCTGCTGTTGTTGATTAGAAATCAAACTAAATTTTTCAACGCAAAACAGCTCATATTGTAAATTGACCAAATGGTCTGTTGTTGGGCTTTTGTTTATCTTAAAATAAGAGAGAATTGTTTACCAATTCACCACATCAAGGTTTCACAAAATCGACATCTGTCGGTCATTGATATATATGTGAAAAAGAAGAATTTATTTTGATCCTGTCTAAACGGACTTCTTAGAGTGAACCATTAGTTGAGATATATATCTTCGTAAAAAGCAAGATGTAATGCATGGTAATAGTCAGGTGGATTATCATTCGGATGAAAACAGATGATATATCCTACTTTTACAATTATAAGTATTCAGAACTAAGAATAACATCTGTGTTGTTAGTTGCATTGTATGTAAAGTTCTTAGTAGTTGAACATTGAATTATGTGGAATCGAAGCACTATCAAGGTGTAATTAATACAAACTTATCTAGTCCTTATTAGTGCTTCAATCCTGTTGGCCAACAAAACAATTCGTCCAACAGCGTACTGTATTCATATATCAATTTATTTTTACGGAATCTGAATAGATCAAGTTGGCCTTATCTAACGTTTGAGTGGCCCATTTTTCAAATGTGCAAATATTGCAGTTAACTTTAGTATTTCCGGATTTTTTCAAATAGATCATTATAAATACTAATTGTTTCCAATAACATGCTATTACTATAAAGAATTTCCCAATTATTGTGACAAGAATGAATAAAAACTTAAGTAAAAACGCTATAGATCTTGAGATATATTCCTCTTTGTCTATCTTCTGGGAAAAGAGAGGTGAATAGATAGGAATTCGTAAGTCTGTAACTTGTTGGATTGAAAGAATCAGTATGTCAGTTAAACGAGTAGAAAACTTTCAGATATGAAGGTGAGTGGAAGATATTAACTTTGTGTAACTTATAAAGTATTGCAATTCAAATGTATGTTAAAGAGAATTTTTTTGCAGCACTGCATAACCGGTGCTGAGAATTTTTTACCGTAATAGATTTTACGGCATTGAATGAAGCTGTTCTTCGTTGTCTTATTAACTATTAATGTTATACTTTCAGTTCCTTTTTTCCTAAGAAACCGTCTTACGCAAACATAAAAAAGTAGGTAAGACCTATGTATTTGACAGAGATAGATGTATGTTATATTGTCATCCGTTATGAAGTCTATATGAAATTTGATTGATCGAATGTCATCAATGTGATTATTCTAGAATATTTTGTGGTCATTATGTTACTACTCGTAAGTAGTAACATTTGTACGATATAAATTACCTACATTCTTCGTTTCTCAATAGCCTATGTGATGATGAGTATAACGTGTAGTGAATTCTTGAGTTATGGTCCTTTGGTACATAAACTGGTATCACAAATTCCCTGAAATGACTACCTATTCCATTCAACACTACAGTTGTAATGGGGGCGGTATTTATTAAGCCCTTACTGTTATTATTAATACTACTATTATTACTAATTATAAGTAGATCTTAACGAACGAATTCCAATAACAATTGCTTGATTCTATAACACAATCCATCAGAGAAGAATTATCCCTGAATACAGCCATAGGCATTGCAGATTCAAATGACTGGGTTCTCATCAGTTTTCTAGGTATTAGTCTATTGATCTTAAATTCGTCCATACAGTCCGGTTAATATTTACAAAGTACATATATGTATATATGATTACGTAATCTACAGTACCAGTCTCAACGTCAGATTGTTACTCTGGTTATCTGGTTGAATGACCGCCAATATGATTTAGACGATTAATCTTTCTATCTTAAAAGCTTTCGTGCTTGTAAAAACAAACTATTAATAAGTACGTGAGCTGAAGCTGTCAGAACTTCATTTTAGTAAATGCGAGGTACATCAGTTTGATATCCTTCAAAATACTCATCATCAACATTAGATTTTCTTATCTTTCTTATTGTTGTTAACAACATCTCATGCTTTCCTAGACTTACAGTTATTCATCTGCCTCGTTGTCGTACCATTTTACCAAGTCCAATTGTTTTACTAGAGTTGTGTACATAAACATTTTTTTCAAATCCAGTTCTTCAGCAATTATCCGGATAACGAATTGAGGCTAAAAAAGAACAAGAAACAGTAAACGTTCAGTGCTTCAATCTACACAGAAGGTCAATGATGGTATTGAACTTACATTTTTCCTTTCAGTTTTTATGACTTCCACTGAAATACATGATCCACTTGAAAACAGTTGTCTTCTCCACTGTTATTTCCATAGATATGCTTCCATGTTTCATGAATTTCCATAACATTCTTCTAAAGTTTCAGTCATCGTATGAGTAGAAAAACTATGTACGCAAATTGCGCAATATCACAGATTTTAATGTTGAGGATGGTAATTTTGATAGTACAAGAATAATAAATATGTTATATGAGATTTTATAGTGACTTATTCTCAATTAAACATGTGGTCACTGTTAGTTTGAGTTGTTCTTTACTGTGACTAGAATAATTTTTTTTATTTTACTAGATTGTAACAACAACTAAGAAAAAAAAATAGAAGAAATGAAGAAAATAGTTCAATTTTTAGTTCAGTCTGAACATATGTGGAACACCTGGTGCATAAGCAAACCTTATGTTACAGCTGTATTAAACATATGGTGATATCAGCATACTACTTAAATCATTGAAGGTAATTTGTGTATAATTCGAATAAAGCATAACATTTTATATTTCTTGACTCTCTCTCTCTCTCTCTCTCTCTCTTATATATATATATATATATATATATATATATATATATATATATATATATATATATATATATATATATATAACTCGTGAAGAGCAGATTAGAGAAAATCAGGCCGGTTTTCGACCTGAACGTGGTTGTATAGATCAGATATTCACACTACGTCAGGTTCTAGAACACAGACACACATTCAGACGCCCCACAATGGTAGTATTTCTCGACCTTAAGGCGGCATTCGACTCTGTTGATCGTGAGGTTCTATGGCAGTGTTTGTCACTGAAAGGAGTACCAAAGAAGTACATTAACCTTATAAAGGCTCTCTACTCGAACACAACTGGTCGAGTGAGAGCTTATGGCGAACTGTCATCACAATTGATTACCTCAAGTGGTGTTCGTCAGGGCTGTCCACTCTCCCCATTCTTGTTCAACTTTGTGGTCGACGTACTTTTAGAGATAACACTCTCCTCATCTAAATTTCCAGGGGTTGAACTTCTACCAGGAGATTCACTTGTTGACTTGGAATATGCCGATGACATAGTTTTATTTGGTGAAGACGCTGACAAAATGCAGAGTCTTCTGACCACTCTAAGCAACAGTGCAAGCATGTTCGGCATGCGATTCTCTCCCTCGAAATGCAAAATGTTGCTTCAGGATTGGGTTACATCGACACCCGAACTAGTGATAGGGAGTGAAGTAGTTGAGTGTGTCGACCGCTTCACTTATCTTGGAAGTCTCATCAGCCCTTGTGGTCTGGTGTGTGACGAAATCTCAGCACGGATACAGAAGGCTCGACTAGCTTTTGCCAACTTGCGTCATTTATGGCGTAGGCGAAATATCCGTCTATCAACCAAAGGACGTGTTTACTGCGCAGCAGTTCGTTCCGTCCTACTTTATGGCAGTGAAACATGGCCGGTAAGAGTAGAGGATATCCGTAGGCTACTAGTATTTGATCATAGGTGTCTTCGAAACATTGCTCGTATATCATGGGACCATCGAGTAAGTAACGCAGTTGTTAGGAAACGGGTACTAGGTAAGGATGGCAAATCAATTGATGAAGTAGTGAAACTTCATCAGTTGAGATGGCTGGGACACGTGTTACGTATGCCCAACGACCGACTACCTCGACGTGCTATGTTCAGTGGTATAGGAGTAGGTTGGAAGAAAGCTAGGGGCGGCCAAACCAAAACATGGCACAAGTCCATGAAGTCACTGACAAGTGGACTGAGTCATGTTGGTAGGTGTAGACTACCTGGTTGGGGACGGCGAGATGATAGCAACCGATGGTTAGAGACCCTGATTGACATGGCTCAAAATCGTTTGCAATGGCGCAGGTGCATCCACTCTCTGTGTTCTCCCAAATTCTAATCTTCTGAATTCTTCATGTCCCTTTTTTCCTCTTTCCAAATTTATTTCACTGGATTATACTCTTTAAATAACATCTCCAAACCCTAATCTTCCTGATTACTGCTTATACTCTTGCTACCTCTACCACTACGGGATTTGAATCGACAACTGTATCTCTGTGCTAATGTGGTGTGGCAACTCGAACTGATGTACGTACGTACGAAGTTCTACGTTGTTATTGACTGACTGACTGAAAGTTTTACAGAGATGTTTGTATATTTTAAGCATGACTTACACTATAAGCTGATTTCATCTAGTTATAACCAGCTCACGGTCTGGGACAAATGTGAGCTAGCTCAAATTACCATACTGCATTCACACAGCAAGGAGAAATAAACCAAAAAAGTAGTAAGGGAGTCGAAAAAATTGTGGTAGCAACGATAATGAACAAGAGGAAACATTAGGGAATCTAGTTTGAGAAGACAGAGTAGGAAGGTATTTAAGAAAGAATAATAGAAATCGAGATTTAAACGAAGGCAATAAACGAATGCACTGCGTGGTAATCTAGTCTGAGCCATGTCACACAACGTCTCAAACCAGCGATCATGGTTGTCTCATCGACTCTAGGTTGATGCCAATTGACCAATTACTGAAAATCAGGATATACTGCTAAACACGGTTCTTTTACGTTAGTATAAAACTCATCGGTAATACACACACGGATAAATCCAATAGTGTGAAATTTCCAACTTCATTTAATTTCTAGTTTAAAACGATTTCCAACCAAACACCATCGATCAATTATTGTTCCACGTTGTCTTTGGTTAATTCCGTTTGTTACACTTATATTTGATATCTCACGAAAATCTATTGCGAAATTAGTGATTATTTTATAGACAATTACCAATCTGAGGATTCTAGTCTAACGATTGTACGACAAATACAATTTGAGTATCGAAACGCTGTATTGGCCAGATAAATGAAGTTTAGGAACCTCAAATTATGAGTTTTGGAACAGGACTAACAAGATTTTTCTGTGTATTGGAAACTTTAGGCTTTGATAGTTTACAGATGAACCATTTACACTATATAAATCAGGCCGTTCATCCACATAGGATATAACCTTTAAGGCTTTCTTAAGACCATTCAACTGAATATGAAAATTACTGGTATGAGTACTTCGATTCGATAAGCACCTGTGGTATGGAGTCGCGATTGACTATGAACACCACTACAAGAATACTACGTGCCAGTTAACCGATAAAATCCCCCGTAAGCCAAATATCAGAAGGAAGTTGATGGCTGTAGTCGAGATGTATTTGTTGGCGACCTCGTGGTATCGAAAGGATACCGAGATCGTGCCAAAGGAGTACAAGCGTGGTTGCCGAACGTAACCGAACTCGTTCAAGGTCACAATCGAAAGATAATGGAGAGTAATGGAGGGGGAATATGGCTGTCTTTAGCACAGTTAAACAAACGAGCACAGTAAAACAATCACTGGTACAATTGGTGATAGTAATAATTGTTTCAATTAAATAAATAGCGTTCTCTTGGTAAAAGTAGGTCGCTACACACCTTTACGATACTGCAGTGTATAAAATATATGTACTTAGAAATGGTATTCTATTAAATGGACAGAAATTACCATATATTACTTAATTTATCAACTTTTTGAATTAGTTATCGTCAAGTACCTGTGTTTCTGAATCGTAGACAGTACATTATACTGACTAGCAGTGACAACCAAAAGGCGTATATATTTGTATCTTAAACACATCAGTTAAGTCAACATAAAACAGTGTATTATTGATCTCACTGAAACATGAAGATATCACCCATAATTTTAAAACTATACAGCGTCATTTAATAGACTATCAAGTTACAATGATTACATTTTCACCAATGAATAATACTCATCAAAACTTGAATTCATTGTTGTTAACGTAATCGGTACGGAAGTGAGCGAGATCGATTGCCTTGTTCCCTCGGATAGAACATAATCCATTATTAGGATATAGATCTATCCAGATGGTTAATGTAAAATAGGGCATATACCACAGTTCTCACTGTTAACTAACCATGGATTGTTATAATTTAAATTGAGATAAAATGCAGAACCAAGAAATACTTAAGTAACGAGGATTATAAGCTAAAAAGGCTGACAGGGTTATTCCTGAATAAGTTAGAAACGTTGAAAAAACGACTATTGATCATATCATTAATAAAACCATTCGAAATAGTTGCCATATGTGACCCCACCGACTCTCGTTTTATCTCACTGCCAACTCTTCAATTTCACTAGGCTTCGTTAAATTTGTTGTTGTTTTGTGAACGAGCATATATATCGGTTTACGAACGATTCTGAGTCTAGTCATAACGACAGCAGATGTTTACAGACAATAACATTGTATGCAATCGATATGAAGAAGACCTGGAGAGATTGTAGTATAGACAAGAGATATGTGTACATCACAGACGGATTCGTAATTCTGGTTGCTGTGGCAAACACGTTTTGTCTGTGCTAATCTGTAATAATCAGCTATGTTATTATGGATTGGGAAATGTGAATGATCATTGTGTGGAATATTGACCGGTGCATGTAATCCACTTTCAGGCTCTCATTTGGTAGTAGGTTGTTAGATGGAATAGAAGAGTGAGAAATTCTAATAGATTATGGACGATGGTCTCAACAAGCATTTCTTATGTCACATTAGTTTACTCCATCTCCATATGTGCAGTTTATCTGTAACATTCTATGTCCGAACACCACGTGTTTCCAGAGATGCTCACATTTTGGACTATTGTGGTGTTTGAATTAACTAATGATTCTTTTGTACTTGTTGAATGCTTGATTTCGAATTCTAAATACAATACATTCGTTCGTGCTTGTCTAGTACTTATTGATTCGATTGCGTTATTTCGGGGATTCTTAGTTCATACTACAATTCAAATAATTCGAAATACCAAATTTGGCGTCGCGATGGAGCCTGTGATGGAATTGTTGGATATATATCCAGATTTTGGTGCTTTTATGGATTATTTTGAAAGGTTCGAAATCTGGGCTATGACCAAGGAGGATGCTGAGGATGTTAATATTTTGGCACATTTCCTCACATTCATCGGAAAAGAAGCATGTAGCATATTAAGAACTGTGGCTATGCCGGAAAGGCCTATCTCGCTTCCTTATACAACTCTCAAGGAACTACTGCTAGACTGTTAGGTATACAAATTTCGAACTCATTAAAGAAAGATTTTGTAAAGTGATTCATGAGGATATAAAAATTCCACTACATTACTACGTCATCCCAACCCAGTGCATACTCATGACTATGCAAATAATTCATTGAGGAGTTGCAATGCATTTCACGAAGATGGGCACAAGTTTGGTCAGTGTTTGTCCTGTGGCAAGTTTCACTCCTTTAATTCATGTAAATTTCGTAATTCTAAGTGCTTTAAATGTGGTGATATTGGACATATTCAGTCAGTCTGTAATCCTAATGTTCATCTTACTGCAACTAATATTAAGTCTTGTAATTCTGATTCTACTGAGTCGAGTATTCATAATGATCATTTATATTTATCAACGATTTTAAAAGACAGTGTAGAGTCATATAGGAGTTCGGAGTTAAATGAAACTCAGAATCCTTGTGAGACAACGGTTTCTAATCAATCAATTTGTCAGAATTTTCATGTTCTTGTATCAGGTATGGCTTTTCCTAATGATTCACATATTTCTGATGAAACTCCTTGCAAATCTGAAGAAAATATGTTGAGTGAACATAATTATGATCGAAAACCTGATGTAGTTTCGATAGATGCTGATTTTTCTAATGATCCTTTACTCTGCAATGACATTCTTAATAAATTTCATGAAAATATTTCAGAAGAATCAAATCCTGATGTCATATCATATATTACCTTGTGAAAAACTTGTTCAATGAGAAGCACGAGTACTAAATGACCTCGATTTTGATTGCAATTCCGATGATTTCATATCAACTGCTGTTCATCCTTATCACAAATCCACTTTCAACGTATACTCCAATCAATGTGAGAAATATGTTTTAAATGAAGCCACATTATTCATAACTTGGGGATATATAGATCTAACATTATTTCGTGGGGAGGATAGTGTTGAAAAATCTATGGTTCAAATTCTAGATACTAATGATTTCAGTACAAAACCGACATGCTGATTGTATACAATTCCAGGTGAGTCTGTTCCGATTTCGGTTGTTAATTCTAATACTAATGGGTGTATTCTAGATAATACAGAGTTTGTATCCAAAACAATGTCGAACAGACTAAGGATGAACTTAGGAAGAAGATGTACAACCTATTACAGACAGTTATATTCCAATTTAAGCTGTGGCGGCTGTGGTGTTTGAATTAACTAATGATTCTTTTGTACTTGTTGAATGCTTGATTTCGAATTCTAAATACAATACATTCGTTCGTGCTTGTCTAGTACTTATTGATTCGATTGCGTTAATTCTGGGATTCCTAGTTCACACGATAATTCAAATACTTTCGAACATTGTAACTATGCATAGTTCCTTCCATTTAAATGAGACTGACCTACATCGTAGTTGAACACATTTCCTATATAGAGTCATCTCATTGAAGACTCGGACACTGGCTTCTTGTTCTGATGCCAGTCATAGTCTATGCAGTTATTCACCATGTTGTCAGATCACATCACTTTCGCTTCGGTTGAAATCACCTCCACCGTCACCACCACTACCACCACCATCACTATCATCAACATCAACAACGACAAAAAATGGAGTGTTGTAGTGTGACATGTTTACCTTGTGTTATGCTGAGTAAGTTATTGGGATGAAAAGTGGCGTTAGACTTGTCCAATTTAATCTAGTTAGTGTTGAGTGTCATGGAATTGACTATTTGTATGACTAGAACATTTGTTGAGACGATCGATAATCGTTTCACACTCAATCAGACATCAGTGAAATGAATGAAGAAGTAGTTAGTAGGATGCCTGTGAGTTTTCGGCTCGGATTCCATTGGAGATTGATATGTTATGGATATGTGGTGAGTGTAGTGATATATATTGTTGTAAATAATTAATAATAGTTAACGTGAGTGCTGCACTACTATAAATCGTCACATTTTTGGAAATGACAACAGTTTCCATGTGTTATACCGCTTAACACTGGACATATGAAATTCGGTAACTGAGCATTATGCTATCCTGTTGAAATTTTGAGTTTGTTGCATATCTGGAGTGCATTTTTAGTGAGAAATCTACTGAGTGGTTTTCACAATTGTTAGAAATATTATTAAGTCAATGCTTTAACCGTGAATTTAGTAATAATTCTTCAATGATTAATGTCAGATTCAACTATTTCTAAAATTATATGGATATGGGAAATGCGAGATTTTCAAATTCGAATACGGTGAAATGAATAATTAATAGCAATAATGACTATAGAGTAGGACTACAATGAATTCATTGGTAATTATGACTTCCTCTGAACGCAAATCTCATGCTTCATTTCGTTAATAGAACGAGTTATTTCAGTTTTAATGAGTTGAATACGAAGAAATCTTGGGAATTTTTCATAAATTCTGTAAAGAACCTTCAAATCAGCATAATTAATCAGCGTATTGATTAGAGATGGTCAATATTCCGGTATAGATCTGAAATATTTCATTTTTCTGTGCTTAGTGCTGCTATATTGTAATATGTGGATGATTGATGATGTATATCAACATGATATGACAATTCACACGTTTCTCCATTACTATGTTAGTATGTGTTCGTGGTCTTAGTTAGTATTAGTTTTCAGGTCTACCATTTTGGTTATTTGTAACTTGAAACCATAAATAATGGATAAATTGCAAATCGATTACAGGCATGTATATTGTAGTGACTCACATTTATCACGAGAACACGACTGGTTTAATAAAAACAATTATTATTATGACCAACTGTACCAGTGTTTGCTTTAATGTGCTTTTGTTTGACTGTGCTAATGACAGCTATTTTGTGCTTCCATTATTATACTTACACTTCGATTGTAACTTCGCGCGAATTCGGTTACCTTCTGTAACCAAGGTTGTATCCTGGCACGATCTCGGTATCCTTTCGATGCCACGAGATCGCCATCAAATATAACTCGACTTGGTCCATTAATTGCCTTCTGATATTTGGCTTCTCGGGGATTTTATGGATTTATTTGGTTACGTCCAACCTTCGCCTTCTGATCTATTTGGCACGTGTTTCTTGGTAGCGGTGTTCATAGTTAATCTTCAACTCGACACCACGCTACAATTGGTGACCCGTATTTTGGAACACGCCTCAGCTTCTGGTCAAATCTTCCAAAGAAGCCAATTCGGTGAGTCTATGATTTATCTATCCATGTCTGTCGCATATTTTCATATTTAATATATAATATACTCGACATGACGGATAACGATAAGAATAGTATTAATATAATGGACTCCCATTTATGTGTACCGAACTCTTGTTACTTTTTATTCGCGTGACGATGAATTCCACGCTTTATTCGAGAAATTTTCCCCTATTAACTATTCTCCTCGCTGACCCGGCTGCTTGGTACGGAATGTATTCGCATACGCATTAACGTCTACCTCCCAGCATCAAATGGTTAAGTTGAACGGTTTCATTGCCAACTTAAAAGTGCTCTACGGGCACACGAGAACGACAACTGGTACGAAGCCTTATCGCTCGTCCTCTTAGGTATTCGGACGAGCTTGAAGGCGGATATACAATGTTCCGCCGCTGAACTGGTATACGGCACGACATTGCGTCTGCCCGGAGAATTCTTCACACCACGGAGCAGACCTAATTTCGGTAAATCAGACTACGTCCATCGACTGTCTGCATTTATGCGAACGCTGTCTCCGGTGTCAACTCGAATACAACATCGACAGGCCGCTCTCTCTCGAGAGTTATCTACCTGTCCACATGTTTTTGTACGAGTAGATTCGGTACGCAAACCTTGGCAACAACCTTACGAAGGCCCTTTTCACGTGATCGCTCGTCACGAAAAGACCTTCAAGGTTGATCGATATGGACGCGTCGAGATCGTCAGCGTTGATCGTCTCAAACCAGCACACGTCGATGACAGTGCCCTATCTGGTAACCTGAGATTCAATGCTAGACCTATTAAACCTAGCGGGATCCTTAAATCTTCTTCAGGTCCCACGCTAGATACATCTGAGACCTCATTCTCACGTCCCGGTCAACAGCACGCGTCATCTGCACCGTCTACGGACGAGACGATAGTCTCACGTCCAGATCAGCAGACCACGCCGCCTCTGACCTCGGATGAGATTGCAGGCTCACGCGATACGAACGAGACTGCCGTCTCACGTTCCGGTCGCCGAGTACGGTTGCCCGTACGCTTCCGCGAATAGTCGCACAGTCAACAACCGATACGGTGTAGGATTATTCCTATACTACACGCATGCTACACTCTTCTCTTTTTTGATTTTCTTTTTGTTTCCTGAGCCCACGCCTTCGACCACCTCCGTTTGGTTCCGTCGACTTCAGTCAACTTTGGCGAAAGCTGGCCTGATCACCCACGCTCTTGTCAACGTACTCAGTCGATATCTTCGTTTCGAATGTTTGGCACACGCTTGGTCTCGAACTTCGTCGTTATGGTCGCTTCTGGTTCATCGGATCAACGTGGTTTCGTCCTACGTCTGCAGCGTTTCTGGTGCGCACCCCTACGAACGCAATCTTCAGATTCTGGATACAAACCACTCTCATGTAGCATGCCAACTCAAGCAATAACTACAGCACATCGCTCCTGGTACCGTTCTCCAAAAACGACTTTCGTTGGCAACTTGACGATCAACGATCGCTTTCCTGTTCGCCAATCTTTCCGTCCTACAATCGTTCGTCAGCCGATCAGTCCCACGATTTAAACCGCTATTTATCGAAAGTGTAAACCCTTTCTAGCGGGGGCTCCTGTAGTGACTCACATTTATCACGAGAACACGACTGGTTTAATAAAAACAATTATTATTATAACCAACTGTACCAGTGTTTGCTTTAATGTGCTTTTGTTTGACTGTGCTAATGACAGCTATTTTGTGCTTCCATTATTATACTTACACTTCGATTGTAACTTCGCGCGAATTCGGTTACCTTCTGTAACCAAGGTTGTATCCTGGCACGATCTCGGTATCCTTTCGATGCCACGAGATCGCCATCAAATATAACTCGACTTGGTCCATTAATTGCCTTCTGATATTTGGCTTCTCGGGGATTTTATGGATTTATTTGGTTACGTCCAACCTTCGCCTTCTGATCTATTTGGCACGTGTTTCTTGGTAGCGGTGTTCATAGTTAATCTCAACTCGACACCACGCTACAATTGGTGATCCCAAAATTTGGGGCACGCGACAATTGGTAATCCCAATCAGACTTCAATTGGTGATCCCAAAGTTTGGGACACGCGACAATATAAACGAATCACACACATTAAAGCTTTAAATTTGGTTGATGTAGTTCTTAGGTCGAAATATATTGAGATATACGATATGAACCATTAAGATTAGATTGACTAACATCGTAGAAGTAACGGGAATAATGCGACTGTTTGACTCACGTTGTGTTGTGTCTGGTTTATAACATTTGGTGACTACATAACCCGGCTCACCCTTATCTGGTAGTCACTTACACTGACTCTGTAGTAGATCTAATAATAATCCCATATTATTTGCAGAACGAATTCGGGAAACAAAATGTTGTGTTTACGTTGCCGCATACGACAAGCTATATCGTCAGTTGATGAGTTTGTTGTGGTATGGGTTCTTAAACGCGCGATCTTTGAAGGTGAACATATAATCACCAATATGAGTTACATTCAACACGTAACACTAAGGGAAGTTCAACAATGGTGGACGCGGGAAAACTTGATCGGCACCGCATGACTCAGCCTTGCTGGTGTGGTTATCTATGTAACTAATCCCTAATCACATTATGATATGTTATTTTATCCGCAGCTCAAATGTGTTCTCCAGAAGTGTCAGACGTCATATTGCTGTTTGTCGCGATACAACGAATCAGTGTGGACTATGATGTGACTACCACATAAGATCTTTTAGATTAGGTAGTCACATCATGACATATTTACAATTTTGTGATTAGGTCTATTATTATAGTAGCAAATATAAATATACTAATATTGAAATAGACCATGAATCTACAATCCTTCATAATGATCAAGCTGTGCATGCTTTATTTGGAGACTATCTCTACTCGATTCCTAGCATTTACAGTTATATAAAGGGTTACAACCGAAAACTCCAGGGATCAGAGAGATTATAGCAATTAGCATCTTATAAGCCTTTTTGATTTATTCTAGATTTCGAACATATTAATTATCCTGATCTTTTCAGTCATTCTGTCATTCACACATTGACTCGAGAATTTGTGTCATGGTGGGTTTGAGCTAAGTACTCCTCATATTTCTTTCACGCTCATAAGTATTGAGTCACCTATCATTCATCGAGTTGGCTATTTCTGTCACTTTAGGTCACATGCAATTTCACATCACTTCTCATTTGTCTGAATGATCGAATACCTATAATGTACGTTCCCCAAGTACTTTCGTGTTCGTATTTTTGAAATCTACGTTATTATTGACGGAATTTTCCCAAACACTACAAGCGAAGTCAAATGTGACATATTTCATCAAGTTGCTACAAAGTCTATAACAAACAATAAATGCTAATAAATGATATGCACTCAAGCATGATAGCTTTCTGTGAAACTTGGATTATAAAGATATAATCGATAAAGAACATTCCCTTGATAACTGCCAACTGTTTCATAGTGACAGATCTGATACTTCGAGTTGTGAAGTCGTGGTCTGCATCCACCTCCCTTCGAGCTCAGGAAATTTCTCCCATCAGGATAAGTCACCTAATGTCTTATGGTGTAGTATGGAGGGGACTTGCTGTTGAATGTTACAGATCCTTTCTTCCTAAAAAGCAATACTCAACAAGTCAGCTTGTCCTAATATGTAACTTAGTGTACTTGCAGAGGTCCAAAGGAAAAGCCTCTAGTTTGTGGGGATGGTTAACGTAAATTTATTCTGTGATTAGTTTTTGTTATTACTCGCATTTACAGAAAGGAAGCTTTGGACTGGCTAGTACTATTACAAGCTTTCGTAGGTTATTCTAGCTTCTGGATAAGCCAATTCATTCATACTTCCCGAGCCATATTTTGACCATTTCATTTCTTCGCTTGTTAACCCCGGCTGTTTTGATAGGATCGTATGTGTGTTGATTGCCTTCCCTAATCGTTATTTGTCTGTAACTTACTTTTGGTCTGAATGTAAATAATGAGTAACGATGAACCAAATTGAGTTGGCTCACTTGCCTTTTCCGTTAAGCGTCACTTCGTTTCGTTTTGCCCCGCTTCCTTCTCTGAGTTTCCCTGATTGTCCGCTCAGGTCGACGGGTGTATAAAATATATGAATTCAAAATCCATTATTGTATTTGACTTATTCACTTCCGTTATTCCTTAACGCTATTCAAGCCTGTAGTTGTATTCGAAGGTTGAAGTCATGTATACTTCGATAACAGTCATCATACGATCTAACTGGAGTCAGACTATGGGTCTGAACCAGATATACACTAGCCACTCATTGGAGGTTAAGGATTTAAATTGTTGAAATCACGAGTCAATTGAAGCTAGACCACCATGGAAAACCTGGAAGCACTGGATGGCCGTTTCGTCCCAATATGGTACTCCTCAGTAGTGCGCATCCACGATCCCGCCCGCACAGGGTTCAAACCCAGGACCTATCAGTTTCGCGCGCGAGCGCTTAACCATTAGATCACTGAGCCGGCATCCAACTGTGTTAATGTCTAACTTCAACCAATCCACGAAGTTGCTCTACCGTACACCATTTCTTCAGTGAGTTGATATCTCACAATAGACCTGGTTGAACTTCGCTGGTAACGACTTCTCACTAGAACTTCAGGAAATGCCTCCTGAAGTCAGTCAAAGAGTTATTAGTCTTGAACCATTTTGGATGAAGCAATCATCCTGTATCTCCATAAGTGACTTAACGTATGAATGTATCCATTGTTAAAAACTTTCAAAAAACTGGTTGCAGTGATTTTAGGACAGACCTCGAGAAACTATCTTGAGTGAGCGAGCTTGACTCTGATGATATGGACGAATGGTCGAACCTTCTTAAGAATATCTTTCAATTTATTGATCGACACGCTTATATCCTGGTTTGCGATCCCTTAACAACACACAGTCCTTTTAGTAGGCTGCTAGCTAAGGGACTATAACTCACTTATTCCCACTCCGTTAAATGTTTATCCATTGGCCCAAATACATCTTTTCCTATGTTGAGCTAAGCATTGTACAGTTTCAGATTTTTAAAAATCCAAGGAGATTCTGAGGCACTGGGACCCGTAAACCTGCTAAAGTGGACCAACCCAACCCGGATTTTTAAAAAAATATGTGGATCTATTTTGTTTCCTGCCTACACTGTCTTCAAGTGTTCGTTAGCCAAGGGCATGCTACCCTATGAATAGAAAAAGGGTGTCTTCATACCCATCACAAACGGAGGTATCAATGTGAAAGACTCAAGTTGCCGACCACTTTCCCCTGACTGGACGGAATTATATGTCATTGGAATATTTTTGAGCGAATCCTTCTTTAATCGTCGGCTGAACAATTCTTTGGTTTCTCACTTGCAATACGGCTATCCATCTGGGTGACGATGAAATATAAAACTACTGACTGCCTGAAATAACACTTAGGCTTTCTAAACTTTTCCAAGACACTCGAAGGCGTTGAAGATTGAATCCTCTGTCGAAAGCATAAACTAACAGCCATTAGTGTGTGTCTGTTGAAACGACACGTAGATTGCCTTCACTGTAACTAACTTATTTTACTCTCTGGTTTTAGTAGGAGCATGATGAGAAGCATAACGTTTTGTTAACAAAAAGCTTTTTTGATGCCGAGACTCATATAAAAAAACAAATGGTCTGCTGATGTTGCCAGGTAAAGTTTGAGGTTTGAACGATGATTATTGAAACGTTAGTTGCGCGTCTGACAGATATGGCGGTACTTCGTTAGCTTTGTTTCACCTGTGGAGTTTACTTAACGAGTGAGTATTAAGACTAATCCTTCTCATTGTGAATTATTTAAAGTTCGTGACTTTTAAGTTACATAACCTCCACCTCTATAATTTGGGTCACTCAATGAAACACCATTCTTCAGACTTTAAACGAACAGTTCTTGGAAATATGGGCTCCGAGTATGTAGAAAACACTAAATGGAAAAGTGCGGACGAGTATTTCAATCTTTGATGTTATTCAAACAAAAAAATCATTTAGATCAATAGAGGTTTTAGGATACTGCCATTTCCCAATGTAAACCTGTAAATACGTATGCTAGTGTTTTCAATATCTTTGCTACGAGCTTATATAAATCGGTTGATTTGGTATGGATCAGTTCCTTTTCCCTTCATTCAGATTAAGAGGCTTACTATGTTGTAACGTCTAGTGTATTAAAAGTATCCACTCTTATTTCAGACCGACTTCCCTACATTGTTAGATGCTTCATTGTTCTTAGACCGTTTCCCCAAAGAATTATTCTGCCTATATTTTAGGGAGACTGAGCATATACATATATTTAAAACAGTTTGAGAAACTATCTATAACTCGATAGTTGGTCTGAACATTGAAGTGTTTTAAAGGAGTGTAAACTGAGTTAAGTCAGCGTTTTTTCTGAAGAACTTCGGAAAATTCACATAGATCATTTCTGTCCGTAGGGGATTTTGAAATTTTGCCTTTCATAAAGAGTGGAAAGCATGGCTTCAGTTCGTCTGACCTACTATGTAGCGTATCTAAAGTTTTTTGGTCCGTCCCAATGTTTGTGTTATGATTGGATTTAAGTTTCAGTTTCAGTTTGGAAAGGACAGAAGGCTTGATGGTCTGTTAGTCCTGGCGATGGTGGTCTCTCAGTTGGTCCAACTTTCTTTTGAAAGAGTCGACGGATGGGGCCTCAGCCACGTGCTGAGGTAATGAATTCTACTCGTTGATGATTCGATGGGAAAGTCGATAGTCAGCTGACAAGTAATTTGTTCTGGACTTGTGAACTTCTTTGGAATGTCCTCGTAAATTCTCTGTTTTAGAAGACAAGAAAAATGAGAGCATATCAGGTGCAGATTTATCACTAAGCAATTTGAAAATTGTAATCAAGTCGCCTCTAGTTCTACGATATGACAACGGGAATAGGTTTAGCTTGGCCAGTCGAGCATCATACGGAAGCTTCGCTATTCCGGGAATCAGCTTAGTTGCTGTTCTCTGAACCTTTTCCAAAAGCTCACTGTCTTTTTTTAAGCAGGGGCTAACAGCTTGTATGCAGTACTCAAGTTTAGGACGTACGAACACTGTATACAAAGTCAAAAAAGTTTTAGCGTCGACATGATTAAAAGCCCAACGTATCGACCATAAGGTTCTAAAACCTTTGGTGGCTATTGCACGACAGTGTGCAGTAGTCTTTAAGTCTTGGCTAACGATGACTCCTAAGTCACTATGTGTCTGGACAACAGGTAGCTCAGTGTTATTCATCGTGTATGTATCTGTACCTTGATGACCGATATGCATCACAACACACTTGGAAGTATTTATCGGCAACTGCCGTGTTTGAGACCATTCAGATAACTTCTTCAGGTCATTTTTAAGTTCTAAGCTATCACCCTTACATCGTATCGTTCTCCATATCTTGACGTCGTCAGCATATAGCAAGACCGATGATGATAGATGAGGAAGGTCATTTACATACAAGAGGAACAGCACTGGCCCCAAAATTGTACCCTGGGGCACTCCATTAAGCACAGTTTCCCAGCAAGATAACTTTGAGTTCACCCGTACTCTTTGTTGGTGCCCAACTGGGAAGTCTTTTATCCACATCGATAGATTGCCTCCGATTCCGACATTTCTTAGCTTATATAACAGCCGGTTGTGCGGAACTTTGTCAAAAGCTTTTCTGAAATCAATGTAGACTACGTCTATAGGTAACTTTTGGCCCTTAAGAGCGCACCAGCTTTCACGAGCGACTAATAAGTTAGTGAGATAAGAATAACCTATTCTGAAAGTGTGCTGCTCCTCCAAAAGGATCTGGTTTTCATCGAGGTACTTAAACAGCTCCTTCCGAATAATCTTTCCTATTTTATTATTTATTTATTTAAACACGTAGACATTCGTACAAGGAGGCACCAAATATACATGCGCCACTTAAGTCATTCGACTCGTGTGAGCGCTGGAATACCACCCTGGCCCCCAAACCGAAGCAGGTGGTTTTCTTGGGAGGCCACACCCGGAGCCTTCGACCTGAAGGTCTGATCCATAAGGCAGTGGAGCATCGTAAGGAGACGCAGTCCCATGGTACCCGGTGACCAATAATTGGTTCATACACCATTTGTTCTTTCAGGTACTGGAGCCCATGTGCACCATTGGTTTGGAATCAGGGTTTTCCAACTCCTCTAGGTGGATCCTCCGTATACACCAACCCGGGTAAAGCGCCGGACATTCGCTTTTCGTCCTCTCGATTTCGTAAACAACACCCCCGCCACGAGAAGGCAGCGAGTAGGACTTCCCTGGCAGAGGCTGTATACGCGTGGCCATGTGAGCATTTCGAGAGGGAGAGAGGACTCTCCCCACTCGGCCGTACCAAGGCATTTGGGTTAGCGGGTCGGTGATTCTCAGGTTTATGTTTCGTACCTGTTTTGAAGACGGGACTATGGCGTTCTTCCAATCTTTTGGTAGACGACTCTGCGTTACGTATAGATTAAAGCATGTACTTAAAGGGTTCGCAATGAAGTTAGATAATTCCTTTAGTAGCCTAGGATGCAATTCATCGGGCCCCGTGGATTTACCTATGTCAAGCTTATTTAGCAGACCAAAGACATCGAGTTCTTTAATGGTCACGCTATCCAGTGTATGTGTGTGGGGATTTGTATGCGCTGACGGGAAGGGTGCTTCTATGGTATATACATTGCTAAAGTAGTTTGAGAACACTTGAGCCTTACCAAAGTCGCCCTCCACTAATGATGCGGCAGTTCTGTCTCCCCACAGTGCAGGAATATTTCCTCTTCTTTATATCCTTTGGTTTATATAGGAATACAAGCGTTTAGGACATTCTATGGATTCCTTACCAATTTTTTCTCCGTACAACTTTCTAGACTTACGGAGGGTCGAGGCACAAGTATTCCGAGCTTTTCGATACTGAGGTTTTATCTCATCAGTCCCCAGTAACCTAAATCTATCCCAAATTTTTCTTCCCTTACGGAGGAGGATGCGGACCTCCCTACTGAACCATGGTGGATAGTTTCTCGGCCCCCTTGGTATAGTCAAATGGATGTGAGGTGCGGTAACTTTTAAGTATAAATTTCGAAATGCGTCCCAAGCCGTTTCAATTGAGGATTGAGTCTATGGTCCAATCTACTAACGATCCATACGTTAGGTCTGGATTGAGCTAACTCATGCTCGTGATTGACAGTTATATGGAAGTCAAAAGTTAAAACTACGTGATCACTTTTACCTAGGGGTGGCATGTAATGGAGGTTCGCAACGTCATCCTCATAGTGAGTCAATATAAGATCTAGTAAGGATGATTCAGAGTCCGGGTCGTACCTAGTTGCTTCTTTCACAAGTTGCACTAGGGCACATGTGATAACCTCATCAACTAGTTCCTGCTCGAAAAAATTATCTGGCGATTCAGTTCGCAAATTTTCCCAGTCTGCCATAGGTGCATTAAAGTCCCCCTATGATTAGACATCGACCACTTTGTGACCAAGTATTGAGACTGCTTAGCAGGACCTCATTTACCTCACAGCTTGGACTGCGATAGACCAAACCAATCAGCGGCTCTTGTCCCTTGGATTTCAAGTGGCAACTAACTAATTCATACGTCCCACTCTCATGGGATACACTATCGATAATGGCAAATGTGATAGCATGCCTAATAAATAGAGCTACTCCCCCTCCTTTACGCTTTTGTATTCTGTCGGCCCGTACTAACGTAAAACCCTCGAAATCAAGTTCCATACTATCTATAGACTGTGTCAGCTAGGTTTCTGTGACTACGATTATGTCTGGCTTTGTTGAGTCGATCTGTACACTTATTTCCGATCGCTTATTGATTAAGCTTCGGGCATTAGTGTAACAGATCCGAAGCCTATTTAAGTGGCTTCGTGCTTCACACAGAGTGGCTTCGGCATCATTCTCTGTCGAAGCCTTACAGCCCGAAAATTCGCAATTTTTATGTCTTTTTCATCAGCGTCTAACCTAAGTTGTAGTTCTTTTTCGGCTTCCCCTCTTTTTACACGGTCTGCCAACGGCAAATGCTTACGGATAAAACTCCTGAACTTTTTAATTTATGTCCATTCTGTAAAATTAAGTCGCGTTCATTCGAAGATTTGAATACTACTTTAAACAGTCTGGATAAATTAGGCTTCAAGTTCGCTTCAAATTCCAGACCACGCTTGCCAAAACACTTTTACAGCATTTACCAATGAGATGGCCTCGGTTAGCAAGCTGTTTGTATCCGGACAGCACTGTTGACAAAGCCATACGTAACCGTTTTTACTGAACCGTTTGAAAGCCGCAGGCGTTATATTTCGTGCAAACTTCGTGGTACCAGCCTTTGCACTCATCGCGCTGCATGCCGCTTTCAATGGGATAACGACAGCCCGGATGTTGGTAATTGCTTTTTTTGCACTGTCCAGTCATTAAACAGGGGTCTCTTTTCTTAAAAAAAGAACTAGATGCAATAATACTCAGAGACAAAAATGATCTATGACCAAAAAAAGTGGAAAACTGTAGATTGTTAGAACCAAAAGTACTAACAGATACAATAGAAAACAAAGTACTCAAAAGTACCGACGACAAACTACTTTAGAAACAGAAACGATACTCTAATCGAATACTTTAACTGAAATAAATGCAATTAAAGTGAGAACAGCAGTCTTGGTACGTAATAAACGATCAAAACAGTAGAATTTACTCAGCGAGGAAAAATACCACTGTCCTTTTAAATAGCGCGCGCGATCCAAGTAAGTACTTCAGGGGATACTCAATTGTGTTTGGGATATTTTGGGTCGTTGTTAGATCATCTCCAAGGTTCCTATACTTTGAAGGGTACCGATTCGGTGTTTTCAGACTTTCGTTGTGGGGTTTGGAGTTAAGACCACGAATTGATTTCGCAGCTAGTCTTTATATATGCTACAAAGTATTCTTATACTTTTTGAATAAGGGATGAACCACTTTTTAATACTCCAAATGGGTCCTGATAGAGCTATTAAAAATCGAATCAAGAATCCTACCATCAAAATGTTTAAAATTCTCTTTGTAGTTACTAGTGCAAGGTTGATTCCAAAGGCACTTTTATCACAGAATATGATTTTAAATAATAGGGAACCAGGTATGCCTAAATCATTTTTGGCTAAAAAACTTGTGATAGAAAATTATTTAGGTTGTGTGCGTAGATTGCACCATGTTGTTGAAGATTAGCCCATTGTTTCCCGCCTAACTCTAAAGTCGAGTGAGTTTCTCTTGAAGTGCCAGCTTATCTCTATGGTTGTGAACTCTCCAAATATTTATATAAATAGTGGACAGTAATATTTTAGGAGGAACCTGTTGAAGCAAGTTGTAAACTAAAAAGAGCAAAAGCACTAGCACTAAAATTTGGGTGACCTCACCAGGATATCCTGTGATCTGGGTAAATGAAAAGTTTACTCTAACCCTAAACAGCGGATTATTGGAGTGGTACTCAGTCAGTTACAGAGTAGTACCAGGCACATATATGCACCGGTCCAAGTTGCCACACCTCATTAGCACAACAAGATGAACACCAAATTCATAGTAGTTACTTCAATGGTAGTAATATATAAAAGATTGCATATAATGATATAACAGGATCGTAGAAAGAAAGGTATGAAGTAACTTTAATCTCACTGTTTAAGGGAAGACAAAGAGTGCACACACCTACGCCATTCTGATCAGTTATGAGCCATATCACCCAGAGTCTCCAACCATTCGTTACGATAGTCACGTGGACTTCAACCAAGTAGTCTGCATCTATTAACATGGCTAAGACCAGAAGTTAGTGACTTCAAGGACTGGTGCCACATTTTAGTTTGGCCGCCCCTACTTCCAACCGTCTCCAACACTAGTCAGCATTACGCGACGTCATAATCGGTGTTTAGGAATACGTAACACGTGGCCCGACCATCTCAGCGATGAAGTTTTATAATCTCACCAGCCGATTTACCATAATTCCCTAATACCATGAGTCTAACCTCATTACTGTTTACCTGGTGATCCCAGCAGATGTGAGCAACATTTCTAAGGTATCTGTGATCAAATACTAGTAGCTTACGAGTATCTTCTACCATTTATAGTCACATTTCGCAGTCGTAAAGTAGAACGGAACGAACTGCCCCACAGTATACTCTTCCTTTTATTGATAGACGATTTTGCCTTCGCCATGGGTGATATAAGTTGGCAAAAGCCAAACGAGCTTTCTGAATCCGTAAAGAGCTTCGTCAGACACCAACCCATTAGGGCTGATCAGACTTCCAAGATAAGTAAAGTTGTCGACGCGTTCGACTATTTCACTCCCTATCCTTAGTTCAGGTGTTGGCTCAAGCAAGTCCTGAAGCAACAACTTACATTTAGAGGGGGAAGGGAAACGGATCCCAAACATCCTGTTGTTGCTCAGTGTTACTAAAAGACTGCGTTTTTTCAGTGTTTTTACCAAACAGGAGTATTTCACCCGCGTATTTGAGTCGATAGATGGACCTCCTGTATGGAGATCAATTCCCGAAAATTCAGTCGACGAGTAAGTTGTTTCCACCAGTAGGTCTACGATGAAGATGAACAAAAATGGAGATAGTGGACAGTCTTGCCGGACATCACTTGAGGTTGCAAAATCAGATGACAGTCCGCGGTAAGCTCTGGCTCCACTGGTAGTGTTGGAGTAAGGAGCCTTCACAAGGTTTATGTACTTCTGAGGTACACCTTCCAATGACAGACAGTGCCACAGAACCTCTCGGTCTACCGAGTCAAATGCTGCCTTTAAGTTAAGGAAAGCCATCATTGTCGGACGCCGATAAGCATACCTGTGTTCTAAGGTCTGTCGAATGGTGAATATGTGGTCTATGCAGCCACGACCAGGTCTGAAGCCAACCTGATTTTCTCGTGTTTGAAGTTCACGAGTCTTTGTTAGGCGTCCGATAATTATCGAGGCTAGTATTTTAAATCCTATATTAGTCAAACTAATCCCTCTATGGTTGTCACAGGATGATTTTGACCCCTTCTGATATATTGGGACGAATAGTGATTGCTACCAGTCAGATGGGATTACGTCCAACTCCCAGATTTTAGTTAAAATATTAACCAACCTAATTGCTAAAATTGGACCACCATCCTTAAAGACCTCTGGAACCAATCCATTTGGACCAGCTGCTCTTCCACGTCCTATTTTAGCTATGGCTTTTTGAACTTCAATCAGAGGCGGGAGACCTACTCCAATATTCCATTTAAGCTGTTTGGGAATGATGGGTAGCTGTAGAGTAGCTAAAGGTCAGCTTCTTAAAGTGTTCCGCCCATCGTTCTAAACGTCTGGACTGGGAGCAGATAAGAGTGCCGTCTTTTCACGAAATAGTCTCACTTATTAATTTCAGTTTCTTTTATTAATCTGTAGAGCTGTCTTACGTTACCTACAGCCGCCACCTTTTCCATCTCTTTTGCTTTCGTTGCCCACCACTGCTCACGGTCGTTCCTTAGGCTTTTGCTTAACCTAGATCTGATTTGTTTTCGCTCTTCATCGTGTTCGGAGCCTGATGGGATGAGTTTACGAGAGTTAATCAGTGCAATAGACTTGGCAGAAATCCACTAGTTTTTCGTGACCCTTTGGTTCAAATCACTGATAGATGTCGCCGCTGTCTCTACAGCTGTTTATTTATCTCTCCAAGCAACATCTGGGTCAGCCTCATTTTCAGAACTGCCTAGGTGTGACCTCAGTTGTTCCTGGAATCTACTTTTGCGTTTCTGAGCTCTAGTGGGTCTTCCTAATGTGGTTTTTCTGTATCCAGTGAGGCGCAAGCAAATGCGTGCTCGTATTAGAGCATGATCAGGTTCTAAACATGTACTCCAGAACGAGCTGCAGTCTTTTACCGAGCCTCTCCAACGATGACTGATGGCAATATGGTCTAGTTGAGTCCACCGTTGGTTTGGTGCAGGGGGTCGCCATGTTAGACGATGTCTCTGCTTATGCTTAAAATTAGTGTTTGCTAAAAATAAACCATTGTCTGAGCACAATTGAGGCAGATGATCACCATTATCCGTTCGCTGAATCGGAATACCAAAACACCTACCTAAATGTCTCTGTTTGGTTTAAGCTACCTACTTAGGTATTAAAGTCACCTACTACGAGTACTATGTCTGAGTGTTTAGCTTTTTGAAGTTCAGAAAGTTTTCTGTAAAAATCAGTCCACCAGAACTAGACGTCGGGTCACCAGGTAACCGGAAGGTATTTCTCGTCGGCTCCCAGTTTTGGCGAGGTAAGGTCAAGTGAGTGATCACACCAGGATCTTGTATGCGTGTTTTGGAGACACAGCATACATCAATGGTACGAGATTCTATGGTTTTAGCCAAGGAAGCCTGCTGACTGATTTGACATAGTGTGCGTACGTTGAAGGCTTCAATGTGTAGTTTGGAGCGAGGTTTCAGTAGACCTGGGACGGTGTTTTCAGCACTAGAATCGTTGGCTATGATGACACTTAAGGGGGAAGCCGAAAAAGGAAGTTTAGAGGTGAAAGTTGATGTAGGAGGAATAATAGGAAGTTAAGACGGAGGTTGATTATGAATACAGTGGTCTTGAGTGCTGTTAGAAGTATGAGGGCGGTTATCACTTCCCGGTTGCCCACACCGTGGAAGGGTTCTTCTAGAGGTACCTGAAAAGGAAATTGTGTTAGGGGTGGTCTTGGTGACCCGAGAGCGTGACCGCAGTGCCCAAGAGACAACTGCTTGAGGCCGGCCATACGCAACTTTTTTGTGAGTAATTTTCGTGCTGGCTCCATACTTGTTGAAACCTTACCGCTGGAGACGGAAATCCGTAAGATAGGGTGAGATGTGTGCTTTTAGGGTCGACACTTTCTTACCCTACCCTTCCTTGTAAGAAGGCAGCATCGCTGTTATTTTATGAATAATAAAAAATACTGGTGGTAGTATTTTGTTTCTTTTGAAGCATTGGTTTAACTGTTACGAGACCTTGTAAAACCTGTATACTCATCGCCAGAAAAGTTATGGGATCAAAACCAAGTTCTTGTATTAGTTTTGAGTTTTCTGTATAGCTAAATCAGCTATACTATCATTATGGTATATTTTCTAACAGTCTTTAGCTTCTGTTAGTAACAATTTCAACTGTTAATAGTTGGTAAGTAGTCTCAAGGTATTAAATCGTAAATATATATAAAGTAGCTTTCTATCAGCAAAGGTCATCACATGAAATTATGACGTGGTGGGATAGTTGCACTTTGAATAGTTGAGTAATTAATTTAAATATGCCCATTAAATCATAAAACAATTTATTTGAGGAAGGGATCCTTTTCAGTTAGTTCATTTTTAAAGCCGTATAATCGTACCGAGATGTGATAAGTTGTAGGTCGACGAATAATTGTGTATTTTAGAACTTGATTAACTTTATCAAGTATGAGAATTATATAATTAATATGGTGTAAGGTTTAACTACGAGTACCATCAAGCTAAAATAAGGGACTTAGTTAAATAAACGGACTAAAACTGCACAACTTGGGTTTTAAGTGATGGATAGCCAAAGCTTTCGCATCATAAATTGCGTTCAGCGATACTTCTCTTGGTATCTATAACTGGATTTTGTAAATGATGTCGAACGAATCGGAGGATAAATGTCCTGTGTTTAACACATGCTTCAAAATTGATGATATAATTGAGTTATGTACACATGTTTTGATCTATGCTGGTAGATGCCTCAGAATGCAACAAAAAAAAGCAGCCTCGACGAACGACTTAATTACTAAACTTAACAAGTGAACTGGTACACACACATTAAATTGATCAGTTTCGGTACTTTATCTTTCACGAGAGGACACATAAAAGGAGAAATACATTGGTTTGTACTCTATGTTAAATTTCTTCCTAATTTTTCCCTCCAAACGGCTTTTCAGCATATCACCAACAATATCTCCCTTAAACTAGATTTAAAAAGATTGTCTTTTGAACGATAGATTTAATTTGTGAAAGTCTTTTCTACTTCATTAAACGATAGTAAAATTCATAAATGCATTGATTTTTAATGTGTTATGATAGATTTCAGTGTTCTACCGCTGTTCTCTAAAGTTCAGAAACTCAACGAAACTGCTAAACCATGTTAGTAATCTATCTTGTTACATTTTATAGTTCAGAAGTCCTGTTTTGGATTTGCATTTTTACAATAATTCAGTTTGTTCTCTAATAATTCCTAATTATTAGTCTCAGTAAGAGTTGCTTACCAGCTATTTTATCATGGCTATTCACGTTTATTTATTTATTTAAACACGTAGATATTGGTACAAGGAGGCATCAAATATACATGCGCCACTTAAGTCATTCGACTCGTGTGAGCGCTGGAATACCACCCTGGCCCCCAAACCGAAGCAGGTGGTTTTCTTGAGAGGCCACACCCGGAGCCTTCGACCTGAAGGTCTAATCCATAAGGCAGTGGAGCAACGTAAGGAGTTGCAGGCCCATAGCTGGTGACCAATAATTGGTCCATACGCCACTTGTTTCCTCAGGATCCTGGAGCCCATGTGCACCATTGGTTTGGAATCAGGGTTTTCCAATTCCCTTAGGTGGATCCTCCGTATACACCAACCCGGTTAAAACGCCGGACATTCTCTTTTCATCCTCTCAATTTCGTAAACGACACCCCCACCGCGAGAAGGCAGTGAATAGGACTTCCCTGACAGTGGCTGTATTTCGAGAGGGAGAGCTAACTCTCCTCACCCTCGGCCGTACCAGGGCATTTGGAGGCACTATTCACGTAATTGGCTACGTTGTTTAAATAGTAAAAGAAACTGCTTCGTATCCTTTGATTTCTGCCATTAAAGTTTTCTAGGGAACTCTCGAAAATATTGAACCGAAATTCACTGTCAGATAGTATTTTAAGTAGTTCTCGCAGTTGTGGGAAGATCAAACTAAATCTTATTATGTTTTATGATTGTGATATCACGTTTTGCTATCATGAATATGGTACGAAAAGCTAGTTACTCTATATCTTTTATATTTTCATTCCTACTAGTTATCAACTTCAAGATGTTCCACTCGAATTAGTTTTATTCCTTACAGAACATGGCATTTATTGTCGAGGAACTAAAGCGTCTGAAACATTTATGAATACTGATGGATATATTCTTTTGAGAAATATTTTCACTATATTTGATAATAATTCACCTTTCTCGTCTTAAAAGCCCATTAAATGTTTATGCTACCTAGTTTTACTAGGTATAGAGAAGAAAAATCATTTTCATGGGTTACCGCTAAGTAACCAGTTATTTATTTATAAAACCTGTTGTCACAGATCTATTTGATGCGAATTGGTATCTTAATTATCACTAAGAATTATTTGGAAGTAGTAGTACGGCCAAATTGTCCTTATTTTTCGCGAAAACTATGATTCTATTGGTCCTAATCCATTTTTTATGTTTTTAGTTATGCCTACAGACCAAGTTTATCGAAAATCAGGAAGTCCACAAGCTTCTACCGAGGTTTCTTCTTTGCAACTAAATCGGACTAAAAACAAAGAAGGTAAATCAATCACTGTTATTAACACCTCTTAATGTTTTCAAGCACTTGAGAAAAGCCTTAAGTGCAGACGTTCTGTAAAGGAGTTAGTCAATCAAGGGATATTACTAAATCGTATATCAAATTTTAATCTAACATTTCTTTCATTATAGCCTCTATTTCACACCCTGATAAGGTTCGCCAATTACAAAAAGCTAAGGTTTCGTTTACAATCTTTCTAATACGTTTTTGTTTCCTTAGACTAGTGATTTATTGAAACGTAAAATTGGACAACGGCCGGACAGACAGTATCTTATCAGCCATCATATCTTAAGGGGTAATTTTTCTCCAGTAATAATTTATGATTTTAGACGATAAGCCGAGGACTTCACCTTTCGTTCTTGAGCAATGTTACAATTTAGAAAAGTCTCAGCTAAAGGAGACATTAGCCGCGAAGCTTATTTCCAGACCTGGTTCATTGGAGTTAGTCGAGAAAGGAGTTCTGCAGGTAAATCAGTGTATTCATAAGGAATTATTTTTGTATTTGTTCACATGAATTCAGGTACTCGACGCCGTTTTACTATTATTTTAATGTATTA
Organism: Schistosoma haematobium; assembly: GCF_000699445.3. Taxonomy (NCBI): domain Eukaryota; kingdom Metazoa; phylum Platyhelminthes; class Trematoda; order Strigeidida; family Schistosomatidae; genus Schistosoma; species Schistosoma haematobium. The sequence goes on from NC_067195.1 coordinate 43,017,163, forward strand.
ATTATATTCGTTATTTATTTTTACGTGACATGACACTGTTGAAAAAACACCGATATTATCTTTTATGAATGAATAATACCTAACTTTATAGTGTCTACTGTTTGCAGTACATTTTGCTATATAACTTAAGGATAAGTTCAATCCATTTTTATCTCTTCTTACACCGTGAACACTGTTCTAGTTTTTCCGATCGCAACTATGGTTGATTACTTATGTGATTTAAAGACGCATAAATTGATGTGTAAATTCAATTGTGTAAAAAAGACTAATATTCAGCGACTAGTAAATAAATTCATCTAGATACAAACTAAGTTGAGATAAATCGAATGATACCTCCAGTTTGACTTTAAATATCGTATACCTAAATAACACTAAACCTGATTTTCTAATGGGTGAAAATAAATCTTATCACCTAGCTCTACAAATCTAATTCAGAATCATTCATAGGGTTACTAGTTGTACAAACTGTTTGTGGGTGAATAAGTGCCCTGCTTCCCAAATTAAAGTACTTATAGAAGTATGGTAAACATAATTATTCATAAAGATAAGGTTATTTATTTTAGGTATTTGATAAAATATTAACATTGTATGTTGTATCTTTTCCTTATTATTATGTTATCGGTTGTTTTAAATATATTCCCCCAAACGTAGGTTGATCCCGGTGTTGATTCACTCATCAAACAAGGTTCTATCCAATATCCTAGGGTCGAGTCCGTTTCATTGGAAAGGATTTCATGTGAACGACTACAACCTATTCAAGAATTGATCACTATCCCACCACCTCCGCCACTTTCATCAACTACAAAGGCACACTGTACAAATTCCGGCCGTGTTGTTTCTGGAAGAAGTCGTTTGATTAATTCGAATAAAACATCCACAAGTCGGGCAATTCGAGACGACACTGTTGTTTCAAAATTAGGTTCATTGGTTTTTCATCAGTATTGTCCAGACTCATCGAGTTCATCTTCTCCAAGCCTAGCTAATGTCTCATCCTTTCAACAAAAACAACGAGTTCGGGAATTACAACAGGTTGAAATGTTACGTCTCCAAGATACCGCACGTGCTCATCGTCTAGTCGAACAAGAATTGTGTGAGCGCGTAAGTACATGTAAAAAGCCCCTACATGAAGACACATCCTTCATGGATCTGACTCCTAACACATTTAATAATCAAATGAATAGTCAACTAGCATTATCCTGCACTTCCAGTTCAATGTCGTTGCAAGTCTCTCCAAACCCTTCAAACTCAATAGTTTGTTCTAAGAATCAGATTGGTTTAAGTAACCAACGGACTGGTTCTTCAAAAACGTTACCGTTGGAATCTAATTTTAACTTACCCAGTCTTGCTCATCTTACTCTCACTCAACTTAAAGGGGAATGCAAGGACAGAAATTTACCTCGTGCTGGTTCTAAAATGCAATTAATGCGCCTGTTAAATCCATATCGCCGTGAAATATTGGTAAAATATTTTCCTAATTCTGTAATGAAACAAAGTGAAGAAATCGAATTGGGGATAAATGGACCTCTTCAGTTTTATCATAATGCAAATCAAACACAGTCTTTCGTAAAACGTCAGGACCAACATCAAAAACTTTTGGTGAATTCTGAGCAACCTATGATGGATATGGATGTCAACTTAAAAGATTTTGACTCATCACTACTATCCCAAACTAAACCTGTGAATTTATGCACTACAGTATTTTCTTCAGGATCTACAATGCCAAAAGATCTACAAGTATACTCTGATGTTGTTATGAGACCAGACGGTTCCAATGTGTTATTTGCTCAACCTTGTGTCTCATTAAGGCATTCTGTTTCAGCACCATTCTTTCCGGAAGTTTCGTCTAACTCGTCCTCAGGTGGGTTTACTTTTCCCACTGTAGAGTAAAAAATCTGAAGGTTATTTGTAATGTACCAAAATTACTATCCAGAATACTTTAGGAATTATAATAACTTCAATAGTGATATTTTATTCCCTATATCTAGTCTTTGTGAACATGAAACCGTTTCACTAACGTGATGCGATTTAGTACTAATTTCTATGTTCATGCATCAGCTTTAACTCATGCTTATTTTAGTAGGAGAGCTAACACTATTACTCGACTGCTTAAAATTTATTAGAAAACATGGGATTCGAACCCATGGAGTTAATTGCTCGAGTCAGTTTGTTTCATTATTTGCATATCCTCCATTGCATTAACGCTAATGCTAAACTGTAAGGACATTAACTTGTAATATATCTATATAGAGAATATTAGAAGTTTGATATTTTCAAACTTTTTAAACTTTATATATCAATGTTGCCAAGTATATGCAACACAGATGTACACATTGAACATTAGTGGATTGAGCGTAATCTGGATCACTGATAAGTTATCACTCAATAAAAGAATGTGTTTCTCATAATTTGGGTCTCCGTATTTTTTCTTTAGACATTACCTTTACTTCATCTAGACTGGCTTTCTGAAGAGTTTTTTCTAAAATATCATTAATAGTCTTAAACAAGAAGAGATAAGACTAAATAACCGTATTTCAGACAAGTTCCTGTTTATAAAGCCTGCTAGTATTTATAAGGTAGAAAAACAAACAAAATTTATTGTAATGCAGCAATGTACAGGTCCGAGTTATTCACATTTCGTTATCGACACAATTAAGGTAAATTGACAATAAAAGTAACTATTGGTATCAATACTATCAATAACAAGAAACCAAGAAATAATGCAACAGAAAACAATTCTATGAGAGGGGATAAATATCGATTAAGATGTTCATTGGCTTCAGTAAAGAAATATGAATGTATCTGTAGCGTTGTGTTTAATTTGAAGTCGACCAACCAATAGCGTTTAATCGTATAGCGTTTTCAGAACTCTGACTCACTTTTTTCGAGCAGATTTGCGTAGAATGAATTTCCAGAAAGTGGCACCATTTAGCAAATTATAAATTAATATCTAGGAACAAAAGAATCGATGGACCGTGATGTGACTTGTTTTTAAAACCAGAATGAAATCTATCTTGTTTTCTGTTGACCTGTACCTGTGTATTGTTTAGGATGAAGTATATGGTCATTTAGTAGCTTGAACACCAAGGAAATTTCAATTAACGGTTTGTATGTGTAAAATATTGACTTGTAGAAGGAAAATGATACATATAGGCACATATCCTCTCCTGTATGACGAATCCCATTTCTTCACCATTTAACTTTATAACTTTGTTAGATTTCAAGAGTTTTATTACGGGATTCTGTTTTTGTATGTAAGAACGTTGAATGTTTACAAGGAATATAAGACGATTGAGTTGTTGCAGAAGAGTAGTTAAGTCGGTTTACAATATGGTGCATCTAATCCCACGACATATCAATAATTGTGAGTGGGAATCTGAGTTAAACACGATTTCAGTATATTAATTACCAAATATATTTGTTTAATGCTAACGACATGATCACTTCTAGATTTTTCACCTTGGGATAGATTCTTTCCCTATAAGGTCCTTCACTTAAATGTGTTTGAGTCACAAATACATCATGAAATAATTATCTAAAAATAATGAATGGAATGCCAATCGATAGATGAATGCAATGATATGATGTGGCTGAGTAATATCAACTTACGAGAACAAATTGTTGACTTAAACCCTCAGATGATTTAAAATCATAAATAAGACCACTGGCCGGGCGAATAAGTTTTTCATGTATTGAAATAACATGCTTATATATAAATTATTAGCAGAAAAATATGAAATGTCATAGGCGATTGAAGGAAATCAAGTCATAGGTCACTCATTCTCCGATCAATTAAGATCCAATTGTTGGGCCTGACTTTCTGGCGTCGTGTCAGGAATCCATTTTATTAGTATCAGTAGTCAGTCAGTCAGTCAGTCAGTAACAACGTAGAACTTCGTACGTACGTACATCAGTTCGAGTTGCCACACCACATTAGCACAGAGATACAGTTGTCGAATCAAATCCCATAGTGGTAGACGTAATAAGAGTATAAGCAGTAATCGGGAAGATTAGGGTTTGGAGATGTTATTTAAAGAGTATAATCCAGTGAAATAAATTTGGAAAGAGGAAAAAAGGGACATGAAGAATTCAGAAGATTAGAATTTGGGAGAACACAGAGAGTGGATGCACCTGCGCCATTGCAAACGATTTTGAGCCATGTCAATCAGGGTCTCTAACCATCGGTTGCTATCATCTCGCCGTCCCCAACCAGGTAGTCTACACCTACCAACATGACTCAGTCCACTTGTCAGTGACTTCATGGACTTGTGCCATGTTTTGGTTTGGCCGCCCCTAGCTTTCTTCCAACCTACTCCTATACCACTGAACATAGCACGTCGAGGTAGTCGGTCGTTGGGCATACGTAACACGTGTCCCAGTCATCTCAACTGATGAAGTTTCACTACTTCATCAATTGATTTGCCATCCTTACCTAGTACCCGTTTCCTAACAACTGCGTTACTTACTCGATGGTCCCATGATATACGAGCAATGTTTCGAAGACACCTATGATCAAATACTAGTAGCCTACGGATATCCTCTACTCTTACCGGCCATGTTTCACTGCCATAAAGTAGGACGGAACGAACTGCTGCGCAGTAAACACGTCCTTTGGTTGATAGACGGATATTTCGCCTACGCCATAAATGACGCAAGTTGGCAAAAGCTAGTCGAGCCTTCTGTATCCGTGCTGAGATTTCGTCACACACCAGACCACAAGGGCTGATGAGACTTCCAAGATAAGTGAAGCGGTCGACACACTCAACTACTTCACTCCCTATCACTAGTTCGGGTGTCGATGTAACCCAATCCTGAAGCAACATTTTGCATTTCGAGGGAGAGAATCGCATGCCGAACATGCTTGCACTGTTGCTTAGAGTGGTCAGAAGACTCTGCATTTTGTCAGCGTCTTCACCAAATAAAACTATGTCATCGGCATATTCCAAGTCAACAAGTGAATCTCCTGGTAGAAGTTCAACCCCTGGAAATTTAGATGAGGAGAGTGTTATCTCTAAAAGTACGTCGACCACAAAGTTGAACAAGAATGAGGAGAGTGGACAGCCCTGACGAACACCACTTGAGGTAATCAATTGTGATGACAGTTCGCCATAAGCTCTCACTCGACCAGTTGTGTTCGAGTAGAGAGCCTTTATAAGGTTAATGTACTTCTTTGGTACTCCTTTCAGTGACAAACACTGCCATAGAACCTCACGATCAACAGAGTCGAATGCCGCCTTAAGGTCGAGAAATACTACCATTGTGGGGCGTCTGAATGTGTGTCTGTGTTCTAGAACCTGACGTAGTGTGAATATCTGATCTATACAACCACGTTCAGGTCGAAAACCGGCCTGATTTTCTCTAGTCTGCTCTTCACGAGCTTTAGTTAGGCGTCGAAGTATTATTGAAGCTAATATTATAGACACTATATTAGTCAAACTGATTCCTCTGTGATTGTCACAAGAGGACTTTTGTCCTTTCTTATAGACTGGCACAATCAGTGATTGAGATCAGTCAGATGGGATTACGTCCAGTTCCCAAATTCTACCTAAGACCTCGGTTAATCTCATTGCTAATACTGGACCACCATCCTTAAAAATCTCAGGAGTAAACCTGTCAGGGCCTGCTGCTCTCCCTCGTTTCAGATTTCCTATGGCTTTTTCAACTTCGTAAAGGGACGGAGGACCTACATTAACTTGCCATTCAGGTTGACTAGAGATCGTGGGAAACCGAAGTGTGGCTGAAGGCCAGTTGAACTTATCCCTAAAGTGCTCTGCCCATCGATCCAATCTCCTGGATTGAGAATGAATAATATGTCCATCATTCTCTGAGATTGTTTCGCTAACGGTCGGGTTCCTAATTCCGGTTTCCTTAACGAGTCTGAACAATTGTCTGCTATTACCTATTGCCGCTGCCTTTTCCATCTCTCTTGCTTTCGCCACCCACCACTGTTCGCGATCATTGCGTAGGCTTCTTGTCAGCTTGCGCTTAAGCTGACTCCGCTCTTCATTATGTTCAGAGCCAGGTGGAATGAGTTTCCGAGCATCTATCAGTGAGATAGATGCTGCTGAGATCCAGTGTTGCTCCCTAACCTTCTGGTTTACCTTACTAGCAGATATCTCTGCTGTTTCCACAGCTTTTCGGATATCATTCCATGCTGCATCGGGGTGGGCATCACATACATGGCTGCCTAACTGTTTTCCTAGTTGTTCCTGAAATATACTCTTAGTTTGACTATCATTAAACAGGACCCTAAGAGGTTTCCTTGCAGCGTCTTTCCTACGTCCAGTAAGACGCAGGAAAATACGCGCTCGCACTAGAGCATGATTTGAATCTAGGCATGTGCTCCAGAATGAGCGACAGTCTTCTATCGAGCCCCTCCATCGGTGGCTGATAGTGATGTGATCTATTTGGGTCCAACGTTGGGACGAATTAGGGGGTCTCCATGTTAAAAGATGTTTTTCCTTATGTTTAAAGTTAGTATTTGCAAGGAACAGGCGGTTATCTGAGCATAGCTGCAACAGACGGTCGCCATTATCTGTTCTTTGAGCCACGACACCATAAGATCCACCTAGGTGTCTTTCCCTATCGCTTAGTTTACCTACTTGAGCATTAAAGTCACCGGCCACTATTACTACATCCGAGCGCTTAGCTTTTCGGAGAAGGTCCGAAAGCTTTCTGTAAAACTCATCTTTTACATCATCTGAGCTGCAGTCAGTGGGAGAATAGGCAGAGACGACGAAGAGGCAACGACGAGTGTCCCTATCTTTCCGGATTCTTACTGTTCCGTTCAGTCGGACAGCGCACAAACGACTGTCTACTGGGATCCAGTCTAAGAGAGCTAGTTCTGCCCTAGGACTCAATGTTATACCTACGCCGGCGAGGCCACGGGAAGCAGAATCAGGGCTTCCAGATACACGAAGCGTAAATCGAGTCGGTTCTTTATTTTGGTATGGTGAGGTCAAATGAATGACGCTACTCGGATCCTGTATGCGCGTTTCGGAGACGCAGCACACATCGATGGCGCGAGATTCTAAAGTTTTAGCTAAGGAAGCCTGCTGTCCTATTTGGCAAAGTGTTCGCACGTTAAAAGCTCCTACATGTAGTTTAGAGCGTGGTTTCAGGAGACCAGGAGTGGCGTTCCACGTACTCGAATCGTTTGCCCTAGCGGTGCGAGGTGATAAAGAGACGTGGGGAGGGTTAGTCGGGGAGATAAGAGAGGTATTAGAAGGTGTAGGAAAGATTTGAATGTGACCACCTTGGTCTCTTGTGCTGTCACGGGTATGAGGGCTGATATCACTTCCCGGCTGCCCACACCGTGGAAGGGTATTTCTTGAGGAACCTGAAAAGGAAATTGGATTAGTGTTGGTCTTGACGACCTGGGAGCGTGACCGCAGAGCCCAAGGGACAACTGCTTGAGGCCGGTCGCGCACGGCCTTTTTGTGGAAGGTTTTTGACGTGTTAGCTCCGTTCTTCAAAGGGCCTTACCGCCGGAGACGGAAATCCGTGAGGTAAGGTGAGGTGTGACATTTTTAGGGTCGACCTTTTCTAACCCCACCCCTCCTTGTGGGAAGGCAGCATCGCTGTCATGCTGGATGTCCGAGGGAAACACCTTACTGCTGTCACACCCCTCTACAGTCAGCAGTACGACTTCGCCCTCAGACCTTGAGTTGCTGCTTTTAGTCTTACCGTTCACCAATCGACCTGCCTGGCATGGTAGAACCTGCAGGAACATATGTTCCAGCCAATATAGCTCGGCTGGGTCATCACGATAGGCAAGCCCGACCACCGCGTCAAGGTAGCAGCTTCGATCGACTATTCAAGTTTACACTTTTATGTCACACGATTGTTTAGATACATAACTCTAATATTATTAGTATCATCTTTCACGTAGATCTATGAAATTAGGACTAAGGGTCCTGGTGCTTTTTTATATGAATATTCCATTATATATTTCGAACATCTAAATGAAATCTAATGGTGGAGTCAATTTCTCTCAGGTTTTGCATAATTTATGTGATTTGACGGCAGAAGATATCTTGGATAGTCAGTATGTCTCAATAATTTTTACCCATAGTTCGTAGATTCTTAAAAATTATCTTAAGTCAACGGATTCATCATAAAGTGATATAGCACTCTTGGACTATCATAACTTCTTAAAAAATAGGGAATTCCGCGATTCTGGTAGACAAAGCCGTTTCTGAATATCCATAGTTTCGTTCTTATTACGATAAATTATCTTCATCGCGGAAATTATTGAGACATTTTTATTCCAGCCAGTTTTTTCTTGATGTACGTATTAGTTTCAAAAGTATTTCTGTTGGCAGAATGAACTTAACCAGACATATTCATGGATTTGGTTATTCAGTAAAGTTTAATCGTCTGTAATTATTGTGTGGAAAAACTCGAACTGAAATTTACTTTTTGATGGCTTTTGTTCCATATTAGTTGATGTATGGTTTTTGTTTAACCCTAAAATAGTTTTATTCGTTTTTTATCCACAATGGATTTTTTTTCCTTACAGTGTAACCGTGCTTTTATTATCTTTTAAAAATGTTTTCCTTATTCTATGATAGGACACACAAATCATTTTCAAATTCCTTCTACACAAGGTAATATATCTTCGACAACTCTAATACCGGTTACTTTCGTTAATGATAATACAATGAGTGAAACAGACCAAATTTCACAAATTCCTGTCTCAACATATGAATTACAGTTTGTTCAACCTACATCGAAACAATCATTTGTATGCATGACTCCAAATGTTCTTTCAGACAATCAAACATCATCCAATGGAAATCTTTTACATCATCATCCATTAACTAGTATTCCGTCATCGGAATCTGGTTATATTATCACTTCAAATCAACGTCTCCGATTACCCTTATCTATAGATAATAGCGTATCATCACCATACAGTGAATCACAGACTATGCATCATACTTCTGTAAATAACTCACTTGACAATCAATCATTTTCCGTATACTCACCAGTAGCAACATCAAATCCTACTGGTAGTGAAGGTGGCGGCGGTGGTTGTACTGGTTTTTCAACACCATCGACAACACTTCATCAAATTGAAGAGATGTGGTTAAGGATTCGTCAATTAAGACGTAATATTGAACAGGTAATGTTCGAAATGCAAGTACTTAACTCTGTTCTTTTTTCCCTCTTTCTACTAATTTGTCTATCGATGCATATATATATATATATATATATATGGGTTTTTAGGTAAGGTAAATGAACTTATTGACCTATTGGAAAGAGAAAGCATTCTTTCAACGATATCGCCTCAACAATAAACCTAATGCCTTGTTATTAGGTCCTTGTTATATACTACATACAATGAGATGATTAATAATAATTTTGATCCATATCGTAAAATAGTTGTTCTGGATAGAGTCGAATAATATTTTCATTGTATCGATGATATTTATATTAATGAATTGTACTAAATAGCCTTAAAGTAGTGAGATTTATGATATGGAGGTTGTATTATAGAGTAGGTTTTTAGTTGATTAATATAGACTGCGATTTCCCTCTCTGTTTTAGATCAGTCACTAGTAATGAGCATGATAAATGATAATATAAGTCATTAGTCAATATACAAAATCATGTAATATGCTGTTTTGATATTTTACAACTTTTCAGTTTAAAACAGATGGGTAGATAACTGAATCATTAAATTCGATGATTGTGAATCGAGTATTAGTTGGACCGATTATTGTTAGTATGATCAGCTTCTGATTCAGCAGCTTCTCACGTTCAGTGGAAAGATAATCCAGACAAACTGATTCATAGCTTTCCCACCATGTGATACTCTCAGATGTTTCTAAAAGATGAGTTTCTCTTATCAAATAGCCTTGCGAAATAAATACTAGAAGTATCTTACTTAATCTTGTATATATACTTCTATGCTGTTTCGAAATATGTGTTTTATTTAAGTTTATTTTTGTCCTGAATTCTACTGACCTGAATTAAGACAGGTTGGCTAGAGAATTATAGGCAGGAAGGAATGCAACAGCGGAGATTAAAAAAAAGAACTCAGGTCGTCAATATCGAACAGCCAACTGAGTTGAATATTTCAACATGTAAGGTGGTGGTTGGAGCTAGTCGATAGGGAACCCTAAACCCAGTCTTCGTGCTTTTTGGCACTCATAAAAAAGCTGTACATGTTATCTTGGATGAAATAATGCTCCCTGACGGATTCGATTATGTATCAACTACCTTTAAACATTACCTCACAGCTGAACATAATGCATGCGATGTTGAGTCGGTCCGACTAGTGGCTGCACTGCAATTTGACCGATTAGCACTAAGAAGGGGTTGAAATATATGACATTGATCACTACTCGATGGTCAGTCAACTGTAAATATTTCAACATGAACGGCAGAGACATTTCAATCGTCAAATAAGTTTGATTGAGATGTTTACCTATGGCCTTCAGAATCACACCCATCTAGCTTTATTGGTAGAGTTGCCAGTAGTATTTTTAAATTTATTAATTATTCAGAGTGCGGACATACTTTTTAATGAGTGAGTAAAGCGTTGGGGTGACATTCAAAATGGAATTCATAAAACGGAATAATGCCTAGAAGACTAGGTTGTTAGTATTGATAAGTCTTGCTAATTGAACGCTATATTCTGTTCCTGAACTATTCTCGTAACCCCCAAGCTAAAACTACACAGCGGCCTGAACATGAGAGAAAAGGCGCAAAGTATGTGAGAAGCGCTTTACTCCAAAGGTTCATTTTAGTGCAGAAAATATAGGGTTTTATAGTATTTTAGATGTCCTTGGTTTCCCCGAAACTCTGGAATGCTACTAAACATAGTAGCATTATAGTAATCAGCCAATCAGTGACTCTACATGTGACTTTTCACTTTCTTGATGTTTCTGGCTAAACTACTGGACGCTGATTGGATAAAGTGCTTCTTAGTGTTTCCTGAGCCTTTTTTGTCTTTTGCGGGAAGTTTTCTGGATTACCCCAACAGGTATACAGTCTAAGGACCAGGAAACACATTTATTTGGTCATATTCTGGTGATGCTTCTTTGGTCGTTCAGTTCCAGGTCCCTCAGCCATAGATGTCCATTAGAATACGAATTAACAAAACTTGGTAATTTTCAGTATGGGGTTGCGGAGATTGTTGAATTTCATCTAAATCGTCAACCGTTCTAATAAGTAGTCTAAGTTTGATGGGTTCATCATTTCAATGAGATTGTTAACTTATATCAAAGAAAAGATTGGTTAAGGCTTTCGAAGTTTTATGTATTTCACATGTCGACCAGTCAAGGAGATATAGAACTCAGTGAGGACAAATAATATTAGGAAATGGGAGCAAAACAAATTAAAACTAGGAATTCACATATATAATTTGAATCATTTAGGTAGATTGTTGTTGAACATCCAACATTCCATAAAAAGGCTTTATTGATTAATCAGGAAACAGTTACTTTCACCCGAAAAATTACCTAAGTATAAATTCTCATAAGCAATTTAGCATCGTCAATGCTTTCGAAGTTTTCCGAACGTTCATTATTCATATGTGATTGAGAAATCATTCATCACAGTTTTATCTAATTTAGATAAAAATATATTTTAAAATTACTTTTGAAGTTTTCCTTTCACCAGTTAGGAGATAATTTCTGAAACTCAATCATCTATAAATAGTAACATCGAACTTGGCGTAGATATGCATCTATTCGAGTTGTCACATCACACATCAGCATAATATGAGAGGAGAAGTTAACAAAATGTATAGCACAGAAGTCAAGGTAACAATAACTTTGTCTATGATATAGTTTAAAAAGAAACTGCTGTTCTATTTTCAAAAAAAGAATTAACAGATTTACTTCTTACGTACGAACAACGGTGTTGGAGTTTTTCTGATTATATTTACTGATCAGTGTTTTATGTATGAAAATGATTGATAGTACAGTACATTTTTAACTGATTCATCAATCAACATGTATATTCATTGCATTTAATGAATAAATTAGGTCATGTATCTAAATTAAGACACCAGCTTGTATTTATTTTTAAGTACTTTGCTCAAGACTTTTACGCACTTCAAAGATAATTCATTATCAGGAACTGATATCATCCAAAGAATCATTGGAAACCAGTGACCAACAAATAGATCTGTCGTTATAGTTCAGCATAGGACAGTAGTGGACACTAACAAACACGCCCAGCCACACTTATCTAGAAGTACAATGTTAAGTGACCTGAGAGTTGGTCAGAATAAACTAAGAGTGAACGAATCAAGATATAACATCAATTTATGAAATCATTTGTTGCTGATCTGAACAATATCAAACTTCCTGCTTAGGTCTCTCGCATTAGTTACAGTCAATGCTTGAAAAAATCAAGTGATATAGCACAAAATTGTTTACAATAGTACAACCGCAATTAGTTTATATGTTTCTCTAAATCTTGAGTTTACTGTCATCCTGGCTTCCCATTTTGGATTTCATTTGTTTCTTTTTAACTGAATTTCTCATGTTTAGATTTTTATTTTTCTTGATTCTATTTCCCTTCTTATGTTTTTCCTCCTGTTGATTTCCTCTCGTTTTACTGATATGATGTATGATAACTTAGATTGATGCACACTCATGATAATGAATGTCTGACTGAGTTACGCACCCATGACTTCACACAAAATTGAACTCAAAGGCCTTCAGTTCTCGACTGTAGGAGATTTCCTAACGTGATTTATTTTCAATTTGTTTACTTAACATTTGGATGGTTTAAGTGTTTCTTGTTTCTGTCGTATAAGGATGTAATTTCAGATTTTTTTCCAATGATTTTCACTGATTGTGTTTGCAATAATTATTGCACATTAAACACTCACTTGCCTTAATGCTTTTTTGTTTTTATTTCTAAAATATTTTAGACGAAAATTTCACAATATAGTTCAAATGAGTCTGAAACCTTGTCAGCTCCAGCAAATTTAGAATATTTACAACAAGAACACAATCGTCTAGCAGTACTTTGTCGTCTGCTCATTATTGAACGTTTAGATACGTTGGATGAAATAAGTGCAAATGGTACTAGATTGTAAGTTTTCACTTAATTGTTTGTAAATTGCGTTTCACCATACAAAATTACTGGAAATGTGACCCATTAATATTTAGCTGTTTACCTTTTTAAATATAACAAATTCCAATCCTATTTTCAACTAATACATTACAGGTCCAAAATTTGTTCTAATTACTTTAGTTTGACTGGTCAGGCAGTATTACGTGTAAAGAGTGTGGTGGCTGAAAACCGACTACATAAATCTGTACTTGTTGAATGAGTTACATGAATTACAACTTTTTCTGGACAGTTGAGTATTATGGATTGTACACGGTGTGTAGTTCAGTACACAAAATCTGTACAAAGTTGCTGAACTAAATCTGCAGTGTTTTCACTAAGAGAATAAACAGTTGTTTATTAAATCATTGCACAACACTTTTTGTTAAGTTTTTGTGATGCAAATACCTTAGTATTTCCGTTATGCTTGTTTGTTTTTTATATCGAATAAATATACCTAAAAATTCAGTGACTCAGTGGGTTTTTTTCATTATACCTAGAAGTATTGCATAATGTTTGTGAATGGTTGACATTTTAAGGTTTGTCTTTAAGGTGATATTTTCCGTCTCAAGTGTTTTAGTGTTCAGTTTCACTTTTTATGTAGTGACATTGTGCGGCTAGTATCATAAATCTCAAATAAAAACCTCAGATGATAACCTAAGTTTTGCTGAATAGTTTTAGCTCAAATGGTATATGATATAAACATGAAATTCCCAGTCGTTCAGTCAATGGTTTAGGCTCATCCAATCTATTCTAGTTTGGGTGAGTTGGGTGGTATCGTTAGTCTTCATAAACTAACAACTTCGCTATGTTGTGAATTATACGTAATCTTGATCATTTATCGCATCGTTCGGTAGTGACGCGATTGATATATGGGTATAAACTATTGAGAAAACTTGTAGAAGAATAGATTTTCTTGATTTCTACTACATTCTAAGGGTATAATTAGGGATATGACAGAGGAGGAACTTGTTAAGTCATTCAGTGTTGAGGATTCCCTACTGTGCTAGTGCTGAATAAAGATAGTATTATTGTTGTATTCTTGTTATTAGTTAGCGTATGACACACAAAATTGCTAAGATGCATTTTTGGAGGTTAAAAAAGTCATTCAACCAATCGACTTCCTGAATACTCTTAAAACCAGTAGTTTCAATTAAATATCATAATTAAATTGAATGAGAGATTCTTGGCAAATCCAACATGCTGAAATAAGATTGAGGTTAAGTTTGGGAATCTTATAAAATTGACATCAGTTTGTAAAGTCACTCACTCACTTCTGGGTTATATTTGTATAAGAAGGTATAGATTTGCTTCCTCTTTATGATAAGTCAGTGGTTGAAGACGTTAAGTGATGTGGTCTGAAATGCCTCAGAATAACATAGATACTTTTATTATGTATCTCCTGAATTTTAGGGATTCCATTACTTTTCGTTTATTTTCCACTCTATTCAAATCCTTGTTGTTTACTTTAAAATCCTTCTATTTCTGTTGGATTCAGCATTGTCTATTAAAAATCGAAGTGTTGTCGTCTCCAAATAATTCTGTTCATTGGAGGAGTGACTGCGGTCTAAACATCCAACTTTCGGCCGGTATGTCACAGGGTCAAGTCCCACATCACCTAATTCGGTTTGGGTAACTGGGTAAATATCGCTAGTCCTCACACAAACGATGTGGTTCAAAGCTGAATACATAAATTCCTACTTGGTACATAAGCGGTTAGATTATATGAAAATATAGTTGTGTTAATTTTCGCCTATGACATTTTATCATATTATTTTTCTGTTAGTAATTTATGTATAAACATGTCATTTTATTACGTGAAAAAACACATTCATCTGGCTAGTGGTCTTGTTTTTGATTCTTAATCATTCGAGGGTTCAAATCAAGAATTCATTCATTTGAGCCACTATCGTTCGGAAAAAATATATCATTGTATTCACGATAGGAATTCTGTTCATTGATTCTGACAATCGACAATTTGATCTCATGAATTATTTAAAAACGTCATTTATAACAGAAAGGGAGTTCAACTCCTGATTGAGACTCATTAAATTTTATCATTAAACGAGCTTCTGAGATTCAATGACCACTACATATCCTCTAGTGTGCAAAATAGGTTAATTTTATCTAGCACTGGTCATTATGTTCACATAATATAAAGTGTGGTTCAGAATTGCTCACTCAAACTTGTACTTAACTGCTTAGTTACTTTATATATATTCATTATCAAAAATCTGTTTCAGTTTGGGTGTCCGGGCAGTATCCCAGGCCTCACACAAACCGGACGATTTGTGTAGCGCATATATGTTTGGTGCTTCCTTGTACCAATGTTTATGTGTTTAAATAAATAAATTATCAAAAAAATTGTCTAAAGTATTATTTATTATAACCTGACATCATTAAGAATAATACGTTAAGTGTGTGATCGATTTATACGTATACATTGCCAACATTAGGTATATATATATTATATATATATCGAAAGTTTGATTTCCAAGGTCGGTATATTCTCATATGTATATTTTTTCGTGTGAAAGTATTAAAAGGGAATCGATATACTTCACCGTTTATAATTAATTAGACAGGTATTTTTCTTAAAGTAAGATGTATCATAAAGACGTTGACATGTTTAATTTTTATTTATAAAGTTTCATTTTTATATGACAGACATTTAGATAATTATGACTCACTGTTGGTGTAAATGTGAGAAAGCATTTGTGATTGGTAAAATGTAATTTCCATGTTGACAAGGTAATTTTTAGACTATATATATAGATTATGGAAAGGTGGAATTTGAGTTAGGCGAGAATATAACTTCTTATAGACATGTGTTGTACTCTCGAAATGTTTTTGATCCCGTTTGAGTAAAATATCAATACTGTACCTCCAATGTTTTATCTATTCACTTATATGATCAACGACGTTTATTGTTTCATACAAATGTTATTCTCAAATAATTAGAGCTCATTATATTAACAAAAAGTACTTTATAATAATAATAATAATAATAATAATAATAATAATAATAATAATAATAATAATAATAATAATAATAATAAAGATTACATTTATTATACATCATATTTATGAAGGACTCCAATTAAATTCAGGTTTACTAAAAACTAAACATATGAAGGTTATACATTAAACATCATTTTATTTATAATCTATCTACATAATGAACTTGACCTGATGTTTCAGCATTTAATTTACGTAAGTTGTTCAAATTTTTTACTTACTGTAATAAGAAAACATTTGACGATTGTTAGGTTAGTGAATGTAATATGCTGATTAATTGATAAAATTCAGTGATAAAATTTGGTCGAGTGGTAACTACTGAAGAGATGGGGTTATTGACTCACACCTCTGAAGGAATTGGTATCAGTGACAAGGGAACTAGTCCAAATAATAAGCGTTTTTGTTTATCTAATCAAATAACGCCGGATACATACGAAATAATGAACACAAAAATAAATATAGTTGGAGGTCAATTGAAAAGTGAGCAATCAAAACGTAAGGATTTCGTAGTTTACTTAAGTACTAACGAAATTAACACTTGTTCATCTCACTTAACTCTTAGACATGCAATCAAGTATACTTTCAAAGTTTATCATCACAAGTATCAGTTTTTTGTGACTAATTCATAATTGTCCAGAGTAAATTGTTACTAAAAAATGGTTAAGATTTCATGTAGTAGATTGATAAAATCAATGGGTGGATGATTTTCATTTGAATCCTAGGAAATTTTATTTATTTATTCATTTAAACATATATTGGTACAAGGAGGCACCAAATAGGCATGTGCCACATAAATCATTCGACTCGTGTGAGCGCTGGAATACCACCCTGGCCCCCAAACCGAAACAGGTGGTCTTCTTGGTAGGCCATACCCGGAGCCTTCGACCTGAAGGTCTAATCCGTAAGGCAGTGGAGCAACGTAAGGAGTTGCAGGCCCATAGCTGGTGACCAATAATTGGTTCATACGCCACTTGTTTCCTCAGGATCCTGGAGCCCATGTGCACCATTGGTTTGGAATCAGGGTTTTCCAATTCCCTTAGGTGGATCCTCCGTATACACCAACCCGGTTAAAACGCCGGACATTCTCTTTTCATCCTCTCAATTTCGTAAACGACACCCCCACCGCGAGAAGGCAGTGAATAGGACTTTCCTGACAGTGGCTGTATGCATGTGTATCTAGGTAGCTGCGTAAGTGCTGGTGGTGGCGTGAGTGATGAGATCAGTGCATGTATAGTGAAAGCCAGAGCGGCTTATGCCAATCTGGGCCGTCTTAGGTGCCTTCGTGACGTTAGTCTGGCTGTAAAAGTTCGGATCTACAACGCGTCGGTGAGAGCAGTTTCGCTCTATGCTTGTGATCATTGTTGTCTCCGAAGGATTGCTGACATCCAGTGACAGCATCATTTTAGTAGTGCAGTGGTTCGGCATCGTGTGTTCGGGCACAGAAACGATAATTCAATTGGTGTCACCATCTTGAAACACTGACTTCGGTGGCTTGGACATGTTCTACGAATGTCGTCCCAGAGAATTCCACGTCGCGGACGCTAGGACTGGTTGGAAAGGGCAGAGGGGTGGTCAGTGTATGACATGGTGTAGTGGTATGAAAGAAAGCTACACAGGACTGGCTTCTGTTGGTCCTTCTCGACACCCTGGCTGAGGTCCAACGGATGATGCAACACAGTGGCTAGAGACGTTATCAGATATGGCCCAGAATAGAAGCCAGTGGTGATCCTGCTGTAATTTTCTTCATAAAAAGTGACCGTAACTTTTTTAACTGAAATAATTCTTTCTGGTTGTACCTTTCCGTTTCCCCCATTATTATTATTTCACCACCATACACTAATTTGTGGTCGTTATTGTTCTTTTTTTTTTTACACTCACCTTACATTCTTTATCTCTTCCCATTCCCATTATGATTGTGTGGCGCATATGTATCTCGTACCCCCTTGTACCAATATTTATGTGTTCAAATAAATAAATAAATGTGGCCATGTGAGAGCATTTCGAGAGGGAGAGCTAACTCCCCCCACCAAATGCTTTCGGCCATACCAGGGCATTTGGGGGCTAATAATGAAATCAAGAATATACGTTTCGTTGTATTTATTATTTATTAGCTGAGTGTACCTCGTTACCGATGTTGTCAAAGAATCATATCCACTAGATTACTCGATCTAGATAACTGTAACGTATTCAATAGGTATAATATTTTACTAAAGATTCTAGTCTCAATGGAACATCAACACTGGATCGCATGTAGACTTAGTTTTTAGAATCGCCACTTAGAGTTAGACGCACATCGTATATAATAATGCTAAACACTTTTTATATTCATACAAAATCGTGACATTTGCTTAAGAAGCGCCCATATATACACTGACAGACATTAATTAATTAAGCTTTCAATATCCACTAGAAGGAAATAAAATTTTTTTTAACGAATAACAAAATGTATGCATGTGTTTTTTTAATCATTCAGTCGCACACATTTTAATCTACAACTCGTTGGCCGTGATAGTATAACGAATAATGATATAGAAATATCTGTGTTTTCAGAATATAAGCACTATTACTTATCAAAATCAGAGAGAGTGAGAATAAAAGCAGAATGCAGCAAAAGGACAGTTTATAGGTTTGGTTAATAAGTAATTCTTAATTAACTGATGTAAATCATTATTTACCAAGTAAACAAGCTTTTGATACAATCAACTAATGGCTAAATAAACCGAAGCATTTATTAGGGTGGATTTTTAAACTTTATAATTTGGTGACTTTGAATCATAAAGTTTTATTAGTAAACCTTCAGTGCATTAGGGATTAAAATGGTGTTCTTTGTTGTAAAGTGGTTGTTGATATTTTAAAATTGGGTTTCAGCTAGTGAATTAATATTCATTGTACAATTAACTACATTTGCTGCATATATGTACTCATTAAAATTATTCAGATTATCTCTATTTTGCTTTCTTTATCTCTTTTTAACTATCAATGGATTTCTAGGTTATTTTTTGTATATTTTAAAAGAAATATTTAGATTGATTGTACTAGTAAATTTTGCTATGTATATATACATATGTATATGTCCTAAACACAATAGATAGGTAGATAGAGTTGATTAGTTTGTATTTCACATAAGTCAATTAAAATTTTATTTGGAAATAATTATTGTTCACGATTATAATAATGTACGATAAATACTAATTAAGGTGCTTATTCACCTTGTCCACGAAATCTGTACGAGGTATGCACTCATGATCAATCTTTAGAAAAAAATTATTTAACTTTATGTCAGTAAGTCACCCTATATCAGAAGACAACAAATCCGTTCTCTGATGCAATTTGAAAAGATATCAGTCGTTGAAATTCGGCCTACTGATCACAAGATTAGTTTCTTCACTTGCTTGAAAATTCTCAGATCTTGGTCTCGACCTTTAGATTACTGACGATCATTGGAGATTGTTGAAGGTTACCAAGAGTGTGAGACAAAGGAGGACAGTCGTTCGTGAATCAAATATGTTGACAGTTATTGTCCATAAAAGATAATGTAGATCACCATGAACATGTATTGTTCTCGTGTGCATTATAAAATAATGTAAGGTGTTACTCATGTAAAATCAAAACGTCCTTCATTGTCGTTCAGTAGTTTGCATCCTATTTTTACAGAATATGAGATAATTCATGGAAGTACCCTTCGACGGAAATTTCAATCACATTACTACCATCAGTAGCTGAATAAAGGTATGAAATCAGGGTCAGAATAATTCAAGGCAATTGACACTTAAGTACAACACGATTGATTATTCAATAATTGCTTTAACGATTAACAATCTTAGTAACTCAATTCTCATATTTATTAAAAAAAATCATATTTCGTTAGTGGTGCATATACCAGAACAAATAACGGTAAGCGAACCCAATGAAAAGTATTTCGACGTAATACGAGAAGTATCTTACAAATTGATCACGTCCAGAAGTAATAGTATACTAACACACTAAAAACCTTTTAGTAGTTAAGTAAGCGCTTCACCATGTCAACGTTACGCTAATCATGTAGAATTCTAGGATTGAGAATTTATTCCTATTTTGTATGTAATTAAGAGGTCAAACTAGGAATTGCTTTTGAAGTCCATTGAAGAAGAGAAATAGTATTAGTAAATGAATTTAAAAATATGCCGTCGTAGCTGTCAGATTTGAAAGCAGTTCAATAGGAATTACAGTTATGGTTATTCATGTAGATAGACAGCTATTATAACCTAAACTATTGATCATTGTGAAAATTGGGATTTAAAAGTGACCATCTCTATGGTACATGTAACTGTAAGATCACTTATTCATTTGACTTTAAATCAGTATATACGAATGCCAGTTATCTGTTGGCTATTTTCTAAACTAAATTGCTCATTCTAGCATGCATTTTTATTCTCTACGATGTGTTAAAACCGAACTAACAAATATTTTATTGTATTCGTGAGTCGACAGATGAATTCACAAGTTCGACTACTTATTTTCACCAATTCTTCAAAGTTTTTAAATATGCACTGGACTGCAATAATCACTTAGAATATACTGAATATAAGCGATGCATATTTTTATCCATTGGATTATCATGCATCATATCTTATCGTCGTCGCCACCATGTTATGTGTTTTTTCTATGTATTTGAATCGTGTATCATTAAATACTAGTGGATTATTTTTGTGTAAATGTTATTCCAATTAGAACTAGTGAACTATACTGGATCAGTATCTACAAAATGATAGTGCGTTGTTAAAAATCAAACCAAATACCTTATTCTATGCATTTTTACTAACTTGGATGTTATCCAAATACCTGACTTTAGACCACAGATTAAAGTTACATTCAATCCCCTTCAAAATGTCTGACCAACTATACAACTCTCATCTAATCGGTATTTTCCATAGTATGAATCACAAAACAGGATGGTATTTACAATTGTTTGGCATACGTTTAAGTTATCGGGTTCGGTGTTGCGGGTAGGTATTCGATCACCACTGAAGTCGGCGATCTTTTTGCTAAAAAGTGGGTGGTCTACAATAAATAAAATGATGCAAAACCTTCATGAACTGAAACCCAGTAATAATCACCTAGAGTTACTTTCGTTCAAAACTTAAATTTGCGCTCAACTGAGTCGATAAAATTCTACATAAAGATTAGTTCTGGTGTTTAGCCTAAAATATTTACTCGACTCGTTCATTTACAATTCGACTCGCTAACTTAAGTATTTGGTACCTGTTTTACATTTCGTTTCAGTTTTGAATCAAACGATTCGTCCAGTTCTGATTTCAAAATTGAACGAAATTTATTAAATTCTTATTTAAGACGACTTGGTGGTTCAATTTTAACAAATAGTTTATCTTCACCCAATACAGAATCAATCTTGTCAACTAATTCTAGTTCGTTTTTATTTGAGCAATCGAGTTGTGGTCATACAACGAATTATACTACGTGTAATACATTACAAACACCGGAAAAAATGTTTTCTGATTCTTATCCTATGACACCTGAGTCAAGATTTGATGATCACGGAAGTGTTGAGTTTACGGACATTACTACTACTAGTAGTAATAATAATAGTAGTAGTCATGAATTATTTAATCATGAACAACAATTAACACTAAACAATAATGATATATTGAATCATCACTGTGATGAAGATGATGATGAACAGATTTGTTCTGACTTGCAAAATTCACCTGTTTCTGGTCATTTGAAATCTTGTGCATATGAGTAAGTAACAAATGAATTATTTCTTTTGTTGTTGTACATGTTCCCATAATTTTTATCTTTGTAATGTTTTTTTTGACAAATAAGTCTGTGAAACAATACATCCTCTGTTAATGCTGTTTAAAATCAACGAGTATTTAAGCCATTATTTTTGTTGTCCTGTTTCTTAAAGGGGAAGTTAAGGCTTGTTCATTTCATATCCTCATGTTAATAGTATTACTTGCAAATACAACTAGAACTTTCATCATATCGGCATGTGAATTGATGTAATCTGTATAAAGGATCATCGTGTTAATGTGTATCGGTGTACTTTTGGATATTATGTAATCGATGTAAACTATGGTTGAAAAGCATCCATGGTTTATTCGATAAACACCACTTAGACACTAAATTTACATTAGAAAACAAGTCAAACTACGAATTTTATTTCGAGATATGTTGATCACCAGAACTAACACATGAAACTAGAAACTGAATGGAATCGAAAGCCAACCTACCCTGATTAAATCGTGAGCTACAAAACTGGTTATGTACGAAGCCTTCTCGAATTAATAAAGGTAAATTACGCCTGATCTGTGGGAGGATTATTGATATTTTTGTCTTTCAGATTCGAGGCTGGGATGGTAAGAAATGGTTTATAACTCAGGAATAGATTCTAATAGTGTTGGATTCTATTAGCTTTGAATATGCGACCTTACCGGAAGTCTGACTGTATATACAAATATATCCTAATATACTCTTCAAACTCATTATCAATCACGAACTCATCTGGAAGAACAAACGGATGGATTACATTGTCCTACACAGAAAATATATCAGAGTCTATAATCAGATTAATTGAGGTATTTTAAAATTGATTTATGTAATAAGTCAACATAATCTCTATTCTAATATTATAAAATCCGAAGAATGAACAATGAAGACAAATTGTTTATTGGAGGGAAGGGACATTCGTCATCAATTCTTTTTACCAAGAATGTATATTCTCGCTTAGCGTTTAGTCAGAAATTACGAATTACTAAATATCTGGACTTAATTATATCTATTTACTATCTTTCTTCTTGTTAGTAATCCACTGGAACAACTCCCATCACCAATGACTACAGATATACTTTTTGAATTATGGAATAGTGTTGTGGAAGATACTTCTGGGCAATCAATGCTAACTACTAATACCGTCACCACTACTGGTTCTACTAATCTTGATTCGTCTAACGCAACTCTGTACAATAATAACCACCATGATATATCCATTACAAATCCAAATGATTTATCAAATTTTTACTCAGTTCAAAGTATGATTTGTTGTTCAGTGTTTGCCTATTTATTATTTTTTTCGTGTGTGTAATCTTTTCGTTTTCGAAACTACTTCATCATATTATTGAAGTTTGAAATGCGTTAGGTCAACAAGTTGTATAGATTGTCAGGTCCTGAAACATGCCGTTTTTTTACCAGTAGTTTGCCATTTTTGTCATGAAAAGGGAGGTAACACGCTATATTTATGTAAGAACAGAAGTTGCAATTCAATTAATCCATCTGCTAATTGGTTAGAACTAGATAGGTGGGAAGAAGTATGTTGATAGAAATCAATCATAGAATGAAACAAATTACAATCGTTGATATTCAGTTAACTATTTAAAGCATAACTATATATACTCTCAGTAGTATCGATCATCATGAATAATAAACTGGGAAAATGCCCTATTTGTCTTATTTTTCTGAACTCTGTCTAATCCAAAAGGAAGGGTTGGCTTGTTTGATTATGTTTACAACTATGTGTTTTCACGTAAGACGATAAAATACGGAATTTCAAAACATTAGCAAACTGAAAAGAGGACGTTTTAAACAGCGTTAAAGTAAGAGCAATATAGTTTGACAGTGATATGTTAGCCAATTTTTTCGGTTGTAAAACGGTCATATTTAAAAGGTCTTTTGAGGACTTATTCATGATTTTCATCTCTAAAGTTTCACCAATTTATTCCATAGATGTTCAACTGTTGTTTATAGGATTAATCATGCCCTTTGGAATGCGAGTGTGCATGAGCGTTTTTCGGTGTTATGAAAGACAGTATTTAATTAATAAGGCTGTCTTGAGAAACACTTTAATAAACAACGTTTTCGTACTTTAAGTATGGAATATAGTTCCCATGACTTTTGAGATGGTTAAGAAAAGGAGAGATTGTTAAATTTTTCGTGATACTTCATAATAAAAATCAACTGTGTTTAAATAACTATGTCGATTGTTGATTGTATAATTTGTTCTCTTATCGTGTTACTGTTTTATTATAAATATGCCTATAACAGGTAATAATAATACAATGAATTTTACAGATGCATCATATCATACAGTTAGAAATACAACTGATAACTATAAAAGTAGTGGGAATAACACTACTTCATTGTCTTGTTCTTTTATTTCTTCCTCTCCCGTTATTACGTCCACGACTACTACTACTACTACCACCACTTCTACTGCTAATACTACTCCATCTCCTATTCCCGCTTCTCCTCCTGCTGCCTTGATGAGATCAATAGCTTGTAGTACTGTTTCTCCGACTACTACTGTTCAATCGAATATCAATTATCCATCAATGGACAGAGATCAATTGCCCGTTCAGTTATCGGATAGTTTAGGAAGAATACCTGTTATTAACGTAAGGTGTAATTGTTGTGTGAATTTTATAGTAATGTATTCCCTCTTTTTTGTGTAGTTTCGTTGTTGTTGAGTACATCGTTAACTAGTTGAACGTTGTAAACATTTGAGATGATAGTCTTTTTTAAACATGCTACTAAACCGTACCTAGTATCATTTTAATCATTATAGATTTTGATTAAAATTTCCACTCTCCTTGTTTGGTTATCAAACTTGGAATGATATTTGAAGAATAATTGAGTTGAAAAAGCTCCTGGTAATGAGAACAGTGTCTTTATGTAGAGAATAAACGTGCTTAATTACTCGGAGTTTTAGATATGTATACTTTGATATGCCTCTTCTCCCTCTTCCCTGAGAATTCCAAGTTAGGAGTTGCCTTATGATAGAGTTTTCCACAAAATGTATCCTATCCTTTTACAGTATCTTTTTGTAATTTTCTTCTCAACTGGTGGCTGGTGTACTCTCTACCGCAGTAGACTATTTCTGATGGTCTCTGGTTGATTGATCTCGAGTATTGTGCTTAGATAGCTGTTTATAAGTATCTGTACTTTTTCAATGATGTTGGTGGTAGTTTTGTGGTATAGGTATAAGTAATATGTAACACCAGTCGGAAGTGGAATGCCTGTCAGCAGAAGATTGAATTGGAGAGAGCAGAAAGCGAAATAGAGGAATTGGAATGACAACCGAATTCAAAGAATGAAGAAGTATGTACAGGACAACTCAAGGAAGATGTGCAAATAGTGTATTTAATATACGATTTTCATATTTTACGAGAGTACTGTGTAATTTTGCATGTAATAAGAAATTGGTTTGCCCCACCTGAACTCTCGTTTACTAAAGTTCTTTAAGTTTCAATAGAACTGTCCCAACATTTGTGTCGAATATTTCGACTTTGGTGTTGGGTGATAGTTCATTTGGTTTGCATATGTTCTTTTCTTTTAAGAATAGGGAGAGAGTAGACAGCCTTGTCTGATACCAAAATTCACTTGAGATGCATTTGTGAGCTTTCCTCCATTAATTGCCTTGCAATTCAGTTTCTTGTACGAGTTCCGTATGATGGTGACGATCCTCTTAGGCACTCCACATTGTCGAGGGAGATTCATCACTTTTCGCTATGCATCCTGTCGAATATTTCCCAACAGTTGAGAAAGTTGATGAATAGAGGTGAGTTTCATCCCATTGATCAACAATGATTTGGATTGTTGTGATTTGTTTGGCAAATGATCTATTCAGCCAGTCGTTCCCGAAGTTTTCATTTGGTTTAACAAAAACATTGATAGCTTCACGTGGCACTAACAGTGGTGCTATACCTCTGTTGTTCTCTTACTAAGATTTCGTGTCCTCGGTGTCTTGATGAGGTATCTCTGTTTCCAGTTTGTCGGTATTTGTTCTTCCTCGTAAATCTTTCTAAAGAGAACATGGAACATCTTAGCAGTTGCCTCCATATCTGAGTTCAGTGCCTCAAATAGTATGCTGTGTGGACCTGCTGCTTTAGCATTCTTGTCTTGTTTGATGACCTGCTGATTTCTTCCATCATCAGTTTGGTAACACTTATAGGGTGGTTTGTGTGTGCTGCTTCGATGTTAATTGTGTATAGTGGAGCTGGTTTATTCAAGAGTTCTTTAAAGTGTTCCAATTACCTGTTCTACTACTTTTGAATCTCAGTGATTGGTTTCCCTTCTTTGTTTTTTTCTCGAATCTTGTACAGACTGTCTACAGAGATCTATAGTTTCCGCTGGTGATTCATGGGTATCAGCACCTGGCATGTTGTATTTATTCCTCCATTATCCCCTTCTATTTGGTCCTCATTGTGCTCCCCTGTTCCAGTAGATTTTGTAAGACTTGGAAAGGGTTGCTGGGGGCTACGTTCAATTCACTGATCTTGTTAACAGTTCGAGGGAAAGATTTTTTTACTAACTTTTGTGATGCTGTTTGTCTAACTGTACAACAGTTAGTTTGCTTTAGTTTTAGCTTAGTCACCACCAGCTTTATCAACTTTTATATTTGTTATTACGTCTTCCGTGGACCATGAACCTTCTGGACGTTTTATTAGTGCAAATGGGGTTGACCTATTTTTCTTTAGTGTGGTCCGGTGGAACTCTTAGCTCCGTGCATGCGTTTGTGGGGGAAGCTGTTCCACCTATAACCATGTTGTTGAAAGCACATAGATTTATCATTCTCTCATCATTCTCGTTCCTTTTCCCTAGTTCACATTACCCTATGATATCTTCTTACCCCGATGTTATCCATCACGACCTTGACGTATAGATTCCCCACTGGCGTGATCAGATCTCTTCTTGGACATCTCTTTGCGATGGACACCAGCCTCTCACGAACTGATCTTCGTCTGCGCTGCCATCATTGGTGGCATTCATTGTAACTTCTCAAATATTTGTTTTAGAGAATATTTTGATAGTCCTGGATATATGAGATTCCCAGCCCTGAGCACTTTTCGTGCTTTTTTTGGAGCGAATCGGTACAATCTTTTGTATGTGTGAGGTACTTTCTTCATAATCAGAATAAGACAGAGCGTCTCCCGAATTTATTATTTTGTGTCCAATGAGTTTCATGTATTCCAAGCAGAGCAATATTGTATTTTCTCATTTCCATTTCTACTTCAATGGTCTTCCTGGTCCAACACATTTTGAGAACATTCCATGTATCTCTATTGATTGTTGTTCTGATTGTCAGAATAGACATGGTCCTCGTGATTTTCAAAGAATATCAGCTTTCATCATAAGACGTTATAACTCTTCCATATGAAGAACCTTGAACACCCAGATCAGAGTCTAGATGGGATCATTAGTTTATTCTGGTTAGCATATTTTTGGTGATCTTCTGTTTTACAAGATGGAGTTCTTAATGCCATAAAGAACTTTCCTCCTTGGGGTCGGCAATAATTCTAAAAGTGCTCTAGGAGGAGTTTAATTACATTACTAGCTGATAATCATCTATTTATATTATTTTTTCATATATTATCATTTATGCAATTAGATCCCTTTATGAATTTAAATAAAGCCCGAACAAACATGGATGCAAAATAATATGAATTCATCGATGGTGGAGATTTGTAGCTCAGGTGGATGAATTCATTATATTTCGTGGTTTCTCATCAGCTGCTTATAACCAGATATATGTTAAAATTTTACATTGAGGTAAGATATAGTGTGAATCAATTGACATAAGTGAATGAAAAGAATTAGAATGACAAAGGTTGTCAATAATAACTATATATATATATATATATATATATATATATATATATATATATATATATATATATATATATATATATATATATATATATATATATATATATATATATGCAAGAATAGGTCGGCGGTCATTTGGTGTTAGAATAAAAAAATATGAGGGGTGAGTAATGTAATAATTGAGTGAACTTCAGAGTCAGATAAGGTAAATTTTGTGATAATTTTAGAGGTAATGAAAGGTTTACACAAGATTCCTGGAATTAAAAAAAACTCTTAGGATGGGTTGCGTAATAATTGAACAGAATTTGAAGAATACATAATTTAAGAAAATTGAGTGAATGGAAGTATATGAGTGAAGGGATGGTTTTAATGTACATAAAATAAGAATTCGGTAATGGAAGAGCGATATAACAAAATAAAACTAATGACCAAAAAATGAATTATCAGGGTAGTAATAAGTTTATTACTATCTCTTTTTGGATACATAGATTGGATCGCAATTGCTTCGGCAAACCGAAGAGAAACTGTGTTTCTTTGTCTGCTAATAATTTTGAAAGCTTGAAGAATGTCAATGCCCTGTGTCAAGTAGATGCCGAGCTAATTGCACTACTGAGAACCCTTCCTCCTTTCAGTTTCAATTTCTTTGGAATATGCTCGGAAGTGCGAACATATACTCTTCTCTCAGTTCGTCCAATGTATGTTCTTTGGCATGTACATGTAAATTGGTAAATGCAGTTGGAACTGCCGAGAAAAGAGGACCTCTCAATTTTAGTTTATTTGAACGAGCAGTTCGTTTCCCATAGCATCGTCAGTTTTGTTGATGTGTAAACCACTTTCAATGCGGAATTTAGCTTGTGATTAATTATTCCAGTGAATTCATCTCCTTTGAAGCGCAAGTATAAGAAACAAGTTATTTTCAACTGTATCGTATTTAGTCCGAGGTTTGGTTTTGGCATATTTTTGAATGAACTTCGCCGGATATGGATTTTCACATATGCAATTTGTAATGAGAGAAATTCCATCTTCCAGGCATTCCTTTTAGCAAATTTTGCGTGCGCGGTCAAAAAGGGTTCGTACAATACACTTTTTGTATCTCATTGGACAGGAACTGTTGTAATTGAGATAAACACCACTCCAGGTATTTTTGCGGTGAATGTGTCTTTGTAATGTACCATCTGAGGTTCGTCTGATTCCAATATCTAAAAGATGGAATATACCTTATACTTCGTGTTCTATAGTAAGATCTATGTCCTTGTGTGCTTCGCTAAACAGATGGAGTAGGTTCATGGAATGCTTTTGATTGTTGCAGACGAGAAATGTGTCATCAATATATCTACATTTAGGAAGCAATTTCCTACAGGTTTGATTCTGAGCTATTCCCTAGACCGTTGAATACAGAGTCTTGGTTTGGCCAAAGTCCGAACAAGCAAGCTATTTGGCTAGATAAACTTTATCTCTTTCTAAAACATAAATTAACATCGTTAGTGTACAAACAGTACGGTCTATTAATACAGGGAAAAACAGAGACAAATAACATACCGAACAGTAGCCAGAGAATAGTAAAAATGAGTCAACAAAGCAAATATTATAAGCAAAGATGGATAGTGGCTAGCATAATGCTTGTAAATTAAGGCAATATCGAGTCATACGCACAGTATGCACATATGCCCATAACAGACTGATCAATTTCAGTCCTAAAACATCAATTGGAAGATTCAAGTAAAACAATATCAAGTGAATTAAAGCAAATATTGTTTTACGATAAACATCAAACTGTGATTGGTTAATAAAGAGATACAATCGCACAAGGTCAAAGGGAGTTAATGTGGTGGTGGGCGTTTCACTTTATTATTGGTGGGTTCGTCTATCGACCAAATTTTACACTACAGTAGAGTATAGTTCCATCGTTTGCTTGCTTGGGCTTCCTGTGTTTCAGGTTTCCCATAAATATGTCGGCCAGAATTGGACTCAAATAGCTACTCCATCAATTTGGCGGTACAACACACTGTTAAATTGAAATTGTATATTTTTGGTACACAGAAACAGGAGCTTTTTAAATTCGTGGATTGGTAAAGACAGAAGGTTAGGATATTCACATATTATACTTTCGTTTCTTCCAAAGGGATCTTTGTGAAGAGTGATGAGATATTAAACGAGATCATGAATTTGTCGAAAGCATTTAGACTATCAATTATTACATCACTCACCCCTCATATTTTTTTATTCTAACACCAAATGACCGCCGACCTATTCTTGCATATATATATATATATATATATATATATATATATATATATATAGTTATTATTGACAACCTTTGTCATTCTAATTCTTTTCATTCACTTATGTCAATTGATTCACACTATATCTTACCTCAATGTAAAATTTTAACATATATCTGGTTATAAGCAGCTGATGAGAAACCACGAAATATAATGAATTCATATTATTTTGCATCCATGTTTGTTCTGACTTTATTTTTATTATCATTTGTTTGTTTATTTGTGTCTTGCGTACTTTCTAACTTTTATTTATTAATTCCGTTTATTTTTTTGATTATTTTAGCATCGTTCATCGCCATCTAATTTACAATCTAATAATTTTCTACATTATCCAACTTTTAATTCTCAAACATGTATCCCGTCATCCAATTCATTAACTCCCACTACTGCTTCTACTACTATGTTCAATAATCATGGAAA
Organism: Schistosoma haematobium; assembly: GCF_000699445.3. NCBI lineage: Eukaryota > Metazoa > Platyhelminthes > Trematoda > Strigeidida > Schistosomatidae > Schistosoma > Schistosoma haematobium. Next base: position 43,047,558 of record NC_067195.1, read on the forward strand.
TGAAATGAATCCTCAATCCCATCCGTTATTATGGTCTAATTTATCTCATGCAGCAGATAGAATTTTATCTGTCAAGAAAAGTGGTTCATCAAATGTGTTCAGTACTACTACTGATCATATTAATACTAATGGTAAACGTGTCGGATTTCTACATTGTACTGATAAATCATCATCTCACTTATGTTCAATGATAAATTTCGGGTCGACTTCACAAAATCATATACGGCAACCAACTACAGAATTTCTAACGGATATTTTATTGACATCGTCGTCATCATCATCGTCATTCAATAATAATCCCAGCTTAAGTGTTGCTGAATTAATGGATACAACAACAACGACAACAACCAATACAGATTTTTCATCGATTTTATCATTTCCTGTTTCATTAAATTTAAACTGGTCAATAGGTACTTAATTGCACAGGTTGTAATGATGACAGTGATGAGACCTATTCTTTCTGTTATGCTTGTTGTTGTCACCTTATTAATGTCCAATCAAATTCACATTTAATTGAGTTCAAACCAATGATGTCTTTCAATGAGTTTATTTACTTACATCCATGTGATTCTGATACTCTCTCTTTCTCGGTTTCTCTTTATGTGTATTTGTCATTCGAGAGTACATTCGTAATATGTTTTTATTTTTATAGTTACATTACAAATAACAACTCTATATTATTTTGGCTTGAATTAGTTGTTTCACGTTATTCTTCTCTCTTCCCCTTATCCTTCGTAATTTTTCTTTTTATTATGACAGTTGAAATATCTTTATTTATCTATAGGAATATATATCAACATTTGAATGTAAATGCTACACATTAATTTATCAATGAGTCTTTTGAATCAATTTTATTTAAACATTTTGATCTCAATAAATGCTGATTGTTATTTCTGCTTCAATAGGTATATTTATTTATTGTACATTTTAGTGCTTACATCTTGTATAAAATCAATAAAATATACCATATTGTTAACGATTCCACAAACTTGTCGCTATTATAATTTACACTATTTATCTTTTTGCTCTAAGTTTTGTACATGTCTATAATGTGAATAATAGTTATGATTAGAATTGTTATTTTCGTGCCTTATCGAATTATCAGCTTATATCCATCTATCTATTTAATCTCTGTGTATATGAAACTTTATTGTGAATGTTTAAGGTATTTCTTTTTTTCCTGTTTCTACCGCCTTTACTGTTCTCATTGTTCAAAATTTCGATACTTAAAGCATCTCCGTTGGCAGTTGTTCAGATTGGTTATAAGATTGAAAGGAAGAGAAAGATAAGGGTCGGTACAAAATTCCTTGTTCATATGTTATTTTACTTGATCTTAATTATAACAATAGTGATTTTTGTTTGTAGGAAAAAAAGAACCACTTCAGCCCCATACTTGTTTGTATTTATGTATATTCAATTGTTTAGTGTTAGCATCAATATTAATAGTAATAATATTGTAATTTACTTAGACTAACCATTATTTTCCTAAATATATCTTGTTTCCCTTTATTTTCATTTTGTTACCTATTCAAAATTGTACTTTTACGACAGCTTGTTTCTGGTTGGCGCAACTAATCAACAAGTATATGTTTGCGAAAAAGAACGCACACTAACGAATTGCATCATACACTATTTTCAATTAAAAATACACCCAACGTATGTAATACTTTCTTGTTATTTTAATAATATGATACTTTATCCTGTTTTAGTGATTTACTGCATCACTTCAGAATTATGTACAAAATCAGTATTTTATAAACTGGTCCAGTAAAATTATTATTTGTCATTCCTACAACTTTTTCTCCTACGTGTATGTATATATGTGTGTTTTTCACACTAAAAGTGTATAACGACTACCTCTTTTCACTTTTTTTGCATCCATTTAAATTGTTTGCTTTCAGTGAATGTATGAACTGAAAACAAGCTTACATTAAATCACAATAGATGATAGGGTCATTCAAAGTAATCTGATATTTTACTTTGAATTGCTTTCAAGAAAATGTTTCTTCTTTTTCATTGTGTAATATGTTAGCTATGAGTTTCAGATAATGTCCGTTTAATTTGAACAAGTCCTATTAAGTTATTGGAGATAATCGACAGGAAGGTCTGAGCTTGGGTTTCATGTTCGTTGGAATTCATCGTCCACAAGGCCAGCCAAACTGGTTAAAATATATTCATTCAACTGCTTGGTTAGGTCTTCAACTCTAATTCTTACATAGCGGAGTTTTATAATAAACCGATTACATAATCTTAGCTTAGAATTTGCCTTTACATCTGTGTAGCTTCTAAGTAATTACTACTTTAGAGGAAGCATTGCTTAATTGATCAACCAACATTAATTTTGTATTGATTTGATTATTAACTGTAAAGCTTATACTATTCGTAAAGAGCCTTGATGAGGAACTGATTAAAAATATATTTCTTTACTCAACTTCCGTTTTTAGAGGTTTATTTAGGTGAGAAAGTAACCACCAAAGTATTAAGTCTTCTCACTTTTATATAATATTCTGAATGATACTTAGCAATGGGATAGTAAATGTACATACGTAAATGCACCTATCACCATTGATTTATTCAGTTATCACTCGACATGTCAGGGTGTATGTTCACTAGAAAATAGGATTAAACTATACTAACGAGCAAATCCGATTTTAGGGTGTCTTGAAGAGTTTTGAGCGGAATTCGAAGTTCAATGAGAAGTACTCTTTATTGAGAACTAATTAAAAATTGTCTATATCTAGTTCCTAAAATACTTAAAATGATCTTTCATGCAACTACAAAGTGAATGTGACTCATTGCACAAGAGATGCCTGCTGATGGTACTTTATGTGATACAGGAGATAGTCAAGGAGATTTGTATAACACAAAACTGTTCTTTCACTCTAACTCCTAACCTTAACCTTCATAAGTTTATAAACAGTAGGGTGGAACTATAATCTATGAAATATCTAATGAGACATAAAATAGATCCTTTTGAATTTTCACCCGAATTTCACTCTTCCATTTATCTATACAAAGCGTTCTTGCATTATGGGATGGGTTTTCGAGCACCTATCAGTGCGGTAGATGCTACTGAGATCCAGTGTTTCTCCCTAACCTTGTGGTTTACCGTAACAGCAGGTATCGCCGCTGTTTCCACAGCTTTCTGGATGTCATTCCACGCTGTCTCGGGGTGGGCATCACTTGAATGAAGGCCTAACAGATTTTCTAGTTGTTCCTTGAATACATTCTTAGATTGGCTATCATTAAGTAGGACCCTAAGTGGTATCCTTACAGCGTCTTTCCTACGTTCAGTAAAACTCAGACAAATACTTACTCACACTACAACATGATCTGAATATAAGCATGTGCTACAGAATGAGCGACCGCCTTCTGTCGAGCCCCTCCATCGGTGGATGATAGCGATATGATCCATTTGGCTCCAACGTTGGGAAGAATTCACAAGTGTAAGTAATAATAAATTAAGAATCTATATTTTCTATTGTTGAATTTAATCAGTCGGTTTCGTTTATGAATGGAATTCCATAACAAGCCACTGCTCATGCGGATATAAGAATTTATAGCTCCGGTTGATGATTTTCGATAGAGTTTCGTCGGACAACCGAACTACCCAACTCGGAGAACAAAATCCCTCAGAAAAATCTCCTCAATTTGTTTTGCTTATCAAACACATTTTAAGGGGATTGATCACCTTAGTTCTCAGAGTAGATGTTGACTGAGGATCAGGATTGCAGTGGGCTTTCATGCTCCCTAAGTCAATTATCGTGTATAAAACAAAAGCTTATTCAGATAATCTAACTTGGATAACGAACCTCTTTTGGTAAATGGCATTTGTATTTAACCTTACCTGTGGTAACATGTACGTAGGAAGTACATATAAGGTATTTTATAGAAGAATCTCAAACTAAACACCAAATAACTCCACATTATCGAACAGTGTCAGAATTTATTTCTCTTCAAAAATACTTCACAAATGTTCAGTGAATTTCATGCTAATCGACACCTGATCGTTAACATATATCTTTTTTAAAGTTAGAAATGTCATACGAAGCATTCTTGACTAATACATATTCCGGAAACATTTTCCTCTGTGTTCATTTGGAAAACTAAATTATCTTTTGCTTCACAAATTACCGATGTCTGTGATATTAAAAACCAAACTCTTAGTTTTCGCTTAATATTAATCAGATGAACAAGCGGAATTCGGTAAAAGGCTTTGATACGATCTCATTGTTAAATAATGTACGATAACTGGTTGTTATTCCAATTTACAGAAGATTTAGTTTATAATTGAGAATCTTAAGATTTTTTTCACTTACTGGCAAAACAGATGAAGATAAAACTTTGTTGCATAGTATTTATCGGTTTAGACTCTCAAATAAACCTCCTTCCTTTTAAGAACTTTCGGTTAGTCTTATTAACAACATTCATATCGTTGACATGGCTTTAAACGTATAATTTCTTGAAGATAACTCACTTATTAGTCTATTTAAATGCAAATAATACTGAATGTACAACTTTATACTCCCGTCATGCCATCAAGTGGTTCCATATATCGGTCATTTGCATCCAATCTATCTATATTTTAAGTTTGTTTGTAGAATATTTATTGGCAAAGTGATTGCAGTTGTTTCATTAAGCCATAGATTTTTCCCAAAACACTACATTCCATTGAATGCATAATTTGTAAGTACTTAATATGCCATTACTACGTTTATGAGTACAAAATCATATCACACAATGATTTTTAATAACACATTTATTACTTCTGCACTATTGTAGATATAGTTGCTATTGTGTTCTGTGCTTATCACTTTTACAAATTACTTCTGTTGAATTAAGTTTAATTAAATTGATTATATTCATTTGAATCCAATTTATCGGTTGTAATAGTATAGTCAAGTACATGTTAGGGTATCTCGCCTTCAGCTACATTTTAGTTGTTTGTGTGTGTGTTTTTGATACCTACCTAACTTCTCTAATACAAGGAGATGGAACACGAGGTTCAAACCTGAAACATAAATGGTTGAAAGTTAACTGTATTCACAATTAATCAAATTGCAGCACTAAAATACTTTTATATTTATAATGCCCTAATGAATAGAAAATCGGGTTTCTGACGTTTCACAACTTCGTGTAAGGCGCATCTTCAGAGAATAAATACACGAAATAAATGAACGTAAGTTTAATTACTAGTAAAGAACAAGTTGTATATTTGTTACAAACCAAACGAGACTGATCATGTCATTCAGGTCAAGGTGACATATTTGTGCGTATCAGTCTGGATATGAAAAATGTGATAATTGTAATGAGAAAGAGTAGAGCTAATTAATATGTGTATTGATGGTGTGAGATTTGAACAAGTTAAATCTGATTTCGAAATTCCACATCATGGACTGAATTGAGTTGGACAACGACTGAAAACCTGATCAGAGTCGCTGGACAATACTGCTGAACGAAACAGATGTTCTGTGCTTCTTGGTCTTTTTCAATGGTTACCTGATCAAAGTCAGTTCGTATAAATCCGTACGTCCTAATCATTCACATCTAATTTAACTTCTAATCATGTTTATTTTTGTGTTTATTATTTGGTATGTATGCACGTTATTTGATTAAATGGAAGATAACGCATTCGAAACCTTATACTATCAACTTCTAGTTTCGATTATCAGATTGTCTTAATCTCACATTCATATTATTTCTGATTGTGGTCGACTGATTTGATTATTCACTGTAAGTACATCCTATATGCTTATTGAGTCGCCGGCTCAATTTTTCTATTGTTCTTTTCCCTTACAGATTATATCATATACTGATTCTCACTCCCTCAGGACACAAGTTACCTTCAGACTAGACACAAACCTATCAAAGGTTTGACGTTACAGGAAAAACCCTGTTATTTCGACTAGATCTCTTGTCTTTGATACCAGTTCATTTGGAGGTTTGCGTCAATAACCCGATCTTGTGAGTAGTTACCACTCGACCACATTGTATTATTTATCATTCAGAGTTCTGTTCACTTACTTTTAATAACTGAAACTCACTCATCACTCATCGGTATTAAAAAATAAACAAATAACTTATACATTGGTACCGCATAACTAATAGGCTTTCATAACATTATTTCTATCCATAAAGACTATCTATATTACAATATTACTGTAGTAATGATGAATATGATGTCATGCATTCAGGACCAAACAGTCTTACTTCATTTGTTCATAATAATGCAATGTAGATTTTTAGTGTTGATCTATGGTGATTCATTCAATAAAATTTACATTTTAAAAACGAGTACAAGTCACATAGTTATTATCGAAAAATGTAATAAACTGTGTGGTCCACAGAGGATTTTGTCAAATTTATCGATCACTAGTATGATCAATTATTCGAAAGAACATTCTTTCTTTATTGATTTTGTTCAGTAGCCATTATTTGACTGATTAAATGAGATTATTATTATTACAACCACTGCTACTACTGATAATAATAGTAATAATATATTTTAAATCGTCAAATGAACTAGTTGTTCACTTTCGAGATGATTTTCCTTACACATTGATATTAGTTAAAGAATTTTTGAAGAGCTAAGCAGTCTTGTACAGTTCTTCTCGAACTACTCAACAGTATGGGTACACTCACGATTCTAAGAGAGAGAGAGAGAGAGAGAGCTTGAGCTCATGTAGTTTCTCAAAACAGAACAAAATAGTTGTTCGGTACTCCTCGTATCCTTGATGAAAACCACCTTCAAATTCAACAACTGTTCTTTACACTCTAAATATTTGTTACATTCAACTTGACCCCTTAATAAAATTGAACAGAACGAGAACAAATAAATTTTGTAAAGTAAATTGAACTCATTCTATCACACGGCTTCTCATCACCAGTCATTCATTATTTTCATGACGACTACACAGTCTTTTTATCGCTAACTATAATACCACATGCTCTTCTATGCATTCATGAGTATCTTTTTCAACATGGAAATACGCGTCAATCTTAACTATGTTCATTCACACATTCCTCTTCCTCTTATTACGACTCCGTTCCAAACATTCATTTCAACGTCAGAAACTGAAGTATGTTAAACCTTTGTTTATAATGATATTACTCCTAACAATTTCAGGTTGTTTGTAGTTGATGAGAAGCCTTGAAACAGGATGAATTCTTCTTATTCTGCAAATCTTGTTGCTTTGTTTAAATTTATTAATGGAACCGAATGTATGAACTCATACTTTTCTTAAAGAGATTTAAAAAGCATTCGTTTAAATACATCAGCTAACTTATTTACCAAGTCTGTAAGGAATATTGATATCATTTGACTGTCTATGAATAATGTTAAAACTGTTAATTTTTCCAGTTTTTGTTATTTGATTCCTTGTGTGTTATTTGTTAATGAGTTTACTGTACTGTTTCACTGTTGTCTTGTGTTAATTGTTTGACTTAGTAATTAATATGTTCAATATTAACCTTTCTTACTTTGGGTATTGGATTGTTCGACGTAGAGATCTCAAAATGGGCAAGATTCTTCATAGATTAGAAAAGATTTTGAAGCTTTTCTCTAGCTCTTACACTGTAGGTATTTCTCAAAGTTGGGTACACAAACCCTAACTTGCCTGCTAAGTTAGATTGTTTGATGATGGTTGATTATGGGAGATCGACGAGATGTCCTGAGTAGTATTTTTATTCATGCTTTTATCTGGAAGTGCCTACAAACTTAAGAAAACTGGTCGGTTCTCCTTTTTAGATTTGAATCAGTATCAACCGGTATTGCAATGAGAGATTTTAATACTGTTTAGTTTTTCACCTACACAGACGATGGGCGTTGTCACGTAAGAGCTTTCAGGGTTTCTTACTTATCATCTCCGATCATTGAAATTCATAAGTTAACCAAAAGTTTGGTCCAAAAAACTTAGAGGCTACCAAGACCATGCCTCAGTCGACAGATTTATCGACGTTACGTTCCGTGTTGCGATTGGTTAGACATTATGGTGTTTTTCTGCCATGCCTACATCATCTGCGTGCCCCGCTTAAAACTGTTAATTATCAAAGGATACTAAATGGATCTGGTTAACGGAACGTCTAGAAGCATTCGTAAAACTAAAACAGCTCCTATCATCAAACCTTCCTCCGACATATTATGATCCATCCTTTCCAATTTTCGTCTCTGCAGATGCGTCTGACTATGGGATTGAAGCAGTGATTTTATATGTTTACCCAGATGGATTTGAGAAAGCGATTGCCTACGCTGCACGGACACTGACAACAACAGAAAGGAACTACAGTCAGATAGTGAAGGGAGTCTTTCCCATTATCTTCACTGTGAAAAATTAACACATGACGTTGTTAATCAGACAGTTTACGTTACTATCAGACCACAAACCACTACTGAGTTTTTGAATCCCAAAAGGGTATCCCTGTTTACACGGTAAACTGTCTACAGTGATGATTAACTACACTTCTGGCTTATGATTTAAAGATAATACATCAACTGACTACTGATTTCGGACAGTTAGATGCCCTCTCAAAACTAATTGGCTCCCATACAAAACAAGGACAGGAGGTGCTTATAGTTGCCGTAGAAGCTAAGCTCAAAGTTCGCAGTTTCGGGTCCACCGGTCACATTCGACGCCATTAAATAGCTGGTAAAAAGGATATTACGTTGAAGATCGTCCACCGTTGTATGCCCAACAAGTGGCCCGTCACATCGACTCCATGAAGAGCTTTTACAACACTTTCGTCGACTCCTTGACAATTGTCTATTCGTGCATAATGTTTGGCCACAGGATGGTTATATCCAGAATTCTTCAGCATCGAGTCCTAAAACAGTTGCATAGCAGGTACCCGGGAATAAGTGAAATGGCTCTGAGTTACACATACTGGCGGTCAATGAACCGTGATATTAAAAAGAAGTGTGGCGGCTGTCGGTCCTGTTTAGAAGCCTCAAAGAATCCGACTAAAGCAGGACCTCAACCATGACCAAAGCCGGACGGACCTTCGCAAAGAATGCATGCTGATTCCGCTGGTCCAATACAAGGCAGAAACTACTTTGCTGTTGTGGATTCTCCCACAAAGTGACCGGAGGTATACGATATGCCGAATATGACGTCTTAGGATACAACAAGAAAATTTTCGAGATTTTTTGCTTGTACCGGGGTCCCAGAGATCTCAGTTCATGTCGTCCGCTTTCAAACGGTTATACTGCGAAAATGGCATTACGCATCTATGATCTCCTCCGTACCACCCCCAGTCGAATGGTCAAATAGAAAGATTTATGGATACGATAAAAAGGGCTACGATTAATGGAGGAGAAGGTGTTCTAGCACAAGTAATCAACAACTTCTTAATGTCCTATAGAGTTACACCAAATCCAGCAGTGCCAGAAGGGAAGTCCCTAGTTGAGTGTATGTTCGGAAGGAAAGTTCGGACAGTCTCTAACAGTATGTTGTCATCCAGGAAGACAAATAAACCTTCAAATGAGGATCGGACGGTCATTCGCAGCTTCCAAGTGGATAAAAGGGTACTTATCAAGTCGTATCAATGTAATAGAAAATGGGATCTAGGTATTATTGAACGTCGGGTTGGATAAATCTTGTGCTTAGTTCGGAGAAATGTCGAGATTTGTATAAGACTTGTCATTCAGTTCAGAGGGATGGGGAAACAACGATTACACAAAGTTGACTCTCGTTTCAAATGCTCATGGATTCATTTTAAAAAATCTCTAAGGAGAACAAGAGCGAAAGATATGAAAGACGAAAGGTCAAGACAGTACAGCCTTCAATAGCAACGGACCTCATGGTGAATGCGGTAACCAAGTTTCAGGTGGACTCAAGCAGAAAGTCTTACATGTGAGAATTTAAATAGGGGAGGTGGGTGGACAGCTACCGGTGAACTCAAAGAAGCTCTGAAAGAGCTGAAGATATCCCATCCAATCATCGTTCGGAAGAACATTCCAGAATCTCGAAGTGTAGTTTCATGATTGAATAAATGCTAAAAACCACTGCATGCGGATTGGATGATTGTAACGATGATTTGGTTCCCATTAAAAACTGTAAATACCCGAGTGTTTTTGTACCATATTTGACACTGTCTGGAATCAGATTCCTTTCCACTCATCTTCTGTCTTCTAACTTGCAACTTGGAGGGTTCAAGTGTTCGAAGATGTAATTATATACTTTATCATAAACAAGAAGTGAGTACTTTCATGCTGTTTATTTGTTACTTTTTTATGATTCAACCGAATACCTGTCTATTTTTCCTTTCATTACTGCGTTGAGAAAAGTATTTGATTGAATTTAAGGAATAGATTTCACTTTGCTACAACAGCAATAATAACACACGCTGACTTACAAATGTATCATCAATGAAACTATTTCACCGAAAAAGCGAACTTCTTTCTAGGGACCAGTGGGTTTTAACCTGTTTAATGACAGTTTTAAAAATTTACCGCTTGTCATTTGTTATTCGGCACGTTTCTAATGTTTTGAACGTTTTATCCCAGGGTACTCGAATATTGAGAGATTATTATTGGTCAACTATTCAAAGTCGTAAAATATGCATACGAAAGGATCCAGACACTTCAGTTCTCTCGGTAAACATATATGTCTTGGCCACTGAAATGAATGCACCGGTACGCATTTTCAACAAGCTATAAGGCATACGATACAATGCACTAGGCCATAACCGCCTCACCATTCACGACTTTTTACTAAAAACTCAGGAACTGATTGAAAAGCTAGTTAATAGTGAGCTTACGACTATTGCTCAGTGGGATGAGTTGGAATGATCAGTTTAACTCTGATGAAGTCCAAGGTATGTTAAATTAAATAACAACCCAATGATTTCAGATATGGCTTGATGACTGTAAGAACAGAAGAGCCAGTATTCAATTTCTCTGTGAGTTGTGAATTCCAACTCCTGGGATGTTCTAGACTACTACAAAAATTATCCCCTGTTTTTTAGCAACTTTCTAATGGACACCATTTGGTGGCCATAACTATTTCCAAACTTAACTAGTTCTCACAAACAATTATTTAACCACGTATTAACGGAATAACATGTATAGCAAATCAAAGAAAGGAAACTACACGTACAATAGTAAATAGATTATGAAGATAATGGACCCTTATAGTTTGCAATTTTCGGAATTTTTTTCAAATATCCACTCTTTATATTTTAACGCTTGGAAAGTTGAATTACATTAATTCAAATTAATCAGTGTGTTTATTGAAAAAAATGCATATGCAACACCACGTAAATTCCTATCTAAATATGCCTATATTCATCATCGAATACCGTGGATAAAAGAGATATTCGCCGAAAGTTTCTTACTGATCCACTGTTGAACTATACCAAGTACACTTATTAATAGATTTTTGAGTAGTAAAATGAATCTTTCTATACAGTTTTTAGAACTGGGAAAAGTTAACTTTAATCGAAGCTTATTAGTTTCCAATCATTTCGTAACTTCCTTTTAATTGCTCAACTTATCCACTATTGCATTTCTTGATGTGAAGAATTTAAATATTCCTTCACAATGGTTATGGTTTCCTATTTTTTGAGTGTTGTACAAATGATATTATTTATTCGATGAAGCATGTTCTTAATATAATTTACAAAGCTGTGTTTTTACGAACTGATAGTTTCTAGTATGTTTCACTCTCTCTCTCCAAAGAGTGGTGAAGATAAAGTTTACACCCCCACTCTTGCACTTATACAATCGTTCTGTTGAGCACTGATTTGCTGTTTTTTAAGGTAAAAGGAAATATGACTTATAACACAGCTTGTTTTCATTAAAGACTGGTATTAGCTAAGTACGTTCTACAAAGTATAGAGTAATTTTGTCTTAATATCCGATTTATTAGCAGTACCCACATAATACTCAGCCTGAGTTTGAACCTAGAAACTTCGGGCTTCACAAAGAATGTAATGAACATATTAGGGTCAAGTTTTCCACATTACCAACTCCAGTCAAGTTGAGATGTAGTGTGGACATCATTTATTCTCTCTGGTGGGTAACTGTTTCATTATGATTATGATTTATCTCCACAAGTCGCGACTGAGTACCTACTTAGTTTAACTCTCTTTGAAAAATAATAAATAAATGAAATGTACTAGTCATTCCTTATTTGTAGTAATTTTCTGTATTGCAAGGGATAAATCTGATTTTTATAGTTAACCTCGTCAATTCTTGTGAAATTCATTCATGTATTGCAAACACTTTTTTATCAGACTGTTATTATGATCATAGAATACAGAAAATATTTTAAAATGAAATGAGTTCACTCTTGAGTAGTCCCAGTTAATCAATAAACACTGCTGAACTCATATCTAAACATTGATATTTTTCAGCTAGTATAGACCTTGTACAATGTAAGAAATATCAATAAGCCATTGTAAACTGAATATCCCAAAGAAACTGAAATTCTCACTTCCTTTTATCGATTTTCGACACAAAATCTCTTCTAACATAAATGCAAAATTGATGATTGTATTTAAGTGGTCAAAAATATCAATACATGTAGGGTTTATTCCTCCAAACCATAATCGTTTGCTCAAACCAACTCATTCATTAAATTATTACGTACTTTTCAACTCTAATTAACATTATTTCGTTTGATTTAGTGAGGATTTATCCAAATGTAAATCAGCTACATTAGATTTCATTGTTTGTTGTAGTACACAAACAACAATTATGAGCGTTTACAAGTTGTAGAATTCATTCAGTCTGGTTTATCGACTGTATAAAAATTCGAATGCTCCCTAGCTTATTGAATTTGATTTGATAAAATTAACTTTAACTCTGTCACCCGAATGTTGCAAATCAAACGTTTAAACGAACGAATTGTGTACAACTGTGCTTAGATCCAGAAATGTCGAATCAAGATTTGTAGATCAAAGTACATGTCTAGTGGTGTATGCTTGGCTACATGCAATTTAAGTAGCTATTAAATATAAACCGATCAATGTTAAACCCCCACTGAAAACCTGGAAGCACTGAACGGCCACCTCGTTCTAATATTGGAGTCCACAAATCCCTATACACTAATGGCACGCCGTAGGACTGCGATGTTTACAATAATTGATCACTGAGTAATAACCAATGATGTGTTTATCTAGTCCTTTAATGTCAGGTTAAATACATTGTGCTCACGCCACTCCAAGTGACTAAGCATTAATTGTAGAGACATTAATTAGCACCAGAGAAGACTAACTTAGTAATAATAAATTTCACTCTTCAATTTTTACAAACGACTAAAGTTCAACAGTCGGAAGACTCAATTAGGCTCATTAACTTAAACTACTGATATTGCATTGATGTTACATGTGCATGATAATGATAAGTGCGAATGTGCATCAGCGTTAACTTCATGACTTATTAAAATGACACTTAAACCACATGAAATCAAATTCGTCTTTAAATGCGAAAAAATGTATGTGCTCTAAATTTTTATGTATACAGGTTATCTCACTAGACATTACATCTAAGTACGGCGATCAAATATTTGATTAAGTTATGAACTTCAATGATCGGAGATGATAAGTAAGAAACCCTGAAAGCTCTTACGTGACAACGCCCATCGTCTGTGTAGGTGAAAAACTAAACAGTATTAAAATCTCTCATTGCAATACCGGTTGATACTGATTCAAATCTAAAAAGGAGAACCGACCAGTTTTCTTAAGTTTGTAGGCACTTCCAGATAAAAGCATGAATAAAAATACTACTCAGGACATCTCGTCGATCTCCCATAATCAACCATCATCAAACAATCTAACTTAGCAGGCAAGTTAGGGTTTGTGTACCCAACTTTGAGAAATACCTACAGTGTAAGAGCTAGAGAAAAGCTTCAAAATCTTTTCTAATCTATGAAGAATCTTGCCCATTTTGAGATCTCTACGTCGAACAATCCAATACCCAAAGTAAGAAAGGTTAATATTGAACATATTAATTACTAAGTCAAACAATTAACACAAGACAACAGTGAAACAGTACAGTAAACTCATTAACAAATAACACACAAGGAATCAAATAACAAAAACTGGAAAAATTAACAGTTTTAACATTATTCATAGACAGTCAAATGATATCAATATTCCTTACAGACTTGGTAAATAAGTTAGCTGATGTATTTAAACGAATGCTTTTTAAATCTCTTTAAGAAAAGTATGAGTTCATACATTCGGTTCCATTAATAAATTTAAACAAAGCAACAAGATTTGCAGAATAAGAAGAATTCATCCTGTTTCAAGGCTTCTCATCAACTACAAACAACCTGAAATTGTTAGGAGTAATATCATTATAAACAAAGGTTTAACATACTTCAGTTTCTGACGTTGAAATGAATGTTTGGAACGGAGTCGTAATAAGAGGAAGAGGAATGTGTGAATGAACATAGTTAAGATTGACGCGTATTTCCATGTTGAAAAAGATACTCATGAATGCATAGAAGAGCATGTGGTATTATAGTTAGCGATAAAAAGACTGTGTAGTCGTCATGAAAATAATGAATGACTGGTGATGAGAAGCCGTGTGATAGAATGAGTTCAATTTACTTTACAAAATTTATTTGTTCTCGTTCTGTTCAATTTTATTAAGGGGTCAAGTTGAATGTAACAAATATTTAGAGTGTAAAGAACAGTTGTTGAATTTGAAGGTGGTTTTCATCAAGGATACGAGGAGTACCGAACAACTATTTTGTTCTGTTTTGAGAAACTACATGAGCTCAAGCTCTCTCTCTCTCTCTCTTAGAATCGTGAGTGTACCCATACTGTTGAGTAGTTCGAGAAGAACTGTACAAGACTGCTTAGCTCTTCAAAATTCTTTAACTAATATCAATGTGTAAGGAAAATCATCTCGAAAGTGAACAACTAGTTCATTTGACGATTTAAAATATATTATTACTATTATTATCAGTAGTAGCAGTGGTTGTAATAATAATAATCTCATTTAATCAGTCAAATAATGGCTACTGAACAAAATCAATAAAGAAAGAATGTTCTTTCGAATAATTGATCATACTAGTGATCGATAAATTTGACAAAATCCTCTGTGGACCACACAGTTTATTACATTTTTCGATAATAACTATGTGACTTGTACTCGTTTTTAAAATGTAAATTTTATTGAATGAATCACCATAGATCAACACTAAAAATCTACATTGCATTATTATGAACAAATGAAGTAAGACTGTTTGGTCCTGAATGCATGACATCATATTCATCATTACTACAGTAATATTGTAATATAGATAGTCTTTATGGATAGAAATAATGTTATGAAAGCCTATTAGTTATGCGGTACCAATGTATAAGTTATTTGTTTATTTTTTAATACCGATGAGTGATGAGTGAGTTTCAGTTATTAAAAGTAAGTGAACAGAACTCTGAATGATAAATAATACAATGTGGTCGAGTGGTAACTACTCACAAGATCGGGTTATTGACGCAAACCTCCAAATGAACTGGTATCAAAGACAAGAGATCTAGTCGAAATAACAGGGTTTTTCCTGTAACGTCAAACCTTTGATAGGTTTGTGTCTAGTCTGAAGGTAACTTGTGTCCTGAGGGAGTGAGAATCAGTATATGATATAATCTGTAAGGGAAAAGAACAATAGAAAAATTGAGCCGGCGACTCAATAAGCATATAGGATGTACTTACAGTGAATAATCAAATCAGTCGACCACAATCAGAAATAATATGAATGTGAGATTAAGACAATCTGATAATCGAAACTAGAAGTTGATAGTATAAGGTTTCGAATGCGTTATCTTCCATTTAATCAAATAACGTGCATACATACCAAATAATAAACACAAAAATAAACATGATTAGAAGTTAAATTAGATGTGAATGATTAGGACGTACGGATTTATACGAACTGACTTTGATCAGGTAACCATTGAAAAAGACCAAGAAGCACAGAACATCTGTTTCGTTCAGCAGTATTGTCCAGCGACTCTGATCAGGTTTTCAGTCGTTGTCCAACTCAATTCAGTCCATGATGTGGAATTTCGAAATCAGATTTAACTTGTTCAAATCTCACACCATCAATACACATATTAATTAGCTCTACTCTTTCTCATTACAATTATCACATTTTTCATATCCAGACTGATACGCACAAATATGTCACCTTGACCTGAATGACATGATCAGTCTCGTTTGGTTTGTAACAAATATACAACTTGTTCTTTACTAGTAATTAAACTTACGTTCATTTATTTCGTGTATTTATTCTCTGAAGATGCGCCTTACACGAAGTTGTGAAACGTCAGAAACCCGATTTTCTATTCATTAGGGCATTATAAATATAAAAGTATTTTAGTGCTGCAATTTGATTAATTGTGAATACAGTTAACTTTCAACCATTTATGTTTCAGGTTTGAACCTCGTGTTCCATCTCCTTGTATTAGAGAAGTTAGGTAGGTATCAAAACACACACACAAACAACTAAAATGTAGCTGAAGGCGAGATACCCTAACATGTACTTGACTATACTATTACAACCGATAAATTGGATTCAAATGAATATAATCAATTTAATTAAACTTAATTCAACAGAAGTAATTTGTAAAAGTGATAAGCACAGAACACAATAGCAACTATATCTACAATAGTGCAGAAGTAATAAATGTGTTATTAAAAATCATTGTGTGATATGATTTTGTACTCATAAACGTAGTAATGGCATATTAAGTACTTACAAATTATGCATTCAATGGAATGTAGTGTTTTGGGAAAAATCTATGGCTTAATGAAACAACTGCAATCACTTTGCCAATAAATATTCTACAAACAAACTTAAAATATAGATAGATTGGATGCAAATGACCGATATATGGAACCACTTGATGGCATGACGGGAGTATAAAGTTGTACATTCAGTATTATTTGCATTTAAATAGACTAATAAGTGAGTTATCTTCAAGAAATTATACGTTTAAAGCCATGTCAACGATATGAATGTTGTTAATAAGACTAACCGAAAGTTCTTAAAAGGAAGGAGGTTTATTTGAGAGTCTAAACCGATAAATACTATGCAACAAAGTTTTATCTTCATCTGTTTTGCCAGTAAGTGAAAAAAATCTTAAGATTCTCAATTATAAACTAAATCTTCTGTAAATTGGAATAACAACCAGTTATCGTACATTATTTAACAATGAGATCGTATCAAAGCCTTTTACCGAATTCCGCTTGTTCATCTGATTAATATTAAGCGAAAACTAAGAGTTTGGTTTTTAATATCACAGACATCGGTAATTTGTGAAGCAAAAGATAATTTAGTTTTCCAAATGAACACAGAGGAAAATGTTTCCGGAATATGTATTAGTCAAGAATGCTTCGTATGACATTTCTAACTTTAAAAAAGATATATGTTAACGATCAGGTGTCGATTAGCATGAAATTCACTGAACATTTGTGAAGTATTTTTGAAGAGAAATAAATTCTGACACTGTTCGATAATGTGGAGTTATTTGGTGTTTAGTTTGAGATTCTTCTATAAAATACCTTATATGTACTTCCTACGTACATGTTACCACAGGTAAGGTTAAATACAAATGCCATTTACCAAAAGAGGTTCGTTATCCAAGTTAGATTATCTGAATAAGCTTTTGTTTTATACACGATAATTGACTTAGGGAGCATGAAAGCCCACTGCAATCCTGATCCTCAGTCAACATCTACTCTGAGAACTAAGGTGATCAATCCCCTTAAAATGTGTTTGATAAGCAAAACAAATTGAGGAGATTTTTCTGAGGGATTTTGTTCTCCGAGTTGGGTAGTTCGGTTGTCCGACGAAACTCTATCGAAAATCATCAACCGGAGCTATAAATTCTTATATCCGCATGAGCAGTGGCTTGTTATGGAATTCCATTCATAAACGAAACCGACTGATTAAATTCAACAATAGAAAATATAGATTCTTAATTTATTATTACTTACTCTTGTTGAACCTCGTGGAGCATAGGTCGCCGATCATTGTATGCATGTTTAGCATTGACAGCTTTATGTTTTGAGCTTAAAGCGATAGGATTTAGTGAGAACTAGTTACACTACCTGACTTTTCATTTTGATGTATTTGGTGCGTAGTTCATTCTAATGAACAGTTGATTAGATGCCCAGTACTTTAGTTGCTTTGCTGCGGCTCCACTAATATAATGCACTAATTTTTGACATTGTTATACTACTACTACTACTTCGTTGGGTAAACACTCTGTTAAACAAACTTTAATGATTAGTTCATAAGTTTCTTCATTTACTTTTCTGTTAGTGATTATAATGATATTACAGTACAAATGTGGTATACCATTCAATAAGTTTATGTTGCATACAATTAGTTATTATCTATTTGAATAAATTATTATTCCAAATAAATTTTTGAGATAATTTATGCTCGTTTTTTTTAGAATATTTTTTAAGTAGTTAAAGTGAATTGTTTATTCTACATGCACATTGACTAATTTGATAAAGAAGCAATAATTTAAAACAGTCTGTTGATATGAAAGTAGTAATAGTAGTGTAAATAGTATGTTACATAACGTGGCCTAGAAGTTTTCACCGTTAGAAGGAGCGAAGAGTTTAAGTATATCGAAAGCATTGCGAGTGGAGAGTACTGGACGATCAGATGAGAAGACAGTTTGGGTTGCAAGACACAAGATGCAAAGGGATGATTGAATGCTGTGCATTGTATTACGTAAACCTTGTAATTTCGCTTGATAAACAACCCTCCTGCCCATTGTCTTGTTCTACGATAGAGCAATAGTCTGTAGAAATACTCAACTTTGGTTTTGCTCCATAAACGTAGATCTTACGAATGCAGATATCCATATTTATTTTTGCAATGATTCAAAACTAGGTGTCATTTAGAAGCGGTCGTTACGAAAATGTAATTATTACGACCAGTAGTACTTGGAATCGCGACTATTCAATTCTATTTGAGTTGCACTGATTTGTCAAATGATCTCAATCTGTATTATTAGAATAAAATTGTTTTTGAAAATATTTGTAAGTTTACTTTGGAATGTGTTCTCTTTTCGCTGTTTTACTCTATCTTATACTGCTTCTACGGTTAAATATATTATACAGATAAAAAGGAAAGGATGTAGAGAGAAATTGATCGATACTTGATAGATAATCCGACATTTTAGTAAGTAGTATGTAGAATGGAACAAATAAAAACTGGACACTGTACAGTTGTTGATTGAGATAATGTAGAACCATCGAAAATAACTGTTTCGTAAAAGATGAATGCTACATGTATAACAAGAACACGACCTTTAACGTTAGTACATTATAAGTGAAGGCTTCCTTAATTCCAGCATTCCAGTCAAAAAGGATTTTATCTGATTAGTTGAATTAGTGATAGAAAGTGGTTAAATAAGTGATATAGTGGGGCGAAAAGTGTGGAAGTATTCTTTTTGAGGTAAGCAGATGTAGGACTAGTTTTATATTTTAAGTGCGTAATCACTTAGCGCTTGGATTGTATTTTTATATTCTCCACTTCCAAACTTTCATTTGGCTCATATATTGTTGTCGTATTTCTTGTTGTTTCAGACTTGTTACTGATTAATATTTTTCCTATTAATCCTGTTTTTATCACTTATGATTAAGTTAGGTGTATACTGTAATTTTCTAATTGTGTTGCTCTGCGATCAGTCACTTCAGGTATATGAATCATGATTAGATTAGAGTACTATGGATAATTGGTTTATTCTCTATCTTCGTCTTCCGACTGAACGCTGGGTTAGAAGGAGCTCGAGGGCCAATCGGCATGAAGGTCTTGGTTGCTCTTCACTGATCAGAATGTTGTTTTGTAACTAGGAGATAACAGGTCCTAGGTGAACTAATCGATAATTGAACTAGAGAAACAGAGAATACAACCGGTATTGTAATTACGGCCAATATAGTTCAATTAATTGTCCCTCATTTCCCCGCAACGTCAATGAAATATGAGTATCTTTGTAAGTTAGGAGATGGGGTAGAATTTTCTCTACTTCAGATTTCCTTCCGTATAGATACATGGTTTGGATAACTGTGCTATATAGTTTGTTCTGTTGTTCTTCCTATCACAGTACATCGTCCAGTCATTTTGGTTGTAGTTAAAGGTTAGTCTAGAAACGATCATATTAACTAGGTGGGTGGTGGATTAGAACAAGCTTTGTAATGCCTAATTCGATTATGTCTAATTGGGCTAAATTTCCGCGGTCTGCCTATGTCGAGCATAAACACACTATTCCAATGACTCGTAAAGACGATGGGAGAAATCACTTGACTGAAATACAATCATAGTGATAAAATTTGTCCATCAATTATGCTTTGAAGGTGAGAAATGGAGTTTGTGTATAAATATATCGATGAATAAGATGGTTTTGTTTTGTTTAGTAAATGAGTAAAATATATTCAAAATTATCAATATTATAAATATGTTTTAGCCTGTAAGTAACTCAGATTGAATGTTATGCATAAATTATCATATGAATGTATGATTAAGTAGTTTTAGAGTACCACAAAGTGAATATTAAGGAAGCCGATTAGTTCAACGAAGAACACATGATTATTAGTGTTAATCCAATCAGTGACTGAGTAATTACGAATATTGCACTGTCTAGTTCTAGAAGGTTACTTGTTGCTACTTATTATTAATATATGTTTACAATCTTCAATGGAATTGACGCTTACTTGAAAATGTAGGCCAAGTTTAATGTTCAGGCTTCATCTATTACTAGTAAAGTTGAATTACGGAACTTTTTTTGAAAGGTGTGATAAAAAGACAACATTTTGATTAAAATGGAAACAGATTCACTTCTGCAAGAATCCTTAGACGTTACTAGAAACGAAAATTATTGAATGGTGATGTAAAAATAATTTAAGTATAAGAGATATCGTGTTAAAGGACATGAGAATCTGTCGATACTACAGTGACATATATATGTAGTTTTAGATTTAAATCAACTGTAGATTAATTCATTAATCTGATATAAATTATTTTAGGTAGATAACGAACACTGAATAATCTATAAGTTAGTGAATGATTTCAAGTTTTTCAGCTTTTGAGCTATAAAAACGAAAGAAGAAAAAGGTACTTGAAGTTTCATTTATGGACCATTGGATTTTAATTCATTAGCCTAGTTGTATCATAATAGGCACGAGAGATGAAAGTGAAAATTCTGGTATGAATCAGGTCGTGGGTGATCACTGTTGATGGGTTTCAAAAATTTGTACAAAGACCTTTGTTTTTTAATAAATCTCCAGCTGTTATTACTGAGTAATAAGGAGTAACGTTAACGTGAATAATTTCTACGAGTTCTCGTAAAAGACCGAATAATGAGAGAACCTATAAACGATAACGTTAATTAACAAAAGCGAATTACGATCAGGATAAACTAATAAAACAAGTAAGGATAGCTTCATTATTTAGAACATTCTCAAAGTAATTAAATATCTAAAGCTCTATTTACCTTGATGATCTATGTTCGGAGCTGCAAGAAAAAAATGGCCCCAATCTATGAGGTCAGTTTCTTTTTAACTGAGTCTTGCTAGAAAGTGTAGGTTTGAGGTCAACAGGATATTCGTAATCAGTGTTTTCAGACTTTGTTAATATGACTCAAAATTAGTGGTAGCTGTGTATATATAGTGTGATTCTTCATCTTTCTGAGTGTTAATACCATCTCATAAATTGTATTCTTTGTTTTAGTGAGGTTGGGTTGTAGCTGAAAAATGGAAGTTGGGAGTCGTATTTCCTCTTATTCGAAACTCTTGTGCTGGTTGTATCTGCATCCTACCTTTGATGTACACGCCGAGATCCGGCCTCAGTACATACCGCTTCAAAGCCTAACTTGTTATTCACAAAGCTAGTTAATCTAGTTTTATTAGGCTTGTGAATAAATGGGAATTGTAGGGTGATTCTATGAGGATGCACATATGCCAAACAGAGATTAACCAATTTCTATCTTTAACATTAACAGCAGAAAACAAAAATCGTCATAAATAAGTAAATTTCACTCTTTACATTAGTACTTTCTTCTTGAACTACATTTTTTAGATTTAACTTCTTACTGCAACCGATATTATTTTTATTGTTTTCGATTGTTTTAATATATTCTCAATGGTAAAATAGAGGTGTAGAAAATTGCGGATATATACATATATATATTTATACCAGGGTCAACATTATCTATGATGGATTAATGTACTAGTTGTAAGTACCTCATAAGTATGGTGTATCTTGAGTCTTAATCTGCAACACCTCTTCAATATTCAAGTTACTTTCATTTTGAACTAATATTATTTAATGAGCCTTTGAAACCAAAGAATACTAAACAGTTATTTAGTCTGAATTTAGAACTTATTTGTAACGCTCTCTATACGAGATGAAAACTAACATTTGCAAGTTTCAAAGTGGCAACAACAGTTTTAAGATTATTGACATGATATTTCATGTTCAGTGCTTTCATTTTCAGTCAATAAGCGGTATAGTGGCGTCATCATCACACTTTATTTTAAGGTGATTATTAATAAAACTTTAGAATAATGAGTAATTCAGGAATGTACAATTAAGATGTTTACTTTAGTTAGGTAACAATCATGATAATAAATCCCTCTTCATTTGGTTTGATTAGAAATTTGTTTGATTTTCCATTGTACCATAGTAAGGAGAGAATTATCGTATTAATCTACGTCTCAAGAATAGATTTATTCTTTGTGATCAGTTAGCTAATAATGGGTTAGTGGATGTTTAGGCAAAATGTTTTGTAAAAAAATTCATTTAATGATCCATTCACGTGTCAGGTTAAACAACATATTGATAAGCTATCCAACTATATTAAGATTAGAGAATTTGAATTTGAGTGAATTTGAATTGGGTTTCAATGAGTTGGCAACATGTAGATTATCCAAAGGCATTACTCAATGTAGTTGGTGAGGAATATTCAACATCATTGTTTTCAATGTTTACAGTATATATTTTCACATTATTCTCGTATATATAGTCTTTTGGTATTTTTAGGCACAATATAACTAGTGTAATAGAACTAGCCATTTATTAATTAAAATATGATTTCAAATATCATTCAATTATACAAAGTATAATAAGACTATTTCAGTAAGAAAGTTTAAAGTAAATGTTTGTTCAATGGTACTTTTAAAAGATAAATGTACTTTACACATAGTATTCTGTAAATTCTTATAAAGCCTACTTGATAAATATGAACCTCATAAAAATTATTGTTTTATTATAGTTTAGTTCAACCGTACGAGTGCAATTTTGGTTTTTTAATCATTTTCTGAAAAATATTGACGAAACTTCATTGATTTATTTTACAGCTTCAGTAAAAATATTATGGTTCTTTCAGGATATTTTATTATGTTCTAATTTTGGTGGTGTTTTGTTCTCTGAGCTGGATGGTTTGGTCGTGGAGCTTTCATCGTTCTTCTGAACGACATCATCAGCACAAACTTCAGATAGAAGTGAAGTGTTCGAATTTCTCCATATGTGTTTCACAGCTTGTTCTGTGCACCTCGATGTTGATTGGTTCTTGTTGACCTTAAATTTATCATTGTTTACTTCTTTGTTTTGGTTGTGTCTCCCATTGGTTTGATTTTTGTTCCTATATTTATGCATGATTTTCCTGATTGGTTGATAAATTGGATTGATTTCAATATGTTTGTTGATTGCTGATTGACCTGAGTGCCAAGCTTCTAAAAATTCTCTGGTGTTTTTGGAGTTTCCTCTGTCTAAGATTTCTACATTATCCCAATCGAATGAATGTCCGTAGTTATCCACGTGTATTGATATAAGTGAAGAGATATCATGGCGTTTGACTGCTAATTGATGTTCATGTAGGCGTAGGTGGAGGGGGCGTCCGCTTTGTCCGATGTAGTGTTTGTCGCAATTGGTACAATTTATTTTGTAGATGATGTTTGATTTGTTTTCCTTTGTTATTTCATCTTTTGGTTTGCATAGGATTGATTGTAATGATTTTGTTGGTTTGTGTGCCACACCTATTCCGAAGGTTTTCAGCAGTCTCGTTGTGGTTTCTGATATTCCTTGTATGTATGGTAGGGTGATCCTTTTGTTGATTTTTGTGCTTGATTTGGGTTCTGATGCTGTGTGCCGTTGGTGCTTTTTGATGAAGTTGATTGGGTAGCCGTTCTTTTGAAATATGTCCCTCAGGTATTTCTCTTCATTTTTTCGTGCTGCCAGTGTGTTGCAGTGTGTCCTCGCCCTCTTGAACAATGTGTGTACGCAGTTGATTTTGTGAGCTCTTGGGTTGTTGCTGTTGTAATTGAGGATTTGATCTGTATGGGTCGGTTTCCTATATACTTGAGTTTCCAGTTTTCCTGTATCGGTTCTAGTGATCAATATATCCAAGAATGCTATTTGGTTGTTTGACTCTTGTTCCATTGTAAACTTGATGTCGTCCACCATCTCATTATGTTCTAAACATATCAATAGTAAAATAGTTGCCTAGGAAGCTAAGATTCATGAAATCGATTTATAGATTTTCAGTTTCTTTTGACAAAGCGCTAGTAAATTTTATTGTTGAGTACTAGGATACTTGAAATGTATCTGATTTCATGCTCATCTATAGAGTACATATAACTAACCAACTCCATGAACATAACACAGGTTTCGCTGATGAACTAAGTCGGTTGATTTCATGATTAACAAAATTAAATCAACGATAAATATAAAATAACCTCGTTTAATAATAAATAATCTATTCGTGTGGCATTCCATATCTAAGCGCTTTATAATAATTTAAACAGAATGTTAGGAAATCATGAACTGATTAATAGTGAAAGGTTAACCAATCTCTCTTCTAGTACAATAGTTTTCAATCTGACCCTATCCATAAAATATTTGAAAGAATTATCAGTCAAATGAGATGTTTTACATTTCAAGTACTTTCTTTCAGTCATTCTTATCACACAACAAGTCACATAAAATCGATTTTATAATAAGCATTTTATTTTATTACTCGAAGATAGCAACGTGAATTTCTTTCTTCTATTGCTTATTAATTTGATCAAATCTTCGTCAATCAGTTTATGAGAGAGAATAATATTGCTCACGAGCATTGAATATAAATTATTTACCAATTGATAGTTTGTATACTCGGTTTTAAGACGTGAGGGATACTCACATTATCTAGATGCCGATCGAACATCTAGAGAACCAGAGTTATAACCTCAAAGCTGAACGTTGAAATCTGAGTGTTTCAGCCATTAGAGTGCCACACTACTTATTACAACGTAAGTGCTTATACGTGACTAATAGTTGCTAAATAGGATGAAACTGAAGTTTGGAATTTCATTTCTACTAATGATAATATTGTATTGGGATAACATCCTTTGGTCAAAAATTACGATTGATGGTGAAATATCAATAATAATAATAATAATAATAATAATAATAATAATAATAATAATAATAATAACAAATCAGAACTAATACTGTCTTAATGAATTTGCAACGTTTTGGTAATTATTCACTTTTCATGTCTATAAGTCCTTTCAGCTGCTTCACTCAATTGCACATCCAAACGTGCATTTGCTGTACTAATCTCAGCTAATTGTATTTGCAATGGATGCAAAGTTTTAGCCATTTCTTTTAATGTTGATCCAACATCAATCAAAGTATAGGCAATAAATATTAATAAAAAAGTGATAATACCAGGCAAAGCAATGATAAAACATAGAATTC
This sequence comes from Schistosoma haematobium, assembly GCF_000699445.3. Classification (NCBI taxonomy): domain Eukaryota; kingdom Metazoa; phylum Platyhelminthes; class Trematoda; order Strigeidida; family Schistosomatidae; genus Schistosoma; species Schistosoma haematobium. The sequence continues at coordinate 43,073,267 of NC_067195.1, forward strand.
CAGCACGTTTGATGAGTGAAGTTTTTTTTATATATTCACCTATTGTCTTGCCTAATATTCTTTGAATTATTTGTATCATAAGTAGTTCAGATCTGTCTTCTTTAGTGCATGCTATGTGTAGCCAATCACTTCCATTTATCGGGTGTGTATCACTATCACGATCGATTGGTATACTGTGTTGAAATGGACATGGTAAACAACTTGATTGACCATATTCCTCCGAATATGTATTATGTGGACATGGAAGACATTTGATTAGATCATAATCACTAGTGGTAAGTTGAGATCTGGTGTATCCATCCGTGAATATTATTTGGTTAGCAGTAGAAGGCAAGAGTTCTTCATCAATTGATGGTGGTGGTGGATCGATAATACGACTTGGGTAATACGACCCCGGTGAGCATAGATCTGTTTTTGTTTACATCGAATGGCGAAAGTGAAAAAAGGCAATTACGTAACATTGGTACAAAGCAAATTTAAATTCAATTTTTAAATGAACAGAGAAAGTTATACACATTGAGTACTATTACCTCATAATCCCACAGTTGATGGAATTCACAGATCAGCAATGATTTACAGTTTAATACTGAAATAAAACGACATAGTCTGAAAAGTCTGAAAAAAATTTAACAAGTATTGTTTGACCCTAATTACCTCAGTGGTAACGTCTCTGACTGCGACACTGAATGACATGGGTTTACATTCCGAGCGGCATTGTAGATATGTTTTTCTGATGGATGAAATTTAGCACATTAGGAAAGATCCAGGGTTTTCTAATGATTGCCTTCAGCCACAGAACCTTACATAAGTTCTATCCAAAAGTTGGATTATTAGTGAACAAATAGGTTGATTTTTTAGCCACCTTCAAATTAAACAATTTGATTCTGGAAAGCTAAAGATATTGAATAAGAAATTCATTATCTATTATCGGCAAGATGTTTATTTGAAGATTTTTCCCAGGTTTAAGATCTTTGAACTATGATTTGGTAATATGAGGTCAACCTGATGCTTGTACTTGATTCAGTTTCTTTCTATCAGATCAAGAATCATTTAAATGGTTTGTTAATGACATAATTTTACTTGTTGCTGAATATATCATTTCAGAATATTAAAACAAGCATTATGCATTTGATACACAGTAAGTAGATATGGATATTAATCCATAAAAAAATGAGGAAGACAAGTTTGAAAGATTTCTGCTGACTTCCTTTAATTGACCGTTCACAGTTTTGCACCTTTTGCTGACTTTTATTTTGTTAATCAAGTTAATTCAGGCTAAACCTTGAAACCTGAAATATTTTAGTAAGTTTAACTTTCAATTGCAGTATTTCCAGATAAAAAAGTATGTCATCAGTAGTTATATGAATTTTAGAAATTGTGATTATGTTAGCATTTAATTAGCTATGGAATTAGAGTTGAGTTATAAGAAACAACATCTAGTATGATTACGTAAAAGTATAATACAGGTCATTACATATTTTGAGTCGTACAAACTGATAAATCTAACATAAGATAGGCATTACGTTGGCATTTCATTTTTCCATCCAATACAATGTTTCTGTAAAAGTCCGAAACAAATTGAAGATTGTTTTGCGGATGTACTGAGTTATCGCGAGGAACATTAAGGAAATCATTGCCAATATCTTGGATGTAAAACCTAACCTCTAGTGGTCACACTCAGAAATTTCTAAATAGCGTTGGTAGGAGCTCTGATAACTTATCTTAATATTCTGTGACGTTCTTCAGGTCTAGAGGTATATCTTTTCAATAGATGTTGACAAGTAGAGCTAGCTACTTATTGATTCCAGGAATGTAATGCCAACTTCAGTATTGGATTTTCTAACTTAATATATAATTAACCTGTAAAATTCAATTACTAGCTAGGTTTAATAAGTGACATATGCTGTCAATCACAGGTTGATCTTTAGACTGATAGTTTATTGGTCAGGGACAACCTAAATTGTTTCGCCTGTTAAGTATATTAATATTGCTTTTTAAAGTGATACAAAAAGCCACGTAAATCTTATTGTTACAATTTAGTAAAAGATTGTTAAAGGTCGAAAATTTTTGAATGTCGCGGTGCATATGCAAACCATTTCTGTTTAAGGACTAAAGAAAACGTCAAACTATTACACGAAGACTTGAAGTTTAGACGCCTGATCCTGTTTACAAAACAAACTAGATGGCGTAGATTTTTTTAAAGCAATAAAAAACCTTGTAATTTACGTTTCATCTGATTGGTCTGCATCTTTCCGGAAGTCTTGTTATACTGATACAAGGCACCTGTAGCCGTAATTATTTTACAAAGTACCTCGTGAAAAATGTAACACTTAACCTTGCCTTTGTTACACGATTTAGGATTATGGCCCAAAACTGATACGTGGAGTTAATAAATATGTCACTAAGTATTTTCCTTTTTCTTTAAACAAGTTAATCAGTTTAGGTTACTGAAAAGGTAATGACCTCATTATGAAACAGAGCTAGAATTCGGTGTTTGAAGCACAAGTCTTCAACTACTGAATTTCACCTTTCAATCGTAAATGAAGTAAGTAGTCAGTAGTACATCTAATTGGTGAGCAACAATTGTATGTACATGTTTACTTAATTGTAAAGCATTATACGTAAGTGTATTTGTCTGATAAGAGTTGTCGTCAACTACAGTGCATCGTAGTATCGTGCTATTTTCGCTTACTACACAAACTGAATGACAAACAAAATTTATTGAACACTTAGGATGATTATCTGGTCGGTATTAAAAATGTACTATATAGTAAATATAAAAAACAGATTCTTTTGGAAGAAAACCAGTTAACTATTCTAAAAACATACCACATTCACCATGTGCCGGAAGCAGCTTTCCTGATGGACCCATACAATAATGAATAGATCGATAATACGGTGTAATTATAACTTCCATGTCTTTAGTTGAGAATTTTTCTTTCAATATTTTAGTTAAATAACTTTTCCTCGACAGTAATTCATCATTTAATTTCCATTTTAACTGTCAAGCAAAATTAATCACAATTAGGAACTTGTCAATCGAATTATGTAGTTTTTCATGTGAATTATTTGTCTTTAAAGGGAAAATTCACTATTCTTTGTCCTGAGAAGGACAGAGTATCACTCATACACGCACTCATCTACCTTCTGTTTAGTTAAAACACCTGGTGATTGTTCTAGACCTTCTTTAACTAATTAAAACTTCATACTTTTGTCACTTGTGAGTACAGTTCATTAATATAAAAGATTAGAATTTGAAATACCTTAATGAAAGCCACTTCTTTCGAAATAAACTTGATTATTTGATATGATGTAAAATCGTGGATAAATAAGAATATGTTATTCTCATAAGACAACTGTGTAAACTGCAATCACAATGAATTAATTAAATAATTCTATACCTTTAAATAAACATAATTCTTGAAAAACTAAATCTCTTCTTAATTTCTATGCCAATCACACTGGGATATCACTTATTTTAAGATTTTATGGAAAATTATGTCATTTTTCCGACTAGGTTCCGATTAACCACAATAATCCTAATAGTTTGTATTCTTTTATTCTGCTTGTACATAATTCTTTGTATTAGTAGTGATAAAGTATGAATACACATGTTTGCTTTACTTAACTACTGAATTCAGTAATGTAGTCAGTCAGATATCTTTTACATTTTCTGTTGCCATAATAATTCCTTTTGACTTTTATAATTTGTTGTCATTAGTTTCATGAAATGTATAAATTAAATCCAAAATGATCTTAAGCGATTGAAATTTAAATGATGTCAACCTTACACTCGGCTGACTGGTCTATACTTCTTCAGGGAAGCTGGGTATGTCCGTGGGAGACAGTTACGGATAACTCCGTCCAAATGAACGCTATAAACGTTTTGTATGTTTTTAAATACTACTTACAAGTAGGCTGGTACAGTCTTCAAAATTATTACTGGATATTTTCCGGTATTATTACTTATTGTTAGGTGAAATAAAAATTGGTTGAAAAATGACTGGAACTAACTAACCTCTTCAAAAAGTTTAGAGGCCTCGAATGCGATGGATGTACCTGTCGAATTTACCGTATATTTTCTAAAATTGTCCAAAATAAATGTAAATTCAGTGTAGTGCGTAGCACGTGAATCATTCAAACTATTCATGCATAGAAAATCATTTAAATAAAAATTTATACAAAATGTTAAGTTCTGACATATAGATTGACTGAGTTCTTCTAAATTCTCTAAAATATAATGTTTTGATTTTGCCATTTCTTTATCGGATGTTACATTAATACCAAATGTTGTTTGACAATCGCATGTGTTATTGTCAATTTGACATTTATGCAATAATGCATATTTATCCATGTTCATATCTACTTTAATACCGACAATTTGATTCAATATAGCTAAATTAATGAAAGTAATTTGATGTGAATAATAATAATGATCAGTTATCTGGTTATTATTATCGATAATTTGTTTATGACACCATAACGTTGTTTGCCTCGATATCATAGCCCATATAGTTAAATATCCATGAATATCCCAGTTTGCATTAAAAAATGCTCTATGCGGTGATAATTGTCTACCATTGAACAACCATTCATAAACTACTGATTGATTATGAATTCTTCGATTATTACTATTGTTGTCCATACTCTCATATTCACATGGCAGTGTTACAATATGCCCAATTATTAAACGATGTTGATAATAAATAAAATTATCATTTGCTTTCAGAATGGATTGAAATAAATCATGTTTAATTGGATATTGAGATTGAGACAATGAACCAACTTGCGGGAAATTTAAGTACAAAATCCAAGTAATATAAATCAAGATAACTAGTGTCTTCATACTTCTTTATTTCTTATTTGAAATGAATAGTAACCTAATTATTGTGCGAAATCCTCATAATTCTAAAGAATAGTGAATATACATATTTAATATTGCAATTACGTAAACACGTGAGTTCATTAAAAATATATGGATTTTCCATATTTTGAATGTAGTGAAGGATTTTATCACTTCACTCTAACGATAACGAATGATTAAATTCAACATTAAAAACCTTTTGATTCTGGATATGTGATAATTTTCCTTCCCACTAATAATGAGTAAAATATGGAAGATTATAAGATGAAAACTTCTATTAAATATCTAATATAAGACAATATGTAATTAGGTTTTTATGGATGTGAATCTACTGAAAATGACTTTAACCAAAGTAGTAGTATTTTTTCTTTATTGTTGATTACAATTTGTCAATGAAGATTACAGTGTAATCATCAAAACCAAACGACTGATTTCTAAGTGAGTTTTGTTTGATTTTATAGTGGTCGGATGTTGGTTCATGTCTCTGTGTGTGTGTGTGAGAGAGAGAGAGAGAGAGAGAGAGTAAGCAGCTGATGAGAACCTAACGAAATAAAATGAATTCATATTATTCTGCACCAATCTTTGTTCTTGCTCTATTTAAGATAATAAAGGGGACTATGTGTATGAAATATACTTTTTAAATGAGGATTATAAACAAATATTAAGTCTAAGTTAAAGACTTCAGATTAAACTCCTATAGCTGTTCACAATTAAGTTTACTTGTTTGATTGACGACAATATTTGATTGGCATGTTCATATTACTTAATAATTGTCACATACCTTCGCGTTTGGTGTAATAAAGCCCTGATAATTTGGTATTAGCACAATTAATATTCATTATTTTGAATACATTTAGTCATTTGGAATAGTTCTTCCTGAAGCAATGAAATACATTGCTGCTTTTTAAAACTTTAACGGAATGTGGATAGATTGTAAATAATTGGGTTTCTATGACCAAATGAACAGCAGTAAATTAGTGAGAACTCTATTATCCACACTAGTCCAACAGATTTTATGATTAAAGCAAACATTTTAATAATAATGAGTATTTTATAATTTATTCGGATTCAGAGAATAATGAAGTAGTTAATGAAACTTATCCAGATAAATCTAAAAGTTCCAAGAAAACCTTTTGTCGTATACTTGATTGCTACTCAAAATTTAAACGCACCAGGAAAAGTGAAAACACTAGAAAAATGGGTGTCGCATGTTCATTGGGTTTTTATATTATATTCCTCAACAAATCATTGTATTACATGAATTTTCTGACGATGCGGAAAACGGATTAACCTATAAGAGCTGATGCTAATACTGAAGCTATCATAAGTAGTAGATATTTGTGCGTTAGACCATACGAACCAAAATTATACTCATGATCTGGATAGCATAAAATACCGAATGAAGGACAATATTCAGGCCGATTTTAAACATACGTTATTCATACATACTAACCAGTCATTATATCTGTTGAGAATTGATTCCGAAAATAAATACTATACAAATGAATTAGATGCTGAGAGAATTTAATCGATAATAGTTGTTCAAAAATTCTTGCCTGTTGTTATCAGGTGAATAAATTCTGCATTACTAATCCTGCATAAATAAATTCTGATAGCAGAACAGCTCACCATAGTTATTCTCACTACATAAATATGTGAAATATAACATGAGTATATATCGTTTAGCAATGATAGCAATAATGAACAAAAGATAACCTGAGAAAATTGATTAGTTTATTGATAAAATCTTTTGACATTAAACTAGTTATCTTACCAGGACAATTTATTCAGATTATTCAACGACTTTTTTGCTTACAAGATTACTTACGTTATGATAAACGGTAATCCTTCAATATTATAATGTTCAATGATTTTCATCATTGTTCTTTCGTCGACATGATTCGAAACACATTCGTATGCAAAATATCAGAGTTAAACACTTCAAAAATGATTGTTTTGACATAGGGTTTAAATAATCTGCTTTATATAATATATATATATATATATATATATATATATATATGAAATGGAGATAAGATTGAGCAGAATAATTTATTCACTGTTTCAGTAATTCATCACTAGTAACCTACATATTTGTTAACTTTGGTTAAATCATCAATAAATACCTCTGTATGTTTCAAGAATAAGAAGTGCTCTAAGTGAAACTAGAATATATTTAACTAACTTAAACCAATAAATATCGATGAGTATAAGATATTACTTTCAAGATAATACTAATTACAACTTTCTAAATTGAAAGATTTTGTCAGCAAATTAGTCTTTTTGCTTTAGCTCTATGATTATTCTTTTCTTATTAAATTCCAGCTGTGTATGAATTTCAAAATAGATTATGAATGATTTAGGAGGTAAACTGTCTATTATTGAACTTGGTAAACTCAAACATCTGTAGCATTTAGTTGTCTAATTGATTTTAATTCAACTTAATGATACCATCATAGTTGACTGTATTTCAAATATTATGTTCATCTTTAGTTTTCGGTTTATGAGAATCTATAAATCTAACGATAAATTCATCTGGAGCTATATAATTTGCTTGATTTCTGAAAACCATTCTTGCACTAATAAAATCGTTTTGTCGGTAGCCTATTTACCTAGAAAAGCAACAAATCTTTTAATGAGAATTAAACAACTATTTCAGCTCAGTTTAGAAAATCTTAGTACGCCATGACTTTGAACCTAAAAATATGACTGAAATTAGGAATTTCAGTATTCAGTGAGTTTAGTTCATCATTCATGTGACTGGAAAATTTCAGTCTGTGGCACTGTGTTTACTTATTTTCGCTGTACAATTTCCATTGATTTTCTACGTGATATGCGTTTGTGTGGTGTTTTTATGAACTAATGATTCCTTTGTACCTGATGGCTGTCTGATATCGAATTCTAAATATAATACGTTTGTTCGTGCTCATATAATACTTCTTGGTTAAATTGCGTTATGTCTGTAATTCCTAGCTTGTACTGTAATTCAAATATTTCGAACTATCACATTGGCGTCGCGTTGGTGCTTGCGATAGAACAATTGAACATACATTCAGATTTTGATGCTTTTGAGTATTACATGGAAAGGCTCGAAGTCTGGACTATGACCAAATAAGATGTTGAGGATGTCAATATTGTGGCTCATTTCCTTACATTGATCGAAAAAGAAGCATACGGCTTATTAAAAACTGGCATTTCTGGAAAATCCTATTTCACTATTTTATGCAACTCTTGGGGGACTACTATAAAATCATGTAAAGTTCACCAGTTTTAAATGTCGTGAGAGAGCAAAATTTCATAAGATGATTCGTCAGAATAACCAAAAGGTTAGGGAACTCATCCTTGAAATATAGAAACAAGTTGCCAACTGCAATTTTGGTGACCAACTTCATGTGCAGCTGAAGGATCGATTAATTGCAGAAATTAATATACCAGTTCTGAAAAGAGAGCTGTTAAGAATGCCGAACTGTTCTTTTCAGGATGCTAGAACTACATGTATTAACTACGAATCAGTGAATGAACTTGATACCCAGTCGATGAAAATTTCTAGTGCTTTGCTCAGTCATCATAATGAAATACGATCTCAGGATCAATCAAACTTGCGTTTGTTTAATAGTAATTCCTATTCTCGTGGAAATATGAAATTAGATCAACAAGGAATTGCAAAGCAAACCACAAGGGTGGGAGCGAGTTTGGTAAATGTTTATCCTGTGGCAAATTTCATTCACGTAATTCATGTGCATCTCATAATGTTAAATGTATTAAATGTGTTAAGATAGGACACATTCAGTCAGTATGCAAAACTACTGTTCATTTTACTTCAAGTCGTATTAAACCTTGTAATTTAGATCCCATTAAGTCGGCTGCTCCTAATGATCATTTATCTTTATCCACCATTTTTAAAGGTAATGTTCATATTCAAAAGCGATAATACACATCGCTTAATTCAATTCATGACATTTTTGTGGAAACAGGCAGTATGGAGTTCATTATTTCATTCAACAACTTAAAATCTTTGGGTCTTAACGTTGTGATACGACTAACTGTAGTTTCAATATTGGGGGATTACTGGACACAAACTGCCCATACGAGAATGTTGTGAATTGATAATAAGAGATGATATTTTTTCATACATAGCCTGTGAGTTTCTAGTTAGCGAAACAGAACTGTCAATACTGGGTTTGAAAAATTTGAAAAGACTTAAAGTGGAGTTATCTTTACTAGTTTCTAAAGAAAATTCTGATGCTTTACTTAAAGATATGATAGCTACATGTGCTGAGTGTAATGTAGGTATGAGATTTCGTCCTATAAAACTTTGAGTGCAGGGTGATCGAGTCATTTTTCAAAGACGTATATTTCCATATGGTCTTTGAGAAAACAGTACATAAGACATTGAACGATTTATGTGCGAAAGGTATAATTGAACCGATTCTATCTTATTGTTACACCAATGAAGTCGAATAGCAAGACCCTTGAAATATGTGGTGACCATATATTAATACTGAACTCCCGTTTGTTGAAGCAAACATGCACGACGGTGGAGGCTGAAGGTATTTGAAATCGACTTCATGGTTCTAAAGTGTTCACGAAAATTGACTTAAAAGTTGCTTATCTCCAAATCCCTTTAGATCAATCTTCATCTATTTTGACGACAATTAACACCTTTTGGTACGTTCAAATACATCTTCCTTCCATTTGGTCTAAGTTGTTCTCCAACTTCGAAGTGGACTACATGGCCAGTATCGTCTGAAGTCTGGCAGAGAATTCATACAGACTATTGTGGTCCATTTCTTGACAAATACTACACACTTGCAGTCAGTGATTCTCTTTAGAAGTGACCTGAAGTTTTTTTCAAAACCGCCAAATTTTGACCTCACAATCCAAGCATTAATAAGGGTTTTTAGTCAAGAAGAGGTTTCTAAGGTGTTAGTGACTGATAATGGCTCTCATTTTGCTACGGATGCAGTCACTACCTAGTTGAATGGTATAGGGTGAGGCCGAAACCTTCAGTTTTCTTTTTCTAGGATTCTCTCAGAGCTGGATGGATTATTTTTTCTCGGAATTATGCAAGATAACTCAATTCTGAACTATCAACATATAAACTGTGAATTTCATGCTATATGATAAGACCTGAGTTTAACTTATTCATGGTATTTATGATCATTTTCATACAAGAATTCATCATCTTATAATTACATATATTCATTTTGGCTATACGATAGAACCGTGCTCTGTCATTTTTAAAACCATATATAATCATATTCGACGAAGAAATTGCATATCATATATGTATTCTATTCCTTAAGGAATATATAATTATATAGTGTTTTGATGCTATAACCCACGTACTTTATGAATTTACAGGATCTATTCAGACCTCTACCTGATATTAAGAAGTATATATAATCGTGTATGATAAAACATTGTACTCACTATTTTATGAATTATCATTATAGCTACTCTAAACCTGTGAATGTAACCAGTGAGGTTATACAAAGAAGTGTGATTGGTCCATTACTCTTTCTCCTTTTTATCAATGACTTGTGTTTCCTCTTTCAGTATGATAAACCTTTCCTTTTTGCCAATGACCTAAAAGTAGTTTAATCATTCTCTTCTTCCACCAAAGAAAGCTATATTTCAGCGGTAATCCAAGAAGAAATAAACAACTTATACGAATGGACTGTTTCGTGGAATTTGCCACTTAATGTTGACAAAAGTGGATTTATTGACATTGGCCGCTGCCTTAACCTAAATCTGGCTATACAAAAACGTACACTGAAAACTCTCGTAGTGACTCACTTTTATCACGAGAACACGATTGGTTTATTGAAAACAATTATTATTATTATAACCAATTGTACCAGTGACTTTTAATGTGCTTTTGTTTAACTGTGCTAAAAACATCCATTATTCTTACACTTTGATTGTGAACTCGCACGGATTCGGTTACGTTCTGTAACCAAGCTTGTATCCTGGCACGATCTCGGTATCCTTTCGATACCACGAGATCACCAGCAAATATATCTCGACTTGGTCCATTAAATGCCTTCTGATATTTGGCTTCCCGGGGATTTTATGGGTTTATTTGGCACGTGTTTCTCTGTAGCGGTGTTCATAGTCAACCGCGACTCGACACCACGCTACACTCTTAACACTGTTCGTGACTTGGGTTTAAGATATAGCAACAGTTTGAACTTTTCTGAGCACATTGCATCTCAAGTATTCAAAGCTAGGAAGCTCATCGGATTCATAATGATAAACTTCAATAATTACGAATCAAGATTATTATTATTATAAAGAAAACGTATCTTACCCATTCTTGAATATGGTATTTGAGTTTACAGTAATTGCAGACATAATGACCTGATTAAAATTGAAAGTGTTCAAATAAAGTTCACCAAAGCTGTTCTGGGGTATTCTGATAACAAAGACTATCACCAAAGATGTCAACAACTCAACTTAGAACCTCTTTGGATCAGACGTATCAAATTAAATCTTGTCTTTATCTACCGGCCTATTAACCGTATTTCCTGCTCTTCGGTATCCACCCCTTCATACTCTATGATATCATCCCACAATCTACGCAGTAAGGAAAATATTCTAGCGATCCCAAGAACCCACACAAACTTACGCCAGAATTTTTTCGTTATTCGCTACTCAACGATGTGGAACAGACTGCCAGTGAACCTCCGTTGCAGTGAAACTGCAACCCGGTTCAGAAGTCTCCTTGGTGATTTTCTTTCTGATAGTGGTTATTGTCACCTATTGAATATCAATGTATTTAATAATGATTTATACAAACAAGGTCCGTCATCCATCTAGTTGACTGAAAATCAAAGTGTAACCTTTGAAACTTTTCACGTCTATTTTATTTCATTTCCATTCATCTTAATATATGAAGTCTGCTCATGTTCGTATTTATAATTATTACTGTTATTAATATCATTATTGGTCGCCCGACACGAATGTTTATACTAATATCCGGTTTCACTCTGTATACTATTAAATAAATCTACATGTATTTATCCGAGTGCACCAAAGGGATTTTTTATCATATTCTATTTTTTTAAATTGTTGGTTTACTTCAGAGGTCGATATTTATTACACAACTACTATTATTACCATGGTTTAACCATTCCACTAGGTGTCAACTTCTTTTCTCTCTCTCTGTCCCTTCTAAATAAATATTATTCTCAAGATTGCGAAGTTTGTAATTAGGACAACAACTTGTGCTACATTTAAATTAACTTCTCAGACTCGTTTTATCTTCGCTATGTATATATGACTCATACATATTGATATTTCATTATCCTTTCCACTTAATTGAGACTTTCATAGCATCACTCCAAACGATGACTGCACGAACATTTATTCCAGAGTCATATCTTACTACAACAATAAGTTATTTTTTTAAATCGTTTTCTATTTTATTTTTGTTACTAATTTGACGATACATACATAGTCGTTTATTCTTGTTTTGTGTTCATAAACACGCCTATTAAACTATTTGCGTATTTCACGTCTCCTTTATTTCTATTCCCTCATTTTCTTCCTTTCTTTCTTTAAACTCAATTCAATATTCTTCTCAATTACACAGAACCTGGTTTATTTTTATTCTGTTATTATTACTCTCTTTTTCAAATATGGCAAATATAATGCTAACGTTATTGAGACCTGTGTATTATTGCATTCTTGAAAAAACCCGAAATGGTTTCTTCCCAACACTTATGTACTCATAAGATGTTTGTGAATAATAATAGCAACAATAGTAATAATCTGTCTACTACTCTCAGGCACCCTTGTTCTAATGGTCAAGGAAAAAATGTTATCAGGACATTGAAAACTGCTATTGATTCTATTGCCGCTTTAATATTTAATAGATTGGAGAGGACAGTAGATACATTTCTACTGCAATGTAGAGATACTAAACATTCTGTAAAGAAGGAGACGCCATCAAAGTTATTAGAAGCAAGAATTCTTCGTTCGAACATGAGGTGTTTGGAGTTTGCAGAATTTACATATCATCGTGGAGACGAGCTTCCACCAGTCACGGGGATTTTGACGGAGAGTATTGGAAAATCTATGGTTCAACTTCTTGATACCAATGAATCGAGCACACAAAACCAACATGTTGATTAAATACAATTCCAGGAACTAGGTGATTCCACTCCAATTTCCGTTGCCAATATTGAGCAGAATCTAGATCATATAGTCTATACTCAGTACGCAGCAGAACAGACACTTGGTGGACCTATGTAGAAGACGCGTAATTGTTTACAGGAATTTAGATTCCCATTTAAACTGTGAGGATTTTGATATCTGTACTGATTAGTGTTTCCACTGTACTTGATTGAGCGTACATTGCGAATTCCAAATATAATACGCTAAGCTGTACCCATCTGGTTCTATCTGTTTGAAATTGAATTATTATGGTAATTTATAGTTAATAAACTCCGCCTGGAGTCCCTCCGGGGGCTACTGCCGGTTCCAAGCCCGGATAAAGGAGGAGGGTTGGGTATGGGGTTAGCGTCCCCATCCCGTAGAAAACTAACTCGCTAAAAAACGCTAACCAGAAAAAATTATTCAAACCTTCTAAACTCTGCCCTGGGAGTCAGAAGGTCTTCTTTTAGAAGAACTATGACGCCTCATGATGAAAGCCGAATTCCTTCGGAAGTTACGAGGCCGATGCCCCTTCTGACAACCAGAGCGACCATTTATTCAGGTACATGGAATGTTCGTACAATGTGAGAGACCGGAAGAGCCTTCCAAATTGCTGCAGAAATGAAAAGATACAACCTAGAGGTACTTGGGATCAGTGAAACACATTGGACACAAGTTGGACAACAACGACTAACTACAGGAGAGCTCCTGTTATACTCCGGCCATGAAGAAGAAAATGCTCCACATACACAAGGAGTTGCATTGATGCTGTCTAAACAAGCGCAAATGCGCTTATAGGATGGGAATCTCATGGACCAAGGATCATCAAAGCCTCTTTCAAAACAAAGAAAGAGGGCATTTCAATGAACATCATCCAATGCTATGCGCTTACCAATGACTACAATGAAGAAGCTAAAGATCAATTCTACAATAGGCTGCAGTCAATCATCGAGAAGTGCCCAACAAAGGACCTGACCATTCTGATGGGAGATTTCAACGCCAAGGTTGGAACGGACAACACTGGATATGAAGACATCATGGGACGACACGGACTGGGAGAAAGAAACGAAAATGGTGAGAGATTTGCAAACCTGTGTGCCTTCAATAAACTGGTCATAGGCGGCACCATATTCCCACATAAACGCATACACAAAACCACATGGACTTCACCGGATCACACCACGCAAAACCAAATCGACATCAACAAAACGTTCAGGAGGACGATGGAGGACGTGAGAACCAAGAGAGGAGCTGATATAGCATCAGATCATCACTTGCTGGTCGCCAAGATGAAATTGAAACTCAAGAAGCACTGGACAATGGGGCGGACAATATCACAAAAGTTCAATACGGCCTTTCTTCACGATACTAACAAACTCAACAAATTCAAGATAGACCTCAGCAACAAGTTCCAGGCCTTTCATGATCTACTCAATGGAGAAGGAACTACTGTGGAGAGCAACTGGAAGGGGATCGAAGAGGCAATCACTTCAACATGTCATGAGGTCCTGGGCCACAAGAAGCACCATCACAAGGAATGGATCACTGTTGATACACTGGATAAGATTCAAGAAAGGAGGAACAAGAAGGCAGCAATCAATACCAGTCGAACAAGAGCAGAAAAAGCCAAGGCACAAGCTGAATACACAGAAGTAAACAAACAAGTGAAGATGGGCATAAGAATCGACAAACGTAAATATGTGGAAGATTTAGCAACGACCGCGGAAAAGGCTGCAAGAGAAGGAAACATAAGACAATTGTATGACACGACAAAGAAACTCTCTGGAAATCGCCGCAAACCAGAACGACCAGTGAAAAGCAAGGAAAGCGAGGTAATCACCAACATTGAAGAGCGACAAAACAGGTGGGTAGAACACTTCAAAGAACTCTTGAATCGACCAGCTCCACTGAACCCACCCAACATCGAAGCAGCACCCACGAACCTCCCAATCAATGTTGGCCCACCAACAATTGAAGAAATCAGCATGGCCATCAGACAAATCAAGAGTGGCAAAGCAGCGGGACCAGACAACATTCCAGCAGAGGCACTGAAAGCAGACGTAGCGGCAACTGCAAGGATACTCCACATTCTCTTCAATAAGATTTGGGATGAGGAACAAGTACCAACAGACTGGAAAGAAGGACTTCTGATCAAAATACCGAAGAAAGGCGATCTCAGCAAGTGTGATAACTACAGGGGCATCACTCTTCTCTCAATACCGGGAAAAGTCTTCAACAGGGTATTGTTAAACAGGATGAAGGACTGCGTAGACGCCCAACTTCGTGACCAACAGGCAGGATTCCGTAAGGATAGATCGTGTACAGACCAAATCGCAACTCTACGGATCATTGTGGAACAATCAATTGAATGGAATTCATCGCTCTATATCAACTTCATTGACTACGAAAAGGCATTTGATAGCGTGGACAGAACAACACTATGGAAACTTCTTCGACACTACGGCGTGCCTCAGAAGATAGTCAATATCATACAGAGTTCATATGATGGATTACACTGCAAAATTGTGCATGGAGGACAGTTGACAAAGTCGTTTGAAGTGAAGACCGGTGTTAGGCAAGGTTGCCTACTCTCACCCTTTCTCTTTCTCCTGGTGATCGACTGAATCATGAAGACGTCAACGTCTGAAGGGAAGCACGGGATACAATGGACATCTAAGATGCAGTTGGATAATCTAGACTTCGCAGACGATCTGGTCCTTCTATCCCAAACGCAACAACAGATTCATGAGAAGACGAACAGTGTGGCAGCAGCCTCAGCAGCAGTAGGTCTCAATATACACAAAGGGAAAAGCAGGATTCTCCGATACAACACAGAATGCACCAATCCAATCACAATTGACGGAGAAGATTTGGAAGATGTAAAAACCTTTACGTATTTGGGCAGCATCATTGACGAACAGGGTGGATCTGATGCAGATGTGAAGGCGCGGATCGGCAAAGTAAGAGCAGCATATTTACAACTGAAGAACATCTGGAACTCAAAGCAACTGTCAACCAACACCAAGGTCAGGATTTTCAATACAAATGTCAAGACAATTCTACTGTATGGGGCAGAAACCTGGAGAACTACAAAAGCCATCATCCAGAAAATACAGGTGTTTATTAACAATTGTCTACGCAAAATACTTCAGATCCATTGGCCGGACACTATTAGCAACAACGTACTGTGGGAAAGAACAAACCAGATCACAGCGGAGGAAGAAATCAGGAAGAAGCGCTGGAAGTGGATAGGATACATATTGAGGAAAGCATCCAACTGCGTCACAAGACAAGCCCTCACATGGAATCCTCAAGGCCAAAGGAGGAGAGGAAGACCAAAGAACACATTACGCCGGGAAATGGAGATAGACATAAGAAAAATGAACAAGAATTGGATGGAACTAGAAAAGAAGGCCCAGGACAGAGTGGGTTGGAGAATGCTGGTCAGCGGCCTATGCTCCATCGGGAGTAACAGGCGTAAGTAAGTAAGTAAGTAATAGTTAATAAACCAATCTGACTATTTCTTAGTATGACGTATGGTTTATGATGCTTTTCTCTCCTTCAGGTACACTACGATAATACGTTATGCGATTATATGACCAGTCACACTATGTTAAATCTAGGAATCTTGACCCAGAATAGAGAACCAGATTAACACTAGATAATGCTTTATTCAACACAGCCACAAGCAGTCGCACTCAGTGGGTCTGAAGTAGAAATCCGTGAGACGAAAGAAAATCACGCGTTTATTGGTCTGTAGGCTAAATGACTGTTTGTTCGAGCTTAGTGACTAATCACATTCTACTCTCACTACCGCACATCACTTCTAATTAACATACGTGATTAGTTTACTTGTGTAGTAGAGTGAGTGGTGAGGACTTCATATTTCTCTAAGTTGCTGAGACCTCTTCTTGTATACTCTTTTGATCGTTAGATTCAAAGTACTTAAAATAGCTCCATGGCGAATTTCTTTTTACAACTATCAAGGTTCTGGGGATGCAGTCAGCACTGAAGACGCTCCATAACCGTCGAGTAGCTTTCCTGACTATGGATGAGGTATGGACAGTTCTCCTTCTAATGTAATATCTCTGTGTGGGTTATATCGACTATGAATGCAGAGCGGTCAATACTACCTATGATGATATGAGTGTAGAAGCTTTTGACTAGAAGTTGGTCGTGTTGTGTCGTCTCCTGTGTGCACAAACGACCCTACACTTGGATGCGCACAAGAGAGTGTGACGGCGCCTGTAGATTTGTCAGGTTTAACTTTGATGCTGCAGAGCCATTAAACCGTTAGATTCGGAGATATTAACAAAATCTTTAGCTCTTTGTAATGAGTTCAGCAATAGTTTAAGAAGAGTTTTACCCATGTAGAATAGTTTTTTGAAACAACGGACAAAGTATGACTGGTGTTCTGTTAAATCTATACTATTTTCCGTATTTATGAAACTGATGATTATCGAAAAACTCCTAACTTTTCAGTAAACTGCCTCCTGACATTGGAATACAAAAGGAAATCGCCAGTTGCTAACGACGACCATTCTTTTTGTCTCTAACTATTAATGTATTGGTTTTACTTCTGTTTGAATTATTTACACCTACAGTTATCCCCGGTTACTATTTTATTCAGTGCTGTGAATTAAAAAGTCTACAATACTAGGAGTTTGTTTGTGTAGCTGTAATGCCCACTTCTGACGTATCATGTCTTTACCAGACACTAGTGCCGACGGTCACGTGGTTCGCAACCAGATATTTTATTCTTATTTCCTAAGTATTCCTAATTAAGAAATATAACGTTTTCAATTACACTTACTCAGATGGATTGGCTTTACAAGTTCAATTTATCTTCGTCACGTAAATATGACCCCTACGTAATGCTATTTGATGATTTTTTACTGCATTTAAGACTTTCACCACATTATTCTAAATTTTTACTGTCTATACTCTTATTACACTGTCAAGTCTTGTTTTACATCCTATTCCATAAATTCACATATTGTCATTCAAACTGTAACGGAAAAAGCGCTGAAAATCCATCCACAGCATTTCGTTGGGCAGTACTATCATTTATTTATTCATTTTCTCTGTTGTGTATTTTAACTTTCATTCAGATCTCTTTTAACCACACTTTGTGTTCTTTAGTCCTCCTCGTCTGGGCTTTTATTATGCGACTTTGACCAAAGACATACCTTTCGTTACCTAATTTTTCTGTTGCATGTTACCGAACTATTGACAATAAGGTCGTGTTTGACCAAGCTCAGAGTCACAGCGTGGTTTGTTTTGTAACTATTAATCTTTCACTGTCTGGTTGGAAAAATTTCTAGAATCCGTGAGGGTAGATAACTGATACCATCTTGTTGGGAATATTTTTAGTGGTTCTCAGCACGTTAGATTGTGCCAGAGAAACCCTCAACTGTATAGCACAAGCTGAACCGTTGGAGGTATTTGGTATTATATATATATATATATATATATATATATATATATATATAATCTTTCTTCAATTAGAACTGCTTAAATTGAGCACAGGGTTTGTGTTTTGATATAATTCGATACGAGTAAATCAAAAACTCTTTGTACGTTAAACAGAAGAAGGTAGTCTGATCTAATCGAATAACATTTTGTTCGTTAATTCTGCGTTCAAACGAAATATTGGCGTTTCCGTTGTTACGCAAACACTTAGATTCGTCATTCCCCCTAAACGCTTTGCAACCATTTACATAATCTTCAACGATGATTTACTTATTCATATTCTGTCTCACAAACATGGTTATTGAAACATATGCACATGGTATTTGACATTGACTTAATTGCACAACAAGGGCGGCCTGCTTGAGCATCTAGGCTACCTGTTCCTGCCATCCAGATATTTCAACAAGTTATCTATTTTTGTTTGTTTTAATATATCAATATGTTTATTAATCGCATGATTTATTCTGCTGCGTTTCTGAAAAGTGTACAACCTTTCGTTGTCAAAGTTACAAAAAACTCAATAAGAGACAATGTGGTTGCTGGCAATATACAACGAAAAGAATGCACATTATTCAGATGTTCATTTACTGAACTGCTAACATCTAACTGGCGATCACTCAATATTTATCGCCAGGACCGACCAAGAAGAAAGAAACGGAAACTTGTTGAAATAATTTACGCTGAGAATTCTATATTGTACCAAAAATATAGTATTGAATAAAGCTGATGATGATGATAATAATATTCTTTCAGACATTACAGAACCTGTTATACTACTATAAACGTTATACAAATGTCGTTGAAACTCTTGCGCAAAGCTGCATTTATGACGGAACCTGAAATTGTTTCCTCACGACACTAACACGAATAAGGTATTTCATAACAGTACTACTACAAATAGTAATGGCAGTAGTGATAGTGAAAATGATAATAATCAGGAAGGAGGTAGATCCTACACACGGAAGTCATTTGCCATAATGACAGACTCATGTGGTTCTTCATAGTCATAAAATCCCTTGGGTAACATTGAGATACAAGAGAAGCTTATTCATCTACGGAAGTCATGCACAAATATAGGGTCACTTTGATGATTAGGTAGTTGCACATTTTTCATATGTCCGCACTAAGTTGTTCTTTTACCTCACTGGCTTCTCCTCTGTCTGGAATATATGCTCCTGCTCTTTGTTGGTTTTCTGTGTCAAGGCGTCTACAATAGTGCTTGTGGCAGTCGTTTAGAACGAAGTACATTTACTTGACCTCAGTGTTTTACTTTGAGATACGTCTAGGGTCCTTATTCTTGAATTTGAAGTTACTCCTGAATAGGGCCAGGGATAAGTGATAGGTTGTTGATGGTAACTCAATATCTTGCTCTTGCTACTACTACGTGTAAATTAAACCATGTTAATATGGTGTAATAAAGTAGATGATTACAGCTGTACCTGTGATAGTTACTTACATACTTACTTACGCCTGTTACTCCTCGTGAAGGAGCACAGGCCGCTCACCAGCATTCTCCATCCAACCCTGTCCAGGGAAATACTTTCTAGCTCCGTCCAGTTGTAATTCATCGTTTTCATATCTGCTTCTATTATCCGACGCAATGTGTTCTTTGGCCTTCCTCTTTTTCGCTTCCCTTCAGGATTCCAAGTTAGGGCTTGCCTCGTGATGCAGTTTGACGATTTGCGTAATGTATATCCTATCCATTTCCATCGTCTTTTCCTAATTTCTTCTTCAGCTGGAAGTTGGTTTGTTCTCTCCCACAGAAGGCTATTGCTGATGGTATCCGGCCAATGGATGTTGAATATCTTGCGTAGACAGCTGTTTATAAATACTTGTACCTTCTTGATTATGGTTGTAGTAGTTCACCAAGTTTCAGCTCCGTACAGTAGAACTGCCTCGACATTCGTATTGAAGATTCTGACTTTGATATTGGTTGAAAGTTGTTTTGAGTTCTATATATTCTTCAACTGTTAGAATGTGGCCCTTGCTTTGCCGATTCTCGCCTTTACGTCTGCATCGGATCCTCCTTGTTCATCGATGATGCTTCCCAGGTATGTGAAGGACTCTACATCTTCCAGAGTTTCGCCATCAAGTGTGATTGGATTGCTGTTCTCCGCTTTGAATTTGAGGACCTTAGTTTTCCCTTTGTGTATTCTGAGGCCTACTGATGCAGAGACTGCTGCTACACTGGCTGTCTTCATCTGCATCTGTTCGTGTGTACGTGATAGGAGGGCTAGGTCATCTGCGAAGTCCAAATCGTCTAATTTATTCTGAGCTGTCCATTGTATTCCGTGTTTTCCTTCAGATGTTGAGGTCTTCATAATCCAGTCGATCACCAGAAGAAAGAGGGAGGGAGTAGACAGCCTTGTCTGACTCCGGTCCTTACTTGGAATGCATCTGTCAGCTGTCCTCCATGCACGACCTTGCACTGTAGTCCGTCGTATGAGTTCCGGATAATGTTGATAGTATTGGATCATAATCACGTGGTCTTTGAAGCTGTACATGCGAGAAGAGGACTTAACTTAAACATTGAACACTTGGAGTAGATCAGAAGAGGTCAGGGTGGGAACCCCTAATCGGGACGGAATGGCTCAGAGATGGATGCGTAGATACTCTGTGTAACCACTTGTACTTTAAGTACATTATTCCATCCCCAGCTCAACTGCGTTCTTCAGGGGTTGATGAAAAATGCATTACTGGCTGTCAAGGTGAGACGAGTCGAATTACCCAAGGCTGTGATTTCTATATAGGATCTCATAAGTTAGATAACCATATCATGACAATTCTGCGGTACTGCATCAGGTCTATGGTTCAATTAGCTCAACTCATAATGATTAAAAGGTGTACTTACAGTCCGTTCTATCATGTTTTGTCTCTAATTTCTGGATGTCACCCCAAACTTTGTGTTGAGATTGAGCCTAAGTAGTTGTTTGGGGAGGGGTCCAGCAGTGTTTAGGATGTTGTCAGTCGCTAGAAAGTCACCTGTGAGACGTCTATACTCTAGTGAGTGTAGATTTGATGATTTGAGGCGCTCTTCATAAGGTTTGAATTCGACTTTCCCAACTGATTTCGTGGCTCGCCATCGGATACTTTCCTGTGTATTCTTGTTCTTTTGGAGTGAGAAGGAAACACGGTGTTTCCATTCTCTAAATGGAGTCGAATAAAACTGTTCAAGATAAGGTAGAAAGTTCTTTCGTCATACTGACCAAAAGTGCACTTCAACCTTACCAGTAAAAGGTTTGCTCGAAAAGGATTTCTGTCACAGTTATTGCAAGAATTCAAATTATAGGGCACCAACACTCTTGGGATACCTCTAGAGAGGGAGTTATTTAAGTTTTATTCGTGGTCTGCAGACGGATTACTTTACACTTTGGAATGTTAAAGATAATCCTGTTGGTGTTGAGTCAGGTACTCATGAAGCTCAAGATGATCCTTTTGGTCGCAAACTTCTTTACAGAGTTCAAAAACATCAGCAAAAATTAGTTACTCTACTGTGGAAGATCGTTTATGAGAATTAAGAGAATATATCTTAGTACTGAGGGTCGGTGGACCCCGATAGGACATTGCATGGCCTGAGAAAAATTGAAGTTAATATCGACCTTGAGAGATCGAGCTTTTAGATATGAAGTGAGCCAATCAATCAATGGTGATTTGACGTCTAATCGTTTGGGCTTATCGATGTGACATGTGGAACATAGCTTACCAAAAGCTTTTGGAAATCAAGGTCCGTGACATCAACCTTCCCTTTGAGAACAAAGATAGTTGTTCATCTGCTCACCATGGTCGACAGGTTGATCATACAGGAGTGAATCTTCCTGAAACTGTGCTGTTGGGGCTGAAGATGCCACAGGTATTGGGAGTTTGACAACGCTTTAACCAGTAACACCTTCCATTATGAATCGTACCCACCAAGTGAAGTCAAAAGTCAAAGGTGAGGAGGTTCAAAAATACATTTGTTAGGCTGTCAATATGTCGATGATTGACTGATCTAGACTGGCTAGCGATTGCAGGGGATGTTGAGCACGGCGTTCCCACTAGTGACCTCGTCCGGGGACATGGCAGAGCACCGTCAGCTAGGTGAGTCCATTAAAACTAAGGTGGTCAGCATCGAATATCGAAAACTCACAGAACTATTGATTTTGAGGATTTACTTACAGCTACTAGGTGAAAAGATGTTTTACGGATACTAAGTAGTTACATAGACCACAGTATGTATGAGAGACTCGATAACTTTTGAGGGTATATGTACTAAATTTTGATATTTTCAAGTTCTCGCGAGGAGGTTGATAAAAGAAGTTTATCCCTCAGTGTCCAAGATGCCTCCCCTATAATGCGAGCAAAGATTACAAGAAAGTAACAGTTGATTGTCCCGTATAGTAGATTTTTAAGTTTGAAAAATAGGACCTCATGAAACTCTTGGCATGAAAATTCAAGATGTTAAGAGCTGGTAATAGATTCGGCAGATAGTTTCACATTGTTAAAGACAACAAATAGAGACACTTATGGTGTTTGGTTTTGTTGGAATGAAGCGGATTGGATTAAATAACAATTCCGGCGGCATTTAGAGTTCTGGCGCGTCCAAGCATAATCCCGAATTATTTTGTTCCCACTGGAGTTTCGCGCGTTATCTCGTTAGTTGTTGAGTTCTTAACTATCACTTTGTTGCATGCCAAATGTATTAAGAACTTTTGTTTATTCATTTGTGTATTGACTCCAGAAGTTGACGGGCTGGAGAGTATTTTTATTTTAGTACCAGCTTCCAAGTTAGGGAAACGCTTGAGGGCTTTTTTTGTGAGGTTGTCAGAAAATTGGAAAGTCCATTACTTCATGTGCTTTGTTTGTGCCTGGCTTATGGTCATATGGTAGTTATTAATTAGTGGAGCCATCTTTATCATCTAGGGTATTTTAGTCTACCTACTCTACCGTCTAGCTATTCAAGGCTCTTTGGAGCATGTAGCGCTATACATAAACAAATTGGTAGGTGAACACGTTAGGTTTGTGTAGTTTGTTGAATCTTACGGGTGACTATATTTACAATCTTCATATACATGAATGGTGGTCGTCAGGTCTTATCTTTTCTTAGTGGGTACAAATAGAAACTTTAAGCGGTTTCAAGGGCAGTATGACTCACCTCTTTAATGTGGTCCCCTGTAGTATTCTACGCGGGTTATGGGATCTGTGTATCAAGAATAAAAGTTGGAAATCCTGGGTCTCTTACTAAATTTTCTGTATTTACACGATTTATCTGTCCTTTTTGTTGCCTTTTTGGGTTCCATCATCCTACTCTTCAACCTTCACCATTCTTAGCTTCACATTTCATCGTTTACGCACATAAGGTTTTGTCAACTTCATCTCGTACCAGGCAAAGAACGAGTACTCTGTGCAGCACTGCTCTGCTGTACTTTGTGGGTATGAACCATGAAGATTAGGAATGATGAATATTTGTAAGTTATCGGTATTTAGTTATAGTTTTCGTCAAAGTGTCGCCTGCTTACTTTCGAACCACCAAGTGAGATGTAGTGAAGTTAGGGATAGGGTAAAAGGTAAATGTAAGAATTTGTTAGTCAGTTAATGAGTCTTCCATTGATGTAATCAAGACATGTGTTACGTGTACTCAACTACCACGTTGGTGTAGGAATAGATTGAAAAGAGCTAGGGGTGGCCAGGCCAAAATATGGCATCAGTTCATGTTTTCAGGAACTGGGCCAAGCTCACAGATAAAGGTTACCTGGTTGGGGTCCATGCGATTATCGCAACCAGTGTTTGGAGATGCTGTGCATGGTTTAAAATCGTTCTCGATGGCACAGGTATATTCACTTTTTGTCTTCCCTTGGAGTCTGAGTCCCGAAATCTCCGTATAATTTTCTCATTTCTATTCCTAATCTTTTCTACTGCTCCTACTGTTACTGGTTTTAATTCTCTTGGATGTCTTGGTAATTTTGTCTCGCTGCTAATAAAGTGTGACAACTCGGATCAGTAAATATATGAATGAACAAGATATATCAGTCAGCTACAACGTAGGACCAGGCACATACGTGCATTAGTCCAAGTTGCTATACCTCATTAGCACAACATGATGAACATCGAATTCATAGAAGTAGTTAATTCAATGGTGGTAATATGTAAAAGAAAGATAGCATATAAGGACATGGTACAGGAAGGAAGAATTAGTTCATAGAAAGAAAGATATGAAGCTATTTTTATCTCACAGTTTGAGGGAAGACAGAGAGTGTATACACCGACGCCATTGTGATCGATTCTGAGCCATGTCACTTGTCAATGTACTTCCGAAACAATTATATTACGGAACTTTCTTATTGACCATTAAGTCCGACCGTTTTGCGCCACTTACTCCGGAGTTCGAAGTCTGCTTCAGTTAAGGAAACTATGAAGTGTCACTAGCTCACACCTAGTGTTTCTTGTGCTTAAATATCTGGTAAATGACCTGATTTGTCATATTTACTTCGTAACTATAATCACTGCTTTGAATGTAGGAAAAAGTTAGCTTATATGTACTCAATCACAAGTGTATCGTTGCTGGTGTGTGTTTGAATAATTCACTAAACGGCACTCATTAAACACGAAGTATTTCTACTTTTATTGAGATGGAAATGAACTTAGCTTAGGAAAGTGATGGTTGACTAATGGCAGGCAATTTTGATTGTAGAGCAAAATATGAAAGGCCAAACAGTATTTTAATTCATCAGGTGTGATACTAAATGTTTCAAAGTGGGGACTCAAAAATGTCACGATTAGGCTTAAGTCAAAAAATACGGAGCTTTGGATTGATGGGTCTAAAATTTGGTAACACACTGAAGGTCATTTTGCAAAAGCATCTCAGGTAGGGACAACAATCACTACTTATCATTAAAGTTAAATAACATCCCATCTGTCTATTCTTTTACAATTTCTTCTGCAATGGCGTGCTGTCAACAGCACTGAAGAAAGTGATAGTGGTGGTAATGTCACTTGAGAAAAGTTTCTTTTTAGCCTTGAGCATATTGATAATACTGTCTTGTCGTACGGTCACATAATAGCTACTCAGATTGTATCTGTCAGCTGGTCAATACACGTAATTATGGAACATTCTTCAGAAAGTGTGATGAGTTTATCGAACAAGTTCATAAGACTTAGGAATTCACAAAATATTAGTCTCATATCTAATAATTCAGCAAGTGACCATGATTCTGTTTATTCTTTCCATATAATAATGTGAATAATATGTCTATTTGAAGCAATAATCTGAATGCAATTCTATAGTGACACTTCTCGTTCTTAGTTTCTAAACCCATATGTGAGCGCTACTTAACTGTAATTGAGATGAATAAAACATTGACCATTTTATCATTTGAGTTGTGTTTTTTTAATATTATCGTGATTATTACTACCACATGCCTTCCGTTCCTTCACAACATCGTTTCGTTTTATATGGCACATTTTGGTGGTGATCTTATATCAAGCTCTCACTTTGTAAACAAATTTATGGTGCTTACGTCATTGTTCTCACCTTATGTATATTTTAATATTATGATGGTTTGATTCCATGTGTAATTATATGCTCTTCAAACTAGCTGTTTTTAAACTGGGACTCTGTAGCATGGTATTCTGAATGGCACTACAGGTAATACCAGGTAGCAGTTTTCTCTATACTTTAAATTCTGTAAAATGCTGGTTAAGCGTAAATGTATTTTTCGTGGTTTTGTTTTAACATTGTCTTTTGTAGATTGATTTGATAAAAATATATTTTGACGTCTTGTTATTTAATAATGTCAGCAAAACATTTCGCTTCCAAAGAAAAAGTATTGTCTTCGTAAAAATACTAGTTTTTAGTTATTCAAAATCTTAAAAGAATTTCAAGCACGGTTCAATTCTCCGTTCCGACTCGCTGAAGCGACTAGATGGTGTGAAAGCTACTTCCTACGTGAGGGTGGTAACGTCGAAACTGTTGGCGTGTTTTTAGAATTTATCCTGAGTTTGGGATTCGTTTATCAGGTTGACCAAAACATGTTCTTTTCCAGATACTAGTAAGGTCTTATTTCTTTCCAGATATTTTTCTAGTTTTAACGTGAAAAGGATTGAGGAGTTTTTTAGCACCTTTTGCAGATTGACAGATGGAAGTTCCACAGAAGGTTAGTTTCACTTTTTCTATAAGGTTTAAGTTACCTTTAGCTGTTAGTTGGTCAAGTCTTTCGTTCCGTATTATTTCTCTGCTTAACAGTTATCAAAATCATATTAATTTGTGGGTCCTATCACAATGTTTTGTATACTGGGGGACTTGTGTTTAACCTACTGTCTAATATTAATAACAGAGTACAAAAAGGAAGTCATATCTGACATTCGTGAGTACTGTAGATGGTAAATGAGTTAATACAGAACAATTGTTCAACGAGACAAAACTCACTTATGAGAAATATTGAAGTTTCTTGTTTTCGTTATAACCACGTAAGTAGGCTGTGTTTATTGAAGTGACATAATTGTAAGTGGGCTTTTCTAGTTCAAGATGATTAAGGACATGGCCTTCGCTCCTGTTTTCTTGTATGTCTTCAGATATGTTGTTAGATGATATGATGAGTCAAATAATTCCGTATCTATATCGATTTCAAACTTAAGTAAATTAGGTTGTGTAGATCGCGTATTGGAATGAACTCTTCGTTTAATCCCAACCACAACACCACTACCCAGAAAAGTGTTCTAATCATTACTGGCTAGAATATTTCTCCGTAAGCTTTGGAAGTGAGTGCTAGATTGTTCTAGTTAATTTATATTTGTCTGATCATACATAAACTGTTATTCTATGTAGTTAACAATAGTTGATTCAAAAAGAGTAAAATGCTTAAGTTCTTAAATTATGTGGTGGTAGGATTGTGTTTATCTGTCATTCAGAAGATAATAGTTCTTGGAATCGTAGTAATTCATATAAAGAGGAATACAGGAGTTAGTTGACTTTTTCCTCTGATTGTACTTCACTGAGGAGTAGTAGCGTAGTGATTAAGGCCCTCAGCTTCTAGTTATTTAGTTGTCGGTTCGAACGCCGCTTCGCCTATTTTGATTTTGATGACACGATATTATCTATAGCTTTTGTATAAAATGGTTTGACTCATAGTTGAGTACAATTGAGTTGCATCTATTTTGTCTAAATTGAGGCAGTTTAATCCACTTTTATCAAAGTAACCAATTTTGATAAATTTTATCTTATTTATGCTGGACTACTATGAAACAACTTAAACCATCTGCATATCAAATATTCCTACTTATTTTGTTCATTAATAATGTTTTCTGTTATTCATTGTATAGGCAAAAGTCAGCTAAAAAGTGCTGATGAGTCTGGTATCCGATCTCTCGATAATTCTCAAGAAGATGTATTTGAAAATAATATCTGTTGTAAATCTGTCTTAACCAATACAAAATCTCACTTATGGTTCGAAGAGATAATTAGACGGTAAACTACTAAAAATTGGTTTTTTACACTTAAACTTTAAAAATTTATAATCTGACTTATTCGTACAAAATAAAACACTATGGAGTAATATAATAATCATTTACCTACTTTATAATGTAGTTGAACATTTGGATTTTTCGCTAGCACAGTCTTTTCATTTTTCTTCATCTTTATTTTTATATGATCAGTTTGTCCTGCGTAATGGAAACAAATAGAAATGAGCTGATGTCAATAATGGGATCGTCGGACACTGATTCATCTACCTCATCATTGCCTAATGATTTTTCAATAGATATGGGTACTGCCGCTTACACAAACAGTATAGCGTTAGAAAATTGGCATAATTGCTTAAAGAATTCAACTGGGAAATTAGTCAGTCATGTGGCTATTACTTGTCTAGATGCATTGTCCAAATGTAAGCATCATTAATTATGAACTCAAACTATGGTTGTTTTTATAGGGCCAAATAATATCGGTCATCAATCAAAAGTTTGTGAAAGAAAACGTCTACCAAGTTCACTTCTATCCATTACAATTTCCCATTTGGAAAACTTTCAACATTGCTGCATCCCAAAGACAGCAGAATTACTTCTGGATCATATTTTTTGTGAGTTGGTGATAGTCTTTTGTGTGTATATTTTAAACTATTTGTAGATAAGCTTTGCACTTTCTATAGATTATCATCTGTTCTAGGTCTAAAATTGAACAGTAAAAGTAAGGTGACGAGTATAGTCGAAATATTGTGTTTATAAGAGACGAACTTGCATTTATTTTTTATTTATTTAAACACTGATACAAATGAACACCAAAGTATGCTCCATTCAATAAAAATGAAATGGTGGAGAGATAAAGGAAGGTGAGAGTAGCAAATGATAAGAAAAACCATTCACTTAAGAAAAATACAGTCAAAAAAGATTTTTTTCAGTTAAGGAGGTCCCTCTCACTTTCATGAAGAAAGCAAAGAAAATTACAGTAGGATCAACACCGGTTTATATTCTGATCCATGTTTGATAAGATTTCAAGCCATTGAATTGCACTATCTCTAGGACTCCACTTCTGTCGTTTTGAATGATATTCGTGTTTAGTTTTTTTTTCTATCATTGATGTTACTATGATTTCCATTCTTGACTGCTCATCTAATCAATCTCATCTTACTGTATTGTCGGGGTTATGACAAGTTGGATGGTTTCACATTTATGCTACATCTTACATTGACTGTAGCTGACAGTTAAAAAATACTGTGGTGCATATTGTCTTACATTTTCAAAAATCTTTGTTTTCGATTGTATCTTCATTCATCTAATGATTTCCATACTTCAGAATCTGGTTAAGCTATTAGCTTTTTGTTGGTCTCATGTTCAGTAATAAGTCAAATGGCGAGTTCCATGCTGATTGAATGTATTTTCTGTGGAGATTGCGAAAGTCCTGCTTATTTGAAACATTTTGTCCTTAATGTGTATATTTGTGCATTTAAGTTTGTGATCATAAGGTTAGTGTCTAAATAATTTTTTGTTAAGTCCAGAAATATGGTTGACAGTAACTGAATTAATCTTTGATCCAAGGTGTAAAAGTTGTGTTTTCAACCTCTGAATACTTTTCATCATTCACAAATTGTCTAATTTTACAACTTAAAATAAATCCATTTCTAGATGAGCTTTATTTTCATAATCAGTTTACCTTTATACTAATTAAGCTATTCTTTCTTTTTTAAAATGTGTTTTCTATAAATCGAAATATATTATTCATATTTGGTGAATTAATAGTTATTATTGTCTAGAATTTAAGGTTAGTTTATACAAACTATATCATATCGGGATCACTTCTAATCGTTTCTGTAATAACTAAGCACA
Organism: Schistosoma haematobium; assembly: GCF_000699445.3. Taxonomy (NCBI): domain Eukaryota; kingdom Metazoa; phylum Platyhelminthes; class Trematoda; order Strigeidida; family Schistosomatidae; genus Schistosoma; species Schistosoma haematobium. Next base: position 43,103,052 of record NC_067195.1, read on the forward strand.
AACCAACATAAATAATTATTATTAGTAATCAGTTGAGTTTCCATTTATATAATGGAACAGTCTAATACCTTTAGTTCTTTTTAAGAAAAGTAATGATTGGTGCGATTTTGTTTTTAGGCAGCTTTCCAGATGCGAAACTTTTAGCGACAATGAATAGTCTTCTTAAAGGTTGGATTAATTCCGTTTCAAGTAACGCCAATGTCTTAAAGCCGTTTGAAAAAACATATTCTCCTAATGTGATAAGTTCACATGGTGGTGATAAAAATAATCTCCAAAATATTTCACTCCCACCTTTAACTACACCTTTAAGGGATACAAACAATTTGCATAAAAAAGTTTATGGACATTCATTATCTAAAGCTTTTACACCTGACGACAACTCATGTAAGTTTATGTATGTTTTATTATAATCTTAAATGTGCATCACAAAGTTAATATGTTATTTTATTTTGTACCTAATAATTGTTTCGACGGAGGCTTGGTGCCTGTGCAATAATGTGTAGTCGAACATTTGACCTGATTATCCTAGCTTTTCGAAAACACTGGAGTTTTTTGTCATCTGTTAGTCTGTGTTTCCATTATTCTCATTTCTTTACGCATATTTCTTTCAAGTGACACCTGTGTTTTATATCCATGTCGGAGCAATGGAATCACATCTAGCGTCTATCGTTAGTTATACCTTTAAGCTAAATGTTCGTTTTATGGCATGTGATTTAGATGGGCAACTTACGTTTCAGTGATCATAGTCGGATTACATCACGAGATTGTTATGTTCAATAGTAGGAAATTTGTACGGTGCTGATCAATTCGGATCGCCTTATGTAACATCCATATTGAATACATATTTAGGGGAAAACTATCGTTGTCAGTCACTTCCATAATCATGTATAAATTAACTTATTATTGTGGCTAAATGTGTAGACCAAATACAGAAATTTGTATTTCGACGCACATGACAACGGCTTGACTTAATTCATTAAAAGTATTTATAGACCTGTCAGCAACCCTTTTCGCAACATTCTCGCCTAACTGTTCTTTTTCCGAGGTTTAAGTCACGCTCATTTTTCAAGGACATCGATGTTACACAGGCGCCTAAAACTAAGTATATTGAGGTAAGGTCAAACTTGCTACCTTGTATTTGAAGGTTTAGTGCGTAGTCATTTCAAAATAAGTAGAATCGCTTTTATTCTGAGTTGCTGAAACTTGAAAAATTCAAAAATGAAAATAAAAATTATATACAAACGCAACTTCTTGTTATTTGTTAATTTTGACGTATGATATTTCTCTCAAGTTATTTTTTATCTTGTGAGCTGGTTAAACTGCACGTTATTTAAGTTGTTCGATACGATTATGTTCCATGTTTTAATTTATCATTGTAAAATATAATTATCTCCCTTTTTGCTAATGTTATAATTTCCCTTTAGTCACTGAATACCATCCTATTTCTCCGATTGTAAACTGTCTAAGATTTGATGTAAGGGCATCTGATCCTGGTCACGACTGTGAAAATGTAAGCCTATTTTATTGGTATCAGTATACTTTAATGACTATACATATTTTCATTTTCGTACACTGAATTATTTTGTGAATGATTCGATTTCATTTTCTCGAATACATGAAATTTGTTGATTTATTCCTGTTTTGCGGTTTTTTCAAAAATTTAGTATATGAACTCGATACACGCTTACTTACTTAATCATTTGATGAAACACCATTAAAATGATAAGTTACCATTTTTTAAATTGGTTTTAGCTAGTTTTCTCATTTGTTCTATATTTGAGAAATAAACGGTAGATGGACTCTGGATATAATGTACTGTAAATAGTTGTGGAAAATCAAAGCTGTCAAGTGAATTTTTTATACTATCTTCGATGTGTTTTATTATTATTATTATTTATGTCTATAGAAGGATAGAAAGGGTTGTATCACAAAAAAATGGATTCGACAATAAATAACAAATGAGGTTAACGTACTAATCAAGGGGTAAGGAAGAACAAAATTTAAGGGTCAGATAATAGTCCAATTGACAGATTGACAGATACGAAGAAAAACGACACAACAACAAAGGTCATAATAATAAACTGAATGATAATCAAGAAAACTTGTAAAAGGTAATAATAATAAATGATTAAAGTTTAAAGTGCAAAATAGTAATTTAAAAATATGGATAATAATAATATGCACCGCAGAGGCATTGGCAATCCACAAACTAAAGCCTGAACTTTGCGTGCAGAAACGATTTGTCCAGCCTCTTATCCTTCCTTGGCCTTAATGGGTATGTTGCTAGGTTGTTGTTGTTTTTTCTTTCCTAATGCACTTTTATTATTATCCATATTTTTAAATTACTATTTTGCACTTTAAACTTTAATCATTTATTATTATTACCTTTTACAAGTTTTCTTGATTATCATTCAGTTTATTATTATGACCTTTGTTGTTTTGTCGTTTTCTTCATATCTGTCAATCTGTCAATTGGACTATTATCTGACCCTTAAATTTTGTTCTTCCTTACCCCTTGATTAGTACGTTAACCTCATTTGTTATTTATTGTCGAATCCATTTTTTGTGATACAACCCTTTCTATCCTTCTATAGACATACATTTTCCATATAACTATATATACGAATGTACAGCTTAAGTAAATGATTTCGTCGAAAAGAAAATTTTCTTCGCTGAATTCTCTTTTTCTTATTCAATGACACTATGGGTTATTATTATTATTATTATTATTATTATTATTACTATTTATTATTATTTATTATTATTAACTTTGTATTCCTGACCATTTCACAGAACACATGAGAATAACTGATGGAAAAGTATTAAGTTTTCCTGTGATGTAATTTCATTACGTGCATAAAACAGAAAGTTTCTCTAGTTAAGTTAAAAGCATTTGATAATTTACTTTTGAAAAATAATAGATAATTCAGATATTGGTGAAAACGATGATTGGTCAGTGGTTTATTGATCATTCACATCATTTTTCTCATGTTTAATACATCAGTATTTGTATTTCTCAGTTTCTTTCTATTTATTATACAGATTAAATTGTATTTTCCTATATTCAGTCAAAGTTATGAACACCACATCTGATCATTTAGAAACGAAATTAGTCAAAGTGAATTCTAAATGGGTAAAATTCTTTTTTAAACACTTGTGTAAAATCATGTAAACATCAAGTCAGTCGTCATGAGATTTTATTGTCTATTTGTTTCAATTCAGTTAAGTAGTATGTTAATTCAAACGGGGAAATCAAGAAGTCACAGTGTCTCTGAACCAGTTCATCAGTGAGTTACCATGCAAAAAATGTATTATGTTGTTAACTTATGATTTAAAAGATAAAAAATATTGATAACTAAATGTTATTTTTATCCGAAATTGATATTATGTTATACAATTGCTAAAGGTCATCGAACAGCTGTTTCATTGTATTTTGAAGTGCTTGATGGTTATCAATCTACCACAACGCCATTCTGTACGACACAGTTTCATTTCGCTTATCATAATATAGAATTCTTTAATCCTTAGGGTTTCTTTATCTATAGTATCATGAACCAATGGCTTAGTGATTAAACGACTCAATTTCCAACCGTTTCTTTAAAAGTTCGAATATTCTTCCATCTATAATAATTAAGATTACCGGGTAATATGACTTGCGCTCAATAACGCGAAGCTGTTCTGGTTATAAGTTACACATTTGTAAAAGCAGGTTATCACCATGATTATTTCCTGATGACTTATTTCTGTAACATACAGTTTCATTTAGGGTTGCTTGTAACCTGAATATTTTACAATAGTGGTGCCAGTAAACTAGAAGACAAACCTTCAGAACTTGTGATGAGCATAACAAATCAGTTAAAAGATATAGATTTTCACTGAGTGATTTTGTGTGTGGACGAGTATGGTTTCAACAATCTATGTGCAGCATGCAGTTTTTAATGTATATAAACAAAGGCTTGATCTAATATAAATTTATGCGTGTGAATAAAGAAAGAAAGGAGCAAAAATAGTGAATATATTCAAAAAAGTATATGTGCATATCTATAAGGAATGGAGTTAAACAAATTAAATTAACTGGCTACTAGTTATGACACTTCACAGTAAAAGCCGAGATCCTCCGGGAGTCATGAGGCCGATGCCTCTTCTACAAGCAGAGCAACAGTCAGTATGGGTACATGGAATGTTCGGATAATGAGGGAGACCGAGAAAACCAGGCATATAGCTACGGAAATGAGGAGATACAACTTATTGAAGCCCGGAATAAGTGAAGTCCATTAGACCAAAGCTGGATAAGAAAGATTAGCTTCGAGAGAGACTCTGGTCTGTAGAAGTAAATGCTTCGCACACGCAGAGAGATGCACTGATGCTATCCGAAGAAACACGAAAAGCACTTATTGGATGGGAATTTCTTGGATGCAGAATTATCAAAGTGTCCTTCGAAATAGAGAAGAAAATCACAATTAAGCTTATCCAGTGTTGTGCACTCACCAATGATATCAATGACCACGATGAAGAGCAGTTTCTTCAGGCTGCAGTCGACCATATATAAGTGCTCAGGAAATGACCTGATCATCACACTACAGAGAACCAGACTGATCATTTCTGTTTCATTAAAAAAATTCAGAAGGTCAATGGAAGACGTGAGAACCAAGAGAGGAGCCGACATAGAGTCAGATCACAGCCAACTGGTGGTTACCAAGATGAATCTGAAGCTTAAAAAGCACTGGACAACTGGAAAAATAGCATTATAAAGGTTCAATACAGCCTTACTTCGACATATTGTCAAACTCAACGAATTCAAGATAGCTCTCAACAACAGGTTCTGAGCCTTACAAGACCTACTGAAAGAAGGAACTAGTATGGAGAACAACTAGGAAGGGATCAAAGAAGCACTGACTTCAACAAGTCAAGAGGTTCCTGACAGCAAGAAGCATCATCATAAGTAATGGATCTCTATCGAAACCCTAGACAACAGTCAAGAAAAGAAGAACAAGAAGACAGCAATTAACAACAGTCGAACAAGAACAGATAAAGTCAAGGCACAAGCTGAATACACAGAAACAAGCAAGAAAGTGAAGAAGAGCTTTGGAGCCGAGAAGCAGAAATACGTGGAAGATCTAGCAATGACAGCATAAAAAGCTGTCAGAGAAGGGAATATCAAACAACTATATGACACAACGAAGAAGCTGGTAGGGAAATTGTTATATCCCAGTGAAGATTAAAGTACGAGTAACTTCTGAGACCTAATAATGGACTAATACTATCTATATGTTCTCATAGTATAAATATTCAGATTATGTTTTTCTATATTCTTCTCGTTATAAGCTTCCTATAGATATCATTCTACCAGCGATCGGGGAAATCAGGATGGCCATCAGAGAAATCAAGTGTGGGAAGGCGATAGGACCTGACAATATACCAGCCGAAGCACCAAAGTCAGAAACGCAGACAACTGCAAACATGCTCTGCGTTCTGTTCGGAAAGATTTGGGAGGATGAAGTGCCATCGACAGATTGGAAAGATGAGCACCTCGTCAAGATACTAAAGAAAGCAGATCTCAGAGCTTGTAAGAACTAAAATTGCATCACACTGCTATCAATACCAGGAACGTTTCCAACAGTGCTATTGAACCGGGTGGAAGGTTCATAAACGTCAAGCTTCTAGATCAACAGGCTGGATTCCATAAGGATCGGTCGTGTACAGACCAAATCGCGACACTACGGATCATCGTCGAGCGATTAATTCAATGGGACTCGTCACTACACATCAATGTCCTTGAGTATGAGAAGGCGTTTGACAGCGTGGATAGCAGAACATTATGGTAACGTCTTCGACACCATGGTGTACCTGAGAAGATCGTCATCATTATCCGGAACTCATACGACGGACCACAGTGCAAAGTCGTGCATGGAGAACAGCTGACAGACGCATTCCAAGTAAGGATCGGCGTCAAACAAGACTGCTTACTCTCCCCCAATCTTCTGGATTGTGAAGACCTTCACATCTCAGAGGAAGCACGGTATACATTGGACAGCTCGGAGTCAATTAGAAGATTTGAACTTCGCAGATGACCTGGCCCTTCTATCCTATACACACAAACAAATGCAGACGAAGATAGCTAGTGTAGCAGTAGTAGTGCTTAGCATACACAAGGGGAAAAGCATGATCCCCAAATACAAAATGGAGGACACAAACCGAATAATTATTGATGGGGAAACTCGGGAAGAAATGGATGCTCTCGCATACGCAGACGGCATCATCGATGAACAAGAAAGATCCGATGCACACATAAAGGCTAAGATTGGCAAAGCAAGGGCTATAATTCTACATTTGAAGAATATATGGGACTCAAAATAAAGCAATATCAAAGTGAGGATCTCCAACACATACGTCAAGACAGTTTTACTGTACAGAGCTGGAACGTGCAGAACTACCACAACCATCATCAAATATGTTCGAGTATTTATAACTAGTTTTCTACACAAGATACTCAATGTTGTTTTTTCATGCTACATGCGGTGATTATATTAATCAGTGGACCAAAATAGTATGGCACTAGTTCCCAATCGATTGGAGATTAAATGAATCGCTAAATGGTATTTTTTTCTTTTGTGATATTTGAATCCAAAATATTTTTGCAATTTGTTTGTGTTGACTGAATTTAAATAATTGGGTGATGTTTCTAACTACAACACATTTTCGTCCATTGAATTTCGTTTTTGAGTTTATTGTTCTTTAGTTATGTAAGAATGTGTGGGCTAACAGTAAGTTTATTGGAACAGTCATATCTAATTTTTTTCATAATAATACAATTTATATATTCCTTAACCGAATTCTTGGTTTTATTCGACCTTGGATACTTGCTAAGTACACTTCTGAAATTTGAGTTTTGTTAATTTTTACCCGTAGCCTACATCTATGTAGTAATCACATTTACTTTCAGTGAGTTGCATCACCTCAACGGATATAACACAACCAATCATCAAAGAGATTCTGGTAAATCTAACAATGATCGTAATTTGCCTACTACCTCATATACCCAACATTCGGATCGTGGTGCATATTGTTCATCTAATCGTATACCTAGTGATCCAATATCGTCTATCCAACACCATTGGCCGATCATAGAAAGTTATGATTTAGCTCTTGCTTGTCAACTAGTTTTACTTTTTTTACCACCTGTAATGTTTTCCCGGTTAAAAATAATGGTTGATTTATTGCGTCGAGTTCTATCAAATCATGAACGCTTAGCTTCGTGGTTGGTAAACTATGGTTCACGTGAAAATATTGAAAATAAGTCTGAAAACATTTTACCATCCGATACTCTATCATCGTTGGAAATTACATTGCATGTGGTAGGTTTCCGCATATATGACGATATCTGTTTTTTTTCTTTAAAGAACATGTTTCATCTATGCTGTAATAAGTTGTTTTTACTCATTAAATGTAAATTAACTCCAATAAAGTTTATGGTACATATAGAGCAAGTGTGTGTATTTGTTACTCCACAAGAGAACTGTAAAAAATATTTCTGTTTAATCGGGTATGGAGTAATGGGTTGTTTAGGGTCCTGAGTAATAAAGAATCAAACATTGAAGAGTCTGGTTGATATGATTTAAAATCAACCTCAACCGACCTCAAATGCATGATGTAATTATTATTATTCTTTATGTGCTGTGTTTACTCTTACTCATATTTCATATCTTAATATCCTTTCACTACTTTCGTTTCTCTATTTCTTCACTGTTGCATTGTGTGACATCTTAAACCACTTCGTGTTAATGTAATGTGTTTGTCTGTCCTAATTACAACTGTGTATAACGATTTGTTTTAGTTTTATCTGAGGATTGTTTTTGTCCAAATGCAATGTTGTCTCATCATTTTCATGGCTTCGGTTCATTCATAAGTTAAATTAATTCAGTCGGCTAAATTTATCAACTGCCTAACAAAAAACCATCACCATCACAACAACCGTTCATTTCTAATTAAATGATGTGCATCACTCAATGTGTTTTATTCATTTCAATTTTTTATAACCCACTAATCAAGCGTAAGTTCATGAGAATTGTATATCACAATTCATTTAAATTCTACTAATATTACCCGGTAACTCAAATGAAACTAAGTAGATCCTGTGGGTTCAGATTTTTACCCTACTGCCTAAAATGCTAGTTTCCCACTCATTATGCCATCTCTCTATACTTAGTATTCTAGTCACTATTAGTGCAAAAAGGTATGTGTGAAATAGATCCCGAGAGTCAAATGTGCACCGTTTCTCTTGCGAAGCCCATTTATTAGTCATATAACGAGTACTTAGTATCTATCAACAAAATCATCTATCGGTGTACAGCATTTATAGGGATAAGGTAATTAAATAAAAAATACTGCAGTTGTTCATTTAACTTCTATCTGGAAAATTTTAATGTTTTTCATATTTTTAAGAAATTCTGATTTTTCCTCTTTTTGTAAAAGAAGAACTTTTTCTTAACCTACCATTAATATTTCATGCAATAGTTTTGTTTTAATAGCTGAATCACACGTTCTTTTCTAACATAACCTAACCTCGTCAGTTCCTTTTTAATACAAATTACCATTTGTTTGATACATGTATTAGTAGAAGTAGTATGATATCTTGACATGTGGGGTTTCTATGTCCATAATTTTCTAAAAATACATTTGTGTTTGTTATGTTAGATGGACAATGTGAATAGATTTTTTCTTTACATATGAATCTGTTGTCATTAAAAAGTCATATGAGTATTCGTTTTTTCTGTTACGAAAGAAAACGTTTCTATTATAATTATTACATTTCATGTTTTCGGTGTAAATGGATTGAATTCTGAATCATATTTTCATTAGCTTATTATTTAGTTATGACTTATGGTTCAGTAGTTATTTTATTCAGATGAGTTAGGTGTAAAATATGGTTCAAATCTGCGACCCAGTGGTCGAATGTCAAATCACCCTCTCTAGTGCACGGTAGTTAAAAGCGTGTCTTCTATTCTATCGACACTTTAAAAATCAGTAATAGAAATATGAGTTCGTCACCAAAAATATCTCGGTTTTTTAAATTTTTATGATATTTTATATTTCGAATATACGGTTTTATAGTTATGTAGAAATTTCAGTGTAATACAATTAAACATAAACAAATGACGAAAGATAGTATAGACGTGTATTCATTGTCCGCATAATTAAGGAAGAATCAAATTTAAATAAACTGTTACTAAACCAACAGTATCACTAACAGTAGGAAAAAAATAATGTTAATGAAGGCAAAATAAATGAGAAGTAGTAATATTAATATAAACTAGTAAAGCATACCATTTCGTATTAATTGGGGTTTTACAGTGGCTAACTGTAGATATCAGGATATTCTTTTCGTCCCTTTTGGGATTCGTCAGTTGGGTGTACCTGCATTCCAATGCTGGTGTTTACACCAGCTTTCGCTTCGAACTACCGATGCGATAATCAACCACCCGATATTTTTTAAGACTAGTAATCTCATGGCGCTTAATCAAAAGGTTTACATTTCAGTCTGTGGTTTGATATTCTTGTTTGATGTGATCATTCCCTTTTTCATTTCCCATCAAAGCACTCATTGTGCGTGCATGCCATATAAAATAAAATTTCGTCATTTCTTTGTATCAATTTATTCTGAGATATTTACTCTTCAATATGTTTTTCCCCAAAGATTGTAAAACGCTTCGGCCCACTACTTTTACGTGTATCAAGTGATTCCGCTGTCAACAAAACAACTTCACGGATTCGTTGGAGAGAATGTCTTCTTTGTTTGTTACTTTGTGACCCGGAAAACTTCCTCTTAACATCACCCAATAGTTTACAGTCTTGTTTACGATCTGTAAATAATGATAATAATACGACAAGCGATAATATTAAACCAGAACAAGAAAATATTCTACACATTGAAGAGGTTAGTATTATGTTCATTGTCAAGATTTTTTGTAGTAAAATATTCATGACTGAATCATATTAAAAATGATAATAATTTTTCACGATTATTAATCCTCTCAATTATAATTTGTCGAATTATTGTTGCTACTCGCAATCAAGTGTTTTAGTAGTATAAACCTAGTCATTCATATATTTTAGACTCCCATCAATTTTATTAATTGTAGCGAGTAACTAGCTTTCTTATTTGTTCATTTTTGATCGATTTAGCTTATTGGATTAGATGGTATCAAGTCACAGGGTTCAAGAAAGTCCGGATTTGCTCGCTCATCATCGTCATCATCTTTACCAGCATTTATTCCACCAATCAGATCAGCATCCAGTATTAGTTTAGATGGTAGATTGTCAAAATTAATTGGATCACGAGATAATCTAATCAAATTTGCATCAACTCCTACAAAAAATGGTAGAAGTAGCAGTTTACAAAACTCTCCACGTTCTACCGATACTTCTAGTTGTCGTCGTATATTTGATGAAAGTAATTTAGGTATTGGAAATCTAAGTATAAAATCACATTCTACACTTTTTATCAGTGAAGAGTCTTCCGGTCGGTTTGGTCGTTCCGGGAATTGGAGTGTAGAAAATTCTCTGATTGGTTTAAATTCAAGTATATTTTTTCAGGTATGTCCATGTTACTGGTCTTTTGGTATTAGGTCATTATTAGTTACGTTTATTATCTACATGGGAGTTTTTTGGGGTTTCGGCAACACCTTGATGGGTTTACATTCATCGTCTGACCCTATGGAAATCAGTTTCTGAAGTTGTCCGTCAGCTCTCCTTATTCACTTGTCATGAAAATCGGTAAAATGTTTTATAAATCCCATCTAGACACCGAGAAATATTAAAACTGGTGTACTATAACACAAATAAAAGAAATAATTTACCTGGAGACAGTAGTAGTAGAAAACCCCAAGCAATTCAGAACCACTGGACGTATAACGCAGAAAATCGTTTAGTGTTGTCTTGCGTCACAGTTTTGTCCTGAGACGAAAAAAACATTTTTAAGTCAAATACTGACTGATCTTTACGATAACCCATAATCTGAATGTGGTTCGAAACTTTTTATTATCATGAAAATAAACGAGATAAGCTCCAAAAATAGTAAGAACCCAATAGTAAAATTACTGATTAATCCAATGTTATTATCGTTCACTTTAACATTCGATTAGATAGAAGAATGCTGTGTGATTCTGAAAGATTATAGTAATATGTCATTAATTTTTATACAAAAATCAAATATCGAAAGGAAGTTATATGGCGATTGGTTATTAATTATTTCATAATGGAATACTATTGTTATATCTTTGCGCAGTCTTGACATTTGTTCAGTATTCAAATCATTTAAATGTAATCAACAATCACCGTAAAGGAGATCTGTATATAAAAGAAATATTTTTAGCATAAAATATATTCGCAGTTGCAGTATAGGTTTTGTCTTCTTAATGTTTGGGGATTGGATCAAGGGGTTTTGGCGCATAGTGTGGAAGATTAATTGTAGGTGTTCGTCCAGTTTCGATCACATTTCGTTCAATAATACGTTAGGTTTTGGGTACCAAAGTGCATAGCCTGGATTTTGTTTAAACAACCTAACAGTCGTTGGTATCTCGCGCTGGCTAGTGTCAGCTGGGGCAAACCATTGGTTCGTTTTGATTTTCTCCAACCAGTTTATATTTTTAAAGGTTCATGAAGCGTTTTTCATTTTCATACCTCACCATTCATGATTTTTTAAAGTAAGAATTGTAATGCTATTAATTAAATGTTCCATAATTTATCCTGCTCACTTTTTTTGCAATTTTATAGTCTGATCTAGATCCCAAACGATTAGCTGCATTAGGTAATACAGCTCATTTGATCAAGCTTTTAAATCAGATTCTCAATGACCGTGACATGAATCCACGTAGAAAAATGAAATGTCTTCAAGATGTAAGTTCAAATTAATTTTGTTTACGAAGTACTGTTGTTTCCTACCATTTCGTTTTCGTATAAAAAATATATATTCTGAGGTGATGTAATACGAACGATAGTTTTTCTCAGTGTATTCAACAGTCAGGAATTACGTTTGTCATTCACTCATAATTATCTTACTGTTAAGAATTTACAAGAATTAATCCGGAAAGTTTTCTCATTTATACATTTGTTATTTAATTTTCGTTACTTGTTTACATCTTTCAATGAACAGTTTCGCAAATCTCATCCAGATGTGTATTGGTTACGCTTTGGTACTGAAGAAAAAGCATCCAACTATTTATCCCGTTTACAACGTCGTATCGATTCACAAACTCAACCTAGTGTTTTTGAGCGGATTACAAATGCACTACGTCGTCGACTTCAGAGTCCCGTCAAGCAACAGGATTAGCATCAGGACAGCTCTTGTACTTTGTATTTCGATTGTTTCATCTAAACATGTGAAAAATTTTTTCGACTGCTACTTTTCTTGTAAACGGTCGTATATATCGTCTAATATTTTTTAATCAGATTATAGATCACTATTTTTCTAAATGTTTGACTTTATGTTAGATGAGGTACAATATGTAGTAATTTACTATTGATATATTCATTAAAAGCGTCAGTTTTAATTAGTTCTTAGTAACAGTGTTTCCCAACTTCGTATTCGGACGATTTCAACTTACAAATTAAGCATATAACCTGAGATATTTCTCGAAGAATTTATCACTATGTATATAAAGCGTGAATTGTTATAACTTTGGACTTCATAATTATCACTTAAGTCATTTTGCACAGCAGTCAGTACTCATATAGCTATAGAGATACACGAACTTCCTGGCTATTTCAGAAACTTATCGGGAAGGATGAGTACAAACAGGTTGCTTCCAATATTGGGGAACTTGACGTTTTAATATTGGTATGGCATTTCTGCACCTATCGGTTGTGATTGAATAAGTGATGTGACAACGTTCAGCAAAATGATAATTTGCCCACTTTTTCCGCCCTAATTACAAATGTTCGTTGGGATGTATTCAATCCCAAGAAACTTGATAGTTTTCGCCAACGTGTATTTTATTATTATAGTCTACATGTTGAACAATCAACCATTTATATGAAATGTAAGATCTGGTACATATGTGGATTGGTTAAAGTTCCTACACCCCATAAGGGCAGCGAGATAAAATTGTCAGGGAAAATCCCTACAGTAGTAGGGTTAACGGTAAGATAAAAGATTAGGCATTAAAGATACGATTCCAGGATATATGAATTAGTGAAGTAAAAAAGTTTATGAAGAATATAGAATCTTAGGATCTAAGGGAAGACAAAGAATGAATGCACCTGCGCCATCGCGAATGATTCTAAGCCGTGCCACTCAAAATCTCTAACCATTGGTTACGAAAAGCACACACCACCCGGCAGTTTGCATTTATTTACAATAGTTAACCCCAACAGTCAGTGTCTTCCGCTGGGCCTTGGTTTGATCACTCTTAGCTTTTTTTTAAACGTACTACATCAGTCATCCTCGTGCATGAAGGTAGACGGTCTATAGGCTGCTTTAGTATGTCCCGACCACCTCAGTTGACGAATATTTGCAGCTTAGTTTTTTTAAATCTTATGTCCGGTGTGTAACCTTAACATCGTTCACTCGAAGGTCCCAACAGTCTATAGGAGTGTTTCGAAGGCTTCTATGATCAAATAGTAGTAACCTACATCTATCCTCTATTTTTAAGGGTCACATTCCACAGCCATAAATTAAAACAGCGAATTGTTGAACAGTATACTTGTTGTGGTTGCTAAACGAACATCTTGCTTAAGCTACAAGTGACGTTATCCAGCCGAGACTTCTGACTCTACATAGATTTCACCAGGCCACTAAAGCTGATGAGACTACCAAGGTTAATTAAAGTGATCAACACGCTAGATAAACACAACGCCTATCATTAAGTTTAGACATTGAAGTAGATCAATCATGAAACTTTTTGTATTTAGGAGAGACACATTCCAAACATGGTTGACCAATCGCAGAACTGCATTTTGTCAGCGTCTTCAGCAAATGGGATTATGTATTCTAAATCTGGTACACCAATCTTTGAGAATTTAAATGAGGAAGTATGTATGTGATAAGATTGAATAAAATTCGGGGGAGTGATCAAGGCTAACACATACTGCTTGATAACAGTTTACTTAGACTCGAAAAATTGTTTGAGTGAAGAGCCCGTACATGGTTGGGTTTATCTTGGTATGCTTCTCAGTGCAGACACTTCAACAAAACCTCACGATCAGCGGAGTTGGATATTATTGAGGTTAAGGAACAAAATTATAGATGAGCGTCGGTACATGTGTCTATTCCTTGAAACCTGAGGAAAAGTGGATATTTGTTCATCACTTTCAAGTTCAGGTTTAAAACTACCCTGGTTTTCCTGTGTCTGTTCTTTAAGAACTTTAGTTGAATGATGGATGATTATAGAGGCTAGTGTGTTAAACGCTACATGCCTCTTCTGTTACAAGAGGGTCTCTATCCTTTCCTACAATCTGGAACGTTCAGCTAGATAGGATTATGTTCAGTTTCCAAACTCCAGCTATCTCACTGTTAAGATTTGGTCCATCGTTGCAGATCACCTCGTCAGACGATGTTTCTCCTTCAACTTAAAGTTAGTGGGTGCTCGGAAGAAACGGTTGTCTGGGCAATGTTGCAGGATCCGGTTCCCCGTTATATATTTCGTAAGCTCGGATACAGTAATACACACCTGTGTCTTCTAGTATTGTATAGTATACCCACCTGGGCGTTAAAGCCCCTCAGTACAGTTATGACATTCAGCGTTTAGGTTATTAGAGTGGAACAAGTTTCCTGCGAAACTCACCTTACTTGGCCAGAACAGCAGTGTAGAAAGCAATTTCCTACAGGTTCAACTCTAAGCTATTCCCTAGACTGTCGAACAGAGTCTTGGTTTAGCCAAAGTCAGAACAAGTAAGCTATTTGGCTTGATAAACTTTATCTATTTCTAAAATATAAATTAACACCGTTAGTGTACAAAAACAAACAGTACAGGGAAAAACAGAAACATAAATAGCATACCGAACAGTAGCTAGAGGAGAGGAAAAATGAGTCAACAAAGCAAATATTGTTTTATAATGAACATCAAAATGTGATTACTTACTCCTGTTACTCCCAATGGAGCATAGGCCGCCGACCAGCATTCTCTAACCCACTCTGTCCTGGGCCTTCTTTTCTAGTTCCATCCAATTCTTGTTCATTTTTTTCATGTCTATTTCCATTTCTTGGCGTAATGTGTTCTTTTGTCTTCTTCTTTTTCTTTGGCCTTGAGGATTCCATGTGAGGGCTTGTCTTGTGACGCAGTTGGATGCTTTCCTCAATATGTATCCTATCCACTTCCAGCGCTTCTTCCTGATTTCTTCCTCCGCTGTGATCTGGTTTGTTCTTTCCCACAGTACGTTGTTGCTAATAGTGTCCGGCCAATGGATCTGAAGTATTTTGCGTAGACAATTGTTAATAAACACCTGTATTTTCTGGATGATGGCTTTCGTAGTTCTCCAGGTTTCTGCCCCATACAGTAGAATTGTCTTGACATTTGTATTGAAAATCCTGACCTTGGTGTTGGTTGACAGTTGCTTTGAGTTCCAGATGTTCTTCAGTTGTAAATATGCTGCTCTTACTTTGCCGATCCGCGCCTTCACATCTGCATCAGATCCACCCTGTTCGTCAATGATGCTGCCCAAATACGTAAAGGTTTTTACATCTTCCAAATCTTCTCCGTCAATTGTGATTGGATTGGTGCATTCTGTGTTGTATCGGAGAATCCTGCTTTTCCCTTTGTGTATATTGAGACCTACTGCTGCTGAGGCTGCTGCCACACTGTTCGTCTTCTCATGAATCTGTTGTTGCGTTTGGGATAGAAGGACCAGATCGTCTGCGAAGTCTAGATTATCCAACTGCATCTTAGATGTCCATTGTATCCCGTGCTTCCTTCAGACGTTGACGTCTTCATGATTCAGTCGATCACCAGGAGAAAGAGAAAGGGTGAGAGTAGGCAACCTTGCCTAACACCGGTCTTCACTTCAAACGACTTTGTCAACTGTCCTCCATGCACAATTTTGCAGTGTAATCCATCATATGAGTTCTGTATGATATTGACTATCTTCTGAGGCACGCCGTAGTGTCGAAGAAGTTTCCATAGTGTTGTTCTGTCCACGCTATCAAATGCCTTTTCGTAGTCAATGAAGTTGATATAGAGCGATGAATTCCATTCAATTGATTGTTCCACAATGATCCGTAGAGTTGCGATTTGGTCTGTACACGATCTATCCTTACGGAATCCTGCCTGTTGGTCACGAAGTTGGGCGTCTACGCAGTCCTTCATCCTGTTTAACAATACCCTGTTGAAGACTTTTCCCGGTATTGAGAGAAGAGTGATGCCCCTGTAGTTATCACACTTGCTGAGATCGCCTTTCTTCGGTATTTTGATCAGAAGTCCTTCTTTCCAGTCTGTTGGTACTTGTTCCTCATCCCAAATCTTATTGAAGAGAATGTGGAGTATCCTTGCAGTTGCCGCTACGTCTGCTTTCAGTGCCTCTGCTGGAATGTTGTCTGGTCCCGCTGCTTTGCCACTCTTGATTTGTCTGATGGCCATGCTGATTTCTTCAATTGTTGGTGGGCCAACATTGATTGGGAGGTTCTTGGGTGCTGCTTCGATGTTGGGTGGGTTCAGTGGAGCCGGTCGATTCAAGAGTTCTTTGAAGTGTTCTACCCACCTGTTTTGTCGCTCTTCAATGTTGGTGATTACCTCGCTTTCCTTGCTTTTCACTGGTCGTTCTGGTTTGCGGCGATTTCCAGAGAGTTTCTTTGTCGTGTCATACAATTGTCTTATGTTTCCTTCTCTTGCAGCCTTTTCCGCGGTCGTTGCTAAATCTTCCACATATTTACGTTTGTCGATTCTTATGCCCATCTTCACTTGTTTGTTTACTTCTGTGTATTCAGCTTGTGCCTTGGCTTTTTCTGCTCTTGTTCGACTGGTATTGATTGCTGCCTTCTTGTTCCTCCTTTCTTGAATCTTATCCAGTGTATCAACAGTGATCCATTCCTTGTGATGGTGCTTCTTGTGGCCCAGGACCTCATGACATGTTGAAGTGATTGCCTCTTCGATCCCCTTCCAGTTGCTCTCCACAGTAGTTCCTTCTCCATTGAGTAGATCATGAAAGGCCTGGAACTTGTTGCTGAGGTCTATCTTGAATTTGTTGAGTTTGTTAGTATCGTGAAGAAAGGCCGTATTGAACTTTTGTGATATTGTCCGCCCCATTGTCCAGTGCTTCTTGAGTTTCAATTTCATCTTGGCGACCAGCAAGTGATGATCTGATGCTATATCAGCTCCTCTCTTGGTTCTCACGTCCTCCATCGTCCTCCTGAACGTTTTGTTGATGTCGATTTGGTTTTGCGTGGTGTGATCCGGTGAAGTCCATGTGGTTTTGTGTATGCGTTTATGTGGGAATATGGTGCCGCCTATGACCAGTTTATTGAAGGCACACAGGTTTGCAAATCTCTCACCATTTTCGTTTCTTTCTCCCAGTCCGTGTCGTCCCATGATGTCTTCATATCCAGTGTTGTCCGTTCCAACCTTGGCGTTGAAATCTCCCATCAGAATGGTCAGGTCCTTTGTTGGGCACTTCTCGATGATTGACTGCAGCCTATTGTAGAATTGATCTTTAGCTTCTTCATTGTAGTCATTGGTAAGCGCATAGCATTGGATGATGTTCATTGAAATGCCCTCTTTCTTTGTTTTGAAAGAGGCTTTGATGATCCTTGGTCCATGAGATTCCCATCCTATAAGCGCATTTGCGCTTGTTTAGACAGCATCAATGCAACTCCTTGTGTATGTGGAGCATTTTCTTCTTCATGGCCGGAGTATAACAGGAGCTCTCCTGTAGTTAGTCGTTGTTGTCCAACTTGTGTCCAATGTGTTTCACTGATCCCAAGTACCTCTAGGTTGTATCTTTTCATTTCTGCAGCAATTTGGAAGGCTCTTCCGGTCTCTCACATTGTACGAACATTCCATGTACCTGAATAAATGGTCGCTCTGGTTGTCAGAAGGGGCATCGGCCTCGTAACTTCCGAAGGAATTCGGCTTTCATCATGAGGCGTCATAGTTCTTCTAAAAGAAGACCTTCTGACTCCCAGGGCAGAGTTTAGAAGGTTTGAATAATTTTTTCTGGTTAGCGTTTTTTTAGCGAGTTAGTTTTCTACAGGATGGGGTCGCTAACTCCATGCCCAACCCTCCTCCTTTATCCGGGCTTGGAACCGGCAGTAGCCCCCGGAGGGACTCCAGGCGGAGTTCAAAATGTGATTGGTGAATAAATAAGACGCAGTCGTACAAGGTCAAGGAAAGTTAATGTGGTGGTGGGCGTCTCACTTTATCATTGGTGAGCTTGTTTACCTATCGCATTTTACATGCAGTCAGTGAGAACGTATACAGAGACGACCAGGAAACAACGAGATGGATATTTGTCTTTGTGTGTCCTTAGTGTTCCGGACAGTGCACAGGTGACCGTTCAAAGGACTCAGTATAACAGATCGTATTTTAGTGTACCTACTCCAGTTCGGTCATGTGTAGTGGGAGAAGTGTTCAGATACACGAGGAGTAGATCACACAAGTTCTTCATATGGATGAAGTGCGGTCAAACGGATGATCACACTGTGATCCTATCTGTACGGTTTCGGAGATGTAATGTACGTAAATGACTGGAGAGGCTTGTTGTCTTATTCAGTATAAAGTACGAACATTGATAGCTCCAGGATGTAGTTCAGAGCACAATTCGAGACCATTTCGTAAAATCGAATTGTCAGCACTGATGATTAAGTCATATTAATAAGTGATGAATGAATTTGATCGTGAACAAAAGGGTCTTGAGTACTGTTGGTATGTGGACAGTTGTCTCTCCTCGGTTGACTGCACTGTGATGAGGGATTTCCTGAGTTATCTGTAAAGAAAACCGGAATAATAGTAGTGTTTGCGAATTGGGAACATGATCCAATGCCTAAGGGAAAACTGCTCGAGGTTGGTTGCATACGGTTTTTAGTGATACTTTTAGATGTGCTAAATCCGTACGTACAAGCCTTAGCACGGGCGACGAAAATCCGCAACATCAAGTGTGCTATTTTTAGTGCTGAGCTTTTGTATTTTCCTTCTGTTTTAAGACAGCAGTTTGTTGTACAACCTCACTCTCAACCAACGAGCGTCATTTGTGGCGTAGGCGAGATATCCGTCTACCGACCAAAGACCGAGTTTACTGTGCGGCAGCTCTCTCCGTTCAGCTTCATGGACGTGGGACATGGCCATTAGGAATAGGGATGGGTGGTCGATTGATGAGGTAATAAATATTCACCAACTGATGTGGTTGGGACGTGTATTACGTATGATAGTAATGCAGAAGTTCGGCAATGTGAGTTAGGACACAGCGAAGATAATTCGGTTGGAGTCACCATCTTGAAACACCGACTTTGGTGGCTTGGACATTTCTTACTAATCTTGTCTCAACGAATTTCGCATTGCGCATCATTTGCCGACTCTGGGACTGGTTAGAAAAAGCGGTGAGGTCAGTGCATGACATGGTGTCGTGCTATAAAAGAAAGCTGTACAAGACAGGCTTCTGTCAGTCATTGTCGACTCCCTGGTTGTGGTCCTAGAGATAGTGCAACACAATGGCTTGCGACATTGTCAAAAGTGGTTCAGAATAGAAGCCTGTAGTGATCCTGCTGCAACTTTCTTTTACTTCATGAAAATGAGAGTAACTTCTTTGATTGAAAGAGTTTTTTTTGATTGTACTTTTTCTAACTGAACTGCTCTTCCCATCATTATCATTTCAGTTTTATACATTAATTTCTGTTCATTGTTGTTCTCCCTTTTTACTGTATTCGTTTCCCTTCCTCTATTTTTTCACAACCTCATTTTCATTGTGTCGCACATATATATTTGGTGCCTCCCTGCACCAATATTTATATTTTCAAATAATTAAATAAAACACTAGCTCTCTAATTTAATTTGTTTATTCCGAATGGATAAGTGTAGGAAGCAATATCTATATACTGCCAAAAACCGATACCCAATGCATTTAGCAATCATTCAAAATCGTGAAATCAACATAACCACTCACACTGAATATTTCGATTTGTATATTGTTTCAAACGTAATCGGTATCGACCGTTCCTAATATTCGTTGATACGTATTATTACTTAATTGATGAACAAAACCAGAAAAAAGTTTATCAGTGTTGAATTATTTTTGCGTGACGGGGGCTTGAAAAACAATATATGGTCAATGTTTTTCAGAAAAATGGTTTAGTGTTGTATACATTTTAAGAACTATCTGAAGGACACACCAGTATATATATATATATCATAATTATCGACATTTCATCATATATGTATATGCAAACACCTCAGGCAGAGTGAGGGAATACAACCACCTCTCTTCATTGTTCCATTCAAGCAGTGGGGTTAGGCAGGGTTGCTCAATCTCACCATTTTTCTTCAACTTCGCCATCGATGACATTCTGGAAACAGCTTTGATTGCTGTAAGTAATGGCGGTGTGGATCTGTTACCTGGAGAAAGATTTATCGACCTTGAGTATTCTGATGATATTTTCTTACTGTGCGATAATGCCCATGCAGAGGTTCGGGCACAGAAACGATAATTCAATTGGTGTCACCATCTTGAAGCACTGACTTCGGTGGCTTGGACATGTCTTACGAATGTCGTCCCAGCGAATTCCTCGTCGTGCATTATTTGCGGACGCTGGGACTGGTTGGAAAAAGCGGAGAGGTGGTCAGTGTATGACATGGTGTAGTGGTATGAAAGAAAGCTACACAGGACGGGTTTCTGTTGGTCCTTCTCGACACCATGGCTGAGGTCCAACGGATAATGGAACACAGTGGTTAGAAACGTTATCAGATATGGCTCAGAATAGAAGTCAGTGGCGATCCTGATGTAACCTTCTTTTACTTTCTTCATAAAAAAGTGGTTGCTTCTTCCTTAACTGAAAGATCTCTTCTGATTGTACGTTTCTGTTTCCCTCATTATTATTGTTATTACACAACCTTACACTAATCTGTTCGTTATTGTTTTTTTACGCTACTTACCTTTCCTTTTTTTCCTTCTTCTCTTCAAATTCTCATTGTTTTGTGTGGCGCATATATATTTGATGCCCTCTTGTACCAACAATTATATGTTCAAATAAATAAATATATATATCAAGTTGCAACTTTATTCATAGAATTTGGTCGGAACCAACGGACTAGACAAACATGATACTGAGTACTATTCAGTGACTAGTTATTTATAAATGTCTGTCTCACTGATTATTCACATCTCGAATAGCTCAGTGTTAACATCTTAGACAGTGAAGCTGAGTGGCGCTGGTTCGAATCCGACATGGAGCATCATTCCCCTCAGAATTGCGTATACGCCTTGCTGAATAGTGGCGACTAGCCTGAAACGTGGGTTCAGGGTTTTTTGCCGAATGTCTCCAACCACTTAGCATCTGAATATAGTGATTCTGTATTTTGTAGTGTAGTAAGCGAATTCACCTTGTGATTGTCATACTCTCTGGGATTTCAATAACTAATACTCTATTCACATTAAGATGATTAAGTCCAACATTTGAAAGTGATAAGATTATTATATTACTTTTTAAAAAATGTACATTGAATTCAGCAAGTTCTACAGAGAAATTCCAATTATTTTGTATACAAAAAAGTATATGTCAGTGATTAAATCTAACATTTACTTCTTTTTATCTGGTTCTGTGTAGCCTTTAATAAATCGCTTTGGTATTGAATACGATTCTGTAATGAAAAAAGGAAATTAAATTTAAAGTAGATCATAATTTTACTGTTAGTATTTAGTTCTGAAATTACAATTTAAAAAATGCGCTTCGTTAATCGGTTGCTTAACATTAATTCAATGTGAAGATGATTTTGGTCATTGAATTCCATCAAATGGACAAGTATTGAAAGCCAGGGAAGCATAGCACAATACTATTTCACCGTAGTTTTTATTTAATTTGCTGAATGGTTAATCAACTGATTCCATCATATCGGTCAACATTTTGTACATAAAATACGAAAATAGGTTAGAAATTTAAAATAATTTTAAGAATTCATATATAAGTAGCAGCTAGTATTTCATTGTTATCGAAAAGCTATTATTCACAGTAACATTCCACTTCGAAATAATTTCAGGTTGTGAGACGATCTCTCTATTAGTAGAAAACATGTATCGATACTCAATAATTGGTTCTTTCAGGCATATACTTAACAATGTTTGAGTTGGGTACATATTTTTAGGTAGTGAGTTTTGCTCTTTGTGTTGTTGTGAAATATGCAAACTTGGATAGACATATTTTTGCATGACGTTTCATGTACGACATATTTGTCTGCATATTAGGTTTATTTAGGATATTGTATAAGACAAATATTCAACTTTATTTAATTATAAGTCTTTTATTACTGAATATGAAATTAGTTCAAATATTATGAGATGTATGATCAATCACTTAATACAATTTAAGCTGGAGTAAGAGTAGGATGGAAGAAATTTAAGCGGGTCAAGCTAAGAAGTCGGATCTGTTCATAAAGTTATCGACTGTCAAACTGAGTTATGTTAGTAAGTCCAGTCTACTTGATTGCGGTCTTTGTAATTATCGTAATAACAAAATAGAATGTTACATAAATCCTGAGAATATTTAAATATAATATGACAGTCAACAACTACTCATTCATCTAATAAAGTGAAATAAAGATCGAGGAACATTAACACCAATTACTCAACTTATTATCCAATGAGTTGTGCAATTACGTATGAAATATATATATATAAACAGACAGCAGCTATTATTTGCTCTTAGATTTTATTCATCATACCTGTAAGTAATTTCGAGATAGCTGCAAGGTGAACACCTTGAGCTTGAATGACAGTTTTACCCGGGTATTGTTGATCGTCCGCTTTCCCGGCTGAACAGGCTAAATGTACTTTCAGTTGTTTAGAAAATGAATCTGGATTAATGTGAAAATCTTCCAATTCCGCTATTCGAGTCTAAATATATGATGAACCCATAAATGAACAGATAATCAACGCATAGATAAGTTTAATAAACATGATAATTAAAGAAATTACTTGTCATCATTAATAACAGTAGTCTTCAATCACTATTTTTTCCTTCAGTAGGATAGAATAAGTTGTTTACAAAATTACTTCTAATAATGACTAATGAATTTTGAAGATTCCCATTGTGAAAATTAGAACAACACATATAAGCGAACAATTGTTTTCAATTAGATCGTCATCACGCTTTACTCTAATATACATGAATATTTATACGAAAATGTAAACCAATCAAGGCAATATGGGTCAATAATCACAGTGAAATAGAATAAGTTTTCACAGATTGAAATCATGAGTCAGTTGAAGCTAGAATGGGTTTTGTGGAGATTTTAGAAATTTCATAGATTGAAATCATGAGTCAGTTGAAGCTAGACCACCATTGAAAACCTGGAAGCACTGGACGGCCGTTTCGTCCTGGTATGGGACTCCTCAGCAGTGCGCATCAATCTGTGAAAATTTCTAAAAACTCTCCACAAACCCCTTCTGAAAATAGAATAAGTCTCTACACATAATAGGTAAAAGTACAAGCCTATAGTAGGAAGACAGGTGAACTGATAATAGTAAGAATAATAAAATACAATAACAAAACTCTTATCAATAGTTAAACGTTGGAAATGGAAGGTCAAACGTGGGTAAATGGACTAGGAATAGTAATCATAAAACATTAAAATCATTACGTAATAAGATGTGTGTAAATAATTAGATAGTGAAGAATACAAAGAGGCGGAAAATTACAAACACATAATGGATGTGGAAATGAATTGTCAATACATTGACACTGAATTTAACAATTCATTTTCATCAGTGTTGTTGTTAGGAGTATGTGCGCGGTTGTTACTTTTAGATTGTCCAAATAGTGGAACGATAGTTTCCTGGGTGTGATAAGCAGACTGGATTAGTAAAGTGGTCTTGATGATCACAGGGCCCAAGGAACAGATGTTTGAGGTTGATCATGCACAAATTTGAGTAGTTTTGGATCTATCAGCTCCAATTTTTTCATACCTCATCGACAACAGCGCAAATCCCTAGGGAAAACTGAAATGTGGTAATTTTAGGGTCTATTTTTGTTAAAATCTTTCATTTTGAGAAGGCTTAAAAGTGAAACACTTTACTACACTCAAATTCTAGCACATTTGGCAGTATGACTTTGTAGTTTGATCTTAGTTTTCCTACGTTAATCTTATTACATTCCAACGGACCTACATGTAATGACAGAACTGAAAGGAATGCATTCCAGAAAATAAAACTCAGTTGGATCACGATAGGCGAGCTCGACTACTGCATCAAGGTAGCAGCTGTGGTCGGGATAATGTGTTGTTATTTTATCTTTTATTTAAAGATAAGAGTCACATGTATTATAAGAAAGGTTTGAGAATATAATTTAACAAAATCATCGTCTAAAAATAAAACTTTTTCCTACTAATCTGTTTCTCCCACAAATTCGCTATTTTGAAGCGATAACAGTTAAAGAACAATTGAAAAAAAACCGGGAAACATATGACAACTTTTTTCATCGTCGAGTTATTTCATCAGTTCATATTCAAAGAACAGAACTATCACATGTAGTGGTTACTACGCATACTGAATTATAATTCAATAATCAACATTTACTATTTGACATTCGTTATTATCGTGTTCTTCGCCTGATGAAAATAAGACAGTAACTATAGATCAACTGAGGAGTAATAGATTATATTTCTTGTACACAGAAAATCAGGAACTATAGGGTAGCTAAATTGCATAACTGAATATTAGTTGAATTTGCGTAGATGACTATAGCTTTTTGAGATGGATGGATAAGTATTTGATATAGTTAGATATAAATGAAGACTTCCGATGATAGGTTGATATTTGACAATATATGTTAAGTTTCTAAACTCGTTCCTTTCTAAGCAACTTAAGTTATTGTATCCATTCAACTATCACTCTCCCAACCTCTCTTGCGTTTATTGTTCTTAAACGTTTAATAAATATCAACCCGGAAATGAATGGTAGCTACATAAACATAAGCTTGCAAACAAATCAGTTGATTGTAGACTATTCGGTGTATAAATATAGTCGTGAGTTTATGAAGAGTTTTAGGTAAGATAATCAGATTAGCTGAAATTAGCGTTACGGACCAATCATTTACTTAAGCCTAAAGAACATTTAGAAATAATGCTTGGTTTATATGTTTTTGCACTTTTTTTTACTGAGTTCAAAACTATATACCACTAGGTCTTTCATGTTTTTTTACTATATATTTTAAGATAACAATTTTATCCTGACCATTTTCCCTATATACAGAAATTTGTAGACCAAGGAATTACAATGTATGTAGACTTCCCTTTATTCAAGTAAATTATAGAACTCTTTTCGATAGTATAGTTACAAATAAATTGACATTAAACAATTCGTCAAAATTAAGATATGCTTGGAGTTGTAGCTATGAAGTATTAAAACATGTGTTTTCTAGATTAAATCATCGCTTGATTCATGTTAGTATACTGGTTGACAATTTTGTATAAACAATTAAGAGATTTTTAACTTAAAGTTAGTTGACAGTCCTAACAACGATAAAGGTCATTCTTCAGATTGTTCTTCTGAGGTAGGACAGGTTAGAAGTTTTGGTAATCAGTTGTGCTCGGGACAAACGTTTGTGATACATAAAGAAAATGTTGATCACTATCACTGCTTTTAAAACAAACGCTAACTTACCAATTTCTTTCCAGCTTTCGTAACAGTATACAAATGTATATGAGGTGGCTCTTTTTTATTCCAGATGACAGGGGTGGACATGTTCGGATAAATTATGCGATAAGCAGTAGTTAAGTTCTTTAAAGCTTGAGAAATAAGATCACCAAAACGAATGTGAAAAATTGGATTTGTTATGGTACTTTCAGGGGATTCAATAAAAGTTTTCGGCTCACATATGCTCGTTAATAATTTGTCTAAATGAACTAAACTATAAGGAAAATAAATAATCTTCAAGTTGTGTACAGCTGAGTCAATTTAAAGTTGGTGATAAAAACAATTTGAAAGAGAAAATGGCGGATGTACCTTTTTTGGAATCATGCACGATCAAATATTCATTATTTATATACCTGTACTGACAATCGATTTCATGATCAAAGGCCCGAGTGTGGACATTCATCTTAGTAACTAAATATTGTTTCTATAGTTATTTTCAGTTGAAGAGGAAATTTTCCTTCATTCAGAGTTGGTAGTAAAAATAATGGTTAAAATGTCATTGAAGTGAGGTTAAAGACTAAATGGACAGCCAGATGCAACTTCTGTCATAGTAGCATTTATATCTTGAGTCAGAATACATTTATTTTTGCATAAATCACAACTGATATATTCGTAAAATAAGATAAAACGATAAGAAATAAAACAGTATACAAATATATTTTACCAGTCTACAATGGTTGAACATTGTAGAAATGTTCTATTGGGAAATATCCAACTTTATGATAAGATAACCAAGGAGGTGAATGCTATGATAATTGGCATAATCATTAAGTAATGAAATCGACTGAGAAACTAATAAAACTATTTTGCTTATGAACTAGCTCAAAAGAGTTAATAATAAAGAAAAACATTTATTCAGCAAATAAGCACTAAAACATATTCTGCATGTTTACCTCGGATCTGTAGTCAATTGAAGCTTATTGTTTCGAACATAGTTATCAATAGTCCGTCTGGCTTCTGATTGGCTAATACATTCACCTGATCTAGGGAACAGAAAAAATGATTGATAAGTTTAGGGAGACAGATCAAGTTGAAACTGATTAATTTAGAAGGTACTTAGGATTATAACGTAAACCTATTTAATATTTAGTGACTTGTTTGCACAGTAAGATTCCCACAATGAAATCCTTAATCGTTGAATATTAGTCACCGTTTAGGACTAAAGCAGCGTCCTGGTTAGTAGTATTTTTACCGTAAAGCTTTTTAGTGATCTTTAGAAAATACTTTTCACTGTGGAATCTGAGATTTATTGTATTAGCGGGCAATATCAACAAAACTAGATTTCAGCCAACTTTGATTTTTTTCATCTATTGGTTTTAGTTTACATAAGTGATTAAACAAATTTAAATCCAAATGAAACTGGTCCCATCTCAACTCGACGCAAGTTAAGACTTGATAAACTGCACACAAACTTTCTATAATTTTCAGGAATAGCTTCAAATAGTTGAGATTTGACAAGGGTTTCTGATAAGGTCTTCTTAAGGTTTCTGCACACTTTTGTCTGGACCTCTTGAAGGAAATTATAAAACTTGATTCAAGATTCAATATTAAGTTCCTCGACGACTTTGTTAGAATAATTTTTCATGGCTTTAATCCGAGACTTCATTGTTTATCGATGGTTTTTCTGTGATGGAGGTAATTTACGTAAGCGTATTTTCGAAACATCAACGTGGATAGTAGCATGTTGAAAAAACTCTATTCTAGTTAATTTTCTGGATACTGTGCGTCGAATTGTCATCAGATGAATGAATGCCATAACTCGTCTAAACTGTTCTTAATTCTTATGTATATTCGGTAGATTTCTGGGTGGAAAGGATAGAATATATGCAGCTAAAGGTTGTTATTTTATCACTGTAATTGGATTTATATGAATAATGTCGTACATTTTTAATGTCCTTATAAACGTGCTTAGTTATTTTGATTCATTTTGTATTGTTTGTTTGAATCTTCCCATTGATGTTTAGGACTGCAATTAGAATAAGTGTATCCTGTGTGAGGTGCCTCGATATTGCCTTCAGTTATAAGCATTATAAGCACAGATGGACGTGATTGCATCCCATGGTTGATGTTCAGCCCGGGACTCGAATACATATGCTAACAATAGACTGGTCAATTGCGGTCCTAAACATTAATGAGAAGATTCAAACAAATAATACGAAATGAAGTAAAAATAAGCCCCATTGCACAAGCTGGTGGCTATAAGGACCCAGTAGCTAAGTGGGTAATGCGATGGTGTTTGGGGAGAACGGTAATGGGTTCGAGTCCCGGAGTGAGCATCAAATCTAGGATGCAGGTACATCCAGTTGACGAGTCTCAACTAGGAAGAAACGCACGTCCCGGATCCTACTATTAGCCACCATCCATTTTTGCTTAGTCATTTTGGTTTTTAGATTTCAAATGAAATAGGTATAAGTTCGCTGTGCACGCGTTTGTAGGTTTCGGTTGATACAACTGAAATTAACAATTACATTTTATGGTAGCCATCAATTATTTTCGTTAAGTAGCCCCCAAATGCCTTGGCACGACCGAGGGTGGGGAGAGTCTACACTCCTCGAAATGCTTTCACATGGCTACGCGTATATAGCTTCTGACAGGGATTTCATACTCACTGCCTTCTCGTGGCAGGGGTGTTGTTTACGAAATTGAGAGGACGAAAGGCGAAACTCCGGCGCCTTAACCGGGTCGGTAGACACAGGGGGTCCACCTAGGGGATTTGAGAAACCCTGATTCCAAACCAATGGTGTATATGGGCTCTAATATATCCCGAGGGAACAAAGGGCGCATGAACCAATCGTTGGTCACCGGCTACCATGGGACTGCATCTCCTTACGTTGCTCCACTGCTTTGTAGATCAGGCCTTTAGGTCAAAGGCTCCGGGTGTGCCCCCCCCCAAGAAAACCACCTGATTCGGTCTGGGCATCCGGGCAGTATCACAGCCCTCACACAAATCGAATGATATGTGTGGCGCATATGTATATTTTTGAGATAAGATGTTTTGAAAGCCCATGCTTCTCTGGCAGAACGTGTTTCTTAATACCATACTTTATCATTAAGAATAACTTACAACAAACAAAACTAACTTCCATTTAACTTAACTAAGCTTCCATTTCACGTCCCTATTTCTACACGTTTTTAGTTGTAACTAACTAGTGAGAAAATTACTTGTGTAAACTTTAATCTCACAAAAATTAAAAGCGTAAATTTGGATTAGAAAAGTATCTATAATTATTCGATCTGCATTTGGATTCATCAGCAGCATAAAAATTGTCTAAGGCAAACATACCTTTCTTTAATCCTAACAATTCTAATTTAAAATGGTGAAATCCAAACTGATGTACATGACTTTAAACCAAACCTTTTTGTGTGAAGACAAACAATGCTAGATGGTTATATCAATCAAAGTATACGAAATGATATATCGACCGGTGGCATAATTGGTTAAAAGTTCAATAACTGGAACCACTAACTCAAATCACGACAAATAACAGATTGCGAAAACGTGACATTCATTATGTAGGCACTTAGCATTACAGGGATGAAGTATTTTTACACAAATCTAGCTCGATTTATTTACTTCTAGGAATTTTAGTAAATACTATTGAACAATTACGTCATAATTTTCGGTTAAAGGCTGCGTACACAGAAAAATGAGTACGTATTAATCTTGGTTGGGATTCAAACCATTATCTAACAACATGAAATTCTATATGCTTACTTTAATTTAATTAAGAACATGTTTTCGCAGTTACATTCCTAGAAAATGTAAAGAATAGATAATAAGATATATATATATATCCAGTGCTTCCAGGTTTTCAATGATTTCAATGAAATTCAACGAACTCCACAACCCGATACTGGAAATTATCATATGCTCACTAGCAACTAACTTTAAGAGGAAATTTCCGGGGTTCTAGTGAGAAGCCGCGACCAGCAGAGCAAGGAGTGAGGCAGTTACCCACCACAGACAATGAAAGGTGGTCGCGCAATTTCGTGAATTGATTGAGGTTAGGCATTATTACTGTTGGTAACCAGCTCAGTGATTTAGATATCAAGTATTTGGACGCGAGACAGAGAGTTCTGGGTTCGACTTCCGCGTGCAGAATCATGGATGCGCACTGCCGAATCCCGTAACAAGACAAAAAGGCCGTCTAGTGCTTCCAGGTTCTCAATGATGGTCTAAATTATATCGGTTCATAATTTTAATGAAACAAAAGATAAACTTACTTATAACCAAACTGTGAAAATAAAGCTGTAACAGGTCCTTTAATTATTCGAATATCTTCAATTTGGGGTGGGCCCATATAGTCATCTGGCCAATGACACTCAACTTTAGGATTTGTTATTGAAGCAGGAACGGTTACTCCTCGTAATCTAGATGAGTGTAGAATATGAAATTTTAAAAAGATAATCAAACTTTTGTGATGAATTACACAGCGTAAGCTAATCGATAACATGAAAGTCTCCACAGAATAAATTATCTTAAATCATAAATTAGTAACAGAAACACTTTAGTCCTCTGGGATATATACCTACATATATTCACTTCAGCTTATCATGTTCCCTTAGCACTGATTTTGGATTTTACGTACTACGTTCAGCCGAATGCAAGGAAAGAGCATTGGCTGGTTCAAGCTCTTGAAATCATAAAAAGACTAATTATGGGACTAGAACTAGGTTTCAAATTTGTCAAATGCGAATAAACACATAAATAAAAAGGAAAAGAAATAAGTGATGTCACTCAGTATATACATGGCAATCGTTCGTTAGCTAATGATATCAAGTAATATAAACTGAACTAAAGTATGTCGAAGTCTTGGTAGTTTAGGTGATCGCTTTTAAACTACTGAGTAGCAAGTCTGAACAGCGCCCAATCTACTGTTTGGACAGTAATACTGTTGTGTAAGCTAATTATATCGACAGACGTAAGTAGTATGTAACACCAATCGGAAGTGGAAAACCTGGCAACAGAAGGCTAAGAAGATTGAGTTGAAAATAATAGAAAGGAATTGTGGACTGGAAGAATCATACAGAACGTGAAGAACAAATGATGGAAATTCGCAAATGAAGTATTCGGTGTATGGTTCTCATATTTTGCCAAAATATTCTGTAACTTTGTGCTAAACAGTAAACCGGTTGTCCCCGCTTGAGTCCTCGTTCACAAAAATACTAGTCATTACACAAAAGATGCGGCTCAGTACGGAACATATAAATTTGTACTGGATGAGTGAGCCACATAGTGTTCGGTTTAAAGGAAGTTAGCATGATACTGTTTCGAAGACATTAAATGAAAGTTTGAAGTCAGATACAGAAAATAAAGGTAATGGAACTCAGAATTCAAATACAATACTTGTGTACTAAATTTGAACTGACACATACTGTGTAAGGACCAGCGTTGTTTCCCCTAGGAACGGAATTTCAGTAATGCGAAATTAAAGGGTGAAAATCCAACTAAAAATCACACCAATATACATTTAATACAATCCGTTATCAATGTTTAATATTTTCCTAAAAAGACGAATAGTTCAAAAGTAAAATAAAAATACAATGTTTTAATGTAATGTATTTACCGAGATACATGCTTATATATTTGGTTTTAGATTGCATGTTTTGCGCATGAGATAGTGATATCACCCAACAGCCTAAATCGAAGCAGGTGGAGCGGTGTTTGAACGTGCGAAGTTCTGATTGAAAGCCAAACGTAACAGATTATTCAGCATTTCATAACATAAATTTGAAGTGACCTTGCAAAAACTGACTCAATGATCCACTTTGTCAGAAAAAACATATCGACTGAAGAAACACTAAAAAGTTTCCATACTTACTCAATATGATCTTTATTAATATGATTTAACATCAATACACCAGATTTCGGTTCAGTCACCTCGACGAAACCTTCATCTTGCATAGCTTTCAAAAATAGGCCAACCTAGATTAACAAAACAGAAAATGAAGTAGATTCATCCTAGTTAGAAGATGAATAATCGGTTATATTCTTACCCCTACTAGAAGTTTACAGGTAGATGAAATAGTGGGACATGCAATAATAAATGTTGTTGAACTGTGGATTAGTAAAAGAATAATAAATATAATAGTTAAAACGTTATACAACAGGACGTTTAAGATTTCGAAGAAGTGAATAGATGCCAATTACGAAAC
The DNA here is from genome assembly GCF_000699445.3 of Schistosoma haematobium. Classification (NCBI taxonomy): domain Eukaryota; kingdom Metazoa; phylum Platyhelminthes; class Trematoda; order Strigeidida; family Schistosomatidae; genus Schistosoma; species Schistosoma haematobium. The sequence goes on from NC_067195.1 coordinate 43,135,029, forward strand.
GATTTTAAGTCATGTATTGTATCTACCGAAGAAATTCTACAATTATACGATTTAGCTAGGTCACTTGATTATGCTCCGGTTACAATCCCAAAGTGAATATTCTAGTTATATTAAAAATAACCTACTTATGAGAGTGCTTTTGAATGAATAAACATAAAAGTAGAACACTCTCTATACTCTTTCTCTCATTATTTTTAACTTAGTCCTGAATATGCACCTGTAGATACTACTATTTTTATTTGACTTTCCAATTACTCAGAAATCTGTGTAACGAACTGAAGTACATATGCGACACAGTTCTGTTTAATGAAGATGGTATTAAATAAAGTCTTTTGAATATCCTGAGGGATAGTTAAAAGTATTTCTTTTGGTACTTTGAAATGCTAGACGTATTATGACAGGTTTTTATGGATGTCTAATCTGGCCAAGGAGGCGGCAGTGGTTGAGAGTATCAAGTAATTTAATTACTTAGAAAGTTAAATCAACTGTGATAACTGTGGACATCCGAACATAAATACAGGGAGCTCACTTCATTTTACTATTCCTATTTAGTATTTTTTCCCATCTTTTGCACCATTTAAGTAGTTGCTAACAAGTAGTGGTAGATTTGGACGCTGATCAATGGAAACAATGTAGCAGTAATAACAGCAGTCGTATAAAATCAGCTCAAGACAAATGTAACTCCGGAAATAATACAGAATTTTCGAATATTTAATTTTCGGTTCATGAAAAACAATTACTAATCATATCATCCTTATTAAAAGATATATTTATTAAAGATATTCCATAAATTTAACGTATGGTTACTATAACTTTAATGAATTGTAACACAATGATTCACCTTTTTAAATTTTGTTTTCCTGATATCTAGATCCACTGATGGAGATCTGTAATGATAATAAATGAATAGTAAACTATGAAAACCTACACCATAATTCTCATAACTAAAAAGGAATTTAACCAACTATGAGTAGAATAAGTTGTTTGATCAAAGGGAAGAAAATACTGAAAATTGTACTGTTTTGATTTATAATGTATATTTACTAAAATGTATTTTTATTACATGATGTTATCAGAAAGCTAACAAATGAGGAGTTTCCTAGTCTAACATTTATCGGTATTATGTATCAATGCTTAATTAGAAGATCAGAAACAAAACTTTTTAACTTTTGTGAAATACTAGACAGTCAATCCCTTTTGATAGGTATTGTGAGTACTGATCATAGAAAGAACATCTATCAGTGTAGGACAGAGTGTTGAACACCAAGTGAGTCAATGTTATTGAGTTCTACTTCAAGAAGAGTAACGAATGTATGAGACAACTGAATGTTGAGAGAGGATGTAACATCAGTTCAATATTTTATTCCTTCTAATGCTAGTTCGTTTGATACAGACTTGCAACTTACTTACTACCTTAAGGCCAAATACTTTGCTTTAAACGATATTTGCAAATAAAATTTGAATCTATGTGTATAGTTCCGATTTGCATACATTATGCTCCACTTATATCGTTTCGAGCAATCGAGTAGTGCTACTGGTCATCATCAAAAAATATAGCTTACAGGTGAGCTGGGTCACATACAGGTAGAAAATTGTAATTCTAACCGAATCACACCGAAAATACCCTTTAGATCTCCACAGCAAATAAACAATCAACATAATAGTAAGCGTCCATTACTTTTTGAAGAAAAGAAATCACCAATACATTATTATTTACAAAAGAGGAACTTACTTGTGCACCAAAACGTATTGAGAATAAAAAATATTCACTTGTATTGGAAGTTGATTTGTTTTGATCAACTTAAGACCTTTCAAAAAACACTCCCGTAGAATTTTATCAAGATCAAGTGATGGTTGTAACTCTGCAAAAAGAAAACAGGAATGCATAAAAATGCAGACATGAATGGAATCAGCTCATTTTCGCTGTGGTAAAAGATAGAAATTGAAGGCTAATAATCATCTGAATAGCCAGGCAACGATTAATAAAACCAAAAAAGTACAAATGTCACACTTAGATGGAGGATAAAAGCTACAAAGGGTAATTCGATGTATCGTTTCGTGAATTTGTAACTGCTAAAATAGTTAATGCTGCACATGACTAATCAACAACAACCTCAACTTATGATGTCGAAGCAAGCAGGCATATAGGAAGACAAGTTCAGTCTGTTAAGCCAAAATATGTGGAGAATCGATTATTATTGACCCGTGGGCTTTCGCATTGGGACAAGCAAGACAAGTGAAATCAATGGTCAGAGATCATATGCAATAATCCTTAAAATTAGTCAGAGTAAAGTAACTGTCTTTATTATGAATTATTTCAAATTTTAGTAGTATTAGTTTTATAAATTAAATCACTGACTGATTACACATCTACTCAGTCAACTGAATGTTAAAATTTGAAAAATTCCCATATTGTAAATTTAGAACAACATATATAAGCGAACAATATTGTTTTCGATTAGATTCTCATCAGACTTTACTAATAGACAGTAATATTTATATGCATATACGAAATTATTAAACCAATCAATGAACGTAAAAAATCAATGTACCAACTATGAGACAGTTAAATCCTTTCCTTTTTTACTGAGACGATTGCAAAGTTAGACAGCTTGTGTATTTTTTATTTATTTGAAAATATAAATATTGGTGCAGGGAGGCACCAAATATATATGTGCGACACAATGAAAATGAGGTTGTGAAAAAATAGAGGAAGGGAAACGAATACAGTAAAAAGGGAGAACAACAATGAACAGAAATTAATGTATAAAACTGAAATGATAATGATGGGAAGAGCAGTTCAGTTAGAAAAAGTACAATCAAAAAAAACTCTTTCAATCAAAGAAGTTACTCTCATTTTCATGAAGTAAAAGAAAGTTGCAGCAGGATCACTACAGGCTTCTATTCTGAACCACTTTTGACAATGTCGCAAGCCATTGTGTTGCACTATCTCTAGGACCACAACCAGGGAGTCGACAATGACTGACAGAAGCCTGTCTTGTACAGCTTTCTTTTATAGCACGACACCATGTCATGCACTGACCTCACCGCTTTTTCTAACCAGTCCCAGAGTCGGCAAATGATGCGCAATGCGAAATTCGTTGAGACAAGATTAGTAAGAAATGTCCAAGCCACCAAAGTCGGTGTTTCAAGATGGTGACTCCAACCGAATTATCTTCGCTGTGTCCTAACTCACATTGCCGAACTTCTGCATTACTATCATACGTAATACACGTCCCAACCACATCAGTTGGTGAATATTTATTACCTCATCAATCGACCACCCATCCCTATTCCTAATGGCCATGTCCCACGTCCATGAAGCTGAACGGAGAGAGCTGCCGCACAGTAAACTCGGTCTTTGGTTGGTAGACGGATATCTCGCCTACGCCACAAATGACGCTCGTTGGTTGAGAGTGAGGTTGTACAACAAACTGCTGTCTTAAAACAGAAGGAAAATACAAAAGCTCAGCACTAAAAATAGCACACTTGATGTTGCGGATTTTCGTCGCCCGTGCTAAGGCTTGTACGTACGGATTTAGCACATCTAAAAGTATCACTAAAAACCGTATGCAACCAACCTCGAGCAGTTTTCCCTTAGGCATTGGATCATGTTCCCAATTCGCAAACACTACTATTATTCCGGTTTTCTTTACAGATAACTCAGGAAATCCCTCATCACAGTGCAGTCAACCGAGGAGAGACAACTGTCCACATACCAACAGTACTCAAGACCCTTTTGTTCACGATCAAATTCATTCATCACTTATTAATATGACTTAATCATCAGTGCTGACAATTCGATTTTACGAAATGGTCTCGAATTGTGCTCTGAACTACATCCTGGAGCTATCAATGTTCGTACTTTATACTGAATAAGACAACAAGCCTCTCCAGTCATTTACGTACATTACATCTCCGAAACCGTACAGATAGGATCACAGTGTGATCATCCGTTTGACCGCACTTCATCCATATGAAGAACTCGGCCTTTTGTTGGTAGATGGGTATCCGAGCTAATTACATTAACAGCCGGATTTTTAATACCCATTTCCTTGATAAGTCTGAACAGTTGTCTACTGTTAGCCATCGTTGCTGTCTTTTTCATCTTTGGCTATCCACCACTGCTCACGATTGTTTAGGTTTTTTATCAGCCTACGTTTAAGCTGCCTCCAGTCGATTAATGTTGCGTAAGCTCTGGCGCTTAATGCGACATTAACGCCAGCAAAACCAGACAATCTCACAGTGTCCACGGATGAACAGACACGAAATATGGTTTGCGAAGCGGCAGATGGTGAACGAATTTGTAATATCTCACTACAGTCTTGAAAATGGATCTGAGATAGACAATAGACATCGATGTTGAGATTTTCCACAGACACAGCTAACCCTATTTGTTGTCCGACCTGCATTAGTGTAAGGACGTTGAAAGAAGCGAGTTTGAATGGCATACGTGGTTTCAGAAAGACTGGTTCAGTATTCTTAGTCGGTGGCAGCTTTTATTTTTATTTTATTTTATTTGAACACACAAGTATTGGTACGGTGGGGCATTAGATACATATGCGCCACATATCGGGCTCCCGAATGCCCTGGTACGGCCGAAGGTGCGGAGAGACCACTCTCCTCGAAATGCTTTCACATGGCTACGCGTATATAGCTTCTGACAGGGATTTCATACTCACTGCCTTCTCGTGGCAGGGGTGTTGTTTACGAAATTGAGAGGACGAAAGGCGAAACTCCGGCGCCTTAACCGGGTCGGTAGACACAGAGGGTCCACCTAGGGGATTTGAGAAACCCTGATTCCAAACCAATGGTGTATATGGGCTCTAATATATCCCGAGGGAACAAAGGGCGCATGAACCAATCGTTGGTCACCGGCTACCATGGGACTGCATCTCCTTACGTTGCTCCACTGCTTTGTAGATCAGGCCTTTAGGTCAAAGGCTCCGGGTGTGCCCCCCCCCAAGAAAACCACCTGATTCGGTCTGGGCATCCGGGCAGTATCACAGCGCTCACATAAATCTAATGAGATGACAATTACCTCTAATGTCGGTGGTAGCATTCAACTTTCGACCAGTCAGTGACTTAAGATCGTTTAGATAGGACAAGATTTTCACTATAGGTGAACTGCTGTAGGAGTTGAAGCATAAAGGAATAGACAAGTAACGCGATCTATAATAAAAACGAATGTTATCAAATAGTTTTGAGTACGATTTGAGAGAATGAGAATTAGAGCATGAATAATTTTTCGAGTTGCATTCATCATTTAGTTTATTTGTTGGCTAAAATACTGCCCGTGCGCTCAAACCGAAGCAGGTGGTTTTCTTATGTGGTCAGTCCCAGGACCTTCTAGCCAGAGGTCCAATCTACAAGGCAGTGCAGCAACGCTAGGAGATACAGTCTCACGTTAGCCATTTGTTCCCTCAGGATTATAGAGCCCATGTGCACTATTGGTTTGGAATTAGGGTTTTCCAGTTGTCGTAGGTGAATCCTTCGTATCGACCAGCTTGTGTAGTTTAGTGATTTGTTGCATTTGTTCACATTAACTCCACTTTTGTTGTTTTTTCTCCTCTCACTGTTCTTTGAAGTGGGACAATGATGATTGACTGACATTTGTGAAACAAACAAACAATTTTAGAAAATCAGTTGTCAAACGAATCCACAAATAAGACAAATACTACAATGCTTCGGATTCCTGGTTATAAACAATTTCCTATGCAAGAGGATGACTGTTTAATATTTTCTACATCATCGTTTTTTACTGTTAAAATATAGAAGAGTATTAAGTAATTATAATAGCAATATAATAAATGAATATACTGATCATCTAGCAATTGAATATTGTGACTAACCAACTGCTTCTTTCAAATAAAGATCATTCAATTCTTCGCTGATATTTTTATCGTCTGATATTTGTTGAGACAATATATTTACTGGGGATTTCGACCCATCATCGACATTGTCTATTTCTTCATTTGTTTTAGGAGAACTCTCATCGATAATAGGCCACGGGAGAATGGGACGGTTGAATGATGACACCAGGGAACTAAACGTGTACAAATAGAAAATAGCACACAACATATCTATAAATCAAACTCAATCAAGAATAACGAATGGAAAAAGTTTATTCCGGGAAAACAAATAAAACTATGGGAATGAAGCGTGGTAACATTGGTCAATGATCTTCTAAAATTATTCAAGAAAATATGGGGATATACTGCTATGTTACGAATGTGAAGCGCTTCATTGTAATGTGTTTTGCAAAAGCACTATAGGCTAGTTGAATAAGTTGTGATTGATCCAAGTTGTTATTGGATAATTTGTTAGAATAAGATGATACAGAAGTGGGACTCAGGGGATACAAAACTACACGTTTGTAAATATAAATAAGCTGTAAATATTGTCCGCATGGAACGCGTCAGTTTTAATTTATTTTTAATCGTAAAACAAGCAAAGCTTGGTTCCACAGGGCACCAGGAAATCTCCTGCTAGAAACGAACTAATATTACAACAAAAGAACGGAGAGAGAATATTAAGTAATACAAATGAACAACAGTAAGTAAGCACATAACCGCAGTAGATTTTTACTCAGAAGGTGCATTCGAACGTTCCATAGAAATAAAACAGACGACCATAACGTCAACACTGAACTTCCGTTTTTAATGATATCTGATGTCTTGTGCCATTAAAATGATGACTTTCATCGAAACATGACGAATCGAGAAACACCAGTAAAGTAAACGTATTCTTTTCTACACATTGCTAAACCATCAAATGACTATCTTACTTTACTTAACATTTTTGTATAATAGACAATTATCTGAGTCGTTCAATATGGTATTACACTTGAAGGCAGTTGTCAAGGTGCTTTGGAAGTAGATCTGGAAATTTTGAAATCGATTGACAATCGGCATTGGAAAATTTTGAGGAATGGTATGGACCATCAGGAATTGGAACTTACGCAACAGTTGAGAACTTCAAAAATAGCCCGCTGAAAGCACGGGATAGAGGATATACGTTGATTTTGTTGAACTGTGTAACAACACAATGACAAAACAATATGTACAACATATTCATAAGAAATTGAAAACACACTTAAACTTTGAAACGTACCACACATGATCACCCATAACATGAAACACGGATACAGCTTTCCCCTTACCGGCACTCATGTACATATCGTAGTTTGACATAGCTGTGTGCCCGATAGCTATTGGTGCGCTATATTACATCAAATACATAAAATATATATAATTACCGGTTGGAAGTTGTGCTGATACAACAAAGAACACCCTTCTCTATCTTATTAAAAGTATAAGGAAGAATTGGACCATCAGTTACTACTCCAGGAAGCATAAGGTCTATAAAATGTTTGAATCTAAAAAAGCTGTATTTACCAGCCCCTTTCATTAGAACGGAAACTAAGTTCTCATGTACTTTGAAGTGTGGGAGGAGGTTCGGCAGATGCCATAGGAGGTAAACTTATCCAATATGAACTATAGAAGATGAAAAACTACCTGTGGGGAGACGTTCTTTTTCATTTTCAATAATTAAAGGAATATTTCCAAATTTGTAGATATTCACTTTTATTTCTGAAGAAGTTATAACTTTTAAACGGTGAACATCTTTTGTTTTAAAGATTTCCAAAATATTTGTAGGATCTAATTCATACTGATCATAGAATGAGTTTAGAAGTTGCTTCCTATAAATAAAAATTAAGTACAGAAATAAATAAAGCTCTGACTTTTCACAAGACTTAATTTGAGAATTAAATCTCACGGCGAATGGTTTTAAAAACATTTTGTATCGTATAAGACAGGACCGTTAGAATCTAAAATAAAATAAAGTAGGTGTTATAAAATAGTATTACTGACTTAACACTTCAAAGATGATCCGAAAATAGTGAATACTACTAGACGACATATTCTTCATTTTAAAGCCACCTGAATCGTTAGTTAAAAAGACAACAGATCTAAATATCTGAATGGGTTTTGTGGAGAGTTTTAGACATTTCACAGGTTGAAATCATGAGTCAGTTGAAGCAGTGATGCGCACTGCTGAGGAGTCCCATACCAGGACGAAACGGCCGTCCAGTGCTTCCAGGTTTTCAATGGTCTAGCTTCAACTGACTCATGATTTCAACCTGTGAAAAGATCTAAATATAATGGGCAGATGGCACGATTACTTAAGGGTTCAAGAACGGTCCTCCAGATGAGTGTAAAAAGGTTCAAAATGAAGAGCTAGGGCCTTAAATGACTTTTATCAACCGCCTAGAATTTTGTTAATAACGACAAAATACGAAAGTTAGAGTATCATTGAAAACAAACAAATCGCAAGTTGAGGACAAACCCGAAAATTTTCCAGAGTTCCTCTCAATTGATTATCAACAAGTAGTTAGAAAATATTTACCATTTTCCAAAAATACCTCATAGCACACAGTGTAAGTGTTTAATTATTTCAGAATCTTGTACATACATTTTATTTTCTTTACCTACATACACGATTTTTACAAACGTTTTATTTGGAGAAAAGAAATTGATGGAACAACGGCGTAGTCAGTAGGTATCAAACGGGTTTGTAAGTATGATCAGATATGTGAGGATCTGGTTCCATAAACGAGTATTTATATAAAAAGCGACTCCGTCAATAGAAATAACTATATTCAGCATTTACATACAACTGATATGAAAAGCCGGTGTTGCCAGTAACACTTATTTAACGATTTACGATACTGACATGTATGTATTTTGGAGAGCCAGGCTAAGAATCGGTAAGATTGTGGATTATTAACATTAATCATTAATGTAGATGACTGTTGGTGGACGAAGAAACAAAAATTTGTAGCCTTTTACGGAGATACCATAACTGGCAAGCACACCAACTCTATGGGAAACAGGTGAGAAGTGCAGACATTACGAAGTAATCTTCAACAAGACAGTTATTCTACGCGCAACTGATTATTTCTATTACCGTTTAATATAATATATTCCTATTTTGCGGATAAAGACATTGGATGGATATTAAACTTTTTCTAATATATGAACAGGACATACCACATAAATATGACCGTTGAGAAAGCGATAAAACAAGTAGGACAAACTCATGGACTAAAATCTTCAAGTCACCATTATATACTTCCAGTAACCTGGCATTTAGAACGGTCTGGCACTTGTTAAAATTTAGGTTACTTCATTAATGAAAATGTACACAATGCGACACAGTTTGAATGGAACATTGAAGTAGGTCCCCCGACTCTACCTGAAGTTCAGAAGGCTATAGCTAATCTGAAACGAGGAAGGGCAGATGGTCTAGAAGGATTAGCTCCAGAGGTCTTTAAGGATGGTGATCTAATTTTAGCAATTAGGTTGACTAATATTTTAGCTAAAATCTGGTAGTTGGACGTTATTCCATCTGACTGGTCATAATCATTTATCGTCCCAATATATGAGAGAGGGTTAAAATCATCCTGTGACAACTATAGAGGGATTATTTTGACTAATAAAGCATTTAAAATACTAGCCTCGATAATGATCGGACGCCTAACAAAAACTCGTGGACTTTAAACACGAGAAAATCAGGTTGGCTTCAGACCTGGTCGTGGCCGCATAGACCACATATTCACCATTCGACAGACCTTAGAACACAGGCATGCTTATCGGCATCCGACAATGGTGGTCTTTCTTGACTTAAAAGCAGCATTCGACTCTACAGACCGAGAGGTTCTGTGGCAGTGTCTGTCATTGCAAGGCGTACCTCAGGAGTACAAAAACCTTGTAAAGGCTCTTTACTCGAACACTACTAGTGGAGTCAGAGCTTATGGCGAACTGTAATCTGCTTTTGCAACCTCAAGTGGTGTCTGTCAAGGCTGTCCACTTTCCCCATTTTTGTTCAACTTCACCATAGACATATTGATGGGAATCAGGTTCTGGTCGACTGAATTTTCGGGAATCGATCTCCTTCCAGGATGTCCACTTATCGACTTAGAATACGCAGATAATATAGTCCTGTTTGGTGAAGACGCTGATAAAATGCAGAGTATTTTGATAGCACTGAGCAACAATGCCAGGATGTTTGGCATGCGTCCCTCTCCCTCCAGATACAAGTTGTTGCTTCAGGACTGGCCTCGTCAACACCTGAACTAAGGATAGGGAATAAAGTAGTCGAACGCGTCGATAACTTCACTTATCTTGGAAGTCTGATCAGCCATAATGGGTTGGTGTTTGACGAAAGCTCTGCACGAATTCAGAAAGCTCGTTTGGCTTTTGCCAACTTACGTCACCTATGGCAAAGGCAAAGTATCCGTCTATCAATAAAAGGACGAGTATACTGCGCGGCAGTTCGTTCCGTTCAGCTTTACGACCGCGAAATGTGGCTATAAAGGGTAGAAGATACTCGTAAGCTACTAGTATTTGATCACAAATGCCTTAGAAATATTGCTCAAATCTGCTGGGATCACCAAGTAAATAATAATGAGATTAGACTCATGGTATTAGGGAATTATGGCAAACCAGTTGATGAGGTTGTAAATCTTCATTGACTGAGATGGTTGGGCCACGTGTTATGTATGCCTGAATACCGACTACCACGACGCGTAATGCTGACTAGTGTTGGAGACGGTTGGAAGAAAAGTAGGGGTGGCCGAACAACAACGTGGCATCAGTGCTTGAAGTCACTAACCTCTGGTCTGAGCCATGTTGGTAGATGCAGACTACTTGGTTGGGGTCCGCGTGACTATCGTAACCAATGGTTGGAGACTCTTAGTGACATGGCTCAGAATCGATCAAAATGGCGTAGGTGTATACACTCTCCTTCTTCCCTTCAACCGTGAGATTAAAATCGTCTCATATCTTTCTACGAATTAATTCTTTCTTCCTGTACTATATTCTTATGTGCAATCTTTCCTGTATATATTACACCATTGAGTTGACTGCTTCTATGAATCCGGTGTTCTTCTTGCTGTGTTAATGAGGTGTGGCAACTTGGAACGATGCACATTTGTGCCTGGTTCTATGTTGTAACTGACTGACTGACTGACACAACGTGATTTACTATAACAAATTCCATACATTGATATTTCATGAAATATGCTGCCAGTGTCGTACGATCAATTTCAACTGAAAATGCACCGCAGAATATCATCTCGATATTAGGTTATGTACACGAAGAGCCAGCTATTAACACACGATGTCATTATCGACGATCTCTTGAACAATTGTTCACGCAAGTGTAAGAAATTAATTTATTACACTCGCGTCACCTAACGCCTTAACTCGTTCGCTGATAAAGCAGATAAAGAAAGTCAAGATTCGTATGTATAGACTGAATTACACGAAAAGACAAATAAATTTCCCTTTAGATACACAGTTTGAAAAGCTAACAATAAGGAGTTCCTATGTATATGGTTCACTGTTACAAAAATCAGGCTCGTGGCTCGGAAATAAGGCGCATATTCCGTACACATTGAGTGTAATTACATCTAAAAATGAACTCCGACACATCAATAACGGTTACAGCTATTGAATCTATGGTCTTAACAACACGGTAACGTAAGGTATAAAACTACGCACCTAGTCCTCAAGAGCACCGGTTTCAAAATCCAATGCCTTCACAGCATGCATCATATAGTCTCAAATGGTTCTAGACTAAATGAAAGAGACTCTTGCTTAACATGTCCTCTTATCTAGCAGTAATGAATCATCGATGCTTACAGGTAAGAACCTAGATACGTTTATAAGAGAAAATAAAATTAGTAAATGTAAGCGAGATACTGTCCTTAGTCCACAAGAATATGACAAGTTCCCTTTTTAGGAACTCCTAGGCAGTCGCTTAGATTAGCTCAGCCAGCGGCAAATTCCAGGATTTGGCTACTCTCAAGGAATGGAAGATGGATATATAGTCTCTTCTGCTGTATTGCGTAACTATGTAAATGCACATTAGGTCAAATCTTCGCTTGCGACCAAGGATGGTTGTTCACCTGTCTACTACAGTTAGCAAGTTGGTTATGCAAGAGCGGACTTTCCCGAAACCGTGTTTTTGGGGTGAAAAGAAGTTTATGGATAGTGAGTAGTCGCGTAGACCGTCGCATATTATAGGTTCAATATTTTTTGAAGGCATTGAGGGAAATGCTAAAAGCCTGTAGTTTGAAAGCACGCTGCGTCAGTTTCCTTTAAAAATTGTTGTAATATGAGTCAGCTTCCAATTTTCTGGTGTCGTGCATAGGCCTAGCGAATATGTGAACATCACGCTAAGCGGTTCGCACAAGATTGAAGCTGCTTCCCTCATTATGGAAGAATGAACCATATCAGGACCAGGAGAAGTGTCTTTGCCTGGATGCTCCAGCTTCCAATATACCAATTCAACTCTCATGTCTACTTCTGAGAGTCCTGTTTGAAATTTAAACTCTTGTTGTAGGTAGGATGACTTAGCTCAGTTTTGCAGATAAGACTGAAGGCTATGGTTGAGTGATCACTTTCACTCGGGGAAGCCAAGATTGAGAGGTTGTCGAATAGGAATCTTTTGTTTGTAAAAACACAGTCTAGGCACAATGGCTTTTAGCTACTTTTCCGATGAGTTACTGACCTGACATTTTCGAATAATCCAATATCTTCAATGAGGTTGACGAACCGAGTTTCAGTAGAGTTGTTATTTCAAATGTATGTTCAGTAAGCCTGACTTTGAAAGGTTGAAGTTCCCTAGAATCGGGATATGAGCGTATTAAAGGTGAGTAGAGCGGATAATCCTCCCGCAATACGATTTTCTAACTCCGTGTTCGCAATGGACTATCTGTAGCCAACTATAACTGGATACCTCAAGGTGTTAAACAGCATTATGCAAATTCATAAAGATTGATAAATTCCTGTGTGTACACTGAGTGGGCTACCAAACATGATCATAGGTAAAGGGCTACTCTACCCCACGCTATCCCTGTTTTTCTGTTGTTGCGAAACAAAGACATACAGAGTACTGCTAGCTCCTGATACGCAGTTTGAGAGGACGTTCTCGGTTCAGAGATTCTAATCATATGAGTGTTGTTAGCATTTCTGAGTTCACTCAACTCATCCACTCTTTCCGCAAATCCACAGCGTTCATATATAAGCAATTTATGCAGTCACTTTGAAACACGTGAGCTTCCTCATTCTGTTTATCCAAATGACCTTATGTGATTGCACGGGCAAGCTACCTACACTTGGATTTCCTGGTTATTATCCACTGTTCTAATGAACAGAATGTCGTTCAGTTAATCAGTCGATTTCTTGCTTTTAACCCCATGATTTTTAGGCTCACTTCTATAATTTCTGCTTGATTTTTGTGACTCCTAACTCCGCCTGTAGCGACTCTAGGATTACTGCCAGTCCCAAGTTCGAATAAAAGAAGAGAGTTGAGCATGGGTTTGACAACCCAATCTCGTACAAAGCAGCCTTGCTAAAAAACGCTAATCAAATCAACAAATTAGATCATTTAAAATTTGATCTTTGAGTTGAAGGATTTTTACTTACAAGAATTATGACACCTCATAATGAAAGCCGAGATTCTTCGGAAGTCACGAGGGTGATGCCCTTCTAACAACCGGAGCAACAATTTTTATAGATACATGGAATGTCCGGACAGTGTGTGAGACCGGGAGGACCAGTCAAATAGCAACTTAAATAGTGGGATACAAATCGGCAGAGCTCGGAGTCACCGAAACCTATCGGACTCAAGCTGAACAGCACAGGTTAGGTACGGGAAAGATGCTGCTATACTCCGATCACGAAGAAGAAAATGCTCCAAACACATGAATATTGGACACATGAATATTGGTACAAGAAAGCGCCAATATATCTGCGCCACACAAAACACTGAAAATTCGAGAGGAATACAAAGAAAGAAAATAAAAGCTAAGGAGCGCAACAAAAAAAGAAAACAATAACGGAGAGATTGGTGTAAGGTAATGTGCTAGTGATCAGGGAACGCAAAGGTACAATCGGAAGAAATCTTTCAGGTAAGGGAGACAGAACCACTTTTTATGAAGAAAGTAAAAGAAGGTTACAGCAGGATCGCCACTGGCTTCTATTCTGAGCCATATCTGATAACGTCTCTAGCCACTGTGTAGCACCATCTCTCAGACCCCAACCAGGGAGTCGTGAAGGACCAGCACAAGCCAGTCCTTTACAGCTTTCTTTCATGCCACGACACCATGTCATGCACTGACCACCTCTCTGCTTTTTCCAACCAGTCCCAGAGTCGGCAAATAATGCACGACGTGGAATTCTCTGAGACGACATTCAGAGAAAATGTCCAAGCCACCGAAGTCGGTGTTTCAAGATGGTAACACCAATTGAATTATCATCTCTATGCCCGAACACACGATGCCGAGCCTTTGCATTACTGACATGGTGTTGCCACTGAATGTCAGCAATCCTTCGGAGACAACGATGATCGAACACAGAGAGTCGTCTAACGTCCTCAACTCGGAGAGACCAGGTTTCACAAGCATAGAGCGAAACTGATCTCACCGACGCGTTGTAGATCCGACCTTTTACAGCCAGACTAACATCACGAAGGCGCCAAAGGTGGCCCAGATTGGCATAAGCCGCTCTGGCTTTCACTATACGTGCATTTATCTCATCACTCACACCCCCCACCGGCACTCATACAGCTACCCAGATACACGAACTTCTCAACTACTTCTATCTGCTCACCATCCAGGGTGAGTACAGGATTGGAATCCTGCCAGTCTTGTAGGAGTACTTTGCACTTCGAAGGTGCAAAGCACATACCATACCTACGGACACTGATTGCCAACTGATTAATTGAGGATTGAACGCCTTGGGCACTATCGCACAGTAAGACAATATCATCATCCACATACTCAAAGTCGAGAAGTCTTTCTGCAGGCAACAGATCCACACCACCATTACTTACATTCATCAGAGCTGTTTCCAGAATGTCATCGATGGCAAAGTTGAAGAGGAATGGTGAGATTGGGCAACCCTGCCTAACCCCACTGCTCGAATGGAACAATGGAGAGAGGTGGTTGTGTGCCCTCACTCTGCCTGAGGTGTTTTTATATAGGGCTTTTAGGATGTTAATAAACTTCTCAGGCACACCCTTCTTCAATAGACAATCCCAGAGAACAGTCCTGTCCAACGAATGGAAGGCAGTCCTTATGTCAAGAAACACTACGATTGTTGGCCTTTTATAAGTATGGCGATGTTCTAACATTTGGCGGAGGGTGAAGATATGATCAATACATCCTCGACCAGAACGAAACCCAGCCTGATCCTCGCGAGTCAATCTTTCTCGGGTTTTGAACAACCTACGAAGTATGATGGAAGCCAATAGCTTGGACGCAATCGGAAGTAGACTTATCCCCCGATAGTTGTTGCAGGAACGACGTGAACCTTTTTTAAAGATAGGGACAACTATCGACTCATTCCATGACGTTGGTACACTCTCTAGTTCCCAAACCTTTGTAAACAACGTCGTCAATTCCTTAGTCAGAAAGTCACCACCATCTTTAAAAAGAGCCGGAGGTAAGTCATCTGGGCCAGGTGATTTGTAACGCTTCAAGAGTTGGAGTTCCTTGCGGACTTCCTCCTCGTTTGGTGGATCAGTCGTCACCGGCCATGGAGGGCAGGACAGTCTGACCGATGTTGCCGGAGCAGCAGCAACTCATACGACGGACCACAGTGCAAAGTCGTGCATGGAGAACAGCTGACAGACGCATTCCAAGTAAGGATCGGCGTCAAACAAGACTGCTTACTCTCCCCCAATCTTCTGGATTGTGAAGACCTTCACATCTCAGAGGAAGCACGGTATACATTGGACAGCTCGGAGTCAATTAGAAGATTTGAACTTCGCAGATGACCTGGCCCTTCTATCCTATACACACAAACAAATGCAGACGAAGATAGCTAGTGTAGCAGTAGTAGTGCTTAGCATACACAAGGGGAAAAGCATGATCCCCAAATACAAAATGGAGGACACAAACCGAATAATTATTGATGGGGAAACTCGGGAAGAAATGGATGCTCTCGCATACGCAGACGGCATCATCGATGAACAAGAAAGATCCGATGCACACATAAAGGCTAAGATTGGCAAAGCAAGGGCTATAATTCTACATTTGAAGAATATATGGGACTCAAAATAAAGCAATATCAAAGTGAGGATCTCCAACACATACGTCAAGACAGTTTTACTGTACAGAGCTGGAACGTGCAGAACTACCACAACCATCATCAAATATGTTCGAGTATTTATAACTAGTTTTCTACACAAGATACTCAAAGTCTGTTGACCGGAAACCGCCAGCACCAACTTAATGTAAGAGAGGACGAACCAGTTTCCAACTCTAGAGGAAATAAAGAAAAGACGTTAGAAGTGGATAGGACATATATTACGGAAATCTCATACACATAGTTCCCTTTATCATTTTGAAAAAAAATAAGAGCAAACATTTCGGCAGAATAGCATGAATTCATTTTATTTCGTAGATTTTCGTCATCCGCTTACAACTTGTGATATTCAAAATCATAATTACACAATGGGTTTAAATTACTTGCATGAGAGGTTTGATGGATGTTACGGAAATCCTCAAACTCCACCGCGAGGTAAGCCACAAATTCGAAATCTTGGAAGGAGACGGAAAAGAGGAAGGCCACGAACACATTGCGCTGAGAACTGGTGGCAGACATGAAAGGATGAAAATCGACTGGAATAGATTCTCCAGGACAGGGTTTGATGGAGAACGTCGGTGGATAGCCTATGTTCCTCCATGAGGGGTAACAAGCATAAATTCTGTGAGGTTTGTTTAACCGTTTAAGAATATCAGTTTGGAGTTAGAATTTAGTACACAACACAAGGTAAGTTTGTTTCGTTTTGCAGGATTTATCATCTATCTTATATCACTTGGCTGAGCATGATGAGTTACAAGCTGTAAAGTTGAGTTTGAAGCTATTAAATGATGGATGTCTCCGAACTGATCAACTACTACTTCTAATGAAGTTGCCCTGCCAGTGCAATAATGTTGATGTTCAACCAAATTGTTCGTCTATATTTTTGTCAAACGATGGCTCACTAAACACCGAACTAGTCAACGAAATTTTTCAAGGACAGCAAAAATGTGTTAATCAATTGTAATCCATTAACTAGTACATTCTCCAGTGTTCTTGCTCTGTATACCTCTCGTGTGTACTCTCTTATAAGCAACTTCATAATTCTGGTAAACATTCATTCGTTTTTTTGCAGTCACCAGAACATTCAAATTATATGGATACCATTACGGAGTAATCCAAACTAGTCACAAACTACGATATGCATGTTCAATGTAAGAGTAAGATGTCGCATATTTCCCGTTCTACTGAAGTGCGTTCACCACCAATATTGGTGGTCTATAATCGGAAAATCCAAAAACTTTCCGCTAATTGTGCGGTCACCTCAAGCTGATAATAATAATTCTTGTACAAAAGTGGCTCACACGGCACTGAAAGACATGAGCGTTTAATATTAGGAAAAATTGTGATGAAACAGGGCACTGAGAAGGATATGCCAGTGGCCACTTGGGATCGAAAACTTTCTCACACTATGTTGATTCAGCTTCTGGAAACAAGCTAGCGTTATTTAAAAGTGAACGAAATTAAGTAATTGAATTAACAGTATAAGCTAACTAGACAGTTTCATTATCTAAAATTTTTCAAGAATGTGTAGTGAGCCTTCTCCAATTTGCAACATTTTTCTGACGATATTTCGAAGATCATCAGGTCATCAGATATCACTTAGGCTAATATGTATTATGTAACCCACAATTTGTTTGTATTGAGTAATGTATTACCTCGACGTTGTGTACTATTTTGAATATTTTACGTAATGATGTGGGGTTGGTGTGTTATTTATTGAATATATATGTCGTGAAATGACTTTGTACTGCTTGTTAAAGCTTTTAACGGCTGAACTTTATTGAAAATAAATCTATTCATAGGGTTGATAGCGGCATGTTTTCAAAAACATTACTAAAGTGCCAGCATGTATATTCGTATGCATGCCGATGGTCGAAATCAAATATTGAACAATATTTTTGTGTTCTTAAAGCAGGTAAGAGCTCACAAAGTATCATTCGAAGAGTATGGTAAATGATTTTGTTCTAAACATTCTACACATCGAGTGAAAGTCACGAATGCTGTATTTAATACACTTTTCAAAATCATGGAGATGTAACGCCAACTGACTCATCAGCGTATTCTTTATAAACGCCAGCTTTCGTTGAAATATTGTTTTGACAGCTGCTCGACTACAATCTAAGTAGGAACAGAAGTTTCTGAATATAGATTTACTTCGATAATGTATTGAAGAAATACGCCTCTACCACTGTTATTTATAAAGATCATTTGATGATTTTTATGAAAATTTTGTCCTCAGGTTCTTGGTTTTTTGAATCCCGTGCTAAAAAGCTGTATATCAAGTGAATCTGAAACCAAATAGTTCATGTACATAATTTATTTCAGATTTGTGTAGTTAAGACATAAGGTCTACAGTCCATGTTATTCTTTTTCTAGTATGCTTCTATGAGTGTCTAGTATTCTCTTAAATAAGTCAATTGGAGGTGAGAGCATCATTGCTTCAGGTAACAGGTTCCAAGAATTGATGACTCGCTTTCATGTCTACCGTCCATAAGTTAGGATTGGCCGGTGTCACTGTTTGACACACCGTCTCATCTGCGGACTTGAATAAGCTGATTGCATAATTAAATCTCATCAGAGGTGGGAGGGAAGCTTAGATGGAAGCTCTGACTAAATAGCCCACTGTGTGACATAATACCTGGTGTTGTTATATTGAATGATGTATTCTATAAATACTACTGTTTGCTTTCTGTCTGAAGGCGGTAGTTCGTTCGGAAACTGTAAATCTCACGTGATGCAGAATGTAAATGGTTTAATAGGTAAGTGCAACGAACTCGCTAGAAATTAGAAATTGCTACAGAAATTGTAGATAAAGCAGATATTAAAGTAATTGCAGGAGACTTTGAGTCAATAAAGATAATTTTTTAAAGCAAGTGCTGAAATCTAGAATATTACGCTTACTCATAAGTTTAAGATTTCCGTCTTCGTATAGTTGAAGGCTTAACTCAGTACATACCAGAGCCATTGTAAACAAAAGGCAATTTAATAGTATGCGTGCTTATAAAATATGCCACGTGTCGAAACTTCTAAGTATACAATACATTTACGCCCCAATATGTATTTTTAGATATCTTATTTAAGCAAAGACCACACGCTTCAAACCGGCATATTACTCGAGTTTTATTTGGTTACTGTAGAAGACTATTTAAATTCATTGTTCAAAATATGCGTAAAGCGCCATACCGACGCAAATTGTTATCAAGGCTTACTGCGTAGAAAACAATAAGATAAGAAACCATCACTATAGCTGGGCAGAGAATCTTATTCGTTGAGAGATATACAAAGGTGCATTTAGGTGTTACTCATATACAGCAGTTTTCAGCTGGATTTTTAGTCTTATTGCACTAAATTACTTGGTGTCTTCTCTATGTGTTTTCAAATCATAAATATTATTACTCAATTTACGTTGAAAGTGTCATATCTTTTATTATGTTTGTTATATGAAATGACCTTTTGTACTGCAAATTATGGTTTTACGGCAGTTGTTGATAAGTGCATGACAGGACTGATTTACAGGGTGAAAGTGTAAGATTTTGTTTGCCAAAATGTTAAGCGAGGTTTAGACCTTTTTTTACCGTCTTCGGATCCGATCATTATTAAGTTCTCACGAAACGATAGCTCTTGACGTTTGAATCATTATCGTATTTTCTAACATCAACGATACAAGTGGAAATGATTTGTTTATATTGGTAGAAAAGAAAGAAACCACGAGGGAATTTATTGCTTATTAAGACGATTTGTTGACATATTATATTAGACTATCAATATTGTTCAAGATATTTAAAATAGCCAAAATTAAATTTTTGTCAGGAAGAAAAAATAATATACAGACAAATAAACGATGAATAGATTTCACTCAAAATGTTTAAATTGATCTGTAAATGGATGAAGATTTCATTTCATAGTTATAACCAACATTTTGTATTCCAAACTAACTTAAAGCTTTTAAATATGTCGACCTGTTCATTTAAAATAATGGCGATGTTTAACATGAAAACATCCCTTCGGTGAATTTCGTGTAATATTTTGTGATGTTCTGGGGTTCAGTAATCCCTGAAATAAGGTGTCATATGTTGATAATTATTATGAAATAATGCAGTGCATTTTGCAATGCTAAGATTTCGAACGTTGTTAGACCCGATGTCATATATTTAGTTATCCATTGGTGGCCGTCTCTTGAGGTAGTATTTTCTGAAAACTTTAATTAAAGGTTAAAACAACTTGATGCTAAGAGGCACTAGGATATTAAACTTCCGGTTTTTTAATTGCATGTTCATATTCTTGTTTAGTTGATTTATTTGTTTTTAAATTTAAGAAAATCACTATCGATATTTACATTTCATGAAGTATCCAGTTGTAAAAGAAATATATCCTAGGGAACACTTTCGTTTCTTAAAATTCCACAAGTTAATTTTTGGATGACATACGATGAAGATGAACTCCTTTAATCTTAGCTTTGTTATAAAGTCCTCTAAAATACATTAAAAATAATGAAGCATAGTGTAAATAATATGCGAGAATTACAGTGGATATGAGGTATAGAATACAACACTGGTCAAAATAGAATTGAATTACTCCATTTTTCCAAGGTCATGAGGTTTATGACGTATATAGTGTAGGGATCATATAGATACCACTGTTACGTGTAGTGATTAGAAGTTTATTTTGGAACTATGATAAAGTTTTTGTGGAGGTTTGCTGAGTGGTTTTAATTGATTTGGCTACATATAAATGTGCGCAGTACCAAGAACAGTTTTTCACTGTGAATAGATATGACGTTTCACTCTTAGCTCGACTAGTTAGTTTACACAAAAATGTATACATATTCATATGATTCCACACTAACCCGTTTCTTACTGCATTAAATACATAGTATTAAATAATAGGCATATCACTATATATATAGAACGTTAAGTCCAATTTTCATAAACTTTTAAGTTAATTGATTTTTACAGGTGCACGTATGAACGGAATTATCCGTATTCTGTTTTATTTTCAAGTGTTTTGTTCAAACATATATCATTTACTTCGTTTCGATAAAAGTATACTCACTTTATGTTACAGTAAACTATTTCATTATTTACCCAAGTACTATATGTACTTGTGTTTGTCTTCGTTGATTTGTTGTACTTACTGATGCCACTGATATTCAGGACTAAATTTTTAAATAGGGAAACTGCGTGGTGAACATAATTTCCGCCACCGTCTAAATATACCAAAGATAATTGAATGTTATCATTAAACAGTTTGTAAGAAATTTAAAATATTTCATCTCTTTTTGTTTTTCAGCCATATACAGTAACAAGATTTATTATTATTATATTACACTGAGTTATTCGATTGAACGTAGTTAAAGACGCATTCCGATGAGAGTTGCTGATCAGCATTCTCGATGCGTTAATAATCGATCTCACCCACCTTCCTGTACTTCAGAATGCAGACAACGTGACAAGGATCTGGAAGAAGTAGGTATTCAAAATATGTTTTTTGTAAGACGTTTGAAGCGTTAAACTAAATGTTTCTATCGTAAAACCTTAATAATAGTCTACGTAATTTTTATATGTACTCCTACATTATTTTGACAATGGATCAATTATCAAAGTTAATAATCTAACGCTGAAAAACGTTTTAAATATTTTGTTCATTTTGAACATCATATATGGGTAAGTTCTGGTCAAAAAAATATCAACGCTTTTCAGTATTCAAATTTATTTCCTTTATATGAATCTATATAAAATATAAACCATTTTGATCGACCAAAGTATTTTATATAGAGTGACGCAAGAATAGTGAGGGCGTTTTGTTCACCCACAAGTATTTAACTATTCTAGAAAAATCCTGAGATCTTTGCTATTTTTATTATTACTCAGTCATGTATCTGATTTTACCATAGCAATGTTTAATAACAACACAATGACTTATTAGTTTTGATAATCAGCATCCAAGTTCGTATTCAAATTAGAGAATATGAACATCTTTTTACTTTCTCGACTGTGGTCATTCACGGCAATTATCTGGATTGGCCGATAGATGGGGAATATTTTTTATCTTGATATTTTATTCGAGATAAATGTCGAAAATAGTGATCAGCTAATTTAATTCAATTACAAAAATGAATGAACAGGTAAATCATTACTGTTGTTGTTAGCAAATAACACACATAATGCTCAAGTCAATGAAATGACTAGAGTGGTCTTTGGAGTGCATTTCTCGATGTGATGTGAACAGGATTTCAGTTTAGGGATTTAAAATGGTTCAAAAATGTATTTTTTTATTACTGGACAAATCTATCAGTCCATGTTGATATATGTGTATTGTCGCATTATATATATATATATATATATATATATATATATATATATATATATATATACGTATAAAAACATATTTTAGGACTCAAACTGTGATTTTTTAGGCTCGTTCACGTGCTACTCAACTTGAAAAAACGATGAGATGGTGGTCAGATTGTACAGCTAGCTGGAGAGAAAAATGGGCATCATTACGTGACGAGAGAAATTATTTACGAGAGAAATTGAGTTCAACACAGAAATCTTTAGATGATGCAACGGAAATTATAGAGACGTTAAAATTGGAGAAACAACAATTACTTGAAGATTTTTATCCATCGAATAATCAACTTCATAAATATAATTCTATTTCAACTATGAAATCTACCATTAATCCAATTTGTTCAATGAAACAAGAAACTAGTCAATCAGGAATAACAGAATCGAATGCAGATCAAGATATGTGCGGTATGTGATTTTGTTGTGTGTGTTTAATATCTAACAAACTTGTATTATTTCGGCAAAATAATTGCATATGAATGAATTGGTTATTAACTTTAATGTTCATTAAGAAAAATTGCGTACTACAAACATAGTATTTAATTATCAAGTTAGCAAGTGAAAATAACAACCGAACTGCTTTCGAAGGCATTACTATGCTTATTCATGTAAATGGTTTTGTACCATGGGTTAATATAAATAAAGGATTACTGAATAGTAAAAAGTACTAGGGAACTGTAACGCTCTAGTTTAAAACTGCTCTACAGAGGATTTCTTCTTCTTACGATATACAATCAGAAAAATCTGGGTCTTGCATTGATCATGATGTTATTTGTTCGCTGAGTCGAAGCCTAGAAGTTCACTTTTCCGAATACTCATCGACTTGTAATATGATACAAGTATTGTGCTGTGCTATCGGTAGACATTCGTCTTTATTTTTAACCAGTTTTGGAAAAGGAGTTTTTCTATGTTTTTTCTGAGCGATCGAATTATACTTTAATAGCTCAAAGAACTCAAGGTTTTGAGTTAAAATCGCTTTAGCAGCCATTAGGATAAAGTTCTAAGGATTCTCTAATTTGCATAAATTTACCTAAACTTCCCTTAGGTTTTAGTATATCTTCAATTAGTCCACGATAAAATTTACTGTCATATGACATATAACGATACAAACCCACTGAATTATAAAATGTAGCATCAGCCATGATGTTTTCACACTGTTGGAGAAACTGTAACCAAACACGTCCTGGCTATTAGTAGCATGCTGGTTCAATCTCAAAAAGGACTGAAGTTCTGTCATATTAGTAATTTTCAAAGTTAATCGAAATACACTTTAAAATAATTTTAGTTTATGTAAACTATCTGAAATCATCGTATAATAAAAATTAAACTAGAAAATCTCGATAAATTCACTCGGTTTTCGATAGCTTCAATAAACTGGTTTTATGATCACGTGTAGTCTTTTTTTCAATAAAACAAGCGCACACACTTTGTTTAAAAATTCGATGTCTGTCCAAATTGATAGAAAAGAAAGATTCATTGGAAAGCTTATTAGGTCACTACTTATAACAAATCTCTTCCCAGTGTAACATTTTAATTTCATTCTCTCTTAATTTTGAGTGAAATTATTCAAGTATTTTTACTTTGTTGCTTTATATTTAAATTATTATTCACTCAGGGTTTTACTCTAAAATCAATTGCCAAGAGATCTGTACAGTAATGTAAGTGATCAAATTTCAATTTGAGCAAGAATAGCACAATTTGTCATAAAATAAATTATTTTTTAATGGCCTGTCATCAAAAGAAAGCGATATAAACGACCTACGTAGTTAGAAGTAAAAGTTTGGGAAACTCTAGTTAATGAAGCTGCAGAAAAAGTTCGAAGGGAAGATGAAAAGTTAGTAAAAAGCATGAAAACAATGTTACTCAGTGCAATTAAGATTAGAACATGTTTATGTAATGGATGAAATTTATTTAGTTTGATTTTTCTTATCAAGACAAAGGCAGGTTGACCGTATCTTCTGTATATACTAGTCTAGTTGGAAATATTTGATGACAATGGGCCCTGTAAGGTATACTTGATGTTTGTGTATTATTTCTAAAGCCTTGATGAAATCTGCTTTAGTCCAATAACGACAAAGTACCTGATGATCGTACTTATAAAGTTATTGTTTTATTTCAGGTATGGGTTCCAATGTTCATGTTCAGAAAAACTTCCACAGCCTTTTCGATTAGTTGCTTCTGAATACCGCTTTCACAATTAAATAAAAATTCACAAATTTAACTGGCGGTAGTTTAAGAAAAACACTGATCCACTTTTAATTCATTTAATGAATATTTGGTAAAGGAACCTGATCCTACATAATCTCAGTTTGTATCGATCCACTGAATTCCCCTCATTATATTAATCTTATTCTAATAACATACTTATTTTTATCACAAGCATTATTATTTAAAATCTAAAACTTTCCTTAATTTGATATACATGAATAAATATAAGTTAAAAGGAATATTATCAGAAGTACTCAATTAGTTAATTTTAAAATATCTTCGTTTCTCGATAAAAATAACGTTTAAAAGAAAAATAGAATATGAATCTTCACGACCTTATACATGGGATGTACAGTGGGTTGATAAGATGAAATGTCCTGTTTGATCAGTTCAAAGGAGTTGGCATTTTCATTTTTCTGGTATGAAGAAATGACTACTATCATGAATATTCAAAAACACATAAACTACTTATATGGTTTTCACAACTAGATATTGTTTTTA
This sequence comes from Schistosoma haematobium, assembly GCF_000699445.3. NCBI lineage: Eukaryota > Metazoa > Platyhelminthes > Trematoda > Strigeidida > Schistosomatidae > Schistosoma > Schistosoma haematobium. Next base: position 43,160,245 of record NC_067195.1, read on the forward strand.
GTGACCATCCAATTCGGTACACATAGTGTAATAAGTAATTGCTTATGTTATTTTTATTATATGTGGATCTAGTGTTTTTTAAAATGATCAGCATCACTGACTGATATCATTTTGAGAGATATTAAGAAAACTGAGGATCACTAGTGTTGTATCGTATGACTGCAGATTAGACGCTCAGCGTATCTATCGATCGGATCAATGACACGTAAAACACGTACGAGCAGCCTAGAGTCCTGATTGGCCCTGTTTCGCTGTCTAGCCCAGCCAGTTGAGTCCAGAACACAAGTCTCAGCCTCTGAGTTATGAATCATTATATTTCAGACATACTCTATTTACATACCAATCAACCAGACCACATCGTACCATAAAATAGAAAACAACATTTGTACAAAATTTGACAAGTGAAATAAATATTGACCAATAGGAAATGTCCATTTAGAGTCCAAGGACACCATTAGACTTAACATGACAATTATTGGTATATTTTTCCGAATATCCTAACAACCGGAAAAACCGTCTTACTCTAGTTTGGGTCACATCTGAACTTCCATGACCCTCCTTGTCTAACACATGACTAAACAATCAGAATTTTCATTTGCTTCAGTCTGCACAGTATAATTGCGATACTGAGTTAATGCTGTTCGATGATGCGAATTTGCGATTTCAGTGAATTTGTAATTCAGAACCAACTAAATCTATTTTCGTTGGTAGTGGTTAACCGTGCTTCATTACTGACTACGTTGACACTGTAGATCCTGAATTCCTAGTGGTTATTTTTATGAATAAAGAATAAACTACTAAGAAGCATTAAAATTTTTTCAGTTAGTTATATTTATCTACGGAAAGTAAGTAGTATATGTGTACAGACGCACGATCTTTGAGTCTATTCGATTTACATTGTTTCTATTTATTCAAGCTATTGAAAAACGAAACAGATCAAAAGATATTGGAAGTCAGTCAACTGGATTTTCACATAATAATCAAGTGAGTACTAGAAGTATTTAATTTAATTTTCTATAACTATTCTTTCCTGTTTACACTCACCTCTACTATTCAAAGTGTTATTCACTAAAGAAATAGTGAAGTTGTGTTTTATTCAAAAACATAGTATATTAATGTAGATGGTGAGCAATTTTATTTTGGTATTAGAAATGTGCTTTGCAAACGTGTTCTGCATCAGATATAGTATGGTAATTAGATTTAGTTCCCTGCTTTTGTTGACAATAATTAATACCAGGTTATTTGTCACAGAAGCTCTTCTTGAATTTTTGTCTGCATGACAGTTCAAATAAATGTATGGAGCCGTGACTGAACCAGTTAGTTATTTTGTTATGCTACCATCGAGTCTGTATATTAAATGCCGAGTTCTTATGAAAATTCTGACGAACTTTCTATGAAGAGTTAGTAAATCAATAACGACCACGCCCTATTTTTTTAAAGTCTGACACTCATTCTCTGATTATTTTTAGTCAGTGTTTTCCAACTTTTTCAATTTAACCAATGATGTCTGCCGATTCGATTGCAGTGATGACCATCGATTTTCATTGGTTCAGCTTTTCATCGAAAACTGAATTACATCAAGACATTATGGTGCTTTGCCATATCTGTAAACATGTGGTAGCATTTGGGTCATACAAATAGTTTTTCGAAAATGTAAAGTGTAAAATGTAAAGTAACTACAATCTGAATTATCAAAATGCTTAAATTTCCCTCTTTTATTGACTTGTGGAAGAAGGTAAAAGTACAATAGTGAGAATATTTTTAAAAACTCAAAACAGACAGATAAATGCAATTAGATCAAAAGTAGAAATAATGAAAATGATTTTCTTTATTGAAACAAGCAGTTCAAATACCCTGAGTGATTCTCAAAGAAATAAATTTACTCTGAAATTTATGTCTATAACCTATACGCGCAAAAGCTCAGTTTTGTTTTACACAGTTGATATACATAAAGTTAGTAAAATATTTCAGTTTACCTGTCAGTTTACCCGTCAACTTTTTTATTCTAAATTTAAAATGGTAGTTGTTAGCTTTTCCATTTATTGGTTAAGTATTTTTTTTGACTCTCTAGTTCTCTTGTTTTTATATGTAAGTAAATTTATATGTGAACGCTTAATGTAGTTAGAAAGATACGATCATCGACAGTCCTGAATATTAACAATGGGAAATTACAAAACCTTTCTAATATCTCCACATCTAGTGAACAAGTTAATGAGTATCTAGACCCATGTAGCTTGGTGAGTAACGCATCAATGTGGGAAGAGTTGGGCACTAGGTTACAATCTGAACACTGAAATGGAAGTAGATGCGGCTGACATGTTTCTGAAAGGTCGAAACACACTCGCTGGTTTCCACTGTTAGTTACATGCCTAATGTACTAAACTAAGAAGTTGCTATCAATTTCTTGATCTTTCTTTTATCGAGTTTAAAAACAATATGAAGGTTGTTTTGAGCATGGACTATTGGTGCCAGATGAAATAGCATTGAAAACTATAAAGGTATGAGACAATTATTGGATACCAACTTCATTGTTGTGTGGCAAATATAGAAGAAATTCTAACTCTTGGGACTAATTTATGATTTACTATTATTCGCATTTTGATTACATAGTTAGTAGATAAGTGTATTATTGAATTAATATACTCTCCCTATTATAAGCTTCCAGCAGACCTATTGACATTTGTTATACGACTTATTATTTCTTAATTATTATTAATTATAAACCGTGTGAATCGCTTTCTACAACTTATGACATGATTGTAAAGTATGGTACTCTAGACACAACACATCCAATCCACATTGGGAACAATCCAGATATCAGCACACAGGATCTGGGAAAAAATAACGTAAAATAAAATTCCCCGATAGGTAATACAGGATGGATTGGTGTAAACTATTTTAGATACGATTGGATGAAGGAATATGAAGATTGTTCATTATAAAGCTGATATTCATCACGGATAAGTATCAACTATGTAACTATTATAAACAAAAGACCATAACAAATATATATTTAGTTCGGATTTAAAATTACATGCGAGTGTTCCCATAATATTATAAAGTCCAGACTTCAATTTTATATGGATTCATAGGTGCATACTATTGTGTGGTTGTAGACTAATCGGAACATAACTATCTGATACTGCTTAAAAACTTATCTAGTCAAATACTTTTATTATCATTTCATTTTTATTTATTTATCTTTTTATTAAGAAGTTAAACAGTAATCTCGGTAACTCAATTAGTTGCTTATACTAATTCTACGAAAGTGTATAAAAAGGTTTCAGTATTGCTTTCATATTCTGATAGCCAACCTATTGAACATGCTCTTGAAAGTTTCTTGTTTTTAAAGAAAACTTTTAATAAATTAGACGTTTTTGAAGAAATATAGTCATCTATTTACTACTACGTATTTTTGCGTATCTATTTCAATCCTTAGCCTATAAGAACACAATTACTGGAATTGTATTCAACAATCCGTTGGTGGAAGAATCAATGTATGAATTTAGAACAGGAGGTAAATCATTATGATTTCTGATTAATGTATTCATTTTTCTTTTTATTAAATTGGAATCTAAAAGTTTTGTTCATAATGGATATCAATTAGTGCTTAGTATTTCTTCAATAAATCTGAAATAAAAAAGCACTGATTTGATAACTGTTCATGTTAATGAGAAATTAACTTCATTTCTATTAAATTAAATTGTGGCTAATTTTACCGGTTATTGTGATACTTGACTATGAAATATTGTAAGCAGTTGATACGAAATCAATTAACTAGCTAATAAAGTAAATTTCATTTAGATGGTGGTTGGAGGTAGTCAACAGGAAACCCTGGACCCGGGTTTCGTGCTACTTGGCACTCGTCAGCAAGGTGTACCTGTAATCTTGAGGGAACTGGTTCTCCCTGGCGGATTCGATCTCGTGTCACCCAGCTTCACAGTCAGAGACGTTACCACTGAGCTATCCGAGCAGTGTCGAGTCACCTAGACTGGTGGCCACATTGCAACATGATCGATATTATTCGATCTGCACTAATAAGGACTAGACAAGCATGACATTGATCACCACCCAGTGATCAATCAGTTGTGAGTAAATTTCATGTTAGACCATTTGCGCATAGATATTTTACAGGGATTAATAGAAGCATTTTAAAGCCTGTTTTTTTATTTAAAGAAAACATTTTATTTAAGCTAAAAAGGTAAGTAATTTTTTAAAAGTGTGGAAAATTTTGAGCAGTAATATTGAAGTATCCTTTCATGAAGTTCATATGCTACGATAGTCACTGATCACATTCTTCCTAAAATATTAACATCAAAAAATGAATCGTCTTCATTACATACATATAAAGTATTAGATATTCAAAATGATCAAATCAGGTTAAGAAAAAAGTAAATTTTTAAATTAAAAATAACACATAAAAGTGAACAATATGGTTTCCATTTAGATCCTCATTAAGTTTTACTCTTATAAACCGTAATATTTATATGCATATATGAAAATATTAAATCAATCAAGGAAGTTAATGAGTTAGCGATAACATTGAGACAAATTACATGAATAAACATAATAAATGAAAACTATAAATTGGGCGAAACTATAATCGGGTTTAGCACAACAGGTCTTGGATTTTGGCAGAAAATTTATTCATCCATTTGGCTAACTATCATCTTGGCATTTTAGCTGGTGTCAGTTTGTGATGAACACCCTAAATATTATTCCTAACCATCAACTGTAGATGATAGTCTCAATTCATCATACTGATTTATAACCCACATTTAGCCCTGATGAGTAGATGGACATTGGCAGTGTAAAGGTCACTTAAACATCGCTCGAAAGTCGTCTATAAATTATAGCCTCATCATAAATTGTTAGTAAAAAAACAAGTGTACTGGTAGTAATGCGAATAAAAGAAACAATAAAAAATTAAAGAAATTTTTGGGAGTGCAAAGTAGGTCGAAACTTGAGAAAATAGTTGAAGAAAATTAAAATTATCAAACTGGTGTAGTAAACATGCAGTTAATCAGATAGTGAAGAAGATATGCAAAAGGGCGGCGAAGTAAAGCAAAGAATACGAAGAAATTAGTTAGACTGTTTATCATCTTATCCAAGCAAAGAAGATATCGATTTCTTCTAAATAAATTTATTGGGATTGTTAGTTCGAATCTGTTAGGATGTGCAGAAAAATATACCAATAATTATCATGTTAAGTCTAATGGTGTCCTTGGACTCTAAATGGACATTTCCTATTGGTCAATATTTATTTCACTTGTCAAATTTTGTACAAATGTTGTTTTCTATTTTATGGTACGATGTGGTCTGGTTGATTGGTATGTAAATAGAGTATGTCTGAAATATAGTGATTCATAACTCAGAGGCTGAGACTTGTGTTCTGGACTCAACTGGCTGGGCTAGACAGCGAAACAGGGCCAATCAGGACTCTAGGCTGCTCGTACGTGTTTTACGTGTCATTGATCCGATCGATAGATACGCTGCGCATGTAAATCTGCAGTAACACGTCACAACAGAATCCCCACAGCTTCTAGCATTTTTTTGGAGACGAGATCAAATCCAATTATGAAGGTGATTACTTGGAATGCATTAGTTTTACCAAATACATGACGACTGTTAATAAAATAAAGCTATATCTTGTCTTTATTTGACCGTTTTTAAACCATGCAGAGCGATGTTCACTAATTGTTTGGCTAAGTTTATTAGTGTTATGCTCAATATAATGTTCTCCACAGTAGCAAGTGAACTTGTTGATGCACATCTAAGAAGTGAAATCAAACAACATGTCCCTTGTTTGAATAAATATCAGTAGTCGGCTGGAAGACGACGAAGATTAACTGGATAGAAATTCTGTTCAACCGCTCTCAATAGTCTATTATCTAAGACATCGTTAGCTACATCCAAGTAGAAGTGTATTGTTAGAAAGAGGAATTTCTTTTGATCTATTGATAAATATTAAACTTCTTATTCACTGTACTCACGTGCTTCTACAAAAGGACCTAAGGGTGTCGTATTTTGACCAACATATCGTTGATGAACTCTAACTCCTTTACGGTGTCGTCTGAACAGATTATATTTGTTCTGTTTGTAAGTCATCTAACTATATTTTTTTCATAAAGAGTGAGTGTAAGATTAATAAGTGCGTGCGTCGACACACAGAGGATCTCTTTCTATACACGCTTTTGCTTAACAAGTCATTGATTTATTAAGACGTTGAGAACATGAAATGTGTTGTCAAATTCTTTCTCACAGGTGAATGTGATCTTCTAATCTACATTGTTGAATTGACTCAAGAATTCTCTATTGATATTCATATAGAAAATGGTAATTATATCGTCGATATAATGAAGGTGTGAATCGAATTTCTCGTTCACTTCCTATAGGGTTCCACTCTCTAGTTTGGTTAGAAAGAAAGTAACTGAAATCGGGCTCAAAGATGAAGCCGTAGCTGTTCAGTTAAATTGTTTATTATAAATATTGTCGACTAGAAAGTGGACATTCGTCTTATGCCTGAAAAGCAGTTTTGCAAGACTATGTTCAGGGAAGCCAATATTAAATTTTGTTTGCATTTAAACTCAATTGTGAAACACTGGCGAATAAAGGTACGATATCTATATCAGCCATAAGTTTTTTACAAACATTTACGTCTCCTACTTTGATAATGAAATTAAAGACATCTTAAAAATTTCTCTTAACAACTGGTTTGTGCAGAAGTACTAAGTTTCAAACTCTCCATCTGACAGTTTTGTGGTGTGAAGAGTAACATGCATATTGTTCATGCCAAAATAAAGCCTGATGGTGATCTAAATAAAAACAATATTGTCTGCTTTCATGTGTTGTTCTAGTTAAATTTTTGTCAGTATTAAACTAATTCTTGAAAGTCAATGTTTAAAAAAAGGGATGGTAAAAAATTTTCCATCTATGTTTGGTAAATAAACAGGACACAAAATTGTGATGAACGCAAACATACACATGTATACGCATAAGTATAAGGACAAATCAGGATAGAGAAACAGAGAATGAATAGTGTTTGTTTAAATAAGCATGGATTTTGTCGTCTTTTGCTTCGTAGAAAAAAGACAGATTGTTTCCCATGCCATTAGGTTGTTTTTAAGAGAAAAACAGTATATTTAAGCGAATAACTGGTAGCAGGATAAGGTGCTGAATTCTAGAAATAACCCCTATGTATCTGAGAGTGTGATGCATTAGTTTCCGTTGCTTATAAGTATAGATTTTTTCTTTGACTGACATGGATAGGTAAAAATCTTTCAGTGAATAAGCACTAGACGTATAACATGTTAACATATAATATTTATGGGAATGATGTTGTTCAGATGAATTTTATTGACTATTACTTTGACTGATGAAAATAAGTTACGCAGACATGAACTAGCTATTTTATTCATCCAGTATATTTTCAAATTTTCTTACTGATCGCTTTACATATAACCTTCGCAACATGTAACTAGAGGTTTAATACATACAAATGGTACTTAGGAGGTTGTCATAATTCGTAAAATAATCTTATCATAGATTGTCATTCATTGTGTTTCAACTCATTTATTAGGTTGTGTCATCAGACAATCAAACAATATTCCTTAATGGTAATTTTGTGAAAGAGCTCATTATTTATCTAGAGTTTATTTATATTACGCCGCACTAGAATGGAACGATTATGTCTTGTATGATCTAGCGTTATTAATGGCAAATAACTTTATGATCAGTACGGTTTTAATGTTATTATAGCAACAGCAGGGAAGTAATGTGTCATTGTTAAACATACTGATTAAAGAGTTAAGTTTTGTCCGGTGTATTTGTAAAACCCACTATTTTACTGGGTAAATTCTTAAATCATTCGTCAAAAAGTTGTTTATTTAGATGATTTCTAGTGACCAATTAATCATAAGCATAAGTTACTTAACGGACTTACAACAACAAAAGAACCGTTGAAGATTATGGGAACATTAGACGGCTACTTTTGTTGTAATTTTGAACTACTCACTTATGAGCATTTAAAATCAGTCTTTAATGTATGGTCTGGTAGGTTTGAACTTCTAAAGTTTCACAAATGATAATGAAATAACTCTTTAGTCCTCATTGATTCTCTACCGATTCACCAGCTGATTTTATTCTGAGACAAAAACTATTTTCAAAAAAAATATAAGTTCAGTATCAAAACGTAGACTAAATGTAGAGTGATAATTTTCTGCTTTTCTACACTTGTTTATGTGTATTTTTAAAATGAAATTTAAGCTCATAAAATTTGAAGCTATCATACTCAGTTTTCTTGAATAAGTGACTGTAAGTAAAAAAAACTCGACAGTTACGTATTTGTCTAGGAATTAAATAGATTCACAATAAAAAATAATATAGTTGATTTATTGGCGATTATAAGCACATTGTAACAACAAATGATTAGAATTGTTTCAAAGATTTTGTGAGTTGTATACTTCTGTGGTGTGTGCTACTTATGTTGACAGATGAAAGTAGTATGTAGCACCAATCAGAAGTGAAATGCCTGGAAGTAGATGATCGAGAAGGTATAATTGATGAGAATATAAACAGAAAGTAATTGCAGTAACAACAGAATTCAAAGTCGTGAGGCATCTAAACGACAACTGAAGATGTGCAAATATTGTATTTAGTCCATAGTTTTTATATTTTACCAAGACGCTCTGTAATTTTACGTAAAACAATGATTTGATTATCACCAACAAGTCTTCGTTCACTACACTACTTTCGGCGTATTATAGTAGGGAACAGATTAGCTAAGGAAATTGAAGGAAATATTTAACTCTAATGTATACTTTTATTAGTCATGTATTGTGTGATCTGGATTTTTTCGGCGACGACTCACACTGTTGTTTTAGATTATTTTGTCACTGCCTATTTTAAATTAAATTAACTCGTTGGAGTCAGTCAACAGACGCGTCTTGACATACAGCCATTCTATTTACCTGTAAAATAAATATCTGTTATTCAAATTGTCAAAGATTAATTTCTCAAAACAGTCAATAAGGATGTAAACACATATGAAGATAACAAATATCTCTGAATATAATCAATCACTGTTACTGTTTTTAGATAAGAATGATTCAAAGGTTCTGTTTGTAATAATAGTTAACAATCTTGCCCAATAGGCTTCGTAATTAAATCATCCACAACAAATAACGTAGTACTATTATGTTTAGTTAGTACTTAGCGTCAATAGTTACAATTTCAAATAGATTTCACTTGAGACTATTGATAATGGTACTTTGCATTACGAGTTAAATTTTGGTTCAAAAGAACATAGAGACAGTGGAAGATTAAAAGAGAGTAAAAGGTAGGTAACATGAAAAATAAATTACTTAGTGATGAATTGAGTATTTCGTATACATTATGAATCCATTTTTATTCAATTGAATATACACAATGGAATACAATGTTTTTGGTTTCTTTTTTTTCTCATTTACGACAGATTCGCCATCTGTTTGAATCGAATACTAAACATTGGTCAAAGTGTAAAATTTTATCGCATAAAAATTTTCTACTTTTGCAAGAAAATGATCTTTTAAGAAAAGAAATTTCTAATCTATGGTGTATTCGAGATAATCAACATGATGAACGCACTGATCCGATTTCTTGTACAAATAATTATGGACCACAAGGTAAACAATAGAAAATATGCATTGAATGGTAATGTATAAAGCATGATCAGTAATAATATGAAGATTCTTTCATTGTTCATGATACTACAGTATCACAGATACTAACTTAATACATGCTACGATAAGCGACTAGTCTTATTTGATAGTTGATACTAAAAGACTAGCAAGGATGCCATAATTTCCTATTAATTGGGAATATCGAATTTTTGATTTGACGTTTAGGGGTTTCAAGGATAACGTTCTCACTACCAGACTTGAAGCTTCTGAGGATGAATACATACTGCTTAAACGTTTTAAATTAGGATTTGACAGTTCTGAAGTGCTCTTGATCCATTTTATCTGACATCATTTGATGGGTAACACAGTTTCAAAGTTGAGCTTATCTATACAACCAAGTAATGTGTCAACTTATGACTAACTTCTAAATAAATTTCCATAATTCCTAAGAAAAGGCTTAATCCAGTTGATTCAAGGTTATTAATAATTAGTCAGGCATAACTAATGGGACTGGATGACAGTCGTATAATTTCACGAATTCTTTGACTTTGAAAATATGGATCATTCAGTTTGCTACTCAACATCCAAATATCCTATGTTCACCATAAGACGTGAACGTCTAGGCTTCGATCCAAAATGAAGTTATAAGTACAAGATGCCGACGAATCTCACATTAAGATGAAACAACTCTCTAGTGCTTCACAGTTTTGAATGCTTCTACATCTATGGCTGTCCCACAGAAAAGGAGTTCAATTATATAGTCTATATTACTATCCACGATTGTTGTATAAAAAAGCAAACTCATGGTTTTATCAATTGTCGTTTTATTGATTATTTTCATGTTTCAAGCTTTTGTAGATCAAAGTACTTTAGAGCTGTTGCATTCAATCAGCTCATATTCTGATGAAAAACTGATAAATCATACTACTTAAGCTCATAGAATAGCCACTTTTCAGTAGTAATATCAATCAATGACTAAATGCCTCCTTAGACAGGGCTCTGTATATATTCGGCGGATTTTTTCAGCTTATTTTTTTTACATTATGCTTAATAGATATTATTAAACATGAATTAAACTTATGACTTGTTGATAGTTTTTTTCTGACACAACATTGAGATTCTTTCTGGTCATTAATAAATTAACAGCCTAATGAAGGATGTTCAATTCATATTTGTGGCCATAGTTGATTTATAATTGCTACAGTGTACTGATCTAACTAATATTTTGTAAATCTGTTCAAAGTAGAAATATACAACTGGAATGCAGAAATAATAAAGTATTTCATATATTTTTTATTCAATTAGTAAAACGATTCGTTTATTTTATACATATCCATGCATGAATAATTGCGGTTTCCTATTTACTACCGAATTATTTGTTACTTCTCTGATATTTGATGAAGAAAAATGCTTTCTGTTTTATCTGTCACAATAGTCGATTGGTGCACGGTAGTTTAATCGATCCCAATTATGATTATTGGTTATACTGCGTATGGTGTAAAAACGACAGTAACATATTATACCTAACTGTCTGTACCACTAATGACCTTCATAGGATTTATTTATGTTGAAAACCAGTTTTCTCTACTACTTTCCTAGCTTGTATTTTTGTTCAGAGAGTGATCCGAATGCACTTTGTTTTCTGTCAAATAATATTTTAGAATACTGTTTGATTCAACTACTTTTGTGTTGTAGGAAGTCATCGATTGTTTGAAGTTGGTATTAGTTAGAAAACTGTTAGGCTAGTGAAATTAAATGACTAGCTATACATAGACATTCTGTTGTTTTATAGAATCTTTTGGTCATTTGTGAGAATATTTTACTTGACTTCAGTTAAAACTCATGAGTTATTTTAGATAACATCAATGATGGATCAGCAAGATTATTTCGTTGTGCAACTGGTTAAAATCTCAGGGCTATAGTCTTTTGACACTATCCTCGGTGATGTTTCAGAACGTTTTTTTAAACATGATATTTATTTGCTATATTTTAACTAAGCAATTCGATTTTATTAGTCTTTTACTACACCATATTGATGTATATTCATGTTAACAATGTTTCATCAACCCAATTCTTATAATTAGGTTGAAATTTACCTCAAGTTCTGATTTTAAAGTATTACCGACTATATGCATCTGATGAGAACCAGATGAAATGAGAAGATAATTCCGCGTTATTCTTGTTTACTTTTCAAGTTATCGAAATGAACCTGAGCACTGTTGTAGTTCAGAGGTCAATATTTTCCGAATTCTTATTTTGATGGAGAAAACAGCTCTTATTTTTTGGTCTATATTATTATCTTTTAGAAAATAACCAAATTATTGGTTCCTAATCTTTGTAATACCGATATCGATTCGAAATGAAATCAATCCTAACACCTTAATGTAAATTCTTGTTACATACATCAGCGTTGTGGGATTTTTATTTTCTATACTGTATTTAAATCGAGGCTAACAGTGGTATCTCATTTGCCATTAACCAACTAGATGTATCCAAAATCCATTGCTGAATTTCATAATAAAAGTCACACCATGTACCTATGATTTCAAACGTCAACGACTGACCGATTGCATTCTTCATTTTTAACAACTGGTGATGTGATAAGTGTTTACAAATGTTTAGTCTGCTTTTGAAAACATTTATATCATTCATATCAATAAACTGTTAAAACATCGTGTTTATAATGTTTATTCTTTCAGTAGAAATATGTTCAAGTGATTGAACTGAGTACAACAATGACGGTTTTCAAGACTAACACATCAGTGAATATATTTATAAGATTGATTGGAAACTAATATGTTGAACTACTTAACTGTTGGCTAGAATTTACCCATTTCAGTTTTTTAAAATGGGTTGTCCCAGTTAGTACAAAATAATCAATTTATTCACTGTTGATTATAATGGTAATTGATATAAAATAATTATGGAAGTTTATTCAATAAGTCTTAGTGATGATTTGCGAATATGCTTTTGGGAATTTAAAAGGTTTCATATCGATAAATGTGTATCGTTGCATTATATATATATATATATACTTGTGATTACGCAATAGCTGTTGTCATATGCACTCATTTTTGTGTTAATCGAATCAGAATTGATCAATTTACAATTTTCTTTTTTTAGTTTTAATGACTTATTGTTGGTTGCAGTAAGTTTTCGGAGTTAATTTATCTTCCGAGTACCCTCAACCAATATATATATAATAGCATAACATATTACACGTAATTTATTGCTTTGTACTTTAAACGTTTACTGTTTCTTCTTATTTGTTTCATTTCTATTCATTTTAGCATCAAATGAAAATATTGAGTGTGGTACATGCAAACAAAATGTTAGTAATATTTCTTTACTTGTTGTTTAATGTTTACGTTGTTATAAATAAATGTTTTTCTCGTGAAGTATGAAATTATTTAAATAATATAACTTCTAACTATAGATTGTAAGGGGAATGATTCAGAGCCAAGAGGAACACTGAACAACGCTTTTCATTTACATTGAATGTATACGATTGAGAAATTACAAACGAGATGTTGTTCATCCGTTCTCCAAGCAAGCTTAATTTTTAGTACAGAGGTAATTACAAAAATGTACAAATATATTATCAGAAAACTATCCAGCATTTAAGTTTATGGGTATCGTTTTTTAATTACTCTGAAGAAATGACCTATATTAAGTCACGAAACCTCAGAAATACAATTTTTTACTCATTAGGATATAACAAAATCTATATTTATTATTCAACGTATAGCTTGATAGATTGATTACTTATTACGTAACATAAATAATTTGTGAGTGGATGGTTGATTAGTCCAAAAATTTTATTTCTGCTCATTGAATTACAATTTATATTTCTTATCTAACTGTCGCAATAAGGTCATAATCTCGTGATCACATTAATACCTGTCATCATAACAAGTTAGACTTGGAGTTAGGTAAAACGTTTACACCCAGCTAATGAATTAGACTAGTTGATGCTTAATTTGCTTACTTTATTCAGTGATGAGATTTCTGAATAAATCAGAGTTAATGTTAACAACTTGCACTGATTAGCATGAAGTAAATGTTCACACACACACACACATAACAGGTTTTGTACAGGTTGTACAACGCATTTTTAACTCATCGTTTTCAATAAATATGAAATATTAAGATAAATAATTTAACCAGTTCTCCTTCAACTTTCCTACATGATACATAATAAAACGAGAAAAACAGATTTAATATTCAGTTATTATTGGTTAATAACATTAATTTCATAACAAGAATAATTGTTTACCGGTTATCAGTAAGAACAAAACTTGGTAGTGAAAATCTGTGACTCTTTCCTTTTCATATTTTAAAAACACATTTCATCAAGTATTTCAAGACAATACAAAGTTCATTTTATGCTAGTTTGTTATACATTTAGATTTTGCAAAACAATTTTTTTGATTATTTCAATATTATAATCATAAAGGTACATTTGGTATTGTAACACCTGCGACTTAAGGTAATAGTGAGGCAATCCGTACATGATTCACATATGCCAATAAGAGAATGATCAATTACAGACCTAAACATCAAAGGGAAGATTCAAACAAACAACACAAAATGAATTTAAACTTCTCCCCATTGCACAAGTAAGTGTCCATCAGGACTCAGTAGCTGCGTGGATAACACGATGGTGTTTGAAGCGAACGGTAATGGGTTTGAGTCCCGGAGTGAATATCAACTGTGTGATGCAGGTACTTCTAACTGACAAGTCCCAAATAGGGCTAGACACAATTCTTTGATTCCACTGCTAACCACTATCCATCTTAGCTCATAATCATGAAAATAGTCGTAAACTGTGTAATAGTGAAAAGTATTCCTACTAACTGACGGTCACTTATGAGCTCTTTTGCTATCGAAGTGGAGAATTATGATTTCAAAAACAAAATTCTATACATTATGAAAAGTGAAGTATTTGATCGATCAATAGTACATTACAATTGGTTTCCTGACGATTACAAGTCATTGTCATATGAAACTCTGGTTGTTTTTAAAACTAATAAAAGTGTCTCGAATAGAAATAAGATTCTAGAAGTTCTTGTCTACTCACCGCTTGAATAAGAATCTAACTGAAGAGTTTATTCATGAGTTAGATTAATCAAATTTAAGTAATCTGTTAGCTTTCTAGTACAAATTCATGCAAATTTAATAATAACTGATTTTCAGTATTTACATAAAAGATACAATCTTTTAACGTTTTTGAACTTTCAAAGAAATTTTTGTTGCTAAAGGACCAACTTGTACTCATTGGTTAGTAAGTGTTTCTTAACATACTTTTCATTTGTTATCTTTCATATTAGTTAGTTTTTGTATTTCAATAATACATTCGAGCTTTTATCAGAACATTAGTGTGTTTATTCTGTATCCTAATTAACCGACGTGATAGATTAAGTTTACCCAGAAACACCTTACAAAACGTTTTGTTAATTATATTCATTCGATAATGATAACTTGAATCTTGTTCAATAAGTACTGAACTGCGGTTTCAGTAAATTATATTGATGATACTTAAATGTCAGCTCGTTAAATTTCTTACAGTTTTAAACACTGTGATTGTAAAATTATTTTGATTTAAAAAATTTATATAAGTATTATCAACTATTTTCACAAACTTCTTTTTGTTTTCTAGATTGAAAATAGAGAAACATCAGTCGAGGATTTATTATTACAATTATCTGAAAGAGATTGTCAGCTAGATTTATTACAGCGTCGTTTATCTTTTATGTTACACGAACGTAGTGTACTTTGTCATCAATTAGAAGAAATGAGTATAGGAAAAGATAAATCTGAATATAAAGTAGGTTCATTAATACATGTAAATTCGTATGAATATTGAGTTAAATAAATTAATTATATTTTGTTTATTTATTCACTACTTACCAAACTATCACTTCAACAAACTGACATAATTAACAATTGCAAAGTAGGTTACTTATATTCATGAAATTCAAATTAAATTTATTTGTCGTCTATTTATAGATAGTTGGTTTGTTCAGACATATTTTATCACTGAATTAGTTCAGTTTGAGAACCGTTGATAACCCTGGAGGATTAACTCATTCCAGCCTGAACAAATTTTCACGAACCACTCATTCAAATAATAATAATGATAACATATAGGCTTTTAAAAGTACTCCCAATATTCTAGTGTCTTTCACATTTGAAACAAGCCATATGGAGATTCAAAAAGTTGTCAGTGACTCCACTGAACGATGGCGACCCTACACTTCAAATCATCAAAAGTCGAGAAATAGGACCTTTGAATTTTGGCTCACCTGTCTAAAGATATTGTGATCACTGCAAGATAAAAATATCTTGGTTTTGGCCTTGTATTTATCATGAGCGTACTCTTCTGTCATCTGATCTATTCAACATTTAGTAAAGAATATAATTGGAATGAAAGAGGGAAAAAATATACACCAACTAGGTGTAACACATAGACACTAAGGTGATAAAATATTGAGGATTTAATGGGTGGTAACTATGATAAATAAGTAAATACAATTTCACTAATGTAAGTAATTAAAATTTTGACCTTTGCTTTGCGTAATAAGATTTCAACATTGATTGAAAAGGGAGTTAACAATATTGACTATAAAAGCTCGAAATAGTTTGCTGGACTAAACTCTTAAACCACTTTAACTTGGGTCATTAAGATTATTTCAAGCATAATTTTCATATATAATGTTTTTTGCATTCCTGGCACCTGGATTTCGTAAAATTGATTCTTTCAATTTGACAAATAATCATATCTATCCATATGGCTTTGTTTTCGTGTTGATTTAGCCTTCTATTTAATTGGTGAATGAGCGTCTATTCATTACCTATCAAGCTGTGAAAGAAACAGTGATATAGGTAGTATGTAAGAGACAATTCAAGGTGCTTAGTTATCAGACTATTTAATAAGCGATTTGTTTTGAGTTAACTTTCGGATAGTTTCATAACAGAAAGATTCATCTTAAAGAAGTAAGACTTTAAAATAATGATGTCAGTCAGTCAGTAACAACGTAGAACTTCGTACGTACGTACATCAGTTCGAGTTGCCACACCACATTAGCACACAGATGCAGTGGTCGATTCAAATCCCGTAGTGGTAGAGGCAATAAGAGTATAAGCAGTAATCGGGAAAATTAGTGTTTGGAGATGTTATTCAAAGAGTATAATATAGTGAAATAAATTTGGGAAGAGAAAAAAAGCGACAAGGAGGAACAAGGAGATCAAAATTTGGGAGAACACAAAGAGTAGATGCACCAGCGCCATTGCAAACGATTTTGAGCCATGTCAATCAGGGTCTCTAACCATCGGTTGCTATCATCTCGCGGTCCCCAACCAGGTAGTCTACACCTACCAACATGATTCAGTCCACTTGTCAGTGACTTCATGGATTTGTGCCATGTTGTGGTCTGGCCACCCCTAGCTTTCTTCCAACCTACTTCTACATCATAAAACATCGCACGTCGAGGCAGTCGGTCGTTGGGCATACGTAACACGTGTCCCAGCCATCTCAACTGATGAAGTTTCACTACATCATCAATTGACTTGCCATCCTTACCTAGTACCCGTTTCCTAACAACTGCGTTACTTACTCGATGGTCCCAGGAAATACGAGCAATATTTCGAAGACACCTATGATCAAATACTAGTAGCCTACGGATATCCTCTACTCTTACCGGCCATGTTCCACTGCCATAAAATAGGACGGAACGAACTGCTGCGCAGTAAACACGTCCTTTGGTTGATAGACAGATATCTCACCTACGCCATAAATGACGCAAGTTGGCAGAAGCTAGTCGAGCCTTCTGTATCCGTGCTGAGATTTCGTCACACACCAGACCACAAGGGCTGATGAGACTTCCAATATAAGTGAAGCGATCGACACGCTCAACTACTTCACTCCCTATCACTAGTTCGGGTGTCAATGCAACGCAATCCTGAAGCAACATTTTGCATTTCGAGGGAGAGAATCGCATGCCGAAAATGCTTGCACTGTTGCTTAGAGTGGTCAGAAGACTCTGCATTTTGTCAGCGTCTTCACCAAATAAAACTATGTCATCGGCATATTCCAAGTCAACAAGTGAATCTCCTGGTAGAAGTTCAACCCCTGGAAATTTAGATGAGGAGAGTGTTATCTCTAAAAGTACGTCGGCGAAAAAGTTTTTCAGGGACAACTAGAAAAACAGTTAGATCCCAGAACATGGACACACATCCAAACGCCCCACAATCGTAGTATTTCTTGACCTTAAGGCGGCATTCGACTCTGTTGATCGTGAGGTTCCATGGCAGTGTTTGCCACTGAAGGAAGTACCAAAGAAGTATATTAACCTTGTAAAGTCTCTCTACTCGAACACAACTGGTCGAGTGAGAGCTTATTCAGAACAACAATGGAAACTTTACACCAAAATCATGCAGCTCATAAAGTACACCATCATTAAACAGGTACAAGAACCGTATACTGTTTACACCAACTAAGTGTACTTCGTAATTTGACTAATCGGTGCATGTCAGAAAATATAACTTCTGGAATTCGGAAATGTTTTATTATTTTTGTTAAACAGTATCTGTTTAACAGAGCTGCCAGTTCCTGGTCTTGTTTGAAAACCCATTTTTTGATAAAAACCCTAATTAGCCAGTAAATCAGTTCGATATAAAAATAGACAGTTACTCTTCAAAATTCCGTCACAGATTGTTATACCTTTTTTAATCTAACAATGAATATACATTACATTATCCAATATATAAGTGTAATATGAAACATGTACCAGCTATTCTACTCCATGTCAATCTTTATAATACATTCTACCTATCTGATAATACGTGATTTTATAGTATCAATATATTTTTTTACTTGTATGCAAGTAAGTGTCATAAATAACCTAAGACATGTATATATTTATTCTGCTTTTTATGACTAGAGTATTAGCTTTCGGACACAATCGAATATAAACTTAGTACTAAAATGATGTCCGAAAATTGGAACATGTAAATGAACCAAAATTAATAATATGGAAAGAAAGAAACTGATTTATTTGTATCTTTAGTGTGTCTATCATAAGCAAACACGATGTAATTTAGCATGATGTGTATTTCAAAACCATTGGTTATTATTCTTACTAATTTCCATTGTTTTCTTGCAAATAACAGTAGGAGTTAGTATAATAATAATAATAATAATAATAATAATAATAATAATAATAATAATAATAATAATACTTAGAAATTCTGTGGTATATAAGGTGTATATTCTGTCTAGCCTGTCATATAAGACGAATTAAATAACTGTAATTTCTTGAAACATGGATTCACAGAACAGATGAAAATTTCAAGTAAAAGCATTCGGATTTAAGAAGTCAGGTAAATGATTACATAGAAAAAGAATTTTCTAAAAATTTGAATGTTAGAATACGGAGCTTGTTGAAATTGTTCATCTCGAGATTAATTTTCATTATAAGGGGATCACAACTAAACATATTTATGCTAACCAGATGATAGCGAACGGCTATTTTGTTTTAGTTTAAATCTGTTTTGTAATGGATATATATTTAGGATCCTAAACGAGATGAAAGCCAATAATAGTTAGTTGATTTAATCTTGTATTCATAGATCCCAGTATCTTTATGATTTGTGAAAGTAAAATGTTATGAAACATATGTATTTTTTTATATTAATGTAAATCACTTTTGATAAAACTAATCCTGTTAAGATATTAATTAAATAATTCCAAAGAGTTTGTCATATGCTTCATTTTATGTAATACGACATAAAACTGTTTTAAATAACCGATTAGTTTATTTTTATTTCAGAAAAAAGTTTTCATTCGTTTTGTGGAAGGATAATACCTTAATATCTAAACAGTTGATTTGCTAACCAAGAATATTCTGTGGCGGTCGATATTCAGTGTAATCCTTAAACTTCGTATACTGTTCGTCCTGATAACCGTCACTAGATAACGTCCCAACGGTGTATTAATCAGAAGGCGAATCCGTAGTGTTGACTAAGTTTATTATTACACCACGCAGAGATCACCAAAATTACAGGTACGCTAAGCGAGCATGAAAGAGTAGTGCCGAAAAGCAAGAGGGCAAGCGAGTGAACGTGAGAGTCGAATGAGCGAGCAAGTGAGCAGGAATAAAATGTACATGTATATACATAGTGACATGAATGAATGATCGAATCAGTTAAGCCACTAATAGTAAAGCTAGCACAATGAGTATATGCGTAGGCTGTAAGCAATGCTCAAACATACATATTCATATAAGTGCAACAATAATAAAGGTATAATGATTTAAGTTTTTATTGTACGAATGACTCTGTCCGTTAAATGGGTTAACAAAAGTGCTTAACCATATTAAATGTGAATAAACTCAATTGCATGTGAGCTGCTATAATTCTTTGTAGAATATTTTTATAAGTCAAATTACTTGAACTAATTTTACAAATAAATAAAGTAGAGGGAAATTTCGGTTTTTTTTCCCAAATCACAAAAAATGTTATATCTAAGCTGAATGTAATCATTAACTGACCTTATTCAACACTCGATGTAACTGCTGGCTTCATATAAACTGACAAACTTGGAAATAGAAAAAAATTACAACTAAACAATTTATTTTATTTACTTCCATGTAGGTAGACAAAAACTAGTGAGGATCTTTAGGCAAAGATGGATAGTGGTTGGCACTGAAATCCGGGACGCGCGTTTCGTCCTATTTGAGACTCGTCAGCTGGATGTACTCGCATCCCAGAGTTGATGTTAACTCCGAGACTCATGCAGGTACATGCAGCTGACAAGTCCCAAATAGGACGAAACGCGCGTCCTGCAATCCACTGCTAGCCACTATCCATCTCTGCTTAAAAAGCTCGTGACTTAAGGCTATGTCGAGGCAATCCGCGCAGGATTCAAATACTCCAACATGAGACTGATCAATTGCAATCCTAAATAACGATCGAAGATACAAATAAAACAACATCAGGTGAATTTAATTAGTGAGGATGATATTAAAGTAAATACCATTTCCAAAACATTTCTCACATATAATTAAAAAATAGTATCATTTTGAATACTAATTGAAGTAACAATAATATTACATTGATATCGATTGTTATTTTAGAACACTATTCAAATCAGGATCGTATGTTTTTCACAGGTTTCATTGTTTAATTTTTTTCTGGCTAGAGTTTTTTTTAGCGAGTTAGTTTTCTACGGGATAGTGTTGCTAACCTCATGCACAACCCTCCTCCTTTATATGGGCTTGGGACCGGCAGTAACCCCAGAGAGGGCTCCAATTGCAGTTAGTTTTCATTATATACTCCCATTAAATTTACACATTTTACATAGCATTGAAGTCACTGGCTAACTTCAGTATTATCCATATGAAAAACGATTGATAGAATTTCATTTATAGTACAAAGGGACGAATGTTGGTCTGTGTTCTTTTTCAAGTATTCCATCTAAAATCGTGATCTTGTTGCATTTTTTCTTTTATGTTTAAACAGCATATTATATAATGAATATTGTTAAATTTACCAATGTTACTTTCAAGATTATAGATATATTAACAGTATAAAGACACTATATGACCTTATAAATGGCAAGACTTTGTTTCAATCAAAAGATAATTTGATTTTTATCAAACATTTAAATTGATTCCAATTAAATATCTCTTCTTGTTTTAGACATATCTTACTGCCAAGAACATAAAAACGCATTTCATTGAAAATATTGAAACATTAAAAGATGATTATTCAAAATACTCTTATAGGTAAGATGATATTATTAATTCACTTAATATTACAATGCCAATCATACGAATGATTAGCATGATGTAATGAAGTTCTTATGACAACATGAATGAATTTTAGAATTCCCCATTAATTTCTAGGTAGTCATCATAACTTTTTACAATATATTATATTGTGAACTTATTAGTCGGAACTATTTTGAATTCATTCAGTGTGCTTCTATTACTGGTGTTTATTTAATGGGGTTCTGTACATCAAATGAACACAAATGTTAATGTACAGTAAGAGATTTTAATAATTTTCCAGGCAAAGGAATTCATGATTCGCAAATCCTATCTCAACTAATGGCCTAAATGGTGTTATTTGTCAAATAAATGAGGTATTGAGTTAAAACTAACTAAATACAGATTATTTTTGTACGTTGTTAATGTTGATCCATTAACCATGTAACATTATTGTTAATGGATTAGGGTTCTTTGAGGAGAGATTGAAATTCATAAGCTCGATTCTTATAACATAATAACTACTAGTGGTGTATTGTCTGAGAGATCATAAAGATTGAAATAAATGTACATCGACAATTGGATTTTAGTGGTTACTTGAATTAAATAGTCATATAACCGCAAAAGTCGTATAACAGCGACACTGAGTCTAAAAATAGAAGTTCGCAGTTACATACGGTCTGATTAAGACAAAAAATATTTCATTTCATAGTATCACTAATAAAGAAGTAATTTAGGGGACAGAAAACAAACGAAATAATTAAATTATCTGAATAAATTAAAACAGAACAGTTTGTAAATAATGGTATACCCAAGTGTACAGATTATTCATGCGGTAATAAAATCAGTGTTGGGATATTCAGAAAAATATCCCAAAAATTATCCTGTTAAGTCTAATGCTATTCTTGGACTTGAGATGGTATCATTTTCCTATTGGTCAATATTTGTTCCAGGTGTCATCTTCCTACTGGTCAATACTTATTTCACGTGTCAAATGTTATTTTCTATTTTGTGGTACGATGTGGTCTGCTTGATTGGTATATGAACAGAGTGTTTGAAATATGGTGATTCATATCTCATAGGCTGAGACTTGCGTTCTGGACTCAACTGGCTGGGCTAGACAGGGAAGCGAAACCAATCGGGACTCTAGGTCGTTCTTACGTGTTTAACGCGTCTTTGGTCCGATCGATAATTCGCTGCCATCTAATCTGCAGTCCACAAATTATAACGATCAGCTCTTATTTAAATGGCATGACTAAACACCACAACCCTTGTCTAATGCTCTGTTGATAATATGATATCATTTTTATGTATTCACCCTTTTCTTTATAGTTTATCCATAATGTGCAAGTACTTCATTCGGATTACAGACGGTTGTGATAATCTGATTAATTCAATTAAAAAGATAAGTTA
The DNA here is from genome assembly GCF_000699445.3 of Schistosoma haematobium. Classification (NCBI taxonomy): domain Eukaryota; kingdom Metazoa; phylum Platyhelminthes; class Trematoda; order Strigeidida; family Schistosomatidae; genus Schistosoma; species Schistosoma haematobium. The sequence goes on from NC_067195.1 coordinate 43,183,085, forward strand.
GTTACATCAAATCGCGATCTGTCCAAAGCAGTTCGTTATTACTCATAAAATCCAATTCGACTGAGTTTATTCCTTACCAGTGAATACCATCATTTCTATATAACACTTATAAACGTAATAGTAAAAGTTAACGGTAATTTTATTTCCTGTAATTGAAGTACTCAGTAACTGGCAACATAAATATATAGATTTACATAACTTGACGCAATAAGATCGTGGGATTATCTGTCACGTTTTTAGTGAGTTAATAAGTATATGTATCCAGTATTTTCTCCGTTCATTTATTGGGGTGGGGTGCTGTATAGAAGTGAATAATATTTATTGAAGATTTCAGTTGATGCCTTAACATTCACTATACATGTATTTTTCATTCATTATCTTGGGATGTACAACCTTGATGTATTTATGGAAGACAGTTATGTGGATAACTTCACACTCTTCAAATGAAATGTCGAGTGAAAATCACTTTCTTAAATAAAGCATTCATTTACCAAATGAACTTAAAATGCCGGGCATCACACACATATTGAACGGGTGGATAACGTCATATATAGAATCATATGACACTGACAAGGCTCTTCTAAGCTCTGCATTTGAACGACAAATGAGAACATTGTAGTAGTCAGAGGGGATAACATATTCAATTGTGAGCAGATTTGGATTAATGTGAGACTATTAAACGGGAGTGTCTCATTTGAGGGTTACCAAGAGAAGTCATAGAAGTTTGACCATGCGCTTTCAACTAGTAAAGTCGATTATAATTAACAGTATTAGTATTGAATGTGTGCGTATAAACCATGTTCTACATTTTATTTTCATAATTTCTACAGAACTGAATTAGATTCAAACTGCGAAACAGAATTCACCTCTGAGGTACCTAAAAGCGTCATAAATATATTAAATGATAAATTAGAAACAATATCACCATCTGATGAGTTCACATTTATGAGTAATAAAATTACTGAATTGCGAAGTGATGCGACTGATGGATCATGAAATCCACACATAAACACTTACACTTTTTGTATTTAGTAGAAAACTCAACATCCATAAAGTATGCAGAATTGATAGCTCTTCTTTTATGTTTCAAATATGTTCAAGTATTTTACATTGATGTGTGTATACAACGAGTCGTTGAAGAAATACAATATAACCTGTCTTATGAATACACAGATGCATTGAGAGAATCATCTAATAGTATATATTTATATTTATGTGGATATATAACTCAAGCTTACAAAAATAAAGTTTTATCAACCTGAAAACCTACATTTACCCCACAGGCCAATATAATTTAAACTAGTATCATTCAGAAATTTTGGATTGAACTTTACGTCCATAATGTTTCTTGATACTTTTTAAATGTTTACCTTTACGTAAAATACCTATTTTCTCTAGATTCATTTTTTTCTATTCATCATATTTCATATCGAAACTTGTTATCTTATTCACTCTATCAAAACTGGTGTTTCAAATAAAACAGGAATTATTCAGTGACTTTTTGTTATCATACATAGTTAATCCAAGAAAGAAACGAAATAACTTCATAGAAACGTTACTTTACAAACATTTGAGTGTATCATTAATGTTTTTTCTTATTTTAAAACGTGGGTAGTAAACCCAACAAGATAGATTCTGCAGCTGCCTTGTTATTTGGCATTTGATCTTAACTAGATATTTTGACATGATGGAGTATACAGACATTTTTATTAGAATTTAAAATCGATATAGTGAATCGGCGATCAGAACGTAGGAAAGACCACACACCTTAAATGTTTTTATCAAATTAGGTGGACAGTTTCCTTAACCTTGGAGTCTTTACTGGAATGTTTGATGCACTTACTATTTTCTTCAATGGATTATTTTCATTAAATCGCCCTTAAGACCTTATGATTTCTTCTAGAGCTTTAGCAAAAACCTTTGTTGCAAAGTCCGCGCATTTATTGCCAATATATATATATATATATATATATATATATATATATATACATATTATATCCCAATGAGTAGGAATATTTTATTTCTGGCGTTTCGTGACTTGACATAAACCTCCGAAGAATCAATTTACATTAAGTCACGAAACGTCAGAAACACAATTTATGTGACGTATGACTCAATTTTTTAATAAAAATAGTAAACGCCAGGTTGTGGTAAAGGATTATTAAATTACATCCTATTACAACAACTGACGCTAGTTATTGAATTATGTTTTAAAAACTACCACCATACGAAAAAGTAGCAAGAGTATGATTAAAATTCTGTTTTTTCTACGGTAATGTATAGTTTTAATGGTTGAACTATTTGTGCAGATCAAGTATTTGATCAAAGTAGATGGAGACTAGTAGATGTAAGCAGAATTTGCAAGAAACTTTAAATATTTCCAAGAATAATATTAAGCAATTATTAATTAAATTGTACTAAGTCACAATCATTATTTCCTTGTAGACCAAAATCTGACTTAATGAAGACGGATGTAGATGATATCATATTAAAATTACTTCCTATTTATGTCTGTAATGTGATACAGTAAGATGCCTTTCACAAAACAATGTCAAATAGTTCATAAGTTGCTTAGATATAAATTTCTGTATAAAACACTCTGACAATTTTCAAGTTATAATTATTCCACTTTTGTGTTAAGTTACGTAGGTTCTGGTTCAACCTTAACCCAGAATAAAAATATCCAGTTAAACTTAATTAAAAGTGACCGATGTAATACTCCTTGAAAAATAGAGGCGGATAAACCAGTGCGACTGACGGAACTTGGAGCATTCGGGACTTATTACTCTCTCTTTCTTTTGGTTGTTGACTGAATTATAAAAGCCTCCATATCTCAGGAGAAGCATGGAATACAGAGGACACTTAGGGATCTGTAGATAACTTAACCCTTCTATCGTATACATAGGAACAAATGCAAATGAAGATACACAGTGTAGAATTAGCTTTGACAGAAATAGGTTCCAAGATTCACAAAGGAAAAAGTGAGATCCTGAAGTAAAAACAGCGAGCACCAACCAAATCACTCTTGATGGAGAAGCTGTGAAAGAAGTGGGAACTTTTACGTATCTGGGCAGTATCATCGACACACGAGGAGGGTTTGACGCAGATATGAAGGTATGAAATGGCGAAGCAAGAACAACACTGCTATAAGGTTAAAGTCATAAGTTCAACACTATCGTTTAAACAGTCCATTTGATAACAACTAGAAAGGATAGTGGAGGTGTAAATACCTGGTTGGGGGCATATGTCCCGAGACGGGTAATATGCTTAAGTTTATACGTCAGGTAGCATAAAGTTAGATCGACATCAGGTAGATGCACATGTACTTCTGTTCACTATGACCGACTGACCAATTTTAATAAAATTGGTCAACAAACCCAACAAAATGAGATGAATTCACGATATTTACTTCAAATTGTTGTTCTAGTTCCCTTGAGAATCAGACTTCGTAGCAAGGAGGGGAGACAATTAATAAAAATAGCAGAGATAAGACGTTTTTTATTGTAGATCGCATTATAAGCGATTGGAAATGGATAGACAGCAAAAGTGTTCCAAATAGTAATTACAATTCACACGTATTTCTTATTCAAGGTTAAATCAAGATATAAACGGAAGTACATTACCTTCAAGTTACGTTCTCCAATTATTATATATGGATATTTTCAGGAAATTATATCTACGCACTGAGAGCAAGTAAAGCACTTCAAACTAGAACATAGAAGGGCGAAAGAAAGACATTTTAGGAGGTCAGATTTCTGAATATACAAAAAATCTCTTATTCTGGAATGGCACGTAAGGACAAAATACGAAGGGCTTCTTCCGGAGTTAGTCTATAAACACCTAATTCAAGTAAAGGCCCAAGTGGATCGTTATCACGCTTCTGTTGGCTATTCATTGATTCCATGATAGTTTCTCTCAATAATTCGGCTGTTCCACGCAATAAATTTAGCAGAACACATGCATCACGAATTTGAAAGAAATATGACTCAGGACGTTCAGTATACAAACTGAACATTGGATACAAGTAGTTAGTAAGATCAAAACGAAGTTGTGCAGCACCCAGAGGACTAAATCGATTTGATAGAATGAGCTGTTGGGAAAACAGGTTAAAAATGAAGATGTTAGACAATTATCAATTGTTGACATTACATTCGCTTTAAATTCTATCATCATATCACTTATGTCTAATTATTGACAGAGTCCCCAAACAGAAAGTGTTTGGGGAATGTAGAGTAAGAGGTGCATATGACGTTTAGAAAGTGAAACTCCAACGCGATTTCATCCTAGATACTGAATTGTGAACTTTGTAAATTTGGTCAACAGTTAAATAGATGTGAAATTGTTTTACCAGTTCTAATCTTTAAGATGAATCGATCCGAGCACACATCTAAAAGCCTAGAGCCTGAACGAACAAAATAGTTGCCTAATATCCACGTCATTTTGGACTGGTTAAACAAACACTCGATCGACCTGAATGTTTTCGCCTTGAAGTATCTGACGAATTATTTTTTGGTACTTATACAACCAAAATTGACTATAAAGCTAAAATTCCGTTATAGTTTGGTGTGTGACAGGAAACATGAATTCATATTTCTTTAAGATGTAGATAAGTAGTAACAACTTCAAGTCATTTTAAGTTGCCGGAAAGAATATGGAAGTATATAATAAATACGTCGAGCAGATAAAAAGTTCAGTGTCTCTGACTAGAACACTGATGTGTGAATTTTTGAGGTAACTCATTTCTTAGATATTGGTGCACAAAACCTTGGTATAATTATTCCTGTTGTTTCTAAGTATCTAACATGATATTAACAAGTGTAGAAGATGGAATAATTTCCATGAAAATTGTGGACTGTTTATTCTAGGAAGGAAAGGAAGCAAAAGTGAAAAAAGAGGCTGCAGTGACTATATATATATATATATATATATATATATATATATATATATATATATATATAATTACATTTTTATGAATTCATACGCTTTGAAATAGTGACAGGAAGTTTAGTTTGTTCTGATATCTAATCTACCATTCTCTTCACCAACATACTCCTAAATTTGTCTATGATAATCATTCACAAACCTGTTAGTTAGTTTACTTCTTTGCCACGTGCATGTTAATGTATTTAACCTAAAGTGTGAGGTCAAGTGACATTATCCAGCTGGCTGAACCGATATTAAAAGCCGATAGTTGAACAACATAGGTGACAATATTTAAAATCGGTAATAGGTGAAAATATGAGTACATTTTCCCATCTAAACTATAAACAATAAAAATCTACTACTCTACATTAATGTAGAGTAATACACATCATCATGATTAATTCAGCTGTTTTCACTTTCCCTAAAAGATCATTTGAACACATCAATCCATAGATGTAGCCAGATTCAATATTGCTTTATCCATCACCTAGTTATTTATGTCACAAGTGCAAAGTTCGAAATTATGGGAGGAATAGAGGTAAAATCAAAGTTGGCTCAGTTTAGGCAAACTCAACTAATAGATGAATTAAGTTGTCACAACATACCTCATTATACAAATAATCATCTAATTGTGATGCAATTTCTTTCCATACATGTGTGAAAAGTTTTGGATGTAATGATTCTGATAACTGATACAACCAGTCACGTAATGCAAGAAAGAATACTGACGCATTAGCTGACATCATTAAGTTGGAGAGTTCACTTTTCATACTACTTAAATAACCGGAAACAGAACTAGTTCGAAGCCAGTGATCAGTTGCATAAACATATACCCAAGATTTACTTTTTAAATCTGTCAATGTTAAATCGACTGTTTCTTTCAACATATTTTTAATTTCACCATTGTACAATCTTAGCATCTGTTGAATTGTTGAAAAAGAAAATATAAAATAAACACTATTGAACAAGGTACGACATGCAGTAATCACCTATTGAAAGTCTGGTAATAAGCTGTGAAACTGAAACAAAACAAGCGACAGCAGTATTATGCCGTGATTAACAAATGCAAGTTAAAAAAAAAGAAAATACTCTAAACACGATCAAAACTTTAACAAATGAAATGGTATCAAAAATAGATTGTTGATTAGTGTGTAGAATTATGTGAAAATTAATTGAAGTATATTAAAAGTTATCACAAATTAAATCTTTCTGCAAAGCCCACTTGCAAAGTTAGTAGCGTTTCTTTAGACATTTATTGCATTGATATTTGAGTTTGTCAGTGTTACAAATACATAATTAGTCAAAAAGTATCTTTAATAACAAAAGCTGACTATCATAAGTAGACACGGAAATCAGGTTTCTTCGTAAGTGTCGTATACTTGGTAGAAGGGAAACTGACAAGTGGCTTACATGAACAGATTTAATTCATGCAGCTTATTTGAAGCATACTTATTCATGAAACCTACTAACAAATGTACGACTTTTGTTAATACTTTATTTTGAAATATAATTTATTAGATTAATAGCTGTTCAACGGTATGAAGAAAAATGTTCAGTAAGAATTTATCCTTTGTTACGCAAATGAAACATGTGACTTCATAATCGTATACAAAATTATGTACTAAGCTTTGGAAATACAGATTTTTGAGTGTGATAACTATTGACCCCGCCACAAAACATGAGGATGAGAAAAGTTTGGACATGAGACTTAATGATTAGGAAAAAGTATTTTAACCACTATGGATTTATTTTATTTATTTATTTATTTGAGTATAAACAATGGCACAGGGGGGCACCATATACATATGCGATACGTAATAACCATGAGGTTGTGAAAAGATAGAGGTGGAGTGCGTATGATAAAAAAGAACAGCAACGAACAGAAATTAGTATATAAGATTGAAATAATAATAATAATAATAATAATAGTAATAATAATAATAATAATAATAGGAAAAACAATTCAGTTAGCAAAAATATAATCAGAAAGAATTCTTTCAATCAAGGAAATTACGTTCACTTTTATGAAGGTTACAGCAGAATCGTCACTTGCTTCTATTCTGAGCCATGCCTAACAATGTTTCTAGCCACTATGCTGTACCATCTTTAGGAAATCAACCAGGAAGTCGTAAAGGCCCAACAGAAGCCAGTCTTGTACAACTTTCTTTCATACCACGACATGTAATATACTGACCACCCTTACGCTTTTTTCAAACAGTCTCAGCGTCGGCAAATAATGCACAACGAGGAATTCGCTGAGACGACATTCGTAGAACGTGTTCAAGCCACCATAGTCGGTGTTTCAAGATGGTGATAACCAGCTGAAATATCGTCTCTGCACCCGAACACACGATGCCGAACCTCTGCATTACTAACATAGTGTTGCCACTGGATGGCAGCAATCTTTCGGAGACAACGATGACCAAACACACACACCCTCAACTCAGAGAGGTCAGGTCTCACAAGCATGAAGCAAAACTCCTCTCACCGACGCGTTGTAGATCCGACCTCTTACAGCCAGATTAGCATCACGAAGGCGCCAAAGATGGCTATCTAAATACACGAACTTGTCGACTACTTCTATCCGCCCACTACCCAGGGTGAGTACAGAATTAGGGTCCTGTCAGTCTTGTAAAAACACTTTGAACTTCGAAGGTGCGAAGTACATACCGTACATACGGACATTAATAGCCAACTGATTAAGTGCAGATTGCATGGCTTGGGCATTATCACACAGTAAGACAATACCATCCGCATACTCAAGGTCCAGAAGTCTTTCTCCAGGCAACAGATCCACACCACCATTACTTACATCCATCAGAGCTGTTTCCAGAATGTCATCGATGGCGAAGTTGAAGAGGAATGATGAGATTCGGCAACCTTGTCCAACCCCTTTGCTTGAGAGCAACAGTGGAGAGAGGTGGTTGTATGCCCTCACTGCCTGAGGTGTTTGTGTTATAACCCAGTGAAGATTAAGTTACAGGTAACTTCCGAGGACTGTAAATAGACTAATATTCTATAAATATTCTTATTGTATAGTTATTCAATAATTACATTATGTGTATTTATATTCCCCTTATTGTAAGCTTTATTTTGACCTACAATTTATTATTAAACGATTTACGGTTCTTAATCTATGTTCAGTCTATTAATTATTACCTCCCGCATTCACAGCCACTTTTTGGCTTATTTGTGTACACATGTTATTTTCTATTTTATGGTACGTTGTGGTCTGTCTGGTTGATATATAAACCGAGTATGTCTGAAATAAACGATCCAATTCATATTGCAGAAACTGGTGTTGTGTTCTGGACTCTAATGGACGGGCTAGGAGGACATAGGACTAATAAGGACGCTAGACTGCTCATGCCGGTTGAACGTCATTGGTTTGGCATAGTGTGAAGATTTGTATAAGTCGTATTCTGATTGGTGAATAAGTCGCGTGATAGAAAAGCCAGACATCAAGGTCATAACAGTTTGTACATAGGGCTTTCAAGATGTCAATAAAATTCTCAGGAACGCCCTTCAATAGGTTATCCCAGGAAACAGTCATGTCCAACAAATCGAAGGCAGCCCTGATGTCAAGAAACACTACGATTGTTGGTCTGTGATAAGTATGACGTTGTTCTAACATCTGGCGGAGGGTGAATATGTAATCAATATTCTCGACCAGAATGAAAGCCAGCCTGCTCTTCTCGAGTCAATCTTTCTCAGGTTTTCAACAATCTATGAAGTATGACGGAAGTCAATATTCAGGACGCAATCGGAAGTAGACCTATCCCCTGAGAGGTGTGGCAGAAACGAAGTGAACCCTTTTTGAAGGGAGGAACAACTACAGATTCATTTTGTAATGTTGGAACACTCTCTAATTGCTATATCTTTAGAAATAAATAAGTCAGTTCCATGAAAAAAGTCGCCACTATTTTGGTCAAACTCGTGGTCATTCGGAGAAGACCGGTGTGCTTCAATGAGTTGTAAATAGCCTGAAGAAACCCAGTGCTTATAAGAGGGAAATTTCGCGAAGTCTCAAACGACTTAAATCGCCATTTTCATAGCGTCATGCAATTGCAACCAGTGCTCATCTATACTTTCTGATGGGATGGTAGCTAACCATGGACCTAGCTCGGTCTGATATTTAGTTGCAACATAAGCTGCAACCAATTTACTGACATTGATCCGTTTAGGATGATGAATTTGCTGGCCAATAAAAAGTAAGGTAAAATTAGCGCAAACAAGGAATGACCAGAGTCCAGTGCTGCCTCAGCTCTAGCATTTAGTACGATACGAACTCCGGCAAAACAAGCGATGCCACAGGGTCTCCGGACAAACTTACAGAAAACAAGCTATTCGAAGCGACAGATGAAGGGCGAATTTGTAGTATTTCATAAGAGTCTTCAATATAGGTCTCGGATAGACAACAGACATAGATATTGAGACTTTCTAAAGACATAGCCAACCCCATCTATTGTCCGCTATGCATTAGTGTGCGGACGTTGAAAGAGCTCAGTTTGAATGGCACACGCGGTTTCAGAAAGACTGGCTCAGTATTCGTAGTCGGTGGTAGGATCCAACCTTCGACCAGTCAGTGACTTGAGATTGTTTAGACAGGCCAGGGTTTCTACCATAGGCGAACTGCTGTATAAGTTAAAATATAAAATACGCAAAATGAGTATCAAGAGGAATACATAAGCAACTAAGTATAAAATAAATAAAAACGAATGTTATCATATGATTGTGAATAAGATTTGTGTAAGCCAGTGTTGAAGCAATAGTAGTTATCATAGATTTGTGTGAGAGCTGTGATACTGCCCGGATCCCCGAACCGAAGCAGGTGGTTTTCTTAGAAGACCACTTTCCGAGCCTTCGACCTAAAGGTCTGATCCACAAGGCAGTGGAGCAACATTAGGAGGTCCAGTTCCATGATAACCGGTGACCAACAATTAGTTCATACACCATTCGTTCCTTCAGGATCTCGGAGCCAATGTGCACCACTGATTTGGAACCAAGGTTTTCCAACTCTCCTGAGTGTATCCTCCGTGTCCACCAACCCAGTTAAGTGCCGAACATTCGCTTTTCGTTTTCTCAATTTCGCAAACAACACTCCCGCCGCGAGAACGCAGTAATTATTACTTCCTTGGCATTGGCTGTATACGCGGGGTACGTGTGAGCATTTCAATAGAGCGGATCACTAAGGATAGATGTCTGGAAACTTATTTATGGTATCTAAAAATCCAAACTGTAGTGTCTAGTGAATGATAATGTATTGGTCGTAAAATCCAATGGCCCCTGATTTGATTGCAATTATAGTTACGGGTGGGCATGATTAAAAAGTCTAAAAACCGATTGAAACGGATTCCCAAAGCGTTTTATCTGCATAGTTGATGAGATTCGGCGAAGGTCACTATTGGATATGAAGGTCGTATATATGAAATATTCGATTGAAATGTTTTGAAACCTGCTCAGGAAAATTGGACTCAATAACTTATCGGTAACGTCTCGAATGAAACCGTGAGTGACGCAAATTTTCCGGAGAAATATTGTCTGTAAGTAGGATTAGACAAAAAGCTTTTTGTCACCGTATAAAATAGTACGGTGAATACCTGATACTCATCAAGTCACTATATAATTTTGGTAACTAATGTACAGAATAAAATAAAACCTAAAATATAAAGTTTACATCAATTATTATCAAATAAATGAAAGACATTATTAAATTTACAGTTATATATCACAACTAACCTGACTGAAAACACCACCATGTAAACCAAGGTAAGTATTGGAAGAATGCAACTCGTCAAATGTTTCATTTTTAAGTTCATTCTGTTCTGACTATTAAAAAAGACAGATTATAAAACACCATAGTTAGAGAAGGATACTAGAAATAATTGTAATGTGCTGGAATGCTACTAGTAAAAATCATGATATAAAACATGGTTGTTCTTGCAAAAACAGTTATAAACCAGGGCATGTATTATCTAACACAAATAAACAATTTACAAGCACTGAGCTACAAGTCAAACAACAAGTGTATTAAAACTATGAAACTGAAGCGAGTTATCAAACCAATCACAAAATCAAAGAGATAAGCGCTTAATAATTAGGTTGATGAAAATACAAAAAATGCCTTGGGTTTATATATATACACAAACAATGAAACTATACTGTTTTGGCATTGACTTTGGTCATTTCTAATTGTCTTCAAGAAGTTATGAGAGACGTTTAAGATTACGATCCAAAATAATAGGCTTCAAATAACTGAGAAATGACCAATTAATTAATCAATTTTGAGAGAACATGGATTTCATGCTATTACTTTGAAAGCTAGATATCACAGTAGAGGATTATTACTGAACTATGTCTTAGTCGTCAAGCGGACACGCGTGTTTGATAACTGGTGTGAATGATTTGACACACGATAATGACATTTGGTTCAGCATGCTATTAATCATTAACTCCATGAATTGTCAACTAATAAGCATGGTGTTTATCATTTGATAAAATCAGAGATATTTCTCTACAAAATAATCATAATAGGAGATCCTTCAGATTATTCTAAACCCCGTGGTTGTTTTTGAGTGAGAATAGATCTAATTGTTGTACTTATTGAAGTAATGTACTGGTGACATGACTAGACCAACTAGATGTTACATATTTTTTGCTATTTCGCAACAAAAACATGTACTACTATAAAGATTTGAATGACCACTGGTGTTACTAAAGTGATTCTGAGAGCATCAAGTGTAATAATCTTTAAAACAAAGATAACTACAAATGCTTCACAGTTTTTCTGATAACTTTTCGGTATATATGAGTCCACCTAATCTTGAATTTGAGTGAACGGAGATGCCTGCCTATAAGGTTAAAAAAAAGAAGGATTAAGTAGCAGATTTCAGATTATTTTAGATATTTTTAGTACATGGGTATTTTATGAGTATATATATATATATATATATATATATATATATATATATATATATATATATATATATATATATATATATATATCAAATCACTAACCTCCTTTACTATTTCATCGGTAACAAGAGGACAAAGACCAATGTCAATTAGCCAAGGATCTCCAAACTGTAATAACGCGCGAGTGCTTAAATCTTCCCAAAATGTTACGTAATACTATGAATTAAAAGAGATTGAAAAACCACAATATTATTTCAGGATTTTATGGTAGTCATATTTTTGGTGGCAACTTTGTCTTCTCTTGAAATCGAAACCTGTATCAGACACTTAATAAAATGGTTTAATGGTAAAATGATCTGACTTTAAATCCGTGATAGAAGTATTACTAGCCTTTATCTACAAAATCTATGACTACAACCCGAGTGCATGGACCTGTAAGTGATTACTGATATATATGTTGAAATCTAGTGTTCAGGGTATATTCATATGTTGAGGTGGAAAAATTTCAGCTTTACTACTAATACTGATACTAATAATGGTAATAAATAATAAGAATAATTTATTCAAGAATAATAAGTTACATGAAGTATGTCGATTTACAGGCAAGATAAAATTGTTACGAGTGGGCTTTAATCGAAAGATCTTAATACTACAGCATAGGAAGAAGGAAGCGTTAACAGAAACCAGAACACCATGTGACTGTAACTCCAAGTAAGATTAGCTTCTTGTCTGATAATAGTTGTTTTTTTTTATGATCTAAGATTGAAATATATATTCCACTAGTTAACTATGATGAAGATCCCCATAATCAAACACTAAGTTCTATTTATAGTATATATATAGATATAGTATAGATAACGTGCTAAGTTCAATAGGAGCTTCTTGATTTTAAATCAATAACAAACAGTAGATAACTAAAAGACTAACGGACTAGTTACGTATGAATCAATAAAACAATAATCTTATTCATGTAATTTAGAAGTACTGTCCACGAAAGCTTATAAATACACAACGGTCAACTAACTTGATCATTGGCCCATTCCAACATCACATCGTGAAGACATTTGATTGCGTTCAACACAATTATCCACCGAGAAGATAATTTCTGACCAATCCCATCAACAAAACAATTGAATAACTGATTGATGATTGAAATTTTCTTAGTTTCTGAACTAGCGTTTGGCGAGCGACTACGTGATGAAAACAAACTTCCAAGCACTGTTGTTTTAGCATTGCTAACTTCAGATTTGTTTTTTGACTGACCAAGGTCATTTGAGTCATCATTTTCGAATTTTCGACGTGCTGACAACACGATATCATTAAAAAATTCACGAATTAAATTCAGCTGAATTTGGACAAATCTAGCCCGTGATATTTTGTCAGATAGTTGTCGACTTCTAAAACCTACAGCATGGAGAAGTGCAATGAAATCATCGACACACTGGGGCCTAAAGAAAAGAAAATTTTAATAGCATAAGTTCTCGACGCTATGAAAATTTTCATATTTTCAGTATCAAAATATATTGATTCGGTAATGAAGATGGACTATGACAAGATAGAAGTTCACTAAAGAAAACATATGTTTGCTCAATAAGTAAATAAAAAACTGTCTAATAACCACTTTAAAGTTTTTGCAAAGAAGTAGTATACACATTAGAGAGAAAAGCTTTAATAGAATCACTTTGTTGTGAATACAAATGTAAAGATTAGAAGCTCGAAATTGCCACTTGATGCAACAAAGCCAAAAACAATATATCTCTGAACATAATTTGTAATACTTTATACGCAGGAAAGATTATAATCAGAAAACACTTCACAAAACATAACAGGACGTATAAGAGTAAACACCAAAGATTTTAAGCAATTAATGATCAAAATTATTTTTAAGTCAAAAAATAGATAGTGATAATATTTACAAAACTAATAACATATCTAAAATAATTGAAGCTTTTAATTGGTCAGAATATCGATTTGTAAGTGTTCATACTTTCCAGGACTTTGTCCGGACAACCTATCTGTATATCATTGACAAATCACATCAGTGCTAGATTTCATATAGTTAAATATATATTTAAAAATTCTAAAATCACTGAAATTCGTTGGAGCTGTGTTAGATGTCTAAACATTTGACTCTATCATAGGTTGATGAGTAGGAATCTCATTTCACCCGTTTAGTTTCTGATAACTAAGCAGTATTGCTTAGCGCTTTACAATGAATGTAGTTCGTACTTCAGTGTTAGTCAATACTTGACCAGATATAACAATGAACGTCTTTGGAATCTTGAAGGATATATACTGAAGCATAAAGAACTAAAGCTGCAGTTAACTATTTTACTTACCGCTTTTCAGTTTCGTCAACAACAGACCAAGATGAGAAATTCCCGAGGACAAGCTTTAATCTGTCAGAAGCTAAACACTGTTCTAGTAAAAGCCAACGTGAAAAAACTTTGGGATGTGAAAGCACATCACTCGGTTTAGGATAACCATTTGGATATGCTAGCTGAGTTAATTTCGCATCCGTCTGTAATATGACATCAATTAAGTGGCTGAAATTTTGTGCATTTTCTAGCAATTCACTACTAGAACTATTACCGGGATCAGAGTCCATAAGACAACTTAATATTTCAGAGTTAGAACGTCGCATTTGAAATTGATAACCAAATCGTACTGGCATAAAAGCAGATATACCAAGGTCATAGTGTAGTTTGTCTAATAGCAATGTGACCAAACCACGCATGAGCTGCAACTAGAGAAAATAGCAATGTCATCTCATTAAATTATAACTCTAAGTACAGTAAGCAAAAATTCACAAGCTGATCTAGATGCAAGTACAGCCTACCACTGAACTAGTGTATACAAATTTACAGACTTATGTACTACACTGAGCTTTTCGTGGTACTTCAGTTGTACAATTAATACCATATTACTAACTTACGTCAACTCCTTGATAGTACTAAGTTACGATAGGTACCTTTCATTCAACTAGTTTAGTTATTTTTATGATTTGCTGTGAGCAAGGTTTTGGCTTAGGTGGCCTATGCTCCTCCACGAGGAGCAGCAGGAGTAAGTGATAAAAGTGTGATGAACTTCGCGTAATTTTCGGGTCGATACTAGTAGTCAAGTTGTGATGGCACATTCTACTTCTTTTTCTGAGTAGGATTTCGTAAAAGTCCTGAATATCAAGTGTGTGAAATAAACCATCAGGTTCTCAATCCACCTTTGTGTGAATAAAAACAGCCAGTACCTAAACAACAAATTCTAAATGAAAACTGAGTAAGCCATTGATTTACACGCTACTAAACATCACAATATCCGTGAAGACTAAGCAGGGAGTCTCAAATCTAAATTATTTGCTAACAAAATTTTCAGAATGATACTTAAAATTAGATAGGTAGCATATTTGAACGCCACTTGAACAGTAGCCAAATTAATTAGAAGTGAACTCACTAAATAGTGAATATTCAACCGTCCTCATTTGTGTATTGTAACTGAACAACAAAACAATGCAGTAGTGGCAGAATCTGCACCCAAACGCGCTGGGTACGGCCGAGGGTGGGGAGAGTCAGCTGTCCCTCTCGAAATGCTTTCACATGGCCACGTGCATACAGCCACTGCCAGGGACGTCCTACTCACTGGCATCTCACGGCAGAGGTGTTATTTACGAAATTGAGAAAATGAAAAGCGAATGTCCTGCGCTTTAACCAGCTTGGTGGACACGGAGAGTTCACCTAAAGGAGTTAGAAAACCCTGGTTCCAAATTAATGGTGCACATGGGCTTCAGTATCCTGAAGGAATAAATGGTGTATGAACCAATCGTTGGTCATCAGCTACCATGGGACTGAATCTCCCGACGTCGCTTCATTGCCTTGTGGATTAGACCTTTAGGTCGAAGGCTCAGGGAGTGGCCCCCTAAGAAAACCACCTGCCTTGATCTGGGCACCCGGGCAGTATCACAGTCCACACACAAATCAAGTGACTTGTGTGGCTCATATGTATTCGGTGCCCCTTGTACCAATATTTATGTGTTCAAATAATAAATATCTTACAAATAATGTAGCCCGAAACCGAGTACATAAACATGTACTCGCCAAATGAGTTACATTGATAACGATTGATAGAAGTCATTCTCGATGCACTTTTGACGCTAAGTGGTTCTGAACAATCCATTTCTAAAATGTACAGCCTAACTTGATAACGGTGTTGCTGTAATACAGTTTACACCATGTACAAACGACACTCGTAGAGTGGTGCCTTACTGGATAAGGCGTTTGACTTTTAGTCACTAGATCCTAGGTTTGAGTCCCGCTCCAACTGTGGTTTGGACAGACGGCCAGTATCACTAGCACTCACACTTAGAGTATGGCTCATATTTAAGTACCTAAACAATAGGTTAATTGTTATTTTGCTTTCACTGTAAAAGGCAATTACCAAGCTTTAAAAATGATCCATTCCAATGAAATCCATATAACCAGCTGAAGCCTGGAGTTTACAATAAAACCTAAATGAAATTATAAATTCAGATTATAAACTTTCTTGTCAAGAAGCCCTACGGTTGATTATGAGAAAAACTAACACAAACTAATGATGTTAATCTGTACACATATAGTGATGATAATGAAATGAAAACACTTTCGAGTTAAATGTTTATTTCACACTAAATTATGAATATACTCGTGGTTGTTGAATGAAATACCAAATTAACGACTGTGTAAAAGAAACTGAGGTCAAGTCTGACAAAATATAAAATACATTACTGCGATTGTGATCAGATTTAAAATGCGATAAAAAAGTAATAATTATGATTGCCAGTTTTATTTTCAAACTCACTCGGACGCTAACAGGAGTATTGTCTTTCTCAGAGATAAAATCACGATCGACCACTGTAACAAAATAATCGTTTGTTCGGATCCACTGAAGAACTTGTGACATGTACCATTCAGGCTAAATAAAAGTTTGTGGTTAAATGTGTATTTGTAAATGTACCATATCGATTCTGTTTGTCTTCTGAGAGCCACAAAAGTGATAACGAAAACGCTTCTCCATAGGAGCCAGAATAATATGCATTGGAAAGCATACATCTATTAGTAACGGTTTCGATATTAAAATATTTAGATGACTGATGAGGAGTTAAAAGGATACGGCTTAATACTTGTGTAAATTATGAAAACAGAGGGAAATAAAACCATAGATCAATGATTGATGAGTACGCCACACATACAGTTTAGTACTATATTACATAGTAGTTGAAAAAGAATCAAAACACTAGCGTACATTCATGACAAAGAAAAATCATACAAATTAAACCACAGTGAAGGGCATTAAGGTGATTCTCAACAAAAAATTTTAGTTAAGCGTGATCCTGTGACAATAATGCAGTGTAGTAGGAAACTATAGGATGGACATCAGCTTCTATTCCGAGCCATACCTGATAACGTCTTAAGCCACCTGTAAGGCTCCAGCCGAGTCGTGATGGACCAATAGATGCTAGTCCCATGCAACCACCTTGTATACTACGAGGTTGCGTCATAAACTGGCCAACTCCACATTTTATGTTCAGTCTAAAAGTCTTCAAATAATGGGTGATGTGGAAGTTGCTAGGATGACATTAGCAAAATATGATCACCCCATTAAAGTCGGTGTCCCAAGATGATGGCATCAACCGAATCAACGTCGTTACGCCAAACACGTGGACGAACGCGATTTCGTCACCGAATGTCAGTAATCTTTCGAAAACAATGATTATAAAAAAATAATATGTCGCTATACATCTTCAGATCAGGAGGGACAGGTTTCACAAACAGGGTAGAACACTCACTGATGCGTTGTAAACCTCACCTTTAGCAGACAGACTAATGGATACCAAGGTGGAGCAAGGAGAGTGTTTCCTTCATCAGTAATTATCATCATATTTATGTGTGATCTAATCAAACTGCTACACAGATTTGTCTTCCGGTTTTTTTTGCTTTTTAGTGGAGTTTCAAAACAAATTAAAAGGCCTTCAAATAAGTAGCTTCATTTGAACCTGGAGTAAGTTGTCTTCAGTGTAGCGGCTAACTAGCATAAATGATTCATTTTAAATTGATTTCTTTATTCATGGTTCATAGTTTTGGCTTAATGTTAATAGTCTGTTCATGAAAGGATACGAAATATCGAATGTAGAAAGAGCTTGAAAGTCATTGGAAAATAACTGCAAATCGTCATCACACCACGTTTGTAATCCTCCTTCCTCAAGAACTTCAGATACAATAACAGGAAAATTTAGTTTCTTTAGCAAGCACTCAAAATCCCTAGAAATAGCTTTTAATTTATAAATTCTTACGTCATTAAATATAGCAACGAATCTAAACACGTTTTATGCTGCTGAGGTTGTTCCAAAATAGAGGGCAAAATGTCTGGATCAGTCGATAACTGAGTATTAAGGAAGGAAAAATATTGTTTAATTGACTCAATTAGAATGTCCTTGTCATTAATTATTCTAGCAGATAATACACCAGACCTTACAGATAATATATAGATGAAGAGAAGTGAAATTACTCAAGAAATGACAAGTGTTCAGCGAATTCCAAGATCCTCAACTGCTTTGTTAGGGCTTCACATTCTTCTATTACTGGATATGCTACATCGTGCAAGGGGGATACTTTGGGAATTAAGCCCACCATATGTTCTTGATTTTTTGATATTCCCTCAAACAACTTTTCCATACGAACTTTTAGATCTTCAGACGCATGACAAACATGAGAGATCTCACAATTTTCTGAAAGAAAGATCTTTAATAAGATTACAAAGAAAAAGGAAACTACAACTTACTATTTCTTTTAGATGCTCTATTTTGGCTTCGATGTCCTTGATTGCTGACAAAAGTTGTTCTTTGACGTTCCCTGTTGGACGAACGATTTCGTTGAGTCTTTTAGTATATAATTCTAGTGACATTTCTAAAAAGTTAGACAATTTAATGGGATTTGAAACTCAAAGTAAACAAATTTATATGCGAGTCTTAACTAGTTTACAAATATGGTATTGAGTTCAAGTATGACAATTTAACTAAATAGCCATGAAATCAGTTTGAATAAGATAGGGACAACAACTGAAACAGAATAATGTGGGTTTGTTGTACTCTCAGGGTTTTCATTAGTTGCCTACAACATTACTCGTATTGGAATATAACACTAAATAATGAACAGTAGGGATAGATTAATTGAAATTATAAAAGTTATCACTGTTATTATAATTATATATATGGAGGATAGGTTTAGAGAAAGTATGGGTGAAACAGTAATTATCTGAAACTCGAAAATTAATGCATTGAATATTAATTATGGGTTTGAAGAATTTACGTTTTTAGAACTGGATAATTTAAAATTATCCTGAGTGAAGGCGTATTTTTGAAATAGGCAAGATAAAAACACGACCGTTGCTGCTAACTTGACGCGTTGGTCGGGATTGCCTATCGTGATGAACCAGTCGGGCTACATTGGTTGACCTTGGTGTCCGTCAAGGCTGTCCACTTTCCCCATTTTTGTTCAACTTCATCATAGACATATTGATGGGAATCACGTTCTCGTAGAATGAATTTCCAGGAATTGATCTTCCAGGAGGTCCACTTATCGGCTTAGAATATGCAGATAATATAGTCCTGTTTGGTGAAGACGCTGATAAAATGCAGAGTATTTTGATAGCACTGAGCAACAATGCCAGGATGTTTGGCATGCGTCCCTCTCCCTCCAGATACAAGTTGTTGCTTCAGGACTGGCCTCGTCAACACCTGAACTAAGGATAGGGAATAAAGTAGTCGAACGCGTCGATAACTTCACTTATCTTGGAAGTCTGATCAGCCATAATGGGTTGGTGTTTGACGAAAGCTCTGCACGAATTCAGAAAGCTCGTTTGGCTTTTGCCAACTTACGTCACCTATGGCAAAGGCAAAGTATCCGTCTATCAATAAAAGGACGAGTATACTGCGCGGCAGTTCGTTCCGTTCAGCTTTACGACCGCGAAATGTGGCTATAAAGGGTAGAAGATACTCGTAAGCTACTAGTATTTGATCACAAATGCCTTAGAAATATTGCTCAAATCTGCTGGGATCACCAAGTAAATAACAATGAGGTTAGACTCATGGTATTAGGGAATTATGGCAAACCAGTTGATGAGGTTGTAAATCTTCATTGACTGAGATGGTTGGGCCACGTGTTATGTATGCCTGAATACCGACTACCACGACGCGTAGTGCTGACTAGTGTTGGAGACGGTTGGAAGAAAAGTAGGGGTGGCCGAACAACAACGTGGCATCAGTGCTTGAAGCCACTAACCTCTGGTCTGAGCCATGTTGGTAGATGCAGACTACTTGGTTGGGGTCCGCGTGACTATCGTAACCAATGGTTGAAGACTCTTGGTGACATGGCTCAGAATCGATCACAATGGCGTAGGTGTATACACTCTCCTTCTTCCCTTCAACCGTGAGATTAAAATCGTCTCATATCTTTCTACGAATTAATTCTTTCTTCCTGTACTATATTCTTATATGCAATCTTTCTTTTTTATATTAATACCATTGAAGTAACTACTATGAATTTGGTGTTCATCGTGTTGTGCTAATGATGTATGGCAACTTGGACCGATGCATATATGTGCCTGGTCCTACGTTGTGGCTGACTGTAATTTGGGGTAAGACAAAAATGGATGCAACTGCGCCATTGCAAACTATTTTGAGCCATGTCATTCAAAGTTTATAACCATTAGCTACGATAATCACACACACCCCAACAAGGTAGTCTACACCTAATAACATGACAAAGTCCAAATGTCAATGACTTCATGGACTGATGCTGTCTTGATTTGGCCGCCCCTGGCTTTCTTCCAGCCTACTCCTACACCTACATACGTAACACATGCTTCAGCCATCTCACTTGATAAAGATTTACTACCTCATCAATCAATTTGTCATCGTTACCTAATACCCTATTCCTAACTCTTACTTACTCCTGTTACTCCCAATGGAGCATAGGCTGCCGACCAGCATTCTCCAACCCATCCTGTCCTGAGCCTTCCTTTCTAGTTGTATCCAAATGTTGTTCATTCTTCTCATGTCTCTCTCCATTTCTTGGCGTAATGTGTTCTTTGGAACTCCTCTTCTCCTTTGGCCTTGAGGATTCCAAGTGAGGCCTTTTGACGCAGTTGGGTGCGTTCCTCAATGTACGTCCTATTCACAATCTGTTAACTCCCGAGCAACATGGGTTTCGTAACAAGCGGTCATGCTTGACTAACTTATTGTGAGAGAGGATTGGACAGCAGATTTAGATAACGGTATGTCTGTCGATGTGATATTGATAGATTTTAGCAAAGCGCTTGATAAGGTTTCACACTTAGGTGTTATGCAGAAGATCTCGAGCTTCGAGATAACAGGTGCTGTACAGGAACGAGTAGGAAACTTCTTATGTGACCGCAGACAGTGAGGGTTAGTGGAAGGCTATCCGAATGAAAGCCGGTCAAAAGTGGTGTTCCCAAAGGCACCATCTTAGACCCTCTACTTTTCCTTCTCTGCGTTGATGAATTATTGTTTGCAGATGATGTCAAAATTTGGAGAACAATAGGAAGTGAGGTTGATTATTTTGATCTCCAAGCTGACTTAGACAAATTAGTGGCGAGACTCTAATTTATGGACGACCTCTGAACGAATCTTAAGTGACATCGAGAAATAATAGCCAATCAACAAACAGTCAGTATAGAGTAAAAATATGTTATACAAAGCCAAGGAAATAAAGTGGATACACTTCTTATACGTGGTTCAAAAACGGCGAGACTCTAATTTAGCGACGAGCCAATCAGAAGCGTTTGAGCAATTTCAAGGTCACGGAGCCAAGTTCAAGACGCGATGCTAACATACGGTCGGTTCACAGCGGATTTTAGAGAGGAGGTGATTAATGAGAGGTTAAAACAGATGGGACGGCGAAACTCTAATTTAGGGACGAGCCAATGAGAAGCGTTTGAGCAATTTCAATTATTAGCCAATCAGAAGACAGTATAAAGTAAAAATATATTACAAGAAAGTAATGAGTTACAGTGGATATTCTTCTTTTACATGATTTAAAAACTTGTTAAGGTTTGATAAAGGCTCAGAAGTTCTGAATTCATAATGCATATTGTATAGAAACTCGTCCATAGGGTTAGGGTTTGGGGTTAAGGGTTAGGTTAAGGTTAGGGTTAGATTAGGGTTTAGGGCTAAGGTTAGGGTTTTGGGTTAGATTAGGGTTTAGGGTTAGGTTAAGGTTTAGGGTTATGGTTAGGGTTAGATTAGGGTTTAGGGCTAAGGTTAGGGTTTGGGGTTAGGTTAGGGTTAGGGTTTAGGGTTATGGTTAGGTTAGGGTTTAGGGTCGGATTAGGGTTTAGGGTTAGGTCAAGGTTAGGGTTAGATTAGAGTTAGGGTGCTAACATGCGATCGGTTTACATCGGATTTTAGAGAAGAGGTATCTATTGACAGGCTACAACCCTAACCACTAACCCTATGGACGAGTTTCTATACAATATCCATTATGAATTCAGAGCCTCTGAACCTTCATCAAGCCTTAACAAGTTTTTAAATCATGTAAAAGAAGAATATCCACTGTAATTCATTACTTACTTACAATATATTCTCACTTTATACCAACTGTCTTCTGATTGGCTAATAATTGTCAAGGTCATTTAAGATTCGTTCAAAGGTCGTCGCTAAATTAGTCTCGCCTCAAAAACTTGTCAAGGTTAGAAAGAGGTTTACAGGTTCTAAAATCGTAATGCATGCAGTAGAGGAAATCATCCATACGGCTACAGAATAGTCGGCCCCGGGAGCCATGATAAATTCTCAAAAACTCTTTCAGCCTCGACCACATAGCTTCAATATTGTTTATGTCCACTCCAGTTGTTGAGTGTACAAAATGCTACCTGTGGATAACGACACGATGCACATAAACAAGCCTATTTAAGAGTGTGTACGCTCTCCAAACATCCGTATATATTGTAGTATCTGGCTGCTACCAGTATTACCGATGCTTTTATTATCCATTTTGCAATTGGTGAAAGGTTTTCACGCCAAATTCCGAGGTCTGTTATCTTATACCTGATTGAATCGTCCACAAATTATAGTATCGCCGTTTTATTTGTTATATCCGCTGAATTATCACGTTTTGTACAAAATTCCCTGTGAACCGATCGTACGTTAGCATTAAGCGCTGAAGGTAGAGCCGTACCCTTGAAATCTCTAAGGCGCTTCTGATTGGCTCGTCCATAAATTAGTCTGATGGGCATGAGGTTGGGGCTTATAAGTCAATTCTAGGAAGAGTTTGCTCATGTACATCGAACACGGTTGCGGTTACCATTATACCATTGATGTTACATCTCTTCCACGAGTTCAAGAACATAAAGACTTAGGAGTAATAATAAGTCATAACTTTAAAACAACTACGCATTGCAACGCAGCTACTGTTAAAGGTTTTTGTGCGTGATGGTCATTTCGCCGAGCATTCAAATACTTTGACGAGGAAATGTTTCGAATTTTATATCCCACCTATGTAAGATCACACTTAGAGTACTGTGTTCCATCAGCCCCATCAGTGAATATTTTCAAAAAGCTGGACCTTCACTGGAAGGCGATTTGTCAGGATTAACACAGGTTCACCAACCTTATTACTGAAGACTGAATAAAACAATTTCACTGATTTAACTTCACGGTTACATATTCAGAAGTTACGAGTCGCCAAGCAATGTTTGGGACTCGATTTGAGCTTTACTCGATGAATAAATAGATGTCAAAAACATAGAACTCCATTAGGATTCAAATTCACAAACCTCCAACTGAGATCACTTGCTGAATGTTATACGGGTTATGATATGTCAGTCGTATGGTCATCTAAATGTCAGTGAAATCCAGCCATTTTGCAAGTGAAGCCGATATTATGCATGCCGTGGATCACTGTAGTGGTTCGAGTCTAACCAGGTGCTTTGTACTAAGAAGGGATGGAGAGTAGCGAGGGGATGAAAGAGAACAAAAATTGGGTGACCGTGCCAGAAAGAGCACACAAAGCACTTAAATTTAACACGGAAAACAACAACAATCAGGAATAACACAAGCTTAAGACGATTTTGCGGTGAAACCTAGGAGCAAATATATGTGAAAATCATATTCGAAATAGTCCTGGCGATTGAAATTTAAATAATTCAAACGTTTCGTCCAGCCAACTTGTCAGGACTTCTTCAGGGTAATAGTCAAAATCAAAACAGTTTAACTCACTGTAGTCACTGGGATTCAAATGACTCGACAAGGTCAAGGGCAAACAACGTGTAATGATCACTCGTTGATATGGCTCGACCTACACTAGTGGCCAAACTTTGTACTGATTTTATCTTTGTATTGAACCTACAGTATTTTTGATGAGATTTCGTCGGGTATCTAATAGCATTAAGGGAAAGACTACCCTGGAGCTAGATTAGAGTTAAGTGAGGGTAGGAGGTCATCGCCTAGTTCAAACATATCTTGAGACCTAATGAAAAGCAGTTTAAACAACTGGTCATGAAATTAGTTCCCTCTGTGTTTGAATAAGGTTGTGACAACAGCTGAAACAGGTTTCTGCTAATTTATCAAGCTTCATATGCAACATAGACCCAAGTCAAGCAATCGCATCATTCCACTAATATTGCTCGAAATTACTGATTCTATCATTTCTATTTATATGAACCAGATCGTCTTTCAGTAGGTGTTGTTATTCTTCGCTCACTATTGTCTAACTTTGCAAATTATTGCTCGTATACAGTGTTTTACTGTACCATGAAATATTATCCTGCTTCAGCTAACTAATTTGATTGGTACAAATAACTAATCAGCTATGGGTAAAATAAGCTATTATGATGCATCAGGAAACACAGTTATGTAGATGTTCATGTGTAATATGTTTGTTTAAATGTCAACTACGTATAAATGTAGCTTCATTTAAAGTGAACGTGTAGTGGCATTGGAACATAACCACACAGTCGTCAAAGCTGAACATGAAACTACTCGGAAAATAGTTATTCAATATTTAACGCGGAGAAATACCTAACGATGGAGAAGGCGCGAACAAGGAATTCGAATGGATTGGAGTTGATCAAATGACATGGCTCGACCATGCAGGCGTGGTCTCTGCGGAGTATTAACTTATATCTTTTATTCATATTAAATATATTGTTCATTCTCTATCCTAAACTTGTTCTTCATCATGTATTGGTAGTTGTTACAATGTAGTGAGTTGGTGTATACGATGATGTGACTCCCTCGTAAGATCTTATAGATTAGGCAGTTATATCATGACAAATCTACGATTTTAGGATTAGGTCTATTATTAGAGCAGTACTAATATCATAGTATACCATAATTCTACAAACGCACACTGTTCTGAAAACATTCCGCTTGATAAAAGCGAAACTCGGACAGTTGTTGGTTTGAGACTCATCTGCCTGTTTTTTATTTATTCTCGATGTTATTTTTACTTTCTCCAGGATACTAACAAACTCAACAAATTCAAGATAGTCCTCAGCAATAAGTTCCAGGCCTTTCATGATCTACTCAATGGAGAAGGAACTACTGTGGAGAGCAACTAGAAGGGGATCAAAGAGGCAATCACTTCAACATGTCATGAGGTCCTGGGTCACACGAAGCATCATCACAAGGAATGGATCACTGTTAATACACTGGATAAGATTCAAGAAAGAAGGAACAAGAAGGCAGCAATCAATACCAGTCGAACAAGAGCAGAAAAAGCCAAGGCACAAGCTGAATACACAGAAGTAAACAAACAGGTGAAGAGGAGCATCAGAACCGACAAACGTAAATACGTGGAAGATTTAGCAACGACCGCGGAAAAGGCTGCAAGAGAAGGAAACATAAGACAATTGTATGACACGACAAAGAAACTCTCTGGAAATCGCCGCAAACCAGAACGACCAGTGAAAAGCAAGGAAAGCGAGGTAATCACCAACATTGAAGAGCGACAAAACAGGTGGGTAGAACACTTCAAAGAACTCTTGAATCGACCAGCTCCACTGAACCCACCCAACATCGAAGCAGCACCCACGAACCTCCCAATCAATGTTGGCCCACCAACAATTGAAGAAATCAGCATGGCCATCAGACAAATCAAGAGTGGCAAAGCAGCGGGACCAGACAACATTCCAGCAGAGGCACTGAAAGCAGACGTAGCGGCAACTGCAAGGATACTCCACATTCTCTTCAATAAGATTTGGGATGAGGAACAAGTACCAACAGACTGGAAAGAAGGACTTCTGATCAAAATACCGAAGAAAGGCGATCTCAGCAAGTGTGATAACTACAGGGGCATCACTCTTCTCTCAATACCGGGAAAAGTCTTCAACAGGGTATTGTTAAACAGGATGAAGGACTGCGTAGACGCCCAACTTCGTGACCGACAGGCAGGATTCCGTAAGGATAGATCGTGTACAGACCAAATCGCAACTCTACGGATCATTGTGGAACAATCAATTGAATGGAATTCATCACTCTACATCAACTTCATTGACTACGAAAAGGCATTTGATAGCGTGGACAGAACAACACTATGGAAACTTCTTCGACACTACGGCGTGCCTCAGAAGATAGTCAATATCATACAGAGTTCATATGATGGATTACACTGCAAAATTGTGCATGGAGTACAGTTGACAAACTCGTTCGAGGTAAATACCGGTGTCGGGCAAGGTTGCTTACTCTCATCCTTTCTCTTTCTCCTGGTGATCGACTGGATCATGAAGACGTCAACATCTGAAGGGAAACACGGGATACAATGGACATCTAGGATGCAGTTGGATGATCTAGACTTCGCAGACGATCTGGTCCTTTATCCCAAACGCAACAACAGATGCATGAGAAGACGAACAGTGTGGCAGCAGCCTCAGCAGCAGTAGGTCTCAATATACACAAAGGGAAAAGCAGGATTCTCCGATACAACACAGAATGCACCAATCCAATCACAATTGACGGAGAAGATTTGGAAGATGTAAAAACCTTTACGTATTTGGGCAGCATCATTGATGAACAGGGTGGATCTGATGCAGATGTGAAGGCGCGGATCGGCAAAGTAAGAGCAGCATATTTACAACTGAAGAACATCTGGAACTCAAAGCAACTGTCAACCAACACCAAGGTCAGGATTTTCAATACAAATGCCAAGACAGTTCTACTGTATGGGGCAGAAACCTGGAGAACTACGAAAGCCATCATCCAGAAAATACAGGTGTTTATTAACAATTGTCTACGCAAAATACTTCAGATCCATTGGCCGGACACTATTAGCAACAACGTACTGTGGGAGAGAACAAACCAGATCACAGCGGAGGAAGAAATCAGGAATAAGCGCTGGAAGTGGATAGGACACACATTGAGGAAAGCATCCAACTGCGTCACAAGACAAGCCCTCACATGGAATCCTCAAGGCCAAAGAAAAAGAAGAAGACAAAAGAACACATTACGCCGAGAAATGGAGATAGACATGAGAAAAATGAACAAGAATTGGATGGAACTAGAAAAGAAGGCCCAGGACAGAGTGGGTTGGAGAATGCTGGTCAGCGGCCTATGCTCCATCGGGAGTAACAGGCGTAAGTAAGTAATATTATGCTCTCTTTTCTTAACCAACCACTGCTCAGTTAATTTCTAACTTCTGAATTCTTTCTCATTGAACAAAACGAAGGTATTAAGAAAACTTGTGGTGAGTTCGCACTACACAGCCTTAACACTCTTAAGCCACTTTAGGACCCTTGCTTCTGAAAATACCAA
This sequence comes from Schistosoma haematobium, assembly GCF_000699445.3. Taxonomy (NCBI): domain Eukaryota; kingdom Metazoa; phylum Platyhelminthes; class Trematoda; order Strigeidida; family Schistosomatidae; genus Schistosoma; species Schistosoma haematobium. Next base: position 43,210,713 of record NC_067195.1, read on the forward strand.
GTATGTGGTTTGGAATTTTTGGAATCTGTGCTCAGTAACTTGCAAATCCTAGAATCAACTTAGTAACAAATGGTGATTGCCCTGGCGTCTCTGGAACTTTTACTATGAGGAATGATTAATCATTTTATATTCACTTCAGTGCATAAAAACAGAGCGAACCAGGCCAGTTTCGTAACCGTTTTAAATGATGTACCATGTTTGCAATACCTAATAGCGTTCGGCAGTTAATTTCAAATAAACTAGTCACATTTAGTTTCATAAAGGCGCCATACGTTATGATGGAGATTATTAGTATTCAAGGGATTAATTGAGTAAAATTATACTATGGAAAGGCAGATCGTGTCCACACAAAGCACACAGCTTGGATTTTTTCTAGGTTCTACGCCGTAATGCGTACTAGGGGTGCAATCATAACCCTCGGTTGTTTACTTTTGTCTAGTCACTAGATGTGCCATCCAAACTGGGTCAGGTATCTTAAGACTTCCCTGCATTCCTTGTATTCTTTGACGTTAGTCATGTCATGTACGCTTCCATATGCGCCTGGTTGATATGTGTCTGCCATCCATATTCTAAATGGCTGCTGACAATTTATACATTACCACCTTGTATGAGGACTGACTGACAAATTATTCATTTAGTATGCGCATTTGCTTTCTCTGTTTTTCGTCTGTTATTATCAGTTTCCATCAATGTATGTTTGGGGTACATGTTTCCCAAAACACTTGCACTTGACTTGTTTTATGCATTATTTACCAGCGCAGATAAGTTGACGAATATGTGTTATTTTAAATAGGTGATGAGCACTAAAACTGTCCCTAATACATTCAGTGATTGATGTTAAAGACTAATTTTCTCCAAAGAGATCTTGTCACAGCTTAGATTGATTGGTTGGTCAATAGTTCACCTCAAACAACTAAGCATATGTCAAAACAGTATAGTTCAAGTATTCATTCACTTCCCTATTTTGTATAGGCGTTATATTTCCTATTATCTTATATTGAATGATGAAAGGCTTCGTTTGTCTGAAAAAATCATCCCACGCTCCACTGTGACTGCGCGAAGATCTAAATAAAGACCTATTCACTACTTGTCTGGTTTCTTCTATCAATACCACGAGGGTTACCTAGAGACACGAAAACCTTTGTAAAATGACCTTTGTTACCTGTACAGCTTTTTAAACTTTATCCACCAAACCTCTGTTTCCGATATGTACAACATATTTTCATGGTGAGCTGGCATGAGTAAATTTAGTTTTTGGATTTCCGTCTGCATGTTAAAAAATGCTTTCAAGTTCTTGATAGTGTTTAGTGTCAACAAAGTAGTCGCCCAGTCACCTGTGACGATAAACAACGCAAATTTGATTGCGTTGTGTACATTCGAGGCCGTTGGTGAACTTCTATTGACAATGAGATGACATTGAACCATCACAATAAGTCATCTTTAAAACTAATGATACATCAACTTAAACGAGCACTCTGCCCATCGCCCACTTGAAGAAAAATTTATTTGGTAACTTTGGCGAAAACCGCATGACTAGGCCATGCAGACGTGTTCACTACAAATCTCTTTTATTGATACTAAATATATTACTCTAGTACCAGTCCGGATGGATCCAAAAGTTCTGACAACACAATAAGGATGACTTTCAGACAACGACGTGACTTCGATGTGACATTATATGTATCAAAGAGTCCACAATATTAGATCATACCTCGAATTCTAGTGGGATAGACAAGAGGAGTGATGCATATTTTTTACCTTAATTCCACAGCATCTCGGTTTATATAGGCACTGCCATCTAAACACGCCTGTGCAATTGTCGCAGACGTAAACTGGCACATCTCATGCAAAACGAACCTCTCCGAGTGTCAGCCTAAAAGTCATTGCTGCCGTCTCCATTGACAAGTAATGTTCCGTCTAAGGCTGCAGGCAAAGCAAAGAGTAAGTTGCAGCCGAAGACAGACAAAGGAAAGGTTTTGAGAAACGATCATAACAGCGCAGAGCAAAAGGACAACACGAAATAAAAAAAGTAAGACATAGTGATCTTCACGAATAATTACATACATTCGTATAGCAAGATCTTACCTGAATCAGGATTACTGAATTCTTCCATATCTACAGTAATTTTATTGGTGAGTCTCTTGTTTAAAACTCTAAAGGCTAGTATATATTTTTACCTTCGTCTTAGGCCTGATGTTTTTATTTATCTTTTCCTTTGCATACTTTATATTTTCAAGTTTACTCGTAAACTGACGTTACAATATACACTCCTTGTTGGCTGCAAACATACGACAATAGACAGACGAACGTCAGTTCGTCATAGCCTTCTCACTGCATCGGTGTGTCTATTTTTGATCAGTGGATAGTCACCTACGGATGAATTATTCAGTTTCTATTAACTTCTAATATTTCTTATTGATTAAATATCCTTAGCATCCTTCTGAAGCTGTTCATTGAATCGTAACGTCTGTGAATTACAAACCTTGAAACAGGTTATAGCTGAAGAGTTAAGGTTTGGATTGCCGAGTAGAGTAGTCTTTGTTCATAATATCGTTGTTAACAGTGATATCACATGTGGTTGAGTAAAGGCACATTTGGCATATACGGTAAAATGTTTATGTTAATTCCATGATGTTTCCATGCTTTGGGCTTGATGCTCATGAACATTATGGTCCATATACCATCAAAATTTATAGTTACACTAAAACGCGATTGAATACAATATGTTTATTTGAACTTTAACTCCAAAATTTCAACCTATCAGTCAAAGACAATAAATACCATGGGTGAAGTTTCGTGACATGTTAACGAATAGTAATCTAGAACAACTGACTAGCTCACTGTGCTACCGCAATAAGCCGCTGAATCTGTAATATTATGGTTTATTTCAGTAATAGTACATTTATGTCTACTACCATAATGATAGGCTGTATCCTAATGTTGTTAATTAGTCATGATGTGACGACTAATCTGCAAGATCTTACATGGACATCACTTGCTGGTCTACACTGTCTCGTCCAACATGACGATGAGCAGCATAATATCTAACACTTCTGCAAAACACATTTTGGGCTGGGCTGAGAGTTATATATTTAGTATAAAAACAAGGGTTTGCTTGGGGTGACCATGCCTGCATGGCCGATACATGACATTTCGCTTTTTGTTGCCGTATCCACCATTGATGGCCCTTTCTAAGTGTTGTATGCTAAAGGTTAATCTCTTCGACAATTATATGCATGGCTTCCAAGATCATGCACTTAGGATTCAACGCCATCACAAATATCTCAAGGATTTGATCAGTAATGAATCTGCTCCAATAAAATATTGCTCCTAAAAACTCATAGCTATAAAACACTGTTAGCATAGGGGCGCAGGACCGTGTTAAGTCAAGTCAAGGCCAGGCTATTGGAAATTTGTAAACCTTATTTTTGCTAGTCTCATAACTCGTGTTGTACACAAATATCAATGCATTATCCTAAAAATGGTTATTAGGAATGAAAGTCAGGCTGATAAAAGCCGGGTTTAATTATTACGATATGCACTATATCATCCTTTTCCCCTTTTATAGCGTTATTGCATGATCAAGTGAGAGGTCCAAGATTATGTACTACTGGTTAAACTTCACCTTGAAAATGAGAACTTTCTTTCGAATAAGAATGTATGGCAAAGAAATCTGTTGACTGATTCTGACGTTACAAATTAGAGAAAGTGATAGAAAATACTGGGATCTACCGTAGATTTTATGAATAGACGGCCTTAAATTTTTCATGTTGTTCTTCGCTCTAATTGTCAATATCCCCACCCGGTGAGAGAAAACATATATTAAAATACGAACTCCTCACACATATGTATTTATATTGTCGCAGCGCATTCGCACTCGTTGTGCTTTATAGTAGTTTCTATGCGCCTGGTTTATTTTTCATAAGACACTTTAGATCATACAGGCTAACATTAATGTCATTCAATTTGCATTTATTCTCAGCTAGGTCAGCTAGTATTGTTATTCTGACAGTTAGTCGGTTAACATACAGAATTTTTATATCTTCAGTACAATCAGATCAATATTATGGTTCGATCCTTAGATTTAAACAGATAAAAGTAAATGCCGAACTTACGTAGCCTGAATGAAATAACTCTTAGGTTCTCATGATGTATTGCCCACTGCACATTCGCATAATTACGACACATCAGGACCAGAAGTGAACTGCCTCACTCCTCAATTTTTCGTTTCCTCACGTTTATCTGTGATGTATGTGGTGTTATTTATTTACAAATCTCGTGCCTTTGTTTCTCACAACGAATTGATAGCGTTTTCAAATTAAAGATTGATTAGGTCCTAATTAGACTATGGATTTTCACGCTGAAGTAGAACTGAAGGGTTGGAGATGATATAAAATTGTGCAGTACGGGTAGCGTATTTTAGTGTTGGTGTTATAAATAAGGTAGTCAACCGACTCTGAAGTACGGCTACCATGTATGAATCGTCCAAATGTTGAGACACGGCCCTGTGAATTTATGACAAATTTTATATCGACAGCAACAATAATTGTCAACAAGGCAAAATAAAACAGTTGTCATCAAAAACGGTCATAGAGGTAGTTATGAAAATGAGGAATAACTGATAGAGTGCCTACTTCGATTCGTATAACCCCATGACTGCTTACATATCCTGCTGTAGTGGTTATACTGACGTCCCGAACTATGCTCGACTGTGATGAGCTTATTTTTGCTACTGGACTATTTGACTTAATATAGCATGGTCTACTGGTCATACTATGACCTCCTAACCTATATAATATCATATCTTAGTCGTTTAAATGCCTATACTGGTTCTCTCAATGTGACAGTCAGGGTCATCACTTTGTAGGGATCACCGAATAACAAATACAACTTGGCTGAAGGAACAGTATATTTAATATAAAGACGAAAGATTTAAATAACTTAACCACACCCAAATGGCTGAGCCATCGATTTTTAACAAAGCTTCTCGTTGGCCTCTATTAACTCTCACTATTCTTCGTCTGCCAATCAATGTGTAGCTTGAGCCTTCTACGTTGATTTTCATTCAGAGTAAAGTATTGTATTATTATTATTATTATCACTATTATTATTATTATTATTCACAAACATCTTATGGGTACATAAGTGTTGTGAAGAAACCATTTCGGGTTTCTTCAGAAAATGCAATAATACACAATTTTCAATAATGTTAGCATTATACTTGCCATATTAAAAAAAATTTAGAATAATAATAGTGGAATATTAATAATAATAAATGGGGTCTTTGTAATTGAGAAGAATATTGAATTGAGTTTAAAGAAGGAAAGGGAGAAAATAAGGGAATAGAAATAAAGGAGACGTGAAATGCGCAAACAGTCTAATAGGCGTGTTTATGAACACAGGACAAGAATAAACGACTATGTGTGTATCGTTAAATTAGTAAGAAAAAATAATTTATCATTGTAGTAAGATATGACACTAGAATAAATGTTTGTGCAGTTATAATTTAGAGTGATGCTTTGAAAGTCACAATTTAGTGAAAAGGATAATAAAATATCACTATGTATGGGTCATATATGCATAGTGAAGATAAAACGAATCTGAGAAGTTAATTAAAGTGTAACACAAGTTATTGTTTTAATTACAAACTTCGTAATCTTAAGAATAATATTTATTTAGAGGGAAAGAAGAGAAAGAAAAGAAGTGAACACCTAGTGAAAAGATTCATCCATGATAAGAATAATAATTGTGTAATGAATATCAAGCTCAGAAGGAAACCAGAAATTTAAAAAAAATAAAATAAAAATCCTTTAAAGCACTCGGATGAATACATTTAGATTTATGTAATAGTATACAGAATGAAACCGGATATTAGTATAAATATTTGTGCAATAATAATTAAGATTGATGCTATGAAAGTCAAAATTGATTTCAAAGGACAATCTGGAGTTAAATATGTTTAAAAGGATAAGAAGATATAAAAAGAATAGCTAATGTGTCGGGGAACTAGTAATGATATTAATAACGGTAATAATGATAAACACGAACATAATCAGACTTCATATATTAAGATAAAGAGAAATAAAACAAAATAGACGTGAAAAGATTTAAAGTTTTTATTTTGCTTTTCAAGCAGTTAAATAAATGACGGACCTTGTTTGTATAAATCATTGTTGAATACATTGATATTCAATAGGTGACATAATCCACTTTCGGAAAGAAAATCGTCAAGCAGACTTCTGAACCGGGTTGTAGTTTCACTGCAATGGAGGTTCACTGGCAGTCTGTTCCACATGGTTGAGTAGCGAATAAGGAAAAAATTCTGACGTAAGTTTGTGTGGGATCTTGGAATCGCTAGAATATTCTCCTTATTGTGTAGATTGTGGGATGATATTATAAGGTATGAAGGGGTAGATACCGATGAGTAGGAAATACCGTTAATGAGCCGGTAGATAAAGACAAGATTTAATTTGATACGTCTGATCCAAAGAGGTTCTAAGTCGAGTTGTTGACATCTTTGGTGATAGTCTTTGTTATCGGAATATCCCAGAACAGCTTTGGTGAACTTTCTTTGAACACTTTCAATTTTAATCAGATCATTATGTCTACAATTACTGTAAACTAAAATACCATATTCAAGAATGGGTAAGATACATTTTCTGTATAATAACAATCTCGATTCGATATTATTGAAGTTTATCATTATCAATACGATCAGCTTTCTAGCTTTGGATACTTGAGATATAATGTGTTCAGAAAAGTTCAGACTGTTGCTATATCTTAAACCCAGGTCACGAACAGTGTTGAGAGGTTTGAGTGCATGTGTCTGTACAGTCAGATTTAAGTTAAGACAGCGACCAATGTGAATAAATCCGCTTTTGTCAACATTAAGTGACATATTCCACGAAATAGTCCATTCGTACAACTTGTTTATTTCCTCCTGGATTACCGCTGAAATATAGCTTTCTTTCGTGGGAGAAGAGAATGAATAAACTACTATTGTTTGGAATCAGTTTTATTCCGCTATCGATAAAACTTCGGGTGAGTTAACAATGAACTATCGTCTAGGCATTGATCAAATCAAACGAGTAAGCTCTAGCTGACATTAACTATATAGCATCTATCATACAAACCAATTTCGATTGTGATTGATAGCGCGCTTTTCGAACAGGAAGTTTAGTCCTAACGTGATTTGCATTTATTAAACTTTTGCTGTGTTCTTACGCATCAAAAGTACCATTTCTGACCAAAAGAATCTATCCTGAGCTAAACGTACAGTAGATTACTTTTTTTTAGTTTCACCCAATTTAATAGTTAACTGTGGTTTTGCCTCAGCTTACTATTCGGTTTTTTTTCTGTTTTTCACTTAAAGACTAGTTCAGTTTATCTCATCCGTTTTATCCATTTTTGTCCGTTTTCAGTATATTTTTTAAGGTCTTAGGCTTTTGCTAGCATCTACAACACAGTTTACGTCAATACAGTCATGAAACACTCGTGCAAACGACCTGGATGCCGTTTTGCTGTTACATCTGGCATGCAGTGCGACAACTGCAAAGGTTGGTTCCACGAAGCGTCCACAGATCTCACAGCAACTGCTTACAACAGACTCAGCAAGTCTGATCATAAGTGGGAATGTGTTACGTGCAGCACGGATGTTGTAGTCTTGCTGAGTAATATCATTGTCCTACTGACAAGTCTGCAGAGCAAGTTGTCGGCAAACTTGGGAAAAGACAGTCAAAAAATGGATAGACAAACGAGAGAGCGCATTGAAAACTAGAACAGGGATGTCGACAGGTCTACCAACGACGGAGCATGCGACAGCATTAATGACGACATGCTGAAACTCAGCACCATGATTACGACGACGGTACTCGACTCCCTCAGCAAACTCGGGTCTCACGGCTCAAGGTCCTTGAACGCGACAGCGGTTCCCGAAAACTCTGTAGGTGATTGAATCCATGTCAAAAGAGATAAAAAGGGCCAGGCGTCGCAGTCTAAGTTGAACATCCCAGCTGTTGAACGGAAGTCAACTGGTGCTCTGGTCGCACAGTCTACCTCCAAGTTTGTCCGTCCGGTCATCAATGAGCCAAGGATTCATAAACGTGCTTCGACTCACAAACAACAAGGTGCTAAACCTGAACGCACCGGAAAACCTGGGACGACAATAACGGTTCGTGATGACTCTCTCATGATCATGAACTTCAAAGACACCCATGACCTTACTCTCAGTTTCCAGTACAAAAATGATAGAATGCTCTGGGGAGAATTGAGCAAGAAACTTGGACTCCCAAGAATAGACCCTTTGACAGCCACACGGCTCACTCGGGGGAAGGAATCTAAGCATCAAAATCACCCGAGGCTACTTCGTGTAACACTTAAGAATGCTACCGACGTAGAGGATGTCTTACTACCTAGCCACTTACTGAAATCAGATGGGAATGTAAGAATACTGCCTGACATACCGTATTCTGAGCGCAATCTCATCCGGAATATCCTCAAAGAATCTCGCGATCAGTTTTTCCGCGGGAGGAATATAATCGTGCAAGGTATACCAGAAAATACGGACCCTACTCAATCAAAAACCGACATCAGGTAATGGAAATTCGTCAAACAGTCCTTGAGGCTCAAAAACATACTGACTCAGCATGTGACGAGACTGACCAAGAAGGATGATGATTCTAGACCCCGTCTAATGAAGATGACCTTCCCATCTCCACATATGGCGGCTGCAACTCTGGAAGCATTTCGTGCCAACAGACGTCGACTGCCACCTGGAATCCACATGCACCCGGATAGGCCATACGAAGCTAGGACCAAACACAAGGGCAAGTTGGAGCTGACCGTTCCACTTGTGGACTGTCTAGACGATAAAAAAACAATAAAGGACAGGGTCTGCCGCCTCGGCAAACCTCGTGTAGGTGGGCTACCTGTCCATTCACGTAAGGCTCATACAGACAAACAGGAAGAAGCTCACGCGTTTCAAATTGAAAACATAAACTGCTTATATATGAACGCCGCGAGTCTACCGAACAAATTGGATGAACTACGTAAACCTAGCAATGCTAATAAGGCCCATCTGATAGGAATATCTGAAACCTGGATATCTTCTCAGTTCTCGAACCATGAGCTAGCATTACCTGGGATGTCTTTGTTCCGCAATGACAGAAAATCAGGATTTGGGGCGGAGTAGCTGTTTACATACGTTCTTGCTTGTAGGTGCATCAAGTTCATAACCTCGAGTTTACCAATCTTGAGGAATCTATATGGTGCTCTGTAAGATTGTCCAGTACTTCCAGGTGTCTAGTTGGAGTCATTCACAGGAAGGCAACTGCCGACATCGAGTACGATAGTCGTATGCTGGAAGGACTATCCCGCTCTACTCGTCTCGGCTTCACACACATCCTGATTCTAGGAGACTTTAATCTCCCTAGAGTCAACTTCGCGGAACACACGTATACTGGAGGCGACAACTCAATTGAAGCTCGGCTCTTCAACCTCATCGATGACTTGGGCTTATATGAAAATGTGAGGTCGGCAACTCGTTGGAGAAACAGTCAGACACCATCGCGCTTAGACTGTGTATTCACTAACGAAGAATTCCTAGTCGACAACCTCTCAATCCTGGCTCCTCTGGGAAAAAGCGATCATGCCGTCATAGCCTTCAGTTTTGTCATCAAAACTAAGCTAAGGTATCCCAACAATAATTTGCGTTGGAATTTTAAACGGTTAAATGTGCCAGCTCTACATGACTATCTACAACAGGTGGTTTGGGATGTTCACCCCCAACTCGATATGGACGGGCATTGGGACTTTTTACTGCACACGCTCTTACGTGCCACAAACCATTCAGTTCCTCAAACGGTTCCCGAAAGCTGCAAGTCACCTACAATAATCAAGAACCGTACCCTTCGTCTGCTAAGCCACGAAAGGCACTGTTGGGCGGAATACAAACGAACTGACAACGAAGGAGAGTACAGGCAATATAAACATATCAGGAACATATGCACGAAAGCTATAAGAGAAGACAGGCTTCAGTACCAGACAAAGCTTATGGACAAATTTGCCTCCAATCCTAAAAGCTTATTCAGTTATGCAGCCTCTCTTCGTCAAGCCAAAACTGGAGTTTCCCAACTGCCAGGTCCTAATGGCTCGACCAACAACGATGGCGACGCCACTAACCTTCTGGCTGAACATTACTCACAGACATTTCAGCCGATCGACATTAACTTTACTGATGACAGTTTCGTTTGCAATTCCACAGGACTTTCCGAAGTGAACGCAAGCGCTGGTATGATGTTCCGGAAACTGCAGCACTTAAGATTAGACATTTCTCCTGGCCCGGACATGGTCCATTCCGCTATACTGAGGGAAGCAGCCTCAATCTTGGCAACGCCGCTTAGCTTGATGTCCCCACACTCGCTAAGTCGAGGAAAACTACCGGAAAATTGGAGGCTGGCTCACATCACACCAATTTTCAAAGGAGGTGGACGCAGCGAACCTTCAAGTTACCAACCGGTGGCTCTTCTCTCCATACCCTCAAAAATCATGGAGTCCCTGATATGCGATGGTATAAATGACTATTTACTGTCCTTAAATTTCTCCTCACCCCAACAGCATGGTCTCAGGAAGGGTTACTCTTGTATTACCAACCTGCTGACTGCGGTGGACAGATGGACAAGCATCCTTGATCACAAGGGGAAGGTTGATACCATCTACCTAGATTTCTCAAATGCTTTTGATAAGGTTAACCATACATGTCTTATCAACAAGCTCAAACGATTGGGTATCAGACCACCTCTAATCGATTGGCTTAGTTCATATCTGAAAAATCGACACTTCAAGGTCAGGGTTAATTTCACTTTATCTCAGGCTATGGAATGTCCCAGTGGGGTCCCCCAGGGTTCAGTACTAGGACCTCTTCTCTTCTCGATCTACATAAATGACCTCCCTCAACAGGTAACGTCAGACTCATTACTTTTTGCCGACGACGTGAAACTTTGGAGAGAGATACGCAACCAAGACGATATACAGGCACTTCAGGAGGATCTGACTGGACTTCAAAGTTGGGCAGACGATAATGGACTTACCTTTAACACTTCAAAGTGTAAAGTAGTCCATCTGCGATATGTCGCAGACTATAGCTACAACTTAGGAAACTCCTCTCTAGTAGTATCTCAAGTCGAAAAAGATTTAGGAGTCCTGGTGCCCTACGATTTAAAGTCTTACGCTAACTTTGACAAAAAGCCTTCCGAGCAAACCTTGCACTGGTAACGTTGAAGCGCATTTTTGGCCAGTTTGACGGAAGAACTTTCCATATAATCTTCAATAGTTTAATTCGTCCCCATTTAGAGTACGGAAACATAGTATTTCCCCCTCACTCCAAAAGGATAAGGAAACCGTGGAGCGTATCCAACGGCGAGCCACGAAATCAGTTCGAGGACTCAAATTTAAACCTTACGAAGAGCGCCTCCATTCACTTAACTTTTACCCATTAGGGTATAGACGTCTTAGGGTTGACCTTCTGATGGCTTACAGTATCCTTACCACTTCTGGACATCCTCTTAAACACCTGCTTAAGCTTAGTTCCAACACTGACCTAAGAGGTAACACCCAAAAACTGGAGACACAACATAGAAGAACGGAATGTAGACACAACTTCTACTCCTTAAGAGTTGTCAAATGCTGGAATGCGCTGCCGGCCGAGCTAGTCCAGGTGACTTCCCAGGAGTCCTTTAAGAGGCAACTTGATCTATTCTTAAGGACTAGGGATAGTATCACACTATGTTTTACTAATTACTTTTCCTCTTTTATTGTTAACATACCTAGGTTCCTGCCTGGAGGATTTGGTGATCCCCTGCTACTAGACACGGAAGCCTGTTAGGCGAAAGCTTCTTCTATTCCTTCCACAACCATCTGAACCATTTGAATCAATTTCGGTTAAGCCTTTTTATTAACTTACTTAACAGACAATGCTACTTGAACTGTAACAATTCGCATATTCCCTTGTACCGTTATGATCATTAGAGCACATGACAGACTACCAAAATTGTCGATTGCTTGAATATTACTCGATGATTCGTTCTCCTATCCATGTGTGTATATACTTAAATCCTATTATTTCTCCTTGCTTTGCCTTGCTGAGGCCTTATGCAATTTTACTTTAAAATTGCATATGTAATTGCTCGTATATGCGTATTCGCCTCTCTGCTTCAAATTCGCTCGGTGTGCTTTCATTTTTTTAATCTGCTCTATCCACTAGTAAGCTATATTTTCCGCCATCCCTTGCCTTCTGAATTCAAATGCCTTTGAGGTTTATATAATAACGGTCGCGAGGGTGACTGATTAACGAAGCACAGCCACTACGACTTCATATGGCCAAGTGGGCGTCAGCAATCACAGTATGGGCATTTTCGGATAACGCAGTTCTATAAAAGGCAGTGGTGTTCCCATCTTCTACACCTTTTCAATTTGCAGCTACAGTAGAAATGTGAATTCCCATTCCATTGGGGTGACTGTCATCCCTCTGATACATCAAGGATTCATATATAGATTTAAGCTGAGTTTCATCTGAAGACCACTTTAAACATAAATCACGAATCAAAATTTATTCCTCTTTACCACTCACCAGCGGATTTTTGGTGATTCGTACTAAGGTTTAAAAGGACAGAATTAACCCTTTAGTAATCGAATACTACTGATGAGTCAAAATCTCAGTATCGAAAGGCTCGGAATACTTGTGCCTTGACCCTCCGTAAGTCTAGAAAATTGTACGAAGGAAAACTTGTTAAGGAATCCATAGAATATCCTAAACGCTTGTATTCCTATATAAACCAAAGGACAGGGAGAAAAGGAAATATTCCTGCTCTATGGGGAAACAGTACTGCTTCATCATTAGTGGAGGACGACTTTGGTAAGGTTCAAGTGTTCTCGAACTACTTTAGCAACGTATATACCATAGTAGCGCCATTCCCGTCAGCGTATACAGATCCCCCATACATACACTGGATAGCGTGACCATTAAATAACTCGATGTCTTTGGTCTGCTAAATAAGCTTAACATAGGTAAATCCACGGGGCCCGATGAATTACATCCTAGGCTACTGAAGGAATTATCTAACTTCGTTGCAAGCCCTTTAAGTACATGCTTTAACCTATCCGTTACGCAGGGTCGTTTACCGAAAGATTGGAAAAACGCCATAAAAACCGGATCCTCTCGGAGAAGCAGCACGGCTTCAGAATAGGTTATTCTTGTCTCACCAACTTATTAGTCGCTCGTGAAAGCTGGTGCACTCTTAAGGACCAAAAGCTACCTGTAGACGTCGCCTTCATTGATTTCAGAAAAGCTTTTGACAAAGATCCGCACAACCGGCTGTTATATAAGTTAAGAAAAGTCGGGATTGGAGGCAATTTATTGATGTGGATAAAAGATTTCTTAGTTGGGCGTCAACAAAGAGTAAGGGCGAACTCAAAGTTGTCTAGCTGGAAAACTGTGCTTAGTGGAGTGCCCCAGGGTACAGTTTTGGGGTCAGTGCTATTCCTCTTGTATGTAAATGACCTTCCTCATCTCCTATCATCATCGGTCTTGCTATATGCTGACGATGTCAAGATATGGAGAACGATACGATGTAAGAGTGATAGCTTAGAACTTCAAAATGACCTGAAGAAGTTATCTGAATGGTCTCAAACATGGCAGTTGCCGATAAATACTTCCAAGTGTGTTGTGATGCATATCGGTCATCAAGGCACAGATACATACACGATGAATAACACTGAGCTACCTGTCGTCCAGACATATAATGACTTAGGAGTTATCGTTAGCCAAGACTTAAAGACTACTGCATACTGCCGTGCAATAGCCGCCAAAGGTTTTAGAACCTTATGGTCAATACGTAGAGCTTTTAGTCATGTCGACGCCAAAACGTTTTGACTTTGTATACAGTGTTCGTTCGTCCTAAACTTGAGTACTGCATACAAGCTGTTAGCCCCTGCTTAAAAAAAGACAGTGAGCTTCTGGAAAAGGTTCAGAGAACGGCGACTAAGCTGATTCCCGGAATAGCGAAGCTTCCGTATGATGCTCGACTGGCCAAGCTGAACCTTTTCCCGTTGTCATATAGCAGAACTAGAGGCGACTTGATTACAGTCTACAAATTGATTAGTGATAAATTTGCACCTAACATGCCCTCATTTTTCTTGTCTTCCAAAACAGAGAATTTACGAGGACACTCCAAAAAAGTTCATAAGCCGAGAACAAATTACTTGTCAGCTGACAATGGACTTTCCCATCGAATCATCAACGAGTGGAATTCACTACCTCAGCACGTGGTTGAGGCTCCATCCGTCGACTCTTTCAAAAGAAAGTTGGATCAACTGAGAGACCACCATTGCCAGGACTAACATAGGCCATCAAGCCTACTGTCCTTCCAAAACTGAAACTAACTATACACATTCGTAACCTAGAGGTACTTCCTGGACCAGCATTAGATAATTCTTTTCTCTAAATGTATTAGAGCTAACAGAGTTTACTCAAACTTCCACTATTACCAAGTTCGTCACGGTATCTTATCAAGTGTTTGTATTGTTTAACTTTACGAGCTTGTGCTGCTTATTTAACCTGCCTCACAAGGCCGACTACGTAATCAAGGTCAGTAGGTGTGGCGATGTTTTGTTGGTTCGGAAATAAATTTTGGGATGCTCACACATTTATCATCCAAATGAAAAACCACATCGACGTTCTCGTTATATTGTTCAGTGCAGTTGGAATGTGGCTATCTGAATTTCCGAAATGTTCACAGTAAATGGGTTAATCCAGAGATTTCTGAATGTTTCGTTGATGCATATTTATTTTCAGGTCAGTTAGGGTTACTAAAGACAGCTCATCATTCGGCGCTCTGTTTAGTTCTGAGTCAAATGTGTATGATTTGGCTAACAGCTCGTATGATATAGAATACGCGCCCTCTACTACTGTATCAGGTGTGCTTCTGTATGCCAATTGGGATGCTGATTCAAATAGTGTTAGATCAAATTTCGAAGCTGTTCAGAACATGATTCCTTATAATGTAAGTGGGTTTATGTCACTGTTATTTTCAAGATAGATCTTTGCAGTTAATTGCGGTTTATCATCCTCCTTATGTGGACAGACACATAGAGTGAGACATTTCCCTCTACTAAATGTTCGCACTTCAACAACCACGATCCAATACTCAGGACCATATACAATCAGTCATTTACTCAAGCTGTTTCAGTTTATCGGCTTCCCGTTGAAAACCATCCGTAATTTGGATGATCTGCACCTTCTCATACTAAGTCATAAAGTATATACTCTTTGATAATGTTTTAAATTTTGAGGTGATTGCTCTAGGATCTTTTGATTTCCAGCGCACACAAGATGTGTCTCATTTCGATCACTTTTATCAAGTGTCAGTTTCGACAAAATATAAAGAAGTTCCACAACAGATGAACAAAAATATTATGTTTTCTGTAACCTCTCCACATTTTTATCACCTTAATTTTGGTGAAATAAAACCACATCTTACTTTAATTATTTCGTGTGGCAACACAGTAAGTTTCTAATTACATTATCTAGCGAGTTTTTTCTATACACCAAAGGGGTTGATGTAATGTCTATAACCAATTAAACTAATTGACTATTAATTCATCTGGAATCGCATGTTGCCTATCCAGTTAGAAAGTGTCCTAAATATCCGTTTTTTATAGAAAAATTTAATAAGTTTTATGGCTTATATTTTATAGTATCTAAAATTTGATATGACTGATATTCTCCATAAATCTGAGTCCAAAAACGGGTTTGAGTTGAGTAATACCCATATTTCTTACTAAATGCTCGCTGATTATTAGTTAAATCTGTACAGTCTTAGTTTTTCTTGGACAAACGTCTCAAAACATCGGTTTATTTATTACTGATTGACCTAATTTTGCAGGAATATATGCATAGAATTTTCAAAACTTCAGTGACTTTGGTCCCACTGTTATAGTTTTCCAGGTTTGCACGGTAAAATCAATAAGGTGCTTAGTCTACAACGGAACTATTTCTTACCGAAGCGAAGTCAGTGTATGTTAAATCCGCTCGTTTTGTTCTTGGGAAATGAGTACTACTATCATCACGTTCCTGGATCCTTAATTGATAGGTCTTGTAATATTACCTGTCATTGGTATTTGTGGCATGAGCATCCTAGTCTTTAAACTCTTCTACATAAACTTACCGCCATTGATTAGTACGTATCGAAACATTAACACTGTATTTTACAATATAGCGGTTAGATCACTATTTGATATGTGATTACCAAGTTATCTAATCTAGTGAGATTGTAGACTGTTACAACTGGTTACTTTATTAATCTAATTATTGTTTTGGAAGAGTAGTCCACCCTAGTCAAAAAGTAATCTACAATTGCTTTTTGCCTTTTACAGTCACATGTTGATGTTCAACGTTTTGGTGAGCGTGGCTTGCACAACTTATCTGAGAATCTGTTCGAATCTCGAAACCATAGTACTACTACTTGTTTTAATCCAGTGGATATAACCCCCTTGAACAATCGACGCTCTAACTTATGGAATAATATACTGAGAAAAACGCCCATACTTTTGTTGATTGGCCCTCACATGTCCTTGGCTGAGCCAATGGACTTACCACTGTACTTGGTAAGACTAGATATAATATATTTTATTGGTAGAATACTTGAAAATAATTTTTTATTGGCGTTGTAGTTGAACTAAAATGTACAATATTTTAAAGAAATTCCCCGTAGTTTGGTGACAGTCAGATAACTCTAAGAATTTTTTAAATTAAGGATATGTTTTATCTATTATTTATTTGAACACAGATATTGGTACAAGGGGCACCGAATACATATGCGCCACACAAGTCAGTTGGTTCGTGTGTGGGCTGTGATAATGCCCAGGTGCCCAGATCAAGGCAGGTGGTTTCCTTAGGGGGCCACTCCTTGAGCCTTCGACCTAAAGGTCTAATCCACAAGGCAGTGGAGCGACGTCAGGAGATTCATTCTCATGGTAGTTGGTGGCCAACGAATGGTTCATACACTATTTTTTCCCTCGGGATCCCGGAGCCCATGTGCACCTTTGGTTTTTGATCAGGATTTCCTAACTCCTCTAGGTGGCCCTTCCGTATCCACCAACCCAGCTAAGGTGCCGAACATTCGCTTTTCGTTCTCTCAATTCTGTAAACAACATTCCCGCCGCGAGAAGGCACTGAGCAAATCTTCCATTGCAGTAGTTGTATGTTCACTTTAGTTATTATCAAAATATGTGATGATGCTGGTTTTTACTATGTAAAAACATGGTTTTGTTCAGAACAAGTAATTCTCAGATTGATGCGTGTTTTATGTGGCACATATCTTATTCATTCTTTTAAAGCATGTTTGAATGAAGAAAATAATATAGACTAAACTTTGATTTGGAAGGTTTGTGTGGAGTTTTGTTTTCTGAGCTGGATAGTTTGGTTGTCGAGCTTCCACTGTTCTAAACAAATCATCAGCTTAAACTTCAGGTAGAAGTGAACTGTGGACACACCTGACTGGAAAAATGTTGAAATCTTGAATAGAGGGAATACTAAAAGCACCAAAGGAGTTTTAGAAGCTCGGCACTTTGGTGAATCGTCAATCAACAGACATTAAAATCGATCCAATCTATCAACCAGTCAGAAAAATCATGGGCAAATATAGGACCAAAAATCAAATCAAAGGGAGTTACAACCAAAACAAAGAGGTAGACAATGACAAGTTGAAGGTTAACGATAACCAATCGAGATCGAGGTCGACAGGACAAGCTGTGAGTCAAATGTGGAGAAATTCGGACACTTCGCTTCTACATGAAGTTTGAGCTGATGATTTGTTCAAAACAGTGAAAGCTCGACAGCCAAACTATCCAGCTCAGAGAACAAAATTCCACTTCGCCTAAACAACAGTACACTAATAAGAGTTCTTAAATGGAGTGAAATGTTTACTACTGCATTTGTAGGTTTAACTGCTTTTGTAACATCGTGGTCGTTATGTAGACGTGGTGATTGAGTTTGGTTGCTGTGATAACCTGGTTAAGTCATATTCCTGAGAACACTTATTTCCTAGTTATATCATGTCACGAGGGTTAGCTGAATGTGGTAAAATGAACATTTTTTGCAGTCAAAATGTTATATGGATGTCCAGGTTTTAAGAGTTTGATAACTGAGGGATAAGTCTACTTCCGATTGCGTCCTGAATATTGACTTCCGTCATACTTCATAGATTGTTGAAAACCTGAGAAAGATTGACTCGAGAAGAGCAGGCTGGCTTTCATTCTGGTCGAGAATATTGATTACATATTCACCCTCCGCCAGATGTTAGAACAACGTCATACTTATCACAGACCAACAATCGTAGTGTTTCTTGACATCAGGGCTGCCTTCGATTTGTTGGACATGACTGTTTCCTGGGATAACCTATTGAAGGGCGTTCCTGAGAATTTTATTGACATCTTGAAAGCCCTATATACAAAAACACCTCGCCCCCAAATGCCCTGGTATGGCCAAGAGTGGGGTGGACCCGCCCTCCCTCTCGAAATGCTCTCACACAACCAAGCGTATACAGCCTCTGCCAGGGAAGTCCTACTCACTGCCTTCTCGTGGCGGGGGTGTTGTTTACGAAAATGGGAGGACGAAAAGCGGATTTCCGGCACCTTAACCGGATCCCAAACCAATGGTGCACATGGGCTCTAGTATCCTGCAGGAACAAATGGCGTATGAACTAATTTTTGGTCACCGGCTACCATGGGACTGCATCTCCTCACGATGCTCCACTGCCTTGTGGATCAGACCTTGAGGTCAAAGGCCCGGGGTGCGGCCCCTAAGAAAACCACTTGCCTTAGTCTGGGCACCCGGGCAGTATCACAGCCCTCACACAAAATTGTGGCGCATATATATATATATATATATATATATATATATATATATATATATATGGTGCCCTCTTGTGCCAATATTTATGTGTTCAAATAAATAAACAAATAAACAAACGCCACAGGCAGAGTGAGGGCATACAACCACCTCTCTCCACTGTTGCACTCAAGCAGTGGGGTTGGACAAGGTTGCCGAATCTCATCATTCCTCTTCAACTTCGCCATCGATGACATTCTGGAAACAGCTCTGATGGATGTAAGTAATGGTGGTGTGGATCTGTTGCCTGGAGAAAGACTTCTGGACCTTGAGTATGCGGATGGTATTGTCTTACTGTGTGATAATGCCCAAGCCATGCAATCTGCACTTAATCAGTTGGCTATTAATGTCCGTATGTACGGTATGTACTTCGCACCTTCGAAGTTCAAAGTGTTTTTACAAGACTGACAGGACCCTAATTCTGTACTCACCCTGGGTAGTGGGCGGATAGAAGTAGTCGACAAGTTCGTGTATTTAGATAGCCATCTTTGGCGCCTTCGTGATGCTAATCTGGCTGTAAGAGGTCGGATCTACAACGCGTCGGTGAGAGGAGTTTTGCTTCATGCTTGTGAGACCTGACCTCTCTGAGTTGAGGGTGTGTGTGTTTGGTCATCGTTGTCTCCGAAAGATTGCTGCCATCCAGTGGCAACACTATGTTAGTAATGCAGAGGTTCGGCATCGTGTGTTCGGGTGCAGAGACGATATTTCAGCTGGTTATCACCATCTTGAAACACCGACTATGGTGGCTTGAACACGTTCTACGAATGTCGTCCCAGCGAATTCCTCGTTGTGCATTATTTACCGACGTTGGAACTGGTTGGAAAAAGCGGAGAGATGGTCAGTGTATGACTTTGTGTATTGGTATGGAAGAAAGCTGCACAGGACTGGCTTCTGTTGGTCCCTCACGACTCCCTGGTTGGGATATCAGATAATGGAACACAGTGGCTAGAGACGTTATCAGATATGGCTCAGAACAGAAGCCAGTGGCGATCCTGCTGTAACCTTTTACTTTCTTCATGAAAAGTGACCGTAAGTTCTTCAACTGAAAGAATTCTTTCTGTTCCCCCTATTATTTTGATAATGTAATGAGACTAATTGTTTTAAATTTCTGCAAAGAAGACCCCCATTATTATTATTATTATTTCACTACCATACACTAATTTGTGGTCGTTATTGTTCCTTTTTTTCTTTTTACACGCATCTTACATTCTTTATCTTTTCTCATTCCCATTATTATTGTGTGGCGCATATGTATCTGGTGCCCCGTTGTACTAATATTTATGTTCAATAGATAAATAAATAATAACTAGTCTGTATGGCCTTCAAAAATGTAGATTGTTGAAGCAAGTTTCCTCTATATCTGACTCCAATAAATAATATCCCGTTAACTGAGTATTTAAGGTAGGCTAAATCTCCTAGTGGAACTTTGGATTTACTCGAGATTATTCAGAAGCCCGAACACCAGTTGTAGAGATATTTTATTGTTAAAGATAAATAAGATCCGCAAGCGTACAGCGGGCAAGCACACTGTGAAACCAAGAGCGTGTGAGAGAGAGAGAGAGAGAGAGAGTTAAAAATCCATATATATTTTTGAGTGTCAATCAAGTGTGGATAAATTATCGATTATCAATATGTTACAGCCAATAGGAGAATAGATTAAGGTTGGTGTGCAGACATGCGCTCAATCATACACACACAGAAATTAACATAGTGAATTAAGTGTCTGAATACAGTGAGTAGACAAATAATACAATAGTTGAATGAGCTTGCTACTAGATACAACAATGATCCATGGAGCAGAAATCGTATTTCACAAGCAGATGCCACTAAACAATCTTTAGTGTCATCGGGTTAAAAAGTGTGGTAAAAACTCAAAAATGGGAAATATGTAAATTCATTTCTGTAGTCTATGGAGAATTACATAGTTGGAAAATTCGTTCCCTTATGCTTTGCTTGTTATATGTATTTATTAGACGTTATTGACTTAAATGATCAAGTTAATACTGATTTCAGAGTTTTCATAGAAATTTGGTTTATGACTTCATAATTTACTAACTAGTACCCATGAATTTGATGTTTAGAATGTGGATCGTTCAGCTGATCCAGTTTCGCAGCCATTACAATCTAACAACAGTACCCACTTTTCATATAGTCTGGCAGGACTAACAATATACTGTAAAAACGTTGGTAGAAATGAACAGCAACCTGTCGTCGGATGTTGACTAAACGCGATGTACCTCAGCGACTATCTGACTATTTAATTTTTGGTGCCCCATTCTAATGAGCTTTAAACTCAAAACTGTTGATAATTTTGATTCTGATTTCAGGCAGCAGTAGTTGATATTATACTGGAAACTCGTGACCATTTTCATATGTCTAGACTAGTCGGGGATCTGGCGTCATTAGTTTAACCGTTTCGTTTGATTTTGATTGGTCTTTGTTGGCCGTTCCTGTAAGTGGAGGTAGTTCAGTCTTTCCGATTACTGCTTATACTCTTACTACCTCTACCACTACGGGATTTGAATCGACAGCTGGATCTCTGTGTTAATGTGGTATGGCAACTCGAACTGATGTACATACTTACGAAGTTCCACGTTGTTATTGACTGACTGTTCAGTTACATTCACACGAAAATATTAATTTGCAACTGCTTCCAAGTAATATCTCGCACTTTTCATATTCTGCTGTCTGGAAGGACCATAATATTTTGTGTTCAATGCTTTTGTGCTACAAAAAAGAGTATTTATTTACCTCTTCACGCTGACTATACCGTTGATCAGTCAGCGAAATCGAGGTGGTTTAATCAGTTTTCTTTCATAATTTATCTGAACAGCTTATGAAGTAATTTTTAAAAATTATCTTTGCTTTTAGCTAAAATTGTTAAAACTGTCTTACTTTCCACATGATGAGTGTCACACTTTCATGGTAAATCCAGCATTTACAAGTTTCAGTTTGAATCTCACCATGAGAGATTCACTGAAAATTATGAATAGAGGCGCGATTGTTACAGCACGTAAGCGTTGCAAATTAGCAGCTTATTGTCCAAAATGGTGGGATTTTGTCAGCTTCCACATTGGGATCAGTAACGAAAGCATTTGTGAGCTGCGAGAACGATTTTCTGAATTTATCACTGGTGATAATTCATCAGGCCCCATGTCTGGTTTACTTCGGAGTCATAAACTAAACTCAACTGCATCGAAAATTCTTGCGTTGCTTAAAAATCAAACTGTTGCGGAAGGCAAGTTTGTTTTTGAAATATTTTTCAAAGGATTTGATGTGATCACTCATTTTATTATCTGGATAGTTTTTGTTTAGAAATAATTCAACAGGAAGTCCAATCACCTAGAGTTTATTTTTTGTATGATTCTAAATTTAAATACTGATGACTACCTATATATAGATAGGATTACTTGAATTTGAAATCGACTTTATTTGTACAAGGTCTACTATAGTTATATTGTGCTAGTGAGGTGCAGCCTTTAATAAAATCCACAGCAAATGAAGAAAACTGGTGGACCGATTAGGTTTCATAATAAGCCCGGCTGTAGCTGGTACCTTGACGTAATGAGCCAGACGAGCTATACTGGCTGAGATGCTTTTCAATTTAGGTCCTACCGTGTCAGGTAGGTCCGTTGGCGAACAGTAAGACCTAAAGAAGCAACTTGAGCTCCATCGGCGACGTTATACTGTCTGCTGTACAGAAATGTGACATCAGTATGGTGTTTCCTCCAGACAACTATTATCTACAAGGATGCTGCCTCACAACGAAAGGAAGTTGTTAGAAAAGGTCTGTGTTAAAAGTTTCACACCTTACCCTTATCCATAGGATTTCCATCTCCAGTGGTGAGGCCTTTTGAAATACAGAGTTAATACATCAAGAAGTTCTGTAATAAGAAGGCCGTTCATGACCGACCTCAAACAGTTGTTCCTTGGCCTCTGTGGTCACGCTCCAAGGTCTCTAAGACCACTTACCCAGTTTTCTTTTCAGGTCCCTCAAGAAGGAATATTTTCCCATGGTTTGGGCAACCGGTAAGTGAAAACCGTCCCCATACCTCTTACTGCACCCGAAATCATCCTGTTCACTGCCAACTCCCCTCCTTAACTTTTGATATTCCTCTTATTACTAAAACTAACCCTTCTCATATATCTTCATCACCACACGCCACCAATACTAATGATCCGAGTTCACGAAATATTATTCCTGGTCTCCCAAAATCATGCTCTGGACTATATGTTAGAGCTTTCAATATTCGAGCCTTTTGTCATATAGGATAACAGGCTTCCTTAGCTGCGACTCTAGAATCTGGTCCCATCAATGTAAGTTGCGTCTCCGAAACGCCCATACAGAATTTAAGTACGACTATTCACTTGATGTTACCTTATTAATGTAAAAAGTTGATGTGATTTACCCTTCGTGTATCTGGAGACCTCACTGCCATTTCCTGTGACCTCGCTGATGTAGGTATAGCAATAAGTTCAGAAGCGGAACAGACCTTCCTTTACTGGATTCCGTTGGGGAGATGCAGATTATTCCTCAAAAGAAGTCCAGAGGGGTCCTGAAAACACTATAAAACATTTTATCCAATCAGTATCGAATAGAAGTTTCCCAGAAACATCTAGAAAGTGAGTAGTCATGTGTCTCATTCCTGACTGGATGATTTCCTATTCTGCTACTGTGTTTAGTAAGGTTCCAGAACCTTCCAGAAGCCAAAGGTCATCTAAAATGCTATAAATATCCTAAATTTTCTGTACATAAATGAATCTTGGAGTAAAGAGTTCTTTTTCATATTTCGCGACTATCCTCTCGTGTTCAAGTTGCCGTGTAGATTTAGCCTGGGGTTAATAGAAGAGCCTAGGAAACCAATTTAAGCGTTCAGTCAAAAGCTTTGTCAGATTCCAAGAGGTAGTTGTTTATGCTTTGTCTGACTAAACGTGATAATAACAACTCAGAAATATAGAGACACGCGCCGCTGTGTCTTCATTGTTTCTGCATACACTTCCACTTGTTGCAATTTGGATGGAGTAAAAGGTTTTGTAGAAAGCTTTCCACCCTCCGTGAACAAGGTAAACACTGTGGTGCAGTAATTGTGGTAGTTGATTTTAGTGCCCAAATAAGTGGTCTAAACCAAACTGAAATACACCTAGGTGGTTTTGACGGTGTAGGGACTCAACGAACTGATATTAGCAACCAGCTGCCGCAACTTTGCCCAGATAACCATTTATTTCTTACAACCATCAACTTTAAGCTTAATAAAAGACATCGTCTAACATGGAGACCCTCACAGTCGATAAAACTAAATGGACCAAACTTCGATCGACCGTCGTTAGAGTGGCTCGATTAAAGACTGGCACATCCTGCAGCAAGTGTTTAGACTCTGATCATGCTCTAATTCGAGGGTGTTTGTTTGCGTCTTACTGCACGCAGAAAGGCCACAATATGAAGACTCATTAGAGTTCAGCCTAATTGTGAAAAAGTGAAGAATATTTTTCAGAAACCACTAGCGAAAGAGTTAGTCAACAATGAAAGTGATATACACCATGAAGTAGCTTGGGACGATACATATACAGCTGTAGAAACAAAGTAATGGGTACTAGTAACTTAAATCAAAAAGTTGAGAATTATGAAACTTATGTAGCGTTTATTGAAATAACTGATAAAAAACCCACAAAATAATCATGAGCATTGGTGGGAAGCAAAAAGAAGGAATGGAAAAGGCAGTGGCAGTAGATATCGGTAAAAAATTATTCAGATTTATCAGGGGAATCGACATTAAAAATTCGGTTGTTGGCGAAAATATCTCGGAAGAAAATGAAACTATTATTCACACTCAGTTCAGGAGATTAGAGCAATGGGCAGAACACTTTAGGGAACAGTTCAACTAGCCTTCAGCTATCCTTCGGTTACCTACCTTCAATTACCAACATGAACGGCAAATTGACATAAGTTCTCTAAGTCGTTGATGAAGTTGAAATAATTATGGGTAATCTAAAAAGAGAGAGCATCAGGTCCTGATAGATTAAATCCGAAAATCTTTAAGGGTAGTAGTCCAGATCTTAGTTAAAACCCAGGAATTGAACGTCATCCAATCTGGCTGGTCTCGATCGCTGGTCGTCCCAGTTTCTAAGAAAGGACAAACATCCTTTTATAGTAACCACAGAGAAACTAGTTTGACTAATATGGTATCTAAAATGTTAGCTCCCACAATAATCCAGCGCTCAACCAGGACTCATGAAGAGCAAACCCAAGAAAACCAGGCTGGCTTTAGACCTGGACGTGGATGCGTCAACTGAATACATGTAGTGTGTACTACTGGTCTCGACAGACATAAGTAGTATGCATCATCAATCGAAAGTGAAATGCCTGGAGGCAGAAGGTTGATAAGTTCAAAGAAAAGAGAACGAGAACAGAGAATGATTGGTGTGGAATTGAAAGAACAATGAAGTCTGAGACGATTGATTGACATTTGCAAAAGGAACAGTCAAGTTTGGGATAATTTATTGAAATTTTGCAAATGAAGTTTTTTGCTGTATGGTTCTTAGATTTTACTAAGATGTTTGCAATTTTGTATTCAAATACGCTTGTGTTCTCGTCCACTACACATTGACCCTTCATTGAGTTCTGAATCTCAGACGTACTGTCCACCGCCCGACTATAATTGTATTTCTTGACCTTAAGGTAGCATTCGACTATTGATTGTAAGGTTCTGTGGTAGTGTCTGTCAATCGAAGGCGTACCAAAAAGTACATTAATCTTGTCCAGGCTCTCTATTGGAGCGCTACCGTTCGAATTATAGCTTATGACGAATTGTCATCAGAATTTTCAAGTTCAAGTGGTTTTCACCATGGATGTCCACTTCATTTTTAACTTTGTCATCGACATCCTTTTACAGATAACACTTTTAGTATCTGACTTATCAGAAGTTGGTCTTTTGACAGGAGATTCACTTGTTGATTTAGAATACGTAGATGACGGTCCTGTTTAGTCATTCTTTAAGCAATAATGGGATGTGATACTCTCCCTTAACTGCAAAATGTTGCTTCAGGATTGGCGTACGTCAGGGTTTAAGTTAATGTTAGAGAGTGAAGTAGTTGTGTGTGTCGATCACTTCACTTATCTTGGGAGTCTCATAAGTTCTGATTGGCTGGTATCTGACTCAATCTCGATACAGATTACGAAGTTTCAATTAGCTTTTGGCAACTTGCATCACTTGTGGCTTAGGTGGAATATCTGTCTACCAACCAAAGAACGAGTTTGTTGTGCAGCAGTTTTCTTCGCTCTATTATGGGTGTGAAACATGGCCATTGGGAATAGTGGACATTTCTAAATTATGTTTGACTATTGTTGTCTTCGAAACATCGTCCGTATATTTTGGGACTAGCGAATGAGCAATCCAAAGGTTAGGCATAGTATGTTGGTTGAACATCATGGCAGATCGATTGATGAGGTAGTAAATATTCATCACTTGAGGTGGTTGGGACATGTGTTGCGCGTCCCCACCGCCTACCTCGACAAGCGATGTCTAGCGTAGGAATAGTTTGGAGGAAGCTAGTAGGGGGCAAACCACACATGGTACCAGTCCATAAAGTCATTGACATTTGGACTGAGCCATATTGATAAGCACAGGCTACCTGGTTGGGGTCCGCGTGATTTCCGTAACCAGTATTTGGAGACGTTGGATGACGTGGCTTAGAGTTGTTCACATTGATGCAGATGCATTTACCAGTTATCTTCCTTTAGAACATAAGCCTCCTAATATCCTTGTACCCTTTCTCCTTTACAATACCTAATCTTTTCTATTACTATTAATACTGTTACTACTCCAACCACTCTAAGATTTGCATTGAAATGATTTTATCTCGCTGAGCTAAGTTAGCATGACAACTTAAACTAATGGACATATATGTCAGGTTATAGTTTGCGTATGACCAACTGACTGATAATAAGCGAGTTATTTACCACGTACTCGGTATTTGGCATACCATGATCGTTTTTATCAATATTAGGTTTAACATCAGATTTCATAAAATAAAGAAACTAAGTAGCCTAGTTACCTGAGTTAAAAAGTTCATTTCAATATTTTCACATTGTGTGGACCATGGTTTTGTTACTTGGTTATCGTGTACCATGTGATGTCTAATCACGTAGGGTGGTGCTTCACACTACTTTAGTTTTTTGATCATAGGTTACAATGACATTCAAATTCATGTTTTAAAGAGAATATTAGACCAGAAAATCTCACTTCATGAAATTAGTAAAGGTAAAGTCGACTCGTGCCAAAGCACTTTTATTTACCCCTTGTCAGGCACTGGGTCGCAGACATTTATAAACATCTAATTTTGACCATATTGTTGACCTGAAGACACGGCTTGACTTTGTTAGTCAAAATGTCTTGTGGGACTGCCTATTATTAGAAAGCATATCGCAGAAGTTCATTAAACCACATAAATTCTATCTCCCAAGAACCCCCCACTTCCCCCTTTTATATCCAGTTTAGTCAAGTATGTAGTTCCAAGGATGATTTTCCGGGTTTTTAGGCATTGGTCTCGTATTTTGATTATGAATGAATGCTGTCGAGAAAAGCCATTTTTCGACGACATGCAAAGTAATTAATTATCATTGATATCACGTTACGTTATTCTTTACTGTGACTGAATGCCTGTAATTAGCAGAAATTCAAGTACTTATTGTATATCACTTAATTTCATGAATAAAACTATCCATTTAAGACCTGTTGTAAGCTAAAATTGCTAACTCTGGGAATTTATTGTATTCGGTATGGTTGTGTTTAAAAACACTTGAAATTGTTTAAAGGTTTGTAGTAGAATTGTTGTAAAAAGACAAGCATAACTGAATAAAGGAATCATTGCATTTAATGGTTTGTACCAATTTTGTAAGCTACAGAAATAGAAACTTCAGTTCATGAATAAAATCAAGAATGAAGTTGTTCTGTGTTGTGAAATGTTAATGCAGCAGTTGAAGGACCAGACTTCCAACCAGAGTCGCGGCTACTAACCGAGGTTCACCTATTTCGGTTTCAGGAGTCAAGAAATATCATTAGTGCATAAATACTTACTCGGTAGGCGAGTTACATCATATTCTATGTCAAGTAACTGTTTTAATTCTATAATTCAGGGTCATTTTATATTTTTCTTACGAGATTGCTTCTTTTTATTTGTATTTTTCATAGTATCTATAAATGGAAAGTATTTATTTCATATATCGTAAGAGAGATTTTATATTTGGTTTTCAGATGTTATCAAGTATGCTGTCAGTTTATTGTATGAAATTTCTCTTTATGATAAACAGAATGAAATGTACTCGTCATCATCAGTACCCAATGATTATCATTGGATTGATAGTGGGGTTATTGTGGAACAATTGAATTTTATGTGTTGTCATTGGTATCATGTTGATCGTTTGGTTAATATGCATGAAACATTTGGTCCTGAATGTCAGTTAGATCCGATACTTGCAGATACATCTTATGAAAGTCTGAAGAATTCAGTTATTTACAATTTAGGTTGTTCATTAAACAGAACATTAGAATTCCATACATTGGATTCACATTTGCAACCAACATTAGCTTGGGAAATTGGTGGATATTCAAACGACTCCAGTTGGCTTAATTCTAACAGATGGGGCGCTGCAATTATTGATATGCAGGTGAATAAGTGATGATTATTATCTTACGTTTTTTATCCCACTTTGATTCCACAATAAATTTAAACTTCTCCTCTTAATGAAGACCCTAGAGGTGAAGATAACAAAATATTTTTCAAAGATATTTGGTTGGTTTTTCGAAATGTAACTTTCCGCATCAATATATACAAACACTTGTTGAGATTAATCTTTTAAAACAGATGCAAACTTCTATCATGGAAAACTTTGATTGAACCTCTTTATAAACAGTGATACTTTACTGAACCGATAACTACCTCTAAAAGTTTCCTAAGCTTTCCACAGCTGACAGACCTGATTTATTTCAGACATCGCTGGTACATCTCCTTAAGCATTCTAAAATTTTAAGATTATTAATTGCGTCGTTAAAAAGATTTCGGTTTGTATCTTCCAAGTAATCTAGTTACATAAATTCAGTTGATATGGCTCGCTTCTTTCGAAGCTTGTGTTTCAGGTCTCTAAATTGTTATCGAAGACTCTTTGACTTTTAATGTTTCTTCAAATTACGCTAGTCTATGGTAGTGATTGATTCATTTATCTAAGCGGTAAAATAATACGATTAGCTGTAAAAATATTTGTATATCAGTTTTTAAAGAGTTTATATACAGGTTGATTAACACCACATTCAATGAATTCTTGTAATCAGCTCGTTTTTATAAAAAATTAACAAAATTTCCGTTCTAAATTAAAAAAATCATAAACTAGATAAAAAGGCACAACTATTGCATAAAGACCACTTGTAACTAAGTTTTCTCCAAATGCAGTACATAAGGTATTATACTTTTTCTGTTAGTGATTACACTGACTAGCCTAGAGAAGGTTGAGAAGTGCTTCAGTACATTAAAATATGGCCTCTGTTTATGAGGTCATTGACCGATGGTTTGAGCTGTATTGGGAAGCGTTATCTTTTTAGACCGCTAGATAGTAATCCTTTGTAATAGAACTACATTTTCAGTGTTTAGTTTCCTATAACCACAAGTAATATTTTGATCTTTTCGTTTCTTGATTAGTTGACTTCCACCTCACTATCTCGTTGTAGCAACTTGGATCGAAATATATTTGTACCAGATCCTGCGTTGTCTATGACTAACAGCACAGTTGTTTTAACAGTGGTTATTTATTATCAGTGCGTATTTTATATTATTTAAAAAGAAATGAAAAGTTCACTTATATTTTATCTATTCAGTAATTAATATTGTCTTTTTAGAATGAAAATGTTTTTCGTCTTGAGGAAGCTGTAAATTTTCAGTCTTTAAGTAAGTTGTAGTTACGGATTCATTTATTTCAGTCTTTGTTCCAATGCCATGCTTTAAATGAAAAAAATGAAAAATTTTTTACACCATCATTGCGAATTAGCCCATGAACTTCAGTTCAATTCTTAACACAATGCACTGTCCAACTACTTTGTGACTGTACTTAAAGAATACAAATGTTAAATTTCGCTATTTTATATTTAAATTAAAGTGAATTTAAATAGGTTTTTGTTAAGTAAATAAATAATTATTATAAAATTAAACAGAAACGTAAAGTCTTGTAAACTGTTTGTATCTTGAGATAGCTATAAACTGTGGTCCACCCATTTAATATGACTGGTAAACTGTCCTCTAAAAAAAAACAATATAGGGCGTTACTTTAATAATTCAGGCTGTGCAGAAAGTGTTGTTCAGAATTTACACTTATATAAATAAATTGGTTGGAAATTTGTATTATGATCATTTCAAATAAGAACTATGAGAAAGTTTATGATCAAAATTTCTCAAATGGTGTTACACTCTATATGTTCGAGAATTTGAAGTAGTACGAACTCTCGTTACACTTGTTTTTTACTTTTTTAATTGAGACCATTTGATTCTTCGAGTTTTGTCGTCTTTATTTTAAGTATCTTTGAAAGCTTGCACACTGAATAACATAGGGGAAGTAAACCAATAAAAAAGGACCGAAGTAATTGCAAAACAATTGTGAAGGAAAGAGGGCACTATTTGACTCAAAAACTGTATGATTTATGTCTATCTTAAACTCACTACCAGGTGGTTTAAAATAATGACCATGTTTAATTACTTCTTACTCACGGCTAATATTTGTAAATTATGATATGATATTAGAAATGAAATTATATTTGTAAACATATCAGCTAATGAAGTCACTTAATTCCAAACGTTTAGCTCGTTAATCTGGCCCAAGCTTGAGAAACTACTATTTCAAGTCTTTAAGAGAGTTCACATGAATCATTGTGTGATATCTTGTAATACATTCAAGTTCGTGTTATATCAACTATTTATACGTCTATATTCTTATCCAGGTCAATTCGTCGCAGGTTTTCACAATTCCACTTTACGACCTTGGTTACGATATCCAAAAGCAAGTCAACACACATCAGTCAACTCTTCAGTGTCTAGTGATTTACTTATCCTTGATGTTAAAAGTTCAGTACACTTAACGAATTTGATTGATCAGTCATCTGGTTTGGAAAAGTCAAGGAAAAATTTAATTTTACTCTATTACTCGTCAACATGTATATATTCGTTTGGTGGGAATAGTGCTCTGTGGCAGTTTGAAGCAACTGCTCGGTTTTTCAAATCAAACCAATATCTTTTGTTTGCTAGGTAAGTGTATATGATAATTATCTCAAATTCTAAAGCAGTGATAAATTGTGTGTAGTTATTGGTGAACTAGCGTAATTGTATTTGTCTTTAAAGGTATGGATCTATCTATTCACAGGAACAGTTCAACAGCTACCTATAAATTCCTTTATCAGGTATATATATATATATATATATATATATATATATATATGAATTTTTACTTTACTTGACCACTTAAATCCTACTGGATCCCTGAATAGTCTTGAAGCGATTTCGTTGTAGCTCCAGGGCAGTAAAACACAATATTTTACTAACCAGTTATACGTACCTTCATAGGGAACTTCGTCTGATGAAACTCTATGTAGCTTCTTAAGGGAAGTTCTTATCAGTTTGCTAGGGGAAAACGTTGGAATTGTTTAAATTTTAATTGCCACGATTGTTTTGGATATAATTTCTACACATAGGTCATATGTCTTGTTCT
This sequence comes from Schistosoma haematobium, assembly GCF_000699445.3. Lineage (NCBI taxonomy): Eukaryota > Metazoa > Platyhelminthes > Trematoda > Strigeidida > Schistosomatidae > Schistosoma > Schistosoma haematobium. The sequence continues at coordinate 43,242,398 of NC_067195.1, forward strand.
GAAATTGTACAACTGTGGATTGGTTAGTTCTTTAGCAGTCATCTTTATTAGTACACATAGAACACTTAAATCCCCAGTATTTTACTTTAAACAGAGTTTAAATTTGTGACTCACTAGTTATTAGCTTTGTATTAACCATTAATCTATCTCATAGAATTACGGACTATAAAAATAGGTGAAGTAGTTGTAATCTGATATGATGCAGTTGACACCCTGAGATTCAGACATAATAGCATGCATTCGAACTTTAATGATCAATAAATGAAGTGTTAGTCATCGTTAAGCCGACTGACAGTTGAATGTAAAGATTTATTCTTAGAAAATTAGTACAAAAATTAAAATTGTTACATTTATAAAACAGGTACGGCCTATGTAAAATTTAGTTATCAATTCGATCTGGACTCTGTTTTTATATTATATCAATTCTTTAGAGTGGATGTGTCGAAATTAGACCTACCTTGGCATCTGAGAGTTGAGAATGTTCCGTGTATAATATTTTTCCCTACCAATCGGTAAGCTATGTTTTATATTAGTTATTCTGCTGTTGGTTTTCTTATTGAATGCTACTTCAAACAAAAATCATTTACATATTACTAAAATAATTCATTGGGATATCTTTTAATAGTAGTGTCTCAAGCATATATTGAAGTATTTTGAAGCAATTTACTTGGTATAATTTTCAATATTATTTATTGCTTAGTTATAGTAAGACTGAATCTGGACTGAAACTGTGAATATTGTTGAAATTATTGGGACTGTTTTGAGGAATCTCATACATATAGTTCTCCTTATTATCTTAAAGAGAGCAAGAACGAAGATTGGCTCAGAATAATATGAATTCATTTTATTTCGTTAGGTTCTCATCAGCTGCTTAGAACCTAGGATATTTTTAAAATCAACGTTGTTACAGATAATAAAAGTTTTGTTTCGGATAAATAAAGTTTGGCAGGGAAAGTTCCAAAACATTGAATCAGTCACTAGAAATCATAGACTTAACAAACATTAGAAGATTGTGTAATGAAGCAACTGAAAATAGATCAATGGTAATAAAGAAAGATATGAATTGAAGTCAGTCGGCTATGAATCGAAGAAAAATGACAATGATGCAATTTAAACTTCAGGAAGAGTTGAAATAATGAATGTCGTAATAAATAAAAAAGACGTTTAATGTTATCAGGGCAGAGAAAGATTTATTACTGTCTCTTTTTGGATACATAGATCTGATTTTAGACGTTTGATTGCTATCGCTTAGGCAAATTTCAAAAGGTTGAAGTTTAAACGTTTGTTAATCACCTTGAAGGGCTTCAGTGTATCGACTTCACATCCTGTGTCAGGATGTCTTGCGATGGCACTGCTGAATGCTTTTAATCCATTTGACCTTAAACTTTTCGGAATGTTCTTTGAATCAGACATAGGCTCTCCTTTCTGTTCTACCAATGTAACTGCTTTGGAAGATACATGTAAATTTGTATCCGCAGTTGGTGGTAGCATGAAAGGGATACCTATCGACCTCTGATTGTGTTAAAGAACATGTTGTTTTGAACAGGACAATCAGTTTTGCTGCAGGATAAGTTCTTGTCAATGGAGTTTTTAGTCTCATATTGATTGACTCTGTGACATTATCACCTTTGAATTTAAGTTGAATAAAAATAAGTTTTTTATTTGTTGTAGTTTCTTTGTTTTTTTTTGTCTTCACGTTTTCCATATTTCTCAAAAAATTTCAGTGGGTATCCGTTATTCCTCAAACATTTTTTTAACATTCATTACTTCCTCTTCTAGTGTATCGGCAGTTCATATTCTTTCTGTTCTGTGAAACGTTTTAAAAACTGCCTTTTTGTAACACATTGGATAAAAGCTATCGAAATTGAGATAAATCCCATTCCGTATGTCTTATAAACTGAACGTTGAACTGTGCCATCCTTCCTTCGTTTTATTGCGATATCGAGAAAATGGGACTTGTTTTCTTTTTCTTGGTCCACAATAAACTGGATATTTGGATGGGCTTCATTGAAAATTTTTAGCAGATTTGTTGCATGTTTTTGATTATTACGTACGATGAGGGTATCATCAACATACCTCGAATAATACATTATTTCATCAGTCGCTCCTTTGAGCTTTGTTCTTTTGAGGTTAGCCATGAAAATATCTGCTAGGACAGGAACTAACGCACTTCCCACTGCTACACCATCGGTTTGTCGGTATATGATATTGTTGAACTGGAACTAAACATCTTTTGTACACATGATTAATATTCGTTTGAATTCTGATCCTGGTAGAGTTAGGATGTCAGAATGCTGGCGAAGTATGTCTATGGTTCCAAGAAGTAGTATTTTTGTAAACAATGATGTCACATCAACGGAAACCATAAGCTTACCAGCAATATTTATGTTGTTCATGCTGTCAGCAATTGACCATTTACAGAGTAGGTCTAAGAAAAATACCTTGTTTATGTATGTTTGGTAAACCATACATGTGAGCAAACGAGACCCACGAGGTTGTAAGTTATTGTAAGTGAAATTATCGATCATCATCTTCAGGAGATCCCTGAGTACTTTTTTGATTCTCTTCTCAGTTGTAAGCAGATGATGAAAACCTAACAAAATAAAATGAATCCATATTATTCTGCACCAATCTTCGTTCTTGATCTCTTTAAAATACTGACTGTGTTGGTATTATTCGTTTATCATTGATGAATAAATAAGTGTATTTTGCGTAAATAAAAATGTGTGTGTGTGTGTGTGTGTGTGTGAATAAATGTGTCTCACTTTAATAATCATGTTGCAGTTACAGTTCCATAAAATTGTTACTTTAACCAACATCTAGCTTCATATAAAACAGATCTGATGATTTAATTGAATTCATCGTGTAAAGTAACAAAACTATTCAGTGTTATTGATTATTTTAAAAAAGGAATCTTTCTTTTATATATCTATCTTTTTTTGAAACGACTATCAACATCCTGATTATAATCATTTGATAAAGTATTTAGTGAGCATGTCACGCTTGATAATCTTAATTGGCATGGCTTAAAATCAATTTTACCAGCACACATGCATTCATTCTTCGTTTTCTCTTAGGTATCAGATCCCAATATTATTTAATACTTTTATTTCTTGAATTCATTCCTTCTTTGTGAGCCATATTCTATATATCCAATCCTTAGTAACAGTATTTATGCTACTGTTATTCTAACTTTTGTTACTTATTTTGTTGATTTGGCATGGCGATTCGGTCCAATGCAAATCTATGTAAGATCGTATGTCGTTTATGACCAACTACTTAGTAGATGTGATATGTTTCACTATTTTATTAATCTACCATGTAGTAGGTCAGGTTAATTATCACATAAAAAAAAAGATATTTCATATCTCGTCAATTGATTACTTCTAATGACCTCATTTGAGACTATCGAATAACCGGATATATACCGATAAACTCCCTTTAGTAATTAATTGTGTTTGCTAATGGCTAAATTTGAGAGGTAATTCCGAAGTCCTAGTCAGAAGCTGTGACCAGTCGAGCTCTACCATTTTGAGTGTGCGGCAGTTACCCACTCAAGCACATTGCAAGATAGTTGCGGGGTATTAAAAATTAAGCCAAGTTAAATACATAGACCGCTGGATGGCTCAGTGGCCGAGAGGTTAGCCGCTCGCGCTCGAGACCAAAAATCGCGGGTTCGACCCCCAGTCGCGGGGTCGTTGATGGGCACTGTTGAGGAGACCCCCAAACTAGGACGAAGCAGCTATTCAGTACTTCCTGGTTTCCAGTGGTTGTTAGACCAAGATCAGTCGTTTATATTAACTATGAAATTCGAAAAATCTCCATAAATCTCCTACAAAAAGTTTTATTTTAATGTTTATGTGGTTCGAATTCCCTCAGTGTTCAATCGCTTTCATTCATATAATTTATAAAATGCCATAGTAGTCTATGACTTGAATAAGTATGATTAGACAAATGATCAAGGTGCTTGTTTGATCTCGTAATTTCTGTTTGTACAATATTTCTACATTTTTTAGAATTTGTTGGTCTTTTTTAACTGACTTCATAAATATGACTCAGTACATGTGGTACCTAGTGGTTGAAGATTAAGTGCTCTATCCACCAAGATATCGTCCACTCGTTGAATGGAGTGAATAACAAACGACATTAGTTCTTGCTTTCGATTTGAATTTATGATTTCAGTTTTTGACTAATCAATAGTATATCGCAGTTGTACAACTTCTAATTTAAGTAACTTGTCTGCCAAACAGGCTTTTATACACACATACTGTTTGGATAGGGGCTAATTATGCTGACTTGCATATTAGGGGATATGAAAAGTATTCAGAAACGTATTGGAAACTAAAGAGTAGATAGGTTTAAAATAGCAAGGATTTAAGTATCTAAAGTAAGATAGACAGTAAATGCATATGTGTTAAAGGCATTACACAACTTTATATCACAGTTGGAGAAGATTTGAATTATCCTGTTTTTAATAATCTTGACTGAATTTCGATGAGTCTTAGTTAGCACATGTACATCCTATGTGGATTGTCTTCATCTATCTGTTAACTCACACGTTTTTATAGAATGGTTGAATTGTAGTTAGCATTGCAATCTCAGTGTAGACATGAACACTGGGATGCATGTACTTCTAGCCTATAAGTCGCAAATAGGGTAAGATACGCGTTGTAGATTTCACTGTTAGCCGCAAACCATCTATACTATGATACAAATTTACCTTGACTACAAAAATAAATGCAGCTTATACTTTTATCAATCTTGTATCCAGAATTAATCAATCCATTATATTTTTGTTTTATTTTAATTAGGTCGTCCTATTCATCTGTTTTTCCCATGGAAGCAATAAGTTCAACTGATCTCTTTCCTCAACTAGTTAGTTTTATCTATGAACAAATTAATGCAGAACAAAATGAACATGAACAATTAAAACGATTTCAAAATAGTTCACAATTCGCCGCTGCTATTACATCACAATTAATAAACAATGTCAAGAATAAACCACTAAGTGAATTAATGCAACTATTGAACGAAACATCTAGAACTTGTAATTTACAACCTCTATCTTATTCAAAAACCTTATGTTTCAGTGGTATACGCAAGGCTATATTCATAATTGCACATGACTTGAATAAAAAACAGTTAATTTTGTCTAAAATATTGAATAATTTAAGTGGAAAATTGAATCGTATCAATAGCCAATTAACAGAAGGTTTTTCTTTTCTTTTAAATTTATCATCGCTCAGTGTTCAAAATAATCTATTGTTTAAGTCAATGCATGTGTATTCAAGGTTATGGAATGTAATTAGTAAACAAAATTCCCAAACTTTAGATAAATTAAAGATTTTCTCAAATTATACACATTTACAACTGTAAAGTTTCTTTTAATTTTTTTTCGTATTCTAAGTTATGATTTTTAATTTTTGAAAGAGAATTCTTCAACGTCTTTTATAGTCCCACTTTTTTCGACTTTTTGTATAACATGACAGATGTATGTATGTTGATCTATATAACTTTATCCCACTTATTCATAATTTTTTTTTGTACACAATATGTACATTTCTGATTGTTTTTGTCTTTCGAATGGATTTGTAATGTATGATAGATGAATAAACCCAATTGTCAGATAGTATATTTATTTATTGTATTTTGATTGAATATTTTTTTGTAAACAAATAAAGTTAATGCAATTCACTTAGTTGTATTGATGTAGAAGTATTACTTGAGTACAAATGCAAACTCATAGCTGGATAGTGATTTCATTTGTTAAGCTTTGAGACACATTTTTTGCATGATGTGTATTGATACTACTTAGCTCATTAAACACAATTGAGAAGGATGAGGTTGTAAAACAACCGAATGAGTAGTGAAGCTCGGCTCAGGAAAATATATCTAGTAATGTTTTAAATCTTCATTTTCTGTAGTACTAGCCGTATTAGAAAAAGTTCAGAACAGAACTAGTGACGGCTAGACTAAGATATGACATCAGTATGCAAAATCACTGACTATGGTAGGTGTTAATTATCTGATTGGAGTCCTCGCAACCAATTGTTGGAGACGGCGTGATTGGAAATAGAAAACAATTGCTCATACGTATTCATTCTTCATCTATTCTCAAGTCTTGAGTTTCAGTATTTTCTCCATTTTTCGCATGCTATTCAAGTCCATCTCTTCTTTTCGAACCACACTATTCAGTGTTCAGTCTTTCTCACTGCCAATAAGACTACTATTCAACTTTTGGTATTCATCTTGTTAATTTCCCTTTTCTGATATGGTATGGCTAAAATACATTTGTTCCAATTTCTGTCTTAATTAGGACTGACTAACGTGTAGGATTTGAATCAAGAACTTAGTGGTTGAAGGAGGATTATCAATGGAACTTTGATAGATATTTATATTACGAATTGAGATAGAATCAAATTTATTATTTCCTAAATAAAAACGACTGCGAGATTATTCTAATACAGGACCTTATCTATGCTAGTTGGTTAGACCAGTCGAGTAACACAAAATACCTTAACAACTATCCTCTGCGAGTAGGGCTAGAGAAGGGAAGTCTTATGTTAGTCAAAACCCCACAAGAATTAATTTGCATTCAAGTTTTCGAATTATGCATCGACGATTAAGCCATTATTATTCAGTTTTATCAATTTGAGCTGTTTTTACTGAATGCAGTGAATTAAGCAATATAATGAAGGTTCACTGAAAATAAACTTACTTCATACTGAGTGAGTGGATCCAAACAAAGCATACTAAAAGTCAGTGACAAAGTCCATTCTAAGTTAACATCTGAATTTTTAAAAAAAATTTCTTATTCATTGTATTATTTAGAGGTTTGGCGCCCCCAAGTACTAAGGATAAATGATATTGGACAATATGTTGTCAACTAGTAGAAACAAAATGGTTGTTGAACGAACAGAATGGTTACATCCAAACATTTAGGGCTGTAATAGTATCAGAATTTCAATGCTCCTGTGTCAAAAGTTTACCATTTGTGTCTGTGACTTAAATAGTGTGTTTCTAGCTTCTTTTTCCTAGTTGCTACTTTTTTGATTTCTGCGTACTCACATCCTTGTGTCATCTAAAAATTCTGTGTCACTCGTTCTGTATCGGATTACTGTGATAAGTAGGAAGATCTTCAATTATGACAATATAGGACGTATATAGTGGAAAATAAGCCAATATAGATGCCCTAATATGGAGAAATATGTATGTAATTATAAAGTTCTCGAGTTAAATGAGATGACCATAAAAAATGTAAAGGGAATAGCACTTGTCATAAAGCAACCCAACAACTTTACTGGCATTTATTTAATATCCTTTCCCAAGATCCCAGCTTGTGAACGACACTTTATGTAATTGTTAGTAGAATTTAGTTATTCTGGAAACAGTTTCCTGCGACGGAGACGCTTGCGTCAGAAGACGAATTCGCGGTACTAAACACTACATCTCATTTTGTTAGTTAGCTTACGATATATAGTCCTATGAAAGCCACTTTCGGATCACTTGGTAGCACTTGAATGGAAATATTTCGTTGCGAATGTCCTGATCATATATTATGTTGTAGCGAGACACTGGTTTATCTCGAACCCGTATACTTGAACAAGAACAAGTTAGGAAGCGACAGCATATTCTTGTGTGTTTTTGTTATGTCCCGACAAGAATAATGAATGGTAGCTTTTGGATCCATTTACGGACCAATACTAAACGTATATTTCTGTTGTTCAAATGGTTCAAATGGTTCAAATGGTTGTGGACGGAATTGAAGAAGCTTTCGCTTAACAGGCTTCCGTGTCTAGTAGCAGGGGATCACCAAATCCTCCAGGCAGGAACCTAGGTATGTTAACAATAAAAAAGGAAAAGAAATTGGTAAATCATAATGTGATGCTGTCCTTGGTCCTTAAGAATAGGTCAAGTCGCCTCTTGAAGGACTCCTGAGAAGTCGCTTGGACTAGCTCGGCCGGCAGCGAATTCCAGCTTATGACAACTCTTAAGGAGTAGAAGTTGTGTCTACATTCCGTCTTGCTATGTTGTGTTTCCAGTTTCTGGGTGTTACCCCTTAGATTATTATTCGAACTAAGCTTAAGTAGGTGTTTAAGAGGATGTCCAGAAGTGTTAAGAATACTATAAGCCATTAGTAAATCACCTCTAAGACGCCTATATTCTAGTGGGTAAAGGTCTAGTGAACGGAGGCGTTCTTCGTAAGGCTTAGATTTGAGTCCTCGAACTGATTTCGTGGCTCGCCGTTGGATACGCTCCAAAGTGACCTTGTCCTTATGGAGTGAGGGGGGGAGTACTATGTTTCCGTACTCTAAATGGGGACGGATGAAACTATTGAAGGTTGTATGGAAAGTTCGTCCGTCAAACTGTCCAAAAATGCGCTTCAACGTTACCAGTGCAAGGTTTACTCGGAAGGCATTTTTGTCACAGTTAGCGTAAGACTTTAAATCGTAGGGCACCAGGACTCCTAAATCTTTTTCGACTTGAGATACTACTAGAGAGGAGTTTCCTAAGTTGTAGCTATAGTCTGCGACATATCGCAGATGGACTACTTTACACTTTGAAGTGTTAAAGGTAAGTCCATTATCGTCTGCCCAACTTTGAAGTCCAGTCAGATCCTCCTGAAGTGCCTGTGTATCGTCTTGGTTGCGTATCTCTCTCCAAAGTTTCACGTCGTCGGCAAAAAGTAATAAGTCTGACGTTACCTGTTGAGGAAGATCATTTATGTAGATCAAGAAGAGAAGAGGCCCTAGTACTGAGCTCTGGGGGACCCCACTAGGACATTCCATAGCCTGAGATAAAGTGAAATTAACCCTAACCTTAAAGTGTCGATTTTTTAGGTATGAAGTAAGCCAATCGATTAGAGGTGGTTTGATACCTAGTCGTTTGAGCTTGTTGATAAGACATGTATGGTTAACCTTATCAAAAGCTTTTGAGAAATCAAGGTAAATGACATCAACCTTTCCCTTGCAATCGAGGATGCTTGTCCATCTGTCCACCGCAGTCAGCAGGTTGGTTATACAAGAGTAACCCTTCCTGAAACCATGCTGTTGGGGTGAGAAGAAATTTAAGGACAGTAGATAGTCATTTAAACCGTCGCATATCAGGGACTCCATGAGTTTTGAAGGTAATGACAGAAGAGCCACCGGCCGATAACTTGAAGGTTCATTGCGTCTACCACCTTTGAAAATTGGTGTGATGTGAGCCAACTTCCAATTTTCCGGTAATTTGCCTCGGCTAAGCGAGTGTGAAAACATCACGCTAAGCGGCGTTGCCAGGATTGAGGCTGCCTCCCTCAGTATGGCAGGATGAACCATATCCGGGCCAGGAGAAGTGTCAAGTCTTAAGTGCTGCAATTTCCGGAACACCAAGTCAGCGCTTAGGTCCACTTCAGAAAGTCCTGTGGAGTTGGAGATGAGACTGTCGTCAATAAAGTTGATGTCAGCCGGTTGAAATGTTTGAGAGTAATGGGCCGCCAGAAGGTTAGCGGCGTCGCCATCGTTGTTGGTCGGGCCGTTAAGACCTAGCAGTTGAGAAACTCCTGTTTTGGCTTGACGAAGAGAGGCTGCATAACGGAATAGGCTTCTAGGGTTAGAGGCGAATTTGTCCATAAGCTTTGTTTGGTACTGAAGCCTGTCTTCTCTTATAGCCTTCGTGCATGTGTTCCTGATATGTTTGTATTGCCTGTACGCTCCATCGTTATTAGTTCGTTTGTATTCCGCCCAACAGTGCCGTTTGCGGCTTAGGAGGCGAAGGGTACGGTTCTTGATTACTGTAGGTGGCTTGAAGCTTTTGGGAACCGTTTGAGGAACTGAATGGTCTGTAGCACATAAGAGCGTGTGCAGTAAGAAGTCCCAAAGACCATCCACATCGATTTGAGGGTGAACATCCCAAACCACCTGTTGTAGATAGTCATGTAGAGCTGGCACATTCAGCCGTTTAAAATTCCAACGCAAATTATTGTTGGGATACCTTAGCTTAGTTTTGATGACAAAACTGAAGGCTATGACGGCATGATCGCTTTTTCCCAGAGGAGCCAGGATTGAGAGGTTGTCGACTAGGAATTCTTCGTTAGTGAATACACAGTCTAAGCGCGATGGTGTCTGACTGTTTCTCCAACGAGTTGCCGACCTCACATTTTCATATAAGCCCAAGTCATCGATGAGGTTGAAGAACCGAGCTTCAATTGAGTTGTCGCCTCCAGTGTACGTGTGTTCCGCGAAGTTGACTCTAGGGAGATTAAAGTCCCCTAGAATCAGGATGTGTGTGAAACCGAGACGGATAGAGCGGGATAGTCCTTCCAGCATACGACTATCGTACTCGGTGTCGGCAGTTGGCTTCCTGTAAATGACTCCGACTAGACACCTGGAAGTACTAGACAATCTTACAGAGCACCATATGGATTCCTCAAGATTGTTAAACTCGAGGTTGTGAACCTGGTGCACCTCCAAGCAAGAGCTTATGTATATGGCTACTCCGCCCCCAATTCCTGTTCATATATAAGCAGTTTATGCTTTCAATTTGGAACGCGTGAGCTTCGTCCTGTTTTTCTGTATGAACCTTATGTGAATGGACAGGTAGCCCACCTATGTGAGGTTTGCCGAGGTGGTAGGCCCTGTCCTTTACACGTTTTTTTTATCGTTTAGACAGTCCACAAGTGGAATGGTCAGCTCCAACTTGTCTTTGTTCTTGGTCCTAACTTCGTATGGCCTATCCGGGTGCATGTGGATTCCAGGTGGCAATCGACGTCTATTAGCACGAAATGCTTCCAGAACTGCAGCCGCCATGTGGGAAGATGGGAAGGTTATCTTCATTAGACGGGGTCTAAGATCACCGTCCTTCTTGGCTAGTCTCGTCACATGCTGAGTCAGTATGTGTTTGAGCCTCAAGGACTGTTTGATGAATTTCCATTCCCTGATGTCAGAATTTGATTGAGTAGGGTCTGCATTTTCCGGTATACCTTGGACAATTATGTTTCTTCCGCGGAAAAACTTCTCACGAGATTCTTTAGGGACGTTTCGTATGATACTGCGCTCAGAGTACGGTATGTCGGGCAGTATTCTTACGTTACCATCTGATTTCAGCAAGTGGCTTGCTAGCAAGACGTCCTCTACGTCGGTAGCAGCCTTAAGTGTTACTCGGAGAAGCCTCGGGTGATTTAGATGCTTAGAATCCTTTCCTCGAGTGAGCCGGGTGACCGTCAAAGGCTCTATTCTAGGAAGTTCGAGCTTCTTGTTCAATTCACCCCAGAGCATCCTGTCGTTTTTGTCCTGCAGACTGAGAGGAAGATCAGGCTTGTCAACGAGGTTCATGATAATGAGAGAATCGTTACGAACTGTTGTTAATTTACCAGGTTTCACGATGGGTTCAGGTTTAGTAACTTGTTGTTTGGAGGTCAGTGTGCGTTTATGAATCATGGGCTCTTTATTGACCGGACGAACAGTCTTGGGGGTAGACTGTGCGACTAAATTACCAGTTATTTTCCGTGCAGCAACTCTTGGGTTGCTCGGCTTAGGCGGTGATGCCTGGTTCTTTTGGGCTCTCTTAACGTGGGTCGAATCACCTACAGGGTTTTTGGCAACCACTGTTGTGTTCGGGGACCCTGAGCTGGGAGACCCGAGTTTGCCTAGGGAGTTCAGTACCGTCGACGTAATGATGGTACTGAGCCTCGACACGTCGTCGTTAGTGTGGATGGATGCTCCATCGATGGAATACCTATCGATATCCCTGTTTTTGAGTCCGTTGCACTCTCTTGTTTGTATATCAGTTTTTTTACTATCGTATTCCAAGTTAACTGACAACTTGTTCCGAAGACTTGTCAGTAGGACAATGATGTTACTCAGCAAGACTACGGAGTCTGTGTTGCACGTGACACACGCCCACTTTTGCTCTGACTTGCTGAGTCTGTTGTAAGCAGTTGCTGTCAGATCTGTGCATGCTTCGTGGAACCAACCTTTGCAGTTGTCGCACTGCATGCCAGTTGTGACAGCAAAACGGCATCCCGGACGTTTGCATGAGTTTTTCATGACGGTGTTGAAGCAAATTATGTTATAGATGCTTGCAAGAGCCTAGGACCTTTTAAAAAAAACACTAAAAAGCACACTGAAAACGGACAAAAATGGACAAAACGAGTGATATAAACTGAAACTAGTCTATACGTGAAAAACAAAAAAAAACCGAATAGTAAGCTGAGGCAAAACCACAGGTAACTATTAAATATAGTGAAACTCAAAAAAAAAGTAATCTACCGAACGTATAGCTCAGGATAGATTCTTTAGAACTGAAATGGTACTTTTGTTGCGTAAGAACACAGCAAAAGTTTGATAAATGCAAATCACGTTAGGACTAAACTTCCCGTTCGAAAAGCGCGGCCGGATTTTCAAGTCATTAAGTTATTAAGTAACGAAACTATGCATATTCATATTTCTCTTGTTATAGGCTTTTTTGACCCACAAACTATTACTGTATGTTTTAGCATTCTTGAGTTATACCCAGTATATTAATTACTACCTCCCTCATTCACAGCCACATCTCTTTAATTCTTGTACAAATGTTGTTTCATATTTCATTGGTACGATTTGGTCTGTCTGATTGGTATATAAACCGAGCATGTTTGAAATAAATGATTTATATCGCAGAGGCTCGGATTGGTGTTCTGGACTCACGTGGCTGGGCTAGGCAGCAAGCAGGACCAATTAGGACTCTAGGCTGCTCATACGGGTTTACACGTCATTGATCCGATCGATAACTCACTGCTCTCTAATCGGCGGTCACAAGTTATCATAGTTTTCCCCGTTGAAAACAGTCATTTTTTGGTTGTTACTAGTATGCCAAGATCACATGACCAGGATCTGGGGTCGGATACAATTCTAGAGTTCAGTGGAAGAGCTAGTGATGTCTGTGTGAGATTCCTGAAAATTAAATTTCAGATCACTATCGTATGTTCACTTCCGAAATAGTATCACATCCTTTTGAAGGTTTCACCAACATTGTTCGACTTAGAGGATATCTAGAGATTTCATCGTTAGCACGAATAGTGACTAGGTGACAAAGAATTGGCAAGAGATTATTAGTGAATATTAGGAAATAGCGACGTCTATAGTGAAAACGCGGGTTCTTCCAGTGACCAGTTCTGATGTAGTCAGTTGATTCCAGTATGGAGTTCCTTATCTTGCAATTAGTATGAGATTAGGTATATGAAATATCCACATTCCATCATTTCAGTGAACATGGATTGCGACCCAGAATAAAATGTTCAGGTGAAATAGGACGCGCTCAGATTCTAAATATTTTCTCAAATTGTCATTGACCATAAATTTGGCTTATCCGTGACATACAAATTCTAATGGTTTCCGTTTTCCGCCACAGGTCTTTGGATTGTTTTGGAAAGTTGTTCGTCCTCAGTAATTGGACGAGTCCTGATTCAGTAGTGTTGGAATTAGAGGCTTATCAAGTGACCGGATGATTAAAAATTATTTACACAAGGTAATAATAAGGTGATTTTACGCTAAAATGAAACTATCCTCTAGTTCTTATTGTTCTACACTAGTTGTATGTTCAAATTATGCCAATGATATAAACTGCTGAATGAAAATCTTCCCCACAAACTCTTTCAGAGATAACTTAGTGATAAGGGTCACAGTGAAAGACACTGAGCATAGAAGGCTAAATTTGTTTATGGTCTTTTGAGTCGATATACCTCTCTAGATCTCTCTGGATCGGTGTAGTTTATGACGATATAACTTCTTGAATAATAGGAAGTACCTTGTTAGGACAACAAAACACTTTATTTTGAGGCTTTTTTTCAAACTTTGTAGATATTGTTTAATCGACTTGCACTAAGTGCTGAGTATATTTATCGGAATTTGTTGTTTTACTCTCTTTAGACAGTTTCTCTTGAAGGTCATTGACCTAATATCTGAGTACATTTTGATAATTTTGGAAACCATAATGATATTTCGTTTCTTATTAGTCATTTCCATAAGCACTTTTAGTGTGTTCGGAACTTCAATATGTGAGTTTTCTGAGTATTTGCAATTGTTTAAAACTGTTTTTGTTGTCAAACAATGTGTATTCATCAAATTATTTTGTATTTATGTCAATATTTCAACAGGGTTTTCGATTCGACAAACTAATGTTTAATATTTCTGAAGCAGATATAGCACAAGCGTATCAGTGTAAATAACTAACCAAAATTGTGTTATTCAAAATGAATTAGATCATATTCCATTTTATTTGATAGCCATAGTTTTCAGCTTCAAATAAGAATAAACCCTTCGGGTGTGTCAACACAAGATAACCGGTCGTTAGTTATAAATACTTTAAAAACACTGTGAATGAAAACTTCTTTTGAAATCATATTGAGGTATGAAGTGTATTGCATGATGAATCAAGACGTCCAATGCCTTTATTTTACATCCTGCTATGTTGTGCTACGAAATTCGAATATTTCAATTTCTTATAACTCAATCTGACTGATAAATAGCATTAATCGACCATTATAGACGACGTATTTGACGTTACTAATTGACAAATAGCTCGTAGCACAGTGACGTTCGTCCGTCTAATAGCTAATTTGCTTCTCCTAACTGTCAGCGAAATGTATATATAAAAATGTAATGTTTTTATCAACTAACAGATCGTCCGCCATAGCCCCGACGTAGCTTGATTACAAAATATGGTTTCTGTGCGTGCTGAGGTAGTTTCATATGATTATTACCTCTATGTTTAAAATCCTTATGGAACATGGGTTGCACAGTTCCATTTTGCATCTTATCTCTCGCATGTATTACATAAAATGTGTTAGAAAAAATGTCATCAGGGGCTAAAATTGTAAATATCACTTTCACTTTTTGAAGCGAGTTTTATTCTGACTGAGAAACAAATACGTTAATATAGGATATAGTGAGAGGCATATCAATATGGCTTCCGATATCAGCATTATAATATATCCAACAGCAAAAGACTTAAATAGATTTATGGTTTGATGTACTGCTCTAATATCTGTCTGACGTGGAAAACATTGAATATAGCAAAAGTGGTTTCAAGAATTTGTCGATTGTTAACGTATTTGCTAAAAATCATCGAATTGTAGTGTTCATTCAAAAAATTTGGAACTTTGTTTATGGTCTTTGTAATAACTGTCTCATCAAAAGGCAAAACAAAAATTCACTGTTTAGCTATATTTTGTTTGACTTTGTTTGCAGATATTCTTTTTAAATTAAAAATCATGGTAGCAGAGTATTTCAGTATTGTTCCACAGGTTTACTAGTGGAACATCTTTTTCTCTTAGATTGTATTTGTCTTCAGACTTTTTTCTGTCATTCACATGGTGTGGGTTTTATTTGCATAAAGTATATAGTACTATGTGATTATGGGTTTGAACATAGTAGATTTATAACGTTCCATTACTAATTATAAAATCTGTTTCAGACGTGATTCAGTTTGTTCAGCTTAAATGTATATATTTTTATCTCGGGCCCCTAGTTAATCCGTTAGGCTGTCTCATGTTGATTGATTATTTATATGAATGATTTAGAGCCAGAGGTACGTTTCTAATTAAATAATTAGTTTAGTGTAGTAATTAGAATCTTCACGTAAATAGAACTGAAACTGAGTATTCTTTATCGATAAAACCAGCGCTTATTTTGATGCACAATATTTATGAAAAATATTGTTTATGCAAACGGAAAAATTAAGATTTAGCTTTATGTTCTGTGATCAGATACGTCTTAAAATGTTTAAGAATTTAAGTTGATTTACTTCAAAAACTGTGTTCGTTAAGAACTCATAAGCCTTGACAAAACATGTTATCAAAAATCTGACACTAAAATGTGTATGAAAATAATATTTTGATGTAGCTCATGAACTAATATTAGGCTCAATGCTATTAGAACACCAGCAATAATAAGTGAAAATAATTGCGCATATTTAAATTCTGAGGCTACATTTTGATCTTGTTAATTATTCGCTTATCAATCTTGACTGTTTTTATGTTAGTGTTTGTGTATTCACTTCTTATGTTACTTATCACATGCCTGTAACTTACCTTTTTGTGACCATAAATATCGATTAACGCTTGGTTAAATCGAGTTGTCTCACCCGCCTTCTCCACTGTGCGTCATTTGACTTTGCTCTCTTTGCTTCCTTTGCTTCATTTCTTTGATTGTCTGTCCAGATCATCGAGTTTTCAAAATATACGTATTCGAAATTCATTCCCATATTCAACTTATTTAATTCCGCTATACGCTAACGCGAGTTAAGTCAGTGATTATTTACGAGGATTGGCAAAGTGTGTATTTCAATAACAATCATTCATACGATCTATCTGGAGTCAGATATGTGGCCACAAAACTTCAATCAGTATCGTAAAATTACTGCTCAAGAAGATTCATTTGAATTCAGTTATTGGGCTTGAATCAGACGGAACAAAAGTGATAAATTTCAGTTTAAATGAACTTTTTATTCTAATAAGGCACAGAACTTGTTTTAAAAGTAAAAATCTAAAATAAGTATACTTCTCCCGTACTCTTTAAAAAATGATTTTATTACCTTTTGCGAACAATATATTTCTGTGTTCAAACGACATACAATCCACGAAAAAATCATTCTTTTTTTTATTTTTACGAGAATGACAAAACAAATGTGCATGCACTTAAAAGTACTCTCAAAATTTCCAATTTTCAGGCGAATTTGAGATCATACCCCTGGTATCATTAATTTAGTGAATGGTAAAATTCATTAGATAAGTTTATCTCTGTATAAAATATTATCAGCTATAACGTTTACTCATTTTTCTACCATAAAACCATTGACTAAATCTCTATCCTCATCTCGTTTTCATTTTTTAAGCTATAAGGTAGGTAAGCTATTTTAGCATCTTCATAAACGTTTTGGTTAAGCTAAACATTATATTACACGTTATTGTTAGCGTAGTGTGGAATAATTCCTTTACTTATTTTGGAGTTCGGGATTTACAATAAAAACTAAACCTTACTTCTCAATAATTAGTTTTCCAAAAGCAATTATAAATAAATGTCTCATTATTCTCTGTGCTATTATCGCTGACAGCATCATATTATTCAGATTTATGCGAAATGTGACTAACGGTAAAAAAGAATCCTTTTGGACGATCAATACTTTGTCTATATCCACCTAACTTTGTTTACGTGTGTTAATCATAAAAAAAACCCTGAATGAGTTTATATAGGACAGACTGAAGTCTATTTGAAACCTTTTTGGCTAATAAAAATCGTGACTGCTTTTGGACTAGAATTTTTAGAAACACCACTGAGTACGATAATGGGATTAAGTCCTTGAAAAAATTATTGTTTTACAGTAAAAAATGTTTACAATTAAAAATTATCTATATATACATATTTGGTGATAAAATCGGACAGAGTTGAGTACCCCACTGTGGTTGGGTGGTCTCATATATGCGTTTTTACTGACGTTTGTAACCGATGGAAGCATTGAAGCAAAGAAAACCGGGAAGAATAAATAACAGAATAACACTAACAGTTTTAAAACAGCAAAATGCACTGAACAATTAGTTTGCTTATAGTGATGTTTAGTACACTTTTATGTCAATAGAAAGAACACATATCAGGTAAATTTTCATAAATTTTGTATACTGTCATTTTTCTTCCATGTCTTTGGTAAGCAAAATACACATTTATGTTGACCATTTTTCCGAGTTGTTTGTTAGATTTATGTTCATTTTAAACAAGATTAGGGAAAAAAATTTCATTGTAAAACTAACTGACCAAGTGAAAATTTACTAAAATTGCAGCACATTCAAACCTCGTAATGGTTTGTTGTGTTGGAAACAGACAATACAAACAATGCAGTATAGTTGAAATTGAAAAGAAGGGTTAATGTCATGATACATTACATAAGAAGTAACATGAATATATTGCACTGAAATGAAACCAGTCAGGGTTTGCTGTAAGATAAAGATTGTAAAAGTGAACAGAAAACAATTTCCTTGATTTAGTGTTACTCAGGTGGACAATTTTATTGAGATGAAGCAAACGTATAGTGTTTTGGACTTGTATTTTATTACGTAATAAGTTAACAATTTACGATTATAAGAAGGATAATAATTCACCGGATTGCGGATCATTGTCTTTCAGTGTTCAGCAACTGATAGAAGATTTATTTGAATCCAAATTTTTTATTATCTTTTAAAGGAAGTAAAAATGAATAGGATTTTTTTATCTTTTCTAGGCAAAATCAAGGCATACAGTCAGTAATTTTATATGGAACATAAAAAGAGTTAACTTTGTATTTTTATTCATGTTAAAGCTTGAGTAGTATACAATGGATTAGTAGTCATAAAGAAAATTATTATTCGAATAGACAAACAATTTGATCTCGTTCGCTGATGAGGAAGTTACATTTTGTACAAACTGAAGAAAGTTTGAATAAAATCAAGAATTTAATTCTAGTGCTTGTAACTTCAGATTTAAAACGGTTGAAAGCATCCACGTTGTGAATTTTGTCACATAAATAAATTGACTTTCATTAATTTATATAAGTGTCGTCGATATTGTTAATTCTGTGTAATTCATTATTGAGTATGAAAACTAGGAAAGTGGAAATAACAAGAGATATGTGAATTGTGCTTTTTACTGAAGACTGTTTGCTAAAACATAGTCAATACCATCAAACACTAAAACGAAACAACTTATAAATGATAGATGATGAATTCTAAGTGACAGTTAAATTGAGGGACAACTGTTGTGTACTGCTGTTATGTGTAAGATGTACATGTAAACTATGATTGGGAATATACATGTGAATAGATCCCATCTTATGTACAATAACTAGTAAATCATACGTTTAGTCACAAATCAGTGCATCTAATTCTGTTTCGTCGTTAAGCGTATTGCGATTCACTTATCAATTAAGTGAAGATAAATTTAAAGAACTCAGTCGGAGCAACCATTCATAAAATTTTCACATCACAATAACCATCACAATTAGATGCTAAGAATAGTTAAGTTAATTTCTCTTTTTCTGATTTAGGGATTTCATTTATTCAATGAGGTTTTAGACAATTTCAGTGCAATCAAGAGTTATGAACTACACGCCTAGATGGCTACTAAATCAATTAGTGTCTAATGTTTCGATAAACGTGAGAAGTTGACAACCATTTTCATCGATAGCAAAGCACACAATTGAAACGAAGCATAGAATTAACATCATCATAGCCTTTAAAATGCTGCATAGAAATTGTCAAAGATGAATTCTTAGGTTTATAGAAGCTTTGGATATTGGTAAATTCAAACCCCTCTTATGTGTACAAAAAACATTTGTCGTAACTTTGGATTTTTTGGTAATCTTGAAGCCAATATCTGGTCTAGGATAGTGCAGCAATTTCATTTTCTTTCCATAATGTGTTAATTTCCTCTCTCCTTCATTTACAATGATCAATGTTTACCTAAGCTTTCGTTTGTTTGACCTTGATTAATTTTCATATGAGATGCCTTGAAAAGTATGTGCGACCACACTGTTCAAGATGTATGGGAAAAATGCATCACATTTTTTAGATTTACTCCGTCTTTTCATTGTTTAATCGAAAATCCTTTATCTATATATTTTTTGATTTACTGTGTTCAGGATATTACTCTTTTTAGATTGAAACATATAAAAGACATTTGACGTTTCACTGTGATAAACTGTACTAAACAGATGCATATTTCTGATAAATTTTCAACTCCACACTAAGTTTTTACAATTTGAAGTTAACACACACTGAGCAATTATAAAAATATCCAAAACGGATCTGACTGCTATAACCTTGATTGTCTGAATTAAGAACCATTCAGCCAAATAATGTCGTACTTATGTACATATGAGCTGAGTTAATAACCACTTGAAAGATCATCTATTCACAATAAAATAACAATTGAAAACTTATAAGTGTACGACAAAATGAATAGTAAAATCCATAAGTCAATATTCAATTATTGTTTGATTTTCATAATTCATTTAATAGAGCATTATTATTACTGATCAAAGATAGCTTATTCGTCATATTTCACAGCTCTAGGTTCCTTTCCCATTTATTACACCAGGGATAAAATGTCTGTGAAAGGTTAATTAACCTAATGTTTGGACAAAAACAATCATATCCACCAAATATAGGTTTTCTGAATCACTTTCAGAGTAAACTAAGTTTCAAATAATATGAATACATTGGAAGAATTAGAATACGTAAATATTTTCCCACAGCAAACTATGTGAAATACAATATTTAAAATGATAAGCTTTGAGACATGAACATTTTTGTTTCAGAACCAATTTTTTGTTTTGATAAAGAAAATGTGACCAGATAATGGTCTATCACGACTTTTAAGTAGGGCTGTTCATTTCTGCAGTAGCTGAAAAATATTCAAAAACTAACCAGGTCGTTATAAGGTAAAGAGATACATACTAATACGTTCAATATGCGATTAATGTTAAAAGTAGCTCTTAAACTACAATTATGTAATGGAAAAAATGTTTTGTTTTTAAGGAAAATTATTTAAGGCATACACATAAAGTAAACAAAACATTTAAGTCATACGATAAAAAGAAGGTTTAAGCGACGATTTCATTGGACAAAAATAAAACAACCATTATAGGTATCGATGCCAAGGTTGAACTTGATAATTTCAAATAAATTGAGCACTGGATAAAGGAAACAATTGTTGATTTTCCACTTTTTAAACTTGTGTTAATTTAGTTCGGTTATTTATTTACTCTGAAGAAGTGGCCTACATTTATTCACGAAACGTCAGAAACAGTTTTTCTACTTATTGGGATATGACAAAAAATATATTTATTATTAATGAAACAACCGCTGCTAGTAAGAATTCACATTTCCTATTGTTAATATTGGGGACTGCAGTTTATTGACTAAAAATTTATACCTGTTGAATATGTTAGTAATCAACTGGATTCGGAAGCTTGATAGATAACATGTCGGTGTTTGAAGTGTTATGTACAGAAGATGAATCTTGGTATGAACATCAGGACTAGAATGCAAGCACACATCCGACCAAAACGTCCCCAAAAAGATGAAACACATCACATGAATTATATTGTTAATCATAGTTCAACTTTAGTAAGACATTCATTACTTTACTAAAGAAAGTTTCATAAATAATCCGGATTATAATCTGTTTTTTTTTTTATATATTACCACTTGTGAGGATCATTTTTCTCTTTCAAATTTAGTTACTGACATTTCGTTAACAGGTTTCATGAATTCATCAACAATTTAAACGTAGTGTGACATGAACGGATGCTGTATTTGATTGACTTCGATAACTAATTCTTGCTGATTGAAATTTAATTATTAAAAATATCGAATTCAAACGATACGTAGCCAATCGACGAAATTATACAATTCAGTTATGAACTGGTAAATAATTTTCATTCAATTCTATGGGGAAGATGCTTTACTTTTAATAAAGTTTATAGTATACATTAAAAAATAACTGAAAAAACTGGGCTAGAATTAATTTATGTTGAAACTCATCGTTGGTTTATTTTTCTCTTTCTGAAGAAATAATCAAATCTTGTGAACTAAACAAAACTTTTGTGGAATTAAATTGAAATTTGATATTACATAACATTTGTTCAGAAATATCATGATAACGATTGTCATAAAATGTCTGGTATGGCAAGTTACAGATCATTTACTTTGTTAATATTCTTGGAAAAGACAAAGATGGACAACACTTTTACTATAAAGCTCAATATAAACTATTTGAATTTGTTTAGAAAAATGTTTCATCAAAATTTCAAGAATTATATGTTTTAAAAAAACAATAAAGCAATTCAAAGTTTATTTTCTGAATTAAATTGAACATATTCAATGAGCTACTGTCAGAGTTGATAGATGATGAAGAACAATCAATCTGTGCTCATGCTTACATTGACTAAAAAAAATAATAAAAGCCCTTACGAACACATCAGCACTTGTTGCATATAATTGATTGTGATTATTGAGTTAAATAGTAAGCTATATCCGGGTTTCTATTAAACATTAGATACTTGTGAATTTAAAAAAACAAGAAGATGGATAAATAGTTTGTATCTATGGAATCAATATATGTCAGGGTATTTCTTCAGAAGTTTACTATTTAATCATTTTTTAGTAGATATTTTCCATTAAGTATAACTTTACTATGTTTCAAGGCATTAAAGGAAATATGATTTTCATGTAATAAACATTGCATTCAGCTTTTAGATTTTAAGCAAATAATTTAAACAAAATGTAAGGTTTCATCACAATTCAAATGGTGTAATGTGAATAATTATACTGCTTAGTTAGTTAGTTATATCTGTCAGTTAAGGATACTAAGATATATGATATTGTGAATATGTTCACATGGTAAGTTGTTGATTGACTGATGTCAAATGCTACTCAGTTAAATTATACAGATCTCATTGTCAGTAAGGGATTGTGAAAGTTGTTGAATTTCACTGAAATCATAAACCGATATAAGATAGACCACCACTGTAAACCTGAAAGCACTGGATGACCGTTGTGTATTAGTACGGGACTCCTCAGGAGTGTGTACCCAAGACCCTTCACGTGGTTTAGAAGTTAAGCGCTCACACGAAAAACCGAAGGCTCTGGGTTCGATTCATGACTATGGGGTTATAGATATGCACTGCTGAGGAGGCCCGTTCTAGGAAGAAATGACCGTCCTCTACTCCCAGGTTTAAGATGCTGATCAAACTTGGATAGGTTCGTGATTTCAAAGAAGATCACGCAGAAAGTTACTTATGCATAATTCATTTTGTATTATTTTGGCAGCCAAATAAATAATTATCACCAGTATTTTTCACTGTGTCGTTTAATTTGAAGTCTTGATATCAAATACAAGCCAGTTAAGCATTTTGGAATCATAACATCACAGAAGATGATATTTGATGGCTAAATCACTCCAGTACGAGAGTATTAACCTACACAAGTCGGTAGTCACTAAGACTAATATATTCAAATAAATGTAAATTTGTATTAGCCACTGTCACGGAGAACAACTATGAATCAGTGACGCTCATGAATGACATCTAATTTGTGATCAAAAGAGAGAATAACATAAGCTTTTAATCCCAGTGAATAACCATGATATATGTGACATATGGATGTCTAAATTTGGTTTCAATAAATTGGTCGTTATTAAAATTCAAAACCATCCTTATTTATGATTTTTTTCATATAAAATAAGATGAAAGAGGAAACTAAGTATGCTTGACCAGGAAAAGAATGGTCTAACTTAAATAATACAATTTTCTCTGGAAAAAGTGTGATCGAAACTTTGTTGTCGTAAATAACTGTATAAACTTTAAACCTTTTACAATCCTAATGTTTTAGATTCAGATATATTGTTTGAATAATTGAAATGATATGTAGCCATTCCCCTGAACTAAAGATAATTTTTACTTTGATTATTATCAATTTATGTTCTAGCTGACAACGATCAAAAATTGGAAAGGGAAATAGATTTCCAAGAACAGTCCGCAATGTACACAACTTTGTGCGGTAAACTGCTTAAAGTTAAACAATGTCAGTTGGTGCATTTCAACTTAACAGTTAAGTTGTGACCTGTTTGTAGCAAAGTATGATGGTTCTAGCCCTAATTCTATGTAGACTCATAAGTGTGTACTACTTAGAAATACTGAACAATAATCTTATTTTATGCTTGTTGATACTGGAATGTTTCCATCTGATGTTTATATGTGAACAGATATGTTTTTTAAAGAATAATAACTATTTTTCTTAGTAATATTTTCCTGATATATATAGATATATTGGCCTTAAACAGAAGCATGGTTGAACAACACAATTTAAAACGTACTTCAGTAAACATGGATAGTGACTAGTAGTGGGATCTAGGACACGCATTCCGTTTTATTTGGGTCTCATCTTCTGGACATACCTGTTTCACTGTGCTCAACAGGACACGAACCTACTCTGTATTACCTCAAATCCCCAACTTTTTTTAAACTGGGGTATTGAGCCTATATAGCCTCTGGTATGTGTAAAGAAGATGATTCTCTTGTTGTTAACATTAAAGATTGAATTTTGATTAGTCATAGTTGGGTTAGATGGACTCCAAGTGAACTGGTTTCAAGTTGTGTTTAATTCACAAGTATTTAAGTAAGGATGTCAATACTGAGGCAGTCGGCATCTGCCAAAAGAGACTGATCAACATTCAGTCTTTAACATTAACGGTAGGAAGATTCACATATTTAGAAATAAATAATTAGAAAAAGCTAAAACATTGAAGTAGAGTAAAATAATTTTGTTGTACTATTTTTTCATTGATTTGATGGAAGCTGAATGAATAACCCTTGTATTCGTTTCATTTCAAATACTCGTATGAAAGCATTTTGTTTCACAAGTTGTCTTTCCACTTCATTAAATACTATTTTGATGTTAGATGTTTCGTCTTAAAGTTCTGTTTTTTCAGTATGTTCTTAAGTATGCATACCTACTAATTTATGCAGGGTTACATACATTTATAGTTTTAATAATGTGACAAAATTAATTAGCATTTTACCTTCATCAAGTGATTCCGACCAGATTAAGTGAATGGTGAATATTATAACTCGATTGTTAATTGAGGTTTATCATTTTATTTCAATAATATTTCATGTTTGCATACCAGAGGGTGCAGAATATGAAACAAACACATCATGAAAACGTTCTTCAAATGCTAACAGTTACAAATCTTTAATTTGGATTTATAAAGATGTATACACTTTTGTTACAGATTGGTATAGTTTTTATGTTCAGATAACTGTTAATGATTCCTTGAAAAAGCTTGGACCAGATTGCCAGGCGAAACGTCAGATTTACTTCTAATTCTTTCGCTGAGATTTTACAAATACATTCTTCCTCTTTAATGTTAATGATTCTGTACAAACTGAATACGAGCTTTTACGGAAAAGCTTCTTCGATTTCACTAAACAACAATATTATGATGTGAACAACAAAAAATACCATCCTGTTGAAAATATATTTCCAGAAAATGTGTTTAAGTTAGTTGTGTCACATATTTCATCAACCTTTTTCTCAATGTACAAGATAATTATTATAGTTTTTAATATTTACCTTTCCTTAAGTGAACCGAAATTAGTTTTAATAAAAGCGAATCGAATTTCAGTTTTACCTTTGTTTTAAACTATTGGCATTTCAATACATCGTTACTGAATTCACGTTAAAATTAACACTGCACAAAGATTCAATGATAGTCAAGTTTGCACAGATTATTTAGGTCAGCTGTTCAAGAAATTCATGTAATATAAAGATAGCAGAATACATTTAATTTGAAGAAAATATATCTGAAGAAGGAATAATTAATTTGTTGACAATGTTGTGTTTTGGACTAAAGATGATTTCAGGCTGTTTAGTACAATGGGGTTTTGATGGAGTTTTGTTCTCTGAGCTGGATAGTTTGTTCGTCAGAACATTTGAAAATCTTCACAACAGCCATCGAGACATCATGCAAACGACACAGAACAAAGAGGAAACACCCTAAGGAAGAAACTAATCAAGATCTCAAAACCACCCATGGATGAAAACACAAACCACTGAGTTGTCAACCTGTCAAAACGACCACTAACAAATATAGAACACCTACTCCGAAAAGAATTAAACTACGATACAAGCGATGCTTCAAAACTGGAATTCTTCGCAACACTACAGTCATCACTCCAAACTCACCGAATAAGTAAAGAAATGCAAGAAGAAATAAAGCAAACTATAGTACCGCTAACTGAACGGATGACGGACAACAACCGACTGGCCCCACAGGACCAAAACGCCTTAAAGGAACTCAGAACTAGAAAAGATATAGGACACGACCAAACCATCGAGCTCAGAGAAAAAAACTCTATCAAAATCATCCACCTGAGCTACAAATCTTCTTCATAATGGAATCTGATGCACAATATACCTGGTTTTGGAAGATCTTGAATATTTAAAGTGATTGGTGTGAAATTGTCGTCTGTACCCCCAGCAATATAGTATAAAATCATATTGCTCATATTAATGAAGCTTATATAATTTTGTGAACTGTTGTATGTAGTTTATCTAATATAACGTTCAAGTTCGTGCAACTAATATAAATAAGGTTGTTAAAAAAATTGATATAGTTATGAAACACTTTGAACAGTTTATTAAGCTTACATCGATAAAATAAATTTCTAACCAACGTACTAAGTGTAACATTGAATTGAGATTAATAAATTTCTGGATTGTCAAACTTAGTCTTCAATTTAAATAATAATGCAGTCATGTACAGTTTCATCTTCAAAGTCTTGTAGACGTTTAAATTAGTCATTTACATCATGAAATAATTGGATTTGTTTTTATTTCAAAATTATAGTTATGCTAGATTATCAGTGTTGTAAAGTCTCAATAGATCAATCATCTCAGAAGATAGCAAAACTTCCTGAAATAACATACGGACTTAATTACACTGAAATAGAAAATTTTAAATAAGGTGTTATTATCATTATTATTACCATTATTAATAAATTGACGATGTTGTCTGTTTATTACTTGCAGTTATACATATATGTAATTGTGTATAATAAATTAGTTTTGGCACCATATTTAAATGTATTTTTATTCAGTCACAAAATACTGTCATAAGCTGTTTGTTATTGTTATTTTCGTTGTTGATATTATGTTTGTCTAGGATTAGAAAAATAATAGCAACTGTTTTATAAAGTATATGTTAATGTATATACCTGTAGTTAGTTACACTTAGATGAATACTAATTCATAAAATTATTTTTTTTCCACCTTTCTTTTTTTGCGGGGGGGGGTCAACCTTGAACAGTGTGAATAATGTTGCTTAGTTAAGTGAATGTTTATTAGTCGTATATTCATTTGACAAATATAAACCAAAAGTTAAATGCTCTAAACTAGTCGCCAAAAATATTTTTTTTGTAAACGCATACGGCTAAGAAAGTGGCTAGTGAGATGTATTTTTACTTAACTTTTTATGGGCAATTTATATATATTTTTGTGTTTTGTATTGTGTAACTACCCTAATTTTTACATTGAATAAACATAAGATGAATAATAGATGATCATGGTATATGATAAATAATGATGAATTATATGCATTAAGTGTTACGAGATAAAGTAATAAATCAGATGATATTA
Source organism: Schistosoma haematobium (assembly GCF_000699445.3). Taxonomy (NCBI): domain Eukaryota; kingdom Metazoa; phylum Platyhelminthes; class Trematoda; order Strigeidida; family Schistosomatidae; genus Schistosoma; species Schistosoma haematobium. The sequence continues at coordinate 43,269,582 of NC_067195.1, forward strand.
ATGAGTAATTAATTAAATAAACGAGTAGGTAATTTGCTGGGATTATAAAATACAACAAAAAAGAAAACGATTATTCAAGTTATTGTGTTATTTATAGATGAACATGGAAATGTGTAAAGTTCTAGTATAATTCTGAATTGATTGATGACTGTGTTATATGGGTTAAACAGTATTTGTTCATATTTGAAGAATTTAAGGGTTCTTATAGAGAAACGAAATGATTTTTAATCTATATTTGAATATATTTACTTTTCTCATTAACCATAGCTAATAACACAACTGAGATTCTCTGTATCTTGATAGTTATTTCATTTCCTTGAGTAGTATAAGTAGAGTGTGACTGAATAAAACGGATGGATTTTTAAACAGTAAGATTAAGGTTTTGATTAAATCACTGTAAGGCATTTGTTTACTTTTGATTGAAGGTAAATATGATGTTATTTTTATCAGGTGTCAATTGAGTGGGTTTCTGTTGCCACCTGATAATTTGTTAACAGGGTTTTTACTCAATTTAAATAAAAGTTGAATAAACGTGTTTTTTTCTATTAAATAAATGATGAGATGCAAGTTATTAGTTTCCAAGATTTTTAATTCAATCTAGAAAATCTTTAAATGGGCAAAAACATATAGATATTGAGTTAAACCAATGAAAATACGGTTATCAGTTTATGGGTTGTGGAAGTTGTTAAGTTTCTGATTGAGATCATGAACCGATTAATGTTAGACCACCATCGAAAACCTGGAATTACTGGACGGCCGTATCGTCCTATTATGGGACTCCTCCACTTTCCCGCTGGCGGCATTCGAACCCAGGGCCTTCGGTCTCGTATTCGGACGCCTAACCTACTGGACCACTGAGCCGGCATCCAATAGTGTTAATGTCTGACCTCAACCAATACACGAGATTGCGCGACCATCTTCCATTGTACTGAGGTAGATACCTGTCTCTACCCGACACGGATTAGCACAAATGAGTGTCACAAAAATCTCTATAATCCATACTTGAGGCTTATCACTGAAGATCGTTTTAGGTTTTGATAAAATACAAAAAAATATCGAAGATACAAGATTTCATTTGTAGATTCTTCAGTTTGATATTAGTTGAATAAAGATATATTGAAGAAAGTCATTCAAATTCTAACAGTAGTAGAACCTCTTGGTCACTACTGAAAGTTATATGATAGTTGTTTTATATTGCCTTGTACAAAAGTTTACATTGGGACAAAACATTTAACGTAATACAGCTTTAATTTTTTTACAAATCAGTCAAATGCTGTGATGAAAACGTGATTGAAGAGTAGAAGAGTACTATGGTCATAATTTATTGTTATAATAATATAACTAAGTGATATTGAATAATGGATTGTGTATTTCTCTAAATACTGTTTATCTGTTTATCTTCTCACCTTGTGTTCTTTTTGCTTGTTCTTCAAAGGTTTAACAACTGTATTCGTCAAAGTCTCGCTTAACCACTTATTTTGTATTATTTAATCACATACTGCTTAACGTTCACTTATTCATATACAGTACTGTCCTTTAATCCAATGTTAAAAATGTTTTTTGTAAAATGAAAAATCTTTACAAAAATAGTGATGAGTAATTAAGCCTAAAAAATAACTAAGTGTATGCGAACAGGACTGTTGTGTCGACAACAATAACAAACAATAAAGATTGAAATAAACAGATATGGTCAAATAAATTGAATTATATATACATATATATGGGGAAAAATGATGGTTTGTTTTTTATTTTTGTCATCGCTGATGAATCTTTTGTTACTTTGTTAGTTGATTGTCTATTCTTATTAGTAGTTATTTATTTTCAGATTTCAGTACTGCATCAGCTGATTTCGGTATATAATTGTGTAATCAACGAGTAATAATGACCTCTTACTTGCATATGAATCATCACAATTAAATATTGGGAATTAAGAAAAAAAGCGCATTTGTTACTGTTCTGAAACATATTTTATTAGTTAAATGTATTCTATTATCTATTAACTTTACCTCGCCTAGTACACATGTACGTTTAAAAATGTAATTGGCTATCACATACCTTACCTTACGAATATAACGGAAAATTATAAATAACATCTTACTGAAGAGGTCAATCGATGTTTGTTTTTTTTTAGTTTGACAAAAGTATTGAGAAAACTGTTATTTTCTAGAAGGATTTCCTTTGTAAATCTTTGACCTCTTTAATGTTTTTTTAAAAAAATTGGTGAATAAGTGTCTTCCGTTCTTGGTTGGTGAATTCTCAATGATTCAGAAAAAAAACGTTCCTTTAAAAAATAAAATTATATAAAGAACTATTTAAGGCTAAGAACAAACAGACGACTGTTTTTATTCTAGTTTTATAGTCACCTAAACAAGTAGAACAGCTGGTCTACAATAACATGCAACAGGAACTTTAATCCTTGCAATAAATGTGATGCTAATAACATATTTATTTGAACTCCGATTTTTTAAATGTCAGTCATATTACTATGTAGCCTATTTTTGAACTAATATCAATAATGATAACAGTCCATGGGAATTTCATTTGATTAGCTTCTTTACAAATTATGAAATAGAATTTAGAGTTATGAACGCATGTAAAATGTGCAATACATAGTGTATTTATTGTTTGATATATTTTTAAACCTTATGGTAAAATGTAATGAACTGGGTATTTTGAAACCTACTATATAAAACGAGGAGCCGATCTAATTCATTGGAGATTATATGAGGGAGAAGCAGTAGACATAGAATAAGTTTACAGTCCTGATAAAAAATATATATGCATGGATATTGATTTAAAATGCAATACGATCAGTGTTAAGCTTTTAAATTACATATAAGGATCATTTCAAAAGCTATTTAAAGTTATATAAATCATGTTACTTGCCCTTTATTTCCACTTCTCGGCTCATGACACCTGCATTTACTCTGCTTATCTTAGTGACGATAAAATTCTCTCTGATACGTCTACTTGTTTAGAACCATGTAGTAAATTTCCATAGTCAATCATCGTATCAAAATTCTAACAGAAATACGATTTGCTTATTGACCTATAATTTAATACACATATGTATTACTATAAATGAAAATTTATTAACAGTTTATTGAGTTAATTTGAATGCACAAATTAAACAGGCTTTTTTTGATGATAAGTTTGCCTAGCCATATTCAGTTGTTCGAAAAGTTATGAGCAAAGATAATTTAAAATCATGCTACTATATTTCATGATGAATATTTGATGCGAAGAGATTACCAGAAGGCTTTTGATTAGTGGTTAACAGAATATAATACGTACTGTTTTGTTCTTTGGACTAATGATCACTTGGCGCATTTGATCAATGAGGATGTGTTCAACACTGAAAACTAGATAATCCAGTTATGGTTATCGATAAAAGGACTTGATTTATTTTAGTAGACGTTTAGTCACTTCATAGTTGACTCAGTAGTAAGGTCACTGCTTATGTTCACTAATTAGGAAACCTTTTTGTCCATTAGTTTACTCATGAATATTTATTAGTGCTCATTTTTTTATATTCGCTTGCTCACCTGAAGGAAAACCCTAGTTTGGTTTAAATTTTGTGACTGTTGATTTCTGTGATTAGCTTAAGCCTGTCACAAAGTACGAGTATTGTTTCTACTTACCCATTACAGTTATTACCAAATTACTCAATCCCGCAAATAAAATAACTAAGATGACTTTTTCCCCAACTTAGCGCTGTATTATATACCGCCTACGTGAATAATTACTGTTCATGTCTTCAGATAATAACATTTATTTAGATATGTTTTGCTTTTTTGACATCCAGCATTTGATGAATTAAATTACATGAAAACTAACAATAGATGTTTGTCAACTGACAGTCGTTAATAATGAAGCCATATACTTTAAAGCAGTAGTAGTACCATAGAAAAATATATGATCAGTGTTCTTAAAAGTCCCATAGAACTGCTGCATCGAAATGAGTTGAAAGCGAAATTCAGTACTATTCGATCAACCGTAAGAACTGTAGTTTCGAATAAACAAATGTTTCAGGAAAGAATTGCTTATACAATTCCGATATAGATATCATGATAAATTATAGAGAACTAGAGGATTCTATCATAATGTACACATTTTGGATGAACAAAAATGTCATTACTTGAAACAAATTATCCGGTAATTCAACTGTCATAAATAAAAAAAAGATTACTGTTCTTTTGATATGCTGGTTTCATTCACCTATTCGTGTTCTAGAAATTATCAACAAATCTTTCGAAACCATCCCTGCGAGGTAAAAAAAAATACAATAAATATTCAAGTATATTTATCAGTCTTTATTATTTGATAACATATTAAAGTACACAGGGTATCATGGCAAATTTAAATGCATTTATAATATGTCTATCGTTTAAAAAAAATTACACTGTTATCGGTGTGAGTGTTTAACACATTAAACTTCTTTACAAATCGTTACGCTTGTACATCTTAAAACCAATGAGAGTTAGATAACAAAGGGAACTGATGAAAACCGTTTATCTATCTCAATTTTAGAGCAACATGGATGGATACATTTTGCATGAGCATAGTCTCATGATAACTAAATACAAATATACAAATAAATTTTTGTTCGGTAGTTTAACTCGATAAAATGGGATTTCACTATGAGATCTAATGAAGAACAGCAACTTCTGTTTGGATTAAAAGTAACTTAGGATGGTATTCATGTCTCGTTAATTTGTGGTTATTCGTTTTTCATCTTAAACTATAGCTAAGTCATAATGATGAATTTTAGCCTCTATAAGATAAAATAATATTCAGTTATTGTTTGAACCGATTTTCTGCTAATAGTAATGTAAAAGATTGTTTTCTGTATTGCTAACACCCACTTTGTAAGGTAAAATAAATCTTAAAGTTCTACTAAAGCGCTTGTAATTTCCGGTATTGCTCCAATTTTATTTTAACAATATCGACGAGATGATAATTTATGGACGAACCAATCTGATTTAGGGTAACAGGTCTCAGAATTTGACTTGAAATTCATTCATACCTTTGTTTAAATAGTGTTTTGACATTTTGGCTGATGTCACTTCGTGATGGGAACCATAAATCTAATTCTCAACCCTAACCATCAATTGTAAAACATAATCGGCGAGACTACAATTTATGGACGACCTTTGAACGAATCTTAAATCACCCTGGGAATCAGAAAACAGTAAATATAGAGTAAATATATATTATCCAAAACCGAAGAATTGAGTGGATACACTTCAAAGTTTCTCCCTATTCCCCCAAACGACTCATCTAAGCTCGTCATTTTTACTGCACATATATCTCTATAATGCTCTTACCACTGAATAGCCGAAGCTTCAGTAAATGTTGTAACCAGTGTTATTGGTGCTTTCATTATCCATTTAGCAACAGTTATCACAATTCGCTATAGCCTCAATCTATATCGAGCAACAAAAGTTCCTATTCTAGCAGACTTCTTCCCCCAACATACATTACATCAAAAAACAACATCAACATGTTAGTTTGCACAAGGTCCACAGGTGATTTAAATAACACAATCACAAGTAAAGGAACTTCTTAGTAATTCCACTTGTTCTAGCCGCTCAATTACAATGTCTTCTCTAAAATACGTTCTGAACCGATCGTACGTGAGCATCAGATACTGAAATTGGTGCCGTGACCTTGAAATCCTTCAAACGCTTCTGACTGGCTCGTCCATAAATTATAGTTCCACAATCATAGTCCTTATTCTTCATACTGCTATATAACCCTCATTTAGCCCTAGTAAGCAGGTGGACATTCTCAAGGTCATTAAGGCATCGCTCAAAGACCGTCCATAAATTATAGACTTATGACGATATCTTATACAATATTGATTTTCACTGCCTCTTTTTTCATTGAAATTTAGACTATTTATCTCAACATTGTCATGATATACCAGGATTGACAATAAAACGATTATATTTCGAATTAACTGGAGCTGTAATCTATTCTCATCCAAATTATGCTCAACTATATGAAAATATTCATAAAAATATACATCAATCAAAATCAAAATCAAACTTATTTAAACAAAATAATAAAACTAATATTAATAATCATAAAAAATCGATTAAATTATCGAATAAATTTGTAACAGTTGATGAAACTATTTTTCCACAACCGTATACTTCTCATAAACATCGAAAAAACCATCTAAATTCAATAGTAATGACGACAACAACAACAATGACAACAAAGGTGTTAAAACAATCAACTGAAACTGTAACAAATCGTAATCAATTAGAGAACAACCTTGATCATAAGTATCCAGTTAATTTTAGTTGTGAAATTTATATTCATTCACGTGTTAACTCACGTATTATGATAAGATTTCAATCATTCTATATACCATCACAACAGCATTTATTATGTGATGAAAACTATCTATATTTATTTGATTCAAATACACCACAGTATCGTGCTATGGTTAGTTTGTTTTAGGATAATTCAATATAATTATTAATGATTTATATTTTTGGGTATTTATATATGTCGTTGATATACTGTCTGTATAGTTTAATTTCAGCAGGTTATAAGATTTGAATATTCATACAGAAATATCATTATTTATTGGGATCTAGTTGAATGAAAATGACATTCAATGGATAAAACGTGTCCGAAATTACCATCCATTTTCCAATACATTCAAAACATATGAAATTTCAATTAACACATCAAAATTATGTAATAAAATTCATTTTACATTTAAATGCTGACGATTATTTTTTTCTAAAAAGCGCTTAATTTTTTGTTTTCTTTCAAGTAGTAACATTTTCAATATTGAATAATTCGTGATGCATGATGGAAATATAGTTATAATAATTTTACACTTATCCTTTTTAACTTTATAAAGCCGATCAATAAATGACAAGCATAGAGATTATCAACTAGTTTTATGGTTACTGATTAAGCGTTTGTTTCATACATTACACGGAACTAATTTTACAAGCTCGGCATAGTTTTATACACAACATTAAAATACCTATTGAAAAAAGTGCTTTGATGAAATTATATATTTATATAATTTTCCTATTGAAAACTCAGTAATTCCCTGAATCCTAGTGTTGACCATTATGGTAAAATTTGAACTGAGTGTGATCACTTTATCATTGAAAAGCTTAGTGTTCGATTAGCTTTATATATTAGCTATTAGATGAATAGTTCTTAAGAAGAAATCAAAGTTCTAATGCATAATAAATGTTTTTTTTTGTTTTTTAATCCTTGAAGTCGTTAAAATAAGATTTGCTAAGTATTCGCGTAGCACTATTTACATACGTCAGGAAAAAGGAGTATTTTTTTAGTGGCATAAATATCATTACAAACCACGAAGGTTATCAGAATGTCACGTATAGAACGTTGATACAAGTCTCTCTAACGAACTGTAGATATTAATGTTCGTGCAACTAATGAATTAAATAACTATATAATAATTCAGTGGGCCATGGGTACTAAATTTTTTTGACGTACAAATAGTTCCAGTTTCATAGTGAGTGTTTAACGTTATCCCTTTATAACGTTTGAAAATAACAAACTCTATACTTCGCCTTCTATATTACAGGAGATATTGTAGGATGAAACAGTCAGTACTGTTTACCCTTGATAAGCTGTAAAGGTAACTTTGTGCATTCAGATTATTTATATGATAAGGAGGAATCAATCAACTGATGACTTGTACAACACCTAAAGTTTTAATCCATAAATATAGGAAACATTACTGATTTTCTGTTATAGATTTCATGAAATGTAATGGTATTTTAGTTACTAATGGCAGATAATGGCATGAAGAGAAATAATGGGTACTATTTTATCAACCATATTGTTAAAAAAACGTATTTTCACGTAAATCATTTACCAATTTTAGCTGGCATATAATTTAAAATAAAACAGGGTTAAAATTATTATAGACCATTTTCGTTATGAATTCATTTCAATCAGACAATCAAACCTTGCTTCACTTAATTTGGTTTGAGCAACCGGGTAGTAGTATAACTAATCCTCACAACTAAAGTAAGGATTATACCTAAATATATGGCTAATGAATTGATTATATAAAATTACATATCGTTTCTCTTCTTAAGAATAAAACTTTATTTTTATTTCTGGTAATTATTGAGAATTTAAAAAATACAGAGATCATGATCTATGAAACACTTTTTATATCGGTTTGATTGAGTGATGAAAAGATTTCGAGGAAAATAATCAAGTGTATCCCTGTTTTAATATCTATCTTTATAAATAAAATAATCATTTGGAAAATTTGAAAAAAATGAACTAATTTTCCCAAATATTTGTTACCCTCTGCTTTTTTTTCTTTCCAATTTGGGAATACTTTTACTTTTTTGGTTGAAATTTAATGATTTTAATGATTTTTTATTTTAGGCAGAAGCCGGTGGTGAAAGAGGTCTTTGTCAGCATCATTTCCCTACACAACCAATTTTCACAACAAAATCATTTGTTACAATTGTATTCAGGTAAGTATTATGATTTTACAAATTAAATTTGTCGATCGTCATTATAATAACTATATAAATACTTAATTCACTAATTTACTGTCATAAATACAATTCTTCAAACGAAGTTTTGACAGTTTGTTTTGTGAAGCCTAATTGTGCATGGCTTATTACTGATACATTTTATTGAGATACAGACATCACGGAGATAAATCACTTTATTTTAGTGAATAAAATTTACAAATAAGAATAAGTTAGATTAATAATCTAGTCTTGTCAGTTGATAGATTTGTGCTTATTAGTTAACTGAAAATAGTGCCTAGTAATATTTTATTAAAGTATATAAAACCAAATTTCAACGCTTGAAAATAGTTTGGTCATATTATTGAGTGACAAATTTGAGTCAGGTTCACAAGTATACAATTTAAGAATACACCAGGAAAAGAATTATAGGATTTGACAACAGTAATTTATAACCAATATTAAAGAATGTGGCAAAAAAGCATTCTAATATGTTCACTGAAACATTCGACCGCTCCTATGAATCAAACATTAGCTCACTTCATTTATACCAAGTTAAGTCAAAAGATGAATTATAAAAACTGTGGACTTTAAAGATATATGTAGCTATAGATTTACATCAATATTAATTTCGTAGAAGATAAGACAGAAAGTGGCATACAAATTTTAACAATTGAGTTGAATTTTCAAAAATCTGGTTTAAATTTATGATCTATGGACTAGATTAAAAAGTGAGTAACAACAAAAACATCGGAATCAAAAACTGAATTGTGGTCTGCCTGAATTTTTAAATAATTACATTCAACGATGTTGGATTGTTAAATTCTTTATCAAAACTTGAATAGTATTTCGAAGTAACCCACAGCAACTTTATCTAACACTAAGTGAAGGCGAAAGTGCTAACTTTTACAGAAAACATATATTATTTACAGAATTCTATCTTTCCATAAGCTGATATCTGTAAGCAACTAGAGATTTCCTGAGACCTTATAGATTTTGAATTTTCCTGAATAATTTGACATCACATTTGCTGAAGAAAGTAGATGTTGACTAATTGAAATAGCTGTTTGTTTTCAGTGTACTGAAACCAAATTTTTCACACCGATTGATACTAGTCATAATAGTTATGCTGTAGCTGTGCTATACTTATGTAAACTCATCTCTCAGTGCACTACAGAAGACTACCATACTTTTCAGTTAATTAATATCTTTAAATTAATAAATCCTCGTCATTTAACTTCCCGAAGATCGTTTTTATAAGACATGACTGCGTCTACGTTTGAAATGAGATTATTGGTCATCATAATTCAACCACAGAGTCATAAATATTTGTACGTTTAAAGATTTTTAATATCATTAGAAGTAAATCGTATTTTTATTTCTAAATCGTCATATAAAATATTAGTTTCTGCCTAATGAATAGCAGTGAGAACAAAGACAAATGTTTCATCTTACTTGAGACTCATCAGCTGATAATCATCATCGAAAAATGTTATAAAAGCATAACTGCAAGCAATATCGAGACATCAGTTTAAAAAACTCGTATGCCAACAGTATCTAATAAGATTTACTTCTGAACGTCCCCAACCGTATTGTACACACCCCTAAAAATAATAAAATATGTTGTTGGTAATGATTACTACTGTAATTTAAGTTGGTTGGATAACCATTGAGAAGCAGCAGTAATGAATAGCTATCGCACGACATCCCAAGTATATTGCAAGTATAGGGAGAGGTACTGTTATTCACATCACTGAGTAACTCTATCTAGGTAATCACCAAAATGAACAGAATCCCACACATCTGTTCAATCAAAAGCTGTAACCAGTGAAATTCAACGGTGTTGAAATAAGACGGGTATCACTAGTGAAAATGGATCATAACTCAGTAATGTTTCAAAATGACGTGTTTAAAATGTGAACCATTAGATAGAGATTCAATGGTCTGAAAGCCTATACAGTTAAAGAACCCGATATGAAGGTTCAAAGTCCCTTCCTAGGAAGAGTTATAGATGCTCGTCACTGAATTTACAGGATAACAGGATAAAGCATACTTCCACTACCTAAGGATCTTAGCGATTTTTCTGTCCGTTAGATAAACTAAAAAAGATTTTCACTTGCATTCTATGAAAGCACACCACCATATTTGTAATAAAATAAATCAGTCATTTTTAAATATTGTTTCAGCCAATAGACAGCTATGCATTATTCTTTACATCTCGAGAGAAAAAAAAACAAAGAAACGTTAACACCAATACTGTCAGTCATTTTTAATAAGTTTTCATTGAGACAGGAAAACAATATATGAAAAAATAAATTTGCTTGTAGTCAACATGTTAAAATGATAGAACTATGTGAAATCAGCAGTGATTCATAATGAATTAATGACTAGGGTTAGAAAAAGTCTGTTAGCCATATAATATTGAAATTATTTTTATCAAGCTTTTACATGAAAACCATTTATTTGTTATATTCTATAGAATAAAGATTATGAAGTATGGGACAAAGCAGAATAGTTGGACGTAATTAGGCGTGAAGTATGAAATTAACTTTGTGTGTATCTGAATGTATTCACAGCAATGTTGATTCATTTATTTATTGTAACTGGTTATCAAATAATTATATCTTATCAGTAAACACTGAAACATAATCATAGTTATTACTTGGTTATTATCGAGTAAAGAATTATTCAACAGGATACTGTTCAAAAGGGTTTGTTGATTTTATAGATTGACTAAAGAACTTTAAAAAGTAATAAGCCATTAAAATCTTTGAATTTGAGATCACCCATTCAAATCCTTATCGCACATTGCTTCGCTTTTAAGTTCTGCCCTCTAATATAACTGAAGCCTTATAAATAATTTCATATTTGTCAGAAGAGGTTTTGTGGAGATTTTAGTAATTTCAATAGTTGAAATCGAGTCACTTGAAGATAGACTACCATGGAAAACCTGGGAGCACTGGACGGCCGTTTTGTTCTATTGTGGGACTCTTCAACAGTGCGCATCCACGATTCTGCCCCCCACAAGATTCAAACCCAGGACCTATCAGTCTCCACAAAACCCCTTTCTTATAATAATATTCTCACTAGTGACTGACTTCAAGAGGCATTCCTTGGAGTTCTAGTGAGAAGCCGTGACCAGTGGAGTTCAACCAGGTCTGTTGTGAAATATCAGCTCACTGATGACAATGGTGTACGGTGGCGCAATTCGGTGGATTGGTTGAAGTTGGACATTAACACCGAGGGATGCCAGCTCAGTGGTCTAATGGTTAGGCGCTCGCAAGCGAGACTGATAGGTTCCGGGTTCGAATCTCGAAGGTGCAGGATCGTGGATGTGTGCTGCTGAGAAGCCCCATACTAGGACGAAACGGCCGTCCAGTGCTTCCAGGTTTTCCATGGTGGTCTATCTTCAACTGACTCATGATTTCAACTATTGAAATTCATATTTAGTCGGAAAAAATGTTAATTTATTTAGTCTTGGTAATTTTCCGTGAAGTGATCAGCTATTTCATAAAATGCCTTCCATGCTCTTAACATTATCTACTCAATTTAATCAAAATTTTATTACGACAAATATCTGTACTTATTCTAATAACTAAATCGACTGTTTACTCTTTCTCTTTTTTTTCGTTTAGCTAAAAAGTCACCTCCTTTTAAAAAGGGAAATGTTTTTCATACTAATGAACAGTGGTTTAATTGACTTGGTATTGATGTAAATACTTTTTTTGAGAATTATTGAAAGCAATTTATGTTTAGTTTGCAAAGGTGCTATTATGTATGTAATGTGACAAAAGATTATCAATTTGGTTGATAATGAATGTCTATTTATCTCTATCCTTTTATACTAACAGTTGTATCTAGAAATGAAATGTTGTTTGTTTCGATTATTTTATGTACTAGAGTTGTTTCTGAGTAACTCAATCGGAATTTTTAAGCTAGGCAGATAATAATCTCTAAGCTTTTATTGATTGTAGGGCGGCCTGCTTGAGCATCTGGGCTACCTGTTCCTGCCATCTAGATATTTCAACAAGTTATCTACTTTTCTTTGTTTTAATATATCATTATGTTTAGTAATCGCATAACCTACTCTGCTGCGTTTCTGAAAGATGTACAACCTTTAGTTGTCAAAGTTACAAAAAACTGAATAAGAGACAATGTGGTTGCTGGCAATATACAACGAAAAGAATACACATTATTCAGATGTTTATTCACTGAACTGCTAACATCTAACTGGCGATCACTCGATATTTATCGCCAGGACTGACCAAGAAGAAAGAAACGGAAACTTGTTGAAATACTTTGCGCTGAGAATTCTATATTGTACCAAAAATATAATATTGAATAAAGCTGATAATAATAATAATAATGTTATACCGTTGATTATAATTGCAAATAAATGGATTGCATTTATTAACAAGTTTTAATGAGAATATAACTCACATCTAGAAGTTTTCTAATGGTCTACATAGGAAAGTACAAATAAATTGCATTGACTATAACTTTTTTATTAAAAACTTCAATATAGCTTAGTTAAAATAGGTTTTTTTATCAATACTTCCACATTTGGTTCAACTTGTCAATTAAAGTATGTTCAATAGTTCATCATTACTATTCGTACTACCAAGCAAAATGAATAATTAGAGACAACTTCAAAGTAGTCTGTCATCAGAAAGTGATGATAAGTACAAACAATACTGATAAATAGTAACTTGACGACTGAAATGAAAAACAATAAGACACATTTTTTGCAACCACAAATAAGTCTAGTAGGGTTTTATTTTACTTATTGTACAGATAGACTTTAAATTGGCTTAATGTACACCAAGTTTTTGAACTATACATGAAATAGTGATTGAAGTATCTAAGTAAATATGGGGGAAAAATAAGAGAAAATCAGAGAAATTTTTTTTGAAATCTGTTTTGTTTGACATTTACTAAGGTTTTTTTTAAATATCAAATGATATTACTATGTGTTCTTCCCTACACTGATTGTTTACTTCAGTTAAAAAGTCATATCAATTTATATTAGATGACATATAACATTGATGACAATTGCTGATAGACCATGAAAAAGTTTGATAATCATTATCTTATAATTTAAAAAAAGTAGTTTGAAAAAAGAAAATCACCACTGTGACTTGGGTTTATATCTTTTTGTGAGTAAACAGATATGTCAAGTTAGTATATAACGTTAAATAAATGAGAACACGTGAAAAAAAGAATGATATTCATATATTTTATTTTATATAATCAAGATTTCTTGTCTAAATCCTGTTTATCAATGACATTTGACACTAATTTTATTGGTTGAAAATGAAATGATTCGGAAGTTTCATAGAGAATACCGATTTAGATTTGTTTTTCAGAGGAATAATCAAAATCGAAATTATCAGAGATCCAAAATAAGTCTGTACTTGACGCTTCTTTAATCATCTCCAAATGCCCTTTCATCCATAGCAAGGATGTTAGTTATCTTGATTAATATATTTTATTCGATTAGTTGGACCAGATATCTGAGTGAAACGTTGGAATTATATTTCAGTCGCTAAAATTATTTCTAATTTAATTTTACATTTAATGGTTTCTATATAATAACCTCTGATTTCCTATCCAGTTTTGTCTGATTTCCGGCGAGTGTTTATTTAAACGAATATAATATGTTGAACAATTCAGAATAACAACATGATTGAACTAATGTTTGTCAGATAGTTGCTGGCAATTCATCCAATGTGAGGACTGAGTCCCACATGGATATCCGAGGATCAAGGGAACAGTAATGACTGATGATGCTTAATTGTCATACGGCTAAGATAGATACTGTTGATGCTATCTTGTGACAACTGTTATATATTGTGAGTTTTCTGAAGTTGGAAATACAAGGAATTGAAACTAGAGTCATGCTCATAAAGAGAGCCGAGCTTTCACAATCTGATTTTACGTACAGTCATCTGTATGTCCTGTTGTAAGGTCTCAAATCAGAACGATTTACCAGTTTAATACTTCATGGTTTTCACTGGTTCACCAGCTATTGCCATTTACTGAAGAAAATTCACCTTATAGCACAATCAACGTGAAAGATTTGATCCAAGAAATGAATTGTAGAAATAAATATATACTATGGCTTTTTTTATAGTTTTCTTATAGTAATACGTGAGAAAACTCTATCACTAGTATTTTTTTTCGGCGGTGAATACCCCACCATTTCTTGAATTCTGTTTCGTTCAGTCAAGAACGTTTGTTCCATTTAAATAGCTTTCAGTAAAATGTTTATTTTAAACTTCTCTAGTTAATCAATTGTAGTAAGACAGACTGTTGAAAAATCATTTCAATTTATAATACATGATACAGAAGAATTGAAATTTATAAATTCTGAAATGTGGTGATAAATCCGGTTATTGTGTAAATCTACTTTCATAGTGTAAACTAATGAACGATGTTAAAATAATTTATTCCTGTGTAACTGTGTTAATGGAACATAAATATGAGGACATAGTTTATCTACTCAAAACTAGAATGAATTTCTTAAAGCTTTTCTGTACTATAATATATATGCTATGTATAACATAATATGTTGTTCAGATAATGAAAAATCGTTATAATAGTGTTCTGAATGAGAACACCAGTGGGGGACAATCGAGTGTATTTGAACACAACATTACAGTACATCTTAGTAAAATCTGAGAACCATACAGTAAATACTTAATTTGCAAAATATAAGTCAGTCGTCTCAGACTTCATTGTTCCTACATTTTTATACCAATTGCTTTCTGTTCCCGTTCTTTCCTTCCCGACCTTCTGCTGCCAGACATTCTAATTCTGACTATCGTTATGTACTACTCATGTCGATATAAGTAGCACACACCACAATAGTCCTTTAATCAGTCAGAACAGAAATCAATTACTCGAACTATCATTAGGTATAATTAATTGTTTTATATCACACTGAATCCGGAATAGTTATATAAAGATTAGTAAACAAAGTTTGTAATTAAGTCTGTGCCCTCTTATGTCCGTTAGATATGATCATTGATCATATACAAACTTCGAAAATTTTAATTATCCGATCTCAAATATCTTCCAAGTTGTAGACAACGACTAGTGTATTTAAAAAAACTAAAAATTTTGATTTTATATCGATGAGAATAATGCGTGGTAACTTTTGGGATCCATTTATGGATAAATACTATGCGTATATTTTTATCGTATAATTGTTAAATACCTAAACTATTCATATACCTGTTCCTTTTATTGTTAGCTTTATTTTGACCTGCGAACCATTATTACACGATTTACCATTCTTGAGTTATACCCAGTCAATCAACCACTATCTCTCACATTCACGGACACTTTCCCCTAAATCTTGTACAAATGTTGTTTCTTATTTTACGGTACGATGTGATCTGTTTGGTTGGTATATAAACCCAGTACGTTTGAAGTAAATGGTTCATTTCTCAGAGGCTGAGATTGGTGTTCTGGACTTAACAGACAGGACTAGGTGGGAAGCAGGACCAGTAAGGACTCTAGGGTGCTCGTACTTGGTTCATGCGTCATTGGTTTGGTCGATAATTCACTATTCCCTAATTAGCAGTATCATCACGTTATGCATTAATAGGACAAAGGGCACAAGTTATAACAGTTAAATTACAAATGAAGTAGCACAATTAAACTACGACAGTTCACTGAAAAGTATATTTTGTATGTTTTGTTGTGTAACTAACTGTTACAACTTTTAAATAAAAATTTTAGATCCAGTCCCTTGATATAATGGCTTGACTTTTATTATGATAAAATAATTATGTCGAATTTAAATACTTTGAACATATTCAAAATAAAGTTCGTCACAGTAGGAGTTCTTTCGCGAACTATAAAATGTAAACTAGGGTTTATTTCCCTTTTAATGCGTTTTAATAATATTAACTTAATCTATGGTTTTATGCCACTGTTATAAGGGATGGGAACAATGCTAGTAACTGAAACTCACCAATGCAATGATGTCGAAAACTTGTACCTTAGTGGAATGATTTTTGAAGTGAACGGTTTTGCGTAATGAACAGTTTATTCACGAAGCTTTTCTTTTCACTTCACGATAGTTATTGGGTGGTGATCATTATTTCCACCCACTGACCAGTTTATTAACTGTAATACTCCAAACAATTATATCGTCTTCTTGTCTGACAAATATCGAACATTATTTCACAATAGTAGGCCGCGTCTCAATATTTCACCAAGTTCCAAACTATCTAACAAAGGGAGTATTATAACACTTACTCTACATTTCTAAAGCCTATTAATTCTGACCAATAGAATTTAACGTGTGTATTTTAGGAAAGTATGTTCAGCCCCTCTATTTACCTTTATAATTTTATTGCATTTATTATAACTTATCTCCTTACAGCGAGTTTTTTGCATTTCAGTTTGATTGACAGGACTCAACCAGCACTAAATGTTAGACAAACGTGATATTTGTTGTTGCTCAGTGACTAATCAATCTATATATTGTTATCGCGACTGACATCTATTATGTATGAATCAATAGACCTAAGAATATATTTATACAACATTGTACTGATAAAAATATTGAATTATGTCAGTTAAACAAATAGTCAAACGAATATTGAATAGATTATTTTAGTGTACAATCAGAAATGATGAATTTTTAATCCATACCAATGAGTAAGCAAGGAACAATAGAATGTTTCCGACACTGAAGTTACCAGCTTCTTCAAAGAAAAATAGACTGAAAAATGATTGATGAACTTCAATAAATCAAAACAAACTAATGGATAATGATTGATACATCATCCAGATGGTGATTAAAATCGTTAGTTTATGCAACTGCATTTAGCTAGTATTGTTCTAATTAGAAGTAAGACAATATCGAAATTTCGAAGAGTAATTAGGCAACAGTTTTATGTCATTTGGAAGCACTTAAAAAACTCTAGATCTTGAAACTTTAGTAAACAACGTTTTTTATACTCAACATTAGATAACATTGAGAATAGATGACGTTAAGATGACTGCAATAAAGAAAATGTAACTGTATTCTGCTTCATGATTATTCAAGTTTCAAATGACATAAACCCGCTATTAGATTATTATTTAAATAGATTAATATTTTGTATTCGTTATTTGTAGGCTGACGTGGATTATTATTTGAAGATTTGTATAATTTGTGTGATGTTTTCGTTACAGATAGTAAACAGCTGAAGAATTAACCGAAATTATAAGTTCTTAAAGAGCTTGTTTTGTCTATTTACAAGAGTTTGTATTTATAATTTTACTTTATCATTTTCCCCCAAATGGCTTTATTCACACTGAATAAGTCAATAACTATCTGGATTCGGTAGCTTAGTAGAAAACGCATTAGTGTTTGGAACAAAATGTACTTGCTTAGAATCTCAATGGGAACATCAATACTAGGATATGGCAACATCCACTTGACGAGTACTAAATAATGCAAAATCCGGAGCCTTGATTTAATTGCTGACCAGAGTCAAATTTTACCGTAACCTATTTTATTCTGATTGAAGTTTCATATCATGAGCTAACTTCGGTTCTAGTTTGAAACGGACTGGTATTCAGGATCAAGGATTATGAACATAAATGAGCTGAAGACCATTGATTGTCATATAAAATGAAAAGTGGAAATTGTTGAGATCTATACTGTTAAAACAATATGATCATTTTATTGTATTTTATCTTTATAATGGTTCTCAAGCTACGTGTAAAGATTCATAAAATCATTTTCATAAATCATGAGACTTTTTTTGTCTAGTGAATATTATGGTTATTCATATTCTTCTTTTTTTAATTTTTGCAGATCAACAACATTCTCATCATCTTCATCAATGGATATGGAACCTGGCTTCAAATTAATACTTACAGCAATAACTGATGGTAATTTATTAAATTCATGAGATGATAGTTGGCTTATATTCTGGTTGGCTACATGTGTATAACTGAATAGCTATGGATTTAACATAATTAATTTTTACGTTTTTTTCCACATATATCCTCATTAGATGTATACCTGTGAAAATAGTAAATAAAATAGTAGACGATCCATCGAGATGTAGGGAAATTGAACTTGGTGAAATAGCTTGTAAAACTTTTGGTAACTGAACATAAAATGACGAAATTTAATAATAATAATGTACCAAACTGGAACAATCCAATATTTTCTTTGTTTATCAAAATTTATTGACTTGAATGAAGTAGGTCAACTGTTTTACATGATATTTCATTCATAGTTGTTGATGTTGATAAGTAATAGGAATCTTCTACCTAAAAGAGGATACATACTCAAACACTTATCATAGAAGCTAAATTAAATTGAATGTTGCCACCAAATCACATAACATACAAATAAAAAACAGTGTGAACATCAATAATAAACTGTTGAGGTCTGTTATATTTGTTATCTGTATTCCGATCATGGAATAAAAATTATACGGATGTATTCATTCTACAATTACTGATAAATGTATCATGTTATTAAGTGGCCATAACTGTGAAATCCACCGAGATTCAATTCATTCCTGGTAACTGACCAGTATACTTCTGTTACTTCTGCTAATAGATAGATTTAAGATATCACATTTACATTTAATTATGTCCATTCAACACTTGACATTATCACCTAATAATCACATCTCAAGAGAGAGAATTATAATCTCAGGTGGTAAATTGTAGTTTTTGGAAATACTTAATGGTGATAGTCATGATATTTGCATACGCATAATCTATAACTTTTAATATTACCTTTTACATTCCAACCAGAATTCATATGGAATAATGATGATAGTTCTTGACATACAATATCCTTTGAGAATTGTTGTTATTGTTATACGTGTTTATACAGTCACAAAATCGTGTTATATTATCTACAGTAATGCAAATTACTTCTCTAGTTTTCCTAATCAAAACCCTCTATTTAAAGTAAAGTATACTATGATAATATCAAAAATATAATATGAGTTCCTAACATAGAGGATAATTTCCTTTGAATTCGTTTATTTGATTAACTGTGAAAATTCTAGTTAAATAACATATTTTTATGGTTTTAAAACAAAGTGAATTATGCTTTTAAACTTTACTGAAGTAAATATCTATTTCATTTTTAAATGATAATTTAGTAATATAATGTAATATAATAAAAGTAACTATAGGGTAAATTCTGCTGTGAATATTGGTAATACTTGGATTAAATGAGCACATGATTTCGGCAGTGTTAATTTCTCGAAACTGAATAATTTATTCATGAAATTGTTTATTGTTCCAAATTTACTTAATGTTGTTTACTTTTATCTTCTCATTGTTGTTTAGGACTACGATTGATCAGTCTTTTGTTGACATATGTGCATCCCGTGTGGATTACTTCAGTATTGCCTTAAGTCACAAGCTTTATAAGCAAAGATGAATAGTGGTTAGCAGTGGAATCCAGGATGCGCTTTTCGTCCTACTTGAAACTCGTCTGCTAGATGTGCCTGCATCTCAGAGTTGAGTCTCGGAGTGAACATCAACAACATCCATCTTGGCTTGTAAAGCTTGTTTATTGTTCTGTTAGGGAACAATTTTAACAAAAATGTCATATATAAATGAGATTTTAGAGTTTCTTTACAAATAACTAACGGGTTTTCCTGTCAGTATAGAACGTTAATGGCTATAAAAGTAAATTTTTCACTAGCAGATTTTCTAGCTTAGATAAGCAAAGCAACACTGACAAATTTCTTAAAAAAACAACGAATTTCTCTCACCATTTTAACACCTTGATCAACTTGTTTGGTAACACATCGTCACATTGGACAAGTGATCACTTTATTTTCTCCTCTTTGCACAGCCGATATTTTAGTTTGTTCTTATAAAATTTAGTTTAGTATCGCTATTGTATTCGACCTCCAAGATCCAAGTCTGAACACCGACACTTAACTAAGAATAATTAAAGTTATGAGTTTTTATCTTACCTTTAATACACGTACTTTGGATATATCTGTTTCTATCCGACACGGATTCGCTCCACTGGTCACGGCTTTTCCCTAGAATTTCGAGAATTTCCTCAAGAAGCTAATCACTAGTGATCACATGGTAATTAGCAGTATACAGTTGTGAAATATTTTTCGCATAAAACTTTAGACAACATTAATATAATAAGTTTGTATTTTCATTTTTATTAAACTTATGTAACTTCCACATCTCATTATTTAATATATATATATATAACCACAGTCAGTATGTAGGTTCATATAAACCGCTGATTTGAAAAAGTGAATGATTCTTTTAAAATATGTCTATTAGTGGTAGTTGAATTGATTTTTGAAAACTTTACCATCAGTCAGATTGAATTTCTATATGCAAAACATTTTTTTCGCGAAAAACATCAAACTGTTTTGCGTGCATTAAACATATTTCCTTTAATTTTTTAAAGTTGGTAGAATTACCAATTATGAAAATTATTCCATTAATTAGACTTTTGCATTTTAATTGTTGTTATTTAAATTTACGGTAGAAACAAAGTTATTTAGATGAAGCTGATAGTTCATTTGATGATAATTATGTTTGTTGTTCACTTTATATACTTTTTTTTCCATTGTACACTTAGCTATACATAAATAATTTAATTTAATCATTAATCACTAACTACGAATTATAGATTGAGAATTGAATGGAATTATTAAAAGTTTCATTTTATAATCATAAACAATTTTCAGTTTTGTTGCATAGTTATTACTGTTTTTCAGTGGGTTATTTTACAATTCAATTCAACATTCTTATTCACAATCAATTGGTTATAATGTTGGTCATTTACTTATGCCAACAAAATGGTTGATATCATTATAGGGCTGTGGAGATTATCAAGTTTTTGATTGAGATCATGAAATGACTGATTTTAGAGCACCATTGAAAACCTGAAAGCGTTGTACGGTCGTTTCACCCTATTGTGGGACTCCCCAGCAGTGTGCATCCACGATCTCGCCCGCAGGATTCGAACCCACGGTCTTAGGTCTCGCATGTGAACGCTTAACCTCAGTTCATGATCCTAATCAAAAAATTTAATAATTTCCACAACCCCATACTGATAATTATCGTGTGCTCACTGTTGACTGGCTTCGTGAGGCGATTCTCGGAATTCTAGGGAAAAGCCGTGGCCAGTGGAGCGAATCTGTGTCGGGTAGAAACAGGTATCTACCTCAGTACAATGGAAGATGGTCCCGCAATTTCGCGGATCGGTTGAGGTAAGATATTAACACCACTGGATGCCAGCTCAGTGGTCTAGAGGTTCCTAGGCTCAAATCCCTGCTGAGGTGTACCACAGTAGGACGAAACGACCGTTCAATGCTTCCAGGTTTTCAATGGTGGTCTAAAATCAATCAGTTCATGATCTCAATCAAAAACTTGATAATCTCCACAACCCTATAATGATATCAACCATTTTAATGGCATAAGTAAATGACCAACATTATAACTTCATTTAACAGCATCTACGTTTGACTTCTTATATAAATCTAACTAGTGTAAACTTCAGTGAATAAGTGCAATACATCAAAATGATTCTGTAAAACGATTTCAACAGTTGACTTTTTTTAGATGCTTAAACTGTAATAAGTGATGTTTTCATGTGAAGTTTAATTGAAAGTGAGATTTTAATGGATCATTTTCTTGAAATAAACGTATGATCATTGTTTTTGAAAACCGTTTATTTGATTGTGTACTATTACATTCATTTTTCTGTTATGTTAGGTTTTAGCTTTTTTATGAGAAATATTTTTTTATATAAGTTTAGCCAACGTCGAACAAATAACAGTCAGGACCATTAAAAATAATAGATAGTCGTATCTAGTGACTATACTTCTAATGAATGCCATCTGATAAAAGTATTGCTTTTTAACAGGATTCTAACAGAACAAGAAGAATTAATTCTTCTTTTTTGGCAAACAAGGTGGTTTTACAAATAATATAAATATATACAAAACATTAGTCAGTTATTGACTCACTGACTAATCAATTATGTAAGTCACTGTTGCACATGTTTTGTTCAGTAAGAATCATGATATATAACTAATAACCTTATGGCTTATAGGTCAGACAAATGAACTCCAATTCAATTATCTCAAAACATAGTGTTCTCCTGTAAACTATGGGATATCCTGGATTCGTTCCGCGCATTTTACATAGTTGGTTAGTGATGAATACTTTGTTTGGCAACCTGTGATATTGAAATAGGTTAGAAACGTTTGTGCACCATATCCCTGTACTGCTACAGTAAAAACTTAAGGAAAACGAAAACATAACGTCTGTATGATATAACACTATTTATATTGTG
Organism: Schistosoma haematobium; assembly: GCF_000699445.3. Classification (NCBI taxonomy): domain Eukaryota; kingdom Metazoa; phylum Platyhelminthes; class Trematoda; order Strigeidida; family Schistosomatidae; genus Schistosoma; species Schistosoma haematobium. Next base: position 43,292,403 of record NC_067195.1, read on the forward strand.
CGATCATCTTCCAAGGCTAAATTAATTTTGATCACCGTAGTTCTTTTGAACTGCATACTTTTGTTCCCGCTTATGATATACGCACATTTAGAACGCCACGTAATCTGACTAGAGACAAGTTGTTCTCATTAGAGAAAAATGACCTCTTGATATCTAGTTCAATACTTAATGATTAATGATTAATTAAATTAAATATAATTTATGGGTACATTGATAATGTCATACACAATCCACTGCTATAATATATTAGTACTTTCTGAAAGAAAAAGATTTTCTTCAAAGGGTTTATCGTTTTTGTTTTTGTCTCAGAATTATATTAAAGTTGTTTTTATCAAATGATCGATTTCACTTTAACAGTTCCAAAACAATCACAAATTTTCGATCCACAAATCTAAACACAAATTAATCAATATTCGCTACCTATTATCCCGCTGACTTTACCTTGTTGTTGATCTATCAAGTTGAGATATGAATACTAAGGTAACTGATTCGATGTCACTGTGAAAAGTTTTAGACGTTAAGTGGTAGAAGGATTCCGTAACTGTATTTCATTACTAAACTTAATCATCGCCCGTGGTGATTTAAAACTCTAACTGTTTGGTAAGAACATATACCACTAAATAGTCCCAAATATCTTTAAAAGTAAGGTTACAACCGAATTGTTTGTCAATAAATGAGTTATTTTAAAATAGTAGATGTGATCAATTTACAATAAAAGCCATTTCATTCGAAACTATTTAAGCCAATATATTTCTAATCGTAACATGTATTAAAGGTTTTAAACTAGCATTAACGTGATTAACATACTTTTGGCGCGCATATTAATCAACTTATCAGTCCTAGGTTTCAATGACCAATAAGTTCTTTTGTTAAATTTTGTCTAGTGTGTTGTGAGTTTAGGTTCGGCTTTTTATCACGTGATTTATCCACCAATCAAAATACGACTTATACAATCTTAGCACTGTGCCAAACCAATGACGTTCGACCAGCATGGGCAGCCTAGCGTCCTTATAAGTCCTATGTCCGCCTAGCCTGTCCACTTGAGTCCCGAACACTAATACCAGCTTCCACTATCCGAATCGAATCGTTTACTTCAGACATACTGGGTTTATATATCAATCAAACAGACCGCAACGCACCATAAAATAGGAAATAACATTCATACACAATAAAGCCAAAAAGTGGCTGTAAACGTGGGAGGCAGTAGTCAGTAAACTGAACATAGCATATGAACAGTAAATAGTACAATAATAAATTTTATGTCAAAAAAGCTTATAATAAGAGGAATATAAACATAAATAATCTAATTATTCAATAATTATACCATAAGAATGTATAGATAATATTGGTCAAATAATATGTCTCAGAAGTTACTCGTGATTTAATCTTCGCTCGGATATGACATAGTGGGTGTTGAGCAATAATACCAATATCTTTGCTGCTACTTAACGAACTACTATAAAGCAGTCGTTTCTTAGAAAACTACGTAAGCATAATGAGCAATATTAATCATTTTCATACTTTTATCAAATGTATTCGTATGTCATCAAAACATCTGTTTATAAACAAATATTTAAATTTGCGCAGATTTTTATTGAAGTTTAGCTCAATCACTCCATTTGTCCAATTTGGTTCTGAATCCTTTGTAAAACTTATTGATCTCTTTCATTGTGTTTTCTGGACAAATGAAGAGTTTGTAATATCAAAATATTCGTTTTGTTCAGCAAATAGTGCCTTAATACAAACAGAATAGTTGAAATTAAAAGATATATAAATGTTGCTGAATAGGATGTAATTGAGAAGCTGTTGAGCTTAACTAAATAAAATAGAATCGAAAGATGATTTGTAGGAATTTCCTGTTTCATAGTACATTTTCCAAAAAAGTTTAAATAGGAATACTATAATAATATCGGCAAAATTATATTTACGAATGCAAGATACGAAACTTCAGATAAATTACAACAACAGATTGAGAGTAAAAGAAAGAATTCACATTGAAAATGAATAACATAATGAGTAAACTTCCAAATAACATTGTTGATGTGTGGGCGAGAATGATATGGATTGGTTGTCTGCTTAGTCAGATATGTAGATTGTCTGACAGGTGTCAGATGAGTTATATATTCCCCTATCCTTATAATAATTATTATTGATTGTTCATTATTGCTGGATTGCGTCAGGTTTCGGTGTGGAAACATATTTACGTTCTAGTCAGGCTAATCACGTGTTCTTGATCTGAGTTGTGTTGAAGTCCTGTAGAATAGACACTAGAAGGGAATCTAGTGTAGATATTCATCTAAGGTAAACTAACGTCCTACACATGTAAACGCGGGAAACCAACCGTTATAACAATTGTAAAATGTCATGACCTACTAATTTTGTAAATGTTCAGATCAAATCAAAGTTTTCTGTTAGCCAGTTATTTAAACAAGTCATATTAAAACTCGATTTTTTTGTCCGTTACTAATTCTAGAGGTAACTAATATAAAAGAATATACTTCGTTCATATATTAGAGTTGTAATTAATATTTCTACAATTGCTAATAAAAATGAAGATTATCTCAGTCTTAAATTCTTAAGCGTTTGTTTGTTAAACACGGTATCTAGATTTTACAACAACATTCGTATTACTAGATGCGTATACTGATGGTAAGAGGGTTAGTATTCTTTGATTTTTCACACATATGTTCATAAGAATATTTATTACGACCAAACCGGTTCATTTAAAGGGAACTGAAGCATGGAGTATGTTCCTTGAATATTGAACAAATGATGTCAGGCTTAATCGTAGTTGGGTAATAATGATCTAATCGCATATATAACAGTTTGGAAACATGCATTCATTGTAGATACTTGAGCATCATTTGATCGTATGTAAATTATTGCTGTCTGAGTAGACAAATCAGTAAGGTTTATGAGAAATAAATTATTATTGCATAATGTCCAGGTACAAATTGAAAGCTGTACGTAGCTCTTTTTTCTAGTATTTTTGTAAATAATAACTTATAACTGTGAATCTAACAAATAATTTATCAAAAAGAGAATATTTTTGGTTTACATAACTGTTGAAGTATTAGTTGGTTGAGACGATCAACCTAGATTGACTTAATTCATTAACGATTGAATCTAAAAGAATAACTAAGTGCATACAATGTTTGACACGCTGGTTTGTAGTTATACGGATTTATTTCAAAAAACTGACCGCTAAGAGGTTATTCAAACTTCATCTGGTTGTTATAGAACTAAAGTATATACGACTAGACACATTTTGATCAATTAATCACTTTGACAGATCATGTTGTCCCAGTTTATATGGAGTTAAATTACAACTGGTTATCAACTGATTGATTGATAAATGGTTCGAAACAACTTCGAACGTCAGACTATATAAATAACGCTATGTTGTTGATGTAATTTTTTATCTCCTTTCACAATTCACTTATTAAATATTTGAGCAAAACTCTTAGTAATAAAAATGAGCTTATGGTCCGAGGCGAAACAATCAGTCAGATTCTTCGAACAATAATTATAAAACGGAATCACCATTGTAACTCAACAAACCAGTGGACAGTACACTAGCAGATCTCGTAAAGACTGGACTTTTATCTTCTATTTATCTTTAAGCTACTGGATAATGAAAATTTCAGTTTCAATAAAATACGAAGTAACAGCCATACTATGAGAGAAAAAACTTAGTATTATCTAAATTTAGTGACTTCTAATTTAGTTATTTATTATCTTTGTCAATTGAATGCCACCAGTATACAACTAATTTAAACTATCAGAATTATTTGTTCTTTTTCGATGCATAAATATGTATTTTTGCATCCTACAGGTATTTTATTATATCAAACGTCAAACGACGCCGAAAAACTAGGTTACAGATTTAGGCCACCAAAAATAAAAAAGAAACCAAATAATCTACATTGTGAGCTTCCTCTTCTTCCAGATATATTAGAAAATGCATTCAATTTAAAATAAGCATAAATAATCATATGATTTCTTTCATATTCTGATGAAAAATAATTTTTTAAATCTACAGTTCTCACAATTTCATCTTGTTTGTATGTATTTCATTTCCGTTAATAGAACTAACTTCCTTTTAAAAGTAGTTTACCAAGTGAAACTGATATGAAAATGAAAAATGGTGAAACAAGTATTTTTCACAATGTGATTTCCTTTCTGTTTTGATTTTTACGTTGGAGTTATTTATAAAATGTTTGAAAACATTGAAACTCAGAATAGCGATAGTTAAGTTGATATATATATTCATGAAATTAACTATTGTATAGACTCAGAATATAAGTCTATATTACAAGAAACCTTTTCTAGAAGATCAGTAACTTTTAAATTTTATACAGTTTTTAAAATTAAGGTCTTTTGAAAAGGTTGACTGTCTCAACTAAAAATAACACAATTATACAGTAGAGTAGTAACCTGTCTTTACAATCATTGTTTGATAAGCGTTTATAGTGCTAAGGAAATTAAGCCTATTAGACTTTTAATTAAAGCTAATTTTCTGAGAATTTTGAGCTTTATTTCTCCAAGAAGGTGGCATAGATACATTCAGTGTTGTCTTCAGTTTCCCATTTTTAATTATCAATATCGAAAAGTCAAAAAGTGTCTGCATATACGGATAGTGCGATTGTGTATTACCTTATTGTTCAGTGTTCAGTGATTTACACTCAAAGTTTTTACGGTCGATTTTTAGCAATCTAAAAATGAAACTTAAAATCTGTTCGTTTGTTCATTTTTTACTGCATAATGTTTTTGAAGATTTGCCTAGGATGTTGAAAACCCAAGTATCGTATTAGTCAAAATTATTATAAATTAGAGCCCATACCAATAACATCAAATCCATCAACTTTAAGATGATATTTACCACAGTTGATAGCTCCATGCATAGTTTACACGTTCCAAACTAGCCTACTACAACACTAAAAAAGCCAGTTAAGTGTCTTGTATATTTAAGACAACTAGCGTGTTTATATGTTTAGAAACTCAAACGACAACACACCAAAAATAATACATTATATCACGTACATAACAGCAGGACTTTGATATAGACCTAAACAATACACCGATTGGTCAATTTACCGTAGTAAAAGACAGTAACACTTCATAGATAAACAAGTATCTTACAACTTAAAGTATGAAAAATTAAAAAAAGCTAATTGTTTAACGAGTACATATAAAGATATATATGTACAAACTGATTTCCATGGGAATGGTTTCTTCAGTTCTATAATTTATTTGCCTGAATTTTTCTTAACTGACATATAAAACGTTAAGGTTTTAGTTGGAGACTAATGTAAACAATAACCTCGTAGTTAAAATGCTATTCATTGCCAACTAGTGATATCAATATTACTTTTGATAAGAGCGTAATTTTTCTAAAAAATTTTAGTTTATTTAGTCATGTAGTATTATTCAATATAAATATTTATCATAATAAATTGTCTTTGTTTCAACTAACCTTTCTTCAAGCAAAATCTACAGGTGTTTGTGAAAATAATGAATTCTTTTGTGGACATATATCAGTGGAACCATCTCAGTTATCATATATGCACAGAAACAAACGTTTAATAACCAATATACTAAACTCATCTGATAAAACAAACTATTCCACTGATATTCAGCCAATAACTACTAAACACATTTTACAAAACATTGTTCAAAATAATTTATCAAAAGTTAAATCAGTCAAACTAAAACAACGTCGAGCATCCAAACGTAAAGATTATGGTTATTGTATTTCAAGATTACTTCAATGTGATAGTATTGTACATTGTCATAATGCAAGAGATGAGTTACCTAGTTTACGAATGAATCCATCAGATTTACCTCATCAATTATTACATGCATTAGTTGGTGCTTATCTTACTCCTGCTGATTTAAACAATGTTGGTTGTACAGTATATAAATTAAACAATGATCCACTTATAAACAATAATAATAAATACACATTAGTCAAAAGTTTATTTCCTAGCTCACAAATGGAAAGTAAGTTTTTAAACTGCTTTTATTATTAAACTATACCTAAACAACTTTATGCATATGATTAAAAGCCTTTTTAATTTATTCTCTGAATTCATTGTGTAAATTTCTTCATTTAATAAGAACAAAAATATTCTTTTCATTATGTCACATTTCCTAATCTGGATGATATAATAGCAATGCCTTCTATTATCATTCTGGACAATAGTGTCTATTTGAGAAAAGAGTGAGTTTTAAAAAAAAAACTGAATAAAGTTAAGGATAGAGAAAAATTTACGAATGTTAGAAAAGTGCAAAAACATGGAGTTTATGTTTGCCCGTACGTAATGCATTTGGTAACATAAATCCTTTATATATCATTCAACGCAGATACAGTCACTCAGTTATATTGTTATAATGCTTACAGTTTAATAGCTTAAGAACTCAGTAATGTTATTAAGCAAAGGATATAGTACAATAAAACCCTACATCTAATATGATTTACTTTAAAGAAAATATTTGATGGTTTTCGTTAAATATCTGAGAACATTAAGTAATATTTATTGTTATACGGAAATTGATTTTACGTGGATAACATAGTCCAACAAATTGTTAATTGTTGTTTAATTGGGTTGTTGAAAAAATACACAAAAATTATGGACCGTAAGCTTTAGTCTGTGTTCGATAAAAAAATCAATGAACACTTTGTCAAGAATGACGTATGTAGGATCATCGTAAATACTTTATTTTTGAAAGTAACCCGGTTACCAATTATTATATTCTGAGTAATTTATTGTAGCAAAGATTTTTCAACTAATATTTGTATAAGAGATTTACTTTTTGTACGAAACTACATTCAAATCTTATGATGGTACAACATTATTTGAAGAATATTTATTTTATAAAGTAAAACAAAACTGTATAGTTATGACGCTATCATATAAATGACACTAGCACTGTTACCACAAGTGATGAACAAAGCAGTTGTTAACTCAGTGTTTAGAGCACTGTTTCTGACGAACAGGTCACAAATCCAAACAACACCCCACCTACTTACATTCGAGTACTCGGATAGTATTAGTAACTATAATATAAACAGTGTAACTCACAAAGAAGTATACAAACCCGTACCTTATAAACGGATTACATTTAATTTCATTTTATCTCAAACTTATTTATATGGTTTTTAATGAAAATTGTGTATATTAGTTGGAGAAATTATCGAAACCTAATTATCAGTTGTTAGTGAACTCCTTTCAAAGTATACAAAACAGAACTCCAAAAATCTGTCTTTTTCCTAATATAAAAGTACTGAGTTTTGTTGTCAGATGATTTACAATAAGTGATAAAATCCACTCGTGAATAAATGTGAAATGAAATTTTCAGCACACTAATAAAAGACTGTGATGTGTGAATTCGGCAAATTTTCGAGTAAGGAGATAACTCGCTAGAAGTTCAAGCTTAAAATGCTGACCATTCTTTCCTATGAAATTGCTCAATTGTATTATTTTGGTTGCAAGACTCAGGTGTCCTGGTTTTAATCTCATATTTAGTATGATATATGAATTACTGAGAAGGTTTACACTAAAACATACCATGATTTTAGTAACTATCCCTGTCGGTTCTTGCCAGACCATCAGTTAATATAATTTCGTGTTGCAGTTGAACAAATAACATAACCACCAATTTGTTTACTCAGAAAATCAGTTGTCTTGTTATTCGATTGCTATGACATATAAGTCGAAAACTCAAAGTTGAACGAGAATGTCCTACTCTGATGTGATAAACTATGTTGAAACTACAAGACATGTGTTACTAAATCCTTAAGATTTAACTGAATCAAATTTCTTGGAGAGCATTTTAAAAGACTGTAACATAAAACTAATAGTAGTAATTCAACATATAAATAACTGACAAAATAAACGATGTAATTTGATTTGACAGGGAATCGTCAAAATTAATGCCATTAAGAATATTATAACCATTTTAAAATCCAAGTACACATAGACATCCTTTACTAATTCTATATCCTCATAGCTAGATATTCTTAGAGATATATTTATTGCTCACCAATGTATTTTGGTTAGCACTTTTGTGTTTTCCATCAATCATCTATTTCTTCATTTAACAATTACCACAAGTAATAATTAATTGTTCTTACTTAAGTTACTGTTGTTTAACTGAATACCTGAGATTATACTAAATGATCTGGTGTGTAAAATCACAATATGAAAAATTGACTGGATGCATGATTAATGTGTGCTATCCAAACTATTTTTTGCATATACTTTTTTCATCACACCACTGTTCAACCTTATCACTCCTATCGATACACTAATTTATGTTATTATGATAGGTAGTCTAACGAGAATACAGTGTTTCTATCGAATTCATTCTGATTGGGCAAATTTTTTCTTGTGACAGTTTTGGTGAAATATTCTTCTTATAACCACTCAAATCAGTGGTTATAAGTGGGGTAAGTAAAAAATGGGAATTTTTCTGTAACAATCCTCCACACATTCACTTATTTCCCATACTTAATTCCATATTGAAAACAACCTAATGTATTTTAGGCTTTCGCTTTTAGATTCAGTAATTCTTTGTGATTTATTCTCCCCCACCCCCCACTGCACTTATATGCATCCAGTGTATATCATCTTTACAACGATTGTTCAATTTGTTTTTGTTTTCCGTAAATCCAGGAAAAAAACATATGTTAGTGTATTATCATTTATTACAGTAGGCATTTTGACAATTCGTTGACTAACTACTAGTAATACATTTAAGATATACAAATAAACTGATTTTTTCTACCTTAAAAGAGAACTTTATAAGGTCACAGGAAAACACGATCAATTTATGCTAAGTTATTCAGTTTGTTTGTTTACGAGAAATGGGCAACCATGCAAGACTGAATGTTCTCCTCATGTTTTATTAAGTATTATGATTATATCTGAAGGCCAATTTGACATTTTGTATGTTTATATACAATACAATTAAACAATTGTTGTAGATTAATAGAATGTTTCATTGCACCAATAACGACGATATTCGAATTGTAAAATATAGTTCTACAGATAGTTTTGTAGTAGTTTGCATCATTATTAAATACTATTCAAAGAACCCCTGAGCTTCGTTTTTATGAGAACTTACCGACTGCTTCAGTTGTTCAGAAATCTAGTTTATTGAATTTCAGACTATTTTAAATCAAACACAGTTGTTAAAAGATGATTTAAGCGGAAAACGGCAAATTTTTTTTGAAAAGTCGTTAAAGGTTCCGAAAATCAAAATAGTGAAAATAAAGAATACTATTCAATTTCAAATAAATAATGGACTTATCACTATGGTTATAAATTTACTGTGGTTTTGTGCATGAGTGACGACTGCACACTTTGGTAGATTTTATAATTATAAACCGCTGGATTCAATCGATATATAATTGAATTGACGTGGACATCAATTAATCTTCTTTAATCTCTCCCAATAAATCTCCTTTTTAGGACTCATCTCCTCAGGCCTGCAAGGCTAGAAGAAAAGAGACCTGTAGTATATGGTATTAAGGTTTTGCCACAATTATTATGGCTACCTCACGACATATGATTATTACAGTTATACTTTGCTTTAATATCGTTTTATTTCATCTCACCTTTCATAATTTTCTAATTTTCTGTTATTTCAGAGTGTAGCAACTTGAATTAATCGATCATTTCTTCCTTTACATTCATTCATCATCTAACATTCATTCCTAACCTAAATTACACACATATTACCCTACATAAAAACGTTGATTCAGGATAACTTGTAATAAAATAATTTTTTACTCTCAGGGGAAATTCATTTCCTTGTATGAGTATTCGCCATAGCGGAATATAGGCATCTAATGTCATCGTCGTTCATTTTAACATTGAAATAATCACCTAGCTTTTAAATAAATCTTTTATTGCTGTACATCGGTATCCCTTTGTTGATAGCCGACAAAGCTTATAATCTCCAGTGAACGAGTATAACAGAATAAAAATAAGATTGACGGACTGTTTATTTCATAAAACCATTTATCTATACACGAAAACTATATGATGAGGTTTACATGTACAAAAGATTTTTCAGGTGTAAATAATCAAGAGTTATTACTGAAACATTAAGTTAAACTCAAATGTAAACCTATTTTTGATCGTTGTTACATATATAAAGTATGTTCTACATAGCTGAGTAATTGAAACAAAAGCTAACAACTATGCATATAAAACTGCTAGGTTTGAAGCTATTACGAGTTTACTTAGCATGCGAACGGAACAAAGACTTGTGACCGATGCGTCCCAGCCCAGCTAGCTAGAGGAAGAATTCCAAGCTTGGGACGGGAAAGTATATTCCGTAAGCCAGAGACACGAGTGAATAATAACAGACACAAATCAAACATATATATACAGCATAAAACTGTCCTTGGGAAGCGTAGGAAAAATAGCGTTAAAGATTCTCCCAAGTGGGAAATACGACATGAAGGTGAAAAGTGCGCTTGTGGCGCGAAAACAAGGAAATTTAAATTTCCAAAATAAAATTATAAAATTAAGGCATTTACCAAGTGAGTTCTGGGGATCTAACATCCCCAACAAAAACTCCAAACAAACCATTTTTGGAAAGGATGTTACAGAAAGGATATAAAAACCGACAGAACAGTGGCTCACACCATTTTAGCATACAGAAATCGTAAAATTTGTGTATTTTAATCATCTTACTAATAAGTAAGTAGTACTTAATTACATAATTTTTATGTTCATACACTTGGTGATAAACTATTATCTTGTTATCTTATATAATTCTGGTAAAAGTAATCTGAAAATCTCGGTATATTTTGGGAGACTATCTCCTTGTATTTGCATGTTAAATTCATTTTTTTATACAGTGATTGTTAAATAAACATAGAGTTTTACACATTATATACGTTTTTAATTTACCATTTTTAACATTTAACATTAGCTCACTAGCATGCCTTATTTTATGCTTATTTAAAATAACGTAATAATTATGGACTTATAACTGCAGGGTCCGACCAAAAAGTTAATGAAAGCAATCGTTTAGTTAAATATTCTGTGTTTTTGAGCATCTTTAAGTTTTAACTTAATTAACAAGTTTGTATTCGTGTACTTAATAATGAGACGGGATTTTTTAAAATGCGTACGTCAATGATAATACTTGGCTGGTCAAGATGAAATGAGTGGAATGGTGTTTAGATCTACTATTTATTGACTGAAAATGGAGTACTGTGACTGATAAGCCAACATTCTCTCACTTCAATTGTACGAATATAAAAATGTCTGTATACTGAGATTTTCTGAAAGTGAATTTATCTGAGAAACGGTTGTACTCTAGTTTTAATACTTCACACTCTGATTAGTTACTGAAGTAACTGATTTTAAATCAGAGCTCATTAGAATATGTATACAGTTTTGATTCTATTTTCGGAACTACTGTCCGTATTAAACAAATTGTAAACCTTAGAGAGAAAACTTTAATTCCTATGCTAGACCTTCTTTCAGCGATAGCTAGTAACAAACGAACGTGTCTTCAAACTTGACTTTTTCTTATTTCATCTAGATTTTATTTTTCCTTTTAAATTACTTGATAAATAAACTATGGCATATATTGTTTTATTTTCTGTCACATCTATAGACAACAGAACAAATTTACCACCTTTTTTCCCAATCAGCTCAACAGCTAACACACTGATAATTGGATGTATTATACTAGTCTCTTTTGTTGTTATTGTATTTGCATATTCATGTTACCAATATTGTTATCGTAAGAAATTACGAACAATACAAATACCCAACAAGTCAATCGTTTACTGGTCATCGTTTAAAACAATGAAAGGATTAAATATTATTTCACAAGATCATGTTAAATCTAACTTAAAAAACCAAGAGCAAAAAACAGACATGAACAAAGAATGTTTCACACAAAATGGATTAGGAAAATATATGATAGGTCGTAGTGCAACTGATGGTACTTTAAGTACGCTTGCTGAATCCTACCCAGGATCAAATAAAAATGAAAAATGTACTTCAGATATCAATCAATCTTCCCTTTATGTACAAAATAGACCACTGATCCCCCAATCAATTAGTAGAAACTCACTTCAATCAAATGATTATAATTACCATAGCAATAATAATAATAATAATAGTACAAAAAGTGTCCATTTTGATGTACCTAACAGTAATGATGATAATAATAATAATAATAACAATATATCACAAAATTCAAACCAGTATTACAAAGCACCATGTGTGAATTCTATTAATCCTCAATGTTTCGGATCATATTGTGAAACGGTTCCTTTCATCAATCAACAACAACAAATCCAAATAAATTGGCAAACTAATTCTCAACAGTTAATATGCTACCCAATAATGAATAAAAGTGGGTTGGTTTCATTAGTTAGCACCTTTTATTTAAAATTATTTGTTTACTTTGGTAAATAATGATAGTTACATCTTACCATCAAATCATTGATTATCTAAGTAGAAATACTACGAGAGATCGTTGAAATTTTAAAAAATTTCAACTACGTCAATATACGAATTACTAAACATCAGGATAACGACCATTTGGTCCAGAGAGTGAAACTTCTCAACTACGTTTTGATTTTTATGCGTAAGTCAGTCTAACAATCAACAGCACCACGTAGGAATGGATTGTCAAAGTTCTGTGCATAACAATCCACCATAGTTGTATTATAAACTTACTTACTTACTTACACCTGTTACTCCCAATCGGGCATAGGCCGCCGACCAGCATTCTCCAACCCACTTTGTCCTGGGACTTCCTTTCTAGTACCATTCAATTCTTGTTCATTTTTCTCATGTCTCTCTCGATTTCTCGGCATAATGTGTTCTTTGGTTTTCCTCTTCCGAATTGGCCTTGAGGATTCCATGCAAGGGCCTGTCTCGTGACGCAGTTGCATGCTTTCCCCAATCTGTGTCCTATCCACTTACAGCGCTTTTTCCTGATTTCTTCCTCCGCTGGAATCTGGTCTGTTCTCTCCCATAGTAGGTTGTTACTGATAGTGTCTGGCCAACGGATCCGAAGTATTTTGCGTAGACAACTGTTACTAAACACTTGTATCTTCTGGATAATGGCTTTCGTAGTTCTCCAGGTTTCCGCCCCATTTGTATTGAAAATCCTGACCTTGGTGTTGGCTGACATTTGTTTCGAGATCCAGATGTTCTTCAGTTGTAGATATGCTGCTCTTGCTTCATCGATCCGCGCCTTCACATCTACATTAGATCCGTCGTGTTCATCAACGATGCTGCTCAGATATGTGAAGATTTTTACATCATCTCAAGCTTCTCTGTCAAGTGCGATTCGAATAACCAGATCATCTGCGAAGTCTAGATCGTCCAGCTGCATCCTAGCTGTCCATTGTATCCCACGCTTCTCCACAGGTGTTGACGTCTTTATGATCCAGCCGATCACCAGGAGAAAGAGAAAGGGTGAGAGTTAGTAAATTGCCTGACACTGGTCCTTACTTCGAACGAGTCCGTCAGCTGTTCTCCACATATGATTTTGCAGTCGAATCCATCATAAGATCTCCGTATGTTATTGACTATCTTCTCAGGTACGCCGGAGTGTCGAAGAAGCCTTTATAGTGTTGTCCTGTCCACGCCGTCAAATGCTTTCTCGTAGTCAATGATGTTGATGTAGAGTGATGAATTCCATTCAATTGATTGTTCCACAATGATCCGTAGAGCTGAGATTTGGTCTTTACACGATCTATCCTTACGGAATCTTGCATGTTGGTCTCGAAGTTGGGCGTCTACGGAGTCCTTCATCCTGTTTAACAATACCCCGTTGAAGACTTTTCCTGGTATTGAGAGAAGAGTGATGCCCCTGTGGTTGTCACAGTCGCTGAGATCGCCTTTCTTTGGTATTTTGACCAGAAGTCCTTCTTTCCAGTCTGCTGGTACTTGTTCCTCATCTCAAATCTTGCTGAAGAGAATGTTATAAACTTATAGTTATCTAATGATCACTTCACAGTATATTCACAAGACTTATTTGATGGATCACTTTTCTTATTGATCATCCTGAATCTTTTCAGAGCTTGAACTTAAATTTCATTATCGATAGTTATTGAGATAATATCTAGACAAAAAATGCATAGTTGTAGTTGAAATTGTAGACAATTAATTTTTTTGGAATAACCATGTGTTCTTCTTTCTACTCATTAGTGATTCACTTTCAGATTCATCAGTTTGATGGATTTCACTCGTAAAAATATATTATTTATCACAATTTAACTGTTTTGAGACCGTCATGAAATTTCTTAACCAACTATCATCTATAGCGGTTTATTTAAACAGTAGATATATTATTAACAGTTAAATACATAAATAAAATATCACGTTGTTATTACGTGCATTACATATTTTACCGTGTTAGATGGATGATTTCGTATGCCCATAGTTACATCTAAGTTATAATCAATACATGAAATCATTTGGGAAACCAAATGTATTCACATCATAAAATAAGTATGTAATTTCAACGTGAACTGTAGGATCACTAAAACGTGAAAGTACTGAATGATCACTTAGTTTTAGATCATGACTCTAAAGTTGTGCGTTTACCCGACATCACACTAGATGAGACCCAGGAAATTGTGAACACGTCAACTTCAGACCAGTGAGTAAGAAAATAATGATCCATATTGCTAACTACAGTCAGCTCGCGATATTTTCTAACTTTCTTGAAACTAGTCATTACTGAACACATTATTATTACTAGGAGAGATTTGTGGACTATTCATTCCCTAAATGGCTGAATTTGTGAAGGTCTTTAGATGAAGGGAAACTCAACAGATTTTCAGTTCGTGTTAATTTTTGGTGACTCTGAATAACTCGATCTTAAAATAAAGAGTAAGAGAAATTCAGATTAAAGTTAGTAAAAAGTCAAGTTTTAAGTAACAAAGTTACAAAACATAAATGACAGAGTTGATTAATTAATTTAACAATGCTGGTGATAATTCTAATTTTTTTTAATCAAATGTAGGCCAAATGTTTACTAATTGTTCACAAACACTATTTCATACAAGTCTATACTCAAATATTAATAATTCCCAAACACAAATGTTAAATGCCGATATTGTACCATATAATAATTTATGGAGATCTGCATCATTCGGCAACGAAACCGAGCTATTACAGCCAATTAATAATGAGTTCCAAACAAATATACCACATTCTATAACTACAACGTTCTTACCATTACATCAGCATCCATTACATTATCATCATCAATATTCTACCACAACAGCACCGCCACCACCACCACCTTATCCAAAGGATCATAGACTGATTAACTCATGTACTGCATCAAAACAAATAAAATATCACCTGGGAGAGTTGGGAAAATCAGATGAATATGTTGTAAGATCTCCTTCAAAGTACGTTCTTGGTGTTATTGATTTGTCATGTTTTCTTGTATATAAAACTTAGATAGACTTTTTAAGCACGTTTATTGAGTGAATGAAAACTAAAGTCAGCAGAACTGTAACTGTTATTCTATAAAGATTTATGTAAATTTAGATATATTGACTCGAACTTGAGTTTTTTTCATAGACTTCGTATTGTTAGGGATACATTATTTCAAAATAATTTAATTAGATTTTAACTAGTCGGTTGAACGATCACGATCTTACATTTGGAGTGTTTGAAAATAAAGTGGAATAGTTGACTATCGCCTTTCTGGTTTCTTTCACTTTGCTTTTTTCAACTGATATCAAATACAGGCAATCTAAGGATATTTATTAAATGCTGATTTTCAGACTGGATACTTTTTCATTGGTGAAGCACACACATTACCAAAACTAGTAGTCTCACAACATAAAGTAGATAAATGTTGTTTGTTTCAGCATTTTAACTCGAAGTAGACTAGGTTAGCGTTCACAAAGAAACCTAATTACATCAAAGTGCCAACTGACCAATAATTGGTTTTATTAATTACGTTAATCGCTATTAGCTTGAAGCCATTACATCTTAACACAAAGTAGTACACTTTAATTCTAAGATTCGTAATTATAGAAAAAAGGAATAGCACTTGGATGGTTGTTTTAGTCTCATACATATCATCTTATGTTAGTGATCTGGACTTTACACCTCAAACTATAATACCTGAAGAATTATTAAAAGCCATAAGGCCTTGACACCGTTTGTTCTTTACAGTTTGAGACTATCAATGATGTAAATCACTAGGTTTTTTTTTTAATCACTAATTTGTCAGTAGCTTCTTCTTGGACTAGTTTCGCATAAAGTGTTGGTGAGAAATAGACTATAGATAGTTATCAGACAACAGTTTTGAATCCAGTTTTCTATTGGATAAAGAATGTTTATCAAAGGGAGGTGGTAAACTGAAACAAAACAGTTTAATCTTTCATCATTTTCACTTATTTTTCCACTGGCATCCGTTTTCATTGTAAACTGAATAGCAAGCCCCATGACATGAAAAGAATATTCATAAGAACCGAAATAATATATACTTGACTTTATTCGTTCTTAATATTTTACTAAGGACTGTTATAAAATAATTCCTTTACCCAATTGAAAGTGCTGTCTGGTGTTATTCTGATAGGAAATGTAAGAAGATTCATCACAAGCAAGAATTTTATAAAACTGAGTTCTTATTTTCTAATCAACTTCAAAGAAAGAGCTAAAATAAATTTGTACAAGTAATTAGAGAAAGGTTTTAATTCAAAACATGAATCAGTGACTTATCGGTTAAATAGCTATAATTTAGACTGGTGAATCGTAATCTTTAATTCAAATCAGAGTCATTTTTCGGGCCACTGAGTCTCAAAACAAGTACTCATATACTGAAACATTGCCAAAAGACAAGTTCACAAGTATATACATCGTTGCTGAGTTAAACTAAATCTTAAATTGGGCTCATCGTCAAATGTGAAATATGCAAATTTCACTTGTCTTCAGCAGTTAGAACAATCTGAATTCACCTTAAGTATAGTTATTGTACCTTATTTTAGAATTGAAAATCTTATTGAAATATTTTCTTTTGTTTTAGGTTATTACTGAAGAAAACTGTAGGAAAAGAGCAAAATACTAAGATGATCACTAATTTCAATAAGAAAACTGGAACAAAGCGTGGTGATAACCGGAAGCTTTATAGAAGAAAACATAAAGAGCATCTAGGTATGGTCAACAACCATCTCATTCTAGATCACTATACCAAAAATGACAGGAACAGACATTATATTCTTAGTGTATATTCTGATGGTAGTGTATCAGAATCAAGCGGTATGTATACGGTCAAACACTGTGGGTACCGCAACAAGAAACATTCAAAACATTTTGATAGTAAAGCACAAATTATTGACTCTGATTCTCCTGCTACAACTGATGTAAGTATTACTCGTACTAGCAAACGTTCGAGGAAATGTTTCAACGAACATTTTATGCATACAGAACATATTCAACGAGTTAACCATTCACATAAACATAAAACATGTCATTTTCATTCAAAAACACGACCGGAAAAACACACAGATTTATTAAACAACAAAATTCAGTCATTAAGTGGCAGTCTGTGCAGCACAGCTAATAACGATACTAAGTGTGATAAACGTGTCAGAGATTTTGAAAAGAAGTTTGATGCTAAGATTTATACTGTACCATCATTGAATGAAAGATATACGATATCTCATAGTGAATCCAATCCACTGAATTTATCTTTCCTAGCAAGAGAGAATATAACCAATAATATGAATCGTTCATTTTCTTCATCTGACATACCTTATACGAGACATGGAGAATACATTTAAATGATCCCAATCAGCGGAACATCCTACAGCAGTATTCATCTTTACATCGAGTAAATACGCTTATTGTCAAGAAATAAAAGGGTACACATTCGGAATATTAACATGAAATGTGTACATATTTTCTCTTAAATAATATTACATATATAAATAAACAAATGAAATTACTTTAAGACACCGTGAGCTGCTGTACAGTACTTTCATTAGTCAATCAAAAGAAAAGCCTACCTCATTCTTAATAAATAAAACTCCATATTTCTCCTTACTTAATTATTAAACTCAGGAAAATTTTATATTACTCGTAAATAGATTTATTAGAAATATATAATGTTACACTTTTTTCAAATATTGGTAGATATTTAGTTAACTGAACACAAGCATTTCTAGAGGAATGTATTTTAGAAACCACCGACTATTTGATCGATCAAGTGAATAAAAAGATGGAAGATATTTCTACTTATAACCAATTCAAAGTTTTACAATGGAATATGTATCCGACTTTTCAGTAGAGAAGTCAGCTGTTCATCAGTAAGGGTTCAAGGTCGGAAATACACAACTTAGTGGATTATTAATCTAAACAATCACAAATGTAGACTGTTAAATGACTATCAGTTTATTTAAATTACATTTTGTCTTTTTTCAAAAGATTTGTCTAGGCAAATAAGTACAGTGATCATGAAAATTATTAATCAGTTGTCATAAGCAGATATATATACTAAATGATTTGTATCACTGGCGATGAATAAGACACGTTAGTCTTTAAAGCCAAATTTTAATAAAACTCATCGACTGATATCTTACAATATATTTCCAATTCAACTACAAAATACACAAACAGTCCAAAAACACTAGTTGGGTCACTAATATCTGGATTAATTACAGAAACGGTAATGTGGAAGCTGGTAACATCGATCCTGTCAGTAAACAGGCCTAGAATTTCGGCATACTCTGTAGACGACACATTCGTCAGGAAAACGGATAGGCTGCAAGCACTTACAATAACATCGATAACATAAATTTCGCTTTGTGAATGGGATCAAGTAACGAGCTATTTTCTTCTTGAAGGTGTTTATCATCAAAATCAATATAGAGAAACTCAAGACTGGAAAGCCTACTAACCCTAACCAAATCCTCAGTTACAAAAGGAACAAACCAATGACTCAAATTAAGCTGCATAAAACAGTATTTCATACGATTAAAATAAACTGGGACCTCATTGATCAAATACAATGGTGTCTGTGTTAAGTTACTGTGTTACTTTTCTTACATAGGAGATTTTTAATAACTATTATTGAAGTTATGTGATTTCTATTTCAGGCGGCCGAAACTTGTATGCTGAGGATTACGTATTTGTCTTCGAAAAGATCATCCCCTCTAAATGTAGTGAAAGCAAGAGATAGAAAAGGCTTGGATGTCATATAATAGACAGCAATTGGTTGGACATATTAAAGGGACGGGACCGAGAGATGATGGTTAGTCAGAGAATCAGTATTAGAGGAGATGTGTTATTAGTGGCTTTTCAAACCAGTTGGTTGAAACATTAGGTGTAAGACGTTTAGAAAAGTTTAAAAGACTCACAGCTTTACTCGAGTTGGTTGAGATGTCATTTAAACTTGAAATGATAATTAACATGAGGTAACTGTGATATTTAAAAATGTTCTAATTATTATACGAATTAGGAATCCCCGAAATAACGCAATTTAAGTCAAGCGGATCTAGATGATTACGAACGAACGTATTGTGTTTAGAATTCAAAATTAGGCACACATCAAGTACAAAAGAATCATTAGTTCATACAAACACCACAGTAACCAAGAATGATCTACATTTCTCACAACTCCAAAATACAGTACGAACTTTCAAGACTGGTTTGTACTAACAAATAGCTTAAAATTGGAAGTTATGTATGTTGAACACTTTAGGTATTCAGGGTACAGAGGACCCACCCAAAGAGTTAGGAAAATTCGATTCCAAACCGACGATGCATATGAGCTCCAGGATCCTGAGAGATTAAATTGAGTATAAACCTATTCTTGATCATCGACCAACATGGGACCGCATCTTCTAACAGTGGCCAATTGTCTTGTGGATTATATATTTATGCCAAAGGCTTGGGTAGTGGCCACTTAAGAAAAATACAAGCTTCAGCCTATACAAAATGCATCATTCTAGCCCAAACATGAATTTGGTGTTTCATACCAGTGAAAACATTTTCGCTTTGATTCACATTCTCGCGAATCATATTCACGAATGCTTGGTAAAATTCATTTTCGCTCCACATTGCGCCACGTGCTAATTTCCTCTTATCCCCATTTTCTGTATTTTGTTCCCCATTTCATACAGAAACTCGTCAGTGGTGGAAGTTCTGTCTTTCTAAACGGCCCGAAGTTAGTAACTGGTCAAAAGTTGAATGCTACCACCGACTACAATTACTGAAACAGTCTTTCTGAAACCACTCACACAATTCAAACTGACTTCCTTCAACGTTCGCATCCTAATGCAGATTGAATAACAGATACGGTTGGTTGTGTCTTTAGAAAATCTGAACACTGATGTCTGTTGCCTGTCCTAGACCCATTCTCAAGACTCTAGTGAAGTATAACATATTCACTCTGCATTTTTCAATTTGCACAGGTTATCTCATATGCACTAATCCGTGAACTCTTTAGCATCTTCGTCTTGTTTTGCTGGAGTTAATGTCGCATTAAACGCAAAAACTGAGGCAGCACTAATGGACTGTACCTCTATTAACAGTCAATTATATGCTGTCAGATTAGATAGCCTCATCAAAGTGATAAATCGAGGGGAGAAACGATACCTTTTTTTCAACAAGCATTGTAGCTTCATCCAGAAAATCACCTGCGTCATTTCGATGGCCGGAAGGGAATCCTTGATTTCAAATCAGAAAGTAGTGACCACCTCCTCCAGCTTCGCACAGATCACGACCTGTTTCTGATCAACAACAACTTTCAACGCAGCCATCTCCGATATGTTACCTAGAGGTCTCCCTCTAAAACTCAAGTCTGAATTCATATTGACCAAATAGCGATCTGCTACAGCTGGTATATTTTCGCACAAGACTTCTGCTTCTTTTGAAGTGGTTATCTGTACTCTGACCATGCACTTGTTTGCGCTAATCTCATCTTACGTTCCGGCCCCCAACAGATTCATCTCCCCAGGCGGATCGATGTTAGCAAGTCGACAGAAGCATTTGATGCGACGAAGTATCAAAACCAAGATGAATTTAACGCTGGCTATAAACCCACTTAAAATCATGAATGAGCACTGGCCGCACTTACACGACGTTATAGATATAGCGGGCAAAGTCGACCCTAGCTTCGCGAAACGTTCCGCCCATAGGCACTGTGTTTATACAAGCTCCTTACAACTTCGTAAGGCATATCGGTTCATTACGGTTGACAGTGAGTTTGATGATAGACGTAGATACCTAGGTAATGAAATTAAGCAAGGTATGTGTAGGGACTGAGAAGCCTCGTGGTAAAACCACGCTAACATACTGGAAGTAGCAGGTGAATTTTATAACTGCCGGGAGCTCTTTCGACTCATTCGAGTCAATCGTAGCTAGCAGCCTGATATTGGTGAAACAATCTGTAGTGATAGAACACTAATCAGTAAAACATACTGGCGTCCTGAATATTAAAAGATTTCTTCAGGGATCTGTTAATCTGGCCCACTATCCAAGTAACATCGATCCGAATGTTCCGCCATCCATGGATGGTGATGGTTGATTAGTCGCAAGTTTGCAGGGAACTCCAGCTCCAGAAGCGCAATAAATTTTAGGCCTAGGCGACTTATCACCGATCCTTTTTAAAGATATAGATGAACTACTGTTTACAGAACTTCGAAATGTGGATGAGGTAAATAATGATCAATTGTTTACCTAATCAGACTAGTGGATAGTCTGATAGGCATTAGTTATGTTATACATTTCCCAACCCTTATTGTTATTTTAAAAGTTGTCAGTTGTTGATATGAAAATACACTCACGCTCTATTCAGGCCAATCACGTGTTCGTGATCCCAGCTGTGCTGAAGTCCTGTAAAATAGACATTTGAACAGCATCTAGCGCAGATATTCGGTTAAAACAAATGAGTGCTTCATTGTTGTAAGCGAGAAAACTGAGATTTATTTCAGACTGGTTGCAAACTGTTTCAAAAGTTCAAAAATTGAAGAGAGTTCCAACATCCTGGAATGATGCAATAGATTCTCTGTCTTTAGAATTATTTACTTCGCCTAAGCAACGACAACTACTAAGCGAAAGGTTTGCTTTCGACTGCATCCAAAGTACTGCCTTCCATCAAACGTCGCAGGTTTTTCAAAACACGGGAAAGACTGAATCGTAAAAACACCGGCTGCTTTTCTTCCTGGTTGAGGATGTATCGATCATATTTTATCCTCGTCAAAGATATGAACGCCAGTCGTTTTTGAAGTCGCTACTGTAATATACGACGCAGACAAGTCTAACAACATTGATTTCAGTCGCGCAAACAAAACCGATCCTCCAACATAATGGAGGTGTGTTTAGTAGATCTGTTACTGCTCATCGGCGCATTGAAAGAATATGTGCTCCAACAATCAAATCCGAAACCACGCTGAAAAATCAAATATATTTATTGATGTAATTGATATATTTCTTATTGAAGTAAAGAACAAATCTATGGTAGGGGAAGGTCAACAAAGTCCCTGATTAGGTAAACTCTGGACCATGTTCAAATGTTCTTTATCAGATTCCATTCATTCTAATGACCCGATCATGTCGAGTGAAATTCAAAATAATTGAGAAGAATGTTTCAAATAAATCAAATTCTAAGCTTTTGGTGTCATATTAGTTGCTTGTCTTCGCAATTCATTTTTCAGTGAATTTTCTAATCAATGTGAGAATTATAACTTAAATGAGTCACATCCAATTCACATTCCTGATGTCGTTATGGCAGGTATTGAATGTTTTCATATCTCATGGAGTTCAAGTAGAATCATGAAAAGGTCTAACAAAGTTAATCAATCTAGGGCATTCTTGGCGCTTTCATCTTCTTAGTATAGCTGTAAAACGTTATGTTTACAATACGTTAGTGAGGGCAGTTTTGCCTTGTGCTTGTGAAACCTGGTCTCTAAGTTGATGATGTGCAACAACTCTCGGAATTCGATTATCGTGGTCTTTGAGAGGTTGCCAACATTCACTGGCAACACCGTGTTAGTAATGCTGAGGTTCGGAAACATGCGTTCGGATATGGTGGCAACAGCTCGGTCGATGTCACTATCTTGAAACACCGACTGCAATGGCTTGAACATGTGCAACGAATGTCACCCCAATCAGTTCTAGGTTGTGTTATCCTCTGACATTTGGATGGGTTGCAAAAAGAGGTGATCAGATTACTAAGCAGGACAGAGTGGGTTGGAGAATGCTGGTCGGCGGCCTATGCTCCATTAGGAGTAACAGGCGTAAGTAAGTAAGTAAGATTACTAAGGGTACTGGAACAAAAATACCTGACATCCAAGGGTTCTGTACGACCCCCTGGTCGGAGTCCTAAAGACAGTGTAACTCAATGGCCTGAGACGTTATCGGACATGACTCATCACAGAAGCCAGTGGCGGTCCTGCTGTAATTTTCTTTTTTTTCATAAGTGAGTGGGACTTCGGTAACCAAGAGAGTTTTTCTTGGTTGTCTTTCTTCTCATGGACTGCTTTTCCAACCACTATTTTACTCTCATTCACGAATTTTTAATCATATGATATTTTTTGATTATACTCACTTCCCTTCCTCTATCTCTTCACTTTCTCACTAAGTGAGGCACAAACGTTTTGGTGCCTCTTTGTACAAGGATTTATGTGTTTAAACGAATAAATACATATTTGGCGAGAAACATTAACGCAAGTGAACAAGTAGCCAGTTTGAGGACCTGCCAGCCTATTGTACCTAAGGAGTTTATGATTTGTCTAGTAACTATCATGGGTTATGAAAGCCAGGTAACCGTACGCTGAGATAAAACCTATTTCTTTACATAGTTGTTAAGGATTAAGTTGTATTTATTATACATATTCTTCACATCTTTAAAGTATTTTTCAACTGAGCATATGAGTGGAGTGTTGTGTTTAGGTACTACCTTCAAGACAGATAAAGAGGCTACAAGTATTCGGAACTGATAGCGCCTTAACCAGTAATACCTTTATATTCAAAGAATACCAACTTAGTCAAATCAGAAGTGAAGAGGTTCGAAGACATATCTGATAGAATATCAATATTGAGGAGTGGTTAATTTAAGCTGACTAGTGGCTGTAGATGTGTAGCACGAAGTACCTAATCGTGATTTGCTGCGAATGGGTGACCGAGCGCATTCAGCTAGGTGAGTCCATTAAAACTAATGATGTCAGCATCAAATGTCGAAGATTAACAGAACTATTGATTATGGGGATTTATTTCCGCTACTCGGACTTTGCCGATCGATAACACTTTTGGACATTAAGTGATTAAGGAGGCTAAAACTGCTAGACTACAATTGAAATACTAGTTAAAGGATTTCTATGTGAAAATCCAGAACATTTAAACGATTATTGCACGTAAGACATCAATTAACAGTTTGGTTTATCTCGATTTTCTTTTGTATTACATATGATAAAAAACTTAATATGTATATACTTATATATTTATTTAAAATTTTTTTGCTTATGTGTATATTTATTTTTTTCTTTATAAAAACGCAAGAAATTCTTTAAAAATCGCTTTTACGCTACCGCATGTGTATGAATTTTTCCTTTTTTCGCCAGCGCGTACGAGTGTATTTCGACATGCACTTACATATTTTTTACAGGACGGCTGGAAGAGACGATAAGAAAACGATGAAGTTTCTGAGGAACCGAAATTTTCATTGTAATATATGGTAAGGAAAGACGACCAGACGCTGCTAAGCATAGCAAGCTATCAGAAGTGTTTACCAAAGACAAACTCGTTGGGTTTTAACTTCTGGCTGGCCACGTCTTAAGGTCATCATTACCCTACAAGGGGGTAGTGATCTGAAGCGGTAAGGAAATAGCTCTGTACGTCCTCGACATTGGACGCTGACCGCATCGGTTTTAATGGACTCACCTAGCTGAAGGCGCTCGGTCATGCATCCGCATCAGATCACGAGTGGGGACGCCGTGCTCAGCATCCCCTGGGATCGCTAACCAGATTAGACCAGTCGATCCTCGATATATTGATAGCCTGTCAAGTATATCTTCTAATCTCCTCGCTTGTCTTTTGATTTCACTTGGTGGGTACGATTCATAGTAGGTGTTACTGGTTAATACGTTGTCAAACTTCAAATACCTGTGGCACCTTCAGTGGTTATGAGAAACAGGACCAGCTTATATAGTTAGCTGGGATGGTTATATTTTTTTGTTTGATGTCCTCGAGATTATAGGCATCAGTATTCGAAGATAGCAATTGTCAAAGGACTCTAGTTTATAATAATGTGTTAAGAATCCAAACCACATCTCGTCTACATAAATTTTGGTACCCAACCAATATCACAGATTACAAAATAAAGCGTGGGGTAAAGCCAACTACATGAACTTGCACTTGGTTGAAGCTACATCTAATGTCATCATGGAATCAGCTAGAATCTCCTGACTTAAAGTTCATCACAATGGTACATGTGTATTCAATTTTTACCTTCACCTGAATTCATATTAATATACTATTCACTTCACTTCCCACTAAGACATACACTGACTATTTCACAGATATCTCATCGTTGACATTCTTTCTGTTACGGAGTTTATCTTCTGATGACTTCTTTTCGGTCGAAATGGTACAAATGGTAACGTGATGCGAACTTTACACTTATGCTCTCGTGAAGTTAATTAGAGAAGGGATCTAACCATTTGGACACATCACCCCTGTTGTATTTGTATGAACTAATGATTCATTTGTACTTGATCTCCGCTTATTACGAATCCCAAATACAATACGCCCGCTTGTGTTCATATAGTTCTACCTGGCTTAACTTGCACTATTTTGGGAATTCCTAGTTAGTGCTTGGTTCGATTACTCCTAAGTAGCTTTCCTCAAAATTCAGTTAATGTACTCCAGACAAACTTTAGTTCCTCATCCTCTCTCTGAACATACATATAGGTATGCTGATGAGTTCTTTGATCTGTGTGGTTTAACTGTCCAGTATTCGTTATTGTTTTTGCCCATCATTGGGGCTTGCTTTAGGTGGAAGGGTGGTATTTAGGTCAGACAGCGGACACAAACATCCAATTAGGCAATCCACGCAGAAAAGGTCAACCAGTCACATGGTCAGAAGTCGAATGAGCGAAACCTTCGTAGAAACAAACGTGAACATAAGAATAATAAAACCCGTCAGAAGCAAGGTCGTTAGAGATGAATGGCTTAATAGTAGCAAACGGGTATTAATTCCTCACAACACTTAAGGAATATGCAGTGATATAAAGAATATTTCACAGGAAACTAACCAAGCGAACGTCTTTATTCATAGATGAATTTTGTGTCACGTATTGGAAACCTAACTTTTCACAAAATTTATACTTTTATCGCGTAAAACAAACAAGTTCAAGCTAATTGGGATAAATACAGCCAGATAGTTGCAACGCTACACATATTTAGCTCTCTTTATCTTCATATTACAAGACTATCAAGAAAAATAAATCAAACAATTACCCCAGAATTTATGCACTTGAAGTCGTGAATAGATTAGATGGCCTAGTTTTTCGTCTGTACAACAAAGACGTAATATCATTTATTCTCCTCAGATGAACTTGGTGAAGTATTTTACAACCAGATTGGCCAGGGAAAATGTAAATAAGGTACATTACGTTACCTAGAAATTTATATGCTCACATACTTTTCAGTCATCTGAATGAGAAACTATAATATTTCACCTTCAAAAGTTCATGGAAGTTTTGTAGAATCGGTTTTCAACATTATTTACCCACTGTTTCTATGTACAACGAGGGGTAACTGCAGGATCAAGACTTGGTTTCAGTAATTAACAAGCCACTACAACCTGAAAGCACATGCTTTTTAATTAAATTAGTCAACTAGGTTTTACGTTATCACACTTGAGAGTCCCAGAAATCATGTCGTACATGGGATTGGGCAGTTATCATTGAATACATACCCATCGAATGCATCAATATCGGAATAATTGGAAATAAGTATGGAACGTATTCAAGTGTTCATCGAGGGTTGGTTCATGTATTAATGGATTGTAAAAGATATATATTCTCACCCATTTCACCACAATAAGAATAACTTATGTACTCAACTAACAATAAAAAACCATGTGGCTAGTGGAGCGGTGACTTAAAGATCAAGGCATTTGGCTTGTAGCCACAAAGTTGCGGATTCAAACCTCACTTCACCTATGTAGGTTTGGGCAACCAGTTAGTATCACCAACCCTCACACGTAACATGTGGCTCGAAACACACGAGTCTGTACCTAGTATGAGTTTATAAAAATGATATCTCCTGAGATGAAGATTTGTAGCTCAAGTGGATTATTTCGGCAAGATTTCATCATCCGAACTGAATGACTTATTCGCAGAATTTTTTTTCCGAACATCACACGCAAAACTTCTACCTGAACACAAGCAGACTTCGAGGAATGTCAGATAAAGGCTAACTAATAAGTACGTCGACGATTTCACTAATACTGTCATCTAAGCTCAGAAATATATTTTTGAAATAAACATGAAGAGCGTGGAGATAAACTAATATTTGAAAATGTAACTTCTAACAGTGAGACGAAAAGATAAGTTAGTACTTCTCAAAATACACTCAATAGAAATCAGAAGCATCCTCTGTTATGAAAAAGGGAGATATCGCTATAATTAGTGTTCCGAACAAGGAGATTGAATCACCGTTTTATCCCACAATGACGGTATTTTCATCCACAAACTTGTACTGAGGTACTTCCAAATTAAGAGGAGCGGGGCCTTTTCTTATACGACCAGATGCATCGTAATGACTACCGTGACAAGGACAGAAATAACCTCCGGGGAAATCGCCGGCGTGTGCTACTGGAACACAACCTGTAGAAGAAAGGTTAGCAATTACAAGACATGAGACCAAACGCACAACACATGAGGCAACGTGTTTACTAACATGATTACAGCAAAATAATAAGGAAGTCCATAAAACCTTACATGATGCTTCACTATGGCTCCTTTTAGTAATGTGTCATAGTAGTTCACTCTCATCCCACTCTATACTGTTTTTCTATTATAACCCTAATCAACCATGGGTATAGTGATTATCAAGTATGAGAGGAAATACTACGATGATCGCAAGTCTAAACAGAAAACCAATTTCTATACTTAACAGTTTGTACAATAAATGTTACATCATAAGGCAAATCTCAACAACATTATCACACATTGGAACCACATCGATGTTATGAACAAATCATATTAGAGCAATAATTCTTCAGTGATACTCGCATACCAAGATACGTGAATATCATGAAAATATTTCAGATGAACACTATCTAATTTTTACTTAGATGGCATGTGTGTTACATACAAGCCTACAAGTCAAGAAATGTAAAAAGTAATATTTTGTATTCGATGAACGAGGGAACGACAAAGTACTTTAACCGTCACACCAGTCATATTTTTCCCAGCAACACCTTTAAAGTAAAGACATGGAAGATACTTCAAACCTTGTTATAATCTTACCATCAAATGCCTACCAAACAATAGTTGGAAAGAATTCATTATTGAAACTCAGCACTTTAACGGTTAACACTATATTTAGCTGATACTTAATTATTTGAGAAATCACAGGTGAGAACTTTTAAACCAGTTGATTAAAATGTTGGACGCAACGTATCAATTTAAAAAATGTGGAAATCAAGACAAATGTATATGGGCTGGTATTACCACAGCACATAAAAAGGGTAAATTAATGTTACACTCAGTCTTAGGTAATCTAGACGTCACCATGTAGATACAATCCAACAAAAGTTGTCTAAGGGAACAATGATTCGGGTGCATGTGAGAATGATACTTGTTTCTCAATTTAATCAAAGATCCCATTTATTTTATTTCAATTTAATATAACACATAGATATTGGTACAAGGAGGCACCAAATACATATGCGCCACACAGATTTCATTTGATATGTTGGAATCAAGGATCTCAAGATTGAAGGAAAGTCATAGGTTTCTACATTTTCAGTCAAGCTTGTTATAGTGGAACTCCGATTTTAGCTATTCAAGGGTTACTGCAGGTCTCAAGTCCACAAATAGGAGGAAGGTTGAGCATGGGGACAGCAACCCCATCCCGTAGAAATCAACTTCCTAAAAACGCTGACTAGAACAAAACAGATTTACCCATTTAAACTCTGTTCTGGGAGAGAAGTGATCTTCATTAGGAAGAATTATGATACCTCATGGTGAAAGCTGAGATACTTCGAAAGTCATGAGGCTCATGCCCTTTATAAGCACCAAACCAACAGTGAATATAGGTGCATAGAATGTCCAGACAATGTGGGAGACTGGAGTGACCAATCAAATAGTTACGGAAATAAGGAGATATTTGGTGAAGCTCAGAATGATTGAAACACATTGGACCCAAATTTGACGGGGAAAATTAGATTCGAGAGTTACCGTTCTACTCTGGTCACGAAGAAGAAAATGTTCTGTACATTCAGGGAGTTGCACTGATGCTGTCCAAAGAAGTACTAAAAGCGCTTATCGGATGGGAATCTCATGGACTCAGAATCATCAAAGCATCCTTCAAAACAAAGGGAGGAAATCACACTAAATGTTATCCAACGTTACGCACCCATCAATGATGGCAATGAAGACGATAAAAATCAGTCTCATGAGAGGCTACAACCAATCATAGCGAAGTGCTCAGGAAAGGAACTGACCATCCTTATGGGAGACCTAAACGCCAAAGTCGGAATGGACAACATCGGTTATGAAGATATCATGAGACGACATGGACCAGCAGGAAGGAACGAGGATGGTGACAGATTTACAATTTTATGTGCATTCAACAAAGTGGTTATATATGGCACTATATTCCCCAGCAAACACATACACAAAGCTACATGGGTATCACCGGGACACACTACAGGGAATCAAATCGATCATATTTGCATCACTAGAAAATTCAGAAGGTCAATAGAAGACGTGAGAACCAAGAGAGATGACATAGCTTCAGATCACCACCAAATGGTGTTTGCCAAGACGAATCTGAAGCTAAAGAAGCACTGGACAACTGGGTAAACAGCATTACAAAGATTCAATGCAGACTTTCTTCGAGACTCTGACAAGCTCAACGAATTCAAGATAGTTCTCAGCAACAAGTTTCAAGCATTACAAGATCGACTCATAGAAGAAACTACTATGGAGGATAATTGGAAAAAGACCGAAGAAGCACTAACTTTAACATGTCAGGAGGTCCTCGACCGAAAGAATCATCATCACAAGAAATAGATCTCCATTGAAATCCTGGACAATATTCAAGAAAGGAAGAACAGGAAGACATCGATTGACAACAGCCGAACAGGAGCAGAGAAATTCAACGCACAAGCACAATCAAACATGAAAGTGGAGAGCAATATTAGAGCTGACAAGCAGAAATGCACAGAAGACCTAGCAACGACAGCGGATAAAGCTGCAGAAGGAAATATGAAACAACTATATGACACGACGAAGAAACTATCAGGGAAATATAGTAAGCCAGAGACCAGTCAAGAACAAAGAAGGCAAGCCAATCACTGAGACTCAGGAACAAAGCGAAAGACGGGTAAATCACTTTGAGG
This sequence comes from Schistosoma haematobium, assembly GCF_000699445.3. Classification (NCBI taxonomy): domain Eukaryota; kingdom Metazoa; phylum Platyhelminthes; class Trematoda; order Strigeidida; family Schistosomatidae; genus Schistosoma; species Schistosoma haematobium. The sequence continues at coordinate 43,323,000 of NC_067195.1, forward strand.
AACTATTGAATAAGCCAGTTCCACTGAATCCATCGGCACCTATAAACATTCCCATACATATCACTCCACCAACGATCGAAGAAATCACGATGGTTACCAGACAAATCAAGTGTGGGGAAGCAGCAGGTCCTGACAATATACCAGCTAAAGCACTGAAGTCAGACATGGAAGCAATTGCGAACATGCTCCACGTTCTGTTCAGGAAGATTTAGGAGGAGGATCAAGTGCCGACAGACTGGGAAGAAGGATACCCCATCAAGATACCAAAGAATGATCTGAGAAAATGTGAGAACTATGGAGGCATCACACTACTATCAGTACCAGGAGAAGTTTCCAACAGTGTTGCTGAACCGGATGGAAGACTCAATAAACGCCCAACTTCGAGATCAACAGACCGGATTACGTAAGGATTGATTGTGTACAGATCAAATCGCGACAATACGGATCGTCGTTGAACAATCAATTGTATGGAATTCGTCACTATACATCAACTTCCTTGACTATGAGGTGCTTGACAGTGTGGATAGAAGAACCTTGTGGAACCTTCTTCGACATAATGGTGTACCTGAGATGGTCAATATCATACGGAATTCATATGACGGACCACACTGCAGAGTCGTGCATGGAGGACAGTCGATAGACGCATTCCCAGTAAGGACCGAGTTCGACAAAGCTACTTACTCTCTTCCTTTTGATGGTTGACTGGATTACTCCTCGAATCCAGCTTTCAGTTAAAACCAGTCGTTTTTGAAGTCGCTACTGTAATATACGACGCAGACAAGTCTAACAACATTGATTTCAGTCGCGCAAACAAAACCGATCCTCCAACATAATGGAGGTGTGTTTAGTAGATCTGTTACTGCTCATCGGCGCATTGAAAGAATATGTGCTCCAACAATCAAATCCGAAACCACGCTGAAAAATCAAATATATTTATTGATGTAATTGATATATTTCTTATTGAAGTAAAGAACAAATCTATGGTAGGGGAAGGTCAACAAAGTCCCTGATTAGGTAAACTCTGGACCATGTTCAAATGTTCTTTATCAGATTCCATTCATTCTAATGACCCGATCATGTCGAGTGAAATTCAAAATAATTGAGAAGAATGTTTCAAATAAATCAAATTCTAAGCTTTTGGTGTCATATTAGTTGCTTGTCTTCGCAATTCATTTTTCAGTGAATTTTCTAATCAATGTGAGAATTATAACTTAAATGAGTCACATCCAATTCACATTCCTGATGTCGTTATGGCAGGTATTGAATGTTTTCATATCTCATGGAGTTCAAGTAGAATCATGAAAAGGTCTAACAAAGTTAATCAACATATTACAAAGACGACATCCCAGATTACTTCCTGAGGATCTTGGAAGACGTTTTAAGATGAAAGATTTCCTACTCCTCCACTCCAAAATTATCTACCCAGAATCAAATACACGTCAGGAAGAAGACGCCCTAAATGAAAATCTTAGTTTACATAAAAATAAAGTTGGAGGAAGTAAAACAACAGGGTCTGTGGAAAGTTTTTTAGCCACTACCGGTTCAAATTCAGCCAAGACATCGCAGTCAAAATTTTCCGAAATATTCCTCATTTTAAGTTCAACACATTTAGTCTTAATTTCACAATCTTTAGCTGAGTTTATGGCAATTAATTGCTTATGTTGCTATAAGTCAATTTATATGACAAGTAATCTGTTCAGTGAGAGGAATCGATCTTAAAAGTTTGGGCGTAATGAACAATCAGGAAGGAATATCTTAAGCATAACACCAATAGTGAAAGTCCAGTCTGTGAGCGAAACAAAAAAAAGGTTTCTATAAAAACAAAAGTAAATACCAAACAAGTCAGAAGTACCACCATTGCTCCAATGCTATCACATAAGGATCCCATAAAATTTCGTCAGGGAACGTGATGTGGGGAGCAATAACTTAGTCAATTTGAGTGCAAATAACATTTAGTTAATTTTTCACCAATCGTCTGTACAATGTAGTCACATTTTGAGTAGCTATATAACTTAGCAAGTTATATATGTTGGTCCGGTGCTTTAACCAGGTTATTGGACATGGAGAGTACACCTAGGGAAGTTGGAAAACCCTGATTCCAAACCAATGGTGCACATGGGCTCCAGGATCCTGAAGGAACAAATGGAGCATGGACCAATTGTTGGTCACCGGCTATCATGGGACTGCATCTTCTTACGATGCTCCACTGCCTTATGGACCAGACTTTTAGGTCAAAGGCTCGGGGTGTGGCCTCTTAAGAAAACCACCTGCTTCGGTTTGGGCACCCGGGCAATATCACAACCCTCACACATGTCAAATGAGATTTGTGTGGCTCATATGTATTTGGTGCCTCCTTGTACCAATATCTATGTGTTAAAATAAATAATAAAATATAAATATCTGTTGGTTAAAGATGATTAATAACATTATATTAGAAACACGTTCACATAGTGAGTTATTGACTAATTGATGTTAATCACTCGATTCACTTTATACAAACCAGACTGTACACAAATTACACAAAATACAGGGTGTTCATATATTATTTCAAGGAGTCAAATAAATTCTTATCCAACATCTTTGTGCCCTTACTTGCGTCGTTTGATTCACCTTTCCCAACACCAAGTCAGTTGACCGTTTTACAGAAATAATTTTCGTTACTTACCATTCAAATACAAGTACTGGCTGACAGTTACCAGGCTGAAAATTCTTTTATAATTAGACATTAGCCCGTGAACTCGACATTCCAGTTTGAGTGCTCGATAAATCAAGCACAGGACTTATTTATGGTTTCTGACAAGAATCCTGAACAATATAAAGGAACTATTGTTAAGTTGCCATCGATTCATTAGTACAAGACGAACTACTAAGCAACTACTGTCTAATGAATACAAACGAACACTGCATAATTGGAAAAATTAAGATATCGCACGATAAATGGCACCAAATCTTATCATCATGGATTGTGACTACGTTTGTGTAGCATCTTGTGTTCTATCAAATGTAGATAAGTTACTTATAGAGACCACTCAATAACGATGCAACCAGATAAATGTTATCGGGAATAAATATTTTGTCACAGGTTATTTTTGTCGCTTTGTTCTGCCACTTTTACATTGTCATAGTGGTCAGTAGTCGCATGTAGGATGTTTCTTATATCCGATTTCAAATCGTTTACCGAACTGTTGCCTTCCAATCTAAAGTAACGGTTGTCGTTTTCAGAGATGACGTTTGAAATCGTATTCTCTAACCGGTGTAGTAACCCATACAACCTTGTCATAAGGCGGCTAAATAATGTTCAAGGGTTGGAAATAGCTCTCAGACAAAATAATCATTTCATGAACAAAGCAAAAAAGACAAAAGTACACGTCACCTTTATTTTTACACTATTGCTGTTTTCATGAAAGTTAACACAGCAGCAGTGAATACTTTAAGTGGATGACATGTAAGATTGATAACATTCAGTTCTGCAGCTTATAGTGAAAATTAAATGAGTGAACTTAGTGAGCCAATAAATAACTACCAACATAGATTAAAGTAAAAAAGGCATATACTGTCCCAACAGTGAGATCTGAAGAAAATTAAGGAAACGAAGTATTAACCATATAATAAGTTTTATGCTTACCTAAATGTGTACATACGCCCAAACAAATTAGCCACTTATCTACTTTGACACGATCTTGATCGAGCTGAGGATCTCTTAAGCTTTCCAGAGGCACAGCGCGTTCGCGGGCAATTTCGTCCGCTGATCTATGGCGAATAAAAAGAGGTTTGTTTCGCCATTTGACTGTAATATTTTTCCCTTCAGGGATGGAAGCCAAATTGACTTCCGTGGAGGCCTCCGCCATAGTTTTAGAGGAAGGTCCCAGAGGTTCAATGAACATTCTAACGGTGTACTTGGCTGATGTAGTGGCAATCATCGCAGTCGCTGAAATAATGAGACCGATAAGATTGTTTACGCAACTAATTGAGTACCTTTTACAGAATAAAACAGAAATAATTCAGCCCACATAAATACAGCAAGTCAGTTGCGGCGGACTACACAAAAATTATGTTATGAAGTGGCTAAAATGTTTCTGAGCTACCAAAGTCAAAATGATGTTCAAGTAATGAACTGAGCATATTAACTCAAGTAAGAAGCAGCTGACCCACAAAAGCCTCCTGAAATGTACGTAAGTGGATTGATGAGTTCATACACTATCAACACTAATCATTGGGCAATATACAAATAGCCTACATTACCGACGTTGTGAGATTCCCCTGTAACCAATAAAGCCTCTTCATTGTTGGTCTCAGGAAGCTAATTTATAATGGCCAAGCTATGAAGATGTTATTTTATGTAACTTGACTTATGAAGGTGACATACCCGGATGCTCAAAAACTCGGAATTTTAATAAAATCTACTACTAAACACCTCGGGAAAGAGGTACACACCAAGGACTGGCGTAATGAACTACGACATATATGATAGACGATCACTGAGTGCTAGTGTGAAAGACCGCTCCACCCTAAATGTGCTCATAGCTTGTTGGGCGGTCTGAAGAACTCAGTGGTAACATCTCAGACTGTGAGGCCGAATGACGCATTTCCCAATTACACGGAGAACAACAGTCCCAAGAATTGCGAGAAAACGAAATAGTACGACCTGGCGGATGCACCAGCGACCTAGATATCTGTCCTAAATGGCATTGAAAGGCACTCACCAAACATCATCGTATAAGAGAATATCTTGCGATGCACTTCGCTGTCAGCAGCCCGTGAATGAGGGTCTTTAGTTGACTCTAGGCGGTATTTCGTGAAATCAGGAACATTTGTAACGTCCGTGTGCACAAACCGGATCTGCATTGGAGCTAATACAAATACTTTTTAGGAGAATATATATTACCAGATAAACTGCAAGTGCATGAAGTGTACGGAGATCTCGGAAGTGTTCGGAGTAGACTATGCGGAGACTTTACAATAGGTTTTAGAGGGAGGACGTTTTTCTTTTTAGGCACAACAGTGAAAAGTTCATTGTTTTCACAACAAAACGGGATAGTTCTGCATTTGACGACGCCTCCCAAATTCTTAAGGTAACGCATAACGAAACAATTCTGAAATATTGCGCTCTGACGACATCTGTTCTAAGGGTTAAAACAATAAAAACATGATTGAAGAATTCACTAAACCAGCTGAAATTGCAACTGAGAATAAATCCCTAGTGCGTCGAAAAAAATCCTACAGTTACAAAATAAACTGAAATATGGAAGGAATCAGTAAATTAGAGTGACAATCCTTAGTTATTAGGGAAAATATAATATTTCTGCTTACAGGATATCAGTCGGGCTGTTTAGATCACCTAAAGATTTGTTTAAACTACCAGAGCTGACCACTTGTTATGTGCATGGGAAACGAGACTAATTTAAGGACGAACCAATGAGGTATAGGATAATAGGCTCAAAGATCGTCCATAAGTTATGGTCTCACCACATGACATGTTCCAACTCTCAACTCTACAAGTTTCTTCTACAATTTATGTGTATTTTCCGAAAATTTTGATTCCGAACTGGACTAAAAGAAGACTATTAGTGTTAGAATTCTGAAGGATATTCGACTACATCAACATTCCTTTTATTCCCATAGATAAAGACCGGTCAATTTAAAACTTTCCTTACAAAGCCAGCCCCTAGTGCGTTGTATATATTTTGAGCCTCGACGGAGGATGTGTTGAATTATTTTCCTATTCTAATTGTGTGAATAAAAGTTTTCCGAAACAAGAATACTCCCATAATTCCTCTACATTGGTGCTGACCTCATTAATTTTATTGCACTCATCTCGGCCACACATCCGCATCACATCACGATTGGGTACGTAGTGTTACACATCCCTTTAGACTTTTAGCTAGCTTAAACGAAACGCTTCTCGACATTTAGATAGCTCTCCAAATATACCTTCGAACCTCTTCACTTCTGACTTCTGATTTGACTGGTTTGGCATACTTTGAATGTGTTACCAAACTCCGAATACCTATAGCGCCCTTAACTTAATATGGTTTAGGAAGAGCCGAATCTCCATAGTGTTAACTATTAAGTGGACAGTTCTTTTATTAACATGACCAAAAACATGCCTCAGCGTTACTAGTGCCAAGTTTGCTCGAGACGCACTCTTATCACAGCATAAGATTTTTTTTACTATTGGGTACCAATAACACATCTTCAACACATGGTAGCACTTCTAGGGAAAAATACACATTTGGTTTGTAGTATCTCGCAGATGAACTACTTTGTACGCTTAAGAGTTAAAAGCGATCCATTGCTGTCTTTCGAACCTTAAAGTTGATTAAACTTTTCCTTAAGTGCTCGCTCATCGTCTTTGTTGTCAAATTCTCTCCGAAACTCAGTATCTTTGTCAAAATTTAATATCACAGAGCCTACTTGCTGTGTAAGGTTATTCCTATAAATAGGAAGACTAGAATTCCTGCTACTAGGCCATGTGAGACCTATTCAAGATGCTTCGTAGACTGGGTTAATCAGGTTCATCTCCGAAGTTCCTCTTGTGCTGCAGATTATATCCTTGCCTATATGGGTTCTTCATAACGGTTGGAATGCTTAAAACACTGTATTTTGCAATAGCACCACGGCGTTAACTTCAATGTTGTTTGTGCGTTAAGGACCTAACGACTTTGGTTCCACCCTATCAAGAGGAGCTTGCATGGTAAAGCAAGATTTCGCATTAAAGACAAATATACTGACTTCCACTTAATGCGTTTGAGCAATCGTTCCTAGCTTGTTAGAACTACTTATACAATATAGCTCCTGCACTGTTTGTACTTTGTCCAGTAGTGTCTCTTTTGTGTCGACAATTTGGTGTCGTGATTTCATGTAATTTCAGGTTGCTTAAAACTCACAGTGAACGTTTGTAAGAGACACTGATATGTAGTACATATTATCGTGTGTAGTAGGCAAAAATATAATTTAAAATGAAGACAATCCACCTGCTAAACATTACCTATTATATCTAACACAATTAAATTTTTAAAATTTCAGAGGCTTTGTTATGGACGCAATTGATTCAGTATCTTATTCCGCCCCATTAACTCTGAAAAATAAAAATAAAAAATAAAAATATTGATATTTCTCATTCTTGTGGAGAGTTTTCTTGTTAACAAGCAGTCCGGTTAAGAACGACTGTATAAGATAATTGTCAACTTCGCTAAAGTTTGTTGCATCCGCAAAATGAGTTTTTCTGCATAACCGAAAGCTTTAGATGAAATAAGACTTTTTATATAAAGTGTATGTATCTCAGTCAAATCACTGCATTACATATTTAGAAATATTTGAAATCTTCGTTGGTAAGAAATGATAGCAGTTTTATTCAGACTCTTTGTTGAACAGTGACTTAGTAAATGCACATATATGAGTCTGCTGCATTTTTTCATAATTTGTTCCTTTACACTGGCGATGTATTTACGTTTAGACCCAAAAAACTATTTTTTAGATCCTACTGCTGTACTCACACTTACAGTATGCTTCCCAAATAGGGTCGTTAAATAATTGAAATCAGATGTCTCAGAGCGTTAGTGACTAGGTCTATGTTTTAGTATTGCACTGAGTACGGTTTTTCAAATATTTTTCCAAAATGGCATAGCGTCCATGTTGCGTAACAGATTCAAGCTTGGCATAATTAGGTAAGAATTCTGATCGTGCTAAATACTTATGCAATACAAGTAAATTTGTAGATGATTTATTCGATGAAATTTTCTGTTCATCGCATTTCTCATCGGTTTTTTATTTTTTCCAGCCGTCCAGGAAAAAAAAGAGATTGTGAGTGCATGTCGAAATACATTCGTACATGCATAAGGACACAAATGGTCTGAAAAAAAATAAAGTGGTGGATATGTACAATGTATTCCTTTTGGACATTTTTCGGTAAAAGTATACATATACGTATCATGATATCTGATAATGTATTGTTTGTCTTCAGTTTCTTTTGGCGTAACAATACAAACAAACGAGATAGAACAAAATGCTAGTCAGTGTCCTACGCACAGTGACATTTATAGTGTTCCGGAAACGCGTTGTTTTAAGTCGGTTGTTGGGCACCAATGACGTTTCATCGTGATTGTTGATTATCCGATGAGGCATCATAGTTGTGAGACTCATGTCTTTCGATTATATCGAAGCAGAATACATATGACTACGATTTCCTTTTAAGTACCCAGCTTTGAGGTGATCGATGTAGATGATATCGTTAGTTCTGTCATTACCGATAATATAGCACTAAAATTCACACTGAAGAATTTTGTTGAGTCCTTCGTATGTCATTTCGAGAAGTCGTTGAAGTGAGTCACAACGTAGGAAAACGTGTTTACTGTCGTAAGATAGGTTGAACAAAAATATCAGTTGACTGAGGTCAAGTTGAAACAGGTTTGATTGAATACATGGTGTTTGTAAGCCTGCTCATGTAAAAGCTTAGGCCCGTATCCATTGAGGAAGATGAAGCATCCACATGTTGTCCTAGTAGTTGGAGCGTTGTTTCGTAAGCCAGTTGTGTTACAGTATATCCAATGTCAGATTTCATAGCACTGCAAATGCGGAGTTAAATGAGTGGAAGAGCTTCTATTCATTGTGTAATATTTGCAGTTGAAAGTGGAGTTATGGTCTGTAGTGACAGTCGAAGGGCGGCTGAAGTTTGCTACCCACTGTTCAACGAAGGTGCGAGCCACTGTTTCAGCAGTAATGTTCTTGATGAGTACTGCCTCTGCCTATTGTGTGAAACGGTCTGCACATTTTATGAAACCAGTTTTAGTTGTATTAGTTTGAACCACATGATCCTCGAAGCTGAAAATGAGATGACTGGAAAAACTCATATTCATCACTTAATGTGGAGAGGAAGTCAGCAAGAAAGAACGTGTGGCATGGATCAGACCTGTAGGCGTGATCATTATGTGTAACATATTGATATCCACATTAAATATGCTATTCACTGAAAAATGAATTGCGAAGACAAGCAACTAATATGACACCAAAAGCTTAGAATTTGATTTATTTGAAACATTCTTCTCAATTATTTTGAATTTCACTCGACATGATCGGGTCATTAGAATGAATGGAATCTGATAAAGAACATTTGAACATGGTCCAGAGTTTACCTAATCAGGGACTTTGTTGACCTTCCCCTACCATAGATTTGTTCTTTACTTCAATAAGAAATATATCAATTACATCAATAAATATATTTGATTTTTCAGCGTGGTTTCGGATTTGATTGTTGGAGCACATATTCTTTCAATGCGCCGATGAGCAGTAACAGATCTACTAAACACACCTCCATTATGTTGGAGGATCGGTTTTGTTTGCGCGACTGAAATCAATGTTGTTAGACTTGTCTGCGTCGTATATTACAGTAGCGACTTCAAAAACGACTGGTTTTAACTGAAAGCTGGATTCGAGGAGTAATCCAGTCAACCATCAAAAGGAAGAGAGTAAGTAGCTTTGTCGAACTCGGTCCTTACTGGGAATGCGTCTATCGACTGTCCTCCATGCACGACTCTGCAGTGTGGTCCGTCATATGAATTCCGTATGATATTGACCATCTCAGGTACACCATTATGTCGAAGAAGGTTCCACAAGGTTCTTCTATCCACACTGTCAAGCACCTCATAGTCAAGGAAGTTGATGTATAGTGACGAATTCCATACAATTGATTGTTCAACGACGATCCGTATTGTCGCGATTTGATCTGTACACAATCAATCCTTACGTAATCCGGTCTGTTGATCTCGAAGTTGGGCGTTTATTGAGTCTTCCATCCGGTTCAGCAACACTGTTGGAAACTTCTCCTGGTACTGATAGTAGTGTGATGCCTCCATAGTTCTCACATTTTCTCAGATCATTCTTTGGTATCTTGATGGGGTATCCTTCTTCCCAGTCTGTCGGCACTTGATCCTCCTCCTAAATCTTCCTGAACAGAACGTGGAGCATGTTCGCAATTGCTTCCATGTCTGACTTCAGTGCTTTAGCTGGTATATTGTCAGGACCTGCTGCTTCCCCACACTTGATTTGTCTGGTAACCATCGTGATTTCTTCGATCGTTGGTGGAGTGATATGTATGGGAATGTTTATAGGTGCCGATGGATTCAGTGGAACTGGCTTATTCAATAGTTCCTCAAAGTGATTTACCCGTCTTTCGCTTTGTTCCTGAGTCTCAGTGATTGGCTTGCCTTCTTTGTTCTTGACTGGTCTCTGGCTTACTATATTTCCCTGATAGTTTCTTCTTTGTGACTGGTTTTATGTGAACGCTGAATTTGAGGAGTAACTTAAACTACGACCAGACATTAAAAATATGAATCTTGTGACATGATCCCGTAATTACTGCATGCAGGTAAATTCCAATCAACCAGTATGAATGTTGGGGTTTGAAAAATATATGATTAGAGCTACAAACTATCTGCAGCCAGAAGCAATAAACCTTCGGTTTCACATGTTTCTCAAAATAGTAGAAGATATGCACCCATCCCAGCGCCTTCAGCTAGATCAGGGAACTCACACTTTTTTTCAGTAAGGCAGAGTGATACAGTAGGCCAATCAGAAAACTACTAAGTGATAAGTATAACTGATCAGTCATGAAATGACTTTCTTTCCTAGGGATTGAGACATAAAACACCGATAAGGAAGATCTCTTACTTACGCCTGTTACCTCTCATGGAGAAACACAGGTCACCTATCAGAATTCTCCATCGAACCCAGTCCTGGGAAATCCTAGGTGTTTCCAGTTGCTACTCATCCTTTTCATGTCCGCCTCCAACTCCCGGAGCAGTGCGTTCTTTGGTCTTCCTATTCTCTGTTCCCCTTCAGGATCCCAAGTTAGTGCTTGCCTCGTGATGTGGTTTGGTGATATCCTATCCACCTCCATTGTTTGTTCCTAGCTCCCTCTTCAGTTGAGCTGGTTTGTTCTCTCCCATAGTAGGCTGTTGCTAATGGTATCCGGTCAACAGACGTTGAGTATCTTGAGCGGACAATCGTTTATCAATACTTGTACTTCTTTATGATGGTTGTAGTAGTTCTCCAAGTTCCAACTCCGTACAGTAGAACTGTCTTGACGCTCGTATTGAAAATTCTGACTTTGATATTGGTCGACAGTTATTTTGAGTTCTACATGTTCTTCAACTGTAGGAATGCTGCCGTTGCTTCGCTAGTCCTTTCCCTTATGTCTGCATCAGATCCACAACGTTCATCGATGATGCTGACCACGTACGTGGAAGTTCCCACCTCTTGCAGAGTTTCTCCATCAAGTGTGATTAAATTAGTGTTCTCCATGTTGTATTTGAGGGTCTTGCTTTTTCCCTTGTGTATGTTGAGGCCTACTGCTGCAGAGGCTACTGCTACTCTGGTTGTGTATGGGATAGAAGAGCCAGGTCATTTGCGAAGCCCAAATCGTCTAGTTGAATCTAAGATCCCTATTGTATTCCATTTACTATGAAAACTAAAAAACAAAAATTACAACGTTGATATTTCCAATTCTTGTGGAGAGTTTCCTTGTTGACGAGCAGTGAAGTTAAGAACGACTGTATAAGATAATTTTCAACTTGGCCAACGTCTGTCGTAAATCAATTACGTCCACAAGAAAGCTTCTGAAATTTTAAAAATTTAATTGTGTTAGATATAATAGATAATGTTTAGCAGGTGGATTGTCTTCATTTTAAATTATATTTTTGCCTACTACACACGATAATATGTACTACATATCAGTGTCTCTTACAAACGTTCACTGTGAGTTTTAAGCAACCTGAAATTACATGAAATCACGACACCAAATTGTCGACACAAAAGAGACACTACTGGACAAAGTACAAACAGTGCAGGAGCTATATTGTATAAGTAGTTCTAACAAGCTAGGAACGATTGCTCAAACGCATTAAGTGGAAGTCAGTATATTTGTCTTTAATGCGAAATCTTGCTTTACCATGCAAGCTCCTCTTGATAGGGTGGAACCAAAGTCGTTAGGTCCTTAACGCACAAACAACATTGAAGTTAACGCCGTGGTGCTATTGCAAAATACAGTGTTTTAAGCATTCCAACCGTTATGAAGAACCCATATAGGCAAGGATATAATCTGCAGCACAAGAGGAACTTCGGAGATGAACCTGATTAACCCAGTCTACGAAGCATCTTGAATAGGTCTCACATGGCCTAGTAGCAGGAATTCTAGTCTTCCTATTTATAGGAATAACCTTACACAGCAAGTAGGCTCTGTGATATTAAATTTTGACAAAGATACTGAGTTTCGGAGAGAATTTGACAACAAAGACGATGAGCGAGCACTTAAGGAAAAGTTTAATCAACTTTAAGGTTCGAAAGACAGCAATGGATCGCTTTTAACTCTTAAGCGTACAAAGTAGTTCATCTGCGAGATACTACAAACCAAATGTGTATTTTTCCCCTAGAAGTGCTACCATGTGTTGAAGATGTGTTATTGGTACCCAATAGTAAAAAAAATCTTATGCTGTGATAAGAGTGCGTCTCGAGCAAACTTGGCACTAGTAACGCTGAGGCATGTTTTTGGTCATGTTAATAAAAGAACTGTCCACTTAATAGTTAACACTATGGAGATTCGGCTCTTCCTAAACCATATTAAGTTAAGGGCGCTATAGGTATTCGGAGTTTGGTAACACATTCAAAGTATGCCAAACCAGTCAAATCAGAAGTCAGAAGTGAAGAGGTTCGAAGGTATATTTGGAGAGCTATCTAAATGTCGAGAAGCGTTTCGTTTAAGCTAGCTAAAAGTCTAAAGGGATGTGTAACACTACGTACCCAATCGTGATGTGATGCGGATGTGTGGCCGAGATGAGTGCAATAAAATTAATGAGGTCAGCACCAATGTAGAGGAATTATGGGACTATTTGGTTTGTGGATTTCGCTTACCGTCAAAGATGCATAGAATTATATTAAATGTGCGAAATGGGCATGCAATCAATACGTAACTTGCCTAATCCTTGTTTAACTCATGACGCTTAGTCGAAATATATCTATATGAACTTTTATTCATAGTTCGACTTTCTTGAAAACACTGTTGTCCACAACTTATCTTTGTACGAGTATCTTGTAGACAGGCAAACCAGTGGTTATCAGCGAATGATTTTGGAGATTTTTTTTTTGTAACTAGTCGAATCTAACTAGTTGTAGTGAGATGCATGCCGTACGGTGCGAACTATCTGATTTAATGTAAATGTTTAACTGAGCTGCTTCAGCTAATGATGTGTCTACTAAAACTAATGAGGTCGACGTGAATGCCGAAGGCTTTCAAAAGTATTTACTTTGAAGATCTATTTGCTCATCTGTGTCTTCGGGTTTTGATGTTTTTACATTGAGGTATTGGATATTGAATGCCTGGGTTTTAAATTGGTTTGTCACAGGTGACTTTATGCTCAAATCAAAGACCATTGGTAAGCATATCCTGGAAACTTTTTTCTTAGCATCATTTTACTTCTTTCTTTAAGTGGGCGGAAATTATTTCAGACCATTTAGAGAGCTGAAAAATGTACAAATAAGCTTGATAATTTTTGGACGGAATTCTATAGAATTCCATGAAGACGTAGCAAAATTCTGCTACCTCTGGCAGTAAGTTGTCAACGGAATGTCGGGATGATGTGATACCACAATGTCTTTTAGCGTACCGCGCATCAGTGTACGGATCCACGGGATTTTCACCTGCGACCTTACTCTTTGGACATGAATTACGCCTACCTGTTGAGCTACAAATACCGTTGTTACCATGCGAGGCTCAAGATCATGTATTATACATCCGTAACCTTCGCAGCCGTCTAGCCGACGCATATCACCTAGTTAAGATCAACCTACAAAATGCTAGCAAACACCAAAATGATGTGTACGACCGCAAGGCGAATGGACCCGTGTATAAACCCGGAGATCGTGTTTGGCTGCACCGTCCTTTGGCCCCACCAGGAACATGCAGCAAGTTCCACCAACCTTGGAAAGGACCTTATGAAGATGTGTTTGCTCGGTCTCCCACTACATTCGTCCTACGTAACCTCCAATGGCCCCAAGACGATGTTATAACGGCACACTACAACCAATTGAAGCCAGACAGAACGACGATGCACTCAGATACCCCGTTTGTCAATCCACTGACTGCCGTCAGCCACTATGAAGTGCCACCAGAAGGAGGGGTAGCATACCCATGTCCAGCACTAGGCACTGAGGACAGTGTCTCATGGAGAGGGGGTATTGTGACGGTATTAAAATCATTACATATGACGTTGCTAATGTGAGTTTGTTTTCCTTACTACAGGGCAACAAAGAGTGAACGTACTAGAAGAAGAGGAACAAGCCTTAAGCAGCCTGAACCTGCAAAACAATGAATCAACCCATTTTGTAATAAGCTTCCCCCTTTGTACTCGAACCGCGTCTTTCAATTTGTAAATATATCTGTTGTACCAGTACGCCGTGTTCTTACTTCAGTGGCATTTACCGGTCCTGACTGTTGTGTTGTGTTTCAGATCACTCCTGCTTGCAAGTAGACTTTTATAGTACGGCTGACGTATCTGAAAATAAGTTTTCAAATATGTCGAGGGATCTGTAGAGCAGGTAGGAAGCAAAGTCTTTTAAGTCACTGCATCTTCCCTCTCTGGAATATTGTGTTCATCCATTTGAGGAATTTTGTATGCGTATGCATCTAAAATGTTTGTGACTTATCAGAACTATTTCAAACTCCTGGTTCGTAGATGATTAACGTAACCGCCCACTTTGCTTGTTACAGTGTAACTCAGTTGCCTATTATAGGTATGTGTCGTCCGTTTTAAGCCCTACATTGTATAAAGTAATCGAAATGGAAAAAATCTGAAGTGGAGTTCAAGCCCGTAGTTAATCTTAGATTTTAAAGTACTCTAAAGTAAGGTGAATACGAGCGATTGCTGGCATATTCGTGGAAAATCCTTCAACTTATTAAGCTCACGTACAACTCGTTAGATGATTATCGATGTGGGACACATTGTACTAGATAAAAACGGCAAATTGTTTGATGGGGTAATGAATCATCTACCAAAATAGTTACGCATGTGTTACGCATGCCCATCCACCAACCGCTTCAACACGTGGTGATGACCGTTATAGAAGTAGATTGAAAAAAGCTAGGGCTCGCCAAACCAAGGCATGGGATAAGTCCATTAAGACAAACATTTGGTCTGAGCCATATAGGTAGAAGCTTACTACCTGTGTGGTTATTGTAACCAGTGGTTAGGAACTATGGGTGATATGGTTCAGAATCGTTCACAGGGGTGCAGATGCATTCACTTTGTTTCCCTTTAGAAACTAACTCTCCAAATTCCCTGTTATTCTTTATTTCGCTAATTTATATGCTCCTCTCGAATTGTATCTTTGATACCTAATACTTTTTATCACCACTAGTACGGTTACTACCTCTACTTTTCTGGGATTCGCCCTTACAATTTCATCTCACTATGCTAATGTGGTGTCGCAACGTTAACCGGTTTGCACGCGTCAAGTTCCACATTGTGCTTGACTAACTGACATATATTTTTGCACAGCTGCGTGAATAACTAGAGCTTATGGCAAACCTTTTCTTGACAAATAATCTTATGTGATGTCAAGTGAGATTCTACTTTTGTAATGTCTCACTAAAAATTGGCGTACCCTATATAGCGCAATTTTATTCTGAAATCGATTTATTTGGTGCTTATTGTTTTTGGGATGAAAAACTAAGTAAAGTTGTACACAATATATAAACCACAGTTGAAAGGGATGAAAACGTATGATGTAGTAAGTGTGTAGAAGATTTTCTAATTGACTTATCTGCGTTATTGGTTGTTGGATGTACCTTTCATAATCATTCAAGTGTGGGTTCATAGATTTGCCCCCTAATTAAATGAATTTCGAGCGTCCCATGTCAATGGTATCTCCTGCACCATAGTCTTTCAATGACGGAAGAATTTTGTTTGATGCCTTTCGAGTGCTTGTCAGCATTCAGTATCATATCACACCATAACACATGTTTTTATCGTTATACTTGGGTTTAATGACTGCATTGGTAATTGCTTGTGTGATAATACCCAAGCCATGCAGTCCGCACTTAATCAGTTGGCAATCAGTGTTCGTAGGTACGGTATGTGCTTCGCACCTCCGAAGTGCAAAGTACTTCCACAAGACTGGCAGGATTCTAATCCTGTACTCACCCTGGATGGTGAGCAGATAGAAGTAGTCGAGAAGTTCGTGTACCTAGGTAGCTGCATAAGTGCTGGTGACGGCGTGAGTAATGGGATCAATTCACGTGTAGTGAAAGCCAGAGCGGCTTATGTCAATCTGGGCCATCGTTGGTGCCTTCATAATGTTAGTCTGGCTGTAAAAGGTCGGATCTACAACGCGTCGGTGAGAGCAGTTTTGTTCTATGCATGTGAAACCTGGCCTTTCCGAGTTGAGGATTTTAGACAACTCTCTGTTTGGTCATCGTTGTCTCCGAAGGATTGCTGCCGTCCAATGGCAACATCATGTTAGTAATGCGGAGGTTCGGGCGCAGAGACGATAATTCAATTGGTGTCACCATCTTGAAACATCGACTTTGGTAGCTTGGACGTGTTCTACGAATGTCGTCCCGGAGAATCCCTCGTCGTGCATTATTTGCCGACTCTGGGACTGGTTGGAAAAAGCGGAGAGGTGGTCAGTGTATGACATGGTGCCGTGACAGGAAAGAGAACTGTACAGGACTGGCTTGTGTTGGTCCTTCTCGACTCCCTGGCTGGGATTCAATGGATGATGCAACACAGGGGCTAGAGACGTTATCAGATATGACTCGGAATAGAAGCCAGTGGCGATCCTGCTGTAACCTTTTACTTTCTTCATAAGAAGTGACCGTAACTTCCTTAACTGAAGGAATTCATTCTGGTTTTACCTTTCCGTTTCCTCCCATTATTATTACACTACCATACACTAATCCGTGGTCGTTATTGTCCTCTATTTTTTCCTTTTTTCTCTCTTATACGCACGTTACACTTTTTCTCTCCCCATTCTCATTGTTATTGCGTGGCGCATATGTATCTGGTGCCCAGTTATACCAATATTTATGTGTTCAAATAAATAAATAAATTGGTAATTATCGAGCTGTGAGCAGTGTAAAATTCATATCTGTGATAAAGATCACGTACAAAGTACAGATCACTATAAGGGAAATTAATTGAAATTAAGTGTCATAACGATAGGATTAGATAACTTGTTTTATCACTCCGACATCCAAAACACTGCTTTAGATATTCATAGCCCCCAAATGCTCTAGTACGTCCGCGAGTGATAAGACTCAGCTCTCCCTCTCGAAATGCTCTTACATTGCCACGTACATACAGCTACTGTCAGTAAAGTCCTACTCACTGCCTTCTCACGGCGGGGTTGTTGTTCACGAAATTAAGAGGACGAAAAGCGAATATCCGGAGCTTTAATCGGGTTAGTAGATACAGAGGATCCACCTAGTGGAGTTAGAAAACCTTGATTCCAAACCAATGGTGCAGATGAGCTGCAAAATCCTACGGAAAGAATTGGCGTATGAACCTATTGTTGGTCGCCGGCTACCGTGGTACTGTATCTCCTTACGTTGCTCCACTACCTTGTGGATTAGACCTTTACGTCAAAGGCTTGCGTTGTGGCCCCCTAAGAAAACCACTTGCTTTGGTTTGGGTGTCCGAGTAGTATCACAGCCCTCACATATCGAATGGTTTATGTGGCGCATGTATTTGTTGCTTACTTGTATCAATGTTTATGTTTCTAAATAATAATGTCATAGTTGCCCCTCATAACAGCTGCTAGCTCAAATCATTACAAGAAGTGGGTGATGTAGCGGTTTTATGTTCTCTAAGTAAGTTAGGTAGGGTAGTTAGCATGGTTAAGAATTTGATACTTATCGTTCTATGTTGTGTTGCGAGAGTTTTCTCGTTTCTGTTTCCTTTTAGGCTTCTCTGATTATTGTTATTGTTGATACACTATAAATTGGTCTGATAGCCAATCTTGTTTTCATATTTTCTCTGTTAATGTTTGGGGCCAAAGCGTAGGGTTTAAAGGGTTCGGGTACTTGACAGCATGTCACATTCAAACGTTGCGCCATCTACATTTGTTTAAACAGCTACATAGTATCGCTGGCCCCCATACAACATGTGCAATTCGGAGCCGACTACATAAATCCATGCATGGTAAATGAGTGTAATACGCTCATAATAACTTGTGTTTTTTAATGGATACATTATAAAGGAATTTTGTTTTTGTTTTGTAGATGTTTTGCCTGCAACTGATAATCCCATTGCTTTTTTTACCGAAGCCATCTAATCCGGCCGCAGATATTTATCATGCAATATATATACTTTTATTCCTTGTTTGTTTCTTCTTAGAGCGTAAACCTTGTGGGATATGTGCTATTATTTTGTTTATTTTCATTATTCTTCCATGTTATAGTTCCTTAGATAATTTGTGTATTTTCTCCACATGCAGTAAAGACCGAACTTTGACGTAGTGTCTTTGACGTACTGGTCTTATATATATGCTAACTTGACTGTTATAATGTAATGTAAATATTGTTCCTCGAGTAGAGAGCTCTTCTCTTGCTTTCGTTTGGGATTTCCGAGATCTCATGATGGATTGATCGATTTTTACGAGTTGATGCGGATATTTACACCAACGCTTATGTGCATAGTTTTTCACTTTACAATAGATTTTCGGTGACGATGCACCTGTTACTAAAGTGGTTATATTCACTGTCTTCATATATTTCTTTGAATTTTGTTGTATTTATTTTTTAAACTATATAATTCTGATTTTCTATGCATTTTAACTGATACCTATGGTAAATTAATTATTTGTTTTAATAAAGGATTGCAATTGTTGAAACATTTTTTACTTAGTGGGAATTATTTCAACTTTTCGACCTTTAACACTAAAGTTTATTCGTAGTGGTTAAGGAGTTAGCATTTTCTGAGGGCGCTGACTTCATTTCATTCATCAGCATAGCTAATCGAGTTAATGAGGAATTTCTTGATGTACACTACGTTTTTTTGTCAATAAATCCCGATTGGTACTGAAAATCACACCATTTAACTGCTGATTCGTCGGCCTGAAATTTATGAGCTTTATTTTTGCTTATATTTAATATTAATCTTGGTATATAAATATATTCCCTCACGACATTAAATGAATAACCGGCTAAAATCTGTCTCAGTATTGTCGCTCTTTGGATACGTGTTAGAAAAACGTAAAGTTCGTTTGCTCATGTTTCATGTGTGTTCACAAGTGAAAAATATTCTAGATACATGAAACCATGACTTGTTAATAGTAATGACCAAACTCCTGTTACATTCCCTAGAGTCAATATTTCTAACCTGTACAACAAGTTATAGCAAAATTGACTCATTTTTGGGTCTCATTTGTATTCTTCGTCAAATTTCTTGGAGAACAGTTGTTGGTCAAGCTTTATCAGTGCTCTCATACTCTGAGTTGCTGTTTCTCTAATTTGATCACGAAATTAATGAGATGGATGATAAAACACCAAATTTGCTTCGTTTATTCCCATTGTTATCGGTTTTTTCTCTTTATATCAGAATGACTAATAATTACAATTATTCTTGTGTAATTTCCCAACATAACATGAGGACTATTAGTGCCACCTGAAAATCTCAGTTTCCTGTGTGATATTGTAATATTCATAATAAAGGTAAGTTTGGTAGTTTTTCTATTGGTTATTTCGAGAACAACTAGTCCTTTATTTCTTGTAAAGTTATGGTGCACTTAATTATTGAATCTGGAGAACTCTTTTATTACTGCTGTTCACATGTCACTTCAGTTAGTTGGCTGAATTTCTACTGAGAATCCAGTCAAGTATATTATTATTTAGAGGTTGATTCCATTCCATCTGACTCTAATAGATGTATATTCCGTTAGCTGAGTATTTAAGCAGGCAAATTCTCTGAGTCGTACTATGGAGTTACTCGAAAATATCCAAAAGCCAGAACACCAATTGTTGGGATAGTACATGGTTAATGATTAATCAAATCCAAAAGCGCACAAAAGGCAACCACATTGGGAGGCGAGAAGGTGAGAGTAAAACGTTAGAATATCCATGTGTTTTATGAGTGTTAATCAGTTGTGGGTAAGCTAATGGTTGCCTGTATCAGCAACCAATGGGAGGATAGATATAGTTGAGGTGCGGACATGTGTTCAGTCAGACACTTGGACCAATGCATGTATATGTCTGGTCTTACATTGTATTGACTGAGACACAATGGGTTAATTGTTTAAATTACAGCAGGTAGGTAATAAAAAATTCAATGGGTTTAATATAACCATACCTGGCTGCAATTTCTTGAGTTTTGTTGAAAATAAGAGTCTTTGAATTCAACCTCTTCATAGCAATGGAGGCCATGAAATCAATTTGCACCCAAACATAACTAATCTTTTGCACTTATTACTCGTCCAAATATCACTGGTTGATATACATGTTCACATGAGGACTAATAAGAAGTCACAAGCAGCTGGGGAGCTGTATGAACAGTCTTATCTATCATGATGATCGATTGCCTATTCGGTTATGTTACTGCGCTTAAAAAAATGTTATGAAACTATCAGTGATCTTGTGACTGTTGTTTCACTTTATCTGCTTAAAGCATCTGTATTTGACAGCAGTATCTCAAAAAAGGACGAGTCTTTCTGCTAAAAGTTTTGCTATCGTGAACATATAGTATTCTGACTGTTCATGAGATGTTGGGTTGACAATTTTTTAATAGATTTTTGTGTTGGTGTCGGTAATTCAACATTAGTTAAATGGTTGCTTCTTGAATCATCTGACAATTAAATGTAATTACGGAATTTTCTGATTAGATCTGGTTTTTAATAATTGGCTTACTTAGTACCTCTCCCTAAGTTTTCATGGTGTCGTGTGCACTTGAATGAATTACAGCCATTTATGCCGTCCACGGTGGACTGTTCTCTTTCGTGGTGCTTTATAATGTACAGGATGCAATCACTTACTATTCTTAGTGTTAATTGTATGTTTCAACTGTTTTTTGTTTGTTTAGATGCGGTGAGACTAAAATTTGTGAACTACTTTTGAGCGACGCTGGAGTGACCTTAAGAGAGTCCACCTACCTCCTGGGGTCTTAAGAGGGTTATAATTAGTGTGCGAAACTAGAATCAGGAGTTAGAGTTTTCATCACAAACTGGCATCAGCTATAATGCCTGTTGTGGCTTTAAATGTGGCTTTTTATCACGTAATATTATTCGCCAATAAAAATACGACTGATTCACTCTTGTACTAAACCGACGATGTTCGACCTGTCTGATCAACTTAGCGTCCTATTGGTACTTTGCTCTCCTAACCCGTCCAGTTGAGTCCAAAATACCAATAACAGCTTCCACTATGCGAATCATTTACTTCAAACATACTTGGTTTATATTACCAGCCAAACAGACCTCATCACACCATAAAATAGGAAATAACATTTATACACAATAAAGCCAGAATGTAGCTGTGAACGTGGGACTGAACATAACTTAAGAACAGCAAATCGTACAATAATCTATCGTTCAAAATAAAGCTTATAATAAGAGGAGTATAGATATACGCAATCTAGTTACTGAATAGTTGTACTATAAGAATATATAGATAATATTAGTCCATTAATAGGTCTCAGAAGTTTATAGTAATTTAATCTTCGCTAGGATATAGCAATGCCAAAATTCTATTTGGCCATATAGATGGGTGAATTTCGGGCTAAAATGCAAGACTCGTTATCTTAACTCTTAATGGTTCGTCTATAAATTGTTCTCTTGCTGTAGATGTAACTGTGGAGGTAGTTTGAACTCTGAATTGCTCTACTTAAGCCTTATTTTATCTAATTTATACGTTGAGATACGTATATTTCTTTAGCTTCATATTCGTACATGATGGCCTTGCGAATCAAGCAGTCAACGTGGATGTTATTATTACTTGTGATAGGAACAAAATATTATAGGATTGGGATTAAGTGTACGGGATAAAGAATCGTGATAACTAAGGATGAAGTGGGTTAATTCAGGTTGGTTAGTAAATAAAATTACCATCCCAACAGTGGTTAAAGGATGGCGCAAACATATAAGTGAATGAGTGAAGTAGTCGAACGCGTTGACAACTTCACTTATCCCGGAAGTCTGATCAGCCCTAATGGGTTGGTGTCTGACGAAATCTCAGCACGGATTCGAAAAGCTCGCTTGGCTTTTGCCAACTTACGTCACCTATGGTGAAGGCGAGATATCCGTCTATCGATAAAAGGACGAGTATACTGCGCGGCAGTCCGTTCTGTTTTAATTTGCGGCAGCGAAACATGGCCATTAAGATTAGAATACACTCGTAAGCTACTAGTATTTGACTACAGATGCCTCAGAAATATTGCTGGCGTCTACTGGGATCACCGGGTAAGAAATAGTGAGGTTAGATGCAGGGTATTAGGGAAGGATGGTAAATCAGTTGGTGAGGTTGTGAATCTTCATCGACTGAGATGGTTGGGCCACGTGTTACGTATGCCCGAACACCGATTACCACGACGTGCAATGCTAACCGGCGTTCGGGATGGTTGGAAGAAAGAGGCGGCCGAACCAAAACGTAGCACCAGTGCTTGAAGTCACTAACTTCTAGTCTGAGCCATGTTGGTAGATGCAGACTACTTGGTTGGGGTCCGCGTGACTTTCGTAACCAATGGTTGGAGACTTGGTGACATGGCTCAGAATCGATCACAATGGCGTCGGTGTATACACTCTCTATCTTCCCTTAAACTAAGAGATTAAAATTGCTTCATATCTTTCTTTCTACGAACTAATTCTTTCTTCCTGTAATATATCCTTATTGCAATCTTTCTTTTATATATTACCACCTCCGAATTAACTACTTTTATGAATGTGGTGTCCATCTTGTTGTGTTAATGAGGTATGGCAACTTGGACCGATGCATAAATGTGCCTGGTCCTACGTTGTAGCTGACTGATAAGTGAATCAATTAATAAAAAAAATATACTCAAATTAACTTTTGACCAAATTATGTTTATACCTGTGTTAAGCTCCATTTGTAATTCTTGATATTGAAATCATATTATTTATGGATAGCTGATGACACGTGAACTTAGTAAAATAGATTTGTGTTACTTTGCTCAAATCATTGTTTCTGTTTTCAAGTTAGTAGGTGTATGCATGAAATGCCAATCAAATTGTAAATTTCTAAAATCACAAACTTAATAGACATAAGCATTAGGCAGCACAAAATCCTTTCGTTGTTTGTCTAATTCTTATTTGTCCGTTTATGAAGAAATTAACAATTTCTTTAAGAATAATGTCATATCATTTTAGTAGTTGAGATGATGAGTCAATTGAAGCTCGTCCACCAGTGCTTCCAGGTTTTCCATGGTGGTCTAGTTTCAATTGACCCATGATCTCAACTATTAAAATTAATATAATGTCCACAAAACCCCTTCTGATATCAGTCATATCATTTGTTGAACAGTTGACATTTTTGCTGAACAATTCAATTTTTCATTTGTCTACTTATAAAATTGTAAGTAGCATAAGTGGTATTGTTTATTATTAACATCAAATTGGTACTCCCAAAGTACTTGATGCAAATTTTACATTTAATAACATTGGTTTGTATTTTATTATACAGTTCGATTGGCATATTGTAACACTAATTTAATACATCTAAATAACCAGTTAACGTTTTTTTTATTTGACTTTGATCATTTGAAGCATAACATAATACTTAATTGCTTACTCCTGTTACTCCTAATGGAACATAGACCGCCGACCAGCATTCCCCAACCCACTCTGTCCTGGGTCTTCCTTTCTAGTTATATCCAAATGTTGTTAATTCTTCTCATGTCTCTCGATTTCTCGGCATAATGTGTTCTTTGGAATTTCTGTTCTCCTTTGGTTTTGAGGATTTCATGCAAGGGCTTGCCTTGTGACGCAGTTGGGTGCTTTCCTCAATCTGTATCCTATCCATTTCCAGCGCTCCTTCCTGATTTCTTCCTCCGCTGGAATCTGGTCTGTTCTCTCCCATAGTAGGTTGTTACTGATAGTGTCTGGCCAACGGACCCGAAGTATTTTGCGTAGACAACTGTTAATAAACACTTGTATCTTCTGGATGATGGCTTTCGTAGTTCTCCAGGTTTCCACCCCATACACTTGAACTATCTTGACATTTGTACTGAGAATTTTGACCTTGGTGATGGCTGACATTTGTTTTGAGTTCCAGATGTTCTTCAGTTGTAGATATGCTGCTCTTGCTTCATCGATCCGCGCCTTCACATCTACATTAGATCCGTCGTGTTCATCAATGACGCTACCAACATATGTAAAGGTTTTTACATCCTCCAAAGCTTCTCTATCAAGTGTGATTTGACTAATGCATACTGTGTTGTATCGGAGAATCTTGCTTTTCTTTTTAAGTATGTTGTGACCTACTGCTTCTGAGGCTGCTACTACATTGGTCGTCTTCTCCTGCATTTTTTATATATCTTTGAATAGTTTTTTTCTTTGTACTGTTCAACTACTGATCTTGTAGGGAGTTCACATTATTTGTGCTTTCAGAGCTACATGGAGATCCATTTTCATCATTTTTTAACGTGTAAAATTTATGTTAAGTGACAGAAGTACACCAGATTTTAAACATTAATTAAAACTATACTGTCTCGTCAATCATATATACTTTTCGTCTTACATGATAATTAGATCTTACAAGATCTATGTAACTTGTCTTGATTATAGGCATTTTATTCCCTGAATATTAAGTCATTTAAGCAAAAGTTATCAAGAGAAAGTCGTATTTATGTAAGCCGATTTAAGTCTACATCAGTGTTGTTAAAGATTTCATTCATTCCATGTGAATCGTAATCACTTGACATTAACAGTACTATAACAAAACACGAAGTCGAAATCTGGCAGTATAGTCACCTCTGTTCATAAGCATCAGAATTCATGGTCTTCATCTGTTTCATCAAAATGAAAATTTATGGAATAGCATTATAACATTTGTATAATGAGCCAAACTGATCTCTTTTATATAATAATTGAGGGCAATTAAATGATGACTCTTAAATATGAAAGCAATTTTCAAAATGAAAAGTAATCGATTGAAGAACTAGTGGTATGGGAGTATTGGTTTTTATACCTTGTTATTAGGGTTCAGTACGGCCTACGATGTTACGGATTTAGGAACGAGAACGATTGAGCTTCTCTGATACGATAGGTTCTCTTCAAAACTGACAAGAGTCATTTATAGTCAACACATCAAGCTTCGAAAGCTAAGACAAGAAGAAGACGGAATTGCAGGTAACTTGATATATGTGGTAGAACAAGCAACTCAAACGAAATTGACACAAAAGTTGTTACTATAATAGCAGAATGTGACCTTTGAGCGTGTAGCAATTTAGCGAAGTAAAAGAATATGACAACCAATCAGAAGGCAAGGGTCATGCGGAAAATCGAATTGATAGAAAGTATGCGAGAAGAGACCTTAGCCTTTCTAATAAAATCTGACTATTCTTGCGACCGCCTTAGCTGTGGTTGAAAAACGGTAAGACTAAAAGCGGCAAACTCAAGCGCCAAAAGCGAAGTCGTACTGTTAACTGTACAGAGGTGGTACTTCAGTAAGTTGTTTTCCACAGACGCCCAGCATAAAAGCGATGCTGCCTTCTACAAGAGGGAGTGGGGTTAGAAAAGGTTGGCTCTAAAAATGCACACCTTGTTTTATCTAATAGATATCCGTCTCCGGTGGTAAGGTCCCAACAAGTACTGAGGTAACACGAAAACTACTTACAAAAAGGTCATGTGTGACCGACCACAAGCAGTTGTCTCTTGGGCACTGCGGTCACGCTCTCAGGTCACTAAGACCACCCCTAACACAATTCCCTCTTCAGGTACCTCTAGAAGAACCCTTCCACTGAGTGAGAAACTGGAAAGTGTAAACTGCTCTCATACACTCAAGATCACTGTATTCATATTCATTTTCCCTCTTCATTTTCTATTATTTCTCCTACCTCGACTTTCAACTCCAAACTTTCTCATCAATCACCAACGATTCTACTGCGCGAAATACTGTCCCACGTCTACTGAAACCTCTCTACAAACTACAGATTGGAGCCTTCAAAGTACTCACCCTATGTCAAATCAGCCGACAGGTCTCTTCAGCTAAAACCTTAGAATCTCGTACCATTGACGTATACTGTGTCTCCGAAACACGCATACAGGATCCTAGTGTGCTCGTTCATTTGACCTCACAATGCCAAAACGGAGAGCCGACGAGATATACCCTCCGTGTACCTGGCGACCTGATGGCTAGTTTTCGTGAACTGGCAAGTGTGGGCATAGTACTATATACGAGGGCATAACAAGCACCATTATAACGGATTCCTGTTAACAGTCACTTATGTGCTGTTCGGCTCAATGTCTTCTTAAGAACTCGGAAGGATAAGGACATACATCGTCTCCTACCCACGCTCATACTGGATGCAGCCCGGATGAAGTGAAAGACGACTTTTACAGAAAATTTTTTGAACTTCTTCAAAAAGCTAAACGTTCAGACATAGTACTTGTAGCAGGTGACTTTAATGCTCAAGTAGATAGCTTAAACCAAACAGAAAGACATTGGTGGGTACTTAATATCACTGCTCAGAGAACATGATCATGATCGTCTGCTGCAACTGTGTTCAAACCACTGTTTATTTTTAGCAAGCACTAATTTTAAGCATAAGGAGAGACATCGTCTAACATGGAGACCCCCTGCACCAAACCAACGGTGGACTCAAATAGATCATATTGCCATCAGTCATTGTTGGAGAGGCTCGGTAAAAGACTGCAACTAGTTCTGGAGTACATGTTTAGAATCTGATCATGCTCTAATACGAGCACGCATTTGCTTGCGCCTCACTGGATACAGAAAAAACCACATTGGGAAGACCCACTAGGGCTGAGAAAGACAAAAGTAGATTCCAGGAACAACTGAGGTCACACTTAGGCAGTTCTGAAAATGTGGCTGACCCAGATGTTGCTTGGAGAGATAAACAAACAGCTGTAGAGACAGCGGCGACATCTATTAGTGATTTGAACCAAAGGGTCAGGAAGAACCATTGGATTTCTGCTAAGTCTATTGCACTGATAGACTCTCGTAAACTCATCCCATCAGGTTCCGAACACGATGAAGAGCGAAAACAAATCAGATCTAGGTTAATCAAAAGTCTAAGGAACGACCGTGATCAGTGGTGGGCAATGCAAAGAAAAGAGATGGAAAAGGCAGCGGCTGTAGGCAACACAAGACAGTCTTCCAGACCAACAAAATAGACTCGAATTAAGAAGTCAAATGTGAGACGATGTCAGGAAAAGACGACACTTATCTGCTATCAGTCCAGACGTTTAGAACGATGGGCGGAACACTTTAAGGAGCTGATATCTTAAGCTACTTTACAGCTACCCACCATTCCCAAACAGCTTGAATGGAATATTGAAGTAGGTCTCCCGCCTCTGATTGAAGTTCATAAGCCATAGCTAGAATAGGACGAGGAAGAGCAGCTGGTCCAGATGGATTGGCTCCAGAGGTCTTTAAGGATGGCGGTTCAATTTTAGCAATTAGGTTGGTTAATATTTTAACTAAAATCTGGGAGTTGAACGTAATCCCATCTGACTGACAGTGTGGATAGAAGAACCTTGTGGAACCATCTTCGACATAATGGTGTACCTGAGATGGTCAATATCATACGGAATTCATATGACGGACCACACTGCAGAGTCGTGCATGGAGGACAGTCGATAGACGCATTCCCAGTAAGGACCGAGTTCGACAAAGCTACTTACTCTTTTCCTTTTGATGGTTGATTGGATTATGAAGACCTCCACATCTCAAGGGAAGCACGGAATACAATCGGCAGCTTGGATGCAACTAGACGATTTGGGCTTCGCAAATGACCTGGCTCTTCTATCCCATACACAACCAGAGTAGCAGTAGCCTCTGCAGCAGTAGGCCTCAACATACACAAGGGAAAAAGCAAGACCCTCAAATACAACATGGAGAACACTAATTTAATCACACTTGATGGAGAAACTCTGCAAGAGGTGGGAACTTCCACGTACGTGGTCAGCATCATCGATGAACGTTGTGGATCTGATGCAGACATAAGGGAAAGGACTAGCGAAGCAACGGCAGCATTCCTACAGTTGAAGAACATGTAGAACTCAAAATAACTGTCAACCAATATCAAAGTCAGAATTTTCAATACGAGCGTCAAGACAGTTCTACTGTACGGAGTTGGAACTTGGAGAACTACTACAGCCATCATAAAGAAGTACAAGTATTGATAAACGATTGTCCGCTCAAGATACTCAACGTCTGTTGACCGGATACCATTAGCAACAGCCTACTATGGGAGAGAACAAACCAGCTCAACTGAAGAGGGAGCTAGGAACAAACAATGGAGGTGGATAGGATATCACCAAACTACATCACGAGGCAAGCACTAACTTGGGATCCTGAAGGGGAACAGAGAATAGGAAGACCAAAGAACGCACTGCTCCGGGAGTTGGAGGCGGACATGAAAAGGATGAGTAGCAACTGGAAACACCTAGGATTTCCCAGGACTGGGTTCGATGGTGAATGCTGGTGTGTGTCCAAAGCCACTCCAACTGTGTTAACAAATGTAAGTAATATTGTAGGAGCAGGCCACTTTAGAAACAAAAGCATATGGCTTGAAGATAAGAAGCATTTTCTAGCACATTGTTGACCAATCCTCGACATAACAAACAAAATCTAAACATGAGCAGTCGATAAATGTTCAATAAAATTCTCACTTTCTATGAAGTCAGGATGCCACGAATTCCTGTCACTTTACTTTCACAAGTAAATAGTGCTTTTATCAAAGTAATATATCAGAAATTACAATATAGTGGTCATTGAATTTTCAGTAGTGAAACAATTTTGAATGATTCATTTCATTCTTGTTAATTGTCTAATCTCGATTACCCTCCGACAAAAGAGATCATTAAAAGTTGAATTCATTCATAGATATCGTCAACATGCTTGTTTAAATCACAATACACATCTTAAATAACTTATAATATACTATAGAAATCTAAGTAGAGATTGGACGGCAAGTATTGTTTCTTGTTTATAATTACTTACCAGGCGGTAGACGGCATGCTAATTAGTCCCTATTAGTTATTGAATTATATTGCTCGTATTATTGTGGTGTTTGAATGAACTAATGATTCCTTTGTACTTGTTGAATGCTTGGTTTCGAATTCCAAATACAGTATATTCGTTTGTGCTTATCTACTACTTTTTGGTTAAATTGTGTTATTTCTGGGATTCTTAGTTTTTACTATAATACACTTACTCCTAATCATCATAATTATATTTCAGTGACTCAGCTTAATGTTCGACCCTTCTAATACTAAATGCTAGCCAACAATCGGTTGGAAGCTCTACACTTAGATTTCTAGCTAGTTAGCAGTTAATAACATTTATCTACAATCTTTTGAATTTTAATCCGGTTAACTTTCATTATGTTTACAAATTATATAGCATTAAATGTGTATTTATTTTAATTGTTAAAATAAAAGGACATTTAACTATCTATTTACTTGTCACATAACATTTGGATAATGTGCATTTGTTAATGAGAATCACATTTATGCACAGTTTGAGTTTTTTTTTTCGATGTTTTATTTCATCTTCTGACATTACAAATCATGAGATCATACATAAACATCAGTTAAATGAAAATGCTTTAAAAATTCAACCAAGAAAAAACAGGGGAAAAAGAAGATTAACATTCACTATCAATAAGAAATGTGCCATTATTTTTAAATTATTTCAATATTTTACAGCATAGTTTATAAGTAGGATGAAATTATTTATTCGCCTCTGTTTTATCATTTGTAAATCATATAAAGTATGTAAAAGTACCTGATCTGAGCGTTTTAGTCATTTGTATAAGTTGCCGCTAGTTTCATAGGCAAAACAGTTATATATATATATATATATATATATATATATATATATATATATCCATAAACTCTTGTCAAAAATTTGGTCACATGCGTTTTCCACTTTTATAGTTAACTTTTGTGACGAATTTTAATAATTTCAGTTTATTCTGCGTTGAAAGTATTAAAGTAAACGCCACAGGATAAAAAGTATTTATTATAAGCTTTTATTAGAAAAAAAAAATAAAAAAACGTCAAATTAACATTAATAAGGAAATAAACTAACAATAGTGTTTTGCTTTCATTCATAAAATCCTCTATGAAATATCATTATAACCATCTATTGTCACCTGACTAGATCATGTAGATTATTCGGATTCTATGGCATATTGAATGTTTACTTACTGAAATGTTGATTTTATTTATGTTAAATGACAAATCCAATTTATATCATATGTAATAGTTTATTATGAAGAATAGTATATTTTAACAATTTTGAATTAGTTTATTTATTCTAATAAATGTAGGAGATATTGTTGGTGTAAATCTGTCTGAACAAAATTTATATTTAATGTATGATTTTGTACGAGAAATACTTCTTGGAAATGGCAATGAAATACAAAATTCTTTTAATAGAAGGAAAATATATTACAAATATTTTCAACAGTTGAGATCATGAGTCAATTAAAGCTAGACCACCATGGAAAACGTGGAAGCACTGGATGGCCGTTTCGTCCTATTGTGTGACTCTCCAGCAGTGCGAATCCACGACCATGCCTCGCGGGATTCGAACCCAGGACCTACCAGTCGCTCAACCGACTAGACCACAGAGCCGGCATCCAACGGTGTTAATATCTAACTTCAACTAATCCACGAAATTAAGCGACACATCCACCATTGTGAAGTTGGGACGAAACGGCCATCCAATGCTTCCAGGTTATCCATGGTGGTCTAGCTTCAATTGACTCATGATCTCAACTGTTGAAATTACTACAATCTGTACGAAAAACCTCTTCTGATATTACCAATAATCGAAATAAGAATATATGAGTGTAATAACAAGGTAATGAATAATTTGTTTTATTGTTGAATAACTGAAAGGTCCTCTACTATATTTAATCATAGAAGATCTTGACAACAAACCAAAACAGAGTAACTGAGTATCGAACAAGGCGGCTCTTCGTTTTTGTTATATGAAACTGAAATATGTTCAGAGTACTAACAATTTAACTTATGATCAAAATGATGGTCAGAAAACAACTATAATTATATTCTGTTGCAAATTATTGTGTGTGTTTATTAACGATTACTTAAAACTAAATTGTAGATAATGCAAATCAGTTGGTCAAGAAGAGTTCTCTAGGTGAAGCTTTCACTATTCTATATCATCCAATAGATAAATTATGGATACTTACTGCAACTATACTCTAATAACTATTTGTTTCTAGAATGAGTTAACTTTGAGCCCAATTACTTAGTATCATTTGTCATGTGTATATGAAATAAACAGTGATCTACTTACTATAAGCCGAAGATTCGAAAATTTTATACCTATTATTCATAAAGTCTGTAATCAGAAGATATTTATTCCTTGAGTTTAATAGTTTTTAAGATGAAATGGTTGATTACACGTGCAAAGAAACCATAGGTTGTCAGTGTTAGGTAAAATATTTATCCGAAAAGGAATATTATTGGTCTTGTTAAATATTACTTAATATAAAATGAACTTAGGAATATTCAAATATTTTTAGTTTTTTTAAAAGTTATAAATCGCGAATGTCTGATTCAACCAATACCGTTATTCCATATTCAGACTTGTAGTGGTTTAGCTTCGTTAGACAATCACCTTGGTAACCGATATTACATAAATCCCACGGTGTTTGAAATTACAAGGTGATAAGAAGCAACGACCACAGTTTATTAGTGGTTGGCACAGATCACAAAGCTATATGCACTTCGAGTGAATTTGAAGCAGAGGCGAATGTGTGTATGCGAGCAAATGCAGAGGCAACTTTATAGTCAAATGAATAAGGCTCAGTTAGGCAAGGCAAAGGCTAATAATAGGATTTGAGTACATGTATACATGGAGAAGAGAATGATTCATCGAGTGATGTTTAAGCTACCAACATTTTAGCTAGAGTCTGTCATGTGATCAAGCGTACACGTTTAGACAGATATGGTAGTGATCATAATAGTACAAAGAAGTTTGGATATTGTTACTGTTCGAATAACACTGTCTGTTAAGTAAGCTAAACAAGGGCTTGACCAAAACTTAACCATGATCAATATTGATTTTAGGAGTAACATGATCATTTGTAATGCAGATGTCTCGAAAGCAAATGGTTTTCTTTACTTAGGCATAACTACTCAATTTAGCAGAAATTGTGACATCAAAAGTCTTAAATAACATTTTGTATATATATATATATATATATATATATATATATATATATATATATATATAGTATTATCAAGTATGTTTATCGTACAATTATTCCCTCAAATTCGTCATTAATTTCTACTGCAATCAACCGGCTGAGCATTTCAGCTTCTAGTCAATTAATTTCCATAAAATGTAGAATTTACGGAAGAATTATTTCTCTATTAAATTTTTCTCTGAATATCGATAGAATGTTTTAGGTGATTTCAAATTATCAGCAAAAAACATTGAATTAATGATTTATCCATGTAACAGTATAGTGGCAATTCATCGTCAATATAATACTATTAATTAGTTAGAACTTAAGATTTTTTGCTTATTATATGTGAATTATATTCGGTCAAACATGAAATAAAAATCTTATCATAGAGCCGACAACCATATCACGTCGAAAACACTGGACCTTGCCAGGTAACTGGAGTTAAGCGACATTGGGTCTGTTCAGCACTCGCACGCGTGACCGCCTGTGGACATCGGGTGTTACCGGCTATTGACAGAAAATTCTAACTTAAGGCCTCCACGTAACGCTCCAGGATAGTGGGGGCAACCTTGCTAATTAATTTGGTCGGTTAAGAGAGGTCGGATCTACCCACCACTACTATGCTGAAAATGGCTCTCAAATCTAGCGGGTTGCCTGATTTGTATGCTGATGTATACGAACTGCATGGGTATCGGCTTTGTATTTGCGTATGTATGTATATGTAATGGGTACGGGCTAGGTTCTCAAAAGGAACGTAAGCGCAAATGTCTGTCCTATGTCTAATAAAATCAACGGTTTAAACCAACAGGCTGAAGATATAACGAAAAGATACGGTGGCAAATACTTGGGAGAGGTGACCACCAACCGTCTCTAAAAGTGATTGTGCTTATATGTATGTCATGAAGTGAGAGAGTGCAAGCATTTGTATCAATGGTATGCATGTGAGGTGTAAGAGAGTCAATTGTAACAAATTCAGGTACATCCAGTCAACGAGTCCCAAATAGGATGAAACGCGCGTCCTGGATTCCACTACTAGCCACTATCCATTTCTGCTTGTGTTTTATTTTAATCAAATTTAATGAATTTACAGTATTTGTAGACCAAAATAACGACATGAGCCGTCGAATATGAATTTGTCCTATTGTAATGCATTGCATGGGTATTCAACCTAATACTATGTATATAGCATTTTTATTATGTTATTCCGATGATTGTTTCATAGTAAATTTGAAGTAAGTGATGACTGTTAATTAGATTAGGATTATTTAATAGCAGTAGTTCATTTACTTCTAACCAGTACGTATTTTGGTAACAAATACAAATGATACTCAAGTCTTCAATGCTAATTTTGAGTATTTGAATAATTCAGTATTTTTGCATTCATCAACAGTGGATAATATCATGTACAAAATCCTACCAAAATATGATTTTTATTTCCTTCGATAGTCACTGATTGATTTACAGTTTATTTATTGGTATTAAAAATTCCTGATGATCAAAGAAGAATCAATTCATTGAAACAAAATATCACTTCACTGAACCTTTTTGTTTTGTCGAGAAACAGATAGTCTACACAAATATGAAATAATTATTGACTTTATATTTTGTTACAGTATTTGGTTTGTCCATTTTTTCGGATCATATTTTCCGAAGTTGGAAAATATCAATTTATCAGCTATACTACTCATGTGAAGAAAGTAGTAGTTAACAAAAAGATTCCTCGGTAATCCCATTCACATGGAATTGCAGAACAGATAAATCTACTGATCTGTGAAATTTTCGACAACACAGCTATTTAACTAATTCATAAGATAAATAAAAATATTTTCATTTCGTTGTAGGATTATACTTATAATGTGGATAAACATGGCTTTTTCATACAACATAATATAAATTTATTTTACCTTTTTGCACAGGTTGGGGATACATCTTAAGTCATTGTATCTAAATAATTCAGAACAACATTTTATGGGTTTTTTTTGGTTAAGTTTAGTTAATTTTAAACTAAACAATAAAATAACCAGTTTTTGTCAACCGCATTCAACAAGCTATTATCCCTTTCTTTTATCTAGCATCACTCTACATTATACGCTAATATTATTACATTTTAAGTACGAATTTGATGTTCTCACGTTGTGCTATTTATCCGGTAATGTTGATTTGAGGTTTATATGTACCTTGATTCGATAGAGGTTGTATATAAAATAAATACCTTTAGACAATCAATAAGTATTTGATCAATGTTAGTTTATTATCAAGAAAACAATTTGAAATTCTAAAAGAATCATCTTACTGACTTACTTATTAACTTACACTTATCACCCCCAATAAAGCGTAGGCCGTCCACCAGCATCCTCCAACCCACTCTGTTCTGGACCTTCCTTTCTAGCTTTATCTAACTGATGTTCATTCTTTTCATATTTTTCGCCATTTCTCAACGTATTGTGTTCTTCTAAATGAAGACCTTCTAACTCCTAGAGCAGAGTTCGAGTGGTTTGAATTATTTTTTCTAATTAGCGTTTTTTTAGTGAGTTAGTTTTCTACGGGATGGGTTGACTAGTCCCATGCCCAACCCTCCTTCTTTATCCGGGCTTAGGACCGGAGGGGCTTCAGGCGGAGTTGAAAGACGTACCTTAAATCAATCTAATTAGTTGTGTTTATCCGACAAGTTTTATATCATTAGAACAGGAAAATCAGACTTTATTTTTAATAAAATATGCAATTTCTTTTCTAAGTTTTAGTTAACTATTAATTAGGTAACATTTTGACGTGAAATATGGAGAAAAAAACTAAAGAACACTGAAGTCGATTTTGGTAATTAATTAAATGAATGTAATTACTTTACATTAGAATAAATTACTAAATGAGAAAAGTATAATTTACTTAATGAATAGTCGATTTCTAAGTATTTCACTTAGTCGTGTTAGATAGCTGATAAACAATTAAAGAAATTTTCAAAGGATATGTATATATATGTACAGAGAGAGAGAGGGACAGAGAGACTGGTCACAATTTGAGAATGGTATCATCCTCCAAATTGTGTGCAGACTTATTTTGTTTTTAGACATTAATTTATACTACTCTGATTACAGACACTCTGTTGATCATTCGAATAGAAATCGAAAATTAGTAAATAATCCTTGTGAGTTCTTATAAATATTCTATAGGGTGTTTTTAAACTCTTTTGTCTAATATTTTTCACTGAAGAACAATTTAAACAATCTACAAAAATCTACTTGTTTTAATTCTGTATTATTTAAATACAAAAAATCGCACGAGGTTTTAGAGTGCAGAAATATTGATTCATATAAAGTTATAATGTGACTTATTATGCTGCCTATCTGACAGATCTAAAAGGCTTTAACATAATCTTGTTAAAATATAAGTACCCTTTAACATTATTTCTCAAAATTTTGTAGTAAATTTCAACTGTCATCCAAGTAAATATCATGGTAACTGTTTATCTTTATTTTCACATATCATATTTAGTAAGTAAAAACATCGTACATAGGTTGGTTCTTTTTGAAATAAATGAGTAGCTGGTTAATATTTATGAAAAATACACTCACAGATTATATCGACAACCTATGGAATGAAGCTAAATGTTTGATTATCGATGGTTTTCTTTTGATCAGTTTTATTGACTATTTTAGATCACGAGTGTTTGTCAAAATTTTAGAAGTACTGACTGACAATTTATGCATTGTTTCCCTTGGTGAGAGAAAAACCTAAGCATAATGATCAGATGATAACTCTGTTAGTCGGTGATTAGACAGCTAATTCAGACCGGTCACACATGACGTTTTGCGAGAAAATGTAGTTCGTTCAAGGCCTTCCAACCACAGACGGAACTCAGTAGGTGTGTTCCGATTTCGGACTCGATATTTTTGTACCTTCTCCTTGCGTTATATAAGGGCTGCATTTGTGTAGGTAACATTTATTTGAAGCAAAAACCCTAATACCATCGTACCTTTGTACAGTTGGTAGTACAATAACACCTTCGGACCACAGTTCTACTGCTTTTAGTACTAGCGATCTCCAATCAATCTTCCTGAGGTTGTGAGATCTGAAGTAATGAATGTTCCAGCCAACATAGCTCGGTTGGATCATCAAAATAGGCAAGCACAACCGCCACATCAAGGTAGCATTTTTTCAATTATTGTTACTTTTATTAAGGGACAGATCACAAGCAGATCGTTGAAATGTCGGTGATTCTGTAAGCCATTGTCTATCAATTTGCATTGTTAGGGCCTTAAATTATTTGACTCTTAGTTAACGAGCTGTAAGTTTGAATGTTGCTACTCACTAGCTTGGTATGCGAAGTTAAGTAGTATCACACAAAATGATTGTAAATTCGAGTTTAATTTACAAAACTGTACGTGAATACTAAGTAATTTATTTTTGGCATTCATTTTACATGTCATTATACGTTGTCGTAACACAGTTTGACCGAATAAGCTAGTATTTTTGTACAGAATTCAAATGTTTTGTACTGATTTTTCTCTATCGTTTTAAAGTATTCACTGCCTTAAAACTATTTAGAAACGATGTGTTGTAATAGAGTTTGGCTCATTAGGACCAGTAGTAACATTGAGAACATTTATTTCAATCTATTTGAGCTTATGTATAATTCAGTATACAAGTATTATTAAATACCAAAATATTTGTTTAAGGATTTAATCACTTTTAATACTGATCACTTAATAATTCCGTTACTGAAGCCTAATTAATCTTCTTGCCATTTGTGATATACTGCTAGTGATTTATACGAGTAATGTATTCAGTTTCTAGTAACATACGAGGTCGATAATATAGATTTTTCCACTATACACTAATGATGCTGAGACAAAATATTAGAACACTTACATATAACCTCAAACTTATAAATCAACAACAGGAGATTTCAAGCTTTAATGATCGACTATCCTTATTGGTTTGAAACTAATGCAAACAACATTTCTAGTTTCTATAAAAAATAAATAAACGAAATCGTTTTGTTGACAGTTTATTGTTTTTTTTAAAGAAGAAGTAAAAGAATATAGACAATTATGTAAATGTTATAAGCAAGGATGGATAGTGGATAGCAGTGGAATCCAGGACGCTCGTTTCGTCCTGTTCGGAACTCGTCAGCTGGATGTACCCGCATCTCAGAGTTGATGTTCACTCTGGGACTCGAACTTAGTACCGTTCGCTTCAAGCGCCATCGCGTTATCCACTTAGCTACTGAGTCCTGATAGCCACTTGCTTGTGCAATGGGGGTGATGCAGGTACATCCAGCTGACGAGTCCCAAACAGAACGAAATGCGCGTCCTGGATTCCATTGCTAGCCACTATCCATCTTTGCTTATAATGCTCGTAAATTAAGGCAATATCGAGGCATACTCACAGTATGAACATATGCCAATAAGAGACTGATCAATTTCAGTCCTAAAAACATCAATGGGAAGATTCAAGTAAAACAATACCAAGTGAATTATGTTAATGATTGAACTATAAGTAATTAAACAATGAATAGAGAATAGATTATTCATTTTGTAAAACAAAAAGCATTATTGTATATTCAAAACATTTATGGTACAGTATGAGCTAATGTTCTGTTCAAGAAAAAAAAGAATGATTGAAATACCTAGGAAATAAAATTCTATTGAAAGCAGAAATTACATCTTCAGCATTCATAAAATATCCATTTATTTGTCACTTTACATTTGATATGCTATTTGATTAAAAAAGTTATTTGAAATGACCACACATTGTATTTGGTAGACCATGTACATATATTCATTACGGCAAAATTCAAGTTTTTATCATTAGTTTGATAATCAGATTTGTTAAAGTAATTTTCATCATGAACTGTTATCTTCAAGGGAAGCGTTCGAAATCATAAAGTGTTGAACAGCTATTGTGTTTGACTTTGGGGCTCTTCAACAGTTCATAGACATGATTTCATCTAATATCGAATGACATTTATTTAAGTCAATCGACTAAAGCGATATCAACCACTTACTTGGTCAATACTAGAACAGGACAAGACACGAAATCATGTAATGAATTACGAGATCACTAAAGGATCAACATTCTGAGAATATTGATGATGAACTGCGACTGTTATATACTTCTGTCAACTGTTGACTCAGTGGTTTATGTTTTTTTTGTTATAAAATTGAAAAATTCACCATTGTGGTATAAGTTTGCTTTACAATCTCTCATCCACTGAGAAAAGAAATAATGACTAGTTTTATTGAATGTAGACTGATCAACTCACGTTTTATAAACCGTTGCCTTAAATAAAAAATTTTCTGTATAACAATGGAACATATTTAATTACGGTGAGCAGTTATTCAATTTTTCTCATGTATAAGATTATGAATTAGTCAGTCCAATGGGTAAATATGTAGATGATTCATTGTAAAATCTTATAAAAAGTAATACAGCTTTTTATGTCTGTAGTTTAACAATATACGACAAATATAGTTTTTTGTGGTTTGCTCGAAAGCTGTCCTAATTGTATTCAAAGTACTTGTCAATCCTGACTCAGTATGAGCCAAGAGACAGTTCTGAAATCACTTAATAGTGCAGTTGACTCCAACAGAATTTACTCCAGATTAGAAATGATAACAATGTTGTTATTTGGTTACCTTAAAGTTTAGAATGAACATAATATAGAAAATAATAAATTATCTATGAACCTTTCCAAAAATGTAAAGGGTTTAGGTTTTCCTTTTGAACGTATGAGAAACTAGATTCAATCAGTCTCTTTTGAAAATATAAACTCCTTAAATGAGCACTCGTTGAACAATCTAGTGGTCATGACGACGCATTAGCTTAGTAAACACCACTCTCGGATTCGAAGTCATGGATAAGGTTTTCAGTGAGATTAAAAACACTAGAATACTGACAAATTTATTTGAGTAGTTCCAAATGAACAGAATCGCCTATATCAGGCGTCACTGCTAACGGCTGTTTGAAACAATAAAAACTGGTTTTTGTCTTACCGAAAAACATATCTATAAATTCACTCCTGCCAACAATTATTATTACTTTCAAATAAATGAATTAACAGGCCTATAAAATATCCACATCTCATCACCGTTAAGAATGGTGGCTTATACAGATACTTAGAACAATGACTAGTCAGACAAAATTGATTTGTATACTATATAACTGAGGCTTTCTTGTCAAAGAATTTCGACTTTACGATAAATCGCTTGTTAAACAAGATATAGAACTAGGTATTTATATGTACATTTAAGCGAGAATTACAGAGAATACTTACATTTAAACTACATATCACAATAGATTTACAGTGCAATACAGAAAATTTGCGATTGCAGTGCAGTCGAAGCTAATTCACTGATGTAAACAAAAGATATATATATAATAGTCAACGGCATATGCTCTTTCACGAGAAGTAACATGCGTAACTAAGTATATGTAATACCAGCATAAATTATGCAGTAGCTTCTTACTCGTTGGATATTAAAGTAGAACTGTTTCAGGATGTTGTGATGTAATGTCGTCTGACATATTATCTAAGTAAATTCGGAACTACTGATGAGTGAACTACAATAAATTACTGAAAATCTTTAATTTCTGTTGTTGGCACACAACTACTTGAAAAACAAGTCTATATTGGAACTCCCGAGGTTAGTATCAAAGAATTACTTCTGAAATGTACAATGAATGTCCGTTTTGTCCTTAATAACACATATTATAGACAAATTGATGATAAAGCGATGGGTTCACCTCTAGGTCCTATCCTTGCGAATTTGGAAAACGAACCTCTCAAAGATGTTACTGATAAGCTTAACTTCTATTGTCATTACGTTGATGATACTTTCATTATTGTTGATCAGAACACTGGAAAAGAAGAACTATTAAAACTACTTAACAAACATCCAGCGATTAAATTTACATGTGAAGAAGGACCAGATAATAAACTATATTTCCTTGACGTTCTGTTAAATAGAAAAGAAAACGGTTCTATCAGTAGGAGTGTGTATAGAAAAAGTTCTTCATCAAGCCAATACACACATTTCTTAGGCTTTGTGCCCTTCATTATAAGGGAAACTTAGTCAAATGTCTGGCAGATAGAGCTATTAAGATATGCTCAGTCGGTACAAATAACAAGGAATTAGAGCTCATACATAATATGTTGATTATAATGCGTTATCCACAGGGTTTCCTGAAGAAACAGTTGCGTGTAACAAACAAGAAAATAATGACATCAACGGCTAGTTAGAAACCTCCCTTCCTGAAGCTGCAATTCAGTGGAGATGTAGCTGGTGATGTACTACGTGATATAGTGACTAGAGCAGTGAAGAGAACGTTTTATGCAGCAAACCTCTGTCTATCGTACTCGACTCGATTTATGGTGACTCCTCAACTAAACGATAAGTTACCTGGAAATGCCACTTCTATGTGTATCCACGAATTCAGGTGCTCCTGTCGAGAAAGCTATATTGGGCGCACTACCAGACAATTGAACCAAAGAGTTAATGAACACCTCCTTTCGTGGTTAGGAAAAGTTACTGTCAAGACAATACGCAGCTCGAATCTATGGATAGCGGTCATGTAGTAGACAGAAATAAATCATTTATAGTTATTTATTGTATTTCTACTAGTTTTTCTTATAGTGTTCGATCTCGTCTCTTACACATAGCAGAAACTACAGGAATTCCAGCAAAAAAGCCAAGTCTGTGCTCATAAGAAATTTGTAACACCTTTATCTTTCCCTTGGCCTCAATAAATTTTATTTATTATTATTTTCCATACTCTCTCTTCGTTTATTTTTCTTCACCTCCTCCTACCATTTTGTTTTATTTTCTCACAAATATACGTTTCACGGTCCAATTATCTGGACACTTCTTATTACCTAATCTTATAATTTTTATGAATGCTATTTCAATATCTATATTTTTCTAATTATTGACCAATTTCCCATTATGTAACATTAATTCAAGCCTTTATAATTTTTATCATAATTAGTACACCTGTCATCACACTACCAATTAATACTTTTCACTTATTTATGTAATCTATTCCACTGTTATGCAGATAAGTCTAGTTGACAGTTGTACTTAAGTTGACCAATTTTCCATTTCATTTTTAACTACCAGAAATGAGGTAAATTAGTAAATTGAGTAAAATAAAGTTTGTGTAAAAGAAGGAAATGGACTGTGGTTAAGTTTTGGTAAAGATAAATCGTTTATATATTTATGTCGTTTCGATAAATATCAGACTGTCAGCTAGACTTGTCAGACATTGATATGTAATATCCAATATACAGTTCACCCATAACTACTCAAATTTCCGACATGAAATAGGCTATGAATAGATGAATTTAGTGGTTTATTGAGTATACCGAAACGATTTCAGATGTTAGTAGGTAGTTTTCTACAAAATAAAAAAGTGGGATAAAAATGCCAAACAGTGTTTAGAAATTCATAAACAATTTTACTCGGCTATGTAGGAAGCACTGCGATCAACCACTTTTGACATGACCTTTGTATACAGAAAAAAGGTATAGTATTTTGACGTTTGTCAGTTGTGTTCTCTCTTTATTATGTCTAGTGACTTAAAGTGAAAAGTTCAACTGGCATTAGCTCACGGTGTTAACTTTAATTTTCATGTGAACTAGGTGTCTCAATTTTTATTAATTTGTTTTCATTCCTGGTCTCTTTATCATTGGTAACTTCATTCCCTTTCTTTTATGACTTCACCTTCAACATATTAATACTAATCGATTTTAACTGTTATGTTAAATATGTTGCTTCGTCTTGTTTTATACGTCGGTTCAAAACAAACCTCATTGATTACGGTATGTAATAAAACTTTTTTATAATAATATTACTAATGTAAATTGAGGTTATTTGCAGCTGATGAGAAATTTTGAGATGGAAATAATTCGTGTTCTCATGTTCTCGCTTTATTTCGTGTTCAGAAAGTTGAATGTTCTACAAGATCTATTCCATACCTCTTTCCTTTTCTAAATATGCATTAGTAATAAAACTTTCAAACAATTGCCAAATATCTATTTCACCGAATGTTCACAATTAATCACTATTTAATAAATTTTGAGTCATTCATTATGATAAAATATATATGAAACACTGAACTATATGTAAAAAGCTGATTCTAGAGTCTGTAACGAATGACGATCATTAGATTGCCGCAGATTAGTATAAATATTAACTTGTTGGCCAAGATGTATAGTGGCCATGGTTTCAATCTTTGATGGACTGTGAGCATGAGGATTATTGAAAAGTTTAACACCAAGAAAAAACAGCTAAATAATAGGGCTCGATGATTTTCAAAATATTAGTTCGTCTGAATTCAGTTAATAATGTAATACATATATAGATTAAACCAAAACTACAA
Source organism: Schistosoma haematobium (assembly GCF_000699445.3). NCBI lineage: Eukaryota > Metazoa > Platyhelminthes > Trematoda > Strigeidida > Schistosomatidae > Schistosoma > Schistosoma haematobium. The sequence goes on from NC_067195.1 coordinate 43,365,779, forward strand.
ACACACTATATTAAAAATGTCCATTACGTACAACAATATTCTAGTTCAAATCACCTGATATTTTCATCTCATAAAAAATCGTGTTTTTAAACTACTCTATTACATAAGTTTGATAGTAACATGATTCGTGGCTTGTGAATATATATAAATGCACACACTCGAAAATGAAGTATGCCAAGTTGTTAGGTCATTGAAGTGCTACATAAAAAAACCCCACTCTTTACAACAATCTGGTCAGATTCAGAATTCTGTTTATAGTAAATTTATTATAAGAAGTGGCGAAATAAACATTCTTTATAATTTGGGCGGAAGTAACTTTAAATCTAGGAGAGTTTTGTTATGAAACTGAATTTCTTTCTATGGATGTATATGCTCAAATGGAAATATATTGATCGAGTATGTTGCCTAGGTGTAAAAAAGAATGTTAGGGCGTAACTCTACTCAATATAAACCGATATATATATATATATATATATATATATATATATATATATGGGCGTTTGTAATACCTGTAAAATAGTTGACATTCAGTAAGATATATTCATATAAGGGGATTTCAAATTAAATAATATGATTAAATGGATTCTATGACGCTACCTTTTCCAATTATACACTATTTAAGAGATAAATGACTCATATATATTGTAAACTATTGTTTATAACTAAAGGTTTTACTTCAACTTTCTCCTAATTGTTTTAAGCAAAATCAAAGAACAACCTTTAATGTATTTACCATAAGCAGTATATTTATTTTGAAATTAAAAGCGAAATATATTGAAGAAGTATTTCAAAAGAAACTAGGCAATGATTCTTGTTGAAAAATAATACACAATACGTGTTATTAAGAAAAATGTGCTTTTATACAAACAAATAAATCGTACAAGGAAAAGTTGAGCATAAATAAGTCATATCTGGCTGGGAAAAGCGAAACACATGCTTGCTCATTCACATTTTGAAAGATGAGATGTTACACTAAGATAATGTGTTTAAAAAAGAAGATAATACTTGGAAAGAAGAAAGAAAAAAATGATAAACATATAAATCGATCGAATGTCAGAAAAGGTCAATAGAATCAAAACAATGGAGCATAAGAAATGGACAAATAAAGTTATAACTAACAACAGTGTGGTAATACGTAGCTCAAATCTTGAATAATCGAGTGAATAATCATGGCATTATATTTGCAGAAATAATACATTCAGTGTATATGTTCTAGTCAGATTATCACAAATGATAATGACTCTATTTGATTTAAATAAGCAGTGGAGCATTTTGAAGAAAGTCAAAAAATGTTAATTAATTTCCATTAAAAATGAATGAAAAACAAAAACAAAAAGAAAGGAACTGATTGTGTTTTAGCAAAACAATTTTTATTGGCTTTATTTAAATATTGAATCTTATGATCTACAAATTTACTAATTCACAAATTTAAATTTTGTTTTAGTCAATTGGTTACAAATGTAAAAGAAAAAGTTCTATTGAAGTCAGTCCATTTTTCAAATTTAATGAACAATCAACTAATGGTATCTAATAAATAAAGTTATTATGAAGAATTAAGTAAACTCAAATTTTTATCACAGCTGTACAATAATTCTTTAATGGATATTAATAATAAAGACTACATTGACTACAATAGTAACAATAACAACAACAGTGTTGATGACTTACATAAGATACTGTGCTGATATGTGCCTATATATTAATTGTGTGTAATAAATTTGACAGATTTTTTAAAAGCATTATGTAAGAAAAGGCTGACAGAAAGATATTCGCACTAAATTAATTAGAAAATTCAGCAGGTGGTGGCAGTAAAAATTCTGAATTGGTCGGAGAACTTCCTCTAATTGATAATCTTGATTCATCTCTGATCGATGTTCTTGTAATTGTATTATTTATTGTTTCTGTAGTAGTAGTTGTTGTTGTTAATGATGTTTGTATCGTAGATGGTGATTCATTGTCCGATAGATAATTGATACTTTTCTTTCTTGTCTCCGGGTTCAATGATATCGGTCGTCTAATGAGATGTGATGGTTTACCTGTTATAATGGATAAATTCTGTTGTTCCGGTGTAAAATATGAACGTAGTAAAGGTGATTGCTTTGTTGAGATTCCACGTGTTACACTGGCTGGATAATCACTGCTAAAATGTTTATGTAATCTTTCATCAACTATATGTAAATCACCATTTTGTTGCCTAGGCATTTGTGTATAATAAGTTTGAGAATGTGAAGAGTTCTGAGATTCATTTGAACCAACACGTTGAAATCTTGGATGGCGAGGAAAGTATAATGAATTTATCATGGAATTTCCAGATTTATCGTGACAAATCTAAGAAAAATTAATGGAAAGAAAACAAATATCTTAAGTGTTCAGTATTTTACTTGACGGTAGGTGGTTGAGGTCACTTAGAATTACGTTCCGAACTTTAAATTTTCAACTATTTCGGACATATCCTCTTCACATGGGAAACTGATGTTTCTCTTCAGAGTTGTAAAATGCTTTCCATTCTTTTTTTAGATAAAGTGCATTTTTACTGTAAGAGACACATTAGAAGTTAGCTGAGTGTCCAATTCTTGAATAATTTCTAATACAGAGCTATCTACATCAAAGAATATAGTGTATATGTTATAGTATTTAAGTTCATTACAATGAAAGGAAATCGTCAAACGCTTTTATATAATTTTCGTCAAAAATAAGCCAACAATTTATCATGGACTGACGTCAACTGAGAAATGATTAAAATCCAGGGAAGGCTGGGTGGTATTTTGTTTTTGCAAAGTTTCTTCAAAATAGTAAGCCTAAACGTTTCCAACTTGAGATTAAGGTCAGTCAGTCAGTCAGTAACAACGTAGAACTTCGTACGTACGTACATCAGTTCGAGTTGCCACACCACATTAGCACAGAGATACAGTTGTCGATTCGAATCCCGTAGTGGTAGAGGTAGCAAGAGTATAAGCAGTAATCGGGAAGATTAGGGTTTGGAGATGTTATTTAAAGAGTATAATCCAGTGAAATAAATTTGGAACGAGGAAACTTGGGATATGAAGAATTCAGAAGATTAGAATTTGGGAGAACACAAAGATTGGATGCACCTGCGCCATTGCAAACGATTTTGAGCCATGTCATTCAGGGTCTCTCACCATCGGTTGCTATCATCTCGTGGTCCCCAACCAGGTAGTCTACACCTACCAACATGGTTCAGTTCATTTGTCAGTGACTTCATGGATTTGTGCCATGTTTTGGTCTGGCCACCCCTAGCTTTCTTCCAATCTACTCCTATACAACCAAACATCGCACATCGAGGCAGTCGGTGGTTGGGCATACGTAACACGTGTCCCAGCCATCTCAACTGATGAACTTTCACTACTTCAATTGATTTGCCATCCTTACCTAGTACCCGTTTCCTAACAACTGCGTTATTTACTCGATAGTCCCAGGATATACGAGCAATATTTCGAAGACACCTATGATCAAATACTAGTAACCTACGAATATCCTCTACTCTTGCCGCCCATGTTTCACTGCCATAAAGTAGGACGGGACGAACTACTGCGCAGTAAACCCGTCCTTAGGTTGACAGACGGATATCTCGCCTACGCCATAAATGACGCAAGTTGGCAAAAGCTAGTCAAGCCTTCTGTATCCGTGCTGAGATTTCGTCACACACCAGACCACAAGGGCTGATGAGACTTCCAAGATAAGTGAAGTGGTCGACACTCTCAACTACTTCACTCCCTATCATTAGTTCAGGTGTCAATGCAACCCAATCCTGAAGTAACATTTTGCATTTCAAGGGGAGAATCGCATCCCGAACATGCTTGCATTGTTGCTTAGAGTGGTCAGAAGACTCTGCATTTTGTCAGCGTCTTCATCAAATAGAACTATGTCATCGGCATATTCTAGGTCAAAAAGTGAACCTCCCGGTAGAAGTTCAACTCCTGGAAATCTAGACGAGGAAAGTGTTATCTCTAAAAGTACGTCGACCACAAAGTTGAACAAGAATGGGGAGAGTGGACAGCCCTGACGAACACCACTTGAGGTAATCAATTGTGATGACAGTTCGCCATAAGCTGTCACTCTACCAGTTGTGTTCGATTAGAAAGCCTTTACAAGGCTAATGTACTTCTTTGGTACTCCTTTCAATGACAAACACTGCCATAGAACCTCACGATCAACAGAGTTGAATGCCGCCTTAAGGTCGAGAAATACTACCATTGTGGGGCGTCTGAATGTGTGTCTGTGTTCTAGAACCTGACGTCATGTGAATATCTAGTCTATGCAACCACGTCCAGGTCGAAAACCAGCCTGATTTTCTTTAGTCTGTTCTTCACGAGCTTTGGTTAGGCGTCGAAGTATTATTGAAGCTAATATTTTAGACACTATATTTGTCAAACTGATTCCTCTGTGATTGTTACAAGAGGACTTTTGTCCTTTCTTATAGACTGGCACAATCAGTGATTGAGACCAGTCAGATGGGATTACGTCCAGTTCCCAAATTCTACCTAAGACCTCAGTTAATCTCATTGCTAATACTGGACCACCATCCTTAAAAATCTCAGGAGTAAACCTGTCAGGGCCTGCTGTTCTCCCTCGCTTCAGATTTCCTATAGCTTTTTCAACTTCGTAAAGAGTTGGAGAACTTACATTAACTTGCTATTCAGGTCAACTGGAAATCGTTGGAAACCAAATTGTAGCTGAAGGCCAGTTGAACTGATCCCTAAAGTGTTCTGCCCATCGATCCAATCTCCTGGATTGAGAATGAATAATATGTCCATCATTCTCTGAGATTGTTTCGCTAACGGTCGGGTTCCTAATACCGGTTTCCTTAACGAGTCTGAACAATTGTCTGCTATTACCTATTGCTGCTGCCTTTTCCATCTCTCTTGCTTTCGCTACCCACCACTGTTCACGATCACTGCGTAGACTTCTTATCAGCCTGCGCTTAAGCTGACTCCGCTCTTCATCATGTTCAAAGCCAAATAGGATGGGTTTTCGAGCATCTATCAGTGCGATAGATGCGGCTGAGATCCAGTGTTTCTCCCTAACCTTGTGATTCACCTTACTAGCAGATATCACTGATGTTTCCACAGCTTTTTGGATGTCATTCCATGCTGCCTCGGAGTAAGCATCACATACATGGCTGCCTAACTGTTTTCCTAGTTGTTCCTGAAATATACTCTTAGCTTGACTATCATTAAGTAGGCCCCTAAGAGGTTTCCTTGCCGCGTCTTTCCTACGTCCAGTAAGACGCAGGCAAATACGCGCTCGCACTAGAGCATGATCTAAATCTAAGCATGTGCTCTAGAATGAGCGACAGTCTTCTATCGGGCCTCTCCATAGGTGGCTGATAGAGATGTGATCTATTTGGGTCCAACATTGGGACGAATTAGGATTCGCCATATTAGTAATTGCAAGAAAGAGGCGGTTATCTGAGCATAGCTACAACAGACGGTCGCCATTATCTGTTCTTTGAGCCACGACGCTATAAGATCCACCCGGGTGTCTCTCCCTTTCGCTTAGTTTACCTACTTGAGCATTAAAGTCACCAGCCACTATTACTACATCAGAGCGCCTAGCTTTTCGGAGAAGGTCGGAAAGCTTTCCGTAAAACTCATCTTTTACAGCATCTGAGTTGAAGTCAGTGGGAGAGTAGGCAGAGGCAGCGACGAGTGTCCCTATCTTTCTGAGTTCTTACTGTTCCTTTTAGTCGCACAGCGCACAAACGACTGTCTACTGGGATACAGTCTAAGAGAGATAGTTCTGCCCTAGGATTCAATGCTATACCTATGCCGACGAGTCCACAAGAAGCAGAATCAGGGCTTCCAGATACACAAAGTGTGAATCGAGTTGGTTCTTTATTTTGACATTGTGATGTCAAATGAATGACGCTACTCGAACCCTGTATGCGCGTTTCGGAGACACAGCACACATCGATGGCACGAGATTCTAAAGTCCTAGCTAGGGAAGCCTGTTGTCCTACTTGGCACAGTGTTCGGACGTTGAAAGCCCCTACGTGTAGTTTAGAGCGTGGTTCCAGGAGAGCAGGAATAACGTTCCGCGTACTCGAATCGTTTGCCCTAGCGGTGCGAGGTGATAAAGGGACGTGGGAAGGGTTAATCGTGGAGATAAGAGAGGTATTAGGAGGTGTAGGAAAGATTTGGATGTGACCGTTTTGGTCTCGTGTGCTGTTACGGGTATGAGGGGTGATATTACTTCCCGGCTGGCCACACCATGGAAGGGTATTTCTTGAGGAACCTGAAACGGAAGTTGGAATAATGCTGTCCATAAAGACCTGGGAGCGTGGCCGCAGAGCCCAAAGGACAACTGTTTGAGGCCGGTCGCGCACGGCCTTTTTGTGGGAGGTTTTTAATGTGTTAAGCTCTGTTCTTCAAAGGGCCTAACCGCCGGAGACGGAAATCCGTGAGGTAAGGTGAGGTGTGACATTTTTAGGGTTGACCTTTTCTAACCGCTTCCTTTCTTGTGAGGAAGCAGCAATGTTGCAGATGCTGGTTGTCCGAGGGAAACACCTTAGTGCTGTTACACCTCTCTACAGTCAGCAGTACGACTTCGCTCTCAGACCTCGAGTTGCTGCTATTAGTCTTACCATTTTCCAATCGACCTGCCTGGCATGGTAGAACCTACAGGAACATAAGTTCCAGCCAATATAGCTCGGTCGGGTCATCACGATAAGCAAGCCCGACCACCGGGTCAAGGTAGCGACTACGGTCGGGGAAGCTAAGATATTTTAAATGTAATATTGAAGTTATCCTTTGACTGTATTTCAGCTTACCAGAGGGAAAAAAAGTTTTTTTCTTATTCTTTTCTTTAAGGAAAAAATCATCCTATGAAATATGATGGGTTACACCCATATTGAATGTATATCTGTTTTTATGCATGTATGCATTTAGGAAAACTGATATGTTTATCAACTTATTTTGAAAGAGAATATCAATATACAATTCATTACAAAATAATGCAATGTCGTAAGATTTTTTAGAATAAAAGTTTACGTACATCAGAAATACCATTTGTTGTTTGTGATCGTGGCAATCCTTGAAATCGTACTCTATGAGTTGATGCATCAGATGGTTGCTTGTTATTTGGCATATAAGATTGTTGTATTGGATTTGAATTTGTAATAAGTCGGCTACTTGAAGAACTACGTCCGGATACGTTCGAACTGGTACAGAGTGACTGACAATATACACCCTCATCTATTAGAAAGCATTTACATATATCGAATAAGAATAATCGTAAAAATAATATAAAAATCGACATTATTTGTTTTCTTCAGCCAGTCAGAAATCTGAAATTTCTGCATGATTGGACAATCAGTAATAAACAGTTAGGTTCCCAGCACAAACTTTTATGATAAAAGGTTACTGCAATACATATACAGTGAATACTACTGTGTAGGGTGAAAAATGTTAGGTGATACTGTTAATCATAGTGGAAAATTAAGCTTAGGTAGGACTTCCGAAGATTCGGGTGGAAAAACTGTTGATGATGATATGTTCAAAATATCAAGTGAGGAGAATAATAAGGGCATGTAAGTAAATGTTACTGGTTTTAGGGTCTTTTGTCATAGGTTTCGGTTATCGCATGACTTTAATGAGGGAGTTATCACTTTTCGACATACCTGTGCTAACTAGTATCATGTTTTGACCCAGTTACTGCTAAACTGTTATCAATATACTACTTTGATGAGTGTGAATGAATGACGTATGTTCCAGTTACTTAGTTAACTTAATTTTCAAGCTCCATCAATTGATCGGACAGCTTTACCTAGTACGTCATGATAAACCTCAGGATTAATTACCTGATGATCGAGTCGTATGTGAGAAATACCTAGAAGATATTTCTGATCAAATACCATACTTAGCAATTCTCTACCCCCCCTTGATGTCAAAATGTCACGCTAAATTCTCACCTACTAACGGCTGGATGTCTTCCTATAATAAAGATTTGAAAAAGCAAATATAAATATTATCGATTCATATCATTTTGCTTACCTGTTAAACAAGAATTCTCGTTCAGTGAAGATTTATATGTTCTGTCAGAACTTCGCTCAGATGAAGTCGGTGAAATAGTTGAATGTCTAGCTTGCTTTGTACTTCTCACTGTTTGATTACATTTAACAGATTGTGTTGGTAAAATCATTTTATTAATTAAATTTATTGAATTGCCATCGCTGGATTTTCTTGTAATCACATAATGCTCAACGCAACCATCTCCATCATTTTCATCATTAGTACGATGAATACTATCACTGTTATTGATCAATACAGAAGGTGTCATGCATTTTGGTGAAAGTAATGTTAATGAAACTTTATCTCCAGATGTACTGGACAACAAATCAACTACTTGATTCAAAGAAGCTTTTGTAACATCAGCACCATTAATCTAATGTAATAAAATTGCAGAAAATAAAGTAATATTTATTATAATAAGTAGTGTTTTTTATAAATGTTCTACAGATGTGCTAATACAGGTATGTTAACCGATAACCAGAATTTTGAATGATTGAATTATGCTGATCTTTAAATGAATTTTAATTGATAAATATATTAAATTCTTAAATGAGGAGGTGAATAATATTATTTAGACCAAGAACGTTATGTTTAAGATCGAATATTTGTGGATAATGTTCCATTTAACGACAGTTATCATAGCAAATTGACCTTAAATGTAACTTAAGAGTATCAAACTCTGTGGTGTAGAAGACACACATTTATTAAAAGGTCTGAATATTCTGGTTTTAATCACTGCCAGGGTTGTGAATAAACCCTGCTAAAATAATCCTAAAGTAGGCGGAAGCAGTTATTCAGTGCGTTGTGTAGTTAAAGCCAGTCGATGAAGTAAATTAATTTTACCCTTTATATTTATCACCTAGTTACTGATAAGTTGTACATTTCGCACAAGTTTGTAGATTGTAGTAAGTGAAAAATATAATAACTGAACTATTAATTTTCTCCTTACTATGGAGTCAATTAATTGAATCACATGAACTCGGATAAATGAGGCTTATTCTTTTTTGAGAATCGACTTAGTATATTTGAATCAAAACAATCATACTCGATGAGTTTTTCATGTCTTCTTTTATTTTATTCGTAAATTAATGAAATACGCACATTATATGCTGTAGTAACTCATAAATAACGATTTACTTAAGTGTTATATTAGTGCATTCAATATTTAAATCTTATATTTCATTCGTCTACAAAATGTTTATTACTCTTCAAGCACAAACTATTGAACAAAAGCCTGGTATCATTTAACTGTGAAACCAACAAGACTACTTAAACATTTGATTCCTTCATTTAAAAAAAAATAATAAAAATGAAATTACATGATTGATTTATTAAGAAATTGAAAAGATTTTACTAGTGATTTGATGTAGAAAAATACAAGAGTTGGGAACCTGTTCAGTTTATTGTGAAAACCATGGTAACATTTACGCCCATTATCTCTGATTACTTAGTCATAAGTCATAAAACGTTTAATGTTTTGCATGAATAGAAATTTAAACCATCTGACATAGATGAGTGATGTATTTAAGTCTGAAATGGAAATCATTTAGACAGTAATCCACATTACTATTATTATTTACATAGTGACATGTGAATGGAATGTGCCTAGGGAATCTCAATCAGTGTATTTTTTTCACCTGACTAAATAATTATAGCAACTTACATTTTTTCATGGGTAATTTTCGTCATCCAATTATGAAAATATTTTATTTAGAATTTATTATTTTGTATTTTGGTAGTTATTAGGGAGAGGATTAATTATTCTCAACTTAGTTATTTATGTTAGTTTAATTAATCTTTATTATCTGAAATAAGGTTTCATTGACAAGTTTAACCATTAGAGAAATGTTGCCTCTCCTTTTTGATTTACTCACTAGGAATTATTAATGGTCAAGGACAAAACTGATATAAAGAGATGTCGTCTCCTTAAATCAATGGGTGTTACCATTCCCTTTTTTTCCAGTAGTTTCACAGATTGACGTATTGACACCAAAAATGTTATCTTTTCAAGCGCATTATTTAAACACACAAACCTTTTTTCTTGAAATAGAACTATTAATCTTAAGGACGATGATATTAGTTGAGAGTAGAGATTGAAAAAGTAGTTTTAAGGTTATTGATCGGTAATCCTCTGTTTCTGTTCAGTTTTAAAATTAGACATAAAATATTACAATGACAGAACATTGGACTGAAATTATGTAATAGTTGAAGTAATCTAATTGCAGATAAGTATTTCGAAGATAATTGAATAAGTTATAACACCAAGCAACATCGACCACATTGACTGATATTCGCTTAGTTCAGTCACTTCATAATAGAGTTAGATTTTCATCCAATGGGTAATCTATTTTATTACAGTTTTGATTATATTCATAACCAAATCTTTCGTTGATTATAAATTTTATGTTCCTGTATGTGTCATATTTCTCAAACGTGTTCATAGACTTAATTACCATTAATATCATACTATTTTTTAATCTTTCTGTGTTCGTTACTTAATGGATCTGTCACTTTCATTTAATAGTTGCTTTTCACTTGTTAATATGCTACATATTATGCCTGTTATAAACAATACTAATTGGAAAAAAAGATCAGTACATAATTAGTTTAATAGAAGGGTTAATAAAATTCGAATTTATTTTTTAGTTGAATTGACTGTTCTTTATTAATGACTTTAAATATGAATTGGTATTGTCTGAAGAAATTACTAAAAATCGGATAGCATTGATCAGGTATAAAGTTGTATTTTGTAACTTCGAAGGATACATATCAACATATTTTAAATTTAATTCGAAATCATACAGTTCCTCAGTGACGATAACATTATTCAATTATGGACTTTCTAATTTCAATCATTCTTCAGTGTAACCAAATCATATTTCATTAATATTAATCAGTGTTCATTTCAATCAAAGTTTTATTAAAACCACATGTCACAACTTCTTATTTGAACTCTAGAGTATTCGTCTTAAGGCAAGATTTATTGATACAATTATGAAACTAAAATTTATGATAATGGTTGACTAGCTGCTATTATCCAAGCTAAAATCGGCTTGCTTTATTGTGTCTAGGTTATATGTTTTCAATGTTTTATTCAGTAGATAAGTAAATTTTCCCTTTTAAAAACTTTATAATAGAACCTGGATTATATTATTTGAGAGACGATATAAATGGGAAAAGATGAACTAACAAATATTCATAGTTTTGGATATTCTGCAAATGAACATTTCGCTAAATTCTATAACACTTTAATGTAAACATATAAAGGAGAAATGAATTGTTTTCAAAATTGTTTATGTCTTTGAAGGTAGAAGTGATTCTCAAATAAGTGTAATACATCGAGGAGAGAGGTTCCATCACAGACTGATATACCATGCGTACCAATCAAAATCAGCGTGTGTTCTTAAAAACTGTTTCTGGGTAAAGATTCTTCCTCAACGTACACCCACAGCGATGCTAGTAATACACATCACAACTTTGATATTATCAAGAAGTTTTGTTGATCTACACAAAATCATGACGAATATTCAGTGTTCACTGATTTTGATATTGAAATGTCTTTCAACATTGAAATTATCTCCACAATTCATTTATTTATTTGTAAATGTTTGTTTATTAATCTCTCAATTTACGGTGTGTATCAGTTACTCAATCAATATAGGAATTTGAGAAAGATAGCATAGCGAGATAACATAAAGATTCAAAAAAGAAAAACTGACATAGATATATCTAATGAAGGTGCATAAACATAGTTGAAAATTAGTTCATAATGGTTATGAAGGTATTTCACTCATAATGAGCAAAGATGGGTGGTGGCTGGCAGTGGAATCCAGGACGCTCGTTTCAACCTATTTGGGACCCGTCAGCTGGATGTACCGGCATCTCAGAGTTGATTATATACTTGATACTTTGAACAGCCTAGTAGTAAATAACATCTCTAACTTCTCCGAATTAGTATATGTACAGTTTGGGAACTCTTAACTCTGTGTCTAAGTTGAAAATATCAGTGTGCATCTACTATTTATATGAATTAACTTACAAGTGAGTTTTCGATAATTCGGAATATTTTACCATAATCTATCCATGCAGCAAAATCATTGGCACCATTTGTACTATATGTCGTTAATTAACTATCTTCGAATGTTGATTTAAAACTGCTTACACTAGTGACTTCATCTCAATCCACCAGTGGGATTATAAGGACTTTAAATATTTGATCACTGTTGTTAATGAATACATCTAATGAATATTCCTTCATGGTGATGTGTTATCCGTTGATCGTTATGCTATTCCTGGTTAATCGGAAAGCTTATATCCATTGCATCATTAATTTTGGCATTGTCAAGACGTACATAGACCAGTTTATCAGTTTAAATGAAATCTATCTATATCAGTAGGTCACGATACAATCAGGCAAGTATATGACAACAGACATATAAACACTTTTGTTTCTCCTTAGTCTCTGTTTTCGTTTGCTTCTATCCAGTTATTGATGATAATAACTACGTTGTTAAGGTACTGGACCAACCCTTTGCTACTCAGTTCATAGTCAAGCACGATGTTCTTATCCTCCAGCCAGAGAAATACTAGTTTACAACTGTGCATTCTATGCAACAGTCCTTTCATTTCCAAACGCTCATGACCTTATAGCTATCAATTTCTTAGTGTACTTATTTTCTTGTTACACTGCCAATTAAAGACAACTGTGTGATTGCAAAACTGATGACTATTAGGACGAGTCCTCTCATAAAAATCCAGCACTTTAAAATTCTATGACTTCTAATAATAGATTTAGCTTACACCATATATCTTACATTATTAAAATCTCTGTTACAAATATTCAATAAATTGTCTTTTTAAATTATGTTCCCATATTTGTTTGCATTTAACATTCCTCATATCAAACTGCTGATCATTGTTTCAGGAAATGTATGTCTTTGTCATTAATTTCCTAGAAAATATAAAATATAATCTGAAATATCTAGAAGTTTTTTATAACAGTTAAAATTCTATTTTCTAGTCAGCTGGCAACAAAACTACGCTTTTTACAATAGTTAAAAGCTTTTCATCAATTATCTGATTTCTTTGATTTCTCAAGAATAAAAGTAAGTTCTCATGTTTTCAGTCAAACTAATTTGTTCATTTTAGCTTTATGCTGAGTAAATATTTTCTTCGTTTTGAATCTTTTTTCGTCAATCAAGTTTTCATCCATCTCACATAGCACAATATGAAACATTTTCATATCAACAAATCTTTTCTGACATGAAGATTCAATCTTGAAGAGAAACTGTGAAATATGAATAAATCGAGCGATGTTACAGTAAGGATTAATTAGGGAGGTGTTACATCATACAGTGTAGACCTACACAGACAACTGTTTCGTTATGTAACTAAATACCAACAAATGCCGTCACAATTTTACGTTCAGATACATTCACTCTGTTTTCAAAAGTCAGCTAAATATTTGTAAGTTTAGTATAATTCTTAGGATAGGATGAAAAGATAAGACTTTATGGTCGATGTTACAACAAGTAAGAAGTGTTAAGTATCCCATTTTGTTTTTTAAAAAGAACATGACTATTGGTTTGATGATTTTTACATTCGTCATATGACAGAACTTACTTTCAGGACGAAATCGCCAACTTTAACACCAGCTTTTTCGGCTGGACTATCTGGTACAACACGTTTAACAGTTTGTAAACTTGGCTTATTTGTTGTTGGTGTAAATTCAGCTATCACTGACGAATCTGTAAAGAATAAGATCAAAAGACGGTTAGCATTGATCCTCTTCAATTTTGATTTCGACGTAAAATATAAAATTTTCAGATTGAGGAAGTGTAAAAAAGTGTAAACAACTGGTTTGCTAAGAACAAAACACTTGTCCAACGGATGGAAACATAAAGTAATTTTTTTATGTTTTGTTGAAAACGGAAGTCTTTAAGTGTGATAATTATTTATTTCCAATATTCTCCATTATTTTTCTTGTTTTGGTTAAATGATGAAGTTAGAACTGATAAATAGTCGTTTCATAAACATATTTATTATGATGTAAAACTTTGGAATGTGAATTAAATCGTGTTTTAATCATAATTTCGGTTCAGTATTTAAAATAGTTTATTATATGTTTCAGTACATTTACTGGTCAGCAACGTTGAAAATGACACAAAAGTAGCATTTGAACCAATGGCTCCCAGACTACATACCTAATGGTATAATGCCTACTTCAGCGAATTTTCCAATCGATATGTGTTCAGAAAGAATGCCTCGCTGACCCCTGTTCGTCCCGATAGCTACTTAGCTAAACGGTGAAATTTCTGTTACAACTAAATTGGATGATATAAGGATCAATATTTGACTGGGCGTGTATGGGATAGCTTAGGGTTGTACGTGGCTAGCAGTTCATCAGCGTTATCCAGTCAACAGGTAGCAGTTCCTGAAACATAAAAGCTTCTTAAATAACTAATTGTAAAAGCACAGGTTTCGTTCAACTTTGTTCATAGATCTTTGATTTGAAAATCGGTAATTTGACGACTACGATATTTATCCAGTATAATTAAATAAGCGTGGTGTGGGATCAGTTAAGAGAATTGACATTTGAATATTTAACAGTGTATTACCGTCCTATATCCCACTGTAATGTGATCATTTCTGTTGAGTCAAGCAGTTCACTGACAACGTTAGGAAAGTATTGTAAAACAGCCATTAACTTATGATTAAGGTTGACGTGCACCAAATATTTGTAAGTCACTGATCAAGTGCTCTTTATGTGAGTTCTTTAGTATGAAGGTATATGGCGGAGCAATAAATTCATACTTTGAAATGATTGAGATTTTATTTGGGATTTAGAAACATGGTTTTAAGCAGATAGTTTAGGCTCATAAAAGATATCAATAGTACTAAATTTCTATTCATTATTAGTACAGAATAATTATTTTGTCTAGTAAGTTGTAATTGCACAGAAACATCACTAATTATAACCATCTAATTTAAAGATTGTCGAAATTTTAAACTAAGTATGTTGTAAACATTCACTAAAGTTTGAGACGTTGGACAATAGATCTAGACCCACTATTCTAAGGGTATCAAGACTGCTGCAAGATCTCTGTGATTTGTGCTTTATCTTATGCAGAATGGTGACTGCCCATTTTTGAGAAGCATCAGAGTAGAAGAAAATATCTGTCCACAGCTTTCTGGTTTCCAGTAGTTGTTCAACTGATATTGTATTATATTTGAAAGATAGGACAAGTACTGAAGCTGACGACCAAATAATCTTTTAATAATATGACAACCTTTAATACTTTTAAACAAGAGAAATAATTCTTATGAATATGCTTATCTTAATTAAACTATTGGTTTCATTAACTTTTTCTAAAGAATTTGTGTACAGATGTGGGCAGTCTAGTAGAACACAGTTGACCGAATACATAAAACAGAATAAAAGTTCTTTTTATTTGTATTGAAAATGAGCCATAGATTTTGTGTTAAAGAGATGCAGAAACACAATATGTACTATGGTTTATTGTTTACGACAGTTATATGTTCTAACTGTATTCAAATACAAATTAAAGAAACTTTATAAATTAAAATGAATAATGATTGGGTAATGCATAAAAACATGATAACCAACATCTGGTGGTTAATAACAACATGTTGATAGTCTGAGTTTATTACATGACCTAATTATATTTAAATAAATATTAAATAATTTGCTACGACAATTGAAGTTTGTTTGTCTATTTTCATAATTGTTTTCATTTTCCATACTTAAGTTTCAGCCTCTCATAAATCTAGAATGGATTTTATCTTAACTTTTAAATATGATATGAAGAGAAAATCTAATGTTAGTTATTATATTCTCTTAAGCCTAGGAGTATCTACATATCTCACAGTCGCTTATTCAGCACATTATATGTACCTCATGCTAGAAGAATTTAGTAAGACTAGATTTTTCTGAACCCACATATGAGTTCACTTTTAAAAAAACGGTGTGTAGTCCAGACTTGGCAATGCTAATTGGATATTTGAGTGGAATGAATCATGAAAAATATTCATTGAGTCGTTTGGTGATAAGAATATCCAACTTATGGTGTTTAGTGACATATTGGTCGCTATGTTCATGGTAGTTCAGAATACACATTAACGACTGATGTAACAGTATTTAAAGAATAATTTTATATTAATCCATTATGAAGTAACATGTACTTGAAGACTGTAGACGTTTGAGAATATTTTAGTGGTAGCTGAGACTTAATTAACATGTATTACATTCTACAAATCATCGTAAAACACATTGTAACATGTTGCCAAACAATCACATCATAGGGATTCTGTGGTATTCGTATTTTAATTATTAATAAACATACAGTACTAAGAGTGGTTCTATAGAGAGAATGAAACCACAGAAACAATGAGTGCAGTGACTTCAGAAGTTTACTTCAATTCATTTTATAACTGACTTCATGATGTTTATTTACATTACTGTCATATCTATTATTCTAAACAATGTATGTAATTTGAAGTACAGTTTATTATGATATACAGCAGATCAGAAATTTAAAAAAAATTTCCAGTAATGTTCTCAGTTGAAAGAATACCTGTTCACGTAGCCATTCTAATAAATACATGTATACATTAGATAAAATATTTAAATATATTCATTTAAATACGCAGTCAAGGTTAAGAATTTGTCAAAAAATTAGTGACCGAGTAATAGGGATGTCAGTATAACTGATACATTTATGGAATAAATGAAACCTGTGAAAAAGCGAATATAATTCACTAATTCTCTTTGTGTATAATTATTCCAGTTGTAATCTTAAAGTTATTTATGTCTATTTCCTTCAGTTTAACTTGTTTGATCTTAATGGTCATGATGCTTTGTGTTCACCAGTTTTTATATAATGAAAATCAGAGTTAAGAGGTAATTAAATTTACACTACATTAGATTTTTGTTTTCTTTCACATTCGTTCTCGTATGTATTACGATTTCTCAAATGATTTATTTAGTCAAACAATTCTGAATAGCCTTGGTTAGTATGAATATTGATTTTGTATGTAGCATTAATTAACACGGTAGCAAAAGAAGTTAATCACAGGAACCAAACAGTCCTTAAAATATTTATTTTACTCAATCTGCTATTAAAGCGATTTTATGAACCGTCTATTGAATTTTCAGGTAATTCTTATAGGTTACATATACATATATCACTTTCGATTATAACAAAAATAAAGATTATTATAATCAGTAAGTAAACGTTTAAAATCCAAAAGCATCAGATACTACTATTTTTTCAATCTAATCGATTGTTTTTCTGGGTAAGACCATAATTTATGGACGACCTGTGAGCGACGCTAAAATGACCTTGAGAATGTCTACCTACTTACTAGGGCTAAATGAGGGTTATAAAGAAGTTTGAATAATAAGGATCATGATTCACAGTTGATGGTTAGGGTTAGGAATGAGATTCACGGTTTTTCATCACGAATTGACATCAGTTAAAATGCGAAGACGCTATTTGGCCAAATGGGTTGGTGAATTTCGCGCCAAAATCTAAGACTTGTTATCCTAAATCTGATCACTTCGTCCACAATTTTTGTCTCACCTTTTTATTGTAGATGAATATCTATACACTTTTATGATTGACGTACGAGTCACACTTTCAGAGGTTTAGTTTATTTAGTATCAAAGAAGATAAGTCAGTACTTTTTAAGCCTATTTTCTTTCAACATATATTTTGACAATGATCAACTGTAGAATTCTTCAGGTCATCGTTTTTTTTTTGTAAATTTATCGATGGTTGTCAGATGTCATTTAAAGTGAATGTTTATGTTGGTTAAGTTATATTTGGTATTATTAAGTATTCAATAATTTGAATATAACATCGTTAGAATTTATATTAACAATAAATGAACACTGAAAGTATCTTACATAATCAAGTTTATGATTTAATTAATAGAAATAATTATGTTATTGTCATTTAATGTAAACTAAGTAAAGAAACGTACAGTTTGATTTTAAAACTGGCAGATTTTTTCAATTTAAATATTAAAAAAGTTCATGATACTAATTTTAACGATTTTAATGAGAACAGTAAACTAAGGCTCATTTACTAAAAAAAACTATTCACAGAGTCATAAATGATAATAAATAATTGTTTAAAGATCCTAATCATATTAAAAGGTGCATCGAGTCAGGTCACTATCCTAAATTGTATTATACATCAATGAGATGAAACGGGGTTCTACCCCAATAAAAAAGACAATAAAATACCACTCCCTAAATCAGATTAAAAATAAGTAATCGTTAAAATATTAGTCTTTTGATGATAAATAAATTTTAAAATAAAATCAACTTTAGTGAAAGCACCAAACAAACCATCATTTAATTCAGTTCTTTTGATAGTTGAAACGGTTTTAATTATTCAGAATATATTTTGCTTGGAACCTTTTTTTAAAATAGTCAGTCAGTCGGCTACAACGTAGGACCAGGCACATATATGCATCGGTCCAGGTTTCCATACCGCATTAGCACAGCAAGATGAACACCGGATTCATAGCAGTGGTTAGGTCAAAGGTGGTAATATATAGGAGAAAGATTGCATATAAGGATATAGTACAGGAAGAAAGAATTAGTTTGTAGAAAGAAAGATATGAAGCAATTTTAATCTCTTAGTTTAAGGGAAGACAGGTAGTGTATACACCTACGCCATTTTGATCGATTTTGAGCCATGTCACCAAGAGTCTCCAACCATCAGTTACGAAAGTCACGCGGACCCCAACCAAGTAGTCTGCATCACCAACATGGCTCAGACTAGAAGTTAGTGACTTCAATGTCTGATGCTACGTTTTGGTTCAGCCGCCCCTAACTTTCTCCCAACCATCCCGAACATCGGTTAGCATTGCACGTCGTGGTAATCGGTGTTCGGGCATACGTAACACATGGCCCAACCATCTTAGTCGATGAAGATTCACACTATTTTTCAAAATAGTGTGTTCACCAGGTCAATTAATGTACATAAATATTTTCTTTTTTTTTTGTTTATGTAAAAATTATAGCAGATTGTTTATAATAACTTACTTTTCACTGTACGAATTGATAAACCAAATGAAGAACGTTCATTTTTATCAATACCATTAGATGAATAAGAATATCTTTCTAAAATAACTGTACGTATATTGTCTTTTGAATTGGTTGAATGTTTCATATCTAAATGTTCATGTAATGTAGATGATCGTCGTAAATGTCTTGAATCACATATATTAACATGAACTGATTTGATATTATTTGTTTGTTGATTAAGTTTATTTACACAATTATTATTATTATTACTTGATAAATCTCTTGAAAATTGAATAGATTGAAAATGTGCTGGATCTTTTATATTCCCTTGACTATTGATAACATATTTTGATTTAGTAAAACAAGAAAATAAACACAAATAATAAGTAATTAATAGGAGAATTAATAGAAACTGATGTCACTTGATTAATCGCTAAATTATGTTGTTTATTACAATGACTTCAACTAAAATGTGTTAGTTAAAATGTTTGAAAAAAAATCCAATTGAGAATAAAGGGTAAAAAAGTTTCCTATTGGATAAACACAGTGTTGTGTACGGATTGACCGAATAAGAATCTTCATTTGTTTATCAAATAAATTAATAAGGTTAGTTATAAAGGTATCGTTAAAAAAAGACTCGTTCTACTGTAAATAAGTCTGACTAGCTATCTTGGTTTTGTTATCTAACGGTACTAGAATTCAATGAATAAAATGATTACGCCTTGTGTAACTATTGCACAAAATTAATCTTAACATGGACGTTTTGGAGTTTAACTAGATACATGATTGTTTCCTGAGGTTATTGTGATTAAGTATGTAACTTTGCTGTATTCACATTGACGATAGAAATAAACACTTACCATTCCGTTACAAGATATACACCAGTTGTTTATCTTGACCTCAAAATATTAAACAAAAGTATGGGAAAAACAAAACATCATCTTCAAGTCAAAAGAAATTTTTAGGCATTGTTCTTGAGCTATTCTAATTTATCCAATTTAGAGAATTATGGTGAACTAGATCATTTCATAATAAATTATCTAGACACTTCGTTTTTCTATAACTTCATCGAATTACCTACAGAATGATATAGATAAATATAAGGAAAATATTTTTATTGCAAACATATTGTTTCAATGAAATTTGTGTAGCTGAAATTCTGTGGATATAATATACCACATTGGTCGTAGTTAAAAGTATAACCACGGACGAATGTTTATTCTTATTTAGATTAGTTAAGTAGATGAAAACCTTGAATTATGACTTTGAGTATAGAATTGAAATTAAAGAAAACCTAATGAATACTTCGATTGATCAAAACCAATTATTGGGAAACTATCGTAAGAAACCACATTCTAGCGGTGATAAATTGAATTTATCTCGAAATATATATCATTCAAATAGTTAGCATCGAAATGATGTAAAGGAATGTAATTCCATGAGATCACAATCACATTAGAAGCAAATAGTGTAGAATGTTTCAGACTAAGTAAAATATAAAATAGTTTGTTCGAGTTCTCCTTTATTACCATAAATAATAAAGATTTTGGGTTATCATTTTGAATATTATAGTTGAATTCACTTATTGATTAGAAAACACCAGATTCAATAAAAATTTACATGTAGAACTTTTGAAACAAACACCCGGGCGGCCTATTTGAACATCTGGCCAACCGATTACTGTCATCTAGATATTTCAACAAGTTATCTGCTTCTTTGTTTGTTTTAACAGATCATTATATGGATTAATTGAATAACCTATTCAGGTGTGTTTGTGAAATGTTTACGACATTTCGCTGAACAAGTTACAAAGATGTACAGTAGGAGACATCGTGATGACTGGCGGTGTGCATTGAAAAGAATGAATATTATTTAGATGACTACTTCTGAAATGCTAATATCCAACTAGCGATCACTCAATATTTATGATCAATATCGATCAAGAAATAAGAAATAGAAACTCGCTGAAATACGTTGTGCTGAGAATTCTATATTGTACCAAACATATAGTAGTGAATAAAGCTAATAATAATAATAATAATAATAATAATAATAATAATAATAATAATAATAATAATAATAACAATCATAGAAAGTGAAATAATTTACTTTTCCTTAAAATTCAACAATCTTTTCACAATGGTATACATGTATCTGGAGTTGATGAAGTTAACGAAATGTTTATCAACTGAAATTATTAAAATCTGTCATGGTTCTTTTTTAGTTAATAAAAAATTCTGGTTAGTGACATTCCATCAAAATAATTTATTGACATTATTTTGTATTAAATAATAAAGTTTTCTTTGATTTTTTTTGTTCTTCAGATTATTATACTCATAAATTTAGTATACACTTCATTATTGCCACAGAATTTGTGCTCTCTGTCATTATCTATTCTAACCGGTTGTTTACTTTTGCAGAGATCATGTGTATAGGTGTATTAGTAAGATTATAGTACACTGTGTAAGTTGTAATTTATTTATTTGTTTTTTGCTGCCAACTTCATATTTTATTGAATACAATTCAACAATAAACTATTAATGTGCTTCTTAATAAATATATTCATCAAATTGTTTTAATTTCATTTCAAAGGACTATTTTATTGTTATGTATTGAATACAGAAAATAATGCTTGTCAAATTAGCGGTACCATAAAATGAATGTACTGTTTATTAGAAATTTAAAGTTACAATTATCAAGTCGGTCAATTTCAGCAGTAAAAAGGGAATAGCAAGTACAATACTTCTAGAAAAATAACATAGATTGATTTCATTTGATTATATGATATTTTACTATATCACCAGGGCTTAAAATATTTGTAAAAATAGATTTGATTACCAGTTAATGAGATAGGTATCGGAATAGTGCAACAAAGATCCAATTATTAACTTTTACTCATGGCTATGGATGCCATAATGAATACCAATTTAAACACTTAGTATGTGATGACCTCATATGAATGTGGCTCCGTTTTTATGTTCCTTTTAAGAACAACAATAAGGAAAGATCAAGACTTAGGTACATCATGTATTAATTTTGTCACGATTACGTAATCACTTATTTTTATTATGATTATAAGTAACTGTAATGTCACCTCTTCTGTTAAACGTGACTATTTCTTTCCATACATAAATACGCGTCCTACCTGTCTATGTTTAATCGAATAGTTTATACATCTTCACTCCTGTTATGACGTTTGATCCTGTTTCAAACGTCTATGCTAACTTAACAAGACAAAGAATGTCACTGAACTACCTTTTCACCTTGCTATAGATTTGACAAGATCCTGGATTGGTTAAGGTTAAGCATTTAAACTGTTGAATGACGGGTCATTAGTCTAGAGGTTAACAACCCGAGCTCGAGACCGAAGGTCCTGGTTTTGACTCCCGGGTACGAGGTTATGGATGTGCAATGCTGAAAAGTCCCACATTACGATGAAACGTCTGTCCAGTGCTACCAGGTTTTCAGAAGTAATCTAGCTACGTTCGTGATTTGAACTGCGACAAATATATATTTTACTCTGATTTTTTTTAATGATGAGCAGTATATTTTCAACATTGTCAATAATTTAGATGAACACCAGAACATTTTTATGTTTTTGTGTTGAATAAACATATTTCCTGAAGTGTAAAAACGGAAGTGCATTAATAGTTTCTACCAGGCTACTCTAATTTGCAAAGATGCTATGCGCTAAAATGACATAGATTTCTGTGATTACTTTGAATTCTTATTGACTGTGCGTTTTTATTTTGTCACATAGATAATCTTCACTTGCTCGATAAGTTTTAATTAACATTTGTGATCAGACTAGTGCTGTGGTAATTGTCATGTGATTAACACACAAATGATATTAGGAAATATAACAAATTAAAGTATTTAAGACGATATATTTGTTTAGGATGTTTGAATGAACATTTTAACTAAATTAAACAATATCCATGACATTTATAATTTGAGATTTAGGCCAATCTCGGAAAAGATAATATAGTTGTTTATATATAAGGGACACATATTTTCTTCATGTGGTTTCACTTAGAAATAATATAAATCAGTGATTAGAAATGTATGAAGTATTATTTCTCTTTCCTAGAAAATCAATTACTGACATTGAAATGTTGTCTGTTTCCTCTGAGGTTTTTATTTATTTCAAATTAAATTAATAATAAATCAAGAATGTTTTTGATGAAGATAAAATATATAAATGTAAAGTTTATTTATTATATTTGACTGATTTAAATCATCGAAATCATAAAAAGAAAAAAAGAAAAAAAATTTACTATGAACTGATTGAACAAGATAATTATGGTAATTGCTGATGGCAGCTTCAAGAGTAGTTCATTCATCCGATATTCGGAGCAAATTTCAATATCTTAAATTATTTTTTCATTTGTATCAGGAGTTTTGTGGAGATTGTAGTAATTTTAATAGTTGAGAATATAAGTCAATTGAAACTAGACCACCATGGACAATCTGGAAATACTGAACGGCCGTTTGGTTGGATGCCGGCTCAGTGGTCTAGTGGTCAAGCGCTCGCGCGCAAGACCGATAGGTCCTGGGTTCGAATCCCGCGAGGTGAGGTCGTGGATGCGTACTGATGAGAAGTCTCACAATAGGACGAAACGGCCGTCCAGTGCTTCCAGGTTTTGCATGGTGGTCTAGCTTCAACTGACTCATGATCTCAACTATTGATATTTTTCGTTTATTGTGAATATGATCACATGATATTTTCTTAAAAACGACTAGATGTTTGATAATTAGCATGAGTGCAAGTATTTAACTATAATCATAGCTCAACTTGACACAAATGTATCTAAGTATCCTAACGTGATAATATAAAGCACTGTTTTTTACACGCTTCTTTAAAGTTTATTGACTTTGAAGTCATTGCCCCTTACCAAATATTCTCATGTTTCTAAGCGATCTATGTAATCTGTAGATTAATAAACATAAAATTAAAATTTACCACAACGTTTTTTCTTAGCGAACCTCGAAAGAATCGTTCAAGTTAGTCGCCTAAACATTCAGATGAAATTAGAAAAAAAGGTTTTGGATGACAGTTGTTATTATTTGCAAGCAGTTATCAAGAGTGGAAATCTAGTTTAATATATGTATCATGGTATAAATATTTAACTGCTGTATAAATATGTGGTGTTTACTGATTAGTAATAGCTTTCGAAATTGAGAACAGTAATGTAATATTTTGTCTTGCGTTATAATTACCCAGTTATCAGGATTGTTCTTTATTGAGAAAATAACTCCTCAAAATTCGTTTATACTGTTATCTTTAAAGTAACTTGTGGGAAAAAGATAAATGTTTAGAAATAAACTTGCTTCAAGAATGCTGCTGTTATTATTATTGATCTTACAAACTCATTTATAACACATTTTATTAATATACAACTTTACGTTATTCTAAAATGAATACAGTATTAAAAGACCAAAGTCCTAGTAACAAACTTAAGTAATAAACAGAATGCTGCAGAAGCAATATTGATAGTACTAGTGTAGTGAACGAAAATATTAGTGGGGACAACTAAATGTATTTGAATACGAAATTACAGAATCTCTTAGTAAAATCTGAGAACCATATAGTAAATACTTTATTTGCTAAATGTCCATCGACTGTTTCAGACTTTATTGTTCCTTCATTTCTATATTAATCGCTCTCTGTTCTCTTCCTCTTCTCTTAGACCTGCTCAACCCTCTGCCGCCAGGCATTCCACTTTCAATCGGTGACAAATATTACTTA
This sequence comes from Schistosoma haematobium, assembly GCF_000699445.3. Lineage (NCBI taxonomy): Eukaryota > Metazoa > Platyhelminthes > Trematoda > Strigeidida > Schistosomatidae > Schistosoma > Schistosoma haematobium. The sequence goes on from NC_067195.1 coordinate 43,390,617, forward strand.
TATCTGTCGACATCAATAGCACACACCGTAGTAGTAATAATAGTAATAGTAGCAGTAGTTTACAATCATTGTTGTTTATTTGAACTTGAGAAGTAACCGTATGTTTTATTGAAATTCACTTAACAAAAACATCCACCTAGACTTTATTTGAGTGAATATCTAGAAATTGCCAGTCTTACACACCATTTATTTCATCGGATATTGTGAATAAAATATCCATACAATCTTATATTAAATCTGGTAAATTACCAAAGTGAAGAATTTAAAAAGACATTTTACATAGAAGTTTACCACTTCAGAGTACTTTATACTGAAAATTCTCATCAATATCAAGTATAATAATATTGCATTGATTGATCATTCGATATCTGAAGGTTACAACTAAGCTTTGAAGACATGAACTAGAGATGTTAGGTGTTCAAAAAGTTACCCTAAAACAGGTTATCAAAGCAAAACTTTGATATAAATAACTGTAGATCAGTATATATGTTCATTAAATTTTTATAAAGAAACGTTGATTGAACATATAATCATAATTTTTGACTTCTCAGCTAAGATTCAAAGTGCGTCAATCAACTGATATTTGCACTTGAGTCATGTATAGTCGAACAATCTCTAAAGACAAAATCGACATTTGAGGGAACTAGATTACGTACAAAAGAAATTAGAAACTCTTTATGGACAATGTAAAATAGTTGTTGATAACAAACCAAAAGTGTTATTTCATCATTTTCTGTATAATTCTTTTATTTATATTGCACTATATATACATGGATGTAAAGCAAATAAAGTTTTATTGAAACACCTTCTAATCGATCGCTTAAATTGATCAAAATGAATTCTAAGATCATTGGGTCAAATTGGTAACAAAGAATGGAAGAAGTCGTATTAGCGTGTATACATATTAATCATGCAGTAGCTATGAGATCGATTGGCATGATGGTAGTGTCTTTGACCGTAACGTTTCGTATTATCTGTATGATTTTCATGAAAGCTTTATCTTTTTCAAAGTTTCCGGTAAGCGCTACTGATGAGTTTCATAAAGTATGAACAATATCTTGAAAACATTGTGCGGAGTTCCTCAACTTATTTTGTATATACATATATGTAGTGTTATTTATTGTTTTGGCGATTCAATCAACACTAAGTATTACGCAACGCAAGATTTGTAAATTAGCATGTCAAAAAAGCCAAAATACAAAAAGCATACTTATGGAATTTATTAAAAATTACCCGAAATTTTCATATGAAGACAAAACTCCATCCTGGTATTTATCACTTTGATCATGATGAATGTTATTATTGTGTTTTCGATTCAAAGAACCAAATGTATTCGGTCGACATGACGAATTACTTATACCACTATCTGTTTGACTGCCTTCACGTTGGAATCCTTTGTTTTCATGTGTGATAAAATCATATAAAACATCCGTTTGTTGACCCCGTGATATTGTTCGTTCTTTTGACGGATTTCTATTTGCAGACCCTAGCATTATGGGGCACTGTTGTCTTTGAAGTTGTTGTTGTTGTTGTCGACAATGAAGATTTGATGTAAAAACATCCGTTCGAGATTTTGATACGGACATATCTATAAGTTTACAAAGTTGACAAAAGCAGAATATTCATTTTTTTCTCTTGAAAATATAAAAAAAACATATTTGCATCGTATGTTAATAAGATAATATTAGAAGAATTAAAATAAATATTCTTTAATTTATTCAATCTGGATAATAAGAATTTGAATAACTCATAACTATAAATGTTTCATTGAGTTCCTAAATAGGGTTAGGTCACTTAATTGTCACTTGGGTTTGAATAATGTTATGCAGTCTCGAACGTGTGTAACTCACGTAAAACCGAATAGTTAATCACCGCAAATAATTTGCATATAGACGACATTGTAGTTAATAATACTTATATAAATAAATAGAACATTAATAATGCTGCATGTTGCTTGAAGAGAATGTGATTTGTTAGGTTTTTTATGTCCACTATGTATTTATCAATAACTAGGTCAAAAGAGGTACATTATTTGCGTTTGTTTAGGTTCATGCAACTCAATGTAGATATTTTGTATGATGTTCACCTTTACACGTAAGTGTACAAGGGGACAAAAATGACAATAAAGGGAGTAAGCTGTTAGAACAAATAACTTTACGTCTAGTCTGATGAATAGTGCACAATAGGAATAAAGCAGACAATTAATGTCATTCAATACAAGTCTAAACTAATTAGATATAGACAATGACTGAATTTAAGTGTGTCTTTATAACTGTATTAATACAGTTTGAAGTGTTTCAAGGTGTATAGTTGACTTAGCAACTCAGCATTTATGATAATTCTAGACCGACTCTTTGGGGCAAAGAATACTTATTATAATAAAACAGTAATTTTATAATACAAAAAATATTTTTAAACCATTTCTTGAATATTGCATGCTCAGATAAATCATTTTAAATCTAATAAAATGGTTTTCATTAAAGTGTCAATGGATCGACGAAAGCAAACGGTATAGGGTTATTGTGATTACATTAATGACCTATCTAATAAATATTACTTTTTACGTATTATACCATTCAGTTTCAAACTTTGAGTTTGCTTATTCACATAACTTTCTCAGACATCTTCCATTACCTCTTGCAGCATTTCGAGACATGTTTTAAATGAAGTAAGTATTGAGTTCTTCATCATATCGATCAGAGTACTTCTGATGGTGAGATGCATCACTAATGTTCATTTTAAACAGTTGGTTTTACTTAAATTTGATTCAGTTTAAGGAGCGTCTCAGGTTTAAGGATAGAAATTCCATAAAATTCTTCAAATATCTCGATGGATTTTTCCTGAAAGTAACTTCTTTATGGAACATTTTTCGTTTCTACACTTACAAACAAACATATTTTGAATCTATTTTGACCAAATTATCAAATTATACGAGAACATCTAAAGCTTTATATAGAACGTCTGAAAGCTAACTGTGACGAAGTAGCACTTAGAAATTTAGACTGAATGAAAATGCTTTCACTGTTTCATGATAATATATAAATTTAGTGGCCAAAATAGTTTGATAGTAATTTTTGAGATTGTGAAGGAAAATAATGCAGGTGCGATATCCATAAAAAGCACCAATTCTCAGAGGATTGCAGATATTTTTTTCTGGTGAGTTCCAACTGGAACTAAACTTAGGGTTGGAATTTCGCGTAGACTAACTCTAACTACCTAACATCTCTACGCAGTGCACTCAATGTGCAATCACTCAGATTTGTGGTCACATTACTAACTGTTCGATAGAATTCAACCACCAGTAAAAGCTTAGACTTACACATTCTTGGTCACTAATCAGAGATCAATCCGCTGTATACAACGATTTCTTAGAATTTTCATTGCATACTATTTACTTCGATACGTTTCCTTGAGGGAACATAATTGTTAAACACTGTAAGAGGAATTATTTCATCACTATTCAACAAAACTAAGACCTTAGTTTATACATGGACTGGATAAGGAAGTGTTTATTATATCGCATTCATTTGACAGTAGACAGATTATCAAGATGTTAAAGCAGCTAAAACAACAATGAGGTAAATGACCTCATTCAAGTTGATTTTGGAAAGAACACACTGTTAACCACTGGTTATTGATGTATGTTTTCCACCTAATAATTCTTGTTTACTTGTAGTACAATTACATTTATCTGACTTGGTTTCGATTTTAATATGTTTATAAAAATCTAATATTTAGATTGCGGTTGATTAACTGGTCTACATGTTTGCACAAGATGTAATCTTTTTGAGGGAGGACGTTCAGAAAAGGTTAATTTATTAATTTGATGTTTAAAACGTTTTTGATTTGGATTATTTCATTTATGGTGATAACGGTTATATAGATACCAAATGCTCATGAAATATTCTAATGTTACCAAAATTATAATCTACCGAGATCGTTATGAAGCAAGATGAGCACAATGAATCAAACCAATAACAAGTGTGTGGTTTTTCAAATAATAAAGAAGTGAAGAAATTTGGTGGGGAAAAAATGTAAAATATTTTTAGGATCCGAATTAAAAATTCAACAGTTCATGTTAAGTACTTAATATTGAAGACTGTTGTTAAATAATCTGGAGCTGAAATTTTTAAAAAAAGAAGATTTGAAATTGTCACCATATATGAACTTATTGTTTATGTAAATGTTAGCTTGGCAAAGCATAGTCCGCAGTTACAAATTCACGCTTTCCTCTTGTTCAAATATGCAAATTATGGGTTAACTGAAACGCCTATCATTAGTTCTTACGTATCAAAAGTGTTGTCGAAAATTTCTTTATATCCAGGATAATATTTCATAATCAAACCTCAGTACATAACACAGTTAAACTTACTGAATTCTCTTACTTGTCAAGAACAATTTTGATTTAAACCATACTTTCTAATGTAATAGTATTTAAAATAAACACCATGTCTTATACAAACGTGATTGAATAAACATAACAGTAGATTTACAAAGTTTATAATGGTGATAATTTACTTATTTAAAGTTAGTGGGTCTATTACGTGTTACAATTGTATTTTATTGAATATTATCAAGTAATAATAGTCCGAAATTAAATCGAGTCAAATCTAAAAACGCTGAAAGTATGTTCAACCTTAAAAGATATTACTCTAGACCTTGATAGCAATATACTAAGTATATACAACAGATAGGTTAAAGAATGAATAAACTAATGTGGCATTATTGTTATGCTAAGAATGAAAAATATTTTTTTCGACATAATGTAATTGTATAATAACCTACATAATATAAAGTTCACTTGAATTTAGACACACGTTGGTTCTTAAAAATACAAAAAAACAATTTTGGATTGGAAGTGTCTTGATTTGCAAATATTTGGTGACCAGTTATTAATAGATATTCTATAGTTTATTCTGTCTGATAAATAATCGCTTAATTTTCATATTAAACACATTACACTTTTATTATTATAGATAATCGTTATACACTTCAAATAAGATTTGGAAGTTTTAGGTAGATAGTATATATTAATATACATAGAAATATACGAGCCTATGCAAATGCAGTAAAAAGATAATAATAAACATCTGCTTTGGAATTCTTGATTCATCTTGATTTCAGAGCTTTCAGAAAATTCTATTCACTGAAATTAACTATAAAGCTATATATAGAACGCATAATTCACAGTAGAAAATGTGGTTTGCTTCAAATTATATTCATGATCTCAAATAAATGATTTTAATTCGTTGATTAGTTGGAGTTAAACAAGAGAATAAATTCCAAGATACAATTCACAATAATAAATAAAACAGAAATTGTTTCCAGTTAGATTTAATAAATTAGATTGAAATCTTTTAAAAAAAACCATGATAAAAGGATAACTCAGGTTCAAAATACATAGAGGCTGTTACTTTATATGATGTTCATATTACGACATAATTGAACATAAATTTTGTAGCTATTTTTCAAGATGATAGTCAGTTGCACGTTTGAACAAATGTAGATAATATTGTCCAATTAAACAATGATTAGATGATAAAAGTCATTGTCATTAAGGAAATCATGTTCGTTCTGTCATTATATTATTATAATTATTTCCAGTCAAAAAGTTCACCGGTAATTAAATAAATTATTTTCGTGATTTATTTTACATATAATCAATAAAATCGACTTTACTTCTAATATAAGGGTTAGATTTGGAAAAAAACATTTTAGCTAAAAATGTATTGAACAAAATCTTTTGTTTACTTGAGACATAACTTATTCAGCAGTATTTAAAATTGGTCAAGAACCTTTTATGATGAAGAAACCAAATCTTTTGATTGTGATGATAGGTTGCTAAGCATTGATAATTAGGATGTATATGATATCTATTTTATACCAGCCTAAGACTCATCAAGAAAGTGAATTTATGATCTCATAATGTGAATCTAGTGAAGATATGGTACATAACATCAATACGATCTTTTCGTTTACAGTAAATTTCAAAAAATGGGATAATTTTATGTACTTTCAATACTTGAAATCATGAGTCAATTGAAGCTAGACCACCATGCAAAACCTGGAAGCACTGGACGGCCGTTTCGTCCTAGTATGTGACTTCCCGGCAGATTTGAACCCAGGACCTATCAGTCTTGCGTGCGAGCGCATAACCATTAGACCACTGAGCCGGCACTCAACGGTGTTGATGTCCAACTTCAACCAATCCACGAAGTTGCGCCACCGTACACCATTGTCTTCAGTAAGTTGATATCTCAAGACAGACCTGGTTTAAGTCCACTGGTAACTGTTTCTCACTAGAACTCCAGGAAATGCCTCTTGAAGTTAGCCACTAGTGAGCCGGCTCAGTGGTCTAATGGTTAAGCGCTCGCGTGCGAGACCGATAGGTCCTGGGTTCAAATCTTGAGGGAGGCGGGAACGTGGATGCGCGCTGCTGAGGAGTCTCATACCGGGACGAAACGGCCGTCCAGTGCTTCCAGGTTTTCCATGATGGTCTATCTTCAATTGACTCATGATTTCAACTATTGAAATTTCTAAAAATCTCCACAAAACCGCATTCGATAATTTTATGTACTCCTATTCTTCTTCTTGAATTAATAAAAAACTTTGTTTTCTACTTAGCTGGATCTTTGTGATATTTATGCTCTCTGAACTGAATGGTCTACTAGCTGAGCTTTTATTATTATCATCGACAACATCATCAGTGTTTATCGTTTCTTAAAAAAGAAATCAGAAGTTAACTTTAGTCAAGGAATAAGACTACGTGAGAAGCAGGAAATAGGTATTTGATCTTATTTTTGGTTTCTTAAGAGTATTTTCAAACGTACTGTTATGTTGTCTAATCGTGGATATTCAAATCATCAGCTGAGGAAACTACAGAGCAATAAGACTGCGATGGTCTACATCACTAACATCATATATGTTTTAATATTGCAAAGCGCTCACTAATTCCAAGTGATGCTATCTGATTCACTATTCATATTATTGTTATTATTATTGGATACCGTGCTACTCAGTATGTGGGTAAAACGTTAAAACCTTATGGTAATGTCTAAGTAATTTTTAAAACCGATTGAAATTAACGATAACAATCGGTGATTATCATGGTATGTTTCAAACCAAGCAGAATTAAAAGCTTAAAATTTAAAAGACTAGTACCTAAAGGTAGTAAGTTCATCAAAAACCTAAATATTCTAGATCTTACTATAATGTTAGCCGATGCTTGTGGTCATTTGACGGCTTTGAATATGTAGGTGCCATTTTTTTCAACATTTATTGATTCACAGTGACTCGTAAGCTCATCACATTCATTTGCTACAAAATTCTTATTAAATAATTATCATCAAAAATAATAATAATAATAATAATAAAACCTTATTTCAAATAATATTATACTTTACTAATAATCTTTTCTATTAGTTAATTAAATTCATTAATCTATTTATAAGTTAGTGTTAACAAGTTGGAAAGGTGAATTCACCCATCTCATTTTATACGTCATGAATAATGTACTGAATTGAAACCATATTTTATCCTCTGAGCATCGTTGTTTTCAAGAGTATTTCTTTTAAAATTTTGTTTAAAATAAAAAGTTTATTTTGAATGATTTAATAAGGAATTTTATAACATGTATTTTAAATTTACTTTGAGTATTCTTAGCTTTCTAGATATTATACCAAGATATACCAAGAGCAGATTTGTTTATCTACCTTCCAGTTAAAGATTGTTTAGGATTAATTATGGTATTACATAGCCGTTTGAGCTTACATTCTGAAATATATAAGGCGTGTGGTTTCAGCATCATATCATGCCTACACAAATGAATGGTTTAGCGTAAAAGAGAAATATTATTATTTTATACAGGTTGGAAATAACCATTTGATTAGCATAAATCCATGGTTTATAGTGCAGTCAAGATGTTATGCTCCTTGAAAATGTCAATGTACATAAAGACAGTTTCATCGTGATTAATAAAATATAACGAAAAGGACTTTCATGACATAAAGGCTAGTAAGATAATGTTTTAGTGTTTAGACTGATGACTGTGCAGTTAAGTTTTAATCGGAAAACAAATATTCACATCCAAACGATGAGTTTTCAGTCGAATGACATATATATTTGTTTTCATAGCTATGGGGCAATAAATGATGACATGACATGGACAATTGTATGAGTATAAACTTAAGTTCATCTAAACAGAGAAACAACCTGGATATATTCTCTGAATGAATCAAAACGACAAACGCGATCATATTATATGATGAATAAAAATGACAAAACGATTGGTAGAAACGATATTTATGAAAGCTTAGCTTATCAGATGACACTGATTAAATTAATTAGCTGACAAAGAAATATTCAGCAGAATAAATTATAACACAACTAATAAATCAGCTTTATAACAAAACTTTAACGGAAACGATTTTCAAAGTTCCAATACTAAATCAATTTCATTTTGGGTAATTTATCCTGTCAACAGGTTGACAATAAAGAGATTTATTTTATCATGCATAACAAGTTATTGGTGATCAGTGTTTAAACAAATATTTATTTTATACTTCATTGGAATTAAACTCTAAATACACAAAAATAATTTATCAGAAAAACAAAGACTAATATATTAAACAATTCTGTGACAAGTTAACCAAATATGAGAAGTAATGCCCAGTATTATGGTTGACATTTATTTGTATTATGTAATTAAGAGTGAACAAGCAAAGTGCACAAAGACAAATATGGACTAGACAGAGTGACAATTTGATTATTGATTCGAATTGATATTGCTATGTTAAAAATGAATTAAAAGAAAGAATCAAATTGACTTATATTTCATGAATATTAACAATCATTAAAGTTTTGTCGTATCTTTATGTAACTAGCTGTGTATGTCAGAGCTGTGACCATTGAAATGTCGTGATAATAATTTATTGTTATGTTAAACTGACCGTCTCTCAACACTATTATTAAAACATAGAACTATAAGGAGTCGAGTCAACTATTAGTCATTGTATGCTATAATGATTATTTCTTAGTATTACACTTATTATTCCCATGTTGGGTTAAGAACATAACCAGTAGTTGCATACATCACAACGTTGTTCATATCATATGATGTTTTAACAAACGTCATCACTATTATCATTTGGAATTTACTTTTTTTTCGATGTAGTATGATGTTTTTGCATTTACATTGTCAAAATAGTAAAATGTGCTCTGATCAAAATGTTGAGTGTTGTCAGTTGTTGCTGTCGAATGTGAAATATGGTTTATTGTATAGCTATACTTTGTCCTTAAACATATTTTCCAAATAAATAAAACATATTGTAATAATTATCCTGAGTCCTTTATTCAAATGAGTTCAACGGTAAATCTAAAGACTATAAGATAAACATTAAAAAGGTGAAAGACATTTCCTAAAAACGAATAATGTAATTGTGATCACCTGAGATTACCATGAAGATAGTTATTTCACGAACTGTGTAATAAACAAGATTAATCAGGTAATTTTAGAAAATTTAAACAAAAGGAATTGAGCAACGTTACAATAAAGAGATCAAATAGCTGTTTTGTTTCGTAAACTGTGTTTGTGTCTGATTTCGATTATGCATGTGTGTGTGTGTTAGTGTGAGACTTCTTTCTGATAACTAATTAACAACGTCGAGGGAACATCGTTATTTACACTTATTGTAAGATTTTATAAAAACTTTAAAAAGAATTTTGTTAGTGTTTTCTAGAAGAAAGTGAAATCTACAAAGTTTATTGCGCAATTTTTTGTAAAACAAATATTACTAATTAGACATAGTAAAGTTCAAGGTGCTGACAGACCCAAATCAGTCTAAATATTTTCACAATGTACTGTTACGTATATTTTGAACTATTCAAACCTTATTAACATATAAAATAATTATCAGAAAGGGGGTTTTGTGAAGAATGTAGTAACATAATAGTTGGATTCGTGATTCGATTCAAGCTATACCATCATGGAAAACCTGGGAGCACTGAATGACCGTTTCATCCTAGTATAGAACTCTCCAACAGTGAGCATCCAGGACCTTCAGTCGAGCGCGCAAACGCTTAACCTCTTGATCACTGAGCCGTATGATTTTTTTACAATCACTGTGAAAATAAATTTTATTGGCTAGCAGTAATATTTGTAAAGTAGTGAGAACTCGAAAGAAGTAAACAGTTGTTTCAAATAAGTAGGACGATAAATAATACTCATGACATATTGTAAACTGATTTAGGCTGAATCAAACTTAATACTTGAATAAGTTGTGTTCCGTAAAAAATTCTTAGGTAAAATGGAGGCGCTTTTCATTACTGTATGATTTTCATCAAATCTCCAACTCGCATGAATTCATGAATCTACAATTATAGTAATGTAATTCAGCAGTTGTAAAAGACGTATATTTCAGTTGAATTCGGTACTTGTAAAGCGGATTATATCTTAATGAATAAATAGTTTGTGTCACTTAAAACATGATATCACCCTCTGTTTTTTGGTGCTGAGTAATCAAATGTGAACTGTTTTCTGAATTAACAAAAACGAAAAGTTGTTTAGTTATTTGAACAACTTTCTTAAATTAGCAATAGTTTTAAGGCATTTTACGATGACGCAAAAGTAGCCGAATAATTCACCTGAGCTATTTTCGAATTCGTCGATTTATGTGTGATGTTAAATGGAACATGAAAACAATGATGCATTATTTTACGGTTGTAATTCATTGTCAAATATCAATAAATAGGCATGATTAGATTTCTTCAAAACTTTTTCGGTCGTTTAATATCAAAAAAGTCCATGTAATGCATTTGATATGTTGCCATAGAAATCAACCTAAATTTTATGATTTGAAAATTCAGACCAAATGCTTATCAAATGCATAATGGGTGACAATTTAAATGACTGTGAACTATATTCAATCAATATATTCTCTGACAAATAAAGGACTGGGAAGCAAATATTTCTTGTGTTTAAACGTGATATCCCTCCATACACAGTAGAATGTACACGAAATAAATATTTCAGCGTTTTTAATTCCTATAAAATAGGTCACACAGCTAAAATAAATCGTCCTATAGTTGAAAGTTCATATTTCTTCTGTCCAGTCAGTTAAAACATAGATCTAATTATATTGAGGTCATTCAAAATTCCTATGTTCTCATTAAACAAAAAACAGATTGTCACAATCTCAAGGGAAACTGAATTCATTCAGTAATTGTTTGACTGTTAAAACATCTTTTTATCGAAGTTTAGGGTACTCAAGAGTGAAGTCGATTACTGTCTATTTATTAAGAAAACGTTAAGCAGAGTAGGTTTCATTTCTTTTCACGAGCTTCATACCAAAACGTTTCACTCATGATAATTAGTTAAATGTAGCTTGTGATTTTATATGTACATGCGTTTTCAGTGTGTTATAAAAGCAAGGACTGTTTTACTTTACTAGAAGGCTGAATATTTCTCAACGGTTATTCAGCAATGTCGACCAAAACTTGAATATCTAATGCTTGTGAATGTGTATTTTTTCCAGAAATCAGAGGTTTGATTAATCAAATGTTGTGATAATAATTTATTGTTATGTTAAACTGACCGTCTCTCAACACTATTATTAAAACATAGAACTATAAGGAGTCGAGTCAATTATTAGTCATTGTATGCTATAATGATTATTTCTTAGTATTACACTTATTATTCCCATGTTGGGTTAAGAACAACGTTCCATTTTGCAATAAGTGAATTGTGTTTATTCTAATTTATTCTCTTCTCATTTTGAAGATCCATTGCCTGTAGTAAGGCTTAAAAAGTTATAGAAATAAATAAAATATCCTTCACTTTCATTCCATACATGTTCTTATTAATTCAACGGAAACAACCCATAAATACTTAGTGTTAAGAAATTGATCAATAAAATAACAATTCAGCTTTTAGTCAGATCACGATTATTGATGACTGTTCGTCAGTAAATGACACAATGGTGAATTCATCTGTGAAATATTTTGATCGTTATACATTTCTAGTGTAATTTAGATTGCACTTACTCTTTCTGTATGTGTTTATTTTAACGAAATATCAATCAATAAAAATGACATTTCTGTTGGGCAACATAATGAATCAGCATCTTATATATATATCAGTAACCTCTATGTATGATATTTATTTACCTTTAGATTTTTGCTTTAATTTCACTGGCCGTGTTAATGTTCCAGCTATATTCGTACCATTCTCATATTTAGGCATTTCACAATATGTCTGATTTGATATAGCATTCACATCATAACACGGACTATAGAATCCATTTGGACCTAAATCCCATGCACCATTCCATTTTGTTGTTGATCCTGTTGCTATATCAGATGGATTTGATTGAATTAATTCACATAACGAAACTGCACGTTGTATTGGTTTGGAATCGATTGGTCTAGTTGATGATGTTGTCATATATGAACTTGTACACGTAGCACTTTTTTCAGTGATATTAAAATCAGCTGAATCTTTGTTTGAGTTTTTTAATAAATGATTATTATTGTTGTTAGTACTATTTAATTGCTGATAACTTAGGTGACTTTCATTTATATCATTTGGAGTACAAGTTTGCAAAATGGATGGTTCAGTAATGTAAGAATTAGGTGGAGGTTGTCTTACACGTCTATGGGGATTATACGTGGGTGTTGGAAGAAATATATCACCTAAACAAATAGAAGTAAATAAACATAATCATGATTTAAATGAAGTTTAATTTATTTCTAGTCTACGATAGACATAATAAAAAAGTAAACATTTTGTTTCATCAATGTTAAGCTTGAGTAAGCATATCAACAGATATATTTTTAAGTAACTAATCATCTTCTATGGGACGGAATACATGAATGTATTTGAAGTACAATGGTAATGTTCTCATCTAGGCCTATACGGACTATTTACTGTTTGAAGCACCAGAAAGAGTAAATCTTCATCAAGGTATTCATTCAATAGGTTCATATGATAACTTTGTGTGATAACTGCAACCCTTTATATCAGTAAATGAAACGTTCAAGCAAAAATAGTAGTTATATGAATCCACGGTGCTGAGTTGCATTTATAAATCTTGAATTTAACAATTTTATTTATAAAGCGATTATTTTCTACCTTTTTGGGAAATGGTTGGCGTAATGAGTTCTTTAATTCATAAATTTTAGTTTGAATACTTCACACTTAGTTGTCAATTGTATTCCGAATTAAAAACAGGGTTAACTACTCAATATGACTTTTACTTAAAATATTATTATTACATGATAGTAGATTTTTGTAGAAGTATTTTCAAATTTATACTTAAAAATATGGAGATGTGCAACTGTTTACTCAGATTTCGGATAAGACTTTCCATGCTTAACGTGAAAATTCAGCCCTGTGTATAATTTCTATGATCAACCAAAATGTAATATCTGTTCAATACTGTGAAAAGTTGCAAATATGGCCTCCTTCAAAATTATTGCCGATACTGAACGCTTGATACTAGAATTTTGCCTCTTAATAGCATTTGTTCGATAAGGCGCAAAAAATAGTATATCAACGAAACCACAGCAATGATTCAAGTATTGAGAGTATCTAAATAAAAAAGTTAAAGTAAAACTTAACAGACGTCCGTTTTACTAGTGTCCAGAATCAGATGCAACCCACGTTTGAGTTTTGATTTTCTAAGTTTTTCACAGAGTAAAGCTGAACTTAATAACACCATTCATAAATACGAAGTTAAACGAAACACAGGCAGTATGTGGTTTCTTCAAGCTAGACGATGGTACGTAATGCGTACACATTAAAGGGTTTAAGATCTTTTTAATTTCTAAAGAATAATTGGTTGTGATGTACCGAAAAGTGTTGGATAAATACACATAAAATCTATGTTTTATGAAACCTAAATTCTATATCAACAACCTGTCTCTTCACTTTATAAGCTAGCATCTAATCAAACAGATTGTTAAGCCACTAAAAACATAAGGCGTAACCATCAGATCAATTAATTCAAACTGTAACATCATTATACAAACTTACCAGATTCTTTTCTACCTCTAAATAATTTAATTAAATCAGCTAATTCTAAATTTCCACTATTCTGTGCTACTTGTATAGGTGTCATATTTTCAGCATTGAGTAGGGTTGGATCAGCTCCCCAAGATAACAGACGTAAAACAGCTGCACGCTGATTATGATTTGCTGCGACATGTAATGGTGTATCACCATCAACTGACTGTGGACGTATAGAAAGAGTTAAGTTGTTTTTAATCATTTCTTTTGGACGTTTACACCGTGCATTTACATCAGCTCCATACATTAATAATAAATTTATTTGTTCAACACGATTTAAACGTGTAGCCTAAAATTTATGCAATCAAAATAAGTATAAAAACAATTTTTATTTCCGTGTTACAATGTATTTAAAACTTATTTTGAGAATTTCGTATTAACAAGATGATACATACAGTATTATATACATAACTGTTACAGAAGTTTCAATGGGGACTAAATTATGCTTCACGTAGACATTTTCGTCTTAAACGGATATAATATTACTTATAGTGTGTCTGATGTTCGAGGTTTACAATCATTTTTCCCCAAAAATTGAAGCATGATCCAAGATAAAATGTATGGTTAAAAAATAGCGAACAAGTCCATCATGCTTAATTTGTTGATATGGGTTTTAAAACTGATATGTATTGTCATATAGATGGGAATTCATAGCACTGAATTATTGTTATATAAAAGTGTTTATTATAAAACTATCAACTAAGACTAAAAAGCTTTAAAATTATTTCTCAGTTTTCCGATATCAATTATTGATTTAGTTATTTGTTCTTACTTGAAGATATTCAAAGTTATTTTAATATAGTACCAATGAACTCTTTTCATTTATAAACAGATCTGTCTTCATATAGTTATATCAATTAATTGGAATTATTAATGGCAAATTATTGTAATCATTAAGTGATATACTTCATTAACTTATCAGTAGGATAGAAGTATCAATTGAGTGCACTGTAAAGAAAAAACAATGTTTAGGTTTTAAATCTTACTTGATTTGGAATAGTAGAGCGGTGTCTACTACGTTACATAAAATGTGTAGTTAAAAGCAGAATCCCGTTAGCGGGATCGTGAATGTGCACTGCTGAGGAGTCCCACAGTAGGACAAAAACGGCCATCCAGCGCTCCCAGATTTTCAATGGTGGTCTAACATCAATCGGTTCATGATTTCAATCAAAAACTTAACAATCTCCACAACCCCCAATCTGAAAAGCAGATTAACTTGGATTCCTGAAGCAGTGACTTTCCTTTTTAGACCATTAATCGTTCATTTAGGCTTAGTAATATATGATGAAAGTGTTGGTTGATAAACTAATCACTGAATAAGATACCTATTTTAGAGGGACAAGTAGCTCATATAAACTCTGGAGTGATTATGTTAGCCGAACTAGTTGTTTGCTAACGTGGCTGATCTACTCATTCTTAAAAAAATAGTTATCAGAATACAAAATCATTAATTAAATATTAGGGATTTAAAGCTCTCGTTTATCTACAGATTATTCAGATGTATTACTTCCGAAATCTACCCATCAGGCGATTAGCTAAGAATAAGAGCAAAGTTCACAAAGTGATCAACGAAGCTTTACATCTATCCATGGGATCAATTCTAGATAATAGGTTGCTTCAATGTGTTCTGTCTTATAAGATTCCTAAATTGGACTTATTATGATGTTAATATGAGAATTATCAACAAGAAAACAAATGAATTGTCAAAAAACAAAGTGAAATTATTTGACATCTAACTTTCAACATACTAAAGTTTGCCAACTCGACTAATATTTTATAAATCAGTGGGTTCTATTTAGAATAACTAGTTATCAACTCTCCACTTTCGTGTACTTATTTCTACATCAGGAAACAATACGTATTTAAATAAGTTATGATTTATTATAAATGTCCTGTGTTTCTTGACTGAGATAATGTTTTACTGTGGCGTCAACTATTTAATAGTGTTAATTATTTAATTGACTGTTGTACAGTTATTTTTTGGATTCCCATCATTGCCTACAAATGGACTATACGTGGAGATGAGAAATAACCAGAAATGACTAAATGATCACTGGTGACAATAAATAATAACTGTGTTTTGTTCCACCATTTACCATTACAGACAAATTTCGAAGGGTGGTGACTGAAGTTTCTTTTTACCGTTTTTATTATAAAATATTAAATTTTTACTCAGTCAACTTAGAAACCTTTGAATAAAGTACTACAGCACGTACAAGTTTAACAACTTTGAATGCTTAAACAATGGTAAATTATTAAAAAGTAATATCAATGACGTCATTATTGAATTCTTCTCATGAGATGTATATGAATTTTACTCTAGATTTATAGCGTGCTTCTTAAACTGATGCATTAGCTTGCAGTAGTAAGATGGTGATAAATTTTATTTTGGAAAAATATTTGCCTTTATTTAAAAATTGAGACTGTAGGTGAATTATGTAATGGGGAAATTTAGTCCATTTTTCTTTTCAAAGTGAAAAAAAATATGACTTATTAATCTTATTCAACTATCCGACTATAATTTCACCTACCCAAATTAAAAAATGGTTATTTTTTATACTTTCAGGAGAAATTCTGTTCAATAATGCCGGTAAATACAACTATAAACCATGAATTTAAACTAATACATGATATGATAAAGTATTCATTCTTGAAATAACAAGTTGCAAATTAATCGCCCACCAGATGATTCGAGTATTTTGGGTACAGTTTTCACACAAGTTTAGCTAAAAACTGATCAGAAAGTAGTGTAAGTATGCAGTTACACAGTCATCATAAACTTAAAAGATAAACCAAATTGATAAATATTTGTAGGCATCGATGTCATATACGTTTGTTTTGCTTACATAAATTTTACTAAATAAATATTTCCTTTTTTAGTGTGGGAATAATACTGTTTTGGACTGCTAGTAGTGATCGATAAGTTTGATATAGTTATCTAATATCAACAATTTTCTATATGAATGGATCATTTATCTCTCATCTTTATGAGAGCCTTTCTACATGACAAAATTATATGGCTTGGATCACGGACTGGTTTTTATAAGAAACTTATGAACATTTGGGGGTACTGTACAATTATTTCAGTTCAGTGTATTGCCCTTGATTAGCCTGTATTTGTTCGTTCATAAAACTTTTTAGAGTTAAAATAACCAATAATACTAAGCATTTAATTCAGCATTACTAATGGGCTTTTCATCAATCATGTTCACTTCCAATGTGTTCTGAGATGTATATTAGGTTTTCTTTCGAACTTGTTGAATTCATGTTTTGTACTGTGTGTAGTTATTTAAAACGTGATTGAGATCTAACCACATTGAATTACTGGTTGCTAAATAGGAAGAAATATATGCCTTAGATTTCATTATCAGTCCATCTCAAAAATATTCACACATAATTGTTAGTGTTAAACACTGGCTGTAAGATAATTGATCGATCATTTAAAGTAGAATTTACAATCGCTTGATCAATGAGTAGCGATTAACGTCATATATATCAAGACATTCTGAATCCTGTTCGAATTCTATTGTTCAAGTTTCAATGTGGTTGCTAATCTGAGTGACTTGACATCGCGTTCACTATGTTGAGATGTAAGGTTGTGATTGAAGGCACTCAACTGTGATCCCTGAACCTAGATTTAGTACCGTTTGTCGCTCAACACCAAGGTGTAGATGTCGTCTTGAAAAAACTGATGCTTTGTGGAGGATCCATTATTACTGATGAATATCAAATAGCATAAAACCTAGGTCCAAGATATCTTATCAGCTGCTTCAAACAATCACCTCACAAAGCAGAATTCCCCTGATGTGAAAAAATGCATAAAACTTAACTAAATAAATAGGTCAATCTATTCAGAATGAAGTAAATTTTAAATAATTTTCATACTCATTATTCCAAATATTCGACAGGCAAAGGTAATGTAACAGTAAACTTTGGAAATTCATTTCGTACATGTTAACACTAATCAAAGTTTCGTCTAAAAAAAACACTTGTCCTACTCAAAATATTTTAATTAATTGCCACAGCTAGGAACAATATTTAAGCGTTATTCAGATATGTTGTTAGCAATCGTAGAAATCCATGGCTCGTAATAGTGACTTTATTTCTAACGTTGAAAATTCCAACTATAAGAAAGTGATCCTATTGCTTACTCTAGTCTAGTCATATAAAAATATATGTCTGTCAAACTCTGGCGAAGTGAGTGATGTTACCAACAATTGTTTTGGGTGTTATGGAAAGTTGAGGGTAAAATAAACTGACCAGCGACCACTTACAATAGAAGTGGGTATAGCATTACTTATGCAACACCCGAGTTAAATACTAAAAATAATTGGTGAGTTCAGTAGTCATTTTTTCTACTAAATCCAAACAACGTTTTTTATTAAAATAACAGACCGATAATTACAAGCGAATGTTACATTTCATTCAAACCGTTTCGTAGAACATGTATTACTTATGAACTTTTCATGTGCCCTTTGTGGCGGGCACATTTCGTAGTTACTGACTGAAATGAAAGTGCAAAGAGTAACTATCGTTGTGAATTTATATTTAAAAGATTCCCGGAAAATATTTACATGATTTCTACAGATAAGTTTGATTCAGAGACAATTTTTCACCATGGTTTTACATAAACTAGTCAACTGTTATAAATCAATCAGGATTTAACAATTGCATTGTCGTAGTTTCAGATAATTCTACAGTGCATGCGAACAGTCGTGTGGTCAAATATAAATACATATTAGGTTATGAAAAATCCGAAATGTAGAAATGACTCATGGCAAATAATTTGAAACACATAAACTTATTACTTGATTTGAGATGTTTTAAAAAAGGTCTTGAAACAGGGATTTATCATTGCTTAACTTGTCCCTAAGGTGTAGTTGGTGACTATAGAGAACCCATTTCCCACTGATGGTTCAAACCAACGCTTATGTAAAGATTATATAAAAGATATTCGTAACTGACAATACGTAATATTTAAAATAGAATGCCATAAGTTATATGTGTGTATGATTTCTAATACACTGTTTCATGATCATCAGTAAAACCTAAAAATCTAGTCACGCGATAATCATGGAACAAAACACATTCACTTTTTGGCATATGTAATATACGAAGTGATCCTCGTTCTTATGATCACATAAAAGCAATTGTAATGACAGATTATTTTACAAATACTCCAGTATTAAACACTTTCAAATAGTGTCAAATAAATTTTAATGGGTTTGGATGGAAAAGTGTTTAATTAATATAGACTAGCTTTTTAAAAAGTAGTAAAGAATGTAATATCGCCAAAAAGTTAATTTGTTGTATGTTCAGAAAGATAAACGTTTTCAATCAATAAATAATAGCGGGATAGAGGATATGAGTGTTATCTTGTTTTCATTTGTCAGCTAGATGTTTACACTTGAACTTGTACTCAGTAATCATTGTTTTAAATGCTAAGGCCTGATATACTAGACAACTGAGTCACAACAGATACCAATGCGTTTAACTAGCATAACAACCATTAGAAATTTTGAGAATTTGAATAAAAACAGTTATGACATTCATTTCATAGACCACTGTATATATGACAACACAAACTGACCAACTCATTTTTGAATAATCAACAAGAAATCTAATTAGCCCTTATCAATCACCATGATATAATAACAAAAAAAACATCAATGCCGAAGACATAAAAATGAAATGTGAAATCACCTTTTTAAGTCTATTGAATTTTCAGGGTTTGGATAGATGGGTTGGGAGAATTCTAAATCCGTCAGTTTACATTGTATGGCTTGCTAAATAAGTATTTTACTTATGCTTTATAATAAACATTTACTAGTTACTATAAAGTACATATATATATGTATGTATGTATACATATATATTTAATCGTCACCTGTCTTCGTTGTATAATGTCAAGGCAACGTGAATGTATAGGGATATGAATCATCAAGGAAATGAGATATTATTATGTTTGGTAATAAACAATTAACTATTTGACTAAGTAAATTAGCTATCAATATTGATTTAAAGTTGAACTCGATAAAATCACAAAAAAGTACGAGTTGCTGGATTGCGGAATGGCTGTTTAAATTATTCGAAGAAAAAAAGCCAACAAGAAATTAATACGCCCATTTTACCCTGCTTTAAAAGAGAAAAACAGAGGAATTTGTCAATATAGATATATAAGGTGGTTTTAAGGTGAAGTTTTGAGACGTAAAACATTTTTCATTTCAAGCTTATAAAATACCAATTGTGGATTACTGAGTTTACAGTAGCGGATTTTCTTTAAGTAATTGACTTTTTCTAAACTCTGCAAGAAAGTTAAATGCAATGCATTTACTTCAGCGTAGATTTGTCGGTAGACACAGTTGTAAAGCAAATCAAACTAAAACAAAATAATTGTTCACTTCTTCCTGATTTTCAATGATTCCTTGGGCTACATAATTCAGTAATAAGTACTATAACCAATACTAGAGAATAATAGGTTTTGAAATAATGTTATAATTCGATGATGTGTCACTAGTTAAAATTCTATTACAATTTTGTGACATAAAGATGTGTTATTGGGTCTTAAAATAATTGAATGTATTCAAGAGTCAATATACTTTTAAATTTTACAAGTCTTCAAATGAACAGCAGCTTAACAGTCGATTAAATAACAAATATTAGGGTATCAGTGAAAAAGTAATTGGCTCTAAACAATTAAATAAAGTCTTTTTTCTTGTAATCAAATACTGACAAAGTGTCTTTACTTCCCCAAAGCATATGTTATGATGGACATAGTATAAAATTCAGTGTATTTAAATGGGAAAGATTGTAATATGTTTCTATCACAAGACCGTTTCTTGTAAGTTTGTGCAAAATGTTCTGTTGATGAATCGAGTATTAGTCATCTTTAAATAAACAAATATTTATTAATTAGTAAAAGAAATGTTCATTTCAATGTTTTCCTACAGTCTAATCATAATCTACAATAATTACGTTTATAATAACACGTTAAGGGTAAGAATGACGATACTGTTCGAAAACACAGATATGTTACATAAAATCTATTATTTCCGGCAAAAAGTTTACTTACTTGAGTAGTCAAAGGATTCCATTTTAAATATTTACTGTAAATCATCCGTTTTCCATGAGTTCAGTTTGAAACTAATTTGAGTATTTTTAGAATATTATTTTGGGGGTTAGGATCAATAAGTAATGATACAACCTTTTAGTTACGTAATTAGTTAGGAAAAGTATAAAGACAACAAATAGTTTGTCATACCAATATGTCCTGAATTCGATATTAAACACAAAACTAGGTGAGTTTTGTTGCAAAGATCCAATTTAGGGTGGACTAGCTGTTTAAGGCTAATTTTTAGCTTTCAGTACTACTTCACTCGACGTTAAACTTATAGTGAGAAGCACTTTAAAGTATTTAATCATTGGAATAGCTTCTGAGTTTATATATTCCATGTCAACGTAAGAGTAAATGACTTTAAAAGTAAATTATAAACAGGGATTACATGTAGAAATAACATAAAGTTAAATCATAGCATTCGACTTCAAAAATTTACGATTTTGTAATATCTGTATAAATATTCATTAAAACAAAAATATGGTTAAGGTTTATTGTTAAATTTAGTCCGTATTTTTTCATTTGACTTCAACCAAGCAATCCATAAAGAGTATACAACTAAAGAATAAACTAAGAAACCAATCAATTTACATACTGAATTAGATTTAATGACAACATATAACAACATTGAATGGAATATCAATGTAAGCTGGTGGAAAAATACAAAGCGTTTTGTTTATATTGTATGACTTATCAGACCTCTATCATCAATGACCGTAATGAAAGTCTATGCATCATGCAACATTTTTTCACACTACAAAACTGAAGAATTAGTATCCTTTTATCACAAGAGAAATCCACTTTACTGTAACACAACACTGTTTTAATAATGATGACAGATTGAATTGTATATATATAACGACCATTTAGTGAATATGGTTGATAATTATTGATTTAAAACAAATTTTAATTTAATAAATCTTCAGAAGTTACTTATTACAAATGTATGTTTATGTACGCTTATCAAGGTCAACAAATCAGTTAAGATTCATAACATTTCTTGAACAAAAATTCTTTGAGAGTAAGCACACTATATAAATTCATCTAATCTCCCCTTGTTATTAATAATATTGTCACCTAAGTGTTTGCTTAATGCAAACAAGCACACAAACACTTACATGTGCAGATAGACACTCTGAATTCCTTCTAGATAAACTCAATAACTAAGTACAAATAATTGAACTTCATTACAGATGAGTTCATTTCATGTTGAATAACAAGAAAAAAAAATAATTAATTAACCATCCACTAGGCGACCAGATATAAAGTGAATGAAAAATATTTAACTTGCATTTCTTCTAGTTAAGTACTTTTAAATATTGTATTACAATTAATTAATGTTTCCTTTTCTACTTTCTTTTCAAACAACCCAAACGTGCATCTTGCAAACACTGATTACATTCAGTGGTTATACAATCTTTTCAGAGAATTTATGGTGAGTTAAAATTCTATTAATCGAATTACTTAGTAATTAATTAGTCGTTGATACTATTAAAAAATTTACTCGATTGAAGTAGAAACGAAAACCAGTGACTTGGTTATCGGTAGAAAACGTTTTGGTGATTCCACAAGACTATTTTCCAGTGTAGAGATGCGTGGCTAAACTTATTTGGTAGCGCACCATACGCTAGTAGTTTAGAAATTCACGTCTTTATGTAATCAAGCTTTCATCCTAATTCAATGAACATCATGTTCTTTGAGTAGTCTAGTTACTTCAAACCAAATTAATTAGAAGTAGTGCCGGGATACGATTTAGTTAAATAAAAATAATTTATTAGATTCAGTCAAATAAAAAATAGTCTCTTGTAACACTGATTATTAATTTTCTCAAACTGGTGACAGTGTATTCATGTAAAGAACATACTGTATCACAAAATGTATGTTAAGGTCTACAACTCTTCACAGTATTAGACAAACAGTGCATGTTTATTAAAAACTATGAAGCTATTCAAGGTCATTTCCTAAAATAGTGGTAACGCATTATCATATTGATTCTTACTAAAACTACTACCAAACAGCATGTTTTTTGATGGGATAATATTTAATTTAAAGTTGTTTAGGATTAAAGAGATTTAAACAATTGTTTCCTCTTGTCTGTAGACCTATGAACAATGGCCATTGATTACAACATAAACTATAACTGAAATTATTTCCTAGGTTGAAATTTACCTCTGTATTGCGTAACAATCGCAGAAAACCAAATAAAGTGTATTAAATGATTAATAAAGTAATAAACGATGTCAGTTTTACATTATTTCAAGAAGTTTAATAGTTTTCCTAGTGCCCTAATTAAACTCATTTCATATTATTTATGGAAATGTTTACTATTTGTTATCTTGTCGAATATTTTGAACATTTCAAAAGGCTTGTTCTGAAGATGCAAAAATATTGCTGGCAATAGTTAATCTCTTAGTTACAAAAAACAAACACAAGAATGATCTGTTACTTTCAATGAGCTTTATAATGATGAAAAATTTAAAGAATATGAGAAACACAACTTTGATTTCAGTAATCAATAAAAGATTTACACATTGAAAGGAATTTGAATATAAGTAAATAAATAAACAACAAGATAGATAGACAGACAGACAGACACACACAGCTCCACAAACTCACACACACACAGAGAGTTAACAATTGTGAATATGAAATCAACAACAGTAAAATTGTTCTAGGTTTGTGGGTACTCAACTTTTGCTCTGCTATTATTATTATTATTACGTTTAAAAGACATAATATGTGCTTATAATGAGTTATCCATAATAAAAGTATGACATAATTAGAATATTTAAATTAGAAAAATCAATAGCTTGTTAAAAATTGGCATGAATAAACATCATTTTATCATGTAAGCAAAATTAGCTTATACAAGAGAGACTTTATTATTTTATTTTACACATAAACTGAGTAGATTTTATTATAAGACGCATTAATTATTAGATATCTATCTATATTATGAATAAAAAGACAATATGTATGATGTTTTATACTACTGTTTTGTCAGTCTGTATTAAATCTAATCAACTTTCACTTGTTTCATACAACTTGATTCTCAGATAAATTTTTTTAAAGAGAATAATAATAAAACAAAAACAAAGACAAAGTGGAATAATGAAATTTGTAGAATAAAATAAATTTATTTTATTTCGAGGCTTTTAACCAATTGTAAAAAGCACAATATTTTCAAAAGTACCAACTCAGTGGTGTAAAAGTCATGGCTATGTCATAAGGTCTGAGGAATATGGATTTGAATCCTTATAAGTTATAAATGTACAATTCTAAGAAATGATATACTACGGAGTGAAACAGCTCTCTAGGTCTTCCTGTTGGTTGTTAACTACGAATTTGAAAACCTATAAAGCCTATAACTAAAGATATCTAATTCAGAATTATTATGGTTAAGCTTTCTTTCTAAGTCATTCATCAGATAAAAGTCGATAACCCAGGCACTATAGTGTTGCATGTGAACAGACATATACTTATAAAGACATCTATCATTGTGTAATCTCGTTAGTTATTACGATAATAATAATAATAATAATAATAATAATAATGAAATTGTCACTTGACCGACAAGTTCTTGAAAAGAAAACAATCTTTTTCGTATTTGTGTAAATATTGAGTGTTTAGAAAAGCATAACTAATGGCTTTTATCATAAACCAATAATGAAAATAATCGTTAATGTATTATTAACAACAATTTATGTAAAGCATTAAACGCATAACATTGAAGAAAATGTGAATATCTGAAGTTTATAGTGAATATCAACAGAGGGATTTTATGCCTGAACATGTAGTAAATGAGAACTTATTTCAGGTGTTTTTTTCTAAATAAGTGAATGATTTTAAATGCGTAATACTAGTTCGATGTGAAGTTAGTCAAACTTGAGTTCAAGGGTATGTTTTATTTGACATTATTAAATCGAGAAGTTTAAAAGAGCAATAGACAGCAATGGTGGTGGTCGTAGGCACTCGACAGGAAACCCTGGGCTTAGTATTCAGACTCTTCAATAAGATGTACCTGGAACCTTGAAGGAAGTGATGCTCCATGATGGATTCTATTCTTGCTCATGAATGTAAAATAGCATGAAATTTAGGTTTGGGGTGCATAATCGACAGTCACCAATCACCACCTTACATCTCAAAATAGTGAATGCGATATTAAGTTATTCAGATTAGTAGCCACATTGGAGCTTGGTCGGTAGAATTCAACCGGGACTATGAATGACTTGATGTACATGACAGTGGTCAATACTCACTCACCAATGATTTGTATATTAGACAGCTATACTAAGTGATTTTGATAATATGTATCAAATTTTATCAGAGCATATTTTGATGGGTAAATCCTTGAATCTTATTTCATGCATGATTATGCATATTTAGGCACTATCATACCACTGCAAATAACATTGAAATACTCTGAAAATTGCCATAGACAACGAGTTCGTTTTACATACATCATTATTTTTGTTTCATTTACAAGAAGGTCAGTGGAGTACAATAAGTGATACTAATTTGTTTATAGAATGCAACTCCCGATTTACACTAATATGTGATTGTGGAACTCTTTATAAAAGTCAATAAATTTTCTTTAGAAATATGAGTTGATCGCTTATAGCGTTATATACTAGAAAGATATAATAAAATTCAAGCTTATTATTATAATTCACTTGAAATTGTCTGGCTTGTATCTTCCCATTGTGGTTTAAGACTGCAATTGATCAGTCTGTTATCGGCATATGTGCATACTGTGCCTATTCATCATTGCTTATTATTATAAGTTACAATATTTATTATTTTAATGTATTTTTTACATTGAATGTTCAGATCAAACAAGGGAATAAATGAAAAAAGGACATTGACTTTAAATTTAAAGAAATCGAATTACTCTGTTCTTTCTAGTCAGCAAACTAAACAACTGTAGAGAATATAAATCTATGCAACAGATATATATCATCGTACAAACTGATTAAAATTATAATCAAGGTAATTATTCCATACATTTATATTTTATATTGTATAACATAAACAGTTCACCTTAGAGTTTATGAAGGTCTTTATATGTAACGTATATCAAAAAAAGAATCATGATTATTGATTTTATTCTCCAATTTTCATAGTTTAATTCACAATTGAATAGGTGTTATCCAGTTTGTTTGTTTTGTTTTCTTTTGTTTTTTTTGAATTAGTAAATTACTTTCAAGTTCATAATTTCTTTCTTAATTTTTAATTGAATCATTATTTAAAGTAAATTTTATTTCGGTTATTTTGTATATTTGATGACAAACAATTCAAATACTGGTCTTCCTTTTCCCATTGTCACTTATTGATTGATAAATAAGTGAACAGTAATCTTTATTTTTAAAAGGGGAATTATTTAGGCACAATTATAATATTCTTTTTTTAAAAAAAAATTGGAGAAGCTTTAAAAACTCGTTTGGTGAATGATATCAATGTTTATTATTTAATCCATATTAGAAATAAAATTAAAACTGTTTCTAAGCACGATATCATCACTATTTTGTGATTATGGAATGACTTTTTAATTGTTGTTCACGATGTAAACTATCTTGGGAATTGATGTGATTGAGAAAGAAAAGGATATTTTTCATGATTATTCATCACTGATATTATAGTTTGTTGGATATGAATGAATGGTGTTATGTAATATTTCATAGAATGTTTAAATAGACATCAGTTTGCTATATAACTCAAAGCTGTTATAAATATGAACAATACATAATTAGTACTATTACACAGTACTTAAAGGTAAATGTTTTTATTTTCACTGTTAACTGAAATCTATTGTAAGGTTAATTAAAAATAACTTGTGCAAGTTTACATTATTTCGTTCCTTTCCGATCAGTCCAATAATATTGTACTCTTAGCGAGGCCCGGGTTTGAGTTTATTTGGATTTTTGCTTGTACATGAAAAAATAATTTGAACCTAGGGCTGAACAGATTTCCTGTGGTTCTCTTTTTTCTAAATAACTGAATTTATTTATCATATGACTTGTATCCATCTATGAATCTCTACTGTTTAATACAATAACAGCAAACTATTTATCGACAATTTACATAGATCCTATAGACTAACAACAGTAAGTTTTAATTCTACATTTTTTTTCTAAGTAATTATGCATGCTGATCAACCTACATAAATGGATCACCGCTTAATATGAGATATCAGTTCACTAGATTTAAAACATTTCCCTGTTATATTATATATTATATTTTGAAGGCAAAATGTTGTATGAAATTTATCGATAAAGCAAAACAGAAAATATTTTAAGAATATATATTTATTAATAACAATTACCTGATGTATTTCTTGTAACCCATCTTTATCAATGATGCCAATTTTTGAATGTTCATACAGTAAACTATGACATATTTTCGTATCCGGATCATAAAGTATATTATAATACAATGGAGTCAAACCATATCTATCTAAGCAATTCGGTGATTGCCCGAAGTCCAGCAATGTCTGCAAATAATTAGAAACAGCGTCTGTATAACTATGAGGAGATTGCATAGTGTGGAATAAGTTTTCATCGAAAACTGACCACAACTCCACAGCTGAGCTGATAAACATCAGGAAGTATTAAATAACCGTCTTTTACAGTATAATATTCTTTAGAACGGTACTATCACACGTTCAAACCGAGAAATTTCAGATCTATCCGTCAGCATTATAATTTCTCCATCACTCTTAGTTTCCCCTTACAGTTAATGTATTAGATTACACAAGTTCATTTCTTTTCCTATAAGCGAACACTCTGTGGCTAATGTGCTTTTAACTATCACTGATACAGCTACTAATTCTACAACTCTTTTATTCATGTTGAGAATTACATCTCATTTCGCTGATATGGGCTTAAAACATGGGCCGACGAACATATGTAGCAAGTTCTACGTTGCTTATGACTGGCTCACTGAAGTGGAATCAAATAGTTCGTATTTTCAACTTTAGTTTGTTTATACCATTACATGTAAATACTACTGACTGACGTTTCAGAATATTATTTGACAGACCACATCCTAGAAGTATGGATGAAAATAAAAATACAACTAATTTCATACATCATACTTTTGAGATGAACTACTGATCACATGATTTATACTCAAGCTAACGTATAAATTTTCATAGAAAAGAAAAATCAATTCTAACCCTAACAAACAGTAGTGTCGTTTCAGATTAGGTAATGAAACCTAAATTCTTCAGATAATTCAAATCATTGGTTTAATGTTAGCAGAATTTTCAGGAGTTTTACTCAACTTCTTTAATGTTCGAAACCAACCCTTAAACTTGAATAGATAAATGCGTCAGAGTGTTCAGCTATTCTAGTAGTATTCATCATTAGTTTATAATATATACTTGTGCAATAGAACTCAGTATGTGATTATGACAGAGTTGTTTTAAGCTCGTAGTTTGCGAACACACAAAACCATTGATGCTTAAAAATCTAGTGTTACAGCAGAAAGTGAACTGCTATTATCAAGGATGTTTTGATTCATTCCTTTTATACCATTACATGTCATTTAAAAACATTCATGATTAACTTACCTTGACCCCTTCAAAATTTCCAACGGTTACAGCTTTATGTAATGGTGTATAACCAGCCAGTGAATAAAAATCACGATGTGCGCCACCGGAGATTAATGTTGATATCATTTCATGAGGTTTTGATCGTGTAACAGCTATAGTCAATGGAGTTTCTAAAATTTGAAGGTACGTTATAGAGAACATTTTGTTTGACCAAAAAAAAACAGCACTTTACCTCCAGTCTTTGGACAGTGTATATTTGGATCAAATCCTTTAGACAGTAATTTCTCTACTTTTTGACATTCTCCACGAGATACGTAACGAAAAAATGTTTTGATGAAGTTCTATGCATAAATATTGGCATCAATAAATATTTAAAGCGATTAATACCTTCGAGAGTTTACTCAATAATGTTGGTGACATATAAAATGGTGGAATTGTTCGACGTTTGTAAATAAACTAAAACAAACAAAATAAATTAATTTTTCGACTGATTTCATTCCTCTTTTTCATACCTCTAAACTGATAATCGTTTTCCCACTAATATACTCCGATAGAAGACGCTCTTCT
Organism: Schistosoma haematobium; assembly: GCF_000699445.3. NCBI lineage: Eukaryota > Metazoa > Platyhelminthes > Trematoda > Strigeidida > Schistosomatidae > Schistosoma > Schistosoma haematobium. Next base: position 43,419,912 of record NC_067195.1, read on the forward strand.
TCTAGGAATTTCCCTTTACGACTTGGTTCATCAGGTAGGTGTAAACCCATATTTTGTGAATCAGTTAATAAATCACCAAGAGTGAATAAAAGTTTCTTTTTAATATCTAAAATAATTGCATCTCCAATCACTTTTAGCGTTGTCTATAAAAACATATTTAATTGATAAATTTACAATAATTCACAAACATACCTGTTTATTTAAATCTTTAATAATGATATGCAATTCTGTAATTTTTGGCAAATCCATTTCAATATTTGAATTGGAAATATTAGCTAAACTGTTCACACTTTTATTTGAATCACTATCGACTAAATAAGATAAAGTGAATTTTTTCATTGTTTAATATTCTATGTATTTTTCTTCATAAAAAAAGTCATTGGATCTTTTACTTTGGAAAGTGGATTCATTTATAGACAGTCCGATGATAAAGTACAATCATTGATTAGAACAATAAATAATTCATCAATATTTTGATTTTCTAAAAAAAAATAAAAATCAAGAAAAATATTTTTCGTTTTCAAGTTGGTTAGTTATCTTTTCACAGATTGATATCATGACTCAGTCGAAGCTAGACCACCATGAAAAACCTGGAAGCCTTGAATGGTCGTTTCGTCCTAGTATGGGACTCCCCAGTAGTGCGCATCCACGATCCCGCCCCCCTCGAGATTTGAACCCAGGACCTAACAGTCTTGTTGAAGACAATGGTATACGGTGGCGCAACTTCGTGGATTGGTTGGAGTTAGACATTAACACCATTGGATGCCAGCTCAGTGGTCTAGTTGATTAAGCGCTTGGCGTTAGGCTGATAGGTCCTGGGTTCGAATCTCGAGGGGGCGGGGTCGTGGACGCGCACTGCCGAGGAGTCCCATACCAGGACGAAACGGTCGTCCAGTGCTTACAGGTTTTCCATGGTGGTCTAGCTTCAATTGACTCATGATTTCAATCTGTGAAATTTCTAAAATTTCCACAAACCCCTTCTGATAGTTATTTGTTTGTAGAAAAAATTTTTCCATTTTCTAATAGAAATTGTTTGTTCGTTCTTTTCTAATAAAAATATCTTACATTCAATTATGTAACATTTTCTTTGTTCATCATTTGATAACAATGTATTTCTTTTACTGTTTATCAATATTTTGTTTATAGAATAACACAATTTAGTGTAGTACATAAAAATAATCGTTGAGTAAGCTAACCTATTACTGTCAGGGGTAAATGAACTAAAACAAAATATTTAGAGAGATTACTAAGTAAATCAGTTATAATGAAATCTTGAAAATAACAGATCAAATCGAATCCTGTTTATTATCAATGTCAGATAATAAAGTGATAAAGTATGATTCGAATATTACTTCCTGTATGTATCAATTATGTAATCACAGGATTTGGAAATTAAAGTCAAAAGTTTGATTGTTATATCATCCAGTCCGTTATAGAGATTAGGTTTTGATGAGCACATTCTTGATATCCCTAGCGAGATACTTTAACTTGAAAAATATGAATTTCATAATAAACAACAGTTGAATTGCTCATAAGTAGAGATCATTAGTTGTGTCGTGTTCAGTTCAAACTGTGAGTAATAAAAGTACCTATTTTGACACCAATAAGTAGAAGTATTTAGATTTCACTAACACCTGACAATTCATATTCATGTTTCAGATTTCTAATTCATTATCTAAGTAGTTTACTGACTGCATTATCTTTTAGATTATGAAACGATTGTAGCTGCAAATTGGACTAAAAAACATGAGTCTATTTAGACTGTTTGATATGGTCATATTTGATGGGTTAACTGATGTAACCAATGCTACTTTGTTGTTTATTATTATCAAATTGTCACTGTTCATACACTTATTTCAACCAGATTTGAAATGTACTTTTGCTTCCATTCTATTATTATTTGTAGAGTGATAATGAACCATGTAACTTCACAACAAAGTTTAAGAGGTTTCTAACCAATCTTTAGCATATTATTGTTGTCTGATTAGAATTTATATAATACATGTCCACAAACACCTTAATATATAATTATCCTATACTTATGATTGATTATCTTGGTGATGTGTTTTCAAGTTTCTCGTTGTAAGGTTTGACTTTTGAATTGAATTAAATCAGGAATAGTACAAAATACCTTGATTACATGGGCTAGGAATCACGAAATATAGCGAATCGACTGACATCAAAAATATTGTCTAGATATCTTGTGTACGTTATCTTGCCAGAAGGTCCTGAAGTAGATTCCACTTTCTGTGATAACTGTATGATACCGTACAGCCTCAAACTAAAATGATACAGTCATCCATTATTCAGTTCGCATTCAGTAATTTGCTCATTGATATTGCTTGATGATGAGAATTGTTTTTAACTTGTAGAATTCATTACGGAAATCAGTCTACAAATAACTACTCATAATTACGTTTCAATTTCAACAGAGGTGTTTTTGAAATTTTTAATAAATTTTGTTGACTAAATTTAATGGAAATACACTAATTGATAAGCTTCATTAATACTGCTGATTGTATATTAACTATATGAAACAACTGTTAGGATACTCATAAACATTGTCAAAGTACATAACCACTACAGTTTATTTCCAAACTGATTAGGTTTTACATTTTATAATACTATGAATCGTATTCATTTCATCATCAAAAAAATCATTAATCAAACGAGAATACTTATCGGTCTAATGTACATCAAACTTCATTTTGACTAGAGTATGCTTAAAACAGTAAAAATCAATTTATTTTAAAAAGGAAAGGAGTATTTGAAAGACTTACTTTATACTTTTCGAACTTAATTACGCGTTATTCAAAACTGATCTGTAATTACTCTGAGCGTTGATGAATTGATATCTAAAGAAACTACAGTATCCTACTGAAATGGAAAATTTGGCACTACTGGGAAACCTGAGTTTTATCCAGAAAATAAAATCTTTTATCCTAACTGAGCATCAGTTACGTACACCAGTATAGAAGTTAGAAATAAACAGTGAACCAGTTTTAATTATTATAAAGAAGAACCAAAAAAAAGCAATGGAAAACTAAAGAAAGAATGGTACTTGTAATTTGATGCCTTGTATTTGGGGTTCATGTAAGAGTGAATGAATCTATGGTATTAGTCTCTATTTTGGTTCCTAATATTCCATATTTTCAACCACTGAATTCTGTTAACCTGAGGAAGTTATATGTTCCATTGATTTACATAGTCTTAAAATTTCCCCTTTTATTTCTGCTTAGGCACTTCACATTTTAACGAAAAAGTCACAATCGAATGCAGAACGTTTTTTAACTTGAAACAATAACGACATTCAATGGTACTGTCCATGAATTTCTCTTCCTATTTCTTTCAAACAAAATGTAGAGGTTGTCCTTTATGGAATCATAATGGATATCTCTTTTCCGAAAGAATAACCTAACTGCTTCTCATAATACACTCTGGTAGCAGCTCAAATAGCTAATTGGGATTTTAGCTGATCATGTACACTACCAAAACTATTTCTTAATTTCATGAACGTTTAATATGATATATATATATATATATATATATATATATATATATCACCGGCTATAGCATTTAGGTCAAACGTTCGATCATTACACAATATTATTTCATAACCTACAGATCTTGGATAGATTTTAGAGGTCAGTATAGAATTTTTTGATGCATTTTATGTTAACAAATCGATAGCACACCTTTAAAAGTTATAAACTGTCAATGAAACAGATAAATGATATAAATTTAAATGTTCGTATTCTTGTCTCCCGACCATATAACTACAAATTTTTGGTTGGATCACTTTATACTCGGAACATGATAATATGAAAAATGTTATTACTGTTGGATATTTAATATTCAATATTACAGCATGTATTTAAACTAATAAAAGATTTTTAGAAGTCTATGGTAATTATTAAAGTGTGTCAGCTTACCGATTACGTGTGCACGATTTCTTAACTAATCAGATCTTAATGTCAAATGCTTAATGTTACATACTTTCAAACAATTTATCAGGAGTAGCTTCCCCATCTACTTTGATGCATTTTCAGTTTCAAATAATAACATCCTTATACAGTTACGTCATAAATTCGTTCACCCAACTGTGTAACTGATAGTATTTTTATCATTTTCAACTGGATGTAAAATATCCCCAAAAAAAGAAACAGTGGTTTTCTATTTTGTCAACATTTAGTACTGTATGCAGTCATGCTAGACGCTTTATAATGAAGTCAGTTTACTATGACCAAGAAATTGATTATTATAATTAGACAAGAACAACAATAAGAACATTTTAGAAGGAAGTGCATACAAACGATACTCCACTGAATAGACAAAAGGTATATCGATTAACATATTACTGTTAGATCACCATATTACATCAGGTATGAGAATAATAAATGACAAAAAAATGGATGTAGTTTATTCTCAGTATTGCAAATATTTGTCACTTGAAGAATCATACTCCTTCCTTTATAAAAGAAAACAGTCAATCAATATTCAATCATTCACATAAAATCAAATCATAATTTCTTGATGAAGTAGACGAATAGGAAGTAGAATTAAAAAAGCACTTAAACGTATCGTGTATCGATCCATTTTCTACCAAATCATGTGATGTATTATCTCAAGTTTACTTGTTTCTTGATGTCCATGTATGTTTCATTTGTCTGGGTGTGAGTGTGTGTACATGTATTAATACACATGAATACACGAGCAGACTATGACTGGTTGTTGATGTTTCAAGTAACTCATGAATCAATCACTCACACTCCGTTCTACCAGCATACTAATAATAAATAGTTTTCTCTATGAGTCTCACACTTAAACAGTAGAGCACAGGGTATAATTTCCTTTACATTTAATTTATAAATGACTTTTCACATGACTGACATGGTCTGATCTCGACTACTACCTTATATTCTAAAAGTAGGTAATATATCTTTCATAAAAATGAGAAGTTTGTAAGTCGGTATTCAGTGTGCGTACTACTGAAAATAATGATTATAATGAAATTGGTTCAATATTATGCTTTTGAGTAGTAATTCGAGATATTTAAACTATTTATAAGGATATTACTTTTTCAGTTTAGTCGTGTTTTTAGGAAAGAAGTGTCATTAATTTGTATTAATTATAGATGAAAATAATAGTATATAAATGAAACTATTTGGCATGATATATATACTTACATACATAATACATAGCCAGATTTTAATCAAGTTACAAAAGAACGTCTGTATTCATATGAGTGATTGGCAGAATAAGTAACATTCTTTTAGAGAGAAAAAAATTCTAATGTTAACACGTTACAATAATTTAAACAAGGTAATGGTAATAATAATCTGACCTACAATTGTATCGAAACTGTGTGCTTTATTATTATTGTTATGATATTAAATGTGGATTATATCCAGTAAACACTCACACTGTAATGTTGTCAGTATTTTAGGCTAACTGTTGATTATCTAACATTAATTATGAAATAGCTTCAAAAGTACACTTGAAGGCGAATACGAGTAGTCAGATTTAAACCTCACCTCTTCTAAAATGAGTTAAATTCTATAGGCTGAAACCTCAGACCATGAATTTAGACCGGCCAAAATAATATTGACAGTATTATACAAGTTTGTGTATAAATGGTTAAGTCGTTTCAAGGTCTCCATCACTCAGTCCCACTTTGTAGTGTATGGATAATTTTTTACAGTATCTAACAAAAGTCATAAGTGATATTGTTTATTCTAAAAATACCTGGAGTTAAAAATGGGGAAATATGTCGTTAACATACTTCGTTATCTATGGGTCAAGAATATGCGCACAGGAAACCGTTTGTTCCGTTATTTTCCACTTATTACACTTTTCTTCTACAGGTTTGAGGACGACTATACTTAGAAAGATAGTTTAACGTTTATTAATAAAGTTAACACGGTTAAATAATTGTTAAGGAAAGCTACCGTTTTAACTAGATAGTACTTCATCTTCAATCTTGTTTTGGACATAATGTCTTTAAAAATAGAGCCTACCAACACAAATTAATTTTGTTTGGGGTTGTTTCGTGACTATAAGTCGTACATTTGCTCGTTAGTTTACTGGTATTACGACTTCAGGGGTTTAACCAACAATAATTTTGTGCGTCAATCATTTTGATAAGTCTACTGAGAAAATGTATTTTAGAAATTCGTGTCGTCTAATCCGCACCATTAAGAAATGGATTTAATTAAAGATCACATAATTAAGATTAAACATACTGTGGATTATTCGAACGTGTTTCGCTGTACAAACTAAGAATCTATCTCTAAAAATTAGGAAGAAAATACAATATCTTGATTGTCGTCAGGTCGTTTTTTCAGTCTTTTGGAGTACAAATGAGCTTGATTTTTGAATCCTTCAAAGATTTAAAAAAGGCTACATATACCTTATAAATTATTCGCAATCATTCATATGACATCGACGGAATAGCATCTATACCATCTTGAATAGGTTTAGTCATTTTAATGTCACAGCAGTGTACAAAATTCAGTATTATCTAAAACGCAAAACACGGCTATCTCAAATCTCTTCGGCTTTACCATTAAATTCAGGATGGTTCAAATAAAGGCTTCGTTTGGTTATGCTTAAACTACTTAGCAAAATGTAACTTTCAAACGCGAAAAGTGTGTTAATCGTGGACTAATGAGAAAATTGAGATTTCGTTCCAAAATTTGAACCATCATATTCATTTAGTTAGCAAAATAAGTTAAACATCATTGTTGTTAAAATTAATTTCAAACAATGATTATTTTTTGTTTATTTTATTTCACAAAATTGAACTTTCCCACGAAATTCATTTCCAAATGAATTAGTATAGAAGTATTTATTGGTATTGTTCAGTGATGAGTGAAACAAAATATTGCGACTAAAAGAGTAAGACCTCAGTATCTTACATATACCACTAGTTTTATACTAACAATATATATATGTTAAATCATAAGTAAAAAGAAACAAAAAATGCAACTTTTTGCATCACTCTTGTTATAACGTGATTTAGCCTAAACACGTTTTTGTTTTCTTTGAGTCAAAGGAAACATTGCCATCATATAACTTCTGAACAGTATTATTTAGAAAAGATGTATTGCACTAAAACACGGTCATAGTTACTTGTACAGATACTATGAAGTTGAAATAACTCAGATGAGGTCGAACAAACCTTTGTCTACCGGTCAAAATACAACAGAATTCTTAGTTATAATAAAAACAGATGTTGAATATTAGCAATATGTCAAGCATTTAGAATAGACTAACGAGTCGTAACATTACTTCAAATCTCTATTCCCCTTTTGACAACAAAAAGTGAACAAAAGTTAGAAATATGAAGAATTGTTTCAAAGAAACTTTAAGCAAACTGAAAGTTTAAATAACACATATTTGGTGGCTGCAAAGTTACAAATATGCAACACGCATTAAGATTAGGTCAGTTAAACATAAAGCTGATTGTCAACATTTCATCCATGTTTTACGAATGACCGTCCTTATGTACGACGTTTTATTTAGTCGAGAAATATTTTATTAACAATCCACTTGAATTTCATCATCCTAATTATGTTTTGAATGAATAAAGGTGTTTAAAAACTTACTCCCATACATAGTTCAAGCATTTTATATTATTTGACCTCTTAAAATTATGAAATCTGTACTAATCGTAGCAAGCTAAACATCAGAAAAACAACTTTATTTATAGTTGGTACAAACTAAATTTTTGACATACACGCTAAGGAGTTTTTCATTTTTATGTTACTGTTATCAATAATTATTCTTATATTTATCGTCGCAATTCATTGCCATATTTAATCATTACTTCATTCACATGTGAAATGCCTCAAAAATGATGAATTTGTACATCTATTATCAAATAATATCAATATGTCCTGATGTCCCATGTTAAAATTAGAACTTCTAAGTGTTTAGCTGGACTTACTAATTATTAATGCTTGGCTTTAACAAAAAGATGCATTTGAAAACCAAACTTGATCTAATTGAATGTGCTTGCTACAAAGTACCTTTTCAAGTGTTGCAGAATAGCAGTCAATATTTTGGCTAATGTAAGAGCTTCAGTGTAGCATTTGTCAATCATAAGAAATTCTTTCAAAACTCAGCGTTCTATTTCATTCGAGAAGTTCAATCTGTGATTTGTAAAAATCAATGAGTAATTACCTTAATAATACCGATGCAGTATAGTCTCGGCATTAAATTAATAACAATATTTTTCATAATTATGTTTTTTCAAGTTAAATAAGTCCCTCGAAGCCTGGAAGTTTACGCCATTCATACTCAAATGTGCTAAGGTTTAATACGAAGCACTGTGGTATATACATTCAAATTTTAATTTATTTATCATGAAGCAATTCAACTTCAAGTACGAAACATTTACGACGTTTCTGATCGTTGCAGGACTTTTATCATCAGATTGGTATAACAGACCGTTCATATAGATGATTTTCCTTAGTTGCTTTTTTCAGCAATGATTTAGTAAGCATGTGAATCCATAATTTAGACTTCACTACACAAAACATTCTAAATGCTCTTACATTGTTTAAAAACTACACTTTCAAAGCCCTTGATCAAGCTATTTTCAACTCATGTGGTCTGTCACAAAATCGACTTGACAGGAATAAAGCAAGCCATGAATACTATCAGTTCATCAAAGTCAGCAGTCTTATTTAAACGAACGCTTGCAAAACATTTAAGTTTGAAAAGCCACAGATTTCCAAAGCGTTTCCTCTTGGAGTAACCTTATGTTTACAACCAACCTTAAAATATCCATACTTATTAATCTTCCTTTGAAAAAGCGGAGGCCAAACTACTGAAGTGCTTGAGTTTAAAAAATTGGACGCCAAAACAGTGTGACTAGTTCAAATACATTGTAATTTAAAGCCAAGTACACAGATCTACACATAACAAGTTATTCTATTTCAGAAAAATATTTTATGGCTTTGAATATACAGCAGAATTACACAGTTAATTTACCTGGTAAGAATCACCGCTCTGCTAACTTGAAAAATTATTTATTAAAAATTATCTACTAGAGAGTTATGTTGGCAAACATATTACACAAGAAAATGAATCTGTCTGACGATGATAGGTCTACATTTTACTTATTAAAACTGTTTTCCGTCTCATTCCTTGAATAATTTGGTTTAAAAATGGCATCCAGTTAGTGTCTATTCTAAAAAATATCTCATTGTGTCAAAATAAAAATGACCTTGTCTGAAAACAGTTCAAAAAATTTATTTTAGTACGTTTGCTAAGAGTATTCATTCATAATCTCTTCAGGCTTTAAAACTTATTTAAATCAACGGCCGTTCGGCAGTGATCTAACCACAAAATGTTAAAATACGTTTCCTATCATCACATATGTTCATCTTTATGATTAAACATACTAAGATCATACAGGCATGTCTATTAGATTAGGAGTGATAGTGATAATTACATGGTTGAATGAGTGAGCCAAGTGCCCAGAAACATGAAGTGATTAAACCGATTCCAGAAAAAAACTTGGTTAAAAAGAATTTAGCTTCTTTGATGTCTTTAGCTGTAATATCTTAATCAAAGGCTACCCTAAATGATAAGTAAATATGTTCTATTACAATTTATATCCATTTTGTCATAGGCAATAAAGATCAAGTACCATGACAGAAAAAATAAATTTCGAAGTAGTGTGCTAAGTAATCTTAAGCGTTATGAGACCGATGAGTTAACATTTAAGATCACCAACAAATTACCTCAAATTCATCACTCTCAATTAACCAGAGGTTTGAAAGTGAGTTGGCTGATTTTTTAGACACTGACAACAATCGTTACAATAGAAAAACAAACACAAATTATATTGATAATAAATCACATGAATAAACAATTTTATAAGTTCTTATTGAATAAAAATTACGTTGTGTAGCGGTTCAAAAACTTCCTAATCAGTAGCTCGGTTATGCTTTCATAATTAAGAATATATGATCTAGTCGCCCGACGGCAGTGAAATAATTGATTTATGACCATTAGGACATGATATATTGGGTTGTTTTACGGTTTTGACACATAACTACATGTAGAAAAAAACGTTAAAGACCTGATCGTGATTTGATTTAGGCTGATTTTTCAAATAACTGGACAAAACATACATATGTAATACCACACTAGGGCACCGTTTGAACAGAGAACTTAGATCCAGTCTTTAAAGTCTTCTTTCAGTCAGGAAGACTGAAAAAATCGTCAAAACAAAGTCTATGTTTTTTTAAACCGTTTCTGTTTGAGTCGCTGTGTTAAGATGATTAAGATTTACTCTGTCAAACATTTCGAAACATGTTTTTATCAAACTTAAGTTAATGCGGTAACAAGAAATGAAGGCTTTGGGTGTCTCACAGTTCTCTGCCATTAATACTGTACGGAATTCTCAAAATTTACAGTCAATAAAACTTGGCATAGGCAATGCACTAATATTTTGGCAATGGTTATAATTGTGGCCATTATTACTTTAGACTGATATATCGATTTGCACCTTTTTTACTACTGTATTGGATTCCATATAAATCAGTATTTTCAGTCGAAGATATGGATGTCGGATTAATCGGGACTGAAAAAAATTGATTCACTCAGAGCCGCCAGCCTTTTCGTTCCAACAACCCTGGACGGCCTAGTATGACGTGGCTACTTCACATTTTACCTTCTGTGTCTTAGTCGGGTGTCCATCTGGTTGTAGGAATTTCAGGTGTTCTCATATTATGAAAAAACATTAGTTAAGCTTACTCCGTCTTGCAGTGTACACGTTGGCTCAATGGTTACTTCGTATCTTGATCTCGGATAACAGCGGCTCTACTGAACTTCACTCCTTTGTTTAAAACTAGATAAAGTTCATAAAACAACGCAATTAGAATAATTTGACAGCTTCAGATAGTTAAACGGCCTGCAATTAAACGCAACTCTATTTCATAATCCTGACAGTCTGCTTAGCTACCAATCACAATGAAGCGAGAATCATTATATCCGCCATCTCTGTGAGCGATGGCGGTCGCCTTTCCTCTTTCCGTGCTTTTTTCCGCTGTTTCTTTTGTGTATCTGCATAATCTGACGTTTCAGTGTGCTGTAATTCCGCGGTTAATGTGACACTCCAAGTGTTGTAGTAAATTTTCATTGAATCAGCTTTTTTTTCTCAGTTTTTGCTGCGGCTACTCAATTCAATGTATTTCTTCGGCCAAGCTTGGTTGTTTTATGCTATAAAATGTTAGTTCGTTTTGTTTCAAGTATTATGTTGTAGATGTTTAAAATAAAAGTATTTTTAGCCAGAATAGGCAGTGCTGATGCAGTAAGTCCACATGTAGAGCTAATATCCGTATGTTTTATTTCAGGTAGTCGATGAAGACAATTCGCGCCCTGAAGATCTGTTGTATATTGCCATTTTACCCCAATTTTTAGCTGTTATGTCTTACTCTTGAAAAATAAAATTGTTGTATACAGTAAATACAGACTTATTCGTTTTGATGTAAATAAGAGGGTTCATGGAATGTTTAGCAGGACTGCGGTAACATTCTCACTAAAAAGCTAGGCGAGTCCGTAGACCTATGTACGGTACTATACATGGTACCCTTCAGTTACTAGTGTTCCATTAGTACTGGTAGAGGTATTGCTTGCATCATAGGGCATTCGAGTAAGAAACTATAATATTAGACGCAGGTCCATCAATCAATTGCCGTGACACGTCAAGGTAGCTAGAATAGGTTGTAAGTGAGCACGGGTCAGTATGTTTTCCAAGAAAGCAACGACTTGTACTATAACACTTAAATATATTACTTATGAACTAGGTGCCGAGAGGCTCGTGTTTCACAAATTTCTTACAATGGTTAATTAGATAAAACAAGATAGCATTAGGTTTACAAATTTACTCTGCAAGTTTCATTAACGATGGAATATCAAACAAAGATTGACACCAGGTTTCCATTTAAAACTCACATTGGTAATGTGAGGCCATAGTCTTTGTTATTTTTTTCAACGAAAGGGTAAAAGATGTAACACATAACCATTGGAAGTGGTTGTGAAACTAAAGTGGACGTCCAGCATGTTTTTAGTAAGCTTCGGAGGTGCTGGTGTTGGTTAAGTCTTCCGCAAACAGTTTCATTGGGCCATAGTTCTAACGACTAGACAGTTTGCAATATCTGTGAAGAATCACTCCTGTTGCATTCTGAGTGGAAGAAAAGTAATGGCTTTAATCAAAAATGTGGAATAGGTAAATTAATAAATTACATGCTTTTCAGCGAAGAGTTTACGTTTCTGTGATTTACTCGGAGATCAAGTCAGTTACTAAAATTTGTGCAGTGCATAGTATGTGCTGACAGTGATCTAGACATATAGTCTACAAATAAACATTAAGCATACTTATCATCCTTTTTCAAAATGAACGCTATCTCACTATAATTATTATTATTCACAAACATCTTATGGGTACATAAGTGTTGTGAAGAAACCATTTCGGGTTTCTTCAAAAAATGCAATAATTCACAATTTTCAATAATGTAAACATTATACTTGCCATATTTTAAAAAAAATTTAGAGTAATAATAGTAGGATATTAAAAATAATAAATCGGTTCTGTGTAATTGAGAAGAATATTGAATTGAGTTTAAAGAAGGAAATGGAGAAAATAAGGGAATAGAAATAAAGGAGACGTGAAATACGCAAACAGTTTAATTGGCGTGTTTATGAACATAAAACCAGAGCAAACGACTATGTATATATCGTCAAATTAGTAACAAAAAATAATTAAGAAAAAACAACTTATTATTGTAGTAAGATATGACGCTGGAATAAATGTTTGTGCAGTCATCGTTTGGAGTAATGCAATGAAAGTCTCAATTGAGTGGAAAGGATAATGGAATATCAATATGTATGATTCATGTATGCATAGTGAAGATAAAATAGGTCTGAGAATTTAATTTAAGTGTAACACAAGTTATTCTCTTAATTACAAACTTCGCAGTCTTAAGAATGTTTATTTAGAGGGAAAGAAGAGAGAAAAGAAGTGAACACCCAGTGAAAAGTTTCACCCATGATAAGAATAATAATTGCGTAATGAATACCAACCTCAGAAGGAAACCAGAAATTTAAATAAAATAAAATAAAAATCCTTTAATGCACTCGGATGAATACATTTAGATTTATGTAATAGTATACAGAGTGAAACCGGATATTAGTATAAATATTTGTGCAATAACAATTAAGAATGATGCTACGAAAGTCACAATTAATTTCAAAGGACAGCCAGGAATTAAAGATGTTAAGAAGGGTAAGAAGATATAAAAGGAATATCTAATGTGTCGTGGGAACAATAATGATATTAATAACAGTAATATTCATAGATACGAACATAAGCAGACTTCATATATTAAGATGAATAGAAACAAAATAAAATAGACGTGAAAAGATTTAAAGGTTTTATTTTGCTTTTCAGGTAATTAAATGGATGACGGACCTTGTTTGTATAAATCATTGTTGAATACATTGATATTCAATAGGTGAAATAATCCACTTTCGGAAAGAAAATCATCAAGGAGACTTTTGAACCGGGTTGTAGTTTCACTGCAACGGAGGTTCACTGGCAGTCTGTTCCACATGGTTAAGTAGCGAACAAGGAAAAAATTCTGACGTAAGTTTGTGTGGGCTCTTGGAATCGCTAGAATATTCTCCTTATTGCGTAGATTGTGGGATGATATCATAAGGTATGAAGGGGTGAATACCAATGAGTAGGAAATACCGTTAATAATAATAATAATAATAATTTATTCTCAAATAACAGTTTGTTACATGAGGCATGCCAGTTTACAGGCAAGATCAAATGGATACAAATGATACAATATCCACTGTAGTAAATTACATAGCTGGGTTGATAATTTATAAGATATGAATGCAGATGGTTTTAATCAGTACTACAGTTGGCGCGCCTCACGAAAGTTGCGTTGCGAATATGCATCTGATGGTCAAGGATAGGTCCATTGAAGGTGGGAGCTTCTAAATGTCGCAACCTTATGTCCCTTTGGAATGTCTAAGGCTTTGAGGATGGTGCAGGATGAAAAAATAAGCCGGTAGATAAAGAAAAGATTTAATTTGATACGTCTGATCCAAAGAGGTTCTAAGTTGAGTTGTTGACATCTTTGGTGATAGTCTTTGTTATCGGAATACCCCAGAACAGCTTTGGTGAACTTTCTTCGAACACCTTCAATTTTAATCAGGTCATTGTGCCTGAAATTACTGTAAACTAAGATACCATATTCAAGAATGGGTAAGATACATTTTCTTTATAATAATAATCTCGATTCGATATTATTGAAGTTTATCATTATCAATCCGATCAGCTTTCTAGCTTTGGATACTTGAGGTATTATGTGCTCAGAAAAGTTCAGACTGTTGCTATATCTTAAACCCAGGTCACGAACAGTGTTGAGAGGTTTGAGTGTATGTGTGTGTACAGTCAGATTTAAATCCACTTTTGTCAACATGAAGTGGAAAATTCCACGAAACAGTCCATTCGTACAACTTGTTTATTTCCTCTTGGATTACCGCTGAAATATAGCTTTCTTTCGTGGGAGAAGAGAATGAATAAACTACTTTCAGGTCATCAGCAAAAAGGGAAAGGCTTACCATATAGGAAGAGGGAACACACGTCATTGATAAAAAGGAGAAAGAGCAATGGACCAACCACACTTCCTTGTGTAACCCCACTAGTTACATTCACAGGTTTAGAGTAGCAAGATCCAAAGCGAACGATTTGGCTACGTTCTTCGAATTGGAGACTGATTTAAATCAGCATACTCGATAAAAGCAGGCTGATATGGAAGTGACTGCAGATTCTCTGTCGTTTTTTATCAAAGGCTAAGTTATTAAAGTGGGTTCATATATAGATATATCACTACTATATTACGTGTAACTTATTAACGAAACGAATTGGCGATATGTTAGGGCTAGTGGAAATATGATAAATATGACACATCAATATAACATCCTTGTCATTCCTCCTGTTCTGCACAAGCTCTAAGCTCAAAACTTCATCTTCCAGGAGCTACATACACTCTAATGCATACATAATGTTACGCTAATCGTTTTCTAGTCGTGACGTTCAAGCATGCTAATGGAAATGAGTGAGCAAGTCTACTCAGTAAACTGATCTGCTTCATTACATACTTTAAGCACTATAGTTAAGTATAGTATTATTATATCGACTAAGCTGAGTTATACGATAACCACAAGTGCTAAATTAGACAGGTGTCATAATTATTCATTCATTTGCACAGACATGGTAGTCAAGGTAGTCAAATGTAGATAATTATGCCTGTAAACCAAAAAACAAACTATAGGCTAGTAAGACCTACTTAACAGAAGACAAACGATATTGTTTAAAGACTGAAGACAACAGTCACTTATTCATAAAAAGCATAGTTCACAGCACAACAAACCTTTCTCATTTGCGGCCCACTTGATAAGAATCAACGATGTGATTAAACTTACTATGAATTAAGATGTCATTCCAGCATGCAATGCAAGTCCGGCGTAACGCAGTCAGATATGGCAGATAAAAAATTACAAACAGACTAAGATTCACGGCATAATCTTCTTCTTTGATAAAAAAATACATCGTAATATGACAGATTCTATGAATTCAAGAACGTAGACATGACCGTTATTACACTTGGCGATACAGTAGGTTTAAGTGGAAACGTTGTGTTTAAATCCACCCGGCAGACCTATTTGCATATCGCTATCTTACGTGAAGTTTATGACGAAATGTCAAATAACCGATAGGTCTCAGGTTTCCACCTTATTACAGAGTTCATAATACTATCAGCAATTCACAGTTTACATACAAAAACGTTACCATTGAAAAGCAATATTTAGATATTACCTATCAATATGCAATAGATCTTTGTTTATAAGTCCGTTAGTGATTGCAGAATCTCTTTATAGATATTTATTTGCAACATCTATAACACACACATCATAAATTCGTATTCACTAACAACATAGTTCAGTTACCACTTTTGAAGCAAAAATGCATTGTTTCACTTATGAAAAATATACCACTGATTAGCGTGACACTTACTGTGATGTTATACACAAGAACTGTGTATAATCAGAAATAAGAAAGAAAAGACTATCAGGGTCATTTATAACTCGTGTAATTTTTTCTCAGATAAATTACTGTTTGTATCATTCATATCCCTGTAATTTATAATAACGTTATTTTTAGCACTCATTCTGCAGCATTGTGATCGACAGTTAGTCTAAGGAGACGATTCAACAGTATTAGGTCAATTTCTTTATAAACGCTTACAAATTTCCTTTACAACAAAACGCTACATCCACCCTTACCACTTTCCCAAACACTTTTTAAGTTGTCCAAACCCTGACACCACATTTTTGCAAGTGAAGGCGGAGGCTTCAAGTCAGCTTATAAAATATCAACCTACCTGAGTAGCCTACTAGAGTGAATACTGTATCTTCTGTATCAATGTGATCTTTCCAGTAAACTGCAAGCTTCATGGAACAGAGTGTTATTATTAAATTACACAACAATACGTCAGTTCCCTGAAAAATATTGATACTTATGATTGTTATGACGGCTAATCGTTGTATATCAGCAATTTGTATAAAGTTCAAAAATTGTTTAACGCGAAAATTTTCAACCTTCATTGAATTAACAATTACCAGACATCCATGTTCATCAAAATCCTTTGGTGGTGAATTAAATGTCAGAGGTATTTAGAGCTCATCTTTAATTAGAAAATCTGACTATTGTCTATCTCTGATTTCATAAACTGCAAAATTCACTTACTCGAATTTCCATTGTTACAAATAACCACATCAAAGTGACTTAACATTCACCCAGGTAGTGAAGAGCAACTACTCAAAATTACAAATTAACAGGGATAGATGCTATTCAACAAGAACAAACATTACAAAGACTGATGTGTGATGGCAAAAGTACTGCTATTAGCTGATAAATAAAGATATCCAAAATACTCGATAAGACGTAGAATGTGTGTGAGAAACTATAACTCACTATTTTTACCGTCCCACGTCATCGGCCTTTTATTATGATTCTAGCTTCCCTCTTACTAATGAATTTTTGTCCACTCAAAAACCTAAATCCTGCGTTCGGTGTTCATGGACGAATAATCTATCAGAAGCTTGCTGATGATTGTACATATTGTATCGATTGGTGCATCATTGTTCATACCGACAACTCATCATTTTGTCACTAGTAATGTTTACTAAACGTGTGCCGCTCACTGTAAAAAGGCCTGTCCTTTTTCGACGCTTTGTATTTATCGTATTTATTCTGCAATTTCAACCAATAAAATACTGCATTTTTTGGACTGGTACAGTTATTTTTCGGGCGATTTGACCATCCCATTAACTTTTTGGCTGATATTTATCTTATTATCCAACTTATTCAGTGATCAACGAGCAACAAGTAGGTAGATGACTACAAAGAAGAGGCGAATAGTAAAATGAGTGTTAAGAATAAACTAACAAATATATTTATTACGTGAAATCTCGATTGCTTTAGGTATTGAGGGCATACATTTAACTTTTGATAGCATAAATTCATCGCACAGGAAAATCACCAACTGTTCGAGGTAAAATTGGTCAGACCAAGGAACGCGAAACTGCTAAAACATCCGATACCATCCGAATACCAAGAAACCATCTAACTGAATACTGCACATAAATTATTACGCAATAAGCCCTAAGTTTTGTTCTCATTTATAAGATCTTTATCACAGTTAGCCGGAGAAGCAATATAATTTGTGTATAGTCATGTAGCAACACAAGCCGGGATGCTATTCCCCACAGTAAAACAATAATGTTGGTCATTTAGGCTAATTCAAACCTAACTCTGAAAGCAGGTTGAATTCTGTTCTGAACACAATATACTGGCTAGCAACCAAACATTTCCGCCACATATCATATTAAGTCTTTCATAACACACTTTAAGGTTTTACTGCAAATTTTGGTGAAATTTACAGCAGTTCTTAGATAACAGGTGTGGGAGATAACTATGAAATAAGAGGATGTAAAAAAAGGAATATCGAACATATCGAAAATAAGTAAAAAATGATTGAGATTTATTGAAACAAAAACTAGATACTGATCATCAAATATCAAAAACTGAACAGAATTACATACGGCTAGCATTTCGATCGTTTATTTATCGAAGGTTTTAAAGCAAACGTCGAAAATTTGAGGCTGTTGGGTAATTTTTTTGGCTGTATAACATACAGCCAAAAGTAATCCGAGTAATGTTATGTGAAAGTAAAGGACATGAAGTATAGGCACTGTTAAGTAGTTTGTCCTGTACTCAACTTCGTATAGCTGGAGTTTATTCACAGTAAGGGACATTAGAACATATTGCAGAGTGACTCAGCTCGGTATTACAGCTGTTTTACTATTCTAAACTCTGCTAATAACTTACGAACATAGGTTGGATCTCAAGAAAATAATTTTCATGATCTCAAAAGCCGCTTTTTTGGAACATTTGCTGAAGTGTCTCTTCTAATTTTGATGTACATGCATATCGAGTTAATTTTAATAATGACCCGTCTCTTATTTGTGTCCATCAATTACCACCTTAGAGATTGAAGGCTAAGCATTCTTCTCTGTTTGCCTCATGGGATCCGACATCGAATTTCGTGTATCATGGAATTTGTAATTCATTTTAATGTGAGAACACTTTTAAGCAGTAGCAGAATAAACAACACAATAGCTGAAGTAATTGAACATAGGTCGCAACTTCATAGAAGTGGTTTTCCTGGCATTCAAATAGATAGCAACCTAATTTTTTCTTAAGTACACACCATACTTTTGATTATGCTCGATATTTTAAAGGAGCGGCCTATGCTCCTTCACGAGGAGTAACAGGCGTAAGTAAGTAAGTAATGCTTAGAAATACAGAAATCCCATAGGATTTAACGACGTTTTCATCCGTAGCACCTTTGTGCTTGTAGGATATCAACCCAGTCAAATCAGAAGTCAGAAATGAAGAGCTTTGAAGATATATTAGCATAAGATGTCAAGGACTTTGAAATCATTTATTTCGAAGACTTGTTTACAGCTGCAAATATGTCTGGTGGAGTGTTTGGAAGGTTGCTGGAGTGTAGAGATACGTTTGATCTAGGCTGGCAAGTTGTTACAAGGGATGGGTAGCATGACATAAAAACTCGTGATCCGGTGCGGATAAGTGACTGTGCACCTTCAGGTAGGATGTGTTTAGTAAAATTAGTGAAATCAGCATCAACGTTTGAGACCTACAGAACTATTTATTTTGAGGATTTTATTTGCCGCTACGAATTTATGAAAGATAAATAAAAAGTTAGGTAGGATGCTTACGGAGTACTAACCTATTGTAATACATAGCAGTGAATAAGAACACCAGGAGTAGTTCTGCAAGTCTTCAGAATTGATGCTTGCCCTGTTGATTTTGCTGTTCACACCCTAGCTAAAGGCGCTCTGTCATGGATTTTCGCCAAGTCACGATTGCCTATCCTGTACTACGCATCTTCCATAACAGCTACTTGGCTTAAATTGTGTAATAATAGACACACAGGTTGTCTTCCGATTGAACCTTCAAACCCACTCATCCCCTACTTCTTGTTTGAACGGGTTTGAGACTCTCAGTTATATATCAGTTACAGACAACAGCGTTGTTAAAAGCAAAATTTATTCGGCAGTTCTAAACTTCTATAATCACTTAGTTTCCGTATCCCACTATCACATGGTTGTCCACAGGAACATTGAAAAAATATCTCTTTTCAGCTCCTGGTGCATCTGAACAACTCTATTCGAACAGGAAGTGCAGTTTTAACGTGATTTGCATTTCTCAAACTTTTGCTGTGTTCCTAAAAGTGCCATTTCTGATCTAAAGAATCTATTCTGAGCTATACGTTCGGTGGATTACTTTTTCTGAGTTTTACCCAACTTATTAGTTAACTGGTTTTGCCTCAGCTTAATATTCAGTTTTTTCAGTTTTTCATGTAAAGGCTAAATTCAGTTTATCGTAACCCATTTTCATCCATTGTTGCCCGTTTTTAGTATGCTGTTTTTTACGGTCTTAGGCTTTTGCTAGCATCTATTAAATATTTGATGTAAATATAGCCATGAAAAATTTGTGCGAACGACCTGGTTGCTGTTTCGCTGTTACATCTGTCATCCAGTGCAACAACTGCAAAGGTTGGTTCCATGAGGCGTGCAGAGATCTCACAGATACTGCTTACAAAAGACTCGGTAAGTCGGATCATGGGTGGGTATGTGTCATGTGCAACACGGTTGCTGAAGTTTTGTTGATCAACATCACTGTCCTGTTGACAGGTCTGAGGAATAAGTTGTCGGCAAACTTGAAAAAAGACAGTCATAAAGCGGGTAGATAAACAAGGACTCGCAATGAGGACGAGACGTGGGATCTCGACAGCGCCACTGTCGATGGAGTATGTAAAAACACTAGTGATGGCATGTTGAAACTCAGCACTATCATAAAGTCGACGGTAATAGACTCCCTCATCAGACTTGGGTCTCCTAGCACAGAGCTCCTAAATGCAATGGTGGTTCCCAAAATCTCTGTAGGTGATTGGACCTTCGGTACTAAAGTTAGAAAAAACAAGGCGTCACAATCCGAGAAGCTGAACGTTCCAAGAATTGTAGGGAAATCATTTGGTGATTTTGCCCCAGAGACTACACCCAAGAATGTCCGTCCGATCATCGAAGAGCCTAAGAATCGGAAACTCGCTTCGACCTCCAAGCAACATGGTCCCAAACCTGGACGGACCGGAAATTCATCAAGCAATCCTTGAAGCTTAAAATATACTGACTCAACAAGTGACGAGACTAGCCGAGAAGGACATTTCACCAACAACAGACTCTGGAGTTTCAAACGGTTGAATGTGTCAGCTCTACAGGACTATCTAAAACAGGTGGGTTGGGATGTTCACACTCAACTTGTTGTGGATGCTCATCGTGACTTTTAACTGCACACGCTCTTATGTGCTACAAAGCAGTCAGTTCCTCAAACGGTCCCTAATAGCTACAGGCAGCCTACAATTATCAAGAACCGCACTTTTCATTTGGTAAGCCGCAAAAGGCAGTTTGGCGGAATACAAACGAACTGACAACAACGGTGCGTACAGGCAATGCAAACATATAAGGAATATATGCACAAAGGCAATAAGAGAAGACAGGTTTCACTGCCAGATAAAGCTTATCGATAAATTTGTCTTCGATCCGAAAAACTTATTCCGTTATGCAGCTTCTCTTCGACAAACCGAAACTGGAGTTTCCCAACTTCTGGGTTCTAATGGCCCGACCAATAACGACGGTGACGCCGTTAACTTTTGGCTGGACAATAATCTCGAACATTTCAACCTACCCACATTAACTATACTGATGAGAGCTTCATCTGCAACTGCACCGGACTTTCCGAAGTGAACGTGAGCGCTGAATTTGTGTGCCGGAAACTGCAGCACCTAAGAAAAGATACTTCTCCTGGCCCGGATATGGTTCATTCTGCTATACTGAGGGGATCAGCTTCGGTCCTGGCAACACCACTTAGCGTGATGTTCCCGCACTCGTTAAGCCGAGGCAACTTCTCGGAATTTTGGAGGCGGGCTTATATCACACCAATTTTCAAAAGTGGTCGACGCAACGAACCTTCAAGCTACCGACAAGTGGCCCTTCTCTCTATACCATCACATATCAATGCGACTGTATACACGACAATTTATTATCCTGAATCTTATTTTCACCCAAACAGTACGGTTTCAGGAAAGGTCACCCTTGAATAACCAACCTGCTAACTGAGGTGAACAGATGGATAACCATCCCTGATCGCAAGGGGAAGGTTGACGTCATTCACCTTGACTTTTCAAAAGCTTTTAACAGGGTCAACCATATATATCTTATCAATAAACTCAAACGATTGGGTATCAAATCACCCCTAATTAACTGACACACTTCATATCTAAAAAAAATCAACACTTTAAGGTTAGGGTTAACTTCACTTTCTCTCGGGCCATGTAATGTGCTAGTAGGGTCTCCCAGGGTTGAGTACTAGGGCCTCTTCTTTTCTTGATTTATATGAACGACCTTCCACAAAAGGTATCGCCTGACTTATTGCTTTTTGCTGGTGATGTGAAACTTCGGAGAGAGATACGTAACCAACACGATATACAGGCACTTCAGGAGGATCTGACTGGACTTCAAAGTTGGGCAGATGACAATGGACTTACCTTTAACACTTCAAAGTGTAAAGTAATCCACGTGAGACATTCGTCTCAATTTAAAATACGGAAACATGGTGTTTCCTCTCTCACTTTAAAAGGATAAGGACACTCTGCAGCGTATACAACGGCGAGCCACGAAATCAGTCCAAAGACTCAAATCCAAGCCTTATGAAGAGAGTCTTCAATCACCAAACCTTTACTCATTAGAGTATAAGCGTCTTAGAAGTGGTCTTCTAATAGATTACAGTATCCTTATCATTTCCGGACATCCCCTTAAACACCTGCTTAAGTTTAGGTCCAACACAAACCTAAGGAGTAACACCCAGAAACTAGAGACACAACTTCTACTCCCTGAGAGTTGTCAAATGCTGGAATTCGCTACCAGCCGAGCTAGTCCAAGCGACTTCCCGGGAGTCCTTCAAGAGGAAACTTGACCTATTCTTAAGGACTAGGGATAATATCTTACCATGATTTATCGATTTCTTTTTCCTCTATTATCGTTCCTGCCTGAAAGTACTGGTAATCCACTGCTACTAGACACGGAAGCCCGTTAAGCGAAAGCTTCTTCTATTCCATCCACAACCAGTCGAACCAATTTGAACCATTTATTCCTAACATTAGGAATTCAGAATTCAAGAGGAATTTATTTGGGTTTGTAAAACACACTATTTTATGAGGTAAAATATATATTGTTTTTCATCACAAATTAAAGTCATGGGTCAAGTTTATGGAGGTGAATAACAGAATCGTAACACAAACGGTTTGTTATGAGAAAATCGACCGTCGTTGTTGGAATGCACTAATGCCTAGGTTAAATTTTTGTGTGGGCTTACCATTCTAAGTGAGTTCGATTAGGTGGTATGATTTGTTCTTATTCGTAGTCAGTTAAGTGTGAAGCTCCATTTGCAATGACAGATTAGCTTCTTAAATGGCTAAGATAAAAAAAGCATCATTACGATCCATCGTTGGGAACTCAGTTTTATAGCTTGGATGTGCGATTTTTCATAGACAGTAATATATACAGTATTGATAATCATGTCTGTTCATCTATGGATACCTAGAATGATGATTTCTTCGACGGACCAGTGTTAACCCTATTTTTATGTGACACTGTACCGTTTTTCCTTAACAGTTATAATTTTTTTTACAACAAACTTAGTTGTCTTAGCGAATTCGACATAGGTTGACTGTTAGCGATCATGCCCATTTATGTCAGGATAATAAATGTTTTAACACCCGATTTCACTGTATTGCAAGGGAGTTTTTTGGTTGTCAACGTATCGTTAGAATGTAATGAGGAGAAATATCCAATTGTATTGTTTCTCATCATTTCAGGCATCCATAGATTAAGGGTTTTTGTGCTGACAAGTGTTTAAACATTGCTTTGTATGCTTTTATTACTCAACCAAAGTTTATACCCACTATGCTTAGTTCAATGCACTGGTTAACTTATCATTTTAAAGTAGGTCCGAAGTGCATCATGTCAATCCTTGTAAAATAGGTATCTATGTATGGATCGTTCGGCCATACTCTTGTACTCCTTTTACTGGATTTGTTCATTTTGAGTAAAGGAAGAGAACCAAATTTCAGATGGTATTTTTTATAAACTTTCGAGCTGTTAAAAGTTGAGCTACTCGTAAAGCATAATTATATCAAATGCTAGTGCTCTTATTATAGCTAGCCAGTATGAATTTTTTGAATCAATGTGATGGATGATACCGACTATTATGCCAGTTAACGGTAGTACTCAATCCGATTTTGATTCGTAGATATATTTATCAAAATAATTTTATCATTAGAAATCATTCTTGTCTGTTGCATCACTTCCAGTTGTCCTTGCCAGTTTAGACCTATCCAAAACCGTAGTTACTTCTGATTCATCCAGCTTATGTCTTGGCTCATATCATGGTTCCTGTCTCCCCGAATTGTGTTAAGTTTTTCATTTTTTATTGGCGAATTTTCGAACTACATGTCTTCATGAAGTAACTTTTTTTCTTCATGACAGACTGCTTTTAAACTTATATGCCACCAACGAGAATACTATAATGGAGGATGTACAGGGACATAAAAGGGAGCGCGGAGAGAAAATCCATCGAAAAAAGAAGAGTCGAGATTATGAGGTTACTGATCAAACTGCTAGTCGCTTCCTCAATCATTTTTCGGACAACAGATATGATAACCAAGATAACGGCTGTCATGACCCCGAGACCACTGAAGGTTATGCTGACTTTAATGCTACCAAAAGACCTTACTCTTCAAGTCGAGTTGTTTATAGGGATAGTGTAGAAAAGACTTACCCAAACGAAAAAGCAGAACGACATAGGTCGAAGAAAAAACCACCGAGACATGAAAATGTGTCGAATGTGGCTGGTATGAAACACAAATATTCTGTCGATCAATATCAAGAAAGTATCCATAGTTATGTCAGTGACAATGAGAATCAGTACAGAAGTCGCACAGGTTCTCGAATTTCTCAAAATCAAGTACCATATCATCAAGATGAGGAGAGTGGAGTGTCTGGTTCTATTCGCTATGATGGCTCAGTACCACCTTCTCCTCTTTCAGTCAGCATTCCCATTTCTAATGGTCGTTCTGAGGAACGTCGAGAATCTTCCATGGGTTTACCCACTAATCTACACTCTGAATCCTATTCGAGTTACGAACAACGCTTGCTAGATGATGGACATTCCAATGCATTTGTTGGGAGTGGACGGGGATTTTGGAATCCTGAATTCGGACAAGGCCAGAATGAACTCGTACCTCACCAAAATCTACCTGAGGTTTCGCCAACGAAAAACGTATTATCAAAGTTATTCGCTTCTTTTAGGC
Source organism: Schistosoma haematobium (assembly GCF_000699445.3). Classification (NCBI taxonomy): domain Eukaryota; kingdom Metazoa; phylum Platyhelminthes; class Trematoda; order Strigeidida; family Schistosomatidae; genus Schistosoma; species Schistosoma haematobium. The sequence continues at coordinate 43,445,021 of NC_067195.1, forward strand.
GACGCAAGCCGAAAGCTCATGTGTCACAAATTACCAAGCCGTCTGATAGTTCTACATCAGTTTGCGTTATTATGCTTGATGGTGAGGAGCTTGTTTTCCAGTTGAGTCGTGATGATATTGGTCAAGTTCTTTTCGATCAGGTGTGTCAGAACTTAGATCTTTATGAAGCCGACTACTTTGGACTGACGTTCGTCAGTAACAAAATACGTACATGGGTAAGTTTCTTAGTAATTATATTTCATCGTACTCTGGATACCATTGTATCAATAAATAACCAATCTTTGTAAACACGACCTCAAGTGTTCACAACAAATGTTAATCAGTATTAGTATCTTATAGCAGCCAAGCCCGCGAATCGCCCCCGGTAAATTATTTGGTTAGGTGGTTTGTTTGTAGTGCCAAATAATATTCCTTGATTTGCTGTACTAAAACCATTTTTATCTTGTTTTTAGTATCAGTAGTAATATCACTAGATATCTGCAACTATGCTTTTGTTTCATAATTCTTTAACTCATTTCTTGTTATAAAAAACTCATTAGCTTGAAATTTTTACTATATTAAGTGCTATTATGTCGATATTACATTCAATTGTGTAGGCACGATCATTTCTAACTGAAATCCGAGGTCTGTTTTTCATAACCAATCTGGTTTGTCTGTTAGAAAACTGATAAGACCTATAATTACTGTTCAAACTAGATAAACGAAATTGATTTGATCACTATTGCGTCGAGATGCTTTGAAGTATTATGAATAACTAGCGTGGTATATATATCTCCCTTCTTTTTTCAGTTTTGGCTGGATTTACAAACCAAGATTGGAAAACAGTTGCGAGGTAAGTTGTATTCTAGCAATCTTTTACACATTGGTCGCTTTTTATTTGTATATTGCTAGTTGATTCTATTTTGAAAAGCTTTAAATCGTATTTTCTAATGGATACAGCTTTAGTAAAGACTGTCATCAAAGAGAAAACTTCCTTCACCGCATTTTTTTAAACTTTTCAACTTCATGAGTAACTGTATGTTGCAGTTTTAAGTTTTGGATGATTTTATTTAGATTAGCTTTGTACAAACTAATTACCTAAATCTCAAATATTACTCGAAATGCTCTCACATGGCCACACGTATATAGCCTCCTTGTACCAATATCTATGTGTTAAAATAAATAAATAACTAATATTACTCTGTCGTCCATTATTTAATGATAAATTGTTCGTTGCTTTTATGCTTATTTATTTCTGAGTAAACAGAATATACCCATTGAGGCATAAAGTCAGAAAGAGTAGTTCAGCGAAGAGTTCTCTTTCCGGCGAATTCATTTTAAAAGCTGTGCAATCGCAAATATATATACTTGTTTTTCGGGATGATAATAATCACAATAGTAATAAAATTCTGTTAAACATGGTAACAGTGAGGTAGAATAAACAAAGGTATCAAAACATTATTTTCTTTATCATGGAAACTAACAATAGTTTATTGTTAAGGACTTAAATATCAGTCGTGAAGATAAATAGGAAATTATAATTAAGAAAGGATGGCTTAGTATAGTAAGACAAAATATTAAAATTGAGACGAAATGTAATCATGAGGATCCCAGGAACAGAAATAAACCAGTTGGGGGTAGTGTCTGTGGAGAAGATAGAAGAGGAAGCAGATGACTGTGAAGGAAAAAAAGTACGAAGAAGGAAGATAATTATGAGACATTAAGACCATGGTAGAAAAAGTGGTTGTACCGTTTTCTTTTGGACACACAGTTCTTGTTTTTCCAGATGTATAGCCATTGCTTCGACAATGTTAAGATGCAATATCACAGCCTTTGGGAATCTCATAGACTCAGAATCATCAAGGCATCCTTCAAAACAAAGAGGGAGGAAGTCACACTAAATGTTATCCAACGTTACGCACCCATCAATGATGGCAATGAAGACGATAAAAATCAGTCTCATGAGAGGCTACAACCAATCATAGCGAAGTGCTCAGGAAAGGAACTGACCATCCTTATGGGAGACCTAAACGCCAAAGTCGGAATGGACAACATCGGTTATGAAGATATCATGAGACGACATGGACCAGCAGGAAGGAACGAGGATGGTGACAGATTTACAATTTTATGTGCATTCAACAAAGTGGTTATATATGGCACTATATTCCCCAGCAAACACATACACAAAGCTACATGGGTATCACCGGGACACACTACAGGGAATCAAATCGATCATATTTGCATCACTAGAAAATTCAGAAGGTCAATAGAAGACGTGAGAACCAAGAGAGATGACATAGTTTCAGATCACCACCAACTGGTGTTTGCCAAGATGAATCTGAAGCTAAAGAAGCACTGGACAACTGGGTAAACAGCATTACAAAGATTCAATGCAGACTTTCTTCGAGACTCTGACAAGCTCAACGAATTCAAGATAGTTCTCAGCAACAAGTTTCAAGCATTACAAGATCGACTCATAGAAGAAACTACTATGGAGGATAATTGGAAAAAGACCGAAGAAGCACTAACTTTAACATGTCAGGAGGTCCTGGACCGAAAGAATCATCATCACAAGAAATAGATCTCCATTGAAATCCTGGACAATATTCAAGAAAGGAAGAACAGGAAGACATCAATTGACAACAGCCGAACAAGAGCAGAGAAATTCAACGCACAAGCACAATCAAACATGAAAGTGGAGAGCAATATTAGAGCTGACAAGCAGAAATGCACAGAAGACCTAGCAACGACAGCGGATAAAGCTGCAGAAGGAAATATGAAACAACTATATGACACGACGAAGAAACTATCAGGGAAATATAGTAAGCCAGAGACCAGTCAAGAACAAAGAAGGCAAGCCAATCACTGAGACTCAGGAACAAAGCGAAAGACGGGTAAATCACTTTGAGGAACTATTGAATAAGCCAGTTCCACTGAATCCATCGGCACCTATAAACCTTCCCATACATATCACTCCACCAACGATCGAAGAAATCACGATGGTTACCAGACAAATCAAGTGTGGGGAAGCAGCAGGTCCTGACAATATACCAGCTAAAGCACTGAAGTCAGACATGGAAGCGATTGCAAACATGCTCCACGTTCTGTTCAGGAAGATTTAGAAGGAGGAAAGGATAACCTATCAAGATACCAAAGAAAGGAAATCAAATGTGAAAATTACAGAGGCACCACATTACTGTAGTGAACGAGAACATATGCGGGGACAACCGAATGTATTTGAACACAAAATTACAGAACATCTTAGTAAAATCTGAGGACCATACTGTAAATACTTCATTTGCAAAATGTCAATTAATCGTCTCAGACTTCATTTTTCTTTCGTTTCCACATCAATCATTCTTTGTTCTCGTTCTCTTTTCTTTGATCTTCTGGTCCATGCATTTCACTTTCGATTGATGGCATACTACTTATATCTGTTGACAATAGTAGCACACACCACACTACTATCGGTATCAGGTTAAGTTTTCAACATAGTGTTCCTGAACCTGATGAAAGATTCAGTAGACGCCCAACTTCAATATCAACAGATCGGGTTACGTAAGGATCGGTCGTGTACAGATTGAATCGCGACACTACGGATCGTCGTTGAACATCAATTGTATGGAATTCGTCACTATACATCAACTTCCTTGACTATGAGGTGCTTGACAGTGTGGATAGAAGAACCTTGTGGAACCTTCTTCGACATAATGGTGTACCTGAGATAGTCAATATCATACGGAATTCATATGACGGACCACACTGCAGAGTCGTGCACGGAGGACAGTCGATAGACGCATTCCCAGTAAGGACCGAGTTCGACAAAGCTACTTAATCTCTTCCTTTTGATGGTTGATTGGATTATGAAGACCTCCACATCTCAAGGGAAGCACGGAATACAATCGGCAGCTTGGATGCAACTAGACGATTTGGGCTTCGCAAATGACCTGGCTCTTCTATCCCATACACAGCCAGTGTAGCAGTAGCCTCTTCAGCAGTAGGCTTCAACATACACAAGGGAAAAAGCAAGATCCTCAAATACAACATGGAGAACACTAATTTAATCACACTTGATGGAGAAACTCTGCAAGAGGTAGGAACTTTCACGTACGTGATCAGCATCATCGATGAACGTTGTGGATCTGATGCAGACCTAAGGGAAAGGACTAGCGAAGCAACGTCAGTCAGTCAGTCAGTAACAACGTAGAACTTCGTACGTACGTACATCAGTTCGAGTTGCCACACCACCTTAGCACAGAGATGCAGTTGTCGATTCAAATCCCGTAGTGGTAGAGGTAGCAAGAGTATAAGCAGTAATCGGGAAGATTAGGGTTTGGAGATGTTATTTAAAGAGTATAATCCAGTGAAATAAATTTGGAAAGAGGAAAAAAGGGACATGAAGAATTCAGAAGATTAGAATTTGGGAGAACACAAAGAGTGGATGCACCTGCGCCATTGCAAACGATTTTGAGCCATGTCATTCAGGGTCTCTCACCATCGGTTGCTATCATCTCGTGGTCCCTGAACATAGCACGTCGAGGCAGTCGGTCGTTGAGCATACGTAACACGTGTCCCAGCCATCTCAACTGATGAAGTTTCACTACTTCATCAATTGATTTGCCATCCTTACCTAGTACCCGTTTCCTAACAACTACATTACTTACTCGATAGTCCCATGATATACGAGCAATGTTTCGAAGACACCTATGATCGAATACTAGTAACCTACGAATATCCTCTACTCTTACCGGCCATGTTTCACTGCCATAAAGTAGGACGGGACGAACTGCTGCGCAGTAAACACGTCCTTTGGTTGATAGACGGATATCTCGCCTACGCCATAAATGACGCAAGTTGGCAAAAGCTAGTCGAGCCTTCTGTATCCGTGCTGAGATTTCGTCACACACCAGACCACAAGGGCTGATGAGACTTCCAAGATAAGTGAAGCGGTCGACACACTCAACTACTTCACTCCCTATCACTAGTTCGGGTGTCGATGTAACCCAATTCTGATGCAATATTTTGCATTTCGAGGGAGAGAATCGCATTCCGAACATGCTTGCATTGTTGCTTAAAGTGGTGAGAAGACTCTGCATTTTGTCAGCGTCTTCACCAAATAAAACTATGTCATCAGCATATTCTAAGTCAACAAGTGAACCTCCCGGTAGAAGTTCAACCCCTGGAAATTTAGATGAGGAGAGTGTTATCTCTAAAAGTACGTCGACCACAAAGTTGAACAAGAATGGGGAGAGTGGACAGCCCTGACGAACACCACTTGAGGTAGTCAATTCTGATGACAGTTCGCCATAAGCTCTCACTCGACCAGTTGTGTTCGAGTAGAGAGCCTTCATAAGGTTAATGTACTTCTTTGGTACTCCTTTCAGTGACAAACACTGCCATAGAACCTCACGATCAACAGAGTCGAGAAATACTACCATTGTGGGGCGTCTGAATGTGTGTCTGTGTTCTAGAACCTGACGTAGTGTGAATATGTGGTCTATACAACCACGTCCAGGTCGAAAACCAGCCTGATTTTCTCTAGTCTGCTCTTCACGAGCTTTGATTAAGCGTCAAAGTATTATTGAGGCTAATATTTTAGACACTATATTAGTCAAACTGATTCCTCTGTGATTGTCACAAGGGGACGTTTGTCCTTTCTTATAGACTGGCACAATCAGTGATTGAGACCAGTCAGATGGGATTACGTCCAGTTCCCAAATTCTACCTAAGACCTCAGTTAATTTCATTGCTAATACTGGACCACCATCCTTAAAAATCTCAGGAGTAAACCTGTCAGGGCCTGCTGCTCTCCCTCGTTTCAGATTTCCTATGGCTTTTTCAACTTCGTAAAGGGACGGAGGACCTACATTAACTTGCCATTCAGGTTGACTAGAGATCGTGGGAAACCGAAGTGTGGCTGAAGGCCAGTTGAACTGATCCCTAAAGTGTTCTGCCCATCGATCCAATCTCCTGGATTGAAAATGAATAATATGTCCATCTTTCTCTGAGATTGTTTCGCTAACGGTCGGGTTCCTAATTCCGGTTTCCTTAACGAGTCTGAACAATTGTCTGCTATTACCTATTGCCGCTGCCAAGCGAAGCAACGTCAGCATTCCTACAGCTGAAGAACATGTAGAACTCAAAATAACTGTCAACCAATATCAAAGTCAGAATTTTCAATACGAGCGTTAAGACAGTTCTACTGTACGGAGTTGGAACTTGGAGAACTACTACAACCATCATAAAGAATTACAAGTATTGATAAACGATTGTCCGCTCAAGATACTCAACGTCTGTTGACCGGATACCATTAGCAACAGCCTACTATGGGAGAGAACAAACTAGCTTCCAAATGAAGAGGAAATTAGGAAAAGATGTTGTAGGTGCATAAGACAAACATTGCGGAAATCACCGGATTGCACCACAAGGTAAGCGCTAAACGTGGGATCACCAAAAAAAAGAAAAGAGGAAGACCGAGGGGCGCATTGCGTCGAACATTGGAGGCAGGTATCATAGGTATGGATAGCAAGTCAAAACTACTAGTAAGGATTGCCCAGAACAGAGTTGGTTAGAGAATCCTGTTGGGCGGGTTATGCTTCTCCACTAGGGATAACAGGCGTAATTAAGTAAGCAAGCCACAAATAAAACTTTCACATTTTATGATTTTTGGAAAGCATTCGTTTGGCTCACGCCACGTGATACGTTTTGTATCAGCAAAGGACGACCATTTTACTCATTTTCTAACCGAGGTTATCAGGGGCTCATAGGAACTGATTTAGAAATATTTAATTACTGCTATTTAGTAGTACGATTGTATTTTATATGATGATAAGGTAATATTTTCGCTTTGGATTGAGTTGTTTCCATTGAAATGTCATGTAATATCACGGTTATATGGCTTAATTATCATTCAGCGAATAAAGGACCAAACGTACTGTATGATTTATTTAGTTAATGGGATACTGTATTTATTTTGTAGTTTAATATCCACATGTATACATCCTAATATTTTTTGCAACTTTTTTTCATTAGATAACGAGCAACGGTTATTTTATTTTCAAGTTAAATTTTACCCTCCTGAGCCATCCTTGTTGCAAGAAGAGTTGACACGCTATCAGCTTACTTTACAAATTCGACAAGATATTTACACTGGGAAACTTCCTTGTTCGTGGGTTACACAAGCATTATTAGGTTCATTTATGGTACAGGCAGAATTAGGCGATTTTGATCCTGACAAACATATTGGGTTAGATTATTTAAATGAATTTGAATTTGTACCATCACCTACACCCCAATTGTTGAAAAAAATTGTGGAATTGCATAAAACCCATACGTGAGTAGTTTTTTTGTCTAGAAAAATATGTGGATTCATATTTGATTTCTTGGGTCATGAAAAGTATTCATAATCTAAATCACTCAGTCATCTGGTGATGATGATGACTATGCTGGGCTGTTGCCCGGGGTTTTGAGCTATTTAAACTGAACACTGCTGTCATTCAGCTGTTAGTGCATTCGTATTATTCCTTACCCTAAATGAACTTGTCTTAATTTCTTGCCGTTAAACTAAATTGTCTCAACAAATAATACTGGTTCATTTTAATTTGTTTGGGTTTAAGTGTTTATGTATGTAAATGGTGACCAAGGGAATATAGTGGAGAAACCTTTAGGTGTTTACGTTACTACAACTTTACTAACGTACAGTGTTTAAAATGATCATTCCAACAGTTTATTTTGTATAAGAAGTGGCTACTTTTATCCATATAATATCTTGGAACCCATGACTAGTATACATGATTATTTATCGTTATATGATCCTGGTGGGACGTGAGTAACATTATTTTAAATCTTCTGCTTGCCTTTGGAGCCATTCGGCTTGGTTATCAACCGCGGGAACTATAACGTTTCAAAAAGTTTAGTTTGCCAGTGAAGGTGTTCCTTATTTTGACATTTAAGTGATTGGGTTTGAGTAAAATTGTCTCTGTACCTAGAGGAGACTTGGTTTATTTTCAAACTACTTAGGTTGCACAACTAAACGTCGAAATTTAATGATCAAAGATTTCTTGTTTCCAGTCTAAGTACTACAAGTAACGGTGATCTCAATTAGAAACTTCAAGCTGGAGCATTAATCTTTGTTTCCACTTAATTCATAGCTTTCATCAATTTTATTGATTGATATTTTTACTTGCAGTTTTTATGTATCAACTGCATCCGATGTACAGTTGTGTCGGATCCTACGTTGATCGTAACGGACTGAAAGCTTGTAGGTTCCCAAAACAGCATCATTGTTTCAATTGTCAGCCACTATTTAATGTATTCCAATTATTTGTATTATAATTTGCTATATATTTCGAATTTATAAACATTCCTTTTTCAAGATCATTTCTTAGCATAGTCTTCACTTTATATTTCTTCTATAGTAAAGTTTAAATCTAAGGTTATGATAAAAGTCGTTTTATCTTTTATTATTATTTCTCATGTTCTTGAGTTTATTATTTTCATTAACATTTACCGAAATATTTTATTAAGTAAAGCTCAATGTAAACCATCATGTTTCTACATTGTCATTTTAATTAAACAACCCGCATTCAAATATTTATATGATTATTAGGTTATTATCGACAAATTTTTTACCTTAACTATTTTACTACATATTGAGTTGTATACTCTGAATTGTATTTAGTCTTCTTTAGTTGATAATGATAAATGTTCAGTGCCTTAGGGATGGTAACATATCCTTCTGGCAACTGAATGAACGAATAGAGCATTTGACTTTTGACCGTTTAGTTTGCTCTTCTCTGACTCGAATCCACTTCATTTTCAGATTGTACTAGTAAGCGTCATGCGCGAAAGACGTGACTGGATGCTTAACTCTGTGCTTAATAAACAAATCTGAATAATGTTTCGGTTTTGGCACTCGGGGAATATCACAGCCCTCACAAAAATGAATGATAATCACTACTGGGAAAATTATCCTTGCTTCAACTCTCACTCAGATAAATCTTATCCACAATCATATGATAACATTCATTTTTATTTCTTCCATATTACGTCACTTAGGTATTCCTCTTTATTCTCATTTTAAGTATTTTATTTTTCAGCTCGCGTATAGTGGAAACTTTGTCCTATCCAAACCACCTCAATTCACTGATTGGTCGGAAGTTGAATGCTACCACTTACTTCGAATATTGGATCAGTCTTTTTGAAATCACGTATACCATTTAAACTGCCTTCAACGTTCTCACACTGATGCAGATCAGACAATAGATAGTGTCGGCTATATCTTTAGAATGTCCCAATATCGATATCTGTTGTCTATCGGAGACCCGTATTCAAGACTAGTGGAGTACTACAAATTCACTCTTCATCTGTCTTTTCGAATAGCTTGTTTTGTGTGTGTTAATCCGGGGACTTTGTGGCATCTTCGTCTGGTTTTTCTGGCGTTGGTGTCGCACTAAGCACTAGAGCCGAGACAACACTGATCGATTGGATCCCCACTAACAGTCGGTTATGTGCTGTTAGATTAGAAAGCTTCATCAAAGTAAGAAGAAATCGGTGTGAGGAACGATGGCTTTTCGTCATCACCTACACTCCGACAGGTTGCGGCCCGGATGCGATCAAGGATGAGTTTTATCACCACTTAACTGTTCTTCTACAGAAAGTGATTCCGACCGATATTGTAGTACAAGCTGGCAATTCGAATGCTCAGGTTGGGTGTCTAGTCACAGAAGAGAGTCGTATAGGTGGTCGATGGGGACCTGTTAGTCGTAGGTCAGATATTGACCTTCAACTGCATCTGTGCGCAGGCTGCAACCCGTTTCTGGCACAGTCATCGCCGACATGCTCACTGGCGTCGCCTCTCTGCATCTGAAGCTTGAACTCAGATTGATAAAATCGCGACCAGCTACCGCTGGCGTGGTTGTGTTCAAGATTGATGCTCCTTTGGGAGTGCCTGTCTAGACTCTGGTCGTGCTTTTGTTTGCGCTAATCTTACCTCACGTCACAGTGGTCGGCAAGTTCATCGTCGTAAACGGATCGATGTCAGAAACTTAGTTGCAGCTTCTCTTGCGACTAAATATTAAACCGAGCTAGCTTCAAGGCTAGCTGTCAGCCCACCTAAAAGGATAGATGAGCGTTTGCCGCAGTTGAGTGCAAGTTAAGTCGCCTGCAGCTTCGTGAAACGTCCCGCTCATAAGCACTGGATTTCTTCAGGCTCCTTACAACTCATTGAAGTCCGTCGGTCTCCGGGCGACCGCGAGTTTGACCATAAACGAAGACTTTTACGTAATGAAATTATGCGAAACTTGTGTAAGGGCCGGAAAGTCTGGTAGTTGGAGCGTGCAGGCGAGTTAGATGCAGCCGCTGCATCTGGTAGCTGCCAGGAGCTCTTTGAACTCATCCAAGTCACTGGCAGCAAGACGTCTGGTGTGAGTGAAACAATATGTGAAGATGATGGGATACCAATCACTAACATCTACCGACGTCTTGGACGATGGGCAGAGTTTTTCGAAGAGCAGTTCAACTGATTTGTTGCCTCGACAACATCGATCAGACTGTCCTACCTGTGATTGTCGATGAATTTCATAGGGTACCCACTCATACTAAGTAAGCAAGCAAGCACATAATGGAGAAAACAAGGGCAAAGATACCTACTGTCCCTAAGAAAGTACTTTTCATAAAATTACAATTCATAGATGACACCACTGAAAAAGTCGTGACTCAGAAACTAAGAAGAGCTGTACAAAAAACATTTAATGCAGCCAGATTAAATGCTATCTTCTGCAACCACCCATATATATATATATATATATATATATATATATATATATATATATATATATATATATACGAACACACTACTAATGACACACTTTTTACTTTATTCCAGTGGTATGAAACCGAATGAAGCTGATATTAAATATTTAGAGACTGCTAAACGGTTGGAACTATACGGTGTTGATTTACACCCGGCTAAAGATACGGAAAATGTCGATATTTATATTGGTGTTGGTTTTCATGGTGTAGTTATTTATCGTGACCGACTGCGTATTGGTCGATTTGCATGGCCTAAAGTTCTACGTATATCGTATAAAAAAAATAATTTCTATTTAAAAATTCGACCTGATTATGTAAGTTATTTGGTTTACTTTAAATACTTGTTCTTATGTACACATTGAATAAAATGCACATCATGTGAATAGCTACCATAAATTTTTGGTATCAGAACTACTTAATTTAATTTGTGAGGGCTTCCATTATTCCATTGTTTATAATCTTGACTGAATTTTGATCAGTTTTAGTAGGGTTGTGTGAATCCTGTGATGGTTGCTTCGATATAGCCGTATTGTTACAAGTTTTATTGAATAGATGGGTTGTGCCAGGCATTGAAATTCAGGGTGCGCGTTTCATTTTTTTGTAACTTGTCATTTAAATGTACTTGCTTCACCTAAGGACTTGTACTTAGTACTTTTCGCTTCAAACATCCGAGAAGTTATCCACCGAACGACAATCCATCTATTTTATAAAACTTTTAGCTACTTTAGTTTGGAAAATTACAATATTATGCGTCAGTAACGTGTTTAACTTTAGCCGGTTAGTGTAATGAATGTTACTCACAGGATTACTTATAAGTGGTATGTAATGAATCGTCTCGTGGAAGTTGCTACTGTCGACAGCCGGAGAGACGAGTCGCAGGAGGTCAAAAAGCATAGAGTATACTGAATACATTGGATACCAGGAAGGAAGCAAGAGAAGACAGTCTAGATCGAACCTGGATTGCAGAACACAACGGGATGAAAAGAGGTGATTAGAGATTGGTTGTACATATTGCATAAACATTACGTAATTTCACTAAATAAGTATTCTTTCAGCCCAGTAGCGTGTCCTGCAAGAGTATCATTTTTCTATACAACTCAGTTTATATTGTTTTCTTTCACAACATATATGGTTGCATTTTAAGGTTGTCAATAACATTTCGAGGCATTTTTTCCGTGCATATGCTACAAAACCAAAATAATTTGGTCTAAACTTGTTTCACTAATATTTTCCATCATCACACTTTTCAATTGTTTATAATTTTTAATGGAGTTAGTATTCTAGTTTGTAGAAAAGAGAATCGTGCTGAAAATAAATGTGAAAGCAAATACTACAGCTTATTAAACATAATTAACTACTGGGTCATATATTTTGCAGTTGTATTGATACTCCTCGTTGACTTTTGCCAACATATTGCTTATATCACGATTATCATATCACAGGACTAGCTACTCAGTTAATCCGTAACTATTTGTCACGAAACCATTCCAGACGTGGCTATTGATAATTTTATTGTCCACTTTTCTTATTCGCATCCTTGGTATCTGTGTGCGTGTATGCATCGTGACTTTTGCCTTGTTGACCAAAATATTTTCCTAACTGTAAATGGCCTTAAGTATTTTTTCACAACAATTTCTTCATTTTACTGGTATCTATTGTAACGCATTTATATAAAATCCCCGTGTTTAACATCATTGTTTTATTTTTTAGTTAGATTTTCTATGAAATTTTATAAGTTTTCTTAACTTGTTATCCACCCAGCTCTACTCTACCCTATCAACCTCTTGAAAAATATTTTAACAGTATAATGTGTTCAAGTAGTTTTTCACCCACAAGTTATTGTTAGCTTAAACTCTTAAACAAGATAATACGTCATCCTGAGTTATTTGAAAAAGTATGAAGTATTTTATAGGTCGTTAGTAACAATTTAAATTATTGTCTTTATTGATATTTTCTAACTGTGAAGATGGTTTTCGTCAAGGACTTACTTTATCTGAAGAAATATGGATGACCAAGGAGTATCAAACAATTCTTTTTAATATGAGACTCATCAGCATAATAATTCTTCTCAAAGGACTTGTAAATTCTGCAAAGAATTTATTTGAAAATGATCATTTACAGTAGTTTAAATTAGTGTTGGCATTGTTGAATTATTTGGTATTTTTCGGTTGTGATATGATAGGTTATTAAAGTTTCAATGGACTTCAACTTGACGTAAATATGGTAATGACTAATATATTTAGTAAAAGTACCGTCCCCAAAACGTCGACTGAGTCTTTATTTGTAGCCGATTCCGATGCTTTGACTTCTTCATTAATCAACCACTGGATATCGAAATCCTTTTCACTGGATCAAAAAACCAGGATACTAACAATCGGATAGATTAACTTTATTTTTAGACGAAATTCATATATTGACGGTTTGCTCAAAGCCAACAGTTTTACTTATTTTCTCGACTGCTTTTTCTTGTCTTAGATATGTTTTAGTTAACTAAATAGATAATGTTCATTCAGTATACTCATTTAGTAGTGAAATCAACTTATAAGTGAGATGCATCTATGAAACTAATCTTTGATATCTTTGGTACACTATTGTAGAGGTTTTTTTAATAGAAACGATTAAGTAACTACATCATGTATTGAATATACCGATCAACAGAATTTCGGAAACATGTTATCTGTATTATTTTATCGCGAAGTCCTATTTCATCTTTCAAATTTTTGTAATGTAAAGAAAATCTTTGTGCTCATACGTTATATGAGTACAGATTACAGCTAGTGAAAAATAAACCCTTTATTCCGTAAACTTATCAATGATGTTTCTCTTTTATCGATGTCGCATTCATATTAAGCCAGTCATTCACAAAAATCGTATTTTTGGAATTTGTTGTTTCCTGCTAACTAACTAACTGTCATAATCGAAATTACTCAAGGAAAAGTCAACTAGTAAACTGAATTAAATTATCAAAGTTTACGCTAAACTACAATTCACTACACATTGAATTGATTTATTGTGGCTAGACTTATAAGTCATTTTGTGAATAAATGTATAGAAATGTGTATCTGTGTGTGAGAAAGAGAGCAACGAAAATTAAACTGGTTTTCTTACTCGTACACGCAAGTATGCTACAACTCTAATTGATAAATAGTGCGTAACAAACAATTTTTTCACTTTGTCTTAGTATCTTTTATGCAGTTCATCTAATGAGCAAAACAACTGTGTGACCGTGTTGTACGAATAGTTTATCATATTTTCGGTTTTTCCAATATCATGTTAACCTTTTCTACAAGTGTTTGTTTGTGCGTATATATTTGCTCATGCATGTATGAATGAAATGTTCCATGATCGATTTCCGGGCTTTAAATCTATAGGTTGCATGACATTAGTTTTCATGTGCATATTAATCAAATTGAAAGATGAGAAACAGGTGTGCTCGAGTATTCAAGAAACTGACTGTTTCAGAAACACTTTGGTCTTTCTATCACAATGACTAATTTTTGTTGATGATTGAATTAAATTGAGATTTTTTTCTGTGTAGTATATACTTTCTGTCGAAAAGGTATCGCATTTTTTCGTAGTACCCTTGAATTAGTTTAATTATTAATAATATAACAATCCGTTCTATACTGAATGTTTGAAAGTTCAGCTTAGTAGGAGTTTTATAACTGTTTACTGATCACTAGAATAAAACTATCGTCCCATATTTAAGTACTTTATATAATATAATTGCCCTAGTTAACATTTTACGCTTACATCGTTAGTGTTTTCTTCTTCAAACTTAAATATACCTTTGCTTTCGCTCTGAATCAAAACTAGATATAATTTGGTTACATTTGAGGTATCAACTTATACTCAATCATCATGACAGTTTAATTTACGTAGTGGATAATCCCGTTTACAATATTGACATATTTTCTTGCCTATCTAACAACTGCCTTTTTTGTTCAATTTTAGTCAGAACCTGTAGAAGCTATTGTAGGCTTTCGTTTGTTAAATCCACATTTAGCTAATCGACTGTGGAAAGCTGCCGTCGAACATCATGCATTTTTTCGACTGAAAGAAACGCCAGCACCTAAAAGACCTTTATCAACACCTAGTTTAAGTAAATCACAATTTCGTTATACAGGACGAACATTCTTCCAATATCGTACAACGAATATTGATAGGCCACATCCACGGTTTAATCGTTCAATGTTGAAGCGACGTACGGCAAGTATGCCTACTGGTTTAAATGCAGGTAAGTAGAATTAGTATTTTGCCTTTTTGTCAAAACAATCCGAAAACATTGATACTTTTAATTACAACAGTATTTTTAAACAAATAGTAAATGATAAGAAATAATGTCGAAAATTAATTGGTAACAAATACTTTAGGAAACGATATGTACGTAAGTATTTAGTGTTATTCGTAGAGTCAAGAACACCTGTTTCGTCCTTTTTCGGATGCTTTAGTTACATATACGTGCATCTCAAGGTTGGTGTTTACACCAATCGCTTCAAACACCGATACGTTATCCACTAATCCACTAAATGGAGATAGTGACTTTCTCACCGGGATCGTGGTAACTCTTAAGATTGTATTGACCAGAGTTGGATAGTGGCTAGAGGGAAACGTGTTTCGCCCTACTTGGGACTCATCAGTCGGATACACCTGCATTTCAGAGTTGATATTCATCCTGGACTCGAACGCAGTACCGTTCGCTCCAAACGTCAACGTTCTATCCACTTAGCTACCGAATTCAGATAGCCACTGGCTTTTGCAATTAAGTGAAGTTTAATTTCTTTCTATCGGTTATTTGAATGCTTAGGACTGCAACTGATCAGTCTTTTATTGACATGTTTCCTGGATTTCACTGCTAGCCAACATCCAACTCTGTTCAAAATACTTATGGCAATATCTATGCGATTCACATAGGATACCTTGAGTTTGTATATATATGTATATATACTTATCACAAATTAGCGAGAAGCTATTCTTTTTTTTTAAAAAAAACAAGCAAATAAGTAGACATTAGTGGATAAAGGCAAATGGCTACGATAAGTTGTGACCTTATTAATAAATTTTACATTTTAGTTTCAGTTATTTATTGTACTTTAGTTAACTTTATTACTCAATGATTTTCCGAGAGAAATCTACTCATTAATCGATTATTATAGCTGATTTATTAAAAATTAAGATGCAAATTAGTTAAGTCTTAAGAATTTTGAGTACTTGTACTTTAAGATTATTATTCTAAGGTGCAAAATTGATTTATTAAACAATAGGATGAATTTGCATTTTGGAGAATAACTTTATTTCGTTTTAGGTTAACTAGAGTTAATTATACCGGTTTTCTTTCTGTATCAAGCCAATAATTAATATATAGATCAGCATTTTGCATATATATATATATATATATATATATATATATATATATATAATCGATCGTGGATGGCCATATATTTTCGTTAAATGTTAGTGGGATGTAGATTGAATTAAACTATGTTCCGTCCAGGATTGTGTTGGGGCACGTTTACTGGTTGTTTCTTTAGCAATCTGCGCTACAATTTTATGGTGTAAAATTACAAGTATATTAACGTTCTAATTGTGATTTTTATTCCCATTTAACTTAGTTTATTCAAAATATAACTTCATTCCTGTCTAGGAATGTTTTGATTTGACGACTAGTCGAGTGAAGTGTCCAAAGAATGCTGAGCAATAAGAGTATCTGAGTCGTATAAGGAGATCTTAACAAATGTGTTAGCTTTAGCTTAATCAGTCATTGCGGAACAATGTTTTACTGGCGAAAAATTAAATTCCAACCACTGAATTATAGTTTTATCCAGTCGTGCATAGCAACAGTGGCCATCACATCACCAATCTAACTAGCCGTATGTTAGGTCCCGATAAATATAATGAATGATAACTTTGGGATTTTTTTATGGATCAATACTAAACGTATATTTTTACCGTATAATTGTTAAGTAACTAAACTATTCATGTTCATATTCCTCTTATTATAAAATTTATTTTGACCTATGAACCATTATTATACATTTAACCATTCTTGAATTATGCCCTGTCTATTAGTAACTGTCTCCCACATTCACAGCCACATTTGTCCAGATTTTGTACAAATGTTATTTTCTATTTTATGCTACGTTGTGGTCTGTTTGATTGGTATATATACTCAGTATTTTTGAAATATAAGGATTTATATTGCAGAGGCTGAGACTAGTGTTCTGGACTTAACTGGCTGGGTTAGGCGGAAAGCATGGTTTAAAGTGAAACCCACCAGTCTGTGTGTGATTATGAAGTTGTGTTTTCGTTTTTAAAAGGAAATTCTTGGTTTTGCCATGTCAAATTAACGATGTATTAATGTAGTATGGGGTTCTCTTGTATCCCGATCTTATTATAAGCGCTGTTTATTTAAACTAAGAAATAAAAAAGCTATGAATTAGGGTAACTGCAATACTATAATATTAATAAGTTGTATAATTTGGAGAGTATGCAGTGTTATATTTCACTTGTCACTGATGATTTTGTTACCGGTTTTTGCTTTCTTTTGATGTATTAACAAGAATGCTGTCTCGTTTCGTATGGGGCATTGGTTTTAAGTACTTCATTGTATCAAATCGTTTCTGTTTCATATAAGTAAATAAATAAATAAATAAGAAGTAAACTCATTCATTTGTTTACTTATCGTCATATACAATACAATCATGTGACTTCTAAAATATTTTTCTCATTATCACATGAAATACCATAATTTAGGAGTACAATGTTGCTTTGTTAGAGATAATGACAATTCGTTTCTTCACATAAAATACTTGGCGTTATGGTTATTTATGGCATACTAACTGACTACTGAAATTACGCAATGTATCGAATTGAAGAAGCGTTTGTCATAATAAAATTATCTATCTAGTATAATTCTTTAATCAACTAGTAGAGTTGACTGTTATTCCGTTTTATTGTATGCAATTTTTCCAAAAATTGAAATGCCAATTTAGAAGGCCTTTATTGGTTGGTTTCTATTTACGTTTTCAAGGATGATAATGAGATATGATAAAATATCTAATCTGGAATTTCTGTTTCCACTGGCTAACCGATTGAGCCAAAAAGCCTGACTAAAAATCGTGAGTGTCTAAATTGTAGTATGTAGAACGGAATTCGAACCTGCGACTCACTAAAGGCTGAAAGTTGAACGTCTTCACTACTTAATCACACCCCCACCCTTATTTAAAATAGTTCGAAAGAAAAGATTATATTGAATGAAGTAAAAAAAGTTATATTGAGCATAATGAGATCATTTACTGATTGATTCAATGGTAATACATTTTCCGATAGGTAATTATTAATAAGGATATGAACAACCATCATCACAAGTGCTAAAACAACATTGAATAAATTAGCAGTGGATGTATTTTTCAAAATTCGAATCTCATTTGATCATCAACCTGTTTGTTCCTTTTACAAAAATACGAGTTGATTATCACTGAATTATTTCTGTGTTTTGTTATTCTCACTATATTACCATTTTTGATACTCTATATTTATTATAAATTTCCGATAAAATAGTTTTGTTGTTCAATATTTTTTTTAATGTTCTACAGTTAGAAACTTTAGTTCTAATCATTAATTTCAGCTATGAATATGCATACATTAAACAGAGCACATCCACGTGATATGACTGTAGGCAAAATTCAAAATAATGATCAGTTACAAGGATTACGAAGATTTGGTTCTGTTCAAATGGGTAGTGGAGTAAGTTCCTTTTGCTTATTCTACCTTTTTTGTCAAATGACAATTAGCAATTCAGTACTATAAAATAACACGCTTAGTTCATAATCATGTGCTAATTTGTGAATAATTTCAAAACAGATTCACGAAATCTCTGTAGAAATTCTGTCTGATGGAGTTCAATCATATCACCAAATAATCAGTTACTCTCCAGTTACAGTGAATAACGACTACGCTGTGTGTCGAATAGATTCAATTTGAGAATGTGAACCGGTCGATTGTCTCAACGACTTAATGGAATTGTACTCATGTTGAGATCTCAAAGTCCTGGCTTCAATCTTACACAGAGTCCTAGGTGCTTACTGTTGAAATCGTAGCAACTGTTCAACAGCTCTGTAATTGATGCCAATCCGTGACACGAAAGGTTTCAGATTGAAATAACCTTTCGAATTTTTTAATGATAACCTTATAATCAAATTGTGGCTTAGTAATTTAACCACTTGTTTTTATTCACTTACTTATCTATACGCTTAATTTCTCCAACACCTCATTTGGTTTGGGCTGTTGAGGAAAACAAAATATATAGCATGCACCAGGGCATAAGGATATCTCACAGATTGAAATCATGAGTCAGTTGAAGCTAGACCACCATTGAAAACTTGGAAGCACTGGACGGCCGTTTCGTCCTAGTATGGGACTCCTCAGCAGTGCGCATCCACGATCCCGCACCACGCGGGGCTCGAACCCATGACCTACTGGCTTCGCGCGCGAGCACTTAACCATTAGACCACTGAGCCGGCATCCAACGGTGTTAATGTCTAACTTCAACCAATCCACGAAGTTGCGCCACCGTACACCATTGTCTTCAGTGAGTTCCTATCTCACAACAGACCTGGTTGAACTCCACTGGTAACGGCTTCTCACTAGAACTTCGGGAGTTTTTCCTGAAGTCAGTCACTAGTGAGCAGTTGATTATTATTATCAGAATGAGTTTTGTGGAGATTTTTTAGAAATTTCACGGATTGAAATCATGAGTCAGTTGAAGGATATCTGCTTGATCATTGGGGTTACGGACGTATTTTGTGTTACCAACTGTAATGAAAAGACGTTTGGGTACTGTTAAATGAATAAAGTGAATTCACTGGTCGATTGATATTATGCAGTGATACAATTTAGTCGAGTGATAACTGTTCATGAGACTGAATTATTGATGTAAGCGGTCAATTAAACTAATATCGGAAGACAGGACAGCTTATTTATATACATGAACACAAGAAGAGACATTGATTACAAGTCATTTGACAAATTAATGATTGGAAGATGTGAGAATTATAAGTTTTTCATTCTCCAACGGAATTAGTACCTGACAATCGAGCTTAATTCTTGCCTTGTTATATCATTAAGAACAAATAAGATCTCTAGTAATTTTAATATTTATCGACTTCTAGACGATAGTAAAAAGAATTACGTCGCATTAGAGTAATTGTATAGTTATCTTAATCATACAAATTAATAGGCAACTTTGTAGAAATTCAATGAATCGTTTCTCACTACTGCCTCTAATACAATTATCTATATTACTTTTTCGTTTTTTATGTGTTGAAAAGAATTGATGTTTGTCCTTAGGTGTTGTAGTCTTTTGTTACGGTAATTGGTTTTTGTTCACTATCTCAAAAAAGTTTAAATATTTTTAAAACCCTAAATCTTTTAAAACGTTTCTCATTTCATGCAGGAAATAATCAGTGTTATACATATAAATTAGCTTAATTTGCGTAAATAATCGAGGTCATCTATATTATTTTCATATGGGAATAGAACTAGGTATTAAATCTTGAATATTGTTATAAGAAAAAGGTCTAATGATGCTATTAATTAAGCGTTTACTTTGACATTCAGATTTCTGCGTATGTTTTCCTAATTGATATTATTCAACAGTTCAATAAACCAGTTTACTACAGCGTTTGCTGATTATTTTGTAAATTGAAAATATGTTCTTTTATTGGTCTTATTCAGTCTGGATTATATTTTTTAAGGCACTATAATAGTTAAGTAGCTGATATCGTGTGATTTTTTCATAGATACCATTTATTGTCTATACAACTCAGTAACTATGTCCCTTGTTGTAATACTAAGATAACACAGGGTGAACTAAATTCATCTCTTACTCATTAGTGTTAATAAATCGTGTTTATTAACTATAAACATTGAGCAACTAATACACGTCAAATCATCTGATGATGATGACATTACTTTGGATCATCACCGTTGAGCATTGAAGTAAGTATTAACCATTTATCACGTTACACAGATACTACCACTTACTATTATAGTGTCTTTTTAGCAGTTAAAATTGTTAGTTGCAATGCGAGTGTTATATATTCGTCAGTAGAAAAGTAGGTTAATGGCTCAAAAATCAGTACACATAAACCTGGCAACTTGGTAACTGAGTTGCATTATTTAATGAAAATATATGGATGATAGAAAATAAGGCAACTTGTCTTTTGGAGTTTTATGACTTTGTTCTCATTTATATGGTTTAGAATAATCTACTTCAAGAAAATTGGTAAATTTAAATTTATTTCTATTCTTCATTCCATGTTGTTTACCTTTTTCCCGTAGTCGATTTATTGATTGCGCGTATGAAAATTTGTGTATCTGTGTGAATTGCTTGATTTCTAAATAGGCATTTGTTGACAGCCTTTGCCATATTTTATTAACGTAATTGTTTTTCTTATGTAACCTATTTCCACCGAAAGATACATTGTATTATGAAACTAATTCTACCAAGATTACTCGTTTGAGTAAGTATGTATTCTCCGGTTTTGTCTCTATTTAATCCCTACCTTTGATTGATTATTACAGATATTCGTGTTGTATACTTTCAAATCCCAGATTTCTTGCGAAATTTTCTGATTCAATCTACAAAACCTACAGCCAACAAATAGTTTGTTACAGTGCAATTGTCTTTTACATACCAGTTTTTTATGCTTAAGCATTATGTATATATCTGTTGTGTATCATTTTAGGTAAATGGGAATAGTAATGCAACGCAATTATACGGAACTGTTCCACGACATCATCCATATTCTGAGTCCGTTGTGTCTGAAGTACAAGATGTACAGTCTCAAATGAGTAAACAATATAGTGATGGTGTTTCAAATATTTTATCATATGGGTCTGTAAACGAAAGTTATGATAATGAAGCTCCTTATAATGATTATGTAAATTATCGACACTCTGGAAAAGGTAAACCAGACGAAATGTTGTCTGTTACAGGTGGATCTCAATCAAGTGATTATCCTATTATTCAACATGGTCAAAACGATCGTAAAGGTAGACATCCTTCTGAGATATCAAATTCCATAAATGAGCGTAGACCGAATTCTCCTATATATGCAAATACTAAAACACATCGTCGTAAGAAGCATCATGATGAGTCATCAACGAATACTGTCCAACAAAAAGATAATTACACTTATGATCCGAATACGAGAATAAGCAATTTGTCATCTAGTCATAAGCCTCCTGTAGGTGGTGTGCCAGTATTCGGAGGTGTAATGCTTCCTAATAATCACCATAATCAGGAAGTAGATAGGTTGAAACGATCTGATCAACTGCGCCCTTTGAATTCCCCTCATTTTAAGAAGAAACAACAATATCATTCAGAAGAGAATGATGAACAAACTGTAACGCTCACTGAAGATAAGGCTGATCATAATCAATACAAATCCAGTTCTAAACATCGAAAACAATTACAGACCGATCATTACAGTGCAGTATCTAATCATAATAGACCTAGACATTCCGGACGATCAGTGAGTTTAGAGTAAAGGCGGTGTTTATTATTTGTGCATGGTACAATATATTTTTGCTTCGATAATAATAATGCTGGTTTACACAGCTCATTACAATTATATTACTTTTTTCTGATTTATTGGTTTGTTAATTCATTTGATGGATGGAAACCAGGTAAATGTTTAAACTCACGAGTATTGGTTATGGGATTCAGGCTTATTTCTCCTGAGTAAACTTAGCAGTTGATGCTTACTCCCTTCTACACTCACATTTTCATCACACGAGTTCTATCTAAGATGTTAGCCTCGTTTTAGTCTTATGATATGTTTCGATGATGATTAAAGTGAATCAAGGAGATATCTTTTGCTGTGTTTAGGATAATTCGATGTTCGCAGTTTTTCGAACCTCATATAAATGGAAACCTTAAACTTGAATTAATTTAATGTGATTATATATATATATCTTCCAGATACTCGGTTTTTTTCATTTACCAATCCAAACCGTAGTAATTATACTTAAAATTGGCGATACTGCTTACTACTGCAAAGTGATGCAATACTAAAACCAGTATTCTATAATTACGTACTTTATTATAACTTTAATCGTATACAAAATTTAAACACATCATAAAGTTAAATAGTGTCAGTAAATTTTTTATTTCGATTTTCAGTGTAGCCAACAATGAGCAAGTTGGTGTAAGCTTTAAGCAAAAGCAGTCATCCAGTACTTTATAGTCTTGCAATAGCTGGTAAACTGATTGATCATTTATGTTCTCTTGTATTGATCGTTGGGTTAATCCATTTAGATCTTTTTACTTTGTGTTTTCTATATAACGTCAGCTGGTTTGTTTTATAATTAATACAAATACCACTTAGCTATTTCATTCTTTAAGAATCAAGCTTACAGTCAGTGTATCTAGACGAATCTAACTCGCAGTATCGTATTTTTCAAATCTCTAAAATATGACTGTCTCTTTTGGATCCACTGGTAGCCTCAATGAGTAAGTGTTTTTTATGGTTCAGGAAATCAATTCATATCTTGTGGTATTTAATTTTTGCTTACATCACCCTGAATAGGATTACCGGCATGATATTATGAGGTAATTTTTACGGTGGGCTGTGTTCTGAAAATATCAGGACGAATAATTAATTCAGTTATCATTCTTTTAAGATGTTGGTATTATACATTGTTAGCGTATTTTCTTGTATATATTTCAGCATCGAAGACAATCAGGAAACGTAGAAGGCATGTTATAATTCGAAGAAAACCCACCACGTAACAAACTTTATTATCTGGTCGTCGTTCTCTTCTATTATACATACTCAGCGTGGGGCTTCCATTTTTTTGAAAACATATTTGATCCTTTCCACAGTTTTTATTTGTTATGTGATTGTTAACAGGTTTTTTAAAATATTTTACCCTCTGTGATTTACATAACAATTATTCAAACAATTTTCGCACTTATCCATTCATACGTAGTATACACACGCACACTTACTTATTGTACCACCCACTATACATTTATTGTCCTTTACATATTATTTTATGCTTATTATGATTACTGTTTTTCTCTTTGAATATTTTTTCCATTATCTCATTCCACTTTTTTATCAAGTTAGCGTTGATGATTTACTCATGCATACATATCATTCTTATATATATGGAAAATTATTATCCGTTTTTAATTTCTCTAAATTTGTTATTTGTAGATGGTCTTATTTTTAAACCCAACATACCATACATTCATTTATCTAGTAGATTGTTCTCAAGACTAAATTATATATATACGGCGTAATTTTTCTAGCTCCCTATTATTAATTCTTAACCCTCCGGACAGTATACATCTGTTTAATTTAACGATATCGTTTAACAATAAAAGAATTACTTACTTCCTTACGCCTGTTACTCCCAATGGAGCATGGGCCGAAACCATTCCCAAACCGTTGCTGCTAATGTAATTCCATTTTATCTAAATTACTCAGTCTTTAATGGAACACAATAGCTTACGCAATGTGTCAAGAGCGGAAAACTGAGAAAGGTTTGGACAATCAAATGTCCCAAGTCTTAATATTGGATTGCTGACGAATGTCGATTAACACAAAAACTAAGTTAAAGGGGATACTGCTGATTGTTTCTAATCATTGAACATCAAAAGAAGTGCGATACGATATCGAGTCTCTAAGACTTTGTTACCTAAATGCGAATCTGTGTAAATTACGGGACATTTTCATCAGAAAATGTTAAGTTTCGTAAAATTAAGTTCAATAGTGGATGAGCAGTCAGTCAGTCAGCTACAACGTAGGACCAGGCACATATGTGCATCGGTCCAGGTTGCCATACCGCATCAGCACAACAAGATGAACACCAGATTCATAGCAGTGGTTAGGTCAAAGGTGGTAATATATAAGAGAAAGATTGCATATAGAGATATAGTACAAGAAAAAAAATTGGTTCGTAGAAAGAAAGATATGAAGCGATTTTAATCTCTTTGTTTAAGGGAAGACAGGGAGTGTATGCACCGACGCCATTGTGATCGATTCTGAGCCATGTCACCCAGAGTCTCCAATCATTGGTTACGATAGTCACGCGGACCCCAACCAAGTAGTCTGCATCTACCAACATGGCTCAGACTAGAAGTTAGTGACTTCAAGCACTGATGCCACGTTTTGGTTTGGCCGCCCCTAACTTGTGGATGAGCAAATCGATTGTAACACACACCCTGATAATATAGACTGTTTCGGGTGATAATAAGAACAAATAATCTGTGAGTAAATTATAAGAGTCCAGACACGTGGTTATCACATCAACTATATGTGCCTAACCTAGGGAATACTAAATATCCAAAGTTTCCAAGCTGATCCCCATCGTTATGAGAACACTTACACTGATTGATAACTATGAATGAATTATTGTTATGCATTTCTAGTCCCCTGCACTGATTAGGTTATATTTCTCGAGTTTTTTGTGTTTAGCAGCCGCCAAATGGTACAGTCAAGAGTGGGGAAGGTCATTTCTCTCTCTCGAAATGCTCTCACATGACCACGTGTCAAGGAAGTCATACTCACTACATTCTCGCGGCGGGGGTGTTGTTTACAAAATTGAGAGGACGAGAAGCGAATGTTCGGCGCTTTAACCGGATCGGCGGACACGGAGAGTCCACCTAGGGGAATTGATGAACCCTGATTCCAAACCAATGGTGCACATGGGTTCTGAGGTCCTGAAGGGACAAATGACGTATGAACCTATTGTTGTTCATCAGCTGCCATGGGACTGCATCCCCTAACGTTCCCCACCATCTTGTGGTTTAGACCTCTAGGTCAAATGTTCGAGGAGTGTCTCCTTAAGAAAACCATTTGCTATGGTTTGGGCACCCGAGAAGTATTCAATCCCTCACACAAATCGAATGGCGAAGTGTAGCGCATATATATTTGATGCTTTCTTGTATCAACGTTTATGCATTTAAATAAGTAATAAAACACCATTCTGAATTGTTCAATATAGGGCGAGCAAACTAAAAATGTTTATATCCAGAATTTACTTGCTATCTAAAGGAGCCATACTATCTTGGTTATTTTTTTTAGTCGACTGCTGCTTATTTGAAAATTGATGCATTTGTAATGTACATATAGTGAGGTACATCATATGACTAGATTACCGGTCTCTATCATGTTTGGTACTCAATGCTGAAGTGGGCTCAACTACCAAAGGAAGCATCGTTTGCCTCAGGATCCCAGATGTCTCGTAAAAAAGCCGATTAGGGCAAGATTTACATTGCGGACATCCGTTGGTCACTTTTTATAATCTACCATGGCCAAAATAATTGACAATATAAATATATTAATAACTGATTATAGAATCCGTCTTATACACCTGTCATATTAAGCGCATTATTCTGTAAAATGTTGAGTTGTATCTCAGTGATACGTTCTTAAATTCATTATAAATCTAGTTATTTTTGCAAATCTTTACTTTGATCATAAGCCAAAAGCTCTGAACAAAGACAAGACAGAGGAAAAATAGATAAAGTTTTTCTTCTAAAATGGGGTTTTATTTTATCCAGTATTTAAAAAAAACAGGGATAATTCCTACAAATAACGCGTAAAGCTAGACAGTCAATCAAGTTAAATTTTCTCGTCTTTCCAACTACTATAGAAATGTGTTGATCGTTTAGATATCACATGTAAAATAATGAGTAGATCTCTGCCGACACTAAATCTACACAAAAGGACAAAAGCAAAATGATAATTTGTTGATAACAAAATTTAGCAGTAGACAGAAGAATGAAACACCAATATTCAAAAATAAATTAGTTAAAATATAATTACTTAAAAGACAGTTTTCATGGGGAATTAAAGTACATTCGTTAACTAATTAAGAATATGAGGCATTCAGTATACATGTCATCGATTGGTGATTAAAATGAAATTGGCCCCACCCCATAAAACCACCAAAGTTAAAGTATATATATTTATCTAAGGGATGAATTGAAATTGGAATATTCCCGAGGACAGTACACGTACATTTGTTTGTTGGAAAGCGAGAGTCGTCTACGACAATTAGTTAACTATTTTGACAAAGATGTCGTAATTTATCGAATACGCAAAATTAACAAATCTTGTTGATAATCTCATCGATTTATGTAGCTTTTACATGAGATTTCCAAACAATAGAAAATATCAACATAACTTAAATGAATGAACACTGAAGAGATTATTGACTACTGCTATAAATAGTATATTTAAAAACCCATGTGTATACATCAACTTGTTTGACATGGGCTTGAAGACCAGGAATGGAAAATTAGTTTTATAAAGCGATAAATCACCCAATCCGTCCAGAATTAGGAAGATTTATGTAGTGATTTCAGAAACAATTATTTTCAAAACATACGGTAGTAGACTTTTCGCTGAATCAAATAACCGCAACACTAACAATGAGCACTGCTAGAACAACTCGTTAATTTCGCTGAAGGACAATTTAACTACTGATGACTTATTTTTCAGTTGACGAACTAGCTAACTACAATCTGAGTAAATTTTATTCTGTAGATATAGGTAAGTAAAGACCGCGTTATGAAAATAACTAGTTAACACTGCAAACTGTTATAATTTCTTTCATAACATAATTGTTATACGTTGTTCCTGTATAGGAATAGGACGATGATACTGGACTGAAGTAAATGCAGTGAGATTCAGACGCAGTGGCTGAGAGTTTACTGTTTTAATCACGTAGCCACCAGACTATAATTTATACAGTTCTTGAATAAACATTTTTATAATCATACCTTATAAATGATGAATAAACTGCCACGATCATAATTATTGGGGAAAACACTTACCCATTTTGTTTAGTTAGTTTTTTGATCGTACATTGCGGTGAACAAAGAATAAACTTTTTCATTATATCATGTTCAAAATAAACCTGGGTGAATAGTAAGGAAAGAAAATCTTCAATCCTAAAATTGTCAAACGAATGAACTTGGCTAGGGAACGAAAACGAAATAAGTTTTAAAAGGCGTACACTGGTCATTAGAAGGCAACTGACCCTGACTCCATGTACATCAGTTTGCGCGTTTAGGTAGTATGGGTTATAAACACCATAATTTTTAATTTATAACGGTGTGGACTAGGATTTGAATAAATGGCTAAGATGTCAATTGGATTAAATAGGTGTAAATTACGAAACCTCTAAGTGGTGTTGTTATAGTTAAGACTTATCACAGCACTTCACAAAAATACAGTAAATTCAGTCACTCCAACATTTGCTGACAATCTGAATCTTCAGGAGGTTCTTCAAAATAAAACTTCTGGCATTTTGACTACATATACCTAATAAGTCCCCGGGAGGTATTTAAGCAACGATCTCACAGGAATCATTAATGTCCCTAGTTCAAAATTAACAAACGCAATTCGGTCATTGGAATTATTATTGGTATTACGAATGTTCTAGACTATTTAAACAGGACTTCTATGAATTTATGCATCTAAAACTAACGTTCTGGAAATCTGGCAGCAGAATATATGAGTAGGGAAAAAACGATGATTCATTTTCTTTACATTAACAGTGGAATTAAACAGAGCTATGCATTGTCTGGCTTCTTCTTTAGCTTTTTTGTTAACATTATGATGTAGGTGATTTTAGAGTAAAACCTTTTGACTTCAAAATTGTGGGGGATATTACTTTACTCACACGCACTTTAGAGCAGATACTCTGTAATTAGTAATCATAACATTTGTTACAAAAGAGTAAATCAAGTATTGTGTTGAAAATTTATGTAAAGGAAGTTTAAATTTTAAGGAAATCCCAGAGCATACCATCTCCAACTTGTAGCAAACGTTCCACGTGATTTGTTTATAAACCTTTTCTCTGCAACCAAATCTGAAACATGTACATTGAATTCCCAAGTTAGCACTTGATGTTTCACATAAAATATGGTTGAAGACCACGGATTTGTTTCTGCTTTTAATTTGTTAGAATCCTTTCTTAAATGAAGAATCATCAAACTTCACTGGTAGTAAATTTACATGATGGATAGGCATATGAAGCATTGGAATTCTCCCATCATTAAGTATACTAGAATATCACAGAATAGACTTCAATTCCAAACATCTATTAACGCAAGAGTTGGTATAAATGTTATTCGGCACAAGTCGACACATTTCTCATTAGCTTAAGTAGAGGACATTTAAAGAGTCTTAACAATAAAAGTAGTGTCAACAATACTGGACAACAAATAAAAGGAATATAGACTGAAATTTTAATCTAAAAGATAACACTTTAGAAAATATAACACTTATATTATGATTAAAAATAATACCTCTATAGCATCATCTTCAAGGGAGTATAGGCGCTTCGGATCCCACGGTGGAGGAGGCTGATTCACATCAAAAACTAACTTTAAACAATCAATGATCCTGAATAAAAATTGTAAAAGCGATCCTTACTTTGCATTATTCAACTACTCACGAGTAACTCATATTTTAAACAAACATTTTTATGTACATTCATATCTGAACTGTTAGTTTCAAACCAAAAATGTGGGGAGTGAGATTGATGACTAGATGCCTTTTTCTACCGCTGTTATTGATTTTTAAGAGTATTATATTTTGTAAACCCCGCTTTCATGGTCCCAAGGTTTATTACTACAGTCAGTCATTTTATAGTTCAGCAACATATTTTTTTAAAAATCACTTTCTGGCTGTGAATGAAAAACATTACTCTTTTTGATAAACCGATTTTGAGACTAATATTCTTTTCTCATCAAGTCAAGCGCTGGGAAATTTATACGGATGTGTTTCATATAGCATAATCTTTATTATTATTTTACTAGAAGTGCGGACAACCAGTAACTATGCGATAAATAAGTTCGCTAGAAAAAAAACAAAAATCTATTAAAAAGTGGTGTGTACAAAACTATAATTCCCTGTAATGAGAAACACTAATTTGAGTTCGTAAAAACTATCCAATCTATTGGACTATAGTGTAAAAATATAGCAGCTTCTAATATAAAACATGTGTGAAGTTATTTCACATCAGGATTTTGTTAGGATTATAAAATGCATTCGTTGCAATAAAAATTATGAAGTTCTTATGAAGTTCTAACTTAGTAGTTTAAATATTCAAATTCTGTACAATGGAAGGTAAGTTTCAACGTCAATCCACTTATTTTGCGTCGAACGGACTGATAATATATCTAGTTCAAAGTTTTGCATGGGAGTGTATACTCTGTAACTAAATGACCTGAAGTTGAGTGATGGAAAAGGCTAGCAAGTGTAAGGTTAATGTATTAACTGTACAGTTAAAAAATCTCGACGACACAACGGTACTCCTATGGTTTAGTGACTGAATGATTCCTAATAGCGATTTAACTTATATCTATTTTCATTGAAACAAAAATGAAGTGGATGTAACACTAGGAAAATATAAAACCGTATAATACAGAAAACCTACATGCTTGATTCAATTACATCACGGAGGAAATCAGTTTGTCCGAATTCAGGATACATAAAAAGAATAGGCCAGTGAAATTTACCCAATGAATCCACATAAAATGTGGAACAACCCACTTCTGGCATATCAATAGGTTTTAATTTGAGATTAACATCGATTCCACGTGACTAGATAGTGTAAAAGTGATAAGATATGAATGTCAAGTTTCGGAAAACTAAAAGCTGTAAGTGAAGCATTTAGGGGAACTCATGGAATTTGCAGACTATCAGGGTATAAATCAGAAGATAGTTTCTTGACCACATGTTGGAGGACTCATTAAACTCAGGAAAAATTACACATTCTACGTACTGCAGTCAACAGTGAATTTTGATAAACACTAACGTCATATTTTTCTGTATTTTTTTCAACTGTTATAAAATAAATGGTTAAAGATTCAGAAATTGTCTCTTTGAGGAAAATTGTTTGGCAAAATCATAATATTAAGTTATAGCCTTCAATTTTGAAAACTATTTGCTAGTTAAACTCTCGCCAATCACTATGGCAGCTTTTTAAAACAATATTATGCAGAAAACACTCCTTACGTAGGAGACCATTTTTCAGAGCTAGGGTTTAGTACAATGAGGTTGGTAGACATAATTGACCTACCCTCCTAAATATCTTATGGTTCAATTATCAGGCCTAACTTGTGTTATTTCTGTGAGAGGACTAAAGAGTCTTGACGACCGGGGATTGTAAGTTTCCAAGATAAGTAGTATGAGTCATGATCGTTTCGTGATTGCACAGAACCAAAATGTAATAGATAGCCGAATAAAAAACGCTTAGAAGCCCGTAATAAGTAAACTGAGACCATAAAATGCAGAACAAGTAAATTACTATGCAGTTAAACTACACATTTCCAGCGAAGTTTCATGAATACAGTTAGGATATCAAAATAGAAAATGACTTGATGGGAAGGGATTCTGAATATATTTAAATAACGAAGTACCAAGTTGTCTATTTCTGAACACTATCAAAATTGAACTACGACCAAACATGTGATAAAATGCGAAGTTCTATATTGTCAATTAACAATAAAAATCGGTTAATTACCTTTAAAATCTCATATTCAGTATTCGTATCATTTTCTTTTCTACAATCCAATTTTGATCGCTGTTCAACCTCCTTATCTAATTCCATTTGCTTTTTAAGAACCTTATACTGTACTTCAAGTAATTCAGGAGAAGAAGGCAATATATTTAAGCCGGTTGATGACAATTCTAAAGCTTCATCAATTCTTGAAAGTGCTAGGCAAGCCTCAATTCCTAAAATGAAGTTTTAGTATTAAAAAAACTGTAAACCTTTTACATAAGCTTTAACATAATCCGGTGACAAACTGACAGCAGACTTACAATCACGAATACATGATCGGTAATTCTCTAAAGAAAAAGAATGATTTTGAAGATAACGCTTACTTAGATAGAAATGGCATACTGCTCTATTGGTATATAGTATTGCATTTAATTTACGATCTGATGACTTTGCACGTAGGCCACCTGTATAAGACAATATCGCTTTAGAAAAGTCTTTTCCCTTATAATAATAATTTCCTTCTTCTTTGTAACTACGAGCATTAGCTAATCATTAAAAAAACTAGTCAGTATGGTACGTGAACTTACCATCTGGATCTTCTGATTCATATTTCAGTGCTTGCAAAGCTTCAGTAGCTGGATGTAAGCCTGCTTTGGGATCAATATCTACTCCGAATGCTGGATGATAAACCATATCCTAAAATACATGACACAACCGAATAAAAAGTAGGCATACATCCCAATCGATAGCATCATTGGAATTTCCCGTGTTATCCAGTGAATTCTTGGCCACACTCATTCTGTATTTGCATGTAATATATAGAGAATTCAAGTGACGATTACAAAAACCTAAGTATGCAAATATGAAGAATACCAGTTGTAAATAATCTGGCATTTCAAAATATTTATTTTATTCTAACACATAAACATTGGTACAAGGCATCAAATATATATGCGCTACACTTCGCCATTCGATTTGTGTGAGGGATTGAATACTTCTCGGGTGCCCAAACCATAGCAAATGGTTTTCTTAAGGAGACACTCCTCGAACATTTGACCTAGAGGTCTAAACCACAAGATGGTGGGGAACGTTAGGGGATGCAGTCCCATGGCAGCTGATGAACAACAATAGGTTCATACGTCATTTGTCCCTTCAGGACCTCAGAACCCATGTGCACCATTGGTTTGGAATCAGGGTTCATCAATTCCCCTAGGTGGACTCTCCGTGTCCGCCGATCCGGTTAAAGCGCCGAACATTCGCTTCTCGTCCTCTCAATTTTGTAAACAACACCCCCGCCGCGAGAATGTAGTGAGTATGACTTCCTTGACACGTGGTCATGTGAGAGCATTTCGAGAGAGAGAAATGACCTTCCCCACTCTTGACTGTACCATTTGGCGGCTGCTAAACACAAAAAACTCGAGAAATATAACCTAATCAGTGCAGGGGACTAGAAATGCATAACAATAATTCATTCATAGTTATCAATCAGTGTAAGTGTTCTCATAACGATGGGGATCAGCTTGGAAACTTTGGATATTTAGTATTCCCTAGGTTAGGCACATATAGTTGATGTGATAACCACGTGTCTGGACTCTTATAATTTACTCACAGATTATTTGTTCTTATTATCACCCGAAACAGTCTATATTATCAGGGTGTGTGTTACAATCGATTTGCTCATCCACAAGTTAGGGGCGGCCAAACCAAAACGTGGCATCAGTGCTTGAAGTCACTAACTTCTAGTCTGAGCCATGTTGGTAGATGCAGACCACTTGGTTGGGGTCCGCGTGACTATCGTAACCAATGATTGGAGACTCTGGGTGACATGGCTCAGAATCGATCACAATGGCGTCGGTGCATACACTCCCTGTCTTCCCTTAAACAAAGAGATTAAAATCGCTTCATATCTTTCTTTCTACGAACCAATTTTTTTTCTTGTACTATATCTCTATATGCAATCTTTCTCTTATATATTACCACCTTTGACCTAACCACTGCTATGAATCTGGTGTTCATCTTGTTGTGCTGATGCGGTATGGCAACCTGGACCGATGCACATATGTGCCTGGTCCTACGTTGTAGCTGACTGACTGACTGCTCATCCACTATTGAACTTAATTTTACGAAACTTAACATTTTCTGATGAAAATGTCCCGTAATTTACACAGATTCGCATTTAGGTAACAAAGTCTTAGAGACTCGATATCGTATCGCACTTCTTTTGATGTTCAATGATTAGAAACAATCAGCAGTATCCCCTTTAACTTAGTTTTTGTGTTAATCGACATTCGTCAGCAATCCAATATTAAGACTTGGGACATTTGATTGTCCAAACCTTTCTCAGTTTTCCGCTCTTGACACATTGCGTAAGCTATTGTGTTCCATTAAAGACTGAGTAATTTAGATAAAATGGAATTACATTAGCAGCAACGGTTTGGGAATGGTTTCGTTTACAATATAATTATTGATTAATGAGCACAGTGAGTTATGAATGTTTCAATAGAACTTAACTAAACCAGTCAATTTTTACGGTTCTGAGGTGTTAATTGAGCACAATTATAGATAAGCACTATTATTATTGTTAGACTTATCCGTGGTACAGTGTACTACTTCACAAAAGTTTTCGTGATACGGGGGATCGCATGACTGTTAAAGATGACAGGAGAAACAAAACAATTATTTATTCATAATGTTATTAACATTATCACCACTCAGTTATCGAAATATAGGAGAATTCTACCACAGACTGTGTTGGTAGTAAACTAATTACACCTCGAGGACGACTGCTACAGAATATAGCCGCACGAAAAGATTTCAGTTCCAGAAGACATCTTGAAACGGGGTGACGTTGGCAATATATCCTTCAGACTAGAAAGTGGTTCAGAGGAATCTAGGATGTGGTTGGATTCAGAAATAGAAGTATAAAGTTGGGTCAAAAAACAAACGTACAGCTCAGTGACGAGCTATATTTTTCAGTCAAGTAGGTAAACTTATCCATTTTGTAAGTTATATAGAAACTGAACTGTTAATTAATTTACGTTAACCACTGCCCGTTCAAAATTTATCCATTGACTGGAAATTTAAAATGATATACACCTTATTGTTAGCTTTGAAGTCTCTTTGATCAGTGGTCAGTTAATAAGTCTAGATTTACACTATTTTCCTTTCTTCAGTCGGTGTAGTAATCTTGTTTCACTGTAATAAGTAACAACTATTCCGCAGACACAGCAAACAGCCGGACCAATGTTAATATCAGCATTCTTCCAAGTCACAAGTAGTTTCTCGTAAAGTATATGAGAGAAAAGAAAGCTGAAGGCTGAGTTCTTCTGAACAGACGTCCATAGTAAAAAAAAAAAGTTCGACCACAGTAATTCTGATAAATCAGAAAACGTGCAAACACTGAAGCCATTGATGTATATATGATAAATATGTAATCTGTAAACTTTTTTCAGCTAGGTAGTGAAAATAGGGCTTAATGATGAACGGGGTGATTTCACGTGTTGTAGGAGGAAAGCTGTCACTCGCACGTTGCCCAAACTGTCGAAGGACAATTCTCAGTGAGGTACCTACAAAGGAGATTGGGTTGGAAGTGATCTAAACGACTAGAAAGCGCAAATGAAGTGAAAAACAGACAACTGCTTGATGCCAGTAATGTACGGCACCCTATCGAGTTTCGAACGACCTAGAACTATACCTTTAGGGCCTTAACAGAGATATTTCTGAGGCCATCCCCACGCTCTCCTTATGTTATCCAGAGAAAACATCGCCACAAAAACTCTTAACTGCCGTTATGCTTTTGTACATTCAGAAGTAAAAATCCATCCCAGACCATGAGTTTATTACTTTCAAACTTACAACTCAAAGACCAAACTGTCTGGTATGGTAGGACATGAAAGAATGAATATTCTGTCTAGTATATATATCCACTGGGTCATCAGAATATGCAAACCTAACCATCACATAAAGGTGAAAGCTGGTGTTGGTATTATTAGAAGTTAATAATGGAAAAATTTATATTTTGTTCGTTCCTAGTTACCCCAAAATTATAAAAGACTACTTGTATCCAAATTGAAGATTTAAATGCAAGCCATAATATTCGATCAAGAAGGAAATTATCACAACTATGTCCATTGGGATAGATTGCTTGCCTTATGCATGTTAGGGTCAAATAAATTAACCTTCCACTCCGCCGAAGGGCATAAGTGAACTGTGATAAGTGGAAAAGCATAGCATGAGGACTGAATAAAGAACTAATTAAACGATGGTAATCTTTCGAAGCGCGCACCTCAGATTCTTACTTATCACCAGACAAAAACATGTCAAATGTTTGTTTCTCAGACTGGTGCATTTTGAAGTCTAAAGACACCCTCACAGTAATAGACATGTACTTGTGACCATGAATTAAAACATTTCTACTTATGAAGAATAGCGATTTAAATACAAACAATTTGCTGATCGAGTTACCTTGAAGAAAATTACACGCAGCGCACGGTTGAAACAACGAGGTATGACTGATGTGTTCGAGATCAGTCTTCAGTCCTCATTAATAATGATAGTATGTTAGTGGACTTGTAATAATCCTAACAGTTTGTTTTCTAGTGAAGGTCTCTTTGAAAGTGTTTGCCGATAGGACTGATACTATTTGTTCGGGTATGGTGTTCCAGACACTGACCACTGGATGAGAAAAACGGAACCCCACTTTGAGTTTATTAGATCTCAGTTTTTGAGCCTTCTTTCTATGGCCACGAAGAGTTCCAATGCTGGAAGGAGCAAACAGATAAACCACATTAACACCCACATCGTAACTAAAGACACGGAATGTCAATATAAGGTCACCTCTCGTTCTACGAGAACATAAGGGGAAAAGATAAGGCATTTTAAGCGCTCATCATAAGGGGGTTTAGAAAGGCTTTCACTGATATTTCCCACGCGCTTAAAACGCTCAAGTGAGTAGGTATCCTTAATAAGACATGAATCAGCAGCAGTGTCCATATTTTAAGCAAGCACGGTAATTCATCAACGTAGGTAGGGAAATGTAGGGGACTTAAGATGATGCCTTGGATTATGCTACTTTTGACTTGGTTCTATTCAGAGATCAACCTATTTAACCCCACACTGTTCGTCTTCGGTGACAAAAGAGGTCACTTATACATTTCTGTACAGCACCGGTTATTCCGAAGCTCGGAAGCTTCTGCATAAGACCTATGTGAGAGGCCTTATCAAATGCTTTAACTAAATCTATGAATATCACACCGACAGACAAACCGTTCGATCCTTTCTTGTAATAAGTAAGTCAGTTAAGCACGAATGCTTGTTTCGATGCCCGTGTTGCTAGGGGGTTAACAGATTGTATGATTCTATGTGACTTAGTAACTTAGCCATCACTACGCTTTATTCTTGGTTTAATGTACAAAGGACAGCTGTTTCAGACAAGTATGGCTATCATATACCTACTCTATTTCGTAAATGGTGCGGCACTAGCTACGGTCTTTTTACAAATATTTCTAATTTTTCGGTACCCACACTTATATGATTCATGTCCTGTTGACAAAGATAAGATCCAGAAGTGTTTCTTACGCTTCAGCAGCTTCTGGTGTTCATTATTAGCCGATGGAGGGCAGTGTGACAGCCTACGTGTTGACCGTGGGATGTACGGTAATGTTACAGAATCAAATGTAGCCTTAAACGTGTCCTACTTGTCTTTGATCGATCCATTTGCGTTATCCGACTACTCTTTTGAGATTTTACAGTTTCTAATTGTCGGAATGCTAACTCGCCAGATGTTGGGATAGGGTGAAGCAGATACGTACTGTATACCATGTGTCCAAAATCTAAGGTAAAGTACAACGTGATCACCATTTTCTAGCAGGGGAAGGCGCCAAATGTCGATGACATCGTCACTGTGGTGTGTAAATACAAGGTCCAGCAATGACTGTTCATGTTTCAAGTCAATATATGTTGGTTTAGCGATATTTTGTATAAGTGTACACCGAATAATGGTTGATAACAGATTGCTATCAAATTATCCACCTGAAGTTCCAAGCTCTATCCCGTTAACATGCGGCGTGCTGAAATCTCCAATATTCGACCATACTCCAAAAACGGATATGGCTTAAGATAATGTCATAAGAAAGACAACGAGGACTAAGGTATATTCCTCCCATAGCCTTTCACCTTTGTCTGGACTTAACCTTACAACAAATTACTTCACATGTACCACTATCACGAGCCTCTGTTGTGTTCGATTGTACATGAAAATAATCCCTAAAATGTAGTGTTCTGACTCTTTGAGATTTATGACTATATCACTTGTGATACAGATGTAATCATCAGTGATGAGGGAAGAGTTTGCATAGATGGTGAGCCGCGTTTCTGTGCCAACAATCACATGGTGGGTTAATTCATCCGCTATCAGATGTAACTCGATCATTTTATTTCTTAGATTACGAGGTTTCGTGTAGCCCACAGTTAATGTGTTTTGAGAATCACTCATTCTTTCTATACAGGTCTTGGAAGACAGTACTTCCGAAAGACCTGAATCTTAAGGTTTGTTTGACTTTCAAGTTTTTGACCCGGTAAGGGCATTTTTCCACTTGATTCCATCATCAAGCTGCCTGTTCAGTCAGATATGAACATTAGAATTACGAGTTTTGTATGGGTTACTCAGTATGACATCTCTTTCCTCATAATTTCTGAGAACTAACTTTAAGAGCTTTTTTGTTGAATGTCACCTCCAACTAACTCACCAAGTCTTATTACTTTCGTGATATGTACTGAAACCTATTTTTGCAGTACATTTCTATTTGCAGATTCAACTAAATCCAAGTTGTGTTCATGCCTTTTGGAAAACTCATTATCTTTTGACTCTCTCAGATTCTCAATAATTAGACTAGGGACGGATTTTACTAATTTGAAAGTCATGTTCACGGTTTTTGATCATGATGTCATTTCCTGCTCGCGATCTGCTATGCACTTATCCTCGGTTGTTCTTGAAACACAATCGTTTAGTTCGAGTGAATTACCCAAAACATTATGTGATAAAACCAGACGTTTTCTAGTTAGGTCAGGGTTAAATATCGTCTCACTTTGGAACTTAGGTGGAGTAACGTTCGACGCATAGACTGAGCGTACCAAAGACTTTTCAACTAGACGGATGTTGTTTGTGAGTATCTTTTTCTCTTCTCCCTTGTCTTCGCACTATCTGCCATTTCCCAAAAGTCGGAGCATCCACATAGGGACCCTTCGGAAAAGATGGTTTTATCTAAGTCAGCACTTGCTGCTATAGCAACATAACCATCAACGCCAAGTGTTGTTTCACTTTTTAATTGTTTCAAGAGAGATTACTCTATTGCATGTTGTTCGGTCGGGTGTTTGGATTGTCGCATATTAGCACTTACCACACTGCAACACTTTTCGCTATCAGTGCCCATGTTATTAGTCCAGCCATGATCAACATTTTGCCGGCCAACACCAGAAGGCTTATTGTCTCCTGGGTTAGTAATGTCTTGCTTGAACAACAAAATATTACGAGCTAATGGGAGTTAGGCTTTGAGCATTTTCTGTATACAGTGGGATTTGAATGAGTGCACATATTGTGGAATCACTTATCGCACTTATCACATTGCATTCCTCTTTCCACAGGGAATATAAAATTTGGCTGTCCATATTAAAAATCAACTATCGGGCCACGAAAGTGTTGATGGTTTACGAATTCTATTTCTGATATTGTGGGAAAATATGAAATTTTCGTTAGTGTTTATTGACTTAAACTATGAGATTAAGCGAGGAATTTCCTGGTAAAAGTGATTATTCGACTGGTTGATTGTGCATAGCAAGTATACTTTGTGATTAATTGGGATCACATACGAGCGTAAGTATAAGTGTGAATTGGTAATGGATTGCCGATGTGTTTCTTCTCGACGTTATATAATTTATGTTCTCAATAAGTCAATGCTAATTCCGCTGTTCCATGATTTTGTAGCACTCTTGCTTAATCGTTCATTTTGATGTCCAGAAAGATTCATAGAATATTTAGGAATTGAGACGTTACTGTTGATCTTAAGATATCTGATTCTGTCAGTTTCGAACGGGACCTTCTGGTTTTCCTAACGTCTCTTAGAATACACACGAATCAAGAGATGTAGACATTTCTCCTCATAGTCAGTTTGTGACCTCACATATTCCAGAAGTATATAAACTTGAGTTCTAAAAGCTCTCGACTTTACGTGGATCCATTCTCGACCATCAGTGATACGATGTAACGCAATCTCCATAAAGGACGCCAACGCTTATGTGTACAATTTCAGTCTTACTAACATTATTTGTATTCGTATACGAGAAATGTTATTCCCTGGATTATATAATCAGTGTGCTTTATAACACACCTGCGTAACTTTTTGCAGTGAAGCAAATACCAGCACGTCATAGAAGAAGCTTGTAGCATTTGTAATAACTGCACCTTAGATGGTGGTTGAAGGTAGTCAACAGGAAACCCTGGGCCCGTGTTTCGGGCTACTCGGCACTCGTCAGCAAGGTGTACCTGTTGTCTTGAAGGAACTGGTGTCCCCTGACGGATTCGATCTCGTGTCACCCAGCTTCACAGTCAGAGACGTTACCACTGAGCTATCCAGGCCGCGACCGACCTCCAGTAGGAATGAGATGTAATCACAATTGATTGATCACTTGGTGGCGATCAATGTCATGTGTGTTAAGTCCTTTTTGGTGCAGATCGAGTGCCACCGATCGAGTTGTAATGTGGCCACCAGTACAGGTACACCTTGCTGACGAGCGCCAAGTAGCACGAAACCCGATTCCAGGGTTTCCTGTTGAATACCTCCAACCACCATTTAGTCTCAACATGGTGCACGCAATGTCGAGTCACCTGGACTGGTGGCCACATTATAACTCGATCCATAGCATTCGATCTGTGCTAAGAAGAACTTGACACAAATGACACTTATAACCACCAAGTGATCGATCAATTGTAATAACTGCGCCTAGCCTAAAAACTGGCACGCCTCGTGTAACGTTAGTCATTTGAGAATATACTACCATTATTATGCTCATAATACTTCGAAATGCACTTCTCCTATGTAAGGAAAACAATAAACCATGTCAGAAGCCTTCAGGTAGTTTAGAAACTATGACCATCTTATGCTGTAAGATAAAATTGTGGAAAAATTCAGTTCGTTTGTTTTGGGATCATACAAAATTCAGAGACTACTTAAATGGCATTTAGCTTACTTAGCGTTTAAAACAGTGGTGAGTACCCCTCAACTAAGACTATCACTACACATCAAAAAGTGTTTGACAATTGCTTCTTAGCGAGTCGAAGCACATTGCTTAAAGGACTTCAAAGGAGTTGATAAGTCCTAAAATGCATGTTCGGAACATAGATAATCTTTAAGAAATGAAGTGATCACAAAAATAAGGCTGGTAAACGGAAAAAGTGAAAGTGGATAGTGTATTAAACAAGGGTAATAAGGATGATTGTTGGGGCCAACACTAAACACTATAATAAATAGAATGAAGTTGGTGATGATATAGCAAAGTAAAATTTGAGACAATGGATTGACACTTAATCACAGTCAGCAATCGAAAATGTACAACATAACCGACTTACTACTTTTTTACCAAGGAGAACGATAAAGAATCTGTCTCATTCCATATAAAATAACCTTAACAGTATAAATGTGGTGCAAATAAGTATATTTAGGTTGACTGAAAGATCAACAGTTGCAATTTAAGCATATTTTAAGCGAAAAGGAATGCCACATGTATAAGCGCTTATCTTATTTGACAAACATAACAAAAATGGCTTGTATCGCTCAACCGTCGCTCGATACACGGGCTATAATGTTCTTTGCAACGGTTACAAAAGCAAAATCCATTAATAATTCTTGAAATTTAATCTCTAGGACAGAAGCCAATAGTTTAGAATGAAAAAATATGCGTAGATCATGTCCAGGGATTGGGGTAAGTGAATACTTTAATATTCGATCAATATATCAAACGTTCAAAGTATAAACTAGATACTTCAAGATTCATCTGCCACAGTCCCAATCATGAAAACGTTGGTTACTTCACAGATGAAACTTTTTTCACAAACATCAGAACAAACTAGCATAAAAAGTGATCAGTTACTTGGTACAAGCACACAATAAAAGGAAAATGGGCCTTAGTATTTAAAACTGTACGCCCGAAATCACACTTATGTTTATAGTTCATAAGAATGATAAGTTCGGAGGGCAAATAATAACCAGTCATCTGCAGTTCCAATAATACGCAGATTTCTAATATTTCTCACTAAAATTGTTTTTCTTGTTTTCAGCTCTAATTATCTTGGTGATCTGTTATGGTCAGGTATTGGCCACTGAAATAGGCCCCAAGGTCACTTATTTAGCATTAAGAAGTCAGGATATATCGCCACCAAGTCACTCTCTCATACTCCTCTTCAGTTGAGTACTTTCGCATCTGTGTTAAAAAGCAACTCTATTCTTATAAACACATGCTGCGGGAATAACCCCAAACGTTAGCTTGCTCTAACACACACTCCACCTTGCAGCACAGCCCTCATGTAGTGGGTCATCACTGAACCTGTTGTGTTTTCCTTTTTATCATCAACACATTTTATAACTAGAGAAGGGATTTTATGGATATTAAAGTAATTTAAACGGTTGAGATCATAAGTGAATTCAAGCTAGACCACCATGGAAAACCGGGTTTTCCATGTATTCACTCATGATCTCAACCATTTAAATTGCATCTTATAACGCTTTTAATTCGAAATCTTGATTTAACAGTGATAGGAATGAGAGGCTAACTTTTAATAATACGCTCAACCTCTATCATGAAAATCTCCAAGGTACCCATATGTAAACTGACGTTCACGTCCTGTGGTACTTGGTACCTTAAAAATAGGATGAGTATAGCCCACACAAACGTTTCCATACTGATTGCCAACCCTCAAATCGGAATGCTTTTCGTTTGTTTTTCCGTGTGAGTTAATTTGTATAAGTCCCTGTGTCCGATCCTGAAAGAATTGTGTTCCCATCAAACGAAAACCTCAGTATCTATAAATTTCCTTCAGATAGATTCTTCTACCGACAACCCTCATAAGCACAACGATACTTCGAGTTTTGCCACTTTCTTTAGGCACAGCTTTGAATTTTAAATAAATGAGTACGTTTCATTACACACCCAAAATGTGACTTAAATAAAATATCCTTATTGAAAAGAGTGTGTAGACATCATTTTCCACTTTGACCAATGGTAGGGATACTTAGCTGCTGAATAAGGCGAGAACTCCTTCTTCTACAACAAATACAATCTCCCATTACTCTTCTTATCACTGCCAAAACTTTTAACACCCAAGACCATTCTGTTGAATGACGTATTCACCAAATTACTCACTGCACCTAATCTACTAGTAATTTATTCTTCTCACTGATCATCGATAAATAATGTTTAGGACGAGGTACCGCACAAGTAAGCAGTCAGCTCTATTCGGGATTCCTCGTGAAATACAGAGATTAGTTCTGCCTTAAACAGCCGTACTTCACATAACCGTATCTAAAGTCTACTACACTCTCCTTTCAATAGTCCAAATCTTCATTTGTCTGCTATGTTAAGACTATGAGTTGTTCAAGATAAAAACGTTTCCAGTCGATTGTTTTTATATATGATTGAATGATCTTTTGTTTTGAGATCTGATTTGCTTGGCAGTTTGCTTGACTTCCCGGAGAGTATGAGTGATGCTAGAGATCGCAAAGTGTCACAATCTGGGTTTGTATTTAGTGAGATGTCTTGCTTTAATAAAGTCGGTTTCAGTATATCGACGTTATAAATAATAGACTCGAAATATTTCAGAATGAACTCAAAGTACGATAGGCGAAAAGTATTTCGAAGTTAGCTTTTTTAAAAGCGACAGCTTGTGTATTTGACATGAATAATTGAGTCACTTGTGGGCGATTACTTATCCATTTATCAAGTTGAAAGCTGTCTTCCCTTAAAAATATTCTCGTTGTGTGCATCACAGATACACACTAAATGACTGTCGAAATATTATAGACTTTTACTTGCTGTTTTTCGAGCATCAACATCAAACAAGGGTAATACTGCATCATATGCAGGTAAGGTAAAATAGTTCTCTATAACGTCTTGACCTTCATCACTGCACCTCCGCCTCACACACTCCTTTAAAACACTCTACGTGCGCATGGCTAGCTCAAAATCATTTTGTTACCTAAATCTTCAGTTAAAAA
Source organism: Schistosoma haematobium (assembly GCF_000699445.3). NCBI lineage: Eukaryota > Metazoa > Platyhelminthes > Trematoda > Strigeidida > Schistosomatidae > Schistosoma > Schistosoma haematobium. The sequence continues at coordinate 43,488,610 of NC_067195.1, forward strand.
TAATTTAACCTGGAAAAACCATTAATCAGCGTTTAAGGGTCTTTGACCATTCTTATGGGTTAACTGAGCCGACCTTCATAGCACTTTTTACCAGCCCTTATGCTGCGATGGGCGGGTATGTTTAGTAATGTTCATGTGACGTGAACTCCGACTTTAACACGAGAAACTGACTCCTAAATACTTATATGATTACTGATCACCATAATCTTGTATGAAAATTTTGTCCATCCATTCTGTAAGCCAAGTGGGAAAAGTGCACACTGTCGACCTGACTTACTGCATAAGCAAACATTATATGTACACTGTGTTGCTGCACAAAATAAAGATATTTCAACAAAGAAGTCATAAAGCAAAATGTTATATCTTTATGACTTGGTAATTATCAAGTGGTAAGATCGATAACTAGAACATCTACGTGTTGACCAGACCAATGACGCATAAACTCGTACGAGCAGCATAAACTCAGTGCCTAGTTCTTATTGGTTCGCTAAGATAATAGTCTCTCCTAAACCAACCGGTTCAGTCTAGAACACTAATATCAGCCTGCGTTGTATGGAATATGTACTTCAGATATACGAATTTTTTACAGCAGCAAACTAGACCGCATCATACCACTAAGTGGAAAATAACAATGGTACAAAGTCAAGCTAAAAGTGGCTGTGAGTGTGAGATGCTGCAACTAATAGATTGAGAATAATTTAAGAATAATGAATTGTATAATAGTTGCCATTAGTTCAAAAGAAAGCTTATAACAAAAAAATATTTTCTCGCTGGACTTTATTCATTTTTCTCCAATTTGAAAACTTGCAATAAATCTTCCGAAATTCAAAGAATAAATCAGACCTTACTGAAGAAATTTGTGTGATATACAGATCTCAATAATCTGGAAAAGTTAAGAGACGAGTACTCACCAGATCTAGATTTTCATACTGAATGAGGTCAAGCTAAGAAATTCTACTTTTAAAAGTAGAATCCCGTGGGTACAATACTAAACTAATCCCCAGACTGCTGAGCATAGAGTCTTAGATTATCCAGAATGAGTAGGCTGTTTGTATGCTACCAAAACTTACATCGATGTCATTGGTATACAGAAAATCAATCGATAAAGTCTCTTAAACATGGCAAAAGAGCTTCGTAAACATATTGGACAGTAACTAGAAGAATGGACAAATGCGTGAACAAAACGAATACCATAAAGAAAAAACACGAAAGGTTATGACTGATAAATAAAGGGAGCACAGTCATACAAGTTCGAAGAGAGTCAGTAGAAGAATGGTCGTTAAGTACTATTGTTGGTGAGCTCACTTTTAGATCACTCCTTACATCCAAAACCAAATGAGAAATAAATTTACCGAATTGCGGATATACCAAGGTATTGTTATTCAAAATAAGTATGTGGACAAAAAGCATCACAAGCTTTCAATATTGAGGTCATCCGGGGTCTGAAAACATGGTAACAAACCCAAGAGCAAACGTCCAGTTTTAAAAATATAAGTAAAATATAGTTACAGCTTGAATATAAAAAAACTAAAGAAGACAATTTCAGCTTTAATAATTCATGACCAGGTGGCGCCGTAACAGCTTTTTAAATATCTGCACGACTGCATCACTGAAGTAGTGTCATAAAAAGGTGAATTCTCTAATGTAAAGTGATTGGTTTCATTATACGTTTAATAATATATCTTATCAAACAGGTGAATAAACAATGAAACAGAAAACTTATAAAATAGGTAGATAACATAATTGGTCAGGATTATTGTTCTGAGTGCTCATATAACAGAAAATTATGCACTGTTAATAAAACAGTTAACTTTATTTTGAATAGTTACACACAACCGTATTCATGGTTCCAAGGTAGCGCATGCCTCATGGTTCAAGTTATTGATTCCCACAATCTATGTCCTATAAAACTCCAACTTATCTTCCTTATTTACTATTCAGATGGAAGCTGGTTTATTCTCTCCCACAGTAGGCTGCTGCTGATGGTATCCGATCAACGGACATTGGGTATCTTGCGTAGACAATTGTTTATAAATACTCATCCCTTTCGATTATGGTTTTAGCAGATCTCGACATTTCAGCTCCGCACACTAGAACTATCTTGACGTTCATGTTGAAGATTCAGACTGACCGATGTTGGTTGACAGTTGTTTTGAGTTCCATATGTTTTCCAGTTGTAGAAATGCTGTACATACTTTGCTAATTCCTGCCTTTACATCTGCACCAACTTCTTCCCGTTCATCGATGATGCTGTCCAGGAACGTGAAAGTTTCCACCTGTTCCAGAGCTTCCGTATAAGATGTGTTGTATTTCAGAATCTTGATCTTTCACTTGTGTACACTGAGGTCTACTGTTGTAGAGGCTGCTGCTACATTGGCTCTCTTGGTTAGGTGTTACTTGTTTTTCTGCATGTCGGCTCTATTGCTCCTATTCACTTGCTTGTTTATTTATGTGTATTCGGCGTGCGCTTTCACTTCTCTGCTCTTGTTCAGCTGTTGTTAATTGTCGTTTTCCTGTTATCACTTTCTTGAGTATTGTCCAGGGTTTCCAGAGAGATCCATTCCTTATGATGATGCTTCTTTTGGTCCATAACCTTCTGACATGTTGAAGTTAGTGCTTTCTAACTAACCTCCTGTAGGACTGAGATGTAATCACAATTGATTGATCACTGGGTGGTGATCAATCTCATGCTTGTCTAGTCCCTATTAGTGCAGATCGAATGCTATCGATCATGTTGCAATGTGGCCACCAGTCCTACAGGAGGTTAGTCACGGCTCGGATAGCTCAGTGGTAACGTCTCTGACTGTGAAGCTGGGTGACACGAGATCGAATCCGCCAGGGAGCACCAGTTCCCTCAAGATTACAGGTACACCTTGCTGACGAGTGCCAAGTAGCACGAAACCCGGGTCCAGGGTTTCCTGTTGACTACCTCCAACCACCATCTAATCTCAATACATAGTGCCCGCAGTGTCGAGTCACCTAGACTGGTGGCCACATTGCAACATGATCGATAGCATTCGATCTGCACTAATAGGGACTAGACAAGCATGAGATTGATCACCACCCAGTGACCAATCAATTGTATTCAGATTTTATCCAAATAGTCTGTAAATTTCGTGCTAAATACGTTCGGTTGTCCCCACCCATGTTCATGTTCACTACAATATGACATGCAAAATATGGTTCTTAATGGATAGGTTCTATACTATGCAGTGATGGTTCATTCCAACAAATAAGGCAATGGTTAGCATCAAGTTTATATCATAAAAGAAAAGTCAAATTAGTTCATTCAAATGATTTATCTGTTGACGCCTTAACATTACAGTTGCACTTTAGTGAGTTATATGTAGCTCTTCAACGTTATTGCCGGTCCCAAACTTGGACAAAAGAAGAGAGCTTGGCATGAAACCTGAAACCTCATTTCGTAGAAAACGACCTTGATAATAAAGCGCTAGCCAGAATAAACGAGCTAAACCACTTAGACTGTGCCCTCCGAGTTAGAGGATCTTCTTTCAAAAGAATTATGACGCCTCATCGTGAAAGTCGAAATTCTTCGGAAGTCACGAAACCCATGCTCCTTCTAACAACCAGAGAAACAATCAATAGAGGTACATGGAGTGTCTGGACAATTCAGGAGACTAAGAAAACCAGTCAAATGGCTACGGAAATGAGGAAATACAACTTGGCGGTGCTCGAACTAAGTGAAATCCATCAGGCCAAGGGTGGACAGAATAGATTAGATTCGGGAGAGATGCTGCTGTACTCTGGTCACGAGGGAGAAAATGTGCTGCACGCTCAGGTAGTTGCACTGATGCTGTCCAAAGAAGCACTTATAGGATGAGAATCTCATCAACCCAGGATCATCAAAGCATCCTTCAAAACAAAGAAGTGACTATCAGGACTCAGTATATAAATGGATATCGCGGTAGTATTTAAAACGAACGGTACTGTGTTCGAGTCTAAGAGTGAACATCCAGTTGACTAGTCCCAAAAAGAACGAAACGCGTTTCCTGAATTCCACTGCTAGCCACTATCCATCTTTGCTTATAAAGAGGGGGAGGAAGTCACACTAAATGTTATCCTGTTGACTACCTCCAACCACCATCTAAAATCTGAATACCATATAGTAAATCGTCAATTTGCAAAATATTAATGCATCATATCAAACTGAACTGTTTCTGTTGCAAATATCAATCCATTGTCTCCCATTCCATTGATCATGCGTTTTCTAACAAATTCCATTGTGTTCTCGCTCTTCTTTTCTTGATCTTCCCCTCATCTTCTGCTGCCAGACATTACGTTTCTGACTCGCGTAATATACTACTTACATCAATATAAGTAGCACACTCCACAATATGACTTCCTTGCTTTCATGCATTTCCCAACAGACATAAGTGAATAAGAACTTTAAAGTACTATAGTCACTGATCACCAAATTGATTGAAAGTTAATATTGTACAGCATAATAAGGTATAACAAAGTATCTATACGATCACTTTATACGCAAAATACATTTACATATGTATGTTTATATAAATTTATGAAAATTATCTAACGACATCAAGAGATACTATACAAAATTCTAATAAAAAATGTTAATACCTAATTCTTTTTGTTTATCCTGTCACTCATATGGTAGTAAATAATGCTAATGTTGGCAACTGAATATATGTAGTATTACAGATACTGATATAAGGTTTCTATATTTTAACATGTTCAAAGCGACTTTTATTAAGCATGATACTTTTGTTGAAATGAACGGCGTTGTATAAGCTAGAGATCAGGTTTACCGCGTGATACAGTCTGATTTCTTACTTGTTAGTAGAAATATATCCTACTAAATTTCAAGTGTTCCAACATTAATTTGGAGGTCATGTCAACTATCGGGCGTAATTCGTACGATTTACCGTACAAATCTGTTTAAGAATTATTTGAATAAATACTTGTGATGGATTCATAATACACGAAGTAAAGTTATTTGAACTATAATAACCAAAATATTTCTGTAGAGCCTTTAATTCAGTTGTTAAACCTTTAGATTCATTCATGATTGCTGTAAACAAATAAAGAGCTTGTTTATTATCTTACAATATGCTAATTTCGAGAGCTTAACAGACTCGAAGCAACTCATCAAAGCAAACTACTATGTCTAATTTTAATTAATATTCAGAATAACTAAACTACTCAGTAGAAAGCTATTTCAATAACCTTATTCATACTTGAGGCAGATGAGTAGACAGTGATTAGTTAAATTTACTGACTTCGCTATGAAAAATGTCAAAATGATTGCTATCTTTTTTATCAGAAAAAAACACCTGCACAGTTTTCGACTAAGATGAAATCAACTGAATAAATACTTCACCGTTAGCTTACCTCGCAATTAGTATTCGCTGATAAAATAATTACAAAATTATCAGTTTGACCAACTACCAACCAGTTATTTCTTCAAACATAACAAATGAAATAAGCTGAATGACTATTTAAAAATGTAAGTAAAGTGTAAGGTTTGTCTTATAAATTAATGGTAAAATCTATCTTATAAGCCAGACATCGACTTGATCACTATAATGAAAAATAACAAAATATCAGAAATATCGCTTGCCGAAAAATAACTGTCCATAGCTGACATATACACAAAAGATAAGACAGCAAACCAAAAATAACGTAAAGTGATGATTGAATGAGATACCTAATAGTGTTTTTTTCATTTCAACTAACATTTTTATACAGTAGTGTATTGTTCAAGGTGGTTATGAAATTATTAACTCTGATTAAATATAGAGACTTGTGTGACCCGAAATTTCTGTTTATCTCGTTCTTAGGAATCAAATTCCATGACTTTGTAAACCATATCTTTTCAATGTGATTTTACAAGTTTGATTTCTGGTAAAAACTTTTGCTGCAAAATGGAGCGAAAATGTTTAGCCCAAGATATTCATAAAGCTAAATAAATACAGTTGAATGGAAATGGAGAGTTAATTATTAAGCGTCAGCAAAATAAAAAATTTCCTAATACAATAAAATCTAAAGACTACGAAAGAATACAGATCTGAGTTAATTCATTTAGTAAGAAATAACACATAATAAGTTCATAGTACTCAGCTTGTAATTTTTCATTATTAGTATTAGATAATAATAAGATGTGATCAGGAAGAAGCCTTGATCGTCTCCAGCAATGCGTATTTGAAATGTAGTGGGGACTGATACTCCTAGTAGGATTTGAATCCAAATAATCCAGTGACACTATCAAAGATTTACAGTCGAGCTATTTATGATGCCAAAAAATCCTGTGAAAACGAGACGCTTGAATACTAGGTGATCAATGGAATGTCACCTACATCCTTATATATATATATAGTTTCACAAAATGTTAGACGATATTTGGTTACTAAGTATCTTATTCTTAGATATATTATTGACTAAATTCAATCGATATGGTTGCTATGTGATCACTACTCGAAGTGACTGGACATTGCATGCACTACTTTTTCGATCTATGTAGTTGGAGACAGTTAGCAGAAAACATAGAATTTAGGTCTAGTCTTAGCTGGTGCTCGTCAAAATAGTCTACCTGAAATCGTTAAAGAACGTATGATTTTCTTTAGATGGGTATCAAATAGCATGAGACCTGGGTCCCAGGTTTCTAGCTTACTTAACATTACATTAACATGATTATTTCTAAGAATTTTCATCGGTTTATTTCAAAACGTTACACGAATTTAGTAGTTTTTAGAGCATAGATTGATTTGATTATGCTAGGTTTGAACAAATAAATAAATAAATATATTTGGCGATGATTCTTTTTAAATTTTCATTAACAATTCTTCGGTCTCATTCTTTTATGTAATGATGTATTTATGCATGAATGTTTAATTTTACAGATGCACAATACTTATCCATAATGTACATCTAAATTAGCTTATTGTACAGTTTAAGTCAAATGTATTTATAACTAAATATCTAGTTCAAAATTGGAGTTAGAGCTAATTTGAAAAAAAGTCAGCATTGTGAAGTTAAATGATGAAATTTGTAATCAAGAATAATGTCATTGAAATATAAGATAAGCAAAGACAGCTAAAAGGGTTTTTAGAATCACAAAACTTTTGACCGAGAGTTTAAATGAATTTAAAGTAGTAACGGTTCCTTCAAGCACTATTAACATGAAATGATGTTTACTTTTTTTTTCAGTCGTATTTTGTCCTTATACATTAAGGAGTTGCTCCATTATTTCACATGAACTGTGTTTAAATATTTAATGTTATTTATGGTATGACTGATATATTATCGTCCTACATAACTAATACGTTTTTCAGTTATATACCTCGTTTCACACACTTAGTTTCCTTTGTTATCTTAAAGAAGACAAAAAGAAAGATTCAAGCTCTGTTTACTAAAAATCAAAGTAGGCCACACAACAGTTTCCGGTTCTGTTATAAAATTTAGATTTACCTGAATGGCTAACTTTTCATTGACATATTGCTCCAATTACTAAAGATTTCTAACAATCATTTAAAATGTTAGCAATCTAATTAAATAATGATTGGATAATATTTTAAAATTGACTGAATATAGATCTCACATAAAACTTTAAATCTCAGGCTGCTAATGGTCAACTATGATGAAATTAGTTAACTAATGGTAACACAAAATGGGTTACAAGTAATTTAAAGAGGATGAAGATTTGTAGATCAAGAGGGAAACGTGAAACATGTTGCATTTTCTCTTGAAATCAGAGAATAAAACAACTCCAAAGCTAAAGAATTATAGAGTCGTTACAATTCGAAACAACAATTGAGTCATCACAGTTTTCATTATTTTATAAAGGATTATTTTTGTAAAACCAATAACCAATATATGTGCCAAGTTCTATTCCATAGATTAATGTAAACAATTGTTTTATAGAGATATTATTTAATTTACTTTTAACCTTTTTACATAGTATTTTATGTTTTATTCTTTTCTAAACATTAAGGTTTACAAGAACTGAAAAACCCAGAACAGAAAATTGATTTAAATAATTTTAATGTGTATGTTGTTTTATTTTTTTTTACTCCTCATTATAATTGCAATTATTTTACTAAATAAATAATAGGCTGAAGACATACATACAGTAATAAGGCAGTGAATGTCTCCATACTCAACTGTTTACAATTAATTTCAATTAGATGATCATTTTAATCTGATGCAAATAAAGAAAAAGCAACCAGGCGCATAACTGAGGCTAAACCATACACATTTTCAGGTAAAGTGTATTTTAATTAAGGATATGAGGTGATATATATATATATATATATATATATATATATATATATATATATATCCATTTGTAATGTTAGAACTAATATTGCTGTGTTATCACGAATATTTTATGATTATTTGAAGTGACGAGCAATAATCTTGTTTTATTCATCGTCTGTCTTTCAGTTTTTAAAATTGTGTGGTTGCAAATTGTTGACAAATAATTGGCATTGTCATTAAATAATTGTTAGATAATATTAAAAAATAACACAATGAACACCACCAACAAAGAAACAATAATATGAAAAAAAATAATGAAACAAAATTCAAAAAGATAAACAAACAGTTAAATATGTGCTATTGTAGTAGAAAACCAAAGGAAAATTATATGAGCAAATAGGTAAAAACATGCCTATTCCTTATGTTTCTTATTCAGTTTGTATTTTAATAATAAGTTGTGATAAAAAAGAAAGGATAGAATTTAAATTTTCGATGAAAAAATAAATTCTTTAATTTGTTTATTTTTCTCTATTCAATTTAAAAATCAGCAAATTCTGTTTCGAATTTATTAATTTTACTTTTTTTCAATGGTTCTTCTCGATATCTTTCAAAATTTGTTGCATCACCAGGTCCTTTACAATTGGGTATCAGAGGAGCTGTTACCTATAATATTTTCGTAAAAAAGCAAAACCGAAACAAAATAATTGAAATTCAAATCATTGTACATTGAATGTCATGTAAAAAGATAATCTTATCATTACTGTAATTTCAATTCTACACAATTTACGGTAATAGTTGAGAGTCGACTATTTAGTCGAGCATGATCAGATTCATTATCCCGAATTTTACAGTTAACTATTTTTAATGACCATAGTTACCGTTATAAACAAAAATTGATGTGAAGGCGTTTCTTGCAGGCAGAAACAGGATAAATCAACATTGATTACTTACTTCAATTCCAAATGTCTCAATCGACGTGCTTACAGTTTTCAATATCCAAATAATGGATGATTCTCTTTACAATGTATTATAAATACTATCGCATTTAAGTTGAATATAAAGTACGGGTTTACCTTCAAAAACTTAATTTTCAAACTCACTGAAGTTTAAATTACAAATAATTCATAAGTTCATCAGGCTAGATGACAAAATACACCATATGTTATGATTCTGATAGTGAAGTCATCGGAAATGACTTTCAGTTAGATGGGATCATAGTTATTGGATTAAATGGGATTCATCACATTCACAGTTATGAGAAAATCCAGTTGTTATAATTGACGATTACATGATATTATTTTTAAATGGTAAATAACAATTTATGTAACACACTAACAAGTTACATGCAACTGTTTACATCAATAGAAAAAATTTTATTGTAAAAGACCTTCTGTTAATTACTAGCTCTTCAAACTATGGAACAAACAAACGGAATATAAGTTCTAAGATGTAGATCGTGCTAGATTCTTAAGTAGCACAAGTTTAAAAATACCAACCGTCAGATTTCAACAATATGTCACATTGGTTTGCATAATCTCTGGAAGAAACGAAAGTCCTATTTTCAATTTTGAGTGAAAACGGTTAAATGCCCGCTGTCTAAGAATTTCAAACGAAAAAGAGAGATTTCAGTTAATCTGTGTTGATCACCAATTCTGAAGCTAATATAATTTTGTCATAGATGATTCTGTTTTATTAATTTCTAATCCAATAAACTGTTAACCATGATTCTATTGAAATAACAAATTTCAACACATACACAAGGGAAAAAGCAAGATTCGAAAATACGGCACGGAGAATACCAACCAGTCACATCTTATACGGAAGCTCTGGAACAGGTGGAAACTTTCACGTTCCTGGACAGCATCATCGATGAACGGGAAGAAGTTGGTGCAGATGTAAAGGCAGGAATTAGCAAAGTATGTACAGCATTTCTACAACTGGAAAACATATGGAACTCAAAACAACTGTCAACCAACATCGGTCAGTCTGAATCTTCAACATGAACGTCAAGATAGTTCTAGTGTGCGGAGCTGAAATGTCGAGATCTGCTAAAACCATAATCGAAAGGGATGAGTATTTATAAACAATTGTCTACGCAAGATACCCAATGTCCGTTGATCGGATACCATCAGCAGCAGCCTACTGTGGGAGAGAATAAACCAGCTTCCATCTGAATAGTAAATAAGGAAGATAAGTTGGAGTTTTATAGGACATAGATTGTGGGAATCAATAACTTGAACCATGAGGCATGCGCTACCTTGGAAATCTGAATGCAGGATGGATAGAGGAAAATTGAAGAACAGCTTACGTCGAGAATCGGAAGGAGATATGTAAAGGATAAATATCGGCTGTAAACAAATGTAAAGAAGAGTCCTGGTCGTGAGCCTATGCTAATTCACGAGGGGTATTGGGTGTAAATTCTTAATTTGTTTTATCAGTTGCCGAACGTATTATGATGAATCATATTGTCCCGACAATTTACGATGTACTATTTAACTAGAATATCAGCTGTGGATAGCCTCTCTTTTTAAATAGTTTCGCACTAAAAGACTACATTCTTGTTCAAAAAATGAACATTATAACTTGTTCAAGTAATTAGAAGGATATACAATACTTTATTGACGCAATTTATATTCATTCTTGTGCAGTGAATATAAAAATTTTAACCCGGACTGAAAGAAAATAACATATATAATTATAAAAATTGATATATTCATGACATTAATTTAAGTTTGGTTTTTTATTTGAAATGTCACGAGAAACTGCTTTCCACATATAGAAATTTTCAACGTTTTTAAAGCTAAGTAAGTAATGAACCAAAGGATAAACCCGTATATGAAAAGTTTTACGTTTCTCAAACAACTTCGTACCGAGCTGAATTAACTCTTTAGCAAAACGAAAATCTACCAATTTACCATTTTAAAGCTATCAGAGAGAAATACGATTATCTTGTGTCGCAAATAAAGAACTGTTTTGAGGTACAGTTTATATATAAATTTTGTTGAAAGAACTGGGAAATAAGTATAATTAGTTAGTATTTAGTAATGAAACTATTCAGTTGGGTGACGAAAATAACATTAAACATCTAAATCGATATAGTTGCAAAGAGTATACTAACTTGTTGTCCGAATGCTGTTTTCTTGTCAAGTGGTAACCAAGAGTAAGTTGTGAATATTTTAAATGATTTATTTTCAAGATTATTCTCCGCATATCAGTTGCAGAGACTTATGGAAAGGACAGACTTGTGTGTCAAATGAGATTGATGTTTTCAATAAATCATGAATAATTTGATTGTAAATTTACTGCTTATGTCAATGCATTAAGAAAGAGAGTGAAATCTGAATGATCAATTTTTTTCAGAGAAAATTTCGAACAACTAGGCTAGTAGACACAATACGCTTAGAATATCATTTACCATAAACAGTACCAATGCATGTACCGACCTAGGGAATTCTGTCGTTGAACGTACGATAGTTTAAACTTTCCTCCGTCTAAAATATAAGTGTATGAGATTAAGATATTTTCTTCAGTAATTTGAATAGTTTGTTGTTCAAGTTAAAATCAGTTACGATTTCTTCTTAATACATTTCTTATCTACATTTTAGAGTATTTTGATCGATTTATCTGACTTTATTTTCATGTAAAATGGTTTGACAAGCAAAGCATTGCGATCAATTTTATGTACGATAGATATTAAAGCAACATGTCACATTTTTCAAACAAACTTTGTTTCGGTTTGTTACATTAGCAAAGATTTATTTTCTAAATAGTTCATAAAACTTACGTTATTACATTGATCTTTATTTGACTAAGTTATTTAGTGCTATTCACAGAAGTTAAATTGATTGTTATTTATTAGTCATCTAGAAGTTATATTTTCCCATTTCATTCATGGAGTATTTGGATTTAAAACAATATGAAGAATTGAGATCGAAGAATTTTAGCTAACGCACAACATAAATACCCGTTTCTCATATTAATTTATTCATCACTGGAAATAGATATTGTTATCACCAAAACCTTAATTATATTCAGTGATGCTTATTTGGAAATGTATGGTTCAATTCTACCACTTATTAATGTTAGAAATACATAACTAATGCAAAGTAGAAGACAGTTCTCATTTGTAGTTGTTACATTTCCGCAACTTATATTTTTATCACTATACATTACTTTATATATATAAATATCATAGCTGATTTTGCCTACAGTAAACCGCCTTTTAGTTTACTTTTTGGCTATATGCTTTTGAGTTAAATTTCATGGTAAGGAAAAGGAAACTTCCGAAAATATTGAGCCACAACGTATAACATTTAACATACCCAAAATAACCATTCGTGAACTAGTTGTAAAAGAAATATACACAAAATTTACTTTTTGACATAATCGTTACTTTTGTCTGCGATAAGTTAACACACTCATGACAATGACTTTATAAACTATCTGCATCTTCTAGAAATGAAACTCAACAAGCAACTAGTTCAGATTGTTATACGTATTTACAAAAGAGTGACGTCCAACAAATACGTTTAATAAAACAATTGCATGAAATGACGATAAAATTGTGTATGGCGAAGAAATATCTAAATAAAAATGGTTCCTTTTAACGCAGATCTACAAGATTTATGTGTATTTGTTGAATCATGATAACCAGAATTGGACATTTTCAATTAGTGCAGTCTGCTTCGTCTAGGAGATACGGTCGTGCGCATTCACAATAATATTTCAGTCATTTACTTCGGCTTATAGAAAGTACTGTGTGAGCAGATATTTAGTGTTGATGGAACGGAAATTCTAATTTTTATATATATTAACAAGTTAGTTAATATTTCTAGATAATGTTCAGATGAAGTCATTTACATAACATTCAACCAGATAAAATTAATCTTTTAATGCATACATCTGAAATCTTATTTGCTTTATCTAAAAAAGATATGTAGAACACATCTGTTAGCTGTCCAAACAAAAAATGGTATGCATATATATATATATATATATTCATAATAAGACACATCCGGTCAGTGTTTACACAGATTTAGTAAGCAAGTGCATAAATATAAACATTTTAAAATAATACTGATGGTTATCGCTCCCAAGAATAAGTAGATATTAACATATAAGATTCACGAAAATATAATTGTTCTTCAACATTTGTGGAGAAAGAAACAACAAATATAGTCGAAAGTTTTTGCGTTGTCCATATAAATTTAAAGAGATTATATCGTTCCATTTTATTTATAACTTAGTTCTTTTAATATAAAACAATTATACGGGCGTAAATATTTTTATTTTCTATAATAATAATGGGTGCTTCTTGATTAGTAGCAGAGAAATTTTGAAACGGACTTTTCAAAATCCATCTTTAGCTTACATGTTCATCATAATTAATTGCTTGAGAGGAGCCGTGACCAGGGGACTTCAATTGAGTCAGGTGTGAGGCAGTTATCCACCGAATACAGCAGAAGATGATCGTGCAATATCATAGTAAGACATTGTCGCCACTGAATGACTGCTCAGTGGTCTTGAGGTTGAGCGTTTGCGCGCGAGACTGAAGGTCCTAGATTCGAGTCCCGGGTGTGAGATCGTGGATGCGCACCGCCGAAAGTCCCACCCAAGGACGGACTGGCCGTCCAGTGCTTCAAGCCTTCAATGGTTGTTTAACTTAAATTTAATTTTTTACCCATTGGAATGTTATACTTATAGACTATTTACTCAATACTTTGCTGGTTTCTAAGTATCAAATTGAACTTAGTGATACGGATATGGATATTTATATTAATGGACAATTATGTATCTTGCTTTAATATATTTATTTATTTTTAAGCAATTCTGAGTTGGAAATATATATATATATATATATATATATATATATATTGGGTAATTAAAAGTATAAATATTGAAAAACAACTATGATAAGGTTTGTTTTTTTATTATATAGTCATTTGATTTACACTACTTAGTAATTGAGGGGTGACAATATACGAAAATTTTCCTTATGATCTTATGTCAATATAGAAGATATATTTACCTTCTAATTCTTTGAGTAAAACGTTTATCTTAACACACTGTACTTAGTCACAGTAAAGATAAGTACATAAGGCAGGATTTATTTATAAGATGGATTGATTTTTGTAACAAGGCAACATCGAGTCCCGAAAATTAATTTAAAAACAATAACTGAAGTGTACTAGATGTAAATAAACAATTTCCCACTGGTTGGAAATCTTAACATTTACTTCCAGTAAATGAAGCAGAGTAGAATGGATTACAAGTTTCTTACAGTTATTAAGTCATAATACACGATTACCCATAGATATTTGTTTGGATAGTGAACATAGAAGTAATATGGCTTCAAAATATTTGGAGAAAAAAATTATTTAAGATTACTGTCACTCGGAAGTTTAATTAGAGTTTTCTTTCACAAATATTGTTAAACAGCAATTAGTTCTTTGAATTACTTGTATATGAATTGTTCAATGTGTAGACAGGATGTTGTAAAATACACAAAAGATTAGGTTGTTTTTTATCAAAGTGATTCTTTACGATAAGATTAATTAAACAGAAAAGAAAATATTCACTGATTATGAAATTTACAACTGTAATTTCTGATTGTATTTAATCGTTTTATTGGAGTGTTAAAAAAGTTAATTATTATCTTCGTATGAAATATGCGTCTAATACATAACGTGGATACAAATTGATTTCAGTGAAACTATACTTGCGAGAAAACTTCAACTTGCACAAAATACTAACATCATTGAATATATGAAAGTTATTACCGATAAAAATGAATAATATAAGAAAATTGGAATGTGCAAAATCATGATATCAACTATTAAAGTAAAGTAACTGTTTTTAATTTGCTTATCTTTGAAAGCCAACTGCCACTATTCCATTGTTAATTATGAAATGCAAATACAGGTTATATATATATTGGAAAGCTATATAGTTTGATGATTTTAAGGATGTAAAGTTATAATATTACTCTAAAGACAATATTAACCATGATTTCATTTACTTGGTTCACATCAACCAAACTTATATTAGCTGTAATGTCATTTACAGAAATTATACCAAAGTATGTCATTGGGTAGATTTAAAACTAGAATAACTCAAAGATCTTATTGTAGATATGTTAACGACATCAATAGTTGTTTCTATTTTAAGTACGTATTGTACTGATATTACTAGTCTCTCTCTAATTATATATATACGTGTATTTACATATAAATACATATTCCTACAGAGTATTGGACAATTTATTTCACTAACTTTACCATTGAGATCTATGTAATTCAGAACTGCTTTGTTTTATAAACAGCTTATATAAGAATAGCAAAAACTCACACACACTTGAATCTAAAATAAAAGTTTTGATTTATCGCATATTGTTTAGCTGATTCTTTCTAGAAAAAAATTAAAATGCGACAGATTATCATATTCCACTCGATTCAAAATACACTCATTATCATACAAATGTGTTTTTGATGAATTAAGTTGACTAAATGATTGAATAAGTCCAGAACAAAGTTTTCAATGTTAGGAAAAGAAATTGCATTAAAAAAACTAGAATAACATATATATATATGCAAAATATTACCAAAAGGAGTTATTAAATTATATAAGGTTACATGTGCAAGGAGATAGTGATCTACGTAAACGTTCATCGTTTTAAGTTATTTGTTTTACTTAGTATTCATGATAACGTTATAGGTTAAAATCAACTAAATAATACATTTAACTCAATTAGGCCAAATTATTAAAAGAACTAGCTTACTCTTTATAAACCTGGCGAATCGAAAGCTTTAGTGATGACTATATATCACATAATGAGTTGGTTTCTTATAAGGAACTGAGATATTTCATTAATAAGATTTACGCTTGGTTATACTAAATAGAGTTTATTCTTACATGAAGAATAATATTAACTGACTACTGAGCATATTTAGCTCTACGGTAATAAATAAGAGACGTTTATTATTCGCTGCAAAAACCAAATATACAGATTGTAAGTCAATGAGTCACATGAAAACCAAGCTACATCAGCTAGTGAAATTGAAAAAGTCAACTAATAGACTGCTAACCAAACAGTTCTTACAGCAGCAAAGCCATAAATAAGACATATTTATGAGTTTCTAATGACATCATCAAAAAAGGTTGAGTTAATTACTGAAACCAAAAAAGTTTAAGGATAATTTAAAAATGACCCGTTCAATGACATTATTTTAATGCATCACTATACTTATTCGTGGTGCCAAAAGCATATAAAAACTATAAAAATGATTTTATAAGAATGTACTATTATGCTTCGATAAACCGCCAGTTAGGAAACTCACACCTATTGTTTATAACATTTTACCGCATTTTGCTTTTCGATATGTGAATTTATTCATTTACCTCAACTGTTTTCACGCTATATATATTGTTTAAGTAGATATGTGATGTGTACGGTTTCATTGGGATTTATTCCTGCTCTCTTACAATCACATTTGAAGATTTTATTTATGAGTAGTTAAAAAACCGAATTGAATCGCAAAATTTAGAAAACTGTATAAATTTTTTAGGATGGATCCAATGGAACTAAGCATTATTTCTTAACCATAGGCGTAAAAGTAAACATTTTTCAGGTGTAGTCAGTACACAAACTATAACAAATGAATGAGTTGTAGTTTATTGTCAAGATGGTTCACTTAATTACGAGTAATAAGATATTCATTTTATTGTAAAAATCTGTCTTCATATATATTCGAAAAATAACTGAAATTCATTTATTGAATTCATTTATTGTTGCAATCTGTAGATTTCAGTTCTAAAGAAAGTGTTTCATTGTTTGCCCTATTCAATCAATTTTAAACAAATGAATTTGTAGAAAATCGAACTTATTTATTATGTTGTCGAGTTGATTGAAAAGGTAATTTACTAAAATAAAATGGGCTTGACTATATATATCTACTTAACCATCTATATACATTTTTATATATAAATGGAAAGACTGGAAGATGAAAAAAGCCCAAAAAAATTAAAATTTTTGTTTAAACGTAATTCAGTGAACAAAGCTAGTAATAAGGAAGGGTAATCTGTAGTCATAGACACGTTTATGCATCAGTAAGATCTATTTGAAACATTAATATCATCCTCATTGTATAAGCACACGCGGAAACCGTTTCCTGTTACCAATGGTTACTAGTTCGTTAAATTTAAAAACAACGAAGTAATAAACTGATACAAATAGACATGGGATCTAAAATGTGAAATACACAACAAATATCGCATATTATAGAAACCAACAAATTATTCATGAATTAAGAAGAACGATTAAATTATTCATTAACTAATTAGACTGAAAGATTATAGATTGAGGTTTCTTGTTTGTAATGTCATCACTTCTCCTTCGTAACTTAGATTTATGTTATATATGAATTAATTAACTTTTATTTGAATTACTCAAAATAAAAAAAACCAATGCTGAATAATATTTAGGTTTTTAACTGCTCACGTTTTTAGCCAGACCTCTGCCTAGAGAACTGACGGTAAAATTTTTATAACGCGCTTATTTCATTTACAGTACAGCATTCTTTACTGACTCCCTCCACATATATATTGCTGATTAACGTTCCAAAATTTTTATTTGTAGTTGTAAATGATTCAGAGATTTTGACTGTGTTTCATTTTACGGTAACAATGTAAACATAAAACCTAATCTAAGTAGGTACTTAAATATGTTTAGTAACAGTGTGATTGGAAATAAGCATATATATATATCAACTCCACGTCGTCCGAAAATAAATTAAGCGTCATTAAGAATATGTATTTTATATAATTACCGTTTGACGATAAACACGAGTATTAAAAATGAATGTGATGTAAAATAAAGAACGTAAAGACTAATATGTTTTCAAGTTATTTACTGCTAAGAAATTATGTTTTCAGGTTTCTACTGTTTAACTCGTCAGAAAAAATTCGTGCTGTGATTAGGTATGACGGACAGAATACATCTTAGAAAACTGGAGACGAGAGAACTAATTTATGTAACAGAAAGTAATTGATAAATAAATTTTACAGGGTAAACAAGTATACTGATAAGTAAAAAGTGTAATTGTCTAACGCATGTCTTGACCACAAAGAAAGACATTGTTGTTCATAATTATCCATCAGTTCAAATCACAAGACATGATTCCGAAATGGGATGGAAAAAGTGACAAATTAATAATGACTTTCGTTTGTAAAAGGGGTAATTTATTATGTAGGTCTTACGTGGGAACAAGATGAAACAATCGACAACTAGGCTGAATAATATTATTTGAGTAGTTTACCCAAATACGAATCAATTTCCATTATTTAAACATTGCTTTAAGATAACTATAGAATACGATAACGATATTATTAAATTGGATTTCTTTTATTGTAATCGGGTAAAAATATTTTTCAGAGTCTGTGAACATAAAACAACGTTCTGTAAGATTATTTTGAAATAGAATTGCACCGAGTTTTCATCAAGTGTATTACTAGACGGTCTATGTTTTATGACGTTATTTGACCGGCAAGAAACTAATTAGTCTACTTTAGAATGCTTCTAATGAATCATTTATTCAAACGTGCTTGATTAACAAATTTTGTTATTAAATACTCTAGTCTTTCGTATCAACATCGTTGATTGTTAGACCTTTCGCTTGCAATAACGATGTACTAGTTCACTAAGTTAACCGTTTAAGTGAAATCTAATTTTTTTTGTTATGCTTCTGAATAAGACTAAAGAACTAATTTTAAGAGTAATGAAATTTCATCATAAAATGCGAGGACATTGAAATGCTGATTCCTGGACATTTGCAACGTTTCGGTGAATAAATAATGAAAACAATGTATCCCAAAAAAGTCCCAGTCTAATATAAGATGAGTGAACTAAGAACTATTTTTTGCTTGAGTTTTTTCATCTTCATAATTTGTAGCAGATCATATAACTGTTTGAAACTAACTTAAAGATTCAGTGATAAAAAAACTTAACGGCGTTTCCTACGATTAATGGAAATACTATTGCAATTGCTACTGATAAACTCAATAACTTCAGGAAGTGAGTTTTACAACGTACTCTAATTTAAAAAAGTATTTTATAAACACTAGGTCTCCATAGAACTGATTTATGAACGTTCAATTTGGAAACGATATAATTGGAGTATGTAGTTTCTTGCAGTGACATATATAAAGTTACTTCCAGATATATGAGACATTTACGGAAGTTAAAGTCATTCAACTGAAGCTTTATTTAAGTGAATGAATCCTAAAGATTTGATTAAACACTTCAGTTAGTAAGTTGATAAAATTATTATAATTCTTAAAATCCCACACTTACTTGTTTTAAATTGTTAAGGGATCTGTTTCAATATTTATCGTTTTAACATTTAAAAAACAGATTAACTATTAATGTGGATAATTTATTTTATCGTAAAGTTTAATTGCTGAATGAAGAAAAAGAGATTTTACCAAAAAATAAGAATATGGAGGATGAATAAATTAATATTTAAGTAAATTTATCATGCAAAAATGTTTATTTGTAAAACTAAAGTACTCTAGAAGAGCTAATTACTTATATTTACCAAGATTGATTGGAATATTACTCTTTAAGTTATTGTCCACAAATATTTAAATCATTGAAATACAATGTGTAGATATGAAAAATAACAAACTAACCATTCATATTATCTTCATTTTAAAGTTGATTTATTTCAAAGGAGATAAGGTCAAAAATAGTAGATGTATGAATGGTTGAAAATGAAATGAAAATACCATGTGACTTCAAATAGTTTCAGATTACTTAAAAAATATGATTTACAATTCGTACTGATTAATAAGTTTGTACCTGTTTATAAAATAGCCGAAATTATATTCACTTTAAGAATAAATAAGAAATTAAAAAGTACTGTACTAAGCAATATATCATACAGAGATGAAAATGCTCTAGTGTTTAACTAAAAATTGCACAACATTTTGGACGTACGTCATGTAACTGTCATCGTCACACGATTAAAAATGTAATAATGGCCCTTCTATTTATTTTCTATTTACTATTTATTTTCTTTTGTTTAAACAAAGCGCACATATGTCGTTCACGTTTTAATGTTGTAATTATTCAAATGATTTCTTAAAGTATTGTAAATGAATAAAGAAACATGATCTTTAAAATTCTACGTTTATTGACAACTAAGTTAATATGATCAACTGTCTACCGATGTTTTACTTCATCATCTTATTATTTTACGTAAAAATGTTAATTTATGTATCTATGTAAATAAACCATTTATAAAGATCACCGTTAAGTATTCTCCTCATTTAATTTTTTTCGAAGTTTTGGAGGCTGTTTCCAAACGTGTGTACGATCACGTGTCATTGATAATATTGCTGATGGGTATATATTTCATTTAGGTAGTGGATACTCACTCTTTGATAGGTAGAGACTCTGCATGAATACATGTCTCACAGATGCATGGCCGGAAGGATCTTAATGGGAATACTGCGCAGCAGTAATATTAACCACAGAAACAATTTGATAATGATAAGTTCAGTCATAACATTTGATCGAATTAAGTATGTAATGATTCAGGAGTTGTGAAGATTATTATCGCAACTGGTCTCAAAGGCAACTAAATATTAAAATGTTAAGCAGAACAACCCTGTGAGTAACATTCCATAACCGTCCATTTGATATTGACAGAATAACATGTTGAATATATATCGTGAATGATATTCTGATAATTAAAACGTTATCCCACATGAGTATTGAATAAACTATATGGTTAATAACAATTTATAATTTATCAAGCTTTTATTTTAGATACCACTACAAAAAATTTGTAAATAGCACTTATTACTGACCATCTTTAAGTTTTGTTCAATGAATGACAATCATATTTACGGATTTATTTATTTGCACAGTTCACTGAGTGTTTTAAATAATCCGTAGAAAGAAAAGTTTTACTAATAATTTTAAAAACACAGACATAAAGATCTTCGTCAACGATGAAGCTGTACTCAAGTTAAAAACATACATTACAAAATGAATTGAACGAGTCCATAAAATAGTCAGTAAAATAGACTAATGTATTTTAACTTGTTCACCGAAATATGTGGATAGTAATTTTACAGATTTAAGATGGCTCAAATAAGAATTCAATGTAATTAATGAGGTGATTAACTTTTTGTCGATGAAAATAGCTTTTTTCTGATAATTCATGAATACTCTAAGAAATCACTATCACTATGGTTATTTACAGTTAGATTGATAAAAGACGTTTTTGCCATCGAGATATGAAGAAAATCAATGGTTTGTCACAACATTTCAATTCACAGACCAGCATCACCGAGAGAAAGTATTGTTAAGATCTTAGTTTTCAATCTGAATCTTTTGATATATTTTGATAATTAATTTTATACTTGTTTTAGTTATAAAAACAAAGAAGGTATTGATTACTGAAAAGGGTGTTTGAAGTTTACGTCGATTTGATCTTTTATATATGTGTCTTAAATCTTGACAAGGATACCAAGTTGTGATCCGATTTTGGTGATCATATCAACCAAATGTTTCCGTATAATTCTACATTAAATTTTGATAGTAGGTGGTTTTCAGTAGTAAAGGGACTGCTATACTTGATCTTAGGTATATTTGGTACAGTTTGTTATAATTTATAGACAGATTATGGTCTAGAGTGTGATAACAGATAGAACTACTGGAGAATATAATACTATTATATAGAACGTAGACTAAGACAAACAGTTTAAATATGAAGTACCACAAATACACTATAAATAGTAAAATTCTTTTTAAAAGTTGCTTGTTTATTTATCGGAGAAAGCATTGTTTCCAAGGCAAATTTTCATCAGTGCACATCCCTAACACTTGTTGAAATGGTTTCTGTAGGTTAAAGGTCTTTTATGAGTGTGTTTACAAAACTTATGTTGTATGAGTGATTGAAATGCTGAGGTAAATTACTAACTAATACCTTCACCAGTGGATGCCAGTTCAAGATGTTCAAGATGTCAGAACGTGTTTGTGAAGGTGATAGCTTTGAAATTTCTTGTATAATATTGTATAATATTCATAATTCAACAACCGTCATAACTATTGTATATTGTGCTCACGAGATTGTACAGCTTATGCTTCTAAAACAGCTATTGTCGTTCATTAATTATTTGTTAACATTGATCGTCGCCAGGTTAACACGCAAAAATAATTTCTGGTTCCGATAATGTTTCCTAATAGTAGTTAGAAATTCATTACTTAATTATTAGAGAAATAATTGACAACAAATGAATGGTTGCTATATCAATTTTGTAATGTTTTGTATCGTAATTTAGTTAGTCGTTAGCAACGTAAAAATGGTACAGTGGTGCATTGTCCGAAGTTGTTGCGTTTTTATAAATCCATCGATTTGAAATTATCAGGATGATGGACCAAATGGTTGTATTATCGATAATATTAGAAATGATTAGGAATAAATTAGGAAGAAATAAAAAGTATCAAATGGTTTTCAAACTCGGGATATAGGAAAAAATAAAAACTGAATACATCTACCTGGTTGGTGCTGCTTCTGAACTATCTTACATAACTTCTCAATCTAACAATTACGGTTTTTTATTAAATATTTATTACAAAGCTAATTATTATTTGTATTGAATTTTATCATTTTCAGATGAAGAAAATGTGATTATGATTGTTATAGTTAAAAGTAACTCAAACTTTGTTATTATAAGTTAGTGAATGTAATTAAGACTTAACAAGGTTAGCGTCAAATAAAAATAATTTTACCCGATTTATCATGGTTTTTTGTTTTCAAATATTTTTGTGAATACCAAAATTAGATGATACTTAAATTCGAACAAGTAAATATTAATCTGTTAGTAGAACAGCTACAAACGCGAACAAAAGCGTAAATAAACACTAGTTTTTGAGTAACTTATAATACTTCTGTCATAGCTCATTCAATGTTGGAACATTTAGAATAGTGCTCATATAAAAACTAAAGTTATAGTAGTTAGTTCTACCATAAACAACAAGTAGACATGAAGTCATTTTTTCTTTTCATTTTTCAAAAGTAGTTGCAAGTAACATAATTTACAACAAAACAGCAATCATAACAACAAACCATAAAATGTTTACCTCTTTTTTGAAAATCATTAACCAGTCCAAATGTGAAAACCATTTATGAGATTTAATATCTTGAACACCATTTCTCAAATTACCAAATCGTCGTGTTAAATCAGATTGAATCAAATTACGCAAAAGATCTTTCAAATCTGAACTGAAGTGGGAAGGAAATTTATACTGAAAGTAAAATAAGAATGAATAATAAGTACGTTTTAATGATAAGAATGATTGATATGTGCTTTTAATTCTTAATGTGAATGTTGATAACCATCGTAAATTTTTAAAGGTCAATCAATATATTCTAAAATTCTTTTGAATTTATTTACAATTACAATAAGGATTAATAGAGTATTCAAAGCAACGACTAGGAGAGTGACCAACTGGTTGTAAATTTATAAATCTAGTTCACACGATTTTGTGTATGATTAAGAGAAGTGTACGAACTATTGAAAAAAAGTCATTTTGTAAAGAGATTTGGTGTTTAAAATAACTAAGCAATTATGTACTGGTTCATACACTTACATCTGAACCAATGCTTAAACTTAAGTAATACTGAATCTAAAAAGCTGAATAATATGAAGTAAAAGAAATAGAAGCAGAGCTCGTGATTAAGTGGCTGAAAGTTTAGTTACTTTAACTAATGAATTACTACTCAACGTATTAAAAGATAAAGCTGTCAGAACAAAATTAATGAAAATACTTATTTCATTTTATTTTATAGCTTTTGTTAATTAACAAGTTTGTAATTTGCATGTTTCATGGGAAACGTTTATCAATAGTGCATAAACGTAAGAGTTTGGCATTTGAGAAGTGGAATATTATATGAAACACTGTATCCCCAAATTCATAAAACAAATATATTTATGTGTGCATATATAGATCAGCCATATACGTTTCACAAGGAATTATTATGTAGTTATTAACCTGCATACGAATCCAATTGTTAAATTTGAAACTGATGATGCATGAGAAAATTAAATTTAAAAAATTAGCTTTATGTTCAAGTTCAGAGATTGAAATGCTTGACACTTGGTTAATTTTTTGAAACAATTTATCAACTAGAATGTACAATAACTAAGCTAAGCTCCAGCTCACTATAATGTAGAATACTTTATTTAAACAATAAATGGTAAAACTCCTCTGACTAAACAGAAATTCTTATTTCTATTAACCTGTGATTTAGCTGATAAGACGTAATATTTTGTGTTGATGCAATTACTTGCCAAGCTCATCACGAATATTAACGAACCCATATTAACATCTAAGTGGGTGAAGACATGTATCTTGTGTAGCTTTAGCATAACGCAAAATATGAAAATTCAGTTCGATAAATAAACAACATTGTAGACGGTTTGAGATAGCATATTGAATAAGATATATAAGTACATAAATAATGGTTTAACAAAATCAGACAGAGGAATGTTGATGAGATACATGCATATCAGTAATTTTAGTGCAAAATGTTAATCTATATTATTAAAACTAATGTTGGCACATTCAGGACCCAGAGAAAATATCATAGGACCGATACTAAGTACACTATTCGTAATTGTTTTGACCAGATGACACTGAATATGTTAATCATTAGTGACTTTTATGATGAAAGCTTATTATAAAACAGTCTTATTCGATAGTTTTATCACATCCACAGAATAACTGGTGAATAGCTTTTACCTAGCTGAAAACATTGAAAACATACATCAGTAAATGTGATAAAGTCTGAAACACCTAATATAATTATTCCGTGCTTTAATTAAGGCCATCATTAAAAAAATATTGACCATATGGTGGCTGTTTTATAGTGTCACAGGATGCCTCAGCATTGCATGGTTATTATCTCATCACAGATGTACCTCAGGTTCGTTAGAGATAATGGAGAATACCAACAAGCCTTTATTGTTTTCGGAAAAAAGTGTTTTCTACATCAAACTGTTACTAAAGTTTTTCTTACCTTTCTGGACATCATGAAAAAGTGAAATTGTGTTACAGAGTATCATAGAATTTTGTGTTTTAACCACTACCTTTCAAATTACTTGTAGTCAATAATATATAAAATCTTGTTCTACTCATTTATGATACAGTTCTGAACATGAGATACCTTGAATCTGTACTGAATATTTAAATAAATATAATACACGCATTTATCTAAATAAATATTGATAAATCTATCTAAGTTATTTCACTAAATTCGTTAGTGAAACTTACTTATCAGGGACAGAACAGGAACAGAATATATTAACACACATATTTATCTAGTTTTCTTAAAAACTGTGAACCAACAATCGCTAATAAACTAAGATAATAAAGGGAGAATTAACGTAACTACATAAAAAAAGACATCAAAAAACTGTCATAAATTTCAGCTCGTAATACAGCTCAATTATTCTCACCTATTTCTGCTGAATTAAGTTCGGTTTTTAATTTTAAAAAATATTTATGAAAAAATTAATGGCTTAGCCACAGTAGAGAGTTATTTTGGTTATTTCGACAGGAATATATTGTTAAATCAATAAGATAGATCCAGAATAATAATCTATGGGTCAAAGATTGTTTTCAAACATTAGTGAAGGTTTTTCATGGAATTTAGTGATATTCGAACTTTGAAAAGTGTTAAGTTTATATTTTATGAGATAACATATAATTTAATGAATTTTTCATATATTTGAAAATTTTGTACAATATTTTACTAAACATCTCACTTTTTTTCAAAGTATTAAAACCCTATAATATCGATTTCAGTTCAATAAACATCCTTAACTGTCAGAGTTAATGGATTCCAGGTGAACTCTTAAAATCAAATGGAACTTTTTTGTATAATTCGTTTATTTTCATAATAAAACATGATTAATTGAATATCAGATTTCGTGTAATATGAGACATTCATTTTTTTCTCAATATACACTTTTCTTTAGATTGCAAAAAACATTCTAAGAATAAGTCCATGTTTGGTACTTTAGTATCGAAAATAAAATTCACATATTTTATCGGAGAGCAAATAACATGAATTACTCTGTTTTGCTGCATCTTCTAAAAAAAACGGTATATGATTATCGTTGTTACAAAAATACAGGATTACTCGACGAATTAAAAAAAAATTTGGCACTTCAAAATATTCTGTAGTTAGGAAATTGCTTGTTCCCACTAGTTATCTGGATGACGTAACATGTTTTTGTAATTTTAAATAAAACCTTTCTGCATTCACATTAAACTTCGTCTACAGTAATTTGTAGGTAATACAAGAAAATGAAAAAAATATTGCAGTTTTTTTCCCTAAACAATTGAATAAAACACAAACATTGTTTCGTTATATCCAAATGTTCAATGAGAAGAAAGCTTTTTCATTTGATTAAAATCTCTTGCAAAGCTTTCAACGTGTTGTCTTTGTTTAATTTTGGCAGTCTAAATACTGTGAGTTTTGAATGTCAGGAGACGTCGCTGTGCTACAAGTACTTTGTATTCAGTTGACATCCATAACAAAGTTTATTTGCGGGCATGGTTAAATATTCTAAACATTAGATGTAAAAAATATGAACCATACATATAGCGAGCAAAAAGATAATTTATTTACAAAAAAGGCTTTGGTTTAAACTATGGGGTTCAAATTAAAGTAAATTTTAAAAAGATTTTCATGTATTTGTGGTGTTTAGCGAAAATAATAAAGATTTTAATGCTACGCTTTAGAAATCTGAGATTGTTTCCTCAGTGAACAGTAAGTCATTTAATAACAAACTGAGTAGCCGGTAACCCACAATGTCTAGTTTCAATGCATTATATCAGATTTTATGAATTAACAAGATTAAAACCAGGTTCATCCAAATTCTGTCGGAGCAAAAAACCAGCTTCTACTTTAACCATTTCATAAAATTTCAAAATCCACATCGTCATTCAAAAAATATGCTAAGAAAACCATTAAATTTACAGCTAACGTACTGTTCTATATACAAAGTGTTTTAAAAATTCACTTTTTTAAGAATATGAACAAAATCATTCGGATAAAAAACAATGAATATATATATCCTAAATGATTATTTAATTCTTAACCGGTCTGTTTTCTGTGAAAAGCTTTATTTCTGATTTTTGTATATCCTAAATATCTTATGAGTTAACTTGGCTAAATCATATGACATTTTAACTGGTTTATTAATTTAATTATATATCTTTCATAGAAATGAGGCATCGTAGTGCTATCTGTTGCACTAGTAAATTAAAACAATCAAACTATTTTTTGATTTCGTTAAAAACTAGTTAAAACATATAACATTGAATCTCTTAAATGAACTTTTCCTGTGTGAGTGAATTTATGAATTTGAGAATAACTCATGAATGGATTTACTGAGCATCACATTTCATTCACATAGGTTTAAGGGAAGTAATGAAGAAAATCGTTGTCAGATATAACAGGAATCAAACGTTTGTACTAAGGGATGCTTTATTACATATATGTTGCATAATAATCAAATAAAAAAGTAGGTCAACAACTGAAGTAATAATGTTTGCTTAATACTTCTTCATGGTTTTTTCTATTTTTCTTTAGTGATTTTCTGACAAGTAAATAATTTATCTATTGAAAGCACTAAATTTCCATTTGTTAGTAGATACACTTTGATACATGGTTACTTGACAATTGAAATCTTAGTTCAAATAATGCGAAAGTTACCTATGTTAAGTTAGAGGTGGAAACCAAATAATGAATAACTTTAGATATTCTGGCCATATACATTTTGTGGTTAGTTACAGTTTACGTATTTTTAACCTATTCCACTTACATGTATTAGGCAAGGAACCACTTTCATTTTCTTCGTTCATGAAAAACCCATCGATATGTGTTATACGATTGACTGGTAAATATTTTGCCTGCCAAATAGTTAATATGTTGTTGGAGAAACAAACAAATGTATGTAATAAACGTCTTCGTAATCAATTGTATTTTAGTTATGAAGATATAAAACATGAATTTAGTGACTTATTTAGAATAATCGTATAAGTTTATTATTTGATCACGCGAAAATTCAAGAAATCTAAGCCTTCAATTATGTAGTAAAAGTCAAAAATAAACGAAACCAAATTACCATTAAAGTTTCATTTATTATGCTGATTTCGTTGCTCTATTTGATTACCCGGTAAAACCGCGCAAAATATATCAAACAAAATAGTGAACATCACAGTATAGTCCAGTTCGGTAGGAGACATACAATTCCTGTTATGTAGCTATGAGGCTGTTTTGTAATAAAAGCCTATGAAAAATAACTCTAAAGACAGTTTCATATAAAACCCAGTATATCTGATAAATTTACATAAATCTATGCCTAATTTACATATTAATCAAAGGATTTTACACCTAACTGTTAGATAGCTGTAAGCAAATGGGTCAGAAGCTATGAATTTAAATTTTGTGATATTGAGTCCTTGTCAACAATTTAGTGCTTTAGTTATTGACGAAATGTAGTTAGCAGATACTTCCTTTGCAAAAGAAGGTTTGGAGTTGTGAATACAAACAGGAAATTGACTAAGTACTCTGATTGTAGCTTGGGAGGTTTGAGACAAATACTAGAAAATCTAGTTATAGCATAAGTTATTGAATAAAGAAAAGCTGTAATTACTTGATGTAATATGAATAACTTTTAACTACAACTAATTTAAATAAAGTGTCATTAGTTTGTTTTAAACTCAGCCCAAGAATAGCTTATGAATATGAAATAATTTACTTAAAGTCATATTAGTTACATTCATTGACACATGAAATAGTTTGTTTTCCATAAATCGATGTAATGGTACAAAACCTGATAGAACCAATTTTAGGAAGCGATACATCCATAATTTACATGGAAATTACCAAAACTACCGACATAATTTATTCCATGAACTGAATAAACCACATTAATCAGCATTCTAAACAATTGCTTATGATATTGATTCTCAGTTATTTTGTCAGAAATATCTCACGATTAGACGTTTTAGTTTTTTGTTGAAGTCTAGTACTAACCATGTGACTTTCATTATTTGTAGTTGGTTTTAAGATCTATAAAATGTGAAGTAATTTATTCATGTGTGAAAAAACAGATAATCTTCGTCTTTCATTGATTTTTTACAAGCTTGTTTTTAATTAATGTTCAACACTCAAAGACAGTCAGTAAACATTTGAATACTGTTTATGGTTTTTCAAATTATTAGCAAAAAACAAAAAGGGAAAAGGGGGTTTGTGGAGATTATAGTAATTCAATAGTCAAATTCATGAGTCAAATAAAGCTACACTAGGTTTTTCATGGTGGTCTCATGAATTCAACTATTAGAAATGGGGAAAGTTTAGTGAAAATCAAACACAATCTAGTTAACTTTAATTTATAATAATTTAATATTTCAATTTACTGTTGTTAGGCTTTTAAGAGAAATGATTACTGGATGCTTTAGTGTATTTTATTTTCAACCTCATTTTAGACATGGAAATGATATTTTATCAAGAATTTAAACTTTTATCTTTCTATTATGTGCTTCTGGAATAATGATGGCTAAAGATTAATAAATGGACTATCCATAGTTTACTCTCTCTTCATTTCATTGATTTACAGTAATCTACTAAAGTAAACATGAATATTTGGGCTATTAAAATACATATTTTAAATTTTTGGACTTATTAGTTATTTCATATATCATTTGATAGACAGTTTAGTTCATACCCAATCCTAATCCCTGTTAATTTTGTATACTATTAGCATAAGTAGGGTTTTGGGATTCATTCAGTATATGCATATGCGAGTTACTTTATTTAAAGATTAAGCCCAACTTATAGTTTATCGCCTTCTTAATGAGATACTATGTGGGTCTCCTGTGATCTGTCCAATTTTTGTATCTTAAGCAAGAAAAGAATATTTTTGTGTATGAGGTTTTCTTTTAGATGATAATATTTGCGAAATATTTACAATCGAATACATAGATATTTCACAAACAACAGTCTATAATATATAGAAATGCGTTGAGTTATGACATAAATAAAATTTATATGAAAGCCAAGGGACCATTAAAGATAGTAAAGTGAAAAAACCTATGAAAGGAAGAGTCAGGAGATAGTTGTACACATCCTGAGTATAAGGAAGAAACAACTATTTGTCAAAAACAACTTACAAAATTATAAGAGAGGGTTATAAGCTTGCTAGAATAGGCCTAATTTGATGAATTATCAAAAAATCTACCGCAGATACATTTCTCATTCAACTTCTTTTAAATCCAGTTACTTTGACGCTGGCTAGTTGTAGATGACAATTCATGTGGAGACAGATGATCAGAATTGATTAAACATTCAATAATAGAACTGATGACTGCTATGTAATTACCTTTTAGAGAGCCGTAAAAAGTAGTACTCAGGTATAAGTCTACAAAAGGTGCACGACAAACATAATATGATCCGCGAGAGTAAATAAACCAGCAGATTCTCATTGAGGTGGCTCGACGCAGGGGTTTATCCTTGACACATCTTCAAATCAGTTACCTACCAAAAAATATAATTCGTAGGTCATATAAAAATATTCTTATCAGAGGACTCGATTAT
Source organism: Schistosoma haematobium (assembly GCF_000699445.3). NCBI lineage: Eukaryota > Metazoa > Platyhelminthes > Trematoda > Strigeidida > Schistosomatidae > Schistosoma > Schistosoma haematobium. The sequence continues at coordinate 43,519,527 of NC_067195.1, forward strand.
CGTATTTTCAAGGTTTCGGCTGCCGTATTCCCTTCGTAAACAATGTTAGTATATAATTTCTTCCAAATAATAAAAGTTATTTCCATTCGACTTTTTGTTTGAAGACTGTCAGTAAACTTGAAAGCGAATCCATTGTCCATAAATGTCTGTATTATTTTATTCACTTCGTCATCAAGTATGTTTTGATAACATTGTCAATGACTCAACATCCTTTCATTTTATTATAGCTTACTTCGTAGGAAACAACTATAAATACGGTTGTAGAGCTTCAGTAAAGAACATCGTCTAGAAGATTTCCTGCGTTGAACTGTCATTCTTTTTGCATCTGCTGATAATTACATAAGAACAATTAAATAAAAATTTACGCCCATAAAAGCTTTGGCGAATATATCTCACTTCAACAGAAAAACTTGGACAATTTTTTATTTGAGAAGGGGGCTATATGTCAAGAAGTATAACATATTTACTTCTATAGTGTCTTTCCAGTAAGTTCAATAATATCTTATTGACGTATCATGTGGTCAACAATAAGGAAAAAATGCCTTCAAAATGTTAACCTCAGATTTTCTGTTAAATTTCTCTTGAGTTTTCCAGCTAATAATGGTGGTCGTTACGGTTTTCTATTACTGATCTTTACGTGACTTTGACGAAGATACATAGATGCGTACAAACTCTATAGTGAATAAACATTTTCCCCAAACTCTTGTAACCAGATTGATCGAAGGTTTCCGAAGAACCACCATACAGTTTATATATTTTACCAGAATTTACAGTAATAACATTCCTAGGTGATAAATAAAACTTTGCTATAAGCTAACAGTTAATGAAATAGTAAAATAAGAAGACAGGCACAAGTTTAACGAATAAATTGGACTGTAATCTGGAAACACTAGTGGAATCCGACAAAACTGTACGTTATGTGTACCCGCAAACTGTTGATATGGGCATACATGAATGAAACTTATAAATGATAGTTATTTGATTTCCTCTTCGAATAATTTAGTGATAATGTTGCAGACACTCATTTTATGCTTTAATTCTAATCTGAAACACTACACAACTCTCCATATCCAATTCTTAACCAAAAATATTTCTCGTTTGTTTAAACATGTTTCCTTCCATATAACCTCTATCTCTCATCTAAATGGTGAAATCCGCAATTTCATGGGACATGATTTTGTAAAATACTCATAACATAAATGTTACTATTTAAATCCATATTTGGGAATAATAAAGATCCAAGTGCCTTGACGACGTTCAATACATTATATTTACCATGTTAATATATGTATAGTTGCATCTAGGTCATCATTTAAGTATGTATCATTGCTGAGCATACTCAGTAGTAGTTGTTTTAATCTGCAAACAAATGGTTAAAGATAATTCGTACCAAAAATTTTTTTATTATTGCTAAAGTTAAGTCACTGTAATACAATTATAGTATGATGTACGGCAAATGAAACGTATGTGAATAGTTTCAAAAGTATACCTACTTCAGTATATCACAAACGTTACATGTGGTAAGTTCTTTTCAGAGGAAAAAATTAAAATACTAATTAAATTATTAATTAATAACAATAATATTATATAAGCTGAAATAATCATATATATATATATATATATATATATATATCACTATGCCTTAGTTTCACCGCAGAAGTTCTGTTTTTATTTTTTATTGTATACATCTTAGTTTAAAAAAACTTAAAATTATTAGGATGAAATAAATTGTATTGAGTAAAAGTTCCAAAACCTTTGTGTCGCCTAATAAAAATTTCATTTTACAGAACAGTTGGTTCATTTGAAAATTTATATTAGTAATTTATTTCTCTCTGTCTAGTTATCTTGTATTGAAATGATGTTTCCAGAACCTAATTAATCAACTCAATTTATTGAGTATGTAGTCTGTTATTCACTAATAATGTGAACATATAAAGCTTCATTTATTGTGAAGACATGATGGCTGAAAGTTTAATGTTACAGTTTTATAAACGTAGATTTCATTACTAAGTTAATGGATATGTTTATTTTATAAATTTAATACATTAGCAATTAAAAGTTTGGTAAATAAACATAATTAATTTCGTTAAAGCAACATTTATCCGAACTATTTGCTTGTATCAGTCATAATAGTGTGAAACACCTACTAAGTAGTTTAATAAGATAAAAGTAACCCAATTTCCTTAAAAATCTGATTAACAATTATGTTCCAGTTCATAACAATAAGGTTTAATTCTCCAGTAGGAATGCTTACTGAGTGATGTCCAAACAACTTAAAATGATAAAATATTTAAGGTTTATCTCTTTTAAAATCTTCGAAGATTAAAATTAATAACTTGTATGAACTTTTGATGGATGACCTTTTCTAAGACAGTGCTCTTTGAAACATTATTTTCAGAAAAAAAATTATTATTGCAACACTACTTCTATTTCAATAGGTAAACATTGCCTAAAAAGTTGTTCTGTGAATTATTCATAGCTATAAAGTTTTAAAAAATGAGTACAACAGATGTTTTAAAAAATGATTAAATAAATTCGTTCTTTAACTTACTTTCCCGATAACTATACGTTCATAAATTTCTATTGGTTCGTCTGCAAAAAACGGTGGATGACCAGCGACCATTTCATAAATTAATACACCAGTTGCCCACCAGTCGACAGCTTTTGTATAACCCTATAAATAATAATATGAATAAAACCATACTTATTTCTCAATGCATTAAAATTAATTGAAAAAAATATTTTGAACTTAATAGCTGTAACAAGTGTATTGCTGATAAAACAAAATCTGAATTTCTTAGGATCTTCAACTTTTTTACTAACATTTAAGCATGGTATTATGAACACATAAATGTCATCAGTTCATTTTAATGAAATGTCTTGGATAATGAAACGTAAAAAATAAGAGTTAATTATTAAATAAACAGACATATATATATATATATATATATATATATATATATATATATACCACGTTTCTAAAGCATTTGATTATAAAGTGAATCGTGTATTGAAATATATCTTCTTAGTTTATGAGAAATCCATAATTCGCTTAATCCAATAAAATGTTTAGAATTACTATACTTGTCATTATTTTTAAGCGATAAATAAAATGAATAAACTGAAATTGTAAATATGACAAGTAGATAGACCATATGATGGCAACATCCGTAGCATCAGAACAGATGACTTTGATTCACCAGGCAAGTTAAACAGATTTATATATTAACTGCATTCGACAAGCTGCTCACATAAAAAGACCCACCAAAGTGAAACTTTATTTATATTTACAATGCTTTTGTGATGGAATAAATATACATTTGGGAAAATTAGAAAAATAGTTAATTGAGCCACAATACTTAAACCAGTAGACTTTGTCCACTTGAAATATTCTATACCACAAGAGTGATATTTTTTAAGAATTAAAACGAAGTTGTAATGATTTTATACGCCAACACTATGCTGATCGGTTAAGAGTAGTCTGAAAAGTAAGTTAAATATTTCATAAAGAAATCTCATCAGAGTTAGGAAGTATGAATCCCTTAAGCACTAATCTGTCCTTCACCGTTTTATTACCTAATGTATAATGTAGGTAATCTATCATGTATCAGTTTAAAACTAATTAAAATATGGGTTCTTATCGATCATTTAACTTGATAGATTTAGTGCTATTCGGTGAATCCAGTGAAAATAGTATGTGATCTTTGCCTTTTTTCCATTTAAATTTCTCGAATTAGTTAATACTGAACAGTGTCGAATTTCTACTTCTGAGTCGGTTATTAAATATTCGTGTTTGCGTTGTAAACCGATTTGTATTCCCTTGCCTATATATCTGATACCCTCATGGTTTCTTGTATTGGGTTGAAATACCGAATCAATATCCTCTGATTTCTAATAGCTGATCACGTTCAATCAACCTATGATGAAAATCAATGTAACAAACTTATTCATCAGACTAACTTGTAACGGTGAGTACATGTTTATAATAATTTGATTAGTCTAATTGCAATATTTATTATCTTTAAGTTCTCTAATTTTATCATTTCCATTGTTATAAGCTCTGCTTAAGTTTTCACTTTTTTTTTTTTTGGTTTTAACTGTGCTATTAAGGGATGTCTGATTTCTTCGCCACATTAACTGATATTATCATTACCATTAATATAGTCATCAATGGTAACATTTCAGAATCTTGTTTTCAATATGTTTAGTTGAAACACTACTAATTATTATTACAATGTGGTAAAATGAACGAAGTTACATTATCAAGTAGCTTCAAATCATATGTCCGAAAACTAGTGTTTGTCTTGATTTCGTAATGCGTAAGCCCATACACTACTAATGTCCTTTAATTTTGGGCGTTTTTATTATCGTAGTTGAGACTAGTTTTTAAAAAATCTCACATTGGATATAGTTATAGGAATAAATAAATCATTAGAAAGTAAACAGTTCTGTCGATAATTTGCTGTTTACTAGTTAACAGATTCATGATATTTTGTAAATCTCCGAAATATCTATTCAAAAAATATTATTAACCATTTATGACTCTTAGTTTACCGAAAGCAAAATAAACGACGCTAATTAATAGAAAGAATTCTTTTCATGTTTCTAACTATGAAGAAAATGAAAGTGATCAGAAACAAAAACATGAACAGTAAATGAATATAAAACTAACAATAAACTTTTTTATAAATTTTACTCATCAAGAACGTCATATGATGTAAATGAAATTAAAATTGTGTCAAAGCTAGTTTGTTATTTTTTTGCACTTGTGGTGCTTTTGTTGGTGAGTAGCTTTGATCTCTTTATTTTAACCGACATTCATGGTTGAATTTAAGCTATCAGCACATCATTCATTAGTGAATTATTTTCCCTAGTAGAAAGAAAAACTGTAACATTTCTCGTGTTATCGAGTAATGTTAAAAAGAGAGTCTAGGTCCCATAATCATTACTTTAATAGGTTGAAATCTTTAGACTTTGATTTTGATTTATCACTTAAAGGTTGTTTTAAGTCCTGCAGTTCCTCTTAAGACCTGCGTTTTATCAGGATATGTGCATCCTGAGCAAATAACGGGTTCAATTTTGAAAACGAAAGACTGTGTACAAGATCTGATTTGTACATCAACACGTTTGTAAAAGCAACTAGTCTCGAACAGAATGAAACACTCGTTGTGGATTGCATTGGTAGCCACTATCTAAAGCTGAGCAAACTGAATATAACTTAATTGCGATATCAAGTGATTTCGCTCAGGATAAGCATATGAAAAAGAAGTCAAGTGAATAGAATCCTTAGCACCAGCTGTAAGATTCCAAAAGACTTTTAGAGAAAGCTCAATAGTTCAAAAAAAGTCAGAAACCTAGAAGGTATGACAATATCATATACATTATTGGTACATCTGCTTCGAGAGTTATATTCAATAATTTGTAAAAGCCAATAAAATTGCGATGATACGAAATTTGATAAAATCACTCCGTTCTATCTAGATGTGCAATTTTTATTCAAAAATGAAATGCAAAAACACTAATTTGATGTTAACTGGCACTGCACACTGTAAACAGTAATATGATAAGTATTCATTAACAAACATTGATTGTCCTTGTTAAGTAAACGTAAGTTGTTTTAAACATCTGATTTTGAGTTGATTTATTCAACATAGTTGATGAATACAGAAGTATATTTCGAAATATACACCTCTTGTTCATCGCCTCAAGACAACAACAGTTGTTTCACTGGAACGAGAGATAAGCTACGTATGATATGCAAATTTTCAAAATAATATGCTGGTAACTAATTTTTTTTTAATAATGAATCATCTATGTTCACGTATATGCTAACTCTCAATATAATCTCGGATATAATATTTGAAATTAGAAGCTTGGTATTAGCAACATTTTTAAACCTGGAAAATTAATCTTGTCGATGATGAAGACAAAATCACAACACGCATAAAATGTGTAACTACGTACTATATTTTTCCTTCTTAATACAATACAACTTTTAACAAAATATTTCTTTTAACTAGTCCACACTTTGATCATTAGTTCTTGTTTTCAATCATAATTGGTACATAAAATTTGCTTTCCTTCTTATAAATATATTTTCATTTTTTTGTTTATGAAGCTAACTCTGTGAAGTCTTTATCGAAGTATAAAATTATTTTGTTTTTTTTGCTAAGACTAAAATTTACACATAACAATATTAGAAAACAACTACTCTAAAAAACTAGGAACAATGGCTATTAGAAATCTTTGTTTATTGTGTAGGCAAACATAATTGAATTTCTTGAAAACAATTCACGGAATATGTTGCAGAAAAAAATGATCAGATAATTAGATTTCACGGCAAATTTAAAGCACATAAAAATAATTTGACGTGTACATGTTTATTGTCAGTAAACTTGGAAATTTACATGAACAAATTATATTTCTATATTTCCTAGGGCCTGTTTTGTATACTTAGAATTTATCTCTATCTGCTACAGGATTAAAAAAAAGTTAGAGAATATTCTTGTCCAGGTAAGAAGTATAAAACTACGATTACGTCTGCTGTTGGATATATTGATTAAAGTCAAGGTTATCGTTATTAGATAAGTTAATTTAGTCGTTTCATTAGATTCCCGTACTTGCACTTCACACACATGTCTAGAAAAATATTAACACAAAAATACTCTTATTAATTACTAAGCGTTATCTGACAAATGACGCGAAGAAAGCTAATAAATTGTAACACTGTACGGAAACCATTAGTAGGTTGTCAAGACCTAATATAAATAAAAAAGCAAGTAAATATGACATACATTAGAGCAAACCAAAATACTACATTAACTTTGAATTATGACAGAAATCAGCTGGTTGAAAATGTATTATCTTTTACAAAAGAGAGTCAGAGAAGCAACCAACCTTTTTTCTCATTACTGTTATCAGGAAGTAAATGAGAATGTAGAAAGGTTTAGAATGTATTCACAAATATTCCAATACATAACCAGTGTGAGAATGGTATGTGATTGTGAATAAATTATTTCTGGGACTATTTAACTAAAAAAGTACTTTTAACATTCGGCTTTGTAGAGCTAAGTACACAGGTACACCTTTATCTTATACTTAACGCAATGTAACATGAGAAACGAATAGTCTATGCAAATCTACCGATGAAACATGAAAGAATATAATATAAATGTTGTAACGACGTTGGTGTCTGCTTTCGAGAAGCTCGTAAGTAGCTTAATTTTTAACTATTGAATATACACGATTAAATACAGCAGAAAGATGAAAAATATACTAGTTAGTAACAAAATCTAAACGAAAAATACGTAAGATCTTTTGGCCAGACATTTTTAGCAACAACCTATTGTGGGAGAGAACAAACTAGATCCCAGCGGAGAAAGAAATCAGGAAGAAGCGCTGGAAGTGGATAGGACACATATTGAGGAAAGCACTCGACTACGTCACGTGACAAGACCTCACCTGGAATCCTCAAGGCCGAAGGAGAAGAGGAAGACCAAAGAGCACAATACGCCAAGAAATGGAAACAGACATGCGGAGAATGAGCTACAATTGGATAGAACTAAAAACGAAGGCCGAGGACAGAGTGACTCGGAGAATGCTGGTGGGAGTCTTATGCTCCATTGGGATTAACAGGCGTAAGTAAGTAAGCAGCAAGGAAATCAGTCTGTTCAGAACACGGTTATTGATGGGTTAAAAAAGTACAATCTAATAGTTCTCATTGGAAATTGGTGACCTGAATAATTAATATTTAGCAGTGCAGAAAGCCGAGAAAAGTTGTGTAGAAAATAGTATATAGATCAAGGAAGGGATGATACCTATGATAGAAGATACTATTAAAGGAAACTATTATTTGAATTGTTATTATCATTGTACCAAAAGTAATCACCGTGCTCATCAGTCTCACTTTGTGTTTTCAGTATTCTGAAGATATATTTACTAGACTTTTAGTTATAGCCCATGTCTACAAATCTTAGGTTCTGTCACCTATGTTTTTTTTAGTTTTTTTCCTTATAAATACATATGAAATTTACAAGATGACAAATAAATTATATTTCTATTTTACTTTGTGCATAAAAACAGAAACCATTTAACTTCATTTTTTGTTTTGTCTTCCCATTGTTTAAATTTGGAAATAAATAGATACTAACGGATGGTAAATTTACTTTAAACATGTTAACTAATTGAAAAACCGAATAAACCAACCGCTTTATTTGTTTAAATAAAAATACCTATGGTAAATGTCAGTTCCAGTTCCTCATTCAACTGACAGACGTTTATTCACATTCGGTTTAAGGATAATCACTGATACTTTTGTCCAAAATAACAGCGAAAGCTTCTTAATCAGGCTATGTAGCTCAGTGAACCCAAAACTACCAAAACCTGTGAACCACTTGCTTAAATATTGGTATGAATTTTTTGTTGTTGAACATTCTAATACTGGATTTTTTGGACGTTTTCTCTGTATTGATAATTTCCGTGAACTACTGACAAACAAAGCAGTTTAGATCAATATATATTGTATTTAGAATCATTTTAAATTGTTTTCCTGTTTGTTATCCAGGTGTCATATTTCTTTAATCGTATCTACCATTAATGTAATATCCTTTTTGTAGTCGAAGGTTTTACAAGTCCACAATGAGTCTAATGATTTTAATTTGATCATTGTAATTAGACAAACCAATTTGTTGTAATCATGTTTTTTTTTAAATTGACAATGAATTAAGGCTTGTAGCTGGAAGATGTTGAATGTTCATTTATTATTATCAGACATTCACGAAAAACCGGAAACAATTTATCTCCACAGTAGATTATTTTAAGTAATTTCATTTCGAAGATGGAGTGAGTACTGAAAAGTTACATGCATTCTCTAACAGTGTTTTTACTGAATTCGCTATGAATTAAAAATGTAAAATATCACACAGTTTACCAAATAAATCTTTTTATCAACTCTAGAAGGAAGTTGAAACAAGCGTCTTTTATTTGTTTCAGTCGAAAGCAAAACAGTTTAAAAAAACGTAATTTGTATGGTTGCGTAACGTCTCTTTTAATGACTGTGTAATTTAAGTCGAAAAATCTGAAAATCCTTTAAAATATAATTTTTTTACCAGCAATGTCACTGAGACTAGTTAACTAGTATTTTACTAACTCATTTCTTCCTCTTAGATCTCGGATCTCCATTTTGCATTTCCAGTGCTCTAAATGAAGCATAGTTAGTTCATTTGAAAAACATTTGTGCACATAAAACTCCACTTCTTTCTTCGAGTTTTAACACCTAAGTTGACCTACAAAAACATTTCACTACATTACTGTTATGCTGTTATTCGATTAATTGTCCTTCTAAATATCTTGATTACTTAATTCAAAAAACTTTAAAAAACTTCAGGCACCTGGATGCAGATTACTATTAACGACTTAGCTTCAAATACTCTTTCATTCATTAAAACATTCCTGTTGTTTCATACATCTGCAGATGTTTTAGACACTTTTCAAATCTTATCAGGCATCTGGAAAGATTACCTTATTATTTCAAGGTGAATATTTTTAGTTGATTTGATGGGTGTGGGATGGTGAGAAATTGATAGTGATATATTAAATAGCGTCAAGCGCGAAAAAATAACTAATTTAAATATATTGACTGAAACAATCATAACTAAACTGTTAAGTTGAGAGTAGTATTCTTACTTATATCGAAATGTCCACAACCTATATGCAGTCTATTTAACAAAGACTTTATACTTTTGAATGATTTTTGAGATCATAGTCTCAGAGTGAACTATTCTTCTGTTTAAAATATTGGTTTGACTAATGGAAAAAAGTATAAAACTTTGTTTGGTAGATCATGCTAGGCAATGAGACATAATTGTAAGGTCATGGGCACCATTATTTTACCATTACTTCAGTCTCCAATAGGATACAGATTTATATGTTTATGCACAAGTATATAACTCACCTAGATTCATTTTTCGTATATGTCTGTATTTAAAGTAATAAAACGTCATCATTTGTTGTCTCTTTAATCTGTACTTCTTACGGTAGATGAGTAGTTATTTAGGTAACAAACTTGACTCAGTTACTTGAAACATACATTGCATTTCGTTTGCTCGGTTCGAGTGTTGTCACTGTTGTATCGATAAATGACAAATTTGTACAGGTACTTCTGTTTTATACACCTCTGAAAGTACTATATAATTAAAGGGTACGTATTTGTACTACACCTGCGCACATAAAAGAGAACGGTGGAGAAGATTTGTAGCTCAGGTGGATGATTTTGATGGAGTTTTGTTCTCTAAGCTGGATGGTTTGTTCGTGGAGCTTTCAGCGTTCTTCTGAACGACATCATCAGCACAAACTTCAGGTAGAAGAGGAAGATAATATCACGGCGGGACTATGTCATTGTCTTATCAACCGTGGTAGTCAAAATTTCATTATTGACCTGAAGCTTTATAAGTGATCATCTGTTCATCTATTGAAAACGGGATACACCAGACGCAAAATTTGTATATGGTTTTCTTTTGATGACTTATATCCACATCAGTGTCTACAACAACCTCTAGCAAATGCTTAGTAACTTTAAAATCTAGTGGTAGTATTGAGGAAAAATTAATAAGTTCTATATATCTTAATTGCCATCTAAGTATTATAGACAAACTGTAATGTTTAACTATCAGTTGCTCAATAACATGCTTTCAGATACCCAAAATAGTTTAAATGAAAACACAACTGTCAACTTGAATAATAAGCTGATGTCGAGTACTTCGTAAATACTGATGTATCTATTAATATTATTAACTAATAACATAATACAAACATCCATATGATACAATGAGTGCACTGTCACCTACTACAAAAAATACCTTTTTCATTTCAATAATATCAATGTAAAAGAAATGTCTTGAGAATCCGAAAGGCAATTTAAATAATTTACTACAAATGGATGTTCTGAATCTTTCCATTGAAAACTTTAACAGGGATATGTGACAGAGTATTTACGAGATTATTTACCTAAATATTTTCAATAAAAGTTATTTACAATAAACAAATCATATATGAATAAACCATTACTATAATCAATATTAATTACCATAGAATGATTAGGAACTGAAATATTACTGACACAGTTAACTTTCTAAACTTAAATTTGATATTTTACGAGTGATTCATATTGGATGACGGTTCAGTGGTCTAGAGGTTAGGCGTTCGTTCGTGAGACCGATAGGTCCTGAGTTCGAATCTCGCGAGGGGCGGGACTGTCAATACGCACTGCTGAGGAGTCCCACAATAGGACAAAACGGCCGTCCGGTGCTGTTTAGGTTTTTCATAATGGTCTAGCTTCAATTGGCTCATAACTTCAACTATTAAAATCACTATAATATCCACAAAACCCCTTCTACTACTGATTTATATTTATTGAAAAGTGTCATTGCTCCGAAATAAAAACGGAAGATTAAATGCCTTAATGAAAAAACACTTCATATTATTTATTTGTATGACATTTACCAATGAAAGTTTCTTTTTTTTGACAAGTACGTATAATAAGTCAAACCTTTCAAAATCAGGTGGATATATCTCCTTATCAATTTACTTGGAATGCAGTTATATAAAATATCAAAGTGAGTCTATTAACTATGTATAATTCCTTAGAGAATAACGAAATTTCATACCACCGTTGTTAGTAGTCTGCTTTCCAACTTTTTATTTGATTCCCTGGAGTTATAAACTATGTGAATGAGATAAATGTCAAAGAACTACGGAAACCAGAGTAATTCAGTGATCTCAATTCACCTTTTAACTTAACGGAATTAAATGACTTCTAGTTTATCAATTTTCAATGATTTATAATAGTATAATCCTTAAGTGAAAATAGACAATCATTCACTACCTAATCGAAACGGCTTATAATAAAAAAATATGTATTTGTATATTGATCAAAGTAAGAAGCTATTTTAATTTATCAATGGCTTCTGATTGCTTCCTAATAGAAAATAAATGATAATGTGATGTAAAAAATACTAAGGAACTGAACTGATACTCTCGTATGATTGTAAATAAATAAATATTTACTTTAAAATGAGTTATGATTATAAAATTGATAAGTGTCGGTTGAAAATATTGAGTAAGATTGAGATGTTTCCAGATCTCTGGTGTTAATACAACACAAGCACGATTTGTCTATCCAGAGTTATTCGAAATATTGCAAGAATAAACGGATAAGTAATTTCATGTATGGTGTGAAGAATCTTATTTTCTATAAGAAGTGACATTCGCTCATTAAATATTCCAATAAGAAATTGTTGGAAAAGTGTTGTAGTTATTACGTTTTTGATAAATGAGATTTAAATGAACAATAGCTTTTATAATTAATTACCATAAATGTTCTATGATGATATTTTATATCAAATTTAGTTGGTCATTTTACAAAATCAAATATTTGAAACACTACAACTTACTTTACTTTGAATAATTTCTGGAGCTAAATATTCAGGAGTACCACACAGTGTGTATGTTCGATATTTCACGTGCTTAACAAAGCCAAAGTCAGCAATCTGTAAAAACAGAGATGATAAAGAGTGTTCTCGGGAATACATACCTAACATACTGAAATATTTATTGTTTACATACGTAAATTAATGAATAGATAGAAAGCTAACAGTTCTTAAACAAATAATCCGATAAATATTCTTTGGTAAAAGAACGACAATCGCAATCAACAGTAGGAGACTTCATAAACAGTCAAGGTAGGATTCTGTTTTCTTTCTTGGTATAAATAGTCCCAACACACATTCTCTTATCTAAGCTAAAAGAAAATAGTTTACCATCAGCTAAAAATCGCGAAAAATTTCATTCTTATCACGTATACGTACTTCTAAACATTTTGATTCATTAGAACATTAATTTTACTATTTTACTCAATATTTATTATAAAGCCTAACAAAGATAATGCAGTTGTCAAAATAAAGTTCATACTTATATAAAATCTTATATACTAATCCGTTTGTATGAAAAGTACTTAATACAAATTCCAGTTGTTTCACGTAATTCTAGAAAGCTCCGATAACATCACTAATTATAGTTTAGATTAATCCGCTCTGTAGTGAATAGCTTCATCAAATTACGAAACAAGAGTAAAACAGATTAAATATCATCATTCATTTTTTAATACTCATAAAAGACTTAATGCATTTGATTTAACTGTAACCTGTTATTGAGTTTAAAGTGAAAATTCTAGTCTCAACTTCATTTTAGGTTCATATTTTAGCAGATATCTCCTACATTTATATCAGCTCAACGTTTCCCGGCTAAACTTTTGGAACTAATTGCGGTGAAAGTAACAACAACACATGTCCATTCAAAGTGATTTGATTACAATTGCAAATTAAGCAAACTTAAGACAAACATACAAACATCAACGGCAAATATTCTGTTATGAGCTTCATCACATTTGAATAGCTGTTTTTTAATCGAATCTTCAAACGAACCATACTACTTCTTACATTCTTGTTAATTAAACCAATAATTCGAGTTAAACTAACGTTTTGCATTATCCAAGTCTCTCTTTGTAACATAATCGAAAGTCAATGCAGTTTAAATGTCAGGTAATGTCAAAACATCCTCTGAGTTTACATGATATTGAGATTCGAATCTTTTTATACACACGAAACATGTCGAAAAACCACGAGTACAATTTTTAACGACATATATGTTTCTAAATTCACTTTGAAATTAACTTTAACGTATCTTTACACAACAGAGACTAGTAAATAATGAAATAATAAAGAGGTAAGCTATATCTTAAAACCACTGAAAATGTTTGCTACATCCTTTTAATTATAAAAATTTCTTGATAAGCGTAAGATTAGATAAAACCAAATGTAAGAGATAAAGCATAAGAATATAATTAATGTACTTTAACACTTAATCATGAACCCTTATGTTTCAAATAACAGACTCGAACCGTGAAAGGTTGCTTTATAGGTACACATGTGAATTAGTTTATTTTTTTACTCGTTGTAAGGCCAAAAAATTTCAACCCCACTCTGTATGTATAGCAATTTATATTACAACTTGATCAGAAACATTTGTTTTAAGGACCTATTCGTTGTCGTTTGAAGCTCGAGTCATTCGCCAATGAATGTCCATTTTCTATAACCATTGGTAGAACGTAATTCACACATTTCATAAAAAAACTGTTTCAGGTGAATGCTTCCTCTTGACAGAAATATATATATATATATATTTCATGGGACCTGAAGCATCACTTGTTTTGCTTTCTTAAATAAATCATGAATGTCTTGAAATCTCTTAAAAACGTCATGCTAGCAAATCTAGGGCCTAACTCTTGAGTTTTGTTCCAAATTTTATTGGAATTTAACATGAAACAAAACAGATTCAATTGGCTCAACTAAGTTATATATTTTTAAAAAATGTTTATTTTTTTAAAATTGCCTAGTTTACTGGATCAGTCATTTAGAAAAGAGAGCGAACTAAAAGTAAAAACTTTTCACTGGGCTCAAACAAAACAAAAACAATTAGTCCTCCCCTGATTATGAATGCACACCCTTTGTATTAAAGTGTAATTCGTGAGTGCTCATCACAGAAATACTCTAGAAATCTGACTTTAACAATTGTCTAGTTTCTCTCGGGATTATTTATCAAGACCAACAATATTTTCTTTTCATCTTCCAACGGTTTAAAATAATGCACAGAAGATGGAACGTCACTAATACAACATAGCAGATTTCTCGAAACATTATAGTGAATGTAGGCTCATGGATTTTGAAGACGTATCCTGTAGTCATACTTAATTTCTGCCTAAGGTTGTCGACTATATGTAATAATGCGACTATAAAGGTGAATACAGGCCCATGAACGATCATGAATAAAAGTTAACGTTTTCTTAATTTTCACACTCAAATCTCAGTACAGTATACCTTAACAATGACTCCATAGTTTGATACTTTGAGTTAATAATCTCGTCATTCAAAAATAAATGTTTCTCATAACAATGGACTTTTTATAGTTAAGTTGGAGAATGACTCCATTTTGTGGTCACTAGCTTACTAAATTCATATGTATTACAAATATTTTAATTTCAGTAGTTATGGGTAAAAACAGATATATTAATACAAGCCCAGTTGAACTTAGAACACTGCTTTAGCAAAATCGCAACAAAGTCCAATTAACACAGTCTCACTTTAGATTACTGTCTTTACATTTTAGAATAATCTCAAAAGACTGCATTTAGTTAATTAAGCAAACATGTTACAGTTTACTGAATTTGCTACTTGACAATATTTTATTTTAAAAATATTGTGACTTATTCAACTACCAATTTTCATATCAATGTCTGTAAATGGTCTAAATTACCCAACTAGAACGTTTTCTTGTAGATAATGATTGTATAATATATAGACCGAATCCCAATTCTTATCTGGTACCATAAATTTCAGTAATGAGCATTTATTCCTATAATTGTCATCGACGTTGAAAGTTCTTACTTGGTAAACAGACAGACATCACAAAAATGGTTGGATTTGAATCCAATTGACTACATTTTTAAATTCAGGAAGACCAACCATCGTACAACATCAAACTTGTTGAAGAAAATAAGTAGTTGAATATTCACTTTGATACACCTAATCACTTAGCGACTCATTAATATACACCCAGCATAAAGAAAACTGGTATACTATTGGGTAACTATACCTTTCAAATCGGTAATTTAGTTCAAATCCCTTTGAAAATAATCAGGTTATTAATTTTACTTAAAAAAACCTCTTTGATTTAAGCCATTTCTCATGGTAAACTAAACAGATTACCTCAATAATGTTAAATTAATAATCCTCAAACATTCATTTGGTCCATTTTATGTATTTATATCAAAATGTTTTTAATATACCTCAGAACATACTCTAGACGTCATGGTCACCTTTTCGTATCTCACCAGTTATACGGTTATCAATATTTCAAACTATTCTATCATGACTTTCCATAAAGTGGAAACACCTGGCTACAATACTGATAACAAACATTAATAAAAATGTTTTCTTAATAAATCATTTCTGTGATTGCAGCAAGTGATGTAAGAAAACAGGTGCAAATGAATAAACCCCTAAATACTTTAAAATATATTTAGTTTGCTTTTCAAGTGCATTTCATGTGATATAAAGCCAAGAGAACACTTTAAGACCATATTAGATTGGGCAAAGAACAAACTAAAACCAATTAAACAAACAGTCATTATTCCAATCCAAAGCCCCAAGTGAAAATTAATGTAAACGACACTTTTCTGTTCATGATATGACGTCTTCATGCATGTATTGTCGTATTATGCAGTCATTTATTTCAAGAAATTTCGGACAGTTTAAAACAACCAGTTTTGAATATGATGAACAACTATTTCGAGCTTCATATAAGTTAAAACAAACAGCATTTACTTTTTTATCTGACTGATACCTTCACGTTGTTAGTATCACTAATCGACCTAAGTTAGACGACCACTAATGCCCAAGAAGCACCGAACAGTCGTTTCGTTCAAGTGTAGAGTTCCTACCAGTGTATATCGACTATCCTGCTTCCGGAGATCGGAACGAGGACCTTCAGTTTTGCATGTGAACGCCTAAGCTCCAGATAAGTGAGGCGGGATTCATTGGTGATAATGTCCAAATTTAATCAGTTTACAATAATCTGCAACAATTTTCTACTCATATTAACTCATTATTATGCTTTCTGAAAGGGTTTTGTTTTAATTTGTTTGAGAAAAAGTAAAGATTTTTGAAATTTTCGATTTTCAACAAGAACTTTAATGACTATTTTATCTTGCTGACGTTAAATAACTGTTTAAATAGCAAGATAACCTTATAAGCTGTCGTTAATATATTTTATAGTGTTCATTTAACCCAACAAAGATCATGTCATAAAATTTAAAACCCGAACTATATATGTCCTCGTGTCTATGTAATATAAAACACATCTTCAAAGGAATGGGATTAAGATACTATGGTATAAGAGGAGGATAGTTACACTGGAATATATTGAAATGTTTTTTATAACACTTTGGTTCATTATTGCAAGATATATGAATACATTAATAAACGCATTGCATTACCATTAATGTAACACTAACTTTTACTTAATGACATTTCCAATAAATATTCGACAATCTTCATTGTTAATATTACCAATATGTGACTTAATATAGCCATCTTTATTGTTACGTTATTGTCATTCCAACGTCCCTAAATGAATGGCATGTATGGTCAAATTCTATCCATTTTTACTCGATTATGTTTCAACTATGTTACCAGTTACAATTTACAAACTGAATAGTAAATTAGAGCAATCGTGATTCGATAAATTTTGTGTCCATAAAAAGACATACCTTATGCATAATCCCTGAGATCTCTACATTCAATGGTTGCAACTACCATATATGCATGTGAAATTTGTGTAATCGATGCTTTGTATGAATGTGTTTAATTAGCTAGTTAAAGCGCTTTTTTCATCATTATTTTACATCGTGTGTAGATAGAGAATACTCAAACACAAGTGATTTCATAGTTTTCCGCTACAATTATAATTTTTCTATTTACTTTTACCATGAGAAATAAATATATGAAATGACAAAATAATGGTTTCTTTATCATTCAGTCATGTTTCGATTAACAGTTTATCATCCATTTAACATTTGAATAATGTGAAGACAAGTCTTTTTACACTGGATGTGAATGAAATAAATTGTAGAATTTTTAAAATATAACTGGTGTTTTAGTTTTGACCCTATGACTTGGGTTCCAACCAAAACGAGACCTTAAACGAACGAAAATATCTACATTTTATTGTCACTTGAAAATATTACTAAGCACTCAGAACTTAGAGACAATTGCTAATTAAAGTTAGTTGTGAACCTGACCTTCAATTTAATTTGAATTTCCCATTGTTACAGAAGAGTTTTTAACAATTTTTCGGGTTTGAAAATATTTAAGATGCCTAATTTTATTTGATATTATGCCTTACACATTAATTTTATCAGGTAGTCCAGTCGTTTGTTATGATCCCTAGGTAATTATTCTTCACATAATTTTATTTCATTTGCATGGAATATAAAAGTATATGTATGTTCTACTTCGATTCTGAAAGATAATTTTCCCCTAGAATAAATAATTACTGGAGACTTAAAATTGTTATTCAGTACGAATACTAGTTAAGTAACATTGTAAAAGCATATACTATCATATCATTATCGCTTATATCAGGGTTTTTGAAACTGAAACCTCTAACAGATTTACTTAAGGGGTCTTAATAATATAACAGGATTACATAATCGCTTGATCGCGAGTTTAAGAAAATAAGCAGTTAGCTGATTCTTACATTAAACGTGAAGTGTCATCAATATTATGTATCATGTAGCATTCATTAATCGCAGCACTAATCACTCTAGTTCTGTACCATAATAAACATTTATGGAAAATAAAACTCAACGTTAGTTTTGAAATCAACTTGATCGACAAATTATTTTATAGATTAAAACAAAACGGTTTAGTACATGATTTTGGTTAATAGATCAACAGTTTTTTCTGAAACAGATACTCTGAGACATTAAGAAACACAGTTTGATTTCACTATCTTAATTACGGGACTAAATATAAACCTTTAAGTAAATTGATCTTCCGTAGGGTGTACATTTTTCTCACCTTCTTTTGTAGCCTATGACAAATATATTTTGCCAATTTAAAAGCTTAAAATCTCAACAAGTATGAAAAGTTTACTTTATGTAACACATCGTTATTGTTGATGAACGTCAGAAAACAAACATACATCAACCGAATTTGATCAGTAACTATCTTTGATCACAATACTGAATAGAGTACATGACTGTATCATGTCACAGAGCAGTGACATAATTATATCATAAACACTGTGGACTGGGCATTATAATAGCCTCCCAACATAATTCATCGTGGATTAATCAAGGATTAGAACAAAAATGATACTGTTTTGGACAAGTCTCATTATGGCAGCCAATATCAACTGCAGTAAAATTACATGTACGCCTGACTAATATCAGTCACATATGAATAATTAGACAAGCCATATATAGATATCCTTCAAGTCAAAAGTATCAACAATTTGATTTGATAAAATATATTTGGGTAAGTTAATTGATTATATTGTTATGGTGACATTAAGTAATTGAAAAAACTAACTTTACACTTTTGCCTTGTTCTTTACTCTATTTTCATCTAATTTTAACAGTAAGTTAACGCGCCCCTTAATTTAATTATCTCCCATAAAATCGCTTATTTTGATTAATTTTATTAATATTCACACCACAAATGTATCTAAGATTTCAATTTAGAATACTGTGGTAGATGGTGTGATCGATAATTAATGTCAGTACGTTTTCCTTAAATCATCTGACCTAAACTTGAAATACAAAGTTCAAATATTATAAAAATTAAGCTTTTTAAGGCGAATAGTCAATACTATTTTGACCTACTACACAATCGCAAATAGTGATGTAATATCATTAAAATTGATCAGTTGACCTGATCAAAACAAACTAACTAAACACATGATGATTTGGGAGTGTTTGTTATATGTGGATGAACAACGCATGTACATAAATTATTAAAAATAAACAGTTAATTAGATAAAGCACAATCTTGATATCGATTATTTCATATAAATAAAGGGCTAATGCAGAACGTTACAACATGCAAAACAATGCTAGATGATATAATAGATTGCTAGTCGTTATTGCATTCCCAACAGACTTCATTCCATTATAAAGATTATTTTAGAAGTAAGAATTCAGACTTGAAAACTGAAGACAAAAGGTTTTGCTTATTATTTTTAAAAACAAACCATAGACAGAACATTTTAAATGTGATTATTTATCTGATAGGATTCGAATCTTCCATATTTTTAGTTTTAAGTGCTGAATTATCGCTTTGTACGTTACTACTTCATAACCCTACTACGGAAAGGGTTTTCGGTTCGTCTTCAAAGGGATTACGTTTAAATTCCTTTTAGGATATTACATACGCGATTGGTAGGATGCTTCAGAAACATGAATACGTTAATCAGACAAATGATACAAAAGTGAAGTAAAAACTAGATATATTTTGAATGATCTTTTTTTCCGGTGATTTGAAGTAAAGTTGACTCTAGTTTCATATTGAGAGTGTGTAAGTAGTTCATTTAAACTATGCTATTGGAAAATGAAATTTTTTGAGGTCGACTCAGATCTTTAAAATTGAAATACGTAAAAACTCAGCGGGGAAAATGAATTATTGTTTGATATTTCATGGTTTAAGAAATGGCACATCACTGAAGGTCAAAATAGTTCAGTAATTATATATATATATATATATATATATATATATATATATATATATATATATATTTGCACAAAATAGTTTGGTTTTTAACTTGTAAATGATAGGCATGCATATTTTAAAGGGTAATTTAGTAACATCCTTGAAGACTATGAAATATTAGTTTTTACTTGCGAATTTGTATTCGCTTAGAATAGGTCTCATTAAAAATACAGTATACTATTCAAAACGATGTGTTTGATTTTTAGATATCGTTTAAGATAATTCATACACTGAAATAATATTTCAGGTGATTGTGAACATGAATCAATATATTAACATTAGACATACATTTCTAGTAAATGATTTAGTTTGATAAATAGGTTCTATCGTCACGTTTATTTTTATGCAATTTCGTTATATTTGCGAATGGTGCTTGTTTTAATAGAATGAACTTAACCATGCATGACCTATTTCGTTTATAACATAAATGTTTAAAGTAATGAATCGTCAAATAAAATGTGTTTCTTCACTTTGACTTTAAGAATAGATACTTTTTGTATCATGCAATTCATTTTATTCAGGGTCATTTTGTGATTAAAAGCACATTATGCAATTTATTCTATTTTATTATTACACTCATTATTTTTCAAATAAGACAGAAAACCAAAAAACGGACAAACAAATAATCTAAAAATGAGTTTATGAATCTCGTTTTCCGAGCACAACTAATATCATTTACATGAATTTCAAAATGTCGAATCATTCACAAACATTTCGGTCAATTGATAAAATATTTAAATTAACTCATTTTATATCTAAAAGCTGTAACATGTATATGATTGGTGTTTTGGGATCCTTTCTAAGAAGTCGTTGTACGTTTATAGTTTTGGTTCTGAGAGTTTCATCGTGTGATTAATATGCAAAAATTCACAAATATTATATTATGACATATTAAAAAAAGTTTCTTTCGACAAATCATGGTCTGATATCTATGCTTTTACAGCAATCTCTGATAATTATTGAAGTTATGATCCATTTATTACTAATACGTACCACTAAATTAACTTCAAGCAACTTTAATCAATATGAGCAATGCAGCTAACATACATACAAAATTATCTATTTTTACCATCATTACCATTTTCCATTAGGGAGATACAAAAGGCTATTAGAATAACATATATATCCATTAAAATGGTCGTTGCCAAACAGTACTGTCGATCGAAATATAAAATCAATGATTTGAAAGTCTAGGTTGTAGCCAAATTCAAATGATGTACGAAATTCTTGTTTTTTAGTGGCAATGGTTCATTTACTGATTTTAAGTGCTTACGAATCACCGTAGATTGGCAGAGAAGTCATGGTATTTTCATATACATGTTAAATGTTGTGAACAGATAGTGGTCTAAATTCAATTGACTCATGGTCGCAGCAATTAAAATTACTATAATATCCACAAACCCCTTCTGTTATAAATAAATGAATATATATATATATATATACTCATAAAAATTTACACCACAATGTTGTTACAAATGAATCCACCTAAAGAAACCACCAACAATCCATGGTTGACATTTGATTGTACATTACTTGTAATCAAAATAATGTAATAATTAGTAGGGGATAATTTTAAGCTCTGGCTCAGTGAACTAGTTAATCATGTGTATTCTAACGACACTTCAATTTATATGAGAAAATCGACTGCTAAAAATCTAGAATATTACTAGTGCAACTATTATTGCATACAAAAGAATGATGTTTTTTAAGATGACTCAAAAAGTCCTATCAACACCAAAAACGTGATGTGAAAAAATACAATTTTGTCAGTCAAATAACCATCAGAGTTAATTTGAAAATCAGTATATAAATACTTTTTTCCAACGGATGACCTCCATACATGAACATGAATAATGTACCGAACTTAAAAACCTAATCACTACTGATATGGTATACACATGGCTACTCATTGTTAGGTTCTGTACACTTGGCGAGCGAAATCCATGAAAATATCACATAGAAAGTATCTGTTTAAAATAGGCATAAAAATACATTTTTAAAGTCTCTAGTTAGATAAGCCAATACAATTCATTTAGAAAACGTGAAGACTGAACAGTTACATAAGATAGCATATATATCATTGAAATGAAAAAAAAGATCCAATATTTCATGTACCTGATGATTCCAATCTGCTTAACACACTTCTTTCATTTCTCTTCTCTTCATAATAAATAAAATAAATCTATGCAGTGCATAAACCAATAAAGAAACATAGTACATAACTGTATTTCAATACGAAAAAATAAAAAGCTAACGACCATGTGATGGCGATGTAAACTGAAGGCAGTGAATTAATAATATTATGCTAATTAACATTATAACTGTGATTATTTAAAATTATCGAGAGGCTAAATAACAACAACAACGACAGTTAAGAAAAAAATGTTTGTGAAAAACAAGGTGCAAAAACCATATCAAGCACGAAATAAGTGAAGTTATCTTTTAATGTATAAATGGTCGGATGTTTCAGATGTTGAACAACCACATTTATTTAACCTGAGAATAGTATTTAATTTGTACTTTAATGATGTATTCGTGTCGTAACCGCTTGTAATTATTTTTAGCCTCGTTTTAATCCGCTTAAGGTTTATTCCGTGTCTATTAACACATTTCATTAATAGATATTCTATTACAAATCTGATGGAACAATGATTATCAAATTATACGAATATTCGTCAAGATTAGAACGAATAGTTTGACAGTAATTATCAAAATTTGTAAGCTTATCAAGTATTAAGTCAGTAAGTACATTTCATTTCAGGGTAGCTGAAGATTATTTTTGAAGCTAGTATTTATTTTATGAACAGTATAAGAGTTGTTTCATACATTATGAACAGATGGAGCAATCTCAATTTAATTCTGTTGCGATCTTTCAAACTTTGGAATTATATTTTAGTAAAATAATAAATATAACAATACTGAACTTTTATTATCTGTGGAATATTACTTTAGTAACCACATAACCCCCCTAAGAAAACCACCTGTTTCGGTCTGGGCACCCGGGTAGTATCACAGCCCACATACAAGTTGACTTGTGTGGCGCACATGTATTTGGTGCCCCTTTGTACCAATAATAATGTGATCAAATAAATAATGACCATAAAATAAACTATTCAAATAAGGATTTTTATCAATTTCTGATACTTGATAGTATTACCCTTGAGGTTTGAACTTCTGCGTCAACTGCAAACATATATATAAGTTAGGCAGGTACGCCTATTATATAACTAATTTCTCTGCAACTCAATAATTTTTTTAAAATGACTTGTAATTAATATGCATTACTTTCGTTTCCTTCTAGCGATGCTGAAATTTAGACTACCAAAGCTATCAGTTAAATAATTATTAGATTTCTGAGGGAATTACCATAGCTATCAAATCTTCCTGCCTAATCAAATTATTTATTCACGTAGATGGAATACAGATTACTTGACATATGAAGAGATTCAGGTCAGTTTGTGATTAAAAAATTACAAGAATCACTAATAAGCTTTTCATATATTTAACGTGATTCCTCACGAAATAAACTAGATTAATGTTACAAAATACGGTCCTACGCTAGTCACTATATTCAGTTCACTACGCAATGAAAAAGTGGTGGTTAGCCCAAAACGCTCCAAACATAAGTCAACAATTACATCAGTGAAATTACGAAACTTCCGAATTCTCCAAGTTTCTTTTCCCTTTACTCCAAGTTTCCAAAGACTAATATTTCTTAAAACAGAGCTGTTGTTTTATTATTAATTCTAAGATTAATTAATTAATCTATTACACAATGCATTCATTTTAACTTTATTCAAGACAGTCTCATTATATTTTATGTTTTGTTTAACGTATTAAGTACAATAATCACACTAACTTTTAAATTATCTATCAATCTGGGGTGAGACCAAGTGATAATTTCAAAGACTAATAAACTTGCATATATAAAACACGAATAAAAATCATTTTCTAAGAATAAAATTGTGTATCCTGGTCTAATTCAAATTTCTTTCACCAAAAATATTCTATACATTAATTATTAGGTCCGTTTATTTGTAACTCTCTGTTACCATTCATTGTTTCACATAACAAACATTCGGTCAATACCATTTTTCAACAGCTGAGAATAACATATTTCGATATTTCTGTTGAATTTAAGGGTTGTAGTTTACTTATTAGCTTTATCTCACTACTCGTGAAATCTGTAAGTACAAGGGACATGCTGATGAATCAAACGCTTACCCAATTACATCAAGAACGTATTATAATAGCGCCTGAATTACATTGAGAGGAAAGCCATGGGAATGGCTTGTTCACAGAACACTTTTTAATTATTAAAAGTTCACATTCACCATTAGATTAAAATTTATTTATTTCGTGGCACTACCAAAGAAGTTCACTACTTATCATAAATTAAGGCATTATTTTAATTCTGACTGTACTTTGTGTGCATCAGCTAACATAGATTTAACTCCCAGAATAAGAGCGACTCTCCTCAGTGTTTTATATGAGGCACAAAAGTGTCAAATATCATGTGCTGTATGCAACTTTAAACTTCCAGTATCTGAACCAGTATTCCATTGTTTATTTGAGTGACCAAACTACATTAATTGATCAACACAACGCCAGAACTTACATTAAGCGATTGTTAATGTATAAACGACACTGTTGTAGCCCAAATTTTAATGTAACCTTAAAGGTCAATAAAATATAATAGTATATTAAAAACTGAATGTTTTAAATAAATGTTTGCTTCAAGACATGCCTTAATCAAGCTTTCTAGAAAACATGCATAAAAGATCCAAATAGAAATATTTGAGGTTATGTAGCCACATGTTGATAGAGTACATTTTCATGCTCACATGAAAAGATTTAACTTGTACGAAGAACAAATCACGGTCTTTTCGATCTACATTCATTAAACAGTCCATGTTTTCATAGATATCACGATGATAGAGTACGAATTACTAATTACTTCATAACACAATTTCGATAACTACCAAGACATTCAGCCATTCATAAACAACCTCGTATGTAGTAACTGTAATTGTTTTTTTATGAACACATAGCCATGGTTAACCATTCTCAGTGGTTCACCATTGACAAATAATTAACAAACGAACTCACTGATGCATAAATTCAAGTTGATTGTTTAGAACAGTTCAAATGTAAACGTAAGAGGTTATTATCAGTATGGATGATGACGTGTTTTGTAAGATGTATCAAATGTGTTACAAAAATGTGTGTAAACATTATTGGTATGCTCACCATTTAATAATAGCTCAAGATCGTTTACCTCACTTGGTTTATGCTATATATATACATTCATGTATAAGCATGTCGAACATTTACATCACATTTTACCTAAGCATTTCTAGAATATGTTCACTATCGTTATGCAAACATTTTGTTAGGGTAGAGATGTTTGGGTTTATATAAGTGCGAAATGAGGCTTTGGAATAAATCTCAACAAAAACTTAATTTTAACAAAGAATTATGAATCGTTTGAACACTAGAAATGTAAACCTTTTCAGAGCTTACATTGTCTTTGATGCTTCGATTTACAATGAGACTTCAGGAGACATACTGGAAAGTTATTTAGCCATTTTTTTAATTTAAAGCAACTGCTATACTGGCAAGATATCAAGTCATTTACGGGAAAGCTAATATAATAAGAGACTTATCATATCTTATTCTCTGTATATAAGAGACAGTAATTGAGGGCATGAAAAACGAGGTTCAAGTTATTTTATCACGGGAGTCTTCAATGTATTATTGATTTGTGGCTACATTAAAATCTAGAACACAGTTAAATTAAAGAGCAACGAAGTGAGGTTTTTTAGTCTATACTGTAAAGTAAGAGCAACGGAGTCACAGGATATTATTAGTTCAATTGGTAGAACACAGCTAATCCAAAAGATTTCGCCTCCCGAAAATGAGTCTCGGGGTGTGCTCACACAGTAACTACAGACTTCTAGTAAAATGGAGCGAAAATAATTCTAGTACAGAAGATTCACTTTTACTCACGTTCCCATAAATCGCTTGGTTTTAACTGTAATTTTTATTCAGTTGAAAGTAGTTCTATTTTAACCACAGTACCGTTTTAATAACAATGCATGGATGCCATTGCCTAGCGGTTTTCCACTTCGTCCACATATACTGTTTCTGGTATTCCCGTAGCCGAGTATACTAAGTTTTGTTAGGCCGACCATCTGACTATTTGGCGAGTTTTCTTAATTAAGTGAAAATGTATGTTATATTAACTCAGTTAACAAATACTAACATCATTTCATTGATCATAAAAAATGGATTATGCTTCAACATGATTGACTAAGTCGCGTGAATACACGATTACTTCCGCAACATCAATGGAATACTAAAAGCTTCATATACTGCATGGATACCTTAACCATGGGCCACAAAATATCGATAGTTCCATCATCAAGAGTTTTATCTTTGTTTATATTGGACCTAAAGGCTTTACTGACTTAAATGAAGTACAAGCCTGACTTTAAAACAGGCAAAATAGAGGTGTTTAGTGAATTGCTAATTATTTTTATAATATTACTGATCACGCATTTTAAAAATTAGCCAGGAAACTATGACTGATACACTATGAACTATTGTGTAATAAAATAAAATTAATCGACTGCTGGTTCTTCATTTTAGTTGTAAGGCTTTGCTAGACATGGAAAATTAAGATCTCAAGTCGCATACTTGACATATTACGAACACATTTTCTCATTATTTTCAGAGATAAGATGTGAATAAAAGTACTCCATGAATCTAGTATTTTATAGAAAGACTTTTCTTTCCTCAAATTTCTAGATATCGAGTACCTTGACCATCTAGCCATATTTATCAAACAATACTTTTGGGAGTAAAACTTAATAAAATGAGCGTTTTCTCATCGAGGTATAACAAAACAATACACATTAGCCCAACATTTGCTATTTTTGATGAGAACATAGTATACTTTTTAAACTGACTGATATTTTAGAATAGACGCAAGTCAGCTACAACGTAGGACCAGGCACATATGTGCATCGGTCAAGGTTGCCATACCGCATCAGCACAACAAGATGAACACCAGATTCATAGCAGTGGTTAGGTCAAAGGTAGTAATATATAAGAGAAAGATTGCATATAGAGATATAGTACAAGAAGAAAAAATTGGTTCGTAGAAAGAAAGATATGAAGTGATTTTAACCTCTTAGTTTAAGGGAAGACAGGGAGTGTATACACCGACGCCATTGTGATCGATTCTGAGCCATGTCACCAAGAGTCTCCAACCATTGGTTACGATATTCACGCGGACCCCAACCAAGTAGTCTGCATCTACCAACATGGCTCAGACTAAAAGTTCGTAACTTCAAGCACTGATGCCACGTTTTGGTTTGGCCGCCCCTAACTTTCTTCCAACCATTTCCAATACCGGATAGCATTGCACGTCGTGGTAATCGGTGTTCAGGCATACGTAACACGTGGCCCAACCATCTCAGTCGATGAAGATTCATAACCTCATCAACTGATTTACCATCATTCCCCAATACCCTGCGTCTAACCTCACTATTACTTACCCGGTGATCCCAGCAGATGCCAGCAATATTTCTAAGGCATCTGTGGTCAAATACTAATAGCTTACGAGTGTCTTCTACTCTTAATGGCCATGTTTCGCTGCCGTAAATTAAAACAGAACGGACTGCCGCGCAGTATACTCGTCTTTTTATTGATAGACGGATATCTCGCCTTCGCCATAGGTGACGCAAGTTGGCAAAAGCCAATCGAGCTTTTCGAATCCGTGCTGAGATTTCGTCCGATACCAACCCATTAGGGCTGATCAGACTTCCGAGATAAGTGAAGTTGTCAACGCGTTCGACTACTTCACTCCCTATCCTTAGTTCAGGTGTTAACGCAGACCAGTCCTGAAGCAACAACTTGCATTTAGAGAGAGAGAAGCGCATTCCAAACATCCTGGCATTGTTGCTCAGTGCTACCAGAAGACTCTGCATTTTGTCAGCGTCTTCACCAAACAGGACTATGTCATCTGCGTATTCTAAGTCGATAAGTGGACCTCCTGGTAGGAGATCAATACTCGAGAACTCAGTCGACGAGAAAGTTATTTCCATCAGTAGATCTATGATGAAGTTAAACAAAAATGGGGAAAGTGGACAGCCTTGACGGACACCACTTGAGTTTGCAAAAGTAGATGACAGTTCGCCATAAGCTATGACTCGACTAGTAGTGTTCGAGTAAAGAGCCTTTACAAGGTTTATGTACTTCTGGGGTACGCCTTTCAATGACAGACACTGCCACAGAATCTCGCGGTCTACCGAGTCAAATGCTGCTTTAAGTCGAGAAAGACCACCATTGTCGGACGCCGATAAGTATGCCTGTGTTCGAGAACCTGATGAATGGTGACTATTTGATCGATGCGACCACGATCAGATCTGAAGCCAGCCTGGTTTTCTCGTGTTTGCAGTTCACGAGTCTCAGTTAGGCGTCCGATCATTATCGAGGCTAGTATTTTAGATGCTATATTAGTTAAACTAATCCCTCTGTGGTTGTCACAGGATGATTTTGACCCTTTCTTATATATTGTGACGATAAGTGATTGTGACCAGTTAGATGGAATAACGTCTAACTCCCAGATCTTAGCTAAAATATTAGTCAACCTAATCGCTAAAATTAGACCACCATCCTTAAAGACCTCTGGAGCCAGTCCATCTGGACCAGCTTCCCTTCCTCGTTTCAGATTAGCAATAGCCTTTTGAACTTCAGCAAGAGTTGGGGGACCTACTTCAATGTTCCATTCACACTGTCTGGGAATGGAGGGTAGTTGTAGAGTAGCTGAAGGCCAGTTGAACTGTTCTCTGAAATGTTCCGCCCATCGTTCTAAACGCCTGGACTGAGAGCAGATGAGTGTATCGTCTTTTTCCGATATAATCTCACTTACACTTGACTTATTAATTCCAGTTTCTTTTATTAGTCTGTAAAGCTGTCTTGTGTTCCCTATAGTCGCCGCCTTTTCCATCTCTTTTGCTTTCGTTGCCCACAACTGCTCACGGTCGTTTCTTAGACTTTTTTTAACCTAGATCTGATTTGTTGTCGCTCTTCATCATGTTCGGAACCTGATGGGACGAGTTTGAGAGAATCCATCAGTGTGATAGACTTTGAAGAAATCCACTGGTTCTCTGAAACTCTGTGGTTTAAGTCGCTAATAGATGTCACTGCTGCTTCCAAAGCTGCTTGTATGTCTTTCCAAGCAACATCTGGGTCAGCCTCGTCTTCAGAACTACCTAATCGTGACCTCAGTTGTTTCTGGAACCTATTTTTGGTTTTCTCGTCACTCAGTTCAGTTCTAATGGGTCTTTTTACTGTGGCTTTTTTGCGTCCAGTGAGGCGCAAGCAGATGCGTGCCCGCATTAGGGCATGGTCGGAGTCCAAGCAGGTACTTTAGAATCAGCGACGATCTTCTACCGACTCTCCAACGATGACTGATGGCAATATGGTCTATTTGAGTCCATCGTTGGTTTGGTGCAGGCGGTCGCCACGTTAGACGATGTCTCTCCTTATGCTTAAAATTTGTGTTTGTTAAAAATAAGCGATTGTCTGAGCACAGTTGCAGCAGACGGTCACCATTATCTGTTCGCTGTGCCGGAATGCTAAAATATCCACCTAAATACCTTTCTGTTTGGTTTAAGCTGCCTATCTGAGCATTAAAGTCACCCCCTACGAGTACTATGTCTGAGCGTTTAGCTTTCTGAAGAAGTTCGGACAGCTTTCTGTAAAATTCATCTTTCACATCATCTGAGCTGCAGTCAGTTGGAGCGTAGGCAGAAACGACGAAAAGGCAACGACGTGTATCCCTATCCTTCCGAATTCTTACGGAGCCGTTTAGCCGAACAGCACATAGACGACTGTTGACGGGAATCCACTCTAACAGTGCTTGTTCCGCCCTCGTGCTTAGTGCTATGCCTACACCTGCCAGTCCACGAGAACTGGCCATCGGGACACCAGATACACGGAGGGTGTATCTCGTTGGCTCTCCGTTTTGCCGAGGTGAGATCAAGTGAATGACCACACTGGAATCCTGTATGCGTGTTTCGGAGACACAGCATACATCAATGGAAAGAGACTCTAGGGTTTTAGACAAGGGAGCCTGCTGACCGATTTGACATAGAGTGCGTACGTTGAAAGCTCCAATGTGTAGTTTGGAGCGAGGTTTCAGTAGACCTGGGACAGAGTTTTGAGCACTAGAATCGTTGGCTATGGTGACACTTGAGGAGGAAGCCGAAGGAGGAAGTTTAGGGTTGAAAGTCGATGTAGGAGGAATAATAGGAATTGAAGAGGAAGGTTGATTATGAATACAGTGGCCTTGGGTGCTGTTAGAGGTATGAGGGCGGTTATCACTTCCCGGTTGCCCACACCGTGGAAGGGTCCTTCTGGAGGTACCTGAAAAGGAAATTGGATTAGAGGTGGTCTCAGTGACCCGAGAGCGTGACCGCAGTGCCCAAGGGACAACCGCTTGAGGCCGGTCGCGCACGGCCCTTTCGTGGGAGGTTTTTGACGTGTTAGCTCCGTTCTTCAAAGGGCCTTACCGCCGGAGACGGAAATCCGTGAGGTAAGGTGAGGTGCGCATTTTTAGGGTCAACCTTTTCCAACCCCACCCCTCCTTGTGGGAAGGCAGCATCGCTGTCATGCTGTTTGTCTGAAGGAAACACCTTACTGCTGTCACACCTCTGTACAGTCAGCAGTATGACTTCGCCTTCGGATCTTGGGTTTGTTGCTTTTAGTCTTACTGCTCTTCAACCGACCTGTTTGACATGGTAGGACCTTGAGGAACGGTTGTTCCAGCCAGTATAGCTCGGTTGCTTCATCACGATAGGCAAGCCCGACCACCACGTCAAGGTAGCAACAACGGTCGGGGAATAGACGCAAAGTAATAGTCGAGTTACAAAACTTCTGTAAATGAGACGGAGTGTCCAGTTAGTTGAAGACTGAGTAGCATTAGTTTCACCTATCTCGGCTCGTAGCAAACACATATATGTTCAGGTAGTAGTTAATTCATATGTTCTATTTTCGACGGATTTTGCAGCAAAACACAAGTTTTATATGCTATTTAAAAGTTTCTCACTTGAATACTTCTTACTCTAAAATATATTGTGTTACATCCATAAAATAATATTCCAAGCTCACTAGGAAACGATATGCATTGATCTCCTTTGATATTTCAAAGAGTAGGTTACGTTCTAAATAACTGCTGCAAGTATCTGTTTTTGAAGATCATTTTTCAGTTCTATGCAGATACATGTAATGTTTTTAGTTCATGGTATACTAGGGTATTAGTTTTATTGAAACAATCAAGCCACCTGACCGATCGTGAGCAAAGTATGACCTGACATAGAAATATATCGGCCCAAGTTGTAAATTAATGTCACGAAGTAACCACGAAGGGTGTCAAAGCAATAAAAGTAATGTTAATCTTAGTGATAAGAAAGACTGTGCGTAGGAAATATGAACCAAGAAAGAGAAACTGAAAAGTTTAAATTAATTTTGAAGTTTAAAACCTAATAGTAAACAAGGATGAGTTGCATCTGCTTGATTACGACCAGTTCCTGCCCATATCACGAAATACCTTCAATCATAGCTACAGTGTTTACCCAAACTACAAACAGGTTGTCCAAGTCAGTAAAAGTTCTTTGACTAAACAGTCATTGACATTATGAACTGGTGAACTTTCTTCGTTCGGCATTTGTTAACTTTCTTCAAACCTAATTCTGAACCATTTGAAATCTTCAGTTGAGGCAAGAGGTGATTCAGAATACTTAATATATGCCCAAGCCACCTCAGTCACCGAGGGT
This sequence comes from Schistosoma haematobium, assembly GCF_000699445.3. Lineage (NCBI taxonomy): Eukaryota > Metazoa > Platyhelminthes > Trematoda > Strigeidida > Schistosomatidae > Schistosoma > Schistosoma haematobium. Next base: position 43,551,754 of record NC_067195.1, read on the forward strand.
TTCCAGCTTTGTCAATTCATCTGTCCAATTTTTAGCACACCAGGAAGTTTTAAATCCCCTCCGAACATCTTGAATACAATTAGCGATCTGCCATAAATAGTTAAAAGTAGCCTTTATATATATATTTGGAGGAGATTATCACGTCTCCCAAGATAACAGTTAAGCCTTGGTCCTGTATGTAAACTATTCAGAACTAAATTTTGCACTCTGCGCCATTCGTCTTTCATCTCCGAAAACCCAATCAAGCTCCGTTTAGAATGACAGACTTTGAATATATTACATATTAACAGTATGAAAACATTTGTCCTGAATTCACAAAACAATAGAAAGATCACTAAAATCGTATACACCTAACCGTCAAATATGAGAAGTAATTTTGAACCACAAATCGAACATTTGTCGGATTATTAAAGATTTGTGGCTAGATTTTAAGTTTCACAAATCAAAACAACTTTTCTTGATATAGACCTTATTGAGATTTAAAATTTTTTCAATAAATAAAATAGTTTATAAAATATATATAAATATCTTTGTTAATGATTTTTCGATGAAAATTAATATTTTCTCGTGTATGATTTAGCCGCGATTTTTATTCTAGACAGTATCCTCTACAAATAAGTTCCCTAGTAATGAAAAATTGCATTTCCCGTCAGACCAAACTAATGGAAAATGTTGTGGTTAAGATCACACTTACATATGATTCCTGCAAAATCTTTTCTCAGTACACTTTGAAAACAGAGCAATAATCTAATCTGAATGTAATCTTAAAATATACGGACATTAACCGATCGGCGCTTACAATAAAACATAAATGCCTAGATCCCAGGAAATCATGAATTCCCTTAAACCATTTATGCTCTTCTTTGTATGTTATACAAAAATCTAGACAACTAGAACGTCACCCTTTGTTTAACCTGGAAAGCATATTTCCGCCAAATAAGCCTTTTACTCAAAACAAAAGGATATTTTTCTACCCCCTGTGGATTAGTCGATTATAGAGCTACTTCGAATACTGCCCTTACTCATGGGTCAGTCTACTGCCACAAAAAGTAGAAATCTATCAAAAGACTGGCCGATCAAGTTTCAGCGTTTTTTTAATTCTCTATGATAACCTACCGTTCAGCATCATCAAATCTCACGCTTCGTTAACGCAATGATAACAAGTTGCTATTGATAAGTTATACATATCTTGAGTTGTTGTCCTATTTGTAGGACACTGAAGATGAGCTAAGGCAAATGTATCACATCTCGTTTATTCTCGTATACAGGAATGAATATGTGTTGAAAGCTGCGTAAATGCAAGTCAGAATTTCAATTATAAGACATACTACTCACTGAAAAGTGTTTAAGTCAAATAAAAATGGGGCTTCTGGTTTAAAATACGAGCTTTTCCACTTAACGGCAAAATGTAACCGTTACCGCAATACTCAGTATTTGACAACAGAAACGTTTTCCGCTTAGTTATTTTGCCAACAAAATGTCCCTGATTTTGACCAATTGTTGTGGAAAGGCTTTCATTATTATCTTTTGTAATATCTTTATTTGAAGTATAAGAATTCTCAAGTCACTAGAAACGACATAATATATCTAAATGTTTTTCAGCTAAATTGCAGATAATAACAAATAAATAATCATATAAACTCAAAGAAATTTAAAAGTTACAGAATACGTTTTTCTCACCTTTATATATCCAACTGGGTCCAAAAGTATATTTTCTGGTTTCAGATCTCGATATATTAGGTCAAGATAGTGCAAGTATTCGAGAGCTAATATGACCTGGCTTGCGTAAAAACGCGCTGCAGACTCACTGCAGTCAAAAAAATGTTAAGAACAAAATCTACCTAAATCGGCCCTTTCTTCGCAGATAAGAAAACATTTCACCTCCAGAGACGTATTCCAGTCCTAAAAACAAGTAAACTTCATTCTACTTACTAGTTTTATAAAGTAACATACAAACCTTGAAACTGTATTCCAGCCGAATCAGAAAGGGAAAATCGATGGCTTGTAAAATCCTCTTCTCATTAAGTGTGTGTTGAACTTGTTTAAGTTTTATTATCTATTTCGATGTAAAAATTTAGAGAAGCCACTGATACTTTTGCTTTGTCAAGGATTTTTAACGCGAAAAAGTTGGATGTCTTTTTATGCTGTACAAGCATAACACGACCAAAAGATCCTGTGCCCAAGGTTCGCAGTTGTTTGAATTCATCTAAAGACGCTGGTTTCTTCAACAATTACATCATATATTGTTTCTTTACTTTAACAGGATGTTCATAGTTTTCTAAGTAGTTGCGCTTTGCTGTCTCCAGATACTCAGCGACTACGAGTCAGGTTAACATCTCGAAGTCAACATACTTTCTTCGGAAATGCATTTTCTTGCGGCATGAGAATTTCCCATGTGTCAAAACGAACTACCAGCGAGAACAAAAATGTATAACATACCACGCGGTTTATTTTTGTATGTAATTGACCTTCGTTCTGCCACCTCAGTTAAACTAAGAATTTTCTAATCGTTCGATGACATGTAACCAAGTTTTTTTATCTGCTATAGCTGGACTGACCAGAATATTGCTAATCATTTGACAGATTCTTATCAGGCTTTCCGCCTTTGTTTTGTGAATAACGTCGGTGAAATTACACTAGACCTCAGGCTGAATATATTTATACCATAGCAAACTTAAGACTGAAAGTTGAATAACTTGACTAACTTTATGAACACCATAGGTTATGAACATCAAGTGCTCTGTTAGCAGCATGATTACAAAAAATGAGATGGTGAATCTGTAGTTTATATACACAGAAACAGTAAATTCTACTTATTACGTCATATCACTAATATGCTTATTTGTATCCTCCGAAGGTACCAAGAGAGTAGAAAAACGTGGTCATCACTTTGGAGAGAGACAAGACGGGAGTTCATCCTTTAACTGAATCTCTTCTCGGTTAAGCATTTATAATATTTTCATTCAACTAGAGAGGATGGGAACTGTTTATTGAAGAAGACACGTAAGCGAAGGTGGACAGATATCCACATGCAATATATTTTTTGAGTACAATCTCATGTTCCTAATTGTCATTAATTTAGTAGAAGTTTGTCTACAAAAGCAGAAGTTCGAAATAACATGAGATTATAAGAGGAAACCTTATAAGGCATACTGTTTCCTCACTAAAAACTTTGAGGTTATTGTTTTGGCCACTTTAGGAGCTAGTAATTCTCAAAATCAACGACCGTTCGCAGTTAAATAAACAAGCCTGAATTAAAAAACACAATGCTCTAGTTACACCTCGCAATTTAAACCAACCAAATTATTATATAACATTAAGAACAATCATGACGTCATCATGGATTCTTTTTGTTCTAAAAAGCAGAGCATTGTGATTTGTTGACCACATGACTTAAGTCGAAATTACATAATTATTTGATGACTTGTGTGTAGACAGACCTAACTTTTTGAAGGGAATAAGATACTCTGGGATTTTTATGCTATTATTGTGGCCCGACATCATTATCAGAAATTATGTAGAAGTGTCCACAACACATCTGGTAGTACTTCTTCGTCACATCAAACATACGATAAGAGAAAGTAAAAAACTAAAATATCTATATCTTTATGTCGATATGCCTCATGTATTAGGAGTAACACCAGTAACACCTTCTATTATGAATCGTACCCACCAAGTGAAACCAAAGGACAGAAGAGAGGAGGTTCGAAGATATATTAGATAGGCTATCAATGTATCGAGGATGGACTGATCTAATCTGGCTAGTGATTGCAGGAAATGTTGAGCACGGCGTTTGCGCTCGTGATCTGATACAGATGCATAACCGAGCGCCTTCAGCTGAGTGAGTCTATTGTCGAAGACTGACAGAGCTACTTGTTTTAGGGATTTATTTATCGTTACACCTCCTTTATGCATATAGATTCTGTCGGCTCTTACTGACGCGAAACCTTCAAAATCGAATTCCATACTGTATATAGAATGAATCACCCAAGTTTCTGTGACTGCGATTACATCCGGTTTGACAGAGTTTAGCTACTTATTGTACAAGCTTCGGGCATCTGTATAACAGATCGGAAGCCCATTTAAATGGTTTCGTGCTGCACCCAGAGTGGTTTCAGAATCATTCCTATTAGCAAAAAGGATTTTGTTTGTTTTTCGAATAAATTTTCATTATAAGTTCTTTATTATATGTAATACAAAGGAAAGCCGAGATGAAGCAAACTGTTAACTGGTGTCCTACGTGCGATAGTCGCTTAAAAGTCCTGGAAATCTTAAACTTCTTCCAGAATGCGCTGTTTTAAGTTTATTTTCCGATACTGCCAAAGTATCAACGCGCGTGTTGGCTGTCGGATGAAGTTTTATAAGTGTTAGAGCCGTGTTGTTCGACTGTACGATAGAAAGTCGATGTGGATAAGACTTCTTTTTTATAAATACGCAGCTTTAGGGCGATCGATGCTGATACTATCGTTAGTTCATTTCTTATCGACTATATAGTACTTGAGTTCACGTTGAAGAACTTTGAAGGGTCTTTCGTTGTTCGCTGTCCTTTTTGTTCTATCGTAACCATGTTGAAGAACATGGTGCTCAAATTATGGAAAACAGTTTTCTGCTTTTCTTTTTAACAAATCAAATCCATCAAGAGTTAAATATTGACCATCCATTTTTTAGCTTAACCATAAAGCTTTATTTTATCACGCAGAGTAAGGTACTTCTGATGAAGAAGACTCTGGTGTTTGAATGAACTAATGATACCTTTGTACTCGTTGAATGCTTCATTTCGAATTTCAAATGCAGTAGGCAACGCTCCAAGGATATCGCGATTCTTTTTGCGCTACTTTCTTATTTCTGCTATGTGCACAGCCAAAATTCGAAATGATTTATAAAAAATTTGAAAGTTTATTTTCCATTTTCACAACCAAATGAAAAGTGGTTTTTCCCTTTTGCGGTACATGGTATCGCTGAGTCCTTGAAAATTCATTATTCAGGTGCTGCTTTAATAGTTTTTCCGTATTTGCGTCGCAGACTAGCAATTATTTCCCCTTAAATTTACACTGAGGGTAGGCAAACATTTTATTTTTATATGAAATAACATGATCTAAGCATATATCGTCACAAAAATTGTTTTGTCGTCAAAGCTACCAAAACTGCGCACCAAGTAACGATACCATGATAAGATTTATCGTTTTTCCCTTCTTTATTGCAACTGGCTTATTTTCACTGTCTTGTCCGACGTTTATGGCAGAAATAGGTAAATAGTGAAAATATTAGCTGTCCTGAGTGTTGTAAATGTTATGTATATGATATATATTGGCATGCATTATGAATTCATAGGTTGGATGATGGCTACGATATGGGGCATTTGTTCGTCTAGTATAAGCTGTTAGGTTGTTTTGATACTGCATTTGTAATGGACTGTTTTGTAGAACATCGAATGAAAGTTAAACACCAACCTGATGTACTTAACCAAAACGCAAGAATAATTCTTAAGAATTGGAAGTTATTTATTAATGGACCATTTGTGCTGGTTTTAAACTTTATTAAACGTCTTCATTTGTAACGCACCAGTCTTTTAATTACGGCAATGCTTATCTAGCGTGACAGACCGGAATTCGACCTAGTAGTATAGTACACCATGTTCAGGTTTGCAGTATTTGGTAAACGGTCTGTATGACTAATCGCATGTGCGCCAACCTAATAAATGTTACAACAATTATCCCTATGTCTCACAACCACAAAAGACTTCAAAGTACACTCTTCCTGCCGTTACGCTATAAGAACAAGTTAATGGTCATATAAATGAATCTATGTAAAACTAAAAAGCTTACAATTTTAGAACTTGTTATCAAGAAGCATAGCTATGGTCAGTGAGCACAATGGATTCTGACGAAGTAGCTTTATCATTAACACCGACTGAACTCATCACTTGTGCGCATATGTCTTCCGATGCTTCGAAGAATGAACGGATGAGTACTTGTCAAAGATTCACTAAGAGCATGGGTTGAGTGGTAGTTTTTAGTGAACTCCTCTAGCAGATCATCACTCCCTGTAGAGATTGACACGTTGTCCATCGCACGAAGAACCAAGTCCATTAGGTATTTCCTTGTCCACCGGCTGCTATGTCGAATTAAGTCTACAATGCTTATAGAGACAGAGGAACACATACTTACCTTCACGAATTAGATCTTTAGAACGTGCATACAAAATATGGCAACAGGGCAGCATGTAGTCAGGATTTCGGAACCACAGAAAATAATTTGTACAGCTAACATTAACCTTTCTGAATAATGTTCTTAAGACATGGAATGAACAAAGTATTATGTTGGAATGACTGTGTGCAGACTGTACCGCTGAAATTTCGGTCGCTGCCGAATCCATTACGAAAGTGCGCGCATGATAAGTACCTCATATCATGTCTTTAAAGCATTCCAGTAGTCTTACGAGATCTTTGCGTCGTTCTTGCCTGCAAAGAGCGTACATAACAGTGCCTTTGCTCAAGACTATCAGTAGCCACTAGCTGGAACACTGGAAAACTTTGAGATAAATTTATTATTAATCGTTACTTACCCACCTTTGTTGATCTGATAAGTCGAGTCAGTACATACTGCCTGGGTACAACTGTGAATGCGTTATGGCGATATCGCCCATGGTAAGCCGTTTATGGAACTTCCAAGAAACCAGGTGCCGTAAGCTACGAGTTGGCGTATGACTCAAAAGAAACGTTCTTAAATATAAGTCCTCACTTAACGTCAACTGTCGTCTTGAAGGATCTACAGAAATATATCCTTCTGTGTCAGGATGGTTTTGCACGGTCTTGATAGAAGTGACTTTTAGCTCACAATTTACTTCGCGGAACAAAATCCGGATTGACAATGGCAATATTTCGACCTGTAGGAAAAATTCAGTCGAAACAAGACATACGTAGATAACCGACGTCGTCTTCTTTGTCTAGGTTGTGCTGATGAGTTAGAATTTGTATGCTCTTCAGAACAATGATGATCACTATCATCATCTACATCCTGAAGACAAGCATCTGACTCTGATGAACTGCGTTTACGTCCATATGTACAGACATATCTCACGAGAAAATACTTTAAAGTTGGATCATCATTGTTTTCTCTACATACTTACATAACGTACTTAGTATGTGTATACTACAAAAATAATTATTGACCAAAGGAGTCATATTATTCAAATCCAAAAATGTCTTGCTTTGACCGCTTCTGAAAAACTTCACGAATTGTCGATGTGACGCAGCAATCATCTTGCGACAGTTTGACTTTCAAGTCCTCACAACCTCCATCAGTGGACGATACTCCCGAAGCGTTGCCAATACAGTACATTCGTTTGTGCTTATCTAGTACTTCTTGATCCAATCTCATTATTTTTGGGATTCTTAGTTTATACTATAATTCAAATACTCCTAATTATCACATTGACTTCGCGATGAAATATGTGATGGAATTGTTGGATATACACGACCAAAGAAGATGATGATGATGTTAATATTGCAGCACATTTTTTCATATTCATCGGTAAAGAAGCATATAACTTATTAAGAACCCTGGCTATGCTGGAAGGGCCCATTTCGCTTCGTTATACAGCTCTCAAGGAACTACTGCTAGATTATGTTAAGTATACAAATTTCGAATGAGGTAAAGGAAGGCTTCGTAAAATGATTCATGAGGATATAAAAAATTTCCTTTAACTCTAATACTAATGAGTGCATTCTATATAATACAGAGACTTTGTCCAATAAAATGTCGGACAGACACAGGATGAACTTAAGAAGAACACGTACAATCAATTACAAACACTTAGACTCCAATTTAAGCTGTGGCAGATGTGGTGTTTCAATGAACTAATTATTCCTTTGTACTCGTTGAATGCTTGATTTTAAATTTCAAATACAGTACATTCGTTCGTGCTTATCTTGTACTTCTTGACCCAGTGGCGTTGTTTCTGGAATTCTTAGTTCATACTATAATTCAAATACTCCTAATCATCACACAATTATATAAATAGTGTGAAACACAGAGCTTGGAGTATGATTGTAGGGTGTGTAACTTATGTCGGCAGATATAAGTAGTATGTAACATCGTTCAAACGTTGAATGACTGGTCACTGAAGACTAAATAGATCTAGTTGAATAAAATGAACTGTGAGTCGAAAGAATCATACTAAACGTGAAAAACGGTTGATGGAAGATTTGAAAATGAAGTATTTAATGTGTGGTTCTTATATATTAAGAAAATATTCTGTAATTTTGTGTTAAACAACTGACTGGCTGTTCCCACCTGGGTTCTTGTTCACCACATGTCAAGTCTAATCAATTTCAACAGATTCTATTGAACCTAGGTATTACAGAGTAACTGATCAGTAAACAGTGAAGATAATGGTAACGACATCATTTCATTCTTTTGTGCAGGGCAAGACACTCGTTGAGCTCTTCATGGTTGTAACAATTACACAAAGATATTTAATTATTTTGTTTAATTATTGTACCGTGCTTGCCATTTCTTGGACTCAAATTTCGGCCTTAAGTAGATTTAATTATGATATGGGGGCAATCTACAATATCCAAACCCGGACACACCCTCTAAATAAAGGACTATAATTTAGTAGAAAATGATAAATAAAAAGTAGTAATAATGACAAAGTTATGCAGTTGTGTAAACACTTAGCATAACTTCGTTATTTAATTGAAATATATAAAATTTACCATGCCTCATACTCTGGCCTCTTTTCTTTTAACGTAGACCTGTTCTCCATTGTTGTGATTCACTACGTATTGCACCTAACTTTTTTAATTCGTCTGGATTCAAACTACCGACTGTTCGTTACTACGAAAGTGAGTCTACTGGGTATTGCCTATTGACTAAACATACCTTCATTTGTTCCACTTCAAATAAGTAGGCTATGCCAGCCATTTGTATTTATTTAGACATGTATTCGGCTTTTGTCTTTCACAAACAGATTTGCTAAACCCAGCATTTATTTTGGTACTTACGAACAACTATAAACATATTGTGTAGTTCTACCACACGAAAGTTAGAGATAAGTTATAAAAATATATTTGATACGTTTGACAGAAGAGGACACTATGTTGACTACTTGTAGTTGGTTTTTTATCTTTTAGTTTACGGCCGGAATGAGGTTTCTTGCTTGACAAGAACGTTTTATTTCATTAACCAGTAGGTAGTGTCATATTCTTTGACGATTTAGTCACCTAATGTCTCTCAGCTTATTTGTCTACAACCGTTCACCTACTGCTGATTGAATAAACTAATAAAATTCTAATCATACAATCCATGATTTTAGTTGATTTCCGGCCGTGAAGAACAATGCATAATCGATTTCCAGACAACATGATACCTTTGTAGCGGTAAATAAATCCCCAGAATGAATAGCTCTGTAAGTTTTCAACATTGGATGCTGACCATATGTTTTAGTGGACTCATCTAGCTGAAGGCGCTCAATCATGCATCCGCACCAGATCACGTGTGGTAACGCTGCGCTCAACATCTACCGCAATCGCTAGCCAGATTAGATCAGAGAATTCCGATATATTGGTAATCGCCAAATACACTCTTCCGATCTCCTCGACTCTGTCTTTTGATTTCTCTTGGTGGGTACGAAATATATTAGGTGTTACTGGTAAAAGCGTTGTCAAACACTGGATACCTGTGCCATCTTCACCTTTGAATAGGTGTTGCTTTTGAAAATCTGTTGTTTTAACAGATGATTGAAATATTAACTTTCAACAAAATTGGATTATTTGGGCTATCTTTGGTGACGTGACCTTGATTTCAAATCTTGTCAGCGTTGCTTAACACCTTTGAAGATTTGTAATCAAATATGAACAGGCATATGACTTCATTCACCTTTCACATCTTATCTAAGTTGATGTTTATCCAAAATAATAGAAATCTGATGGTTACTGCTTAAAGATGACGCAAGTATTTTGGATCTGTTTTTAATTTTCAGTCAGTCAACTGCAACATAGGACCAGGCACACATATATATCGATGCTACTAAAATCATTATCCTACTACTGTAGTGTCTCCGAATTTCGCGTGGTGCTGTTAAATTGTAGAAATGTAACTCTGTTATAACAATCAAATTGACATTCATTTTTCAAGAAAACCGCTAATACTTGGTTTCTTTCATCTCATTTGAGTTGCAGTCAAGATATTATTAGGCATCAAATTTTCAAATATACTTGACAGCATTTGGAGTAGTTCATTACCTATTCTATGTGCCACTAAAAAAGCGTGAATACTGTCGATTACCTTCATCTCTACGACTGAAATCCCAAATACAAGAACTTTTAGAATATTTTTACAGTTTTAACAAGTACTTTCTTTCGAACCATCTAGTGTGGTATTCCAACGTATTTCAAATCATCAATCACTGATGCTCAAGATAACTACTGGTTGGTGGTGTTTCGTACGTAATTGGATGCACCGTACCACGTTTAGCATTTTGCAGAGAAAATGAGTTCATTTTGTATAAATAAAGTATATGTCTTGTTGCTAACACATTAACCCTGAACATAATTCAAACATGGCTACATCCGATTTAGGAATGATTGACTAGTTGACTACAAGGTGGGTAGCTCCCAAACCTTGGCAATTAAATTTCTGTATTTTCTACCATTCTTTCGACAAGCAATACATAAAAACTTTATAAGTAGCTTTCAGCGTTTTGAAACAACAGTTTTGGTAAACTTTAAAGCACCACTTTTCTTCATACCTGGTGGATTGATAAATAGATATCTTTAACGAACAGTGAATCTGGATTCTTAGCTCTACTTTCAACGAAATATGAATATTATTTTAATCCGGAAGTCATAATCAAATAACTGGGAAACAAAAAACTTTAAACCCAAATGGCTAAGTTTCATTAGCATATTTAGAACCCACCAAATATTTTTCTGCATAACATTATTCATAATAATAAATTTAATAACAAACCTTATTCCACTAAGACAAGAAGCAACAAGTCAGGATTTCGAACTTACATCAATAATGTTTTCCAAAGAATCACTTGTCGACAGACTCTAGTCTGCCGTTCAAAAAGTGATTTTAAGACCTTAAATATTTTCTTCTGAGTAGTTGCTACGTTTAACTCTTATTCATTCGGTAAAAACGAGAAATCTTTTTTAGGTTTGTTATACGTTTTGTTCAGATCACGTTCATTACTTTGTTATTTGTGGGTGAAGAAGTGGGGAACTTAACTAGGTTCTAGTAACTGGAACTGAAAGAAAGCTAAAAGTGCATGAATTAAGATTGTTACATATTGCTGATGTATAACTACTGAATGGAATAACGCCAAATGCAGTAAACTCACTAACAGAAACGGATAAGCCAGAAGAATTTTAACACACAGTCACTTGAATTTTGATAACATAAATTTAACTATATATGTTCAGATGCTTTATAAATCGCTCTGACATCATACAGTCCATAGTGTTGTAGGTCACCAACGTAGACGATCTATGTCGAATGTTTGGGTACCTACCCGAGTCACACCTCACGGTTATTAACTAACGTGGATCACCTTTTTGTCGTATTCAGGTACTATGAATGCTTTGACAACCGTACAAAAAAATGATGTTATTACAGAAATATTTTAGTAAGATTTGGTACAGGGAACATAGTGTGACCACTGATGCACAAACCAGTCCATAGCGTGCAATTAACTGATGCGTGTTGGTTTTCTTTGACCTTGATGAGGGCTGGTGAACTGTTCGACATTCAGTGGCCCGGCTGACGGATGATTTGTCTAAGACCCTGTGATATCTCACTGGCCCTACAATGTCGTTTGAAAACCTAAAAGATGTATGGTTAGATCAACATTAGTTCGTATTAACAATCTTTGCTACACCACATCCACACATTTTCATATTGCCTGAAGTATCCCGATAATAAACATTGTAGTAATGTAATAATACCAAACTATCGTCATCTAAAATCATTTGACTGAAATCTTTGAATCATACTTACACCATAACTATGGCACATTTTTAGACTTTGTAGAAACTGAAGATAATCCACTCTGCCCATTAGTAATCGGCATTTAGGAGTAAGACTTTCAGTAACGGTTATCTAATCTACACTGGTTCGTTTTCATCCACATGGTTAGTCACAGAAATATATCCGACTGTATTCTATTCCACTTTGTATAGCAATAGGTTGCACTGTTTTATCTGAGTACTTGGATGGCTCTATGGTTTATTTACGTAATGTGCTACATTAAGCAAGTTTTTGAAGTATTCCGATAGTAAGAAAAATAACGGAGGCACCAACATGTGTGAACATGATTTACTTGAAATGGTTACTTTCTAGAGATTGTTTTTGAGGTATACTCGACTTTCTTACTGTTCTGTACGAACACATCATTGGAGCTAATGACAATCTGAGTACTGCCTAAACTTTATTTGACTCTTTAGAATTGGATTGTGTGTTACCCAGCTTACAGGCTCAAGAATAAGAAATACATATACTATGCAAGGAGCGTTTGCCATTGTAAATTACTGTAGGACATATAAACCAGGTTTTTCCTTATTTAAGAATATCGTACTCTGTGAATTAACTATAACAAAATTGAAGCTATAGCCGACTTCCAAGACAATATTTTAAAGTTTTGGTTTGCATCAGAATAACGAACACAGTTTAATCAATTTTCGTGACTACGAGCATGGGTTATCTTCTGTAAAAATTATTCTAGACCAAACTAGGGGTGTGAAATTTGAAAATGTATAAAACTTAGTTAACCACATTCGTTTGCGATAGTAGGTTACAACTTCCGAAGTAGTAAAAAACTGATTAAGCAACTTATGAAATATCTTCTATGACATTAATTAGTGTTCTACGTCGCACTTAAAAGTAGATTGTTTTGAGTGATGGTAATTATCCAACAGACTCCTTTATTTTAGATTTCCAGGAGTAAAAATTGCAAACTAATGATTATCATAAATATGAAAATGAATCAAAATAAAATATTATGGAACGGATCTGAGACAAATGAATCACTGAATCTTATGATTGCTCTTATGTTTTTTTTAAGTAGTGGATAGCCTTTATATTGTTATTCTTTGGTTTGTTTAGAACAGTATTCCCAATCACAGTCTTCAAAGAATAGTGATTCAATTTATTGCATGCACATTTGTTTTCTTTTGAACATAATCTACAAACAGAGTTAAAGTTACCCTTCAAAGACAATTAAGAATATAAATCAACTTGAAACTTACTGTACATTAAAATGACTATTTGACTTGCATTTTGTATTCTATTTCATTTGTTGAAATAAATTTAGGTTGTAGAAAATGTGATATATTTTACTTAATCAATAAATTTCTTGTTGTTATTGAGTCAGTAATAAGTAAATTAGTGATAAACTAGATTACGTGATTGAATTCGTATGCAGACACATGCCATTTTACCAGAATTTGTTACTAAATGTATACATCATGGTCCATAAACTAAATAAACGAACACCTCATAACGAAATTAGTATCTCGTGACATTCATTTGTACATTTTAATATGGATACTACATGAAGCATTAATAATCCTTTCTGAAAACCATTTAAGAACTCGATAAAAGTCAGTAAAATAAATTCAGAAACAACAGATGAATAAGTAATGTTTATTTACTATCAAAGTAAAATAATTATTTAGGGAAATGATGTAACAATAATATATGAATATGTCAAACATAACTGGAATTTCGTAATAAAGAAGTACTTTTGTCACTCTTTCAAAACACCTAATCGCCATTGAATAGTAATTTTAGGCGAAACATATAATACCAAATCTGCATTGTGTTTGCCTCAAAATAATTTCTTGGAATTAATATCCTTGGAGACGCACAGCTGATGGATAATATGTTCTTTCAGGTATACACCCAAATTGATTCAAATGAATAGTTTCTGTTTTTAATTCGATTTCTTTTTCAAGTGCCATTTGTGTATCATGTAGATCTTTAAGCTTGTTCTCCACTGTTGAATATTGATGTAGTAATTCGTCTAAAGATTGACCTAATACATTAACTTCTTCAACTAAGCTACAAAAAGGTAGTCGGAAAAGTAAAGAATAGAGAAAAATTAATAAACGAAGTTCAAAAGTCACTTCATCCAAAAAATATTCCTTTAATTTCATTTAGTTGAGAAATTAGAATGATACTTAAACGTAATTACACATTTACACGTCGTTTTTCCAGTTTATTTCAATAATCTTCTTTTGTTGATAATGGATTTCATGAGACAGATAGTTTAATCACTAAATTTTCATAATCTTTCTTGTAATAAAAGTGAAAATTTTAGAATAGTTATATTTTTGTCGAATCACTCCGATCTAGAGAACACATTTTTAATTAATTGTCCTGAAAGGTTTGCCTATTTTATCGAGTTAATCTCTAACCAACGGACTGACTAACTTGGCCACACGAGTTGTCTCCCTGTATTTAAATCGACTTTTCTGTTGAATGTAGAGTGATCTGAATACCATGCTATTATAAATGTTTCAGAGCTTGTGGAATATGATTAAAACAGATTTTAAACATTCAAGTCTTTTTCGATGATAAATCATCTAGTTTAACAAAAAATCAACGTTTCGTATATGTAACTGAAGATTATGCTTAGTTGCTCCATTGTACTTCCTATTGAAGTTGTCTAAATTTATTATACGGAACCCTTCACATTTGTTTAAGTTGTTATTACATCGTTCAGTTTTCTGAAGACGGGACAAAGCAAAGTTTCATAAAAATTATTATCTATAAGTGTTTTGAAGCTCTTCTCATGATCTAATAAACATTTAAAACACATTGTAACGTTTCCAAGGGTGATTAACTGAATTTACAGTACCTACAGGATTGAAATCCAGATCTCCCAACAGTCGGCAGCATTACCAATAAGCTATACGAATAGCATGTAAAACTTTTGTTGTTGATCGTGTTTTGTTAATTGTCAGGCAGAAAACCTAGTTAAAATTGTTCATATAAATTTCTGCAACTGTCAAACATGGTGCGTTTTAGTGTGAATTCACT
Source organism: Schistosoma haematobium (assembly GCF_000699445.3). Classification (NCBI taxonomy): domain Eukaryota; kingdom Metazoa; phylum Platyhelminthes; class Trematoda; order Strigeidida; family Schistosomatidae; genus Schistosoma; species Schistosoma haematobium. The sequence continues at coordinate 43,566,801 of NC_067195.1, forward strand.
TGGACTAGTAACCACATTCCAACTTGTTAAGTATATTTGACCAGTAGTTATTAGTTACAAATAAAATCATATCTGCATATAAATGTTTATCAACGTCAATATAGTCTCCTGTCAGGTTTCATACTATAAAAGAAGGATGAACAACGACTATAGGTTAGTCAGCAGTTGCCAACGGTTTCGGAGTCATATATCAGTCAGTCAGTAACAACGTAGAACTACGTATGTACGTACATTAGTTCGAGTTGCAATGCCACATTAGCACAGAGATGCAGTTGTCGACTCAAATTCCGTAGTGGTAGAGGTAGTAAGAGTATAAGCAGTAATCGGAAACATTGGGGCTTGAAGATGTTATTTAAGGAGTATAATACAGTGAAATAAATTTGGAAAGAGAAAAAAGGGGCATGAAGAATTCAGAAGATTAGAATTTGGGAGAACACAAAGAGTGGATGCACCTGCGCCATCGCAAACGATTTTGAGCCATGTCGTTCAGGGTCTCTAACCATCGGTTGCTATCATCTCGCGGTCCCCAACCAGGTAGTCTACACCTACCAACATGGTTCGGCTCACTTGTCAGTGACTTCATGGATTTGTGCCATATTTTGATCTGGCCACCCCTAGCTTTCTTCCAACCTACTCCTATACCACTGAACATAGCACGTCGAGGTAGTCGGTCGTTGGGCATACGTAACACGTGTCCCAGCCATCTCAACTGATGAAGTTTCGCTACTTCATCAATTGATTTGCCATCCTTACCTAGTACCCGTTTCCTAACAACTGCGTTATTTACTCGATGGTCCCAGGATATACGAGCAATATTTCGAAGACACCTATGATCAAATACTAGTAACCTACGAATATCCTCTACTCTTACCGGCCATGTTTCACTGCCATAAAGTAGGACGGGACGAACTGCTGCGCAGTAAACACGTCCCTTGGTTGATAGACGGATATCTCGCCTACGCCATAAGTGGCGCAAGTTGGCAAAGCTGGTCGAGCCTTCTGTATCCGTGCTGAGATATCGTCACATACCAGACCTCAAGGGCTGATGAGACTTCCATGATAAGTGAAGCGGTCGACACTCTCAACTACTTCACTCCCTATCATTAGTTTAGGTGTCAATGCTACCCAATCCTAAAGCAACATTTCGCATTTCGAGGGGAGAATCGCATCCCGAACATGCTTGCATTGTTGCTTAGAGTGGTCAGAAGACTCTGAATTTCGTCAGCGTCTTCACCAAATAGAACTATGTCATCGGCATATTCTAAGTCAACAAGTGCACCTCCCGGTAGAAGTTCAACTCCTGGAAATCTAGACGAGGAGAGTGTTATCTCTAAAAGCACGTCAACGACAAAGTTAAACAAGAATGGAGAGTGGACAGCCCTGACGAACGCCACTTGAGGTAATCAATTCTGATGACAGTTCACTATAAGCTCTCACTCGACCAGTTGTGTTCGAGTAGAGAGCCTTTACAAGGCTAATGTACTTCTTTGGTACTCCTTTCAATGACGAACACTTCCATAGAACCTCACGATCAACAGAGTCGAATGCCACCTTAAGGTCGAGAAATACTACGATTGTGGGGCGTCTGAATGTGTGTTTGTGTTCTAGAACCTGACGTAGTGTGAATATTTGATCTGATTGTTTCGCTAACAGTCGGGTTCCTAATACCGGTTTCCTTAACGAGTCTGAACAATTGTCTGCTATTACCTATTGCCGCTGCCTTTCCCATCTCTCTTGCTTTCGCTACCCATCACTGTTCATGATCACTTCGTAGACTTTTTATCAGCATGCGCTTAAGTTGACTCCGCTCTTCATCATGTTCAAAGCCAAATGGGATGGTTTTTCGAGCATCTATCAGTGCGGTAGATGCTGCTGAGAACCAGTGATGCTCCATAACCTTCTGGTTTACCGTACTAGCAGATATCACTGCTGTTTCCACAGCTTTTCAGATGTCATTCCATGCTGCCTCGGGGTGGGCATCACATACATGGCTGCCTAACTGTTTTCCCAGTTGTTCCTGAAATATGCTCTTAGCTTGACTATCACTGGGTAGGACCCTAAGAGGTTTCCTTGCAGCGTCTTTCCTACGTCTAGTAAGACACAGACAGATACGCGCTCGCACTAGAGCATGATCTGAATCCAAGCATGTGCTCTAGAATGAGCGACAGTCTTCTATCGAGCCCCTTCATCCGTGGCTGATAGCGATGTGATCTATTTGAGTCCAACTTTGGGACGAATTAGGGGGTCGCCATGATAAAGGATATTTTTGCTTATGCTTAAAGTTAGTATTTGCAAGAAACAGGCGGTTATTTGAGCATAGCTGCAACAGACGGTAGCTATTATCTGTTCTTTGAGCCACGACACCATAAGATCCACCTAGGTGTCTTTCCCTATCGCTTAGTTTACCTACTTGAGCATTAAAGTCACTTGCCACTATTACTACATCAGAGCGCCTAGCTTTTCGGAGAAGGTCGGAGAGCTTTCTGTAAAATTCTTCATTTACATTATACAAGCTGCGGTCAGTCGGGGAGTAGGGAGAGGCGACGACGAATGTCCCTATCTTCCCGAGTCTTTACTGTTCCGTTTAGTCGGACAGCGCACAAACGACTGTCTACTGGGGTCCATTCTAAGAGAGCTCATATGATCACATTGTAAAATCATTTTTGGACTTTAGATGGTCAACAGTTATCTGATCAAATTTGGAATGTAGGATTCAAGGAGTAAGCCTTTATTTTAAATGTAAAGCAGATCTGCTAGTAAAGGCAGTTTCACTGCTAATAGTTTCAAGATAGAGATACATACAGCGAACTTTAGTATAATAGAAACAATGGTTTATATGTATGTGTAAGTCTTTAAATATAATCAAGTAATCAAATTCTTAAAATAGAAGAGTGAAACTGTTATTCCAAACACCAAGGTTCCCACCTTTTAAGCAAGTTAAATGATATGATAGTCGGTCAGCTACAACGTAGGACCAGGCATATACATACATCGGTCCAAGTTGCCGTACCTCATTAGCACAACAAGATGAACACTAAATTCATAGAAGTACTTACTTCAATGGTAGTAATGTATAAAAGAAAGATTGTGTATAAGGATATAATACAGAAAGAAATAATTAGTTAGTAGAAAGAAAGATATCTCACAATTTAAGGGAAGACATTGATTGTATACACCGACGCCATTGTGATCGATTCTGGGCCATGTCATACAGTCTCCAACCATTGGCCACGATAGTCGCGCGAACCCCAACCAAGTAGTCTGTGTCTACCAACATGACTCAGACCAGAAGTTAGTGACTTTAAGGACTAATGCCATGTTTTCGTTTGACCACTCCTAACTTTCTTCAAACCGTCTCTAACACTAGTCAGTATTGCGCGCTGTCGTAATCGGTGTTCATTCATACGTAACACGTGGCTCAGTCGATGAAGATTCACATTCTCATCAACTGATTTGCCATAATTCCTTAATACCCTGCGTCTAACCTCACTATTACTTACCCGATGATCCCAGTAGATGCGAGTAGTATTTCTAAGACATCTATGATCAAATACTGGTAGCTTACGAATGTCTTCTACTCTTAGTGGCCACGTTTCGCAGCCGTAAAGTAGAATAGAATGAACTGCTGCACAATATTATATTAGAGGAATAATCAATGCAATTTGTTCTCAGTCAACAAAGTTAAAAAAGTAATTTTGAATGCATGTAAGAACAAATTATTATATTCTAAAAATTTCACTATTCTTTTGAAACTTTTGATCAGAATAATAGGTTGTTTTAATCTAGACATACCTTACAGATGCTGGATCCTTGCATAGTTCCATATTAGGTCTAAATGTACGTAGATGCAATCTTGTTTGTGCATTCATCAAAGGATCATCTTTAGCTCGGATAGCCTCTTTTAATTCATTCAAATTATGCTCCAACATTGAAATTTTATGTAATACCTACCAAAATTAGTACAAAATATTTTGGAAGAAATAAAGTTGCTGATGAATATACAGTCAATCATTCAAAAGGAAGGTTTCTTTTTAAATAATACTCGTAAATGTATAGACCATCTGTAAATATCTAAGCTTATATTGGATGACTTTTGTATCAAATGAGTTTTGGAATGTAATGAATAGTTACTAAAATAAACCTGAACATCATCCAATATATGTGGATTTTGTACATGCTCATGTTGTTCGTTCATGGACACAAGTTCAGTTCGGTGATAATTTTACTAACACGGTAAAATAAACTAAGGAACTGTTAAGAACCAATACTTAGTGAAGAATGCTTAGGTTATATATTCAAAATCTAATCATTGAAGTTTGGATTGTGTTGCAAGGCCAAGATGCTTTGATCATTGAATCAGAATCAAACGGTTCATATTTCCATCATTAATCGATTTGCGAAATAGTCTAACGATTATCTAACACCACCAAAGATGACTGTTACACTCCTGATATGGCTGACCTTTAAAAATGAGTGTTTCAAACTCAATTCTGTTTAGGAATTATTCGGTTACTAATCCATGGATTTCAAGTAAATTCTAATGGTTCTGATAAGCAATTGTGACTAATGGCTCCAAATTATATGGATATTTAGACAATAATAATAAATGCCATTGGACAATAGTCATGTTAGACAGAAAGTATTTGGAAATACGAGCCACTGGATTCCAACTGATTAAATTTTGAGGCAAGCAAGAAACGCTGTTACTAAAGGTCCTTAGCGTCATATCAGTGTACTGTTAAGAAACTTCCAACTATAATGTGAGAATTGTCTACTGCGTCTTGAATTCTAATAGTCCTTTAGTTTATGTTGTTATGTGATGTAAACTATCCCTAAACTTGATTGCTTGGTTAATAAAGACTAGGAACCAGAAATGGTATTCTTATGATAAGTTGAGTGTTACACATTAGAGCTGATACATTGCTCCAAGTGGGTCTTGTTAAATAAAGTGGATGGACAAAATTTCAAAATATAGATCATATGATTAGATGAACACCAGATATTTTGTTTCAATGCACTGCTGTTTTCCTAACAATGTTAGCAATAGAAGATTTATAAATCCATAATTCAAACAGTCAACGATTCGATTCCTGCTTAATAAAATTCTGTACTTGTATTGTGAGTATAGATCAATCTAGCGAATGACTAGTTTTTTTCATTACAACAAACGAACAACAAAGCGGATACACTGATTCGCACCTTTGGACAATTAAATTTAATTAGCAAGAAACCTAATTTCGATTGAATAATAAAGTAACTCTTTTGAGCTAATAAAACCGTTGACTGACAATAAATACAGTGCAACATTTCCGTCAACGTATCAGTTACAATACTCATTTAACTTGGATGTGACATCATAATCAAGAAAAATTACTGCAAAATATTAAACATATAGGTAATCAGTGAAAACTGATCAAGATTAGCATTTTAGAAAAGAGACCTACATTTTTCAAGTTTTCCTCCAAAGTTGCTTTAGCTGCCATTAGTTGATTTAAGTTATCTTGGAAAGCAGCATTAACACGATCAAACTGTTGTCTCATGTCACGTGACGTATCAACAATTAAATTAGATATCAAGGAACGCAAATCAATACTAGCTAGACGTTCTGATTCTGCACGTGTAATCACTTCATTTGCATCCTTTGCCCAACTTTCAACAGTCGACATATTTTCCTGAAATAACGAAACATGTGACTCTAGAAGAATCATTTGGTAACCTTTGCAATTAATCTAAATATTTATACGCTGATGAAATAGATTTACAGAAGTTCATTCATGTATATGTCTCCGCAAAGTTATTTTTAACTTACCTGATATAATGCAACTCCAGCATAAAACTGTTTATTTGTTGAACAATTTTTCAAATTTCCCGCTTTAGAATCAATTTCTTCAGCTTCTTTCTTATCACTCCAATTGAGTTCTAATGCTTCTTTGACTGTACGATTCTGACTAGAAGCATGTGCATGAAAATGAAATTACAAAAACCCTCGTTAACTTAGAGTTTTGTACAGAACTATCCGAGTTATTCATAATTATGTAATAACCAGTCAATTTTCTTTCTGAAAATGTAAATCAGTTGAGCTTTTACATGAATTCAAAACAAACTTAAGTTAACATATATTAATTTGTATTGAGTGAATTATATGACAACAACTTAGAGTTCTTTTAGGTAACTGAATTTTAAGATGTATCTGTTTTGCACATTACTTAACTAACAGTTTCCCAACCAATACATTTTTAATATGTTTACTTCACTGTTACTGCTCATAGTTTATTTTACAAGAATAACTCACTAATACTAAGGCTTTTAAATCAACAAATTTATCATTGGCAAGTCTTCAGCATAGATACTAGGTGGAAATTTCAAACAAAATTCACATTAAGAACAAAAATATGCTTAAATCGAATTCTTGATAACTGAACCAAAAATTTCCACCTCGCGAAATTTATTTTTCGATTGATTTAAAACACAAATGGGTTAAAATTTTAGGGATAATTATGCCCAATTATTTAAGTAACGTGGTAATGTTTTACTTATATGCATTTGTGTTGCTTCACTTTTTATGTCTATAAACTGGATTACTTAATAGAGCGATTTTAAAAGAATGGTTTCAACTTATCACGAAATTGATTACTATTCACCTCATGATAGGATAGATAAACGGCCGGATTGTCTTTACAATCCTTTATTATCAGATGGAAAGCGATGCAACTACATTAAAATGTATGTATATGACGCAGTTTGTAAATATTCTACAATACTTCATGTAGCGTAAGTATTATGCAATTAAAAATTCCTGAAGTCCAAAACTATTTGGAAGGATTAAGAATGGAGATAACTATGTAATCATTATTGTAAAAAATTCATCTGGTATTCTGTTTAAATTTTCAAAAAAGTAACTAGTTGGAACATCTGACGATTTATTTCGAAAATTCCTTAGATCTAACGGCAAATATAACAATCAAGACAGGTAAATAACTTTCCAAAATATAAAACTTAACAGGCATTCACAGTTGTTACTAATATTATTAGTTCAAACACACCATGAATTTAAGGATTTCGGCAAAGCACAGTGTCTATATTTTCATACAACTTTAGCAAGACATTTTGGATATGAATAGTTAGTTTAGGAGTTTCACACTCGTCTAAGTTTAAATAAATTGTTTGATAAGCTTCTTGCTTGTTTGTATTTTGTGTAAATTGTTGGCAAGAGATTCGAGACAGGATCCTTAGACTTTGTCGTATCAAGAAGTTTGGAGAAAATTGTTAATCAACGTAAGTAAAACGACAGACAAATGATAGTTTAGTTGATTATCAGAATTTAAAACCACAGTGTGGACAAAAAAAGTGCTATTAGATCTGTGTTTCGGATCGATACCTCATCAAATTGTAAGATCTAATTCTAATCTGATTAAATCCATCACTTGATTGTCAGCCGGTCTGTAGTCTGAAGTCGATGCATTAAGTTTTGTAATTTTGTATTTCAGCAGGAAGCAACATACATGGTCGGAAATTATCGCTGCGATTCAATTTGTGTCATAAGATATTTAAGATAATTCAAATAAAAAGAAACGATGTGACTTTCACTCGACCCAAAATGAAATCTCTTACAATTAAAACTTAAATGCGTAATTTTTACGACATCGGGCTTACCAAATCTGTTTATCAGCTTGTTCAACAGCATTTTTAATCAATTTTTGGATGTTTTGTATGAGTTCCACTTCCTTCAAGGCATCCCATAGTTTTGTTACGCCAAACAGTTTATAGAAGAGACGGAAACATTCAGCCGCGGCATCGTCGTTCAACAAAAAACACAAAACAGTTCAACGAGGCTATACGGAACAGTAAAAATTACCTACATCTGATAGATAATATAACTTAAATGAGACGTTAAAAGCCACAAAAGAAATTATTAGGGAAATAGTAATTCATCGAACGAAACTAAACGGCGCGGGCTTGAGTTATATATGAACTATCACCAGTTACCCAAGGCATCCCGAATACATCCGATGGATTACGTGAAATAACGGAATTGAACAAACTGAACAGTAACTTTGTACCAAGTATGCGTAACTGTGAAAAACCGGATGTGTAGTAGCGATGGACTCTTATTAGACCTCATATATGATTTAAACGTTATACTCTACAACTCCAAATAATATATATAAAGACATCTCCTATTACAATTTCATGGCTACAAAACGTCTGAGTATTTTTCAAAACCATAGATAGCCTAAATCTTGTACTGTGTAATAAACGAACAAGTGATGTTTAAAAGTTTGGTTTTCATATCCTACAACTTAAGATGGTACATTTTACTTTAAAGTTGATCTCGTAAAGACTAATCAATAAAATGCCAGCACCCACGAACGGACGTTATTTTTAAATAGAATAGCGACTATTCAAAAAGAAGTGAACAGCTGGAAGCCTTTCACAAATAAACAAATGGTTTCAAAGATTAGTCAAAAATAGTGTAAAAGTCAAGATTTGGAGTTTGTGTATGTGACTATCCACAAAAATACGGGTGAAAACTGTTTTAAATGATTTTGCTAGATGCACAATTCACTACAAGGGAAGATAAGGGTATCAACCTTGGTCCCTTTAAAAAGAGCCTCTACTTACTTTCGAATCAATATCACTGAATGATTCTGTTAAACACGCTTTTCTAGGCACATTCCACCAAAAAATCATGCATTGTTTATGTTTTCTGAAGAACCGACGAAGAAGTATGCAAGGCTGCGCACATAGAAGTCACGTAACATGCCAATTTTAAAAAGCATTGTTCATTATCTATGTAATAAAACTTCAAATTTTTGAAAAGAACTCTTTTGAGTGTTACAAAACACTTAAAAAGATGTTTACGTTTGTCGGGCGGTATTTTGCACGAATGGATAAGTAATTTACAATTTTGACAAGAAATGTGGAGAAGCTTACAATATATAACTCCGATTCGACAGGGTCAGCAACTTTATCTATCCCTCTCCTACGTTCTCGTGTATTCAGGTTCTCAGTTGCTATTTGCAGCGGAAGATCCGTTTCCAAGAGAACGTTCTGCAGCCTATCTTTTTCTTTGATCAAAAATGTGGTTTCCTGGATGATGTCATTTATTTCTCTTTCTAGTTCCTGCTTCCAAAAAATGGTATCATGAAGTCTTTCTTTCAGCCGCTTCGTCGAATCAGCCTGTAGCTTCCTCGTTATGGCATCAGTGCTTTTGATAATCTGAACATAAACTAAAAAATATAAAAGAGTAATTTACCGATTTAGTCAAGTCATTCACATGCTCTGTTTGTTCGCAGTCACTAGTTGCTCGAATATACTTTTCGTTTTGATATGAGATCCATTCCTCTGGTGTGCATTTCAACGACCTGAATCCAATGGTTGACGTGTTACTGTATATTTTTCCTGTTTGTTGGGGTAAATTATTTTGAACCACTACATCCCCCATCTTCACACTTTAAAAAAGGTCTCTTTGCTCTACTATGACAACAGTCGTCCAGTGTGTACTGATAGAATTAAACAAAAATACGATATTCCATAATAAGAATCCAAACACGAGATATCGTTGAGGCATTTTGAATAAATTTGTGTCTTTTGGTTTTGTAGCAGAAAAAAATTCTACAAGTCATTGATATTAATGTTAACTTCATTAGTTTTATTGAACTACTGAAATCAGTATCACCATCAAAGACTTACAGGACTTCATTTCGTGATGTTCAGAGGTCTTAAATTTCTGTGCTCCTATGTTGATGACTTCCTCATCGCAAGTTTGGACAAAGAACCCCATCTAGAACTTGTTTTCTTGTAGATTAAAAGACATTGCTGTAAACAGTCAGAAATAACCTAACCTACTCCCTCGACTTTCTCGACCATACCGTTGACATCCAAAACATTCGCCTCCTAAAAGTAAATTGTTGAGCGCTCTATATTATCCAGTGTCGACGACAAACAAGCGACTGCGCAGATTCAGCGAACTGGTATGTTTCTATCAAAGCCTAAAACAACGTGCTTCAGATTAATTTTGAGATTTCTAAGACGCTCGAATGACTGCTGTGTAGGATTATCATGGTATCGGCTCTCAAACACACAACTCTTAAAACCGGACATACGATGGGCGACACTGACATTCAACACATAAGACTTAAAGAAGGCCGGGAACGATGGTCGTGGGAACACCTAATCAGTACTGTATGGCTTGGCCGTATAAGCGTGATCACTCTGTGTATCTCGTTCATTATTCTTTCTCTATTCCATCCTCAGCCAAAACGTGTTCTTCAGAAGTCCAGAACAGCATATTCCCAGCTGTCAGAATGGGACAAGTCATTAAATACAGTAACGTGACTTTCATGTGTAGTCTTATAAAAATTCGGTCACATGGTGGCAAACCGACAATTTTGAGATTGTCTATCAATTTAATTACAAAGATAAGCGCGCGAAATACCTATTACGACATCAATACTACACGAACTTATTTCTTTTTATCTCACTTTCCATGTCCTTAAGATAACTGTTAGTATCTTCAACTTTCACCGTGCATCCCGTGACTTCCTGAAGCATAAAAGCGACGACCGTATGATGCTGGACGTAATAAGGTATCAGAATTGTGTTTACTAAGGTTAGGTCCCTTGAATCTAAGCTTCTGTTTGGCTATTTTCAAAAGTCACCACCACTTCACTAGGAAGGGAGTGAGCTGTAACGTTAAAGAGATATCCAAAACAAACAGTTCTATGTCTTCGTATTTGACGCTAAACTCATTCGTACTACTGGATACACCTTAGTCCAAGGCGTTCGGCTATCAGTCTGCTCCAGATCACGATCAAGTACGCCATGTTAAACATCTCTAACAACAATCAGTCAGTTTGAGACATATACTGATCGTCATATCGACTGTCTTTCAAATATGTCAATGAACTCTTCTTTTCTGGATTTTCTCTTTGATTTTGATGTTTCCCGACGAGAATAGTGAATGGTAACTGCTGGAATCCATTTATAGATTATTCTTATACATATATTTTTATTGTTAATTAACTAGACTATGCATATTTCTGTTCCACGTATTATAAGCTTTATTTTGACAGGTAGACTATAATTATACGGTTTACCGTTCTTGAGTTATGGCCCGTCTATTGATTGCCGTCCCCCAAATCCACAGTCACTTTTGGATAAATCTTTTACGAATGCTATTTTCTATTTTATAGTTGATGTGGATACTCAGTTTCGATAAATCAGAATTTCTTTTTTAAAATACCAACGACATCACTATGAGTGGCTTTTCCGCAACATTCTTAATTAACTAAACCACAACTTCTTACCGATATCTGCTGGTCATGTCGCGTGTTTCTAGCATTGGAGAAGTGTATAAGGTTGGCGTCAGTGTATGAAGTTGGCGAATCACACCCTATGAAGACATATGTACCATTTCGTAAAGATTGTATTGTCAAACATGCTGGTTGATCGGGTGCTAGTTATATTTGGACTCTGGAAATACTTTTTATGTATCAGAACGCTGATATAGAAATTTTTACAAGGACAAAAAAATATTTGATGTCTGTCAAAGCATAATTGTTGTACAATATATGATTGTGATAATCAGAAGTAATCAGATCAATGCACTGACTAAGAACTACCAGAATATTTGATTGACAACAGACAGGAGTAGATGAGCACAATTAAAAGTAATATATTTGAAATACAAATAGACCGCGGAGTCAAGTCAAAATAAACCATACGAAGTCTAGGGCAAGGTAAAAACGGTAATCCCTTTCAAACCTGTCCGCCGTTTCGTTTCAACGACCTTGAACGCGCTGACTGGAAGCGGGCATTCCGTATTTCAATCGCCGTGTGTGTGTTGGGTCCTATGAGTATTAAATGTTTCCATATATAAGTCATCTTTTGATGCACAATAAACACTAAATAACTGCTAAGAGCATTAACTGAGTATTTTCTGTTTTGTAGTGCACACTTTAGCTCTGTTATTCCTTCGAAACTTGATCTGTGGTCCTAAGTGCTGTAGTGAAAGTCAACAGCTATATATAATTTGTTGATAAGGTTCAGAAAACAACGTAAGAAAGATAAAATAACGTAAAAGGTTATAGATGCGCATAGTTTTTGTGAGTTAAGACGAAATGTCAACTGAAGGGTAAGTCCTAAATATTTGTTGTTCTTCCTTCAGTTAATTTTTTTCAAGGAATAACCTTTTTTAATAACTATTGTATGTTGTCTCTAGTGCTTCATGCTCAAGTGAAATTTCAGTGAACGTAAGCGACGCGTTCCAACGTATTATGCTGAATAAGAGATTCAGAAGCTGGATTGAATTAGATAATGCGCTAAAGGATTTCCATAAAGTATGATGGGATAAATCTATGTTTTCTCAGATGACCCATACACACTATGTTCACGCAGAAAGTAGATTGTTGAAGGATGTGAGATATAAATACTTGTTCGTAGTGTTTCGTTGCACGTTTGGTCGTAAACGTAAATCAGAAGGTCCGGAAAAAGGTACACCAATGGTTGGTTACATAAAATTTCTTTTAGACAAATGATAAAATACTAAAAACCTACTTGACTCGACTGGTAACCTCAGAAACGGTCGGAAGGTAATTTTTTAATGTATTTATTCACTAGATTTAATCAATATTACAGAATAATAAACCGCAGAGACAGAGTGATAGGCCAGTACCTATCACGTTTCTGGATGCCACGTAAAACAATGTGGGCGCGTGCCTTTTACGGCAGTGTATTAACTTTGGGTAACAACACGAATAATCGTGTTGAGTCATTAAATAGGCAGATAAAAAGATATGTACGCAAAAGCGACAGCTTGCACAAATGCATGTACAAGGCTTTTAAGTGGAGTTCAATGACATTCTCTAGAAAAAGCATTGAAGACCAAATAATCAGTGGACGAACATACAATTATGATGCTCCACAGCGTCTTATACCCTTGCTGAATATGTTGACCCCATTCGCAAGATCCAAAGTGTTATACGAACTTAAAAAAATGCGTTTCGTTAACTTAGAATATGAAAGCGGCGAGTGGTTGTTTATGCTTGACCGCGGACAACATTACGAAGTAGATGTAAGTATTTGTGAATGCAATTGTAGCACGTTTAATATGTGTCGATATCCGTGCCGCCATCTCCTGCTGACATATATTAAAAGACGAAATCTAACAGGTAAGCTATTTAAATTATAAAATATAAACTGCATAGTTCATCAACTTCTTAGGTGTTGCTGCAGATGGAAATTAGACAATACGCACAATTTACAAAACAACACAGGAATTTCATTACGGAGACGGAGTAAAGAATATATACAACTTCAACGGCTCCAAAGAATGTGCAAACAACAAATTGTTGAGAAATATGGTGAACGCTTCGCGAATCAGGTGGAGAGAAAAGTCTACAATTTTTACTTAAGAATTATAAACAGCTAGACAGCAGGTTTACGACTAACAGTTCTTTGTGGCTTTATTTTATACCACTATTTATACAACTTGTAAACTTATCTTTCCACTTTAGTAGTCATGAAAAATCAATAAACTTTTTCTCATTTTTTATTTTCGTCTTCTTCATACTTTCATGGGGAGGTTTACCAATCGCTTTAACGAATAATTGTGTGTGAAAATTAAGAATTTGTACTACTGTATTAGTTACGAACTGTCGTTAGAACTTAGCGTTATATCGTTGTTCATTGTGAGGAATCAACGAGTCAAATAAAACAATAATGCGACTTCCACGTAAAACCTTACAGATTAAACAACCGCCTTACATATTTTCCGTTGTCAGATTACGTCCATTATCAAGTTAGTATTAGTATGGAACTAGACAATTTCATGCAGCTAGTTCCTTGATAAGATGGATTACGTAATCCTTAGACCACCCTTCCACTCACACTTCTTTGCTAAATTATGTTAACTCTTCAGATTGTCTTCACTTATCTTATTAGTTCTTAATTCACTGATTTATTCATTACATCTAGAATTATCACACAATTTATCTTATATGCTTCTGAGCTTCACTCGACTATTACACCACCCATCCTTTATGTTCCCTTAAGTCTAACACCAAATGACCTTTGACCTGTTCAAGCATATACATATGTATAGTTATTATTGATAACCTAGGTCATTCCAATTCTTTGCTTTCTATTATCTTTCATACTATTTCCTCCCTCAATCTTAAATTATAATGCATATTCAGTTGTATGCAACTTGTGAGAAACCACGAAATGTAATGCAGTCACATGATTCTGCGTCAATATTTGTTTTGGCTTTATTTAGACCATAATTATACAAACTTACAGGATTTATAATGTAAGACACTGCGTATGGTTGTTATATTTATATTTAAATAATTCATTAGATGAATGAGCATAGCAGTAGGCAATATAAAACAGTTATCGTAAACTTGTAAACCGGTTTTCCACACGATCTTCCGTAATCCTAAATTCCATAAGCTTCATACTATTCTGAAAAACAACAAATCCGTTTTGAGACAAACAATTAAAGTTTGTTCTCAGTATCATATTCAATAAGTTATTCAAATAGCAAGTAACAGACTGTGCCTATAAGTCTTTTATTAACAAGTAGTGACATTCATTCATAACTTCCTAAGTAACACAACTGTATTACCGAAACGGAGTGAAGAGTATATAATAACTCATTTGTGAACCCTATAACAGACACGTCACAAATCAGTATTAACTAAAAAACATGGTTGTGTCATCATTCTCACAAGAAACACCGATCGTTTTATTCATGAAGATTTTGTTCCTACTTGATGTGGTGTTATACACTATTACTGCAGACGTTCAGAAAGCCGCTGGACAACACTATAAACGTCAATTGTTACTCACATATTTTTTTTCTCAGATACGTTACATAATTATGTCACTTCAGTACAAAACAATGGTACCTCTGATGGATATAACTTTTTATGGCTAAATACAAACAAGTTATATAATATTCACAATTAGGTTAACGCTTGATTGCTTCTACTTACATTTTATAAACAACTACCGACATCCATGCTCACCGTCACCACAATCAAGGTGAACCATATGTAAAAGATTTTACGGTTCATTTTCATGAAAACTCAATCTGTGATGTATTTTTTGACTAGAAACACGGTGAACTTTACTTGCTTGAGTTTGTATTGTTACAAATAACTATATTAAGCTAACTTCAGATTTACTTACGTGGTGAGCAAGAAATACGTCAAACTGCCAATAAATTGGAATAAAAACTATGTTACAAGCACTAGCAATACAGAAATTGATGTGTCATGCAAAAAAGCCTGTTAATAGCTGATAAATAACGACACAAAAAATCCACGACAATATGTAACGTGTGCGCGAAAATCCGTGGCTTATCCGCCAGTCCGTGCCGAAGTCTAGGTACCCCTTATTTCAAAATTCGAGCATCCAAATTCAGACGTACGTGTACTTTGAATGGTAGAGTTAAACAAATGGTTGAATTAGTTTTTAATAACTGTCCATCATTAGTTTGACGAATCAATCACTATACAGAAACCAAGTCTCCAGAACACTGTACCCTGATTTTACGCACACACCTAACACGATGTTGCTTAAAAATGGAATAGTATATATGTTCTTTTTTAAATGTAAACAGTATAGATATTAATTAAATATTTAGTGAGAATTTGGAAAAGTTTCCTAGATAGTGTATATGTTTATTTTGACCCAGCTCAGTTCATTAACCGAAAGGAAATAAAAGTCCAATACTCCACATTATATCGAGATTCATATGCTTTGACAGAGGCTTGGTGAGATAAATCCGGGTTTATCCGCTGATAATTAATATTTGTAAACTGCTCAATCAAAGACTTTTGACTTGTTTTACAAAATGCAAGTTGAAGTGTTATATAGCTTAAATTGACTGATGGTGACCACAATCACCTCTCCTTTGCATTATTTCTTTTAAAATATACACACAATGTAGATCCAGAACAACACATACAAGCGAACAATATTCAGAGGATCTAATTGAAAACAATACTGTTCGCCAATGTATGTTGTTCTGAAATTATTTCTTTTGTATATTCGCATGAGTGTATGTGGAAATTCCACCCCTATGCACTATATGCATCATAATTGCCACACTTACTTACTTAAGCCTGTTACTCCCAATGGAGCATATGCCGCTGACAAGCATTCTCCAACCCACTCTGTCCTGGGCCTTCTTTTCTAGTTCCACCCAATTCTTGTTCATTTTTTTCATCTCTTTCCATTTCTCGGCGTAATGTGTTCTTTGGTCTTCCTCTTTTCCTTTGACCTTGAGGATTCCATGTGAGGGCTTGTCTTGCGACGTAGTTGGGTGCTTTCCTCAATGTGTGTCCTATCCACTTCCAGCGTTTCTTCCTAATTTCTTCCTCCACTGGGATCTGGTTTGTTCTCTCCCACAGTACGTTGTTGCTAATAGTGTCCGGCCAATGGATCTGAAGTATTTTGCGTAGACAACTGTTAATAAACACCTGTATTTTCTGGATGATGGCTTTTGTAGTTTTCCAGGTTTCTGCCCCATACAGTAGAACTGTCTTGGCATTTGTATTGAAAATCCTGACCTTGGTGTTGGTTGACAGTTGCTTTGAGTTCCAGATGTTCCTCAGTTGTATATATCCTGCTCCTGCTTTGTTGATCCGCGCTTTCACATCTGCATCAGATCCACCGTGTTCATCAATGATGCTTCCCAAATATGTAAAGGTTCCTACAACTTCCAAATCTTCTCCGTCAATTGTGATTGGATTGGTGCATGCTGTGTTGTATCGGAGAATCTTGCTTTTCCCTTTGTGTATATTGAGACCTACTGCTGCTGAGGCTGCTGCCACACTGTTTGTCTTCTCCTGCATTTGTTGTTGCATTTGGGATAGAAGGGCCAGATCATCTGCGAAGTCTGGATCGTCTATTTGCATCCTAGATGTCCATTGTATCCCGTGTTTCCCTTCAGATGTTGACGCCTTCATGATACAGTCAATCACCAGGAGGAAGAGAAAGAGAAAGGGTGAGAGTGAGCAACCTTGCCTGACACCGGTCTTTATCTTAGACGAGTCTGTCAATTGTTCTCCATGCACAATTTTGCAGTTTGATCCACCATAGAAATTCTGTATGATATTGACTATCTTCTGAGGCACGCCGTAGTATCGAAGAAGCTTCCATAGTGTTGTTCTGTCCACGCTATCAAATGCTTTTTTGTAGTCAATGAAGTATCATAACTGCCATACTTACCCAAAATGTAAATTTAATACCTGAAGTTCATTTGTACTATGTATCATGTTAACGTATTAGGACGGACACTAAGTCATTTATTTTCTGAAAAACAGTAATATCACCTCTATTTTATAATATTCTACATACTATATGTATTTATCGGGAGCGTCAAGTAGTATTTTATTATTTCCCAACTTCATAACTATATGCTAATTTATAGATCTGATGCTCCAAGAAATTGACTGCATACTGAGCTAGATAAACTCGTAGAAATCCAGCGTGTTTTCTTACTTACACGTGCATCTATGCAGAAGGAGCAACAAAATCAACTCCGAATATAAATCTTCTAGTGATCATGGCAGTCATAAGCTCTGAAAAAGAAGGAGAGTGGACCAGGAAATCAGCGTACAAACCCCGTAGAAAATAGTATTGCTAAGAATACGCTACCCAGCATAAACAAATTAAACTATACAAACCTTTCCCTGAGAGTTGAACGATTTTGATTAAGAAGAATTATGACGCCTCATGGTGAAAGCCGATATTCTTAGGAAGTTACGAGGCCCATGCTCCTCCCAGCAACCAGAGCAACAATTAATATAGGTACATGGAATGTTCGGACCATGTGCGACACCAGAATGAACAATCAAATAGCTACGGAAATCAAGAGATACAACTTGATGGTTCTCTGGATCAGTGAAACGCATTGGACCCAAACTGAACAGAAAAGATCTTCATAAACTGAAATATTTTTTACAAAAATATGAAGATAAAGGCTAAACAGATGACATAAAAAGTTTTTTTCTGTTTGAGCAATTTCGGTTTTGAACTTTTTACCTTTAATTTTGCTATACTGTTTTCTTAGCGATTATAAAAATATGCGGTACTAATTTTACTAATAATAATGGCATCAACCTATACAGTACTTTACAATCTTCAAGTACACCCAGATTATGTTCACATTTAAAGCACAATGGAATTAAAGAATTAGGTAGTATATATATTTCCTTGCTCTCACATGTCTATGACATGCGTTTTCAAGTCATTAAACAATCGCAAGGTTGTGTACTTATTTATTTATCTGAGCACATAAATATTGGTACAAAGGGGCACCAGATACATATGCGCCACACTAAAATGGATGTGAGTTGCCTGAATTTTAATTGCAGCACGAACAGTATTTCCAGTCATTATTGTCATTTCATTTTATTTGTGTGTGGGCTATGATACTGCTCGGGTGCCCAGACTGGAGCAGGTAGTTTCTTTGGAGGATCACACCCGGAGCGTTTGACCTAAAGGTCTGACCCACAAGACAGTGGAGCAAGGTACGGAGATGCAGTCCCATGGTAACTGGTGACCAACAATTGGTTCATACGCCATTTGTTTCCTTAGGATCCTGGAGCTCATGTGCACCATTGGTTTGGAATCAGGGTTTTCCAACTCCCCAGGGTGGATCCTTCATATCCATCAGCCCGGTTTAAACGCTGAACATTCACTTTTGTCCTCTCGATTTCGTAAACAACACCCCCGCCGCAAGAAGGCAGTGAGTAGTTCTCTGACAGTGGCTGTATACGCGTGACCGTGTGAGAGCATTTAGTGAAGGAAAGCTGACTCTCCCCACCCTCGACCGTACCAGGGCATTTGGGGCCGGTTGTGTATTTAATCTACAGCACTGACTTTTGTGAAAGGCTAGTAATACTAATCATTTGTCTAAACTAAAGTAAGTATCGCAGAATCTGAACTTGCAACCTAGTAGATGAAAGTCAAATGCTTTAATCAATAGGCGACCAACTCATTAAGCGAACTAATCTCATACAATGCAAATCAGTTTTTGCTTTAAATAATCACCTGAATTAAATACCAATTCGTTGGAATATATGTTCACAACTTTGTGACTAAGAGCATTCAAAAATTGGAAGGATTATCCTTTCTATTAGAGACTATTAATAATACACGTACCGTAAAAATGCCTTTTATTATACGGATAATTTCGACTATTCGTTTCACTAAGAAATTAAATATGCTGCCGCATATATATACAACATTTTTCGGAAAATATATAAGGCACATATTAATCAACCATAATAATAACAAATGATAACTAGTACATTTAAGAAAATGTAAGATGATGGGTCAACTCCGCCTGTAGTACTTCTAGGGTTACTGTCGGTGCCAAGCTCGAGTAAAGAAGGGTTGATAATGTGGTCAGTAACCTCTATCATAAAGACAACAAACTTGCTAAAAACGCTAACCAGAATAAACAAATTAAACTATTCAAACTTTTCCCTGAGAGTTGAACGATTTTGATTAAGAAGAATTATGACGCCTCATGGTGAAAGCCGATATTCTTAGGAAGTTACGAGGCCCATGCTCCTCCCAGCAACCAGAGCAACAATTAATATAGGTACATGGAATGTTCGGACCATGTGCGACACCAGAATGAACAATCAAATAGTTACGGAAATCAAGAGATACAACTTGATGGTTCTCTGGATCAGTGAAACGCATTGGACCCAAACTGAACAGAAAAGATTAACTTGCAGAGAGATGCTGCTGTACTCTGGTCACGAAGAAAAAATGCTCCGCACAATCAGAGAGTTGCTCTGACGCTGTCCAAAGAAGCACGCAAAGCACTTGTAGGATGGGTGTCTCTCATGGACCCACGATCATCAAAGCACCCTTCAAAACAAACAAGTAAGGAATCACACAGAATGTTATGCACCCACCAATGAGAGCAACTACGACAATAAAATCAGTTCTATGAGAGGCTACAATCGATCATAGAGAAGTGATCAGGAAAGGACCTGACCATCATGATGGGAGACTGGAACGGCAAATTTGGGATGGACAACACCGAATATGAAGATATCACGAGACCATATGGACTGGGAGAGAGAGACGAGAATTGTGACCGATTTTTGCAAATTTATGTGCATTCACACTACAGAGAACCAGACCGATCATAAATGCTTAAATGAAAGATTCAGAAGGACAATGGAAGACGTGAGGACCGGGAGACGAGCTAACATAGCTTCACATCACCACCTGATTGTGGCTAAGACGAAACTGAAGCTAAAAAAAACACTGGGTAACTGAGGAAACATCATTATAAATGTTCGATACAGCCCTACTTCATGATATTAACAAACTCAACCAATTCAAGATAACTCTCAACAACAGGTTCCAAGTCTAACGAGATCTACTCACAGAAGAATAAACTATTATACAAGACGTTCGGAAAGGGATCAAAGAAGCACTATCTTCAACGTGTCAGGAAGTGCTGGGTGGCAACAAGCATCATCATAAGGAACAGATCTCTATCGAAACCCTGTATAAGATTCAATAAAGAAAGAACAAGAAGATAGCGATTAACAACAGTCGAACAAGAATAGATAAAGTCAGGGCACACGCCAAATGCACAAAAACAAACAAGCAAGTGAAGAGGAGCATTTGAGCTGACAAGCAGAAATACGTAGAAGACCTAGCAACGACAGTGGAAAAAGCTGCAAGAGAAGGAAATATGAAACAACTATGTGACACAACAAAGAGACTAGCAGGGAAATACAGTAAACGAGAAATACCGGTCGAGGATAAACAAGGCAAGACAATCACGGAGATTCAAGAACAGAGGAACAGATGGGTAGAGAACTTTGAGGAACTCTTGAATAGACCAGCTTCATTAAATCCACCCGATATCGAAGCAACACACACAGACCTTCCTATAGATGTCACTCTACCAACGATCGAGGAAGTCAGAATGGCCATCAGACAAATCAACAATGGGAAAGCAGTGGCACCTGACAACATACCACCTGAAGCACTGAAGTACGCCTGAGAAAATTGTCAGCATCATCCGGAATTCTTACTATGGACTACACTTCAAAACCATACATGGAGGCAAGTTAATAAATGCATTCCAAGTGAAGACCAGTGTCAGACAAGGTCTGATGCATATATAGAGGCAAGAATTGGCAAAGTAAGGGCAGCACTCCTACAGTTGAAGAACATATGGAACTCAAAACAAATGTCAGCCAACACTAAAGTCAGAATCTCCCATACGAACGTCGAGACAGTTCTAGTGCACGGAGCCGAAGCTTCGAGAACTACCGCAACCCTCATTAAGAAAGTACAAGTATATTTAAACAATTACCTACGCAAGATACGCAATGTCGACCGGTCGGATACTATCGGCATCAGCCTACTGTGGGAAAGAACAAACCAACTTCCAGTTGAGGAGGAAATTAGGAATATTTGATGGAGGTAGATGAGACATTCATTGTGAACATCATCAAACTGCATCACGACGTAATCGCTAACTTGGAAGCCCGACGGGATATGGTAAAGAGGAAAACCAAGGAACACATTGAGTCGGGAATTGGAGGCGGATATCAAAAGAGTGAAACGCAATTTGAAAGGATTTCCCAGGATAGAGTTAGTTGGAGAACCCTAGTGGGCGGCCTACATTCCTCCATGAGGGGTTATATGCATAAGGAAGTAAGCAGCAACATCATCACCGGGCAACTATATTTAGATTTTTTCGCGTTACTGACTAATTTGCAGGTTATCAAAAATATCACTCCTGGCTTTCAGATATTTGAAGTTGAAGTTTTTATATATTTATTTTGGTATAAATCCCATCTAGCCAAAATTTCGTACTTTCTGTTGTAGTAGAATACTGTTAACGTTAGTAGGGTAATTAGGAACCTACGTTATCTGTGTGTAATCTGTTTGGACAATATATGTGCAATTCACTAAACACACGTGATTCGTATTATTTTTAGGACTAAGGTTACGTTTTCTTTATCCTAGTCTTTATGCACCAAATAACTTTTTTCATTCGTCCTATAAACATTTACTGGCCGATTTTTAACGACAAAAGTGTTAACACCAATCACTCATTGCTGATATTCTATTATAGACAGAAATCAGTCTTCCATTCCATTTACTCATTATTTATCTGTCGAATAGGCAGAAGAAAGAGATCTTTATTAAAAGTTGTTCTAACATACAAAAAAAACTACCAACTGTCTCCAAAGTAGAATTTCACATATTTCTATGAAATACTTTCAGCTGTAAATCTTTTCCCAAAATTAAGCTAAGTCATCTCTGTTAGAACATAATGAAACTAATTTGAATAAATCTCCTGACGTCATTTATATACATAGCAGAGTAAATATTACGGTCTTATTCTTAAAATTTATAAATCGGTAACGACCTATTGACAGCTAAGCATAATGTGTTAATAAATACAATTTATGCTTCCGATCAAGTGAAATAAATCTGTTACTGAAATAGGTTCTCTAATTGTTTAAGTATCCGTGTTCGCTAACAAATGTTCAATCTAATATAACGTTTTTTTGTTGTTGTACAGTTATTGGGGTGTTGTTTTAGGTGGTTACAATGCCAGATTCAAATTCCAGTTTGGTTTATGAGGTCAACTAGGTTTAACATGAGAAAAACATATACTTATTTAAGACATTCGATGATAAGATCCTGATATTATGACATAAATTAATTAAACAAAACCTAACTATTGGATTACTACAACATAATGACACAACAAAAACAAGCAAACTGAAAAAACTAAAGGTTCGGATTTTAGAACATTTACAAGATGATTCTTATGTAAAACTGATAAGCACTGCATGGTTCATCACCTTTTAGATAATAATTGTTAAAAAGAACCAATTAGAAACATTAAAACAAAAAATAACAATAGATGTAAAATAAAAAAACTTGTATTTGTTTTACGAAGATTTTACATCATTCATATCAACTTTTAACAAACTGGGCATATGATTTATTTAATTACTGAGTTTCTGTGTACAGTCAAAAAATGAAGGAACTGTTCAATGTGTAGTGACAATTTTGTTATTTTTACCATTACCAGTTTTTGCTAAAGAGAAAACTACTAGAACTAATAAAACTGTGATTAGTTTTATTGTGATTACAACCAGCTTTGTTATTTAATAATTTTAAAAAAAAGATGAATGTAAAGCAAGACTGCCACTATTACTATTCTAACCATATATATATATATATATATATATATATATATATATATGTATATATATATATAGTTTATTTGTAAACCACTTAATTTATTCATAGCAATGGAACAAAGTAGTATTAAACAATGAGTAATATATTAGATTAATATTTCCAGTATACTAATAAATAGTACGTTTGTTTTAGTCATTTATCTTAACAATTAACAATAATTCAACGGCATTTGAATTATTTGGTTACGTTTATTAATGTGTGATTGTAGCAAAGAGAGTTATAAAGACAGAACTCAATGTTCAAAAGTTGTTGACTAAAGCTGAATGTTTTCCTACCTATTATTCTTTTTCACATCTTATACTTTATGCAAATAAATTTATAAATTAGTGAGTCGGATAAAAAGTTGTGGAGAAGTTACAAGTGTATCGTTTATCACTTTGTAAGATACTGATACTTATAGTAATATTTCCTACACTTAACATGAAACCTTCTTAAGTTGTACATCATGCTGACTACCGGTATGTGTTTTTCCAGGTCCTGACCAGTTATCTGATGTTCTTGATTCTTGTTCTGCTGAACCAGTTTGAATTTTTGCGTGTCCAAGGCGAGGAACTACATTTGGTGATGCACTTGCTAATATTGGAGCTGGACCAATACGCCATTCTTCTGTAACTGGTTCTCTGTCAAATGAATCAATTTGTTCGCTTAAATGAGAAGAATGTAAAATATGTTGACGTTGAGGATATTCCGAATCATCAGGACCAAAATAAGGAATATGCGTCCGGTCACGTTGAGGCTGAACCATTACATCATGGCTTGTGTCAATGTTATCCAGAGTATTCTGTTCTACAAGACGCGAATCGGAGTAGACTTTGGGAAACTCTATAGTTTCTAAAAAATAAGGAACAAAATATAGTTTGTATAGTGATGAAAATAATGGTCCCAATTAGATAAATAGATTAGAATATGTAACCCTGGAAATATAACTTGAACTGCCAAAAGGCATTCCTAGCATACTTTATAAACTACAATCCGATTCGGATACTGTGTTTATTCTTAAACTCTTGATCGGCCCAGTTGAGTGCATGGAGAAGATACAGACTATATAGGAATTTGTGTTGCACATGACCAAACAAACCACCTCCAACTCATACTTTGTTACAGGTAGGTAGATTGATCATGACATGACCATGTATGTAATAACTTTGTTTGGGTGCATTATCCACTTACTCATAATAGTTAAGCTAGGTCTAGATATAACATGAAATACAACTGTGAGACAACCGGGAACATGACTTGTTTAATCTGTTTATCCCAAAAATGACCAGCTTACTATTTGCAAAGTATTATCTTGTAAACTGAATAACTTATTGTATTGAAATTAAGTTATTCTGTTTCACTGGAAGTAACTTCACTGATTTATCTTCGAAACATAGGTATTATATTTGTAAAATCTCAGCAATTCTTCCTACTTAATGTATTACATTACCTTGGCACTTAAATACTGTGAAAATATTCATTCATATTTAGACGAAGGTTCTTACATACTAATTGTTAAGTTCATTAAAACTACTAAAATGGTTGTATTAGTCAGAATATATTATTATCTTTGTTTGTATTCGCGTTAATTAGAAGAAATTTCAACAAAAAAAAACTATAGCATATATACAAAACATCTCTGAGGATCGCTTTGTCGATTATAGTTTTAAAAAAGATTTTGAGGTATAGTGCCTGTTATTTAAACATAATCTGACTGAATAATTAACATACTCTAAGTATAAAATAAAATACCTTGAAGATTCAGAATTTGCAATATGCACTGAAACACCTAGAAGTAATCAGGATGAGATTAGGCATCGTCAATAATTAGATTCTAGGATCCGTTTTTGTTCTGTACAAAATATTCATTGATAGATTTTCTATGTTCACAACTGTATTCATAATGAGGACCGGATCGAACACCTTTATACAAACTTTAGGCATATAAAGTCTCCTGTTTCCCACAAATTAAACTTTAGGTTTAAACTCTGAGTAACACTAACATGTATTTAACTAGCACTCAAATAACAGAAGTGGTAATTATCCATAAATACATAAAAACAAACTTTAATTAAAGATAAATTTGAAAGTAATTTCCAACAGGATAGTAAATCGATCAGAAAACTAGGAATAAACTGAAACGTGTTCAAATCTTATTTGAATTTTCCATTACATCAAACTCGGAAAGTTTAGATTTCCCTCAAGTAAAACACCAAGCAACCAATGGTTGGTATCATGCCAGATATATTGCCGTGAGCGACACTGAGGATTTTCAAGATAACATGAAATGGTTATTCCGTGCTTCATAGTTCTCAATGTTTTTCGAAAACATTCCAGTTTATGATAATAAGTAACTCATAAACCAATAAAAGAAATTAACCACTTTATCTAAGTGGAATTAAAAACAATAAGCACGTACGACCATTATAATCCTGTGTTCGCGTATATGACATAGATGGTGTGGCTTTCTTTTCACTATCACCCACCACTGGAGTATGCTTAGACTCTGTTAACATTCCTCGAGATGACAGTGACTGATTTAATGACTGTAAAACATCTTTATCTATGTGGTTTTCATTCATTACAGGCACTGAAACTGGAGCTGGTAAACAAGGTGCATACGCTAATGAAGCTGAAAATGATTGTTTCTGTTCACCTTCACCACTGGACAAACAATTGAGTGACGGTGGTGGTGGTAGTCGCATTGCATCCTCAGCTGCTTGACTACGTACACTAGAACACGCCATTGAAAAGCGGAAATCTCGAGCGATTTCTTCATGTAAACTATGCTGTTTAACATTGAAAGAATGTAAGAACACATGCAGAATAAATAAACACAGAACAAAGTGAATATTAAAAATTAGACCAAAAATAGAATAATTTAGTGAGAGAAATGATTGTGTTAAAATTATCAGCACACAGCCGTAGAGCACTGTTGGCAGCAGTGCTTTCATGACTTAGTATGACTACAATGAATTGCAGCTACTAAAGCGATGAAGACTAATATGATGAGGAAAGATTAAACCTTAAAGTCATATATTATTCTACTGACCAATGAGTGACCACAGAAACTGATATCCTCCAATAGTTTATTATATGTTATCACTTTCTTTGTCTTAATATTTTATGTGTGAGCACGTTATTTTATTAGAGTATAAAAACGTCTTTTGGCTAACGATCTGGTCCTTGTATATCAGTTCACGGGAATGATGCATATATATAACTCATTTTCAATGAACTAGAAATAATACCTGGCTGTCTCGAAATGATCATAAACTGAAGATGAATTCGACGAAAAATAAATAGAGAAAGCCTATATAAACTTGATACTGTTGCGTTTAAAATAGCTCCTGTGGATTACGGCCTATGCATTCAACTTTGTACATAGATAAATTGCATGTAGAAAGGCATCAAATATTAACCAGAAGACAAAACGATCAAATACATTTTTAACAACCAACCTTTTTGGTAGCTACACGACGATATGCATTACATACAAATTCCAATAACCCAACTAGCAATGAAACGACCATACCGATAAGTAACATAACAAAACAGCCACCGACTTTTTCAACACCTAATGAATTTGCATCAGAACTTTTTGTTGGAGATGTATCACATGGTTTTTCAATATCATGTTTTCTCCACCAATAAAACTTCAATTGTTCTAATACTTGTGATTTTTGTAATTTTAATATAGTTTCAGAGATGGGATCTCTGTATTTCGATCCTGTTAAATTGAAAAGGAAAAACAAAAACGTAGAAGACTGATAAAGAGAATCACCATGTAACATATAAAAAAACACAAAGAATAATTAGACGACATATTATCAATAATAAGTGAAGGTAGACTACCAGTTTTTATACAGATATATTTATATATATTAAAGAGGAAAAATGTTTTTGTAATATCTTAGTGAACGAATTTGAAGTGATTCCAACATTTCGCCTGGCAATCCGGTCAAGCATCAAAATTGTCGAATATAAATAGTTAAATGGTTCTCTGGTGCACCGTATACTAACATTCCTTGAAAAGCTTGAACCAGATTGTCAAACGAAACGCTGAATTTACCACAAATTCATTCGCTGAGATTTTACAAATACATTCTTCCTCTTTAATGTCTCACATCGACGCGACGCCCAAATACTGTGGAACTATTCGATCAAATTTAGACCAAAGGTCTCATATATATATTGAATCGACTGAAAAATTCACAGGTATAACTCAATCAAGAATGTGACCTTCATATTGTCAATAACTTTATATTTTTTTATTAGGGATTGAATGATAAATAAACCAACTGACGAGTACAGCAGAGAATATGTAAATACACAGCGATAATTAATCATAAAGACATGCAATAACAGTACATTTGAATTGGACTAATCCTGAGTTGTTTTTTTTTTATTACGAGATATACAACAACAGTGTCAAAAGGAATTTCTTTATTTTGATGTAACTTTCATACTGGACCTAATGATAAACTACGTTTATTGTGATAAATAGATATATTCTTTAAATATTCAGATTAACCGACTAAACTAATAAAATAATTTACCCGTAGTAAATGAAACAAAGTAGTCAACTGTGAATGTAATAAAAGGTATATTTAGGTGCAAATTTGTATGGGGAAAACGGTGTGAAAATTTTACATTGGTCACTGAAGTAAACGAGAAGAACATATCATTCATCCTTGAATAGTTTCAGATTTAAAATATATTGATATTATGATTTATTCAGTGATATTACATCAGTTCCACTTCGATGGATATCAAACTTCAATATTATGATATTTTAGTGAAATACGTAACCAAAATAATGGTGATTCTCACGTAAGACACTACCAAAAAGCGAGACATTGTAGGTAAACAAATGCCAAGTATAATATCTTTGAATCAATAAACCATATTCTAATGATAACCTGGTTACTTAATAAGCACAAATTTGTTACTTAAATAATCAATTTATAGAGACTCCTCTAATCCACGAGAAAATATTCATTTGATGAGTTGATACCACTGGTAAAAGCCTTTGCGTACTTAATACTAAGTGGCAGTCACTTAAGAATGAATTGAGTGTACTATTCGTACTGTTCAGCTAATTATCAACAGTGTATATCTACAAGATTAAAGTGCATTTGATACTACTAGTTATTTTTAATCCATTATTTTTAAAGTCATTCCAATGAATCTTTTTGAACAAGTTGTATGAATTTTAAGAATACTGATTTAAGTCACGTAACAATTCACAGATCAAACTAACTTTACCTTAATGAGTAAAAAATCTACAAGTCAGTTATCTGTTTTGTCGTTGAAATTACAACTACCCATAGTATTATTAAAAACTTTGAATAATGTATGAATAACCGTAGGGAACTTTTTAATAAATTATGTTTTCATGAAAAAATGTAGACGTTGTCAAAAAAAAATAATGTATACGTTCATATATAATGACTGTCTGGATCTTCCCATTGATGTTTAGGACTGAAATCGATCAGTCTCTTAAGACATACGTGCGGATTTCCTTGAGTCTGCCAGAGAGTCACAAGCATTTTAAGCAGAGATGGATGGTGGCTAGCAGTGGAATTCAGGACGCACCAAATAAGATTAATCATACACAGTCCTAAACATGAATGGAAAGATCCAACCAATCTGCATATGTGAGTTAAAATTCACCGTAATGCATAAGCATGTGGCTATCCAGACTCAGTAGCTAAATGGATAGCGCGATGGCGCTTGAAAAGAACAGTAATGGGTTCGAGTCCTTTAGTGAATACCAACTCCGAGATGCAGGTAGATCTAGGTGACAAGTCCCAAAAAGAACGGAATGAGTGTTCTGAATTCCATTACTAGCCATTATCGGTCTCTGTTTAACATTAATTTATGTAGTTTGCACTAGTATTCACCTGTTGAGCACTATTCTGATTATGACCCATTTAGGTAGCTAGAAATAAAAAAAATTACATTCTTCCTTGAAACTTGGTGAATCATAATGAAAGTAATCTGATCTTTTAATTGTTAATATGTATGGAATAATTTACTAATAATTTGGTTAAAATACGTTCGTTATTTTATTATACTGTGTGAGTTCTGTCAAATAATATATAACGTAATATGAATTTTAATTTAAAATCTCGATGCTCGATTTATTATACTGTACAGAATGATTTAGTTAAGTTATATTTCGGGATCAAACCTTTCTCAACACTGATATTGGTTTATTGAAATAGGTTTTTCATTTAATATTATAGATTTGGACGTAGATACTCAACTTTATAAACGATGACAGAAAAATCATATAATCTTCTCACCTTCTGGTAAACCAATACCATAACCTTTGGAATCTAGGAGTCCACCAACCTGCATTAATTCACAGTCACGTTGAGTATAATATTCATTCATTGTTGATTCAAGTAAGAAAGCGTATTCTTCTCGTTTGACACGTTTGATTGCCTCCACTGTATTATTCATTAATAAACCTTTCTGTGAACTCATAAATTGCCACATACGTTTATAAGTGGAAAAATTTGACTCCTATCAATTGAAATACATGAAATACTTCATAAATAGAGAAAGATAATTTGTACATTAAAAAGAAAACAGTCTACTCACAGTTTATAAAAAATGGAAATAGGTGAAGCAGTTTGTACAGTTCATGGAATATGCTCATAATGATTCATCGCCACTTTCACGACAAATCTCATCAACCGATGAAACACAGAAATAAGAATGAAATTTTAATCTTCTTACTGTAAAAATGAATTAAATATTTTCAAATTTTGTTACAACCCATTTTATACGTTAAACAACTAAATTACTCTCAAATATTCAGCCAGTATATAGTAATTTTTGAATAAGTTTATATGCTCTTAAAGTAGAGATTAGCAAATTTTCATAAAGCCAAAATTAAACTTTTAGGTTTGTAGCTTTCGCTCCTTTTTACAACTGGTGTTTTTATAACCCTAGACATACTTTATTTACATAAACTACGGAATCGTGATTGTTAGCTTATTTTTATGAATATACAGTTATTTTTCTATGAAATTCTGCTTTTGGGTGATATATTAGATTTTGATGATAGATAGTTGTCAAGTGCTTACTACATGCATCAAAGAGCCGATTTAGTCCCTCAGAATGCTAAACGAAAACAAAAAATACATTTTTAAGGTCATGAATGAGTTATGTTATTAAATTTATTCTTAAAATATAATCTTATTCGGAAATTCTCTTGAGATTTGTCCTTAAAAAGTGACTTTTCCGAACAATACAGTGATGTAATGGAGAAGATATGAAGCTCAAGTAAATGCTTTTGAATTTAATGAATTCTCTCAGATAGTTTACTTGAGGAGTTTTGACTGTCGTTCTGAACAACATCAATTCTTAGTTCATGTAAAAGTGAGCTTCATAATTGTTACACGAGCGTTAAACCAGTTCATTTTAGTAGGCATTTTAATTTACGTTATCTCTATTCACCCTTGAATATAATGTTACCAAGAACGAGAATGAAAGTTAAATATGACTATAGGATATATAATATTAAATATCAGGATGCATGTTTTGCACACTAGTTCACTGGATAGATACCTTAATTTTACTTCTATTTGCACACTAATAGGTTTCAAATTAAAAAAACACGTATCCTACATTTTAATTATATGAAGTAGATCATATTTGTAACAACGTTTCCAGGACTTATCTTGTTTTCTGAAATGAAAAAACATTATTTTACATTTGTATATGCTATCAACATTCAATTATACAAATTTATCTCCACAAAATATGCAATCTTGAAATTTTCTATTCAGTTGACTTTACTAGAGAAAATAATAATAATAATAATAATAATAATAATACCGTCGACAAACCTCAAAAAACGCTGTTGTTGAACCACCTTGTATTGAACCATATTTAATTTTTGTCTGTTTCGCTAAATCTTCAGCATTTTCAATTGGAGCAACCATACGTGCAACTGTTAGAAAAGCAGCTAAATTAGCTGTATATGATGAGATGACAATAAGTGTAAAAAACCACCAAAAGCCAGCAATAATACGAGTAGATGTAGCATGAGGTAAAATATCTGAGCCTTTAAATTTATAAAAAGAAGAAAATGGGGAATTTTCAAATCATCTCAATAATTTGGTAACTTTGTAAAACAGAACGTGGTTTTCATACATTATTTTCAAGTCATTTCTTCTTCACATATTAATGCTCGATGGCTGAATGAAGAATCCCAATATTTAAGTAAATCAATCACACGAAAGTGTGAGGGGAGGTCATTTTTCACGGATAACGATATTGAGGTAAATGGAGAGGGGTTTGAACCTTCAATCCCGTGCATAAGATTTTAGTCCTTTAATCACTAAGTTATTAATTGGTGATAATCAACACATATACTGCAAATTATAATGTGACTTAAATGACCTTGGTCCTATTCGAGCATTATCCATAGTCATACATGTAATTGCTTATGAAACCAAGCCGTTATAAAATCAGTCAACTAACGTTAAATATGGTTTCAGCAGGAAAGTAACACTAAATAAAAGTTGAATAAGAATGACAGTGCTGGTTACTTCATAAAATGCAAATACGCTAGTAAAAATGTCTCTGGAATATACTCCATTCAGAATCTTGTAAAAGCACAGCGACTAACTGTTTATTTGGCTTAAATGATTGACTATTATGTCGACGTACTACATAAAAATTAGCTTCAAATGTTGACATTTCCCTCCAGCACTTTATATAAAAAAAGTCATATTTCCATCAAAACAATAACAAAAAATCCTGTGTACATTACAAACTTTCCCACTTTGAGGGATTGATCAGGTGAGTCATATATATATATATATATATATATATATATATATATATATATATAATTCAAAAATTCTTCACAGAAACCTCATATATATATCCATAGTAGTTGTCAAATTAATTGAATCAATAAACGCTTTTATAAACTAGGATGATTACTATCTATAAACGTTGATCTTTTCCCGTTGTTTACACTCAATAATTTACTTTACATTAATGTCTATTGACGATAATATTATCTATCTTATGACTATAGGCAAAATTATGTCATTTACCCATGGTGCACCTAATCTAGAATTATAATAGTGGGATTATTTTTAGAAAGTTATAGCGGCTCATTTTATTATTTATGCTAGTTATGATAAAAGTGTAAACTAACTACGGAAATAGTGTTATTGCTCTTTAGGTTAGGGTATTTGATAGACAATAAATAGTCTGAAGGTCACTATCTTTCACAGTTACAACATAGTGAAACTGTCTTTATTGGGATGATATCAAAAATATGTATTTAAGGAAAACCATGGTGAAAGTATAAATTTGGATTGAGGAGTGTGGGGGAAAAGTCACTTACGTTGATAATGATACTACAAATATATCCACAAATCGAACCACTTTACCGAAGATTTATGTATTGTATAATACAAATCGTTTACTTAATCATGTCTTTATTGATTATGATGGTACTTAATATAAAAATGAATGAAAAGATGATTCAATATGAATCAAATTTACTGAAATTTCGAGGAAGGATATACTTCTTAGATTTCAGCTGTCCGACAACTGATTAGTACGGAAATGGATATAAATAGTACGACTGCTTGAAAATTACAAGTGATTTATAAATGTTTACCGGCATCTACTAGCAAAACTCATGATTTCTCAATGTTTTTTCTTTGTATTGTGATTGAAAACCGTCGTATTAAAAGTTTATTTAAGGGTATGTATGAATGAATACAAGGACTGAAAAGCTCGAGTTAAATAAAGAATGAATGCACCCACACCACAACGAGCTGTTCTGAGATATGTCACCCAACATTCCGAACTAATGAGTATGGTTATCATGCCGATCCTAAACAGGCAGTGTATGTTCAATTAATCAGTTAGCTACTCAAATAATAAGAATTAATTCAATTAATTAGTTTTAGGGTTCTTTTTACGTGTAAATACTGATGAAAACAACTATCTAAATAAATTGAAGTAGATATAACTAGGTTGGAACTTTGGACTCTGTGCTGAAAAATATGAATCTTCACACATGCTCAACTTTTAATCAAAACTGGTTCTCAAAGAGAGTAAAATATTTGACACGACACTATGTATCCCTTTTTCAACAGTTCGTCTCTCATTTCTTATTGATCGATTCAGAAAACAGTCAATGTTATTGCGGAAAGCTGTAACCATTAGAAGTGTAAATGAGAAATCAAATTGGTTGGATGATTATTAATGAAAAAATAGAACTGAAAAAGTTTTTTGAGTAAGTACTATTCATATACATATTATTTATTCTTCTTATAAATATCTACTTAACTAAGTTATATTAGAGTTTTATTCAATGTTTCTTTGAAAATAATGTAGAATTATTCATATATTCACAGGAAAGTGAAAATCGAATCGCATTTTACAAATTAAAACAAAAATGGCATTTTTATCATGGAATACATTAACAATATCACTAACCTTTTTGCATTAATGAACCAAATGTAAACCAAAGACTATTGGATACGTTGAAATTATTTTCGACAACATCAGAATCCACAATACACGGATGTTTTACTTTCCATTCATATGGACTAAATCTGGCCACAACAAATAACACTAAACTAACCATGATAAGTGCAGCTAAAATATAACCCCATACCTAGTTCAAATTATTAAATACAATGCAAAATTAAGATTGTATTCACTAGAACAGTCTTGTTTTATATGTAAAGATAAATAGATGTTTGAATATCAACGATTCATTTCCAACAGTACGAAATCGGTCCTCTTCAGGTACATAGATTAGATAGAAAACTATTGATAATCATCAGTATGGTGATTTGGAGACTGTAGCATTTTCATAGTTGAATTCACGAGTCAATCTAAGCTACATCATCATTGTAGACTTGGAAGCACTGGATGGCTATTGAATAGCTGCTTCATTATAGTTTGAGACTATCTAACAAGACTATCTGGCAATTTAAGCTAAAGATTTTAGATTTGTTAATAGGCACCATGATCACAATTATTGAATCACATAATTTTGGGAATTTGAAATAAACTACAACCATTTATAAAATGACATCATTGAATACTTATCTTTATTTATGTGACACGTGAAAGTCAACAGACGGTATTGTATTGTGTTATATAAATTTGACATTAAAAATAGCTTATAAGTCCCAAAACCTTATAGAATATCCTTCTTTAAATGGTTCAGACTATTTAAATGTTCTTTATTTTCCAGCAGTAATTTACCTATGACAAAACTTATTTTCTTAGTAATGTAATGATTCTTCTATAACTTACATAAACAGCTAATATGTATTACTTCCAAACATATCGAGAATAAGTTTAACTAAATGATCAATTAGTCGTAAAAGAACACATTTGAATTATATAAGGCAAAAAGCAAATCTTTAAACCTGGTATTTTTTTAAAAAGACTTTCAGCTAAAACTTACTGGTGGCGACAAGGGTGTTAAGAAAGAAAATAAATGTGACTCTTTATCTTCGGGACGTTTATAAATAATACTAATTCCCAAGTACATAAATGGTGTTGTAAAATCAATAACACGTTCACGGTCATATGTAATTGTAAATGATCCAACAGCTAAATCTGCACGCTAAACGAAAACATTAATGATTACAAATAATGTAGTTATGACAATACGGTAAAAAAACAAAACAATTTTACATAAATTACCTGGTTAATTGATGAAAATATATATGATATTAAGTAATTCAAGACTATCCACAGGAAGTCCTCAACTTAATTTTATGCCATTTAGCTCTAAACAATACTTGTAAATTTTACGAAGCAAATATTTAATAAGGTATTCGTTAAACCGCTTCTCTCACTGGAATAGTCAAAGACGTTATCACTAAATATTTTGGAATGCGTTCAACAATAAGTACAGTGATGTTGAAACACTAAACTCAGTGCTCATTATATATCATGACCTTTTGAATTTCACTGGAATTAAGAATCAGAAAACAAGTTATTGGTTTCTACCAAGTAACTAAGTTTTGTATGATATACTTGAAGTCATAGCTAACATTTTATAGAGTGTCATATTTCACAAGTAGCAACAAAAACGCGAACCACAAAGTTCGGTAACTCCCAATTGGACTGTTAGGTGGAGTATGTAATACTCCTCTAAAGGTGTTTATAAGTACTCTGACGAATAAAAATGACCAACGGATTGTTTTGATGAACATATAAATTGGGTTGTTTGGTGCTATCAAACATAACGTGCGAAATAATGAGATTGTCAATTGGTTTAAAATTAAATTATTATTAAACAACACTGATTTCGAGATGGACAGAAAGTTTTAGTCCAAGAATATATCCTTTTTAATCTTTAATAAGTAGTTATGAGGTGTAAGTTGTCAAATCGATATGTTTCATACCTGACCTTCAACTCAGATTAAAGCAAGACAAACTTGAAAAATTAAATGTTCACTGACCATCTAATAATGAGATGACTATTTCAAAGTTTAAATACATGCACAATATGTATTCATATGCATATTTATTAAAGTCTTACACGAGTTCGTAACTCTTGTACCATTCCATCCCATGTTTCTACTCCATCTACAATTTTCATATTGCCATATGTTGAATCTGGTACTAAATTAATTGTATAGGTGAATTGTAAATCTTCACTGATGTAATTTAATAAACTGATACAAAATCCTTCCCAGTCCTTAGGATCTGTTGATTTCGGCTGGCCAGGTAGTGTTTTGCCTTTGTACATCATATAAGGTTTTTCCTATTATAATAAAACAAATTCATATCGATCAGTAACAACAACAGAATTGAGTAGTGAAACAATGAAAATAGGTTACACTAAATGAAAATTATCTTTAATCTACTTTTTAATATACAAGTAAAACTATCGAAATTTTTATGAAAAGACATTTGGTTTTGTGACAAAGTAGAACTAGCTGGAGAGCAACTGAAAATCTAGGATGCCTGGTCAGCTATTCGGTCCTGGTTTCGGACGGGTTAAGAGAGAACAAATAAGCCTGAATGAAATCAAGCCGAGAATCCTCTGATCTGTTAATCAGTATGATACTTTTAATCTTGTTGGTCTGTAAACAGGATTCAGCTTACTACATGTTCATTCATTTTACTGGTTTTTGAGTGCATATTCGTTTGTTGTAAATATTCGAGACTAAATTGATTAGTGGTTTTTGGCTTAGATATCCCTTACGCGAACAGTACACTATTGCTCATTTGACAAGTTTATCATGTATATCAATAATAGCTAACTGTGAAGTTAAAAGCCTGATGTTCATCAAATTTGTGTTTCAACAATTGGAGCACCAATACTTGGATTCAAATACATTCGTCGATGCAATTCAAAAAAATATATATGCTGTAGATTCAATTACTAACCATCATTTAAAATATATTATTATGACTACGGAAAAACTAGCTGATCAGGTGATAAACAACTGTTTTCATAAAAAATATAAATTTTAAAAATAAACTTACTTCTTGAGTAGTTATTCGTAAAACCTTTCCTTTCAATTCTGATTGATATTCTTGTTTAGTCAGGCTGAAATTTTTCGTAACCACCAATCCCTTGTCCATGTTCCAATAGCCGTACTGTTTAGCATACAAAATAAATTGAATAAGTGCATAACAGACATTATACATAATACAGAGAATCACTGAAAACTGTGGTTAGTTTAAAGATACGTTTGCTTACATCATATAAATAAAAGCATGCTGCACAATGTGAAACAAGAACTGCGAATTGATAATTTCACTTTTTCTAACCAAGTTTTTGAGATTACTTAGTGAAACTTGACAGTTTTACAAGTTACACTAAACGTTGTTATGTTTATCAGTAGTGTTTTTGATGTTTACAGATCATATTGTATTATAAACTTACCAGATTGTTTTAAATTTACGTTTACGCACTACTAACTGAAGCCTATTACTTTCATTTTTAAACGCAAGCATACATCCTGTTTAATTACTGAGTCTCTCCAGCGAATTCCCACACTTTCATCAAACTTAGTATTACTACAACGACAACAGCAACAACACATCTTCAGACTAAACACAAACATATCCATAGTTCGACGTTGTTAAAACTTCTAAACATGATTTGAATTTCATACTTATCACATTCATCTCAACAAGCATGATGTTAGTAGTAAGGGTTTAACGACTCAATTTAAGACTTGGGGTTTTGGAGCAAAAGTTATCGTTTTTTCTAAAATAAACCGAAAGACCACTTTATCTTTAAGTAGGGACATACAAACCTTCACATTCTCTGTATTATATTAATTTTATACAACCATATTCCGTATAGAAAAGTCTTCAAGTTATGATATTAAAAACAATCATTCTCATTTCCAAGGAGCATGAGCTTATTTGCCGTTTGGGGTGAAGCATCGTAATATTTTATTCATTTTGAAATCGAATACTTATAAAGTACATGTATAATGTGTTCATTAACTTTATTTCTTTTGAAGATTTCACTTTAAAAAATCGAGAGTATTTGAAATAAATCCGAATTGTTCCAAAATCAGTTCTGTATATGTGTGTAGATCCACACAGCTGATATGATTCAAACTAGTAAAAGACAGATGTTGATTGTCTCTTGATTTACGAAAATTCTTAAACTTATATCAGTTCGCATATATACGACACATCCCTATTCAACATAAGCCTTGACTATAGGAAAACTAAACAATCAAATATCAATGAGGTTCGCATACTGCAACAATGAAATTATGAATTCTAATTACTATTGCTATTAAGTCCATACATGAAATTACAAAATCACGCCTCATTTGCTTCATTTCACATGATCATTAAAACACTTTATATAGTCAAACTAGACAAAAATTTATGAACTTATCATTCAATTCTATAATTCGTTTCAAAAAGCTTATATCCTAAGACATATGAAGCTGATCATATTAACTTGTCACCATAAAAATATTAAAACAATCATATTTCATTATTTTCAAATGGCCTCAGAACCACAGTAAGTCACGCACATTTAAAAATAAAACACATATTAGTAATATGGATATCGATAATATCTTTCTGTTCACTAATACTACTTACTTCCTTACGCATGTTACCTCTCGTGGAGGAGCATACGCCGCCCACCGGCATTCTCACTAATACTATGCTTATTTTCTATTAGGATAACTGCAAACAAATAAGCTGATTGATGAATCTGTCAAAGTTAGTTAAAGATTATAAACGCCAATCAAACAGGATTATATATAAATGGGAGTGTTTGCTTTTTGTAGGAATATTCGCACTGACGTTTTAAAGAGATTAAAGCATAAATTTTACTTATCTTAACATTTATGTTTATGTCAGGTTACGTGAATAATCAACAATTTACTGCTTAGAAAATCACACTGATTTTTGTTGTTATTCTTTTCCGTAAGTTACACATAATTTTATCGACTAATTCCTGATACAGTAATTTCTTTATATAGTCAACAATTTTTATCGCCGACGTCGTACATAAACTTAAACAGCAGAAATTTCTTTTAAGCATTGTCATGTAAAGTGTTTTCTGGTGTATAATTAAACATTACCATTAAAATCATCAAGGACATTCGCATTATCTACAAATCAGGTATTAAAGCGACTTATTGATATTTCCATATTTCCTGTCTTATATATGTAGTGGAAAATAATCTACACTGTAATACTTATTTCACACATCGAATTCACTAGCAATTATGAATAGGCAGTAAAAGAATTGATTCCCATACCTCTTGAAAACCATTTCGACTTAATTCCAAAATAATCAAATGAGCATTAGAACGCCATCCATGTCCATCGAATTGAAATGGTCCAGTAAGGCCACGAAAACTAGTTGGATGAACCTTGATTGATTTTATATTAGAGAAATGAGACAAAGAGCATTAATCAAATAGTATTTTTATTAAGTGTTTAAGATGAATATTTGCTGAGACTTTAAAAATCAGTAAACACAATTAGTTTTAAAGGGGTTTTTACATGAAATTAATCTAATCCAGTCTACATTTAGTGACACAAGTAATTAGTAATCTTACGATCAATAAAAACTGAACTCTGTTACAAATATACATTAGAAATAGATGAATTTCTGGAGTAATTTCTAGTACGCAGTTATACGTAATGTAAAAGGGAGAAATAATATTGTCTAGGATATAAAATATTTGTTTAACAAAAAACGTTATCGACCAAACTTTGTATATTTTATCACTAATTCATCTGGAACAAATGAACTATTTTGCAGTCAACAGACAGTGATGTAAAATTTGCCATACAATTATTCATTTACTGATTACTGAATCATCAACATCACGACTCCACACAACCATAGAATATTTACGCATTTTTGGTGGTTTGATCAAGATCAATAAAAAAATCCGAATAATTAGGCGTTTCAAATACGGTAGATCCTAGATATTTTAGAAAAACAGTGAAACTAGTTTGACTTCTAGCCTGAAACCAAAGTAGGAATGAGCCCGGAAGTTTTGAATGGAGCTAAACATGACTGAATTTCTTAAACAAACAATAACCTTGCGATTAACATTATTTGAGACATGCTATGATCACTAGTAATTTAGATAATATTTTAATCTTTAAAATTTTCTAGAAAATATTTGCTGAAAGGGTTTCACATAGTGGCCTAATTCTGTTAACATTTCAATTAATTTTGCGCTCGTTATAGTGCATCAAATAAACCTTGGTAGTTTATATGAGACGCGGCTATTTTAAGTACAGAGTAAACTAACAAATAAATGGTTTCATGTGGTTGTTTAACAATATAATCCAGGATCAGGGTTTAATCCTATGGAAGATTCATCAGGTGAATGTATCTGGATCCTAATATTATTCTTAACATTGGCAATCAACTCAAAATTCAGTCCTAACAATCAAAAACGCAACAACACATATCCTTACTAATAATGATATAAACGAACAAATGGTTTCTTCCAATTGATAATTTTGGTCATTTAAAATATGGTAGTTTGAACTGACATTTATATCAGTACCGGTTGATGACTGACAGTATCTTGTAGTTTGAAGTCTGAATTTACCCATATGTCAGTAGTTTTTATAACCTTGATTATTTCGTGGTGTCTTTTTTCTATAATCAAACGACTACGCATCCTCATTATTTGACTTTAAGGCTGCAACAAATTGATCTCTACGAGACAACCATGAAACGCAATAGCAGTATAAAAAAAACATGGTATTCTCGTAACTGACACAAAGCTATAGTATGCAGTATGATGAAAACTAAGAACTATTTGACCTAGATTTTGAGTCAACAAAAGCAAAATAAACCCACATAAAAGCGTATCATATATCAAAGACTTTTAAAATTCATTAATCATTTTTGTTAAATGTACATCTATGCTGAGGAACAGCAAGCAATGTTTTCAATCCACTTGTATAATTGATTTTTCCCTACGTCAAAACTTGTTGATTCAATTAAACTGATCAACAATGTGTTTCGATATTCTTGAGGCAACTAAACAATGTAACATTATATCCCATGGGATAGTTATGTCCTCAACTATAAGAAAACAGACTAATCATAATTAGTAATCTCTAGAGTGTTGTTTTCCCTCTTTCATTTGTTATTAAAAACTATTTGACCGAAAAAATCATAGTTGCATATTTGTAAGAATATATGTGTGTTATTCTTTAAAGTCTTCTATTCATCGCATTCATAAAAATAGGTCTTTTTATGCTATACATTTTTATTACCAAGTTTTCACAGAATTAACATAAATATCGCTTTTAAAAGAGTAATACTTCAGTGATCATTCGAATTCCTACTTTTCAATTGTTCAGATTTAATGGCCGAATTCTTTCATTAGGTTAGTTATGAACTACATGATAGAGAAAACTGTATTACAGAATTGTGGGTCACTGTTTTATTAACTTTCTATATAGTTTTTTTTAAATATAGTATGCACACTATGAAGGATGAAGGCTCTGAGTTTAATTACAGATAGAATCGTTATGTTTTGTTGTAGATTTTACTTAAAGGATAAACCATAACACAACACTTCTTAGTCTCTGTTGATCTTCAATTATTGTTAATTCATGATAAAATCTGACATCACACTGAATGACGTGCTCGAACCTGTATTTCTAATTAACGGATTACAAGTTACTGTTTTCTCAACAACAAAAAGGCTCGTGAAATTAATGTACAGTATTAAAGTATGGTAATAAAGTTCTTTAATAGTATTTATGTTACTATTATTTAAATAAACGCAAAAGGAGTATTGATCATGAAACACCTACGTACAGCTTTTATATCATTGATCAATGTTAATCCTGGATTCCACACTCGATTAACGGAACATGAGAGACCAGCTGGTGGTAGAATATTTGTTGACCGGGAGGATGACAAAACACCCATTGCTAATAAACTTAAACCATCATACAAAAGTGCAGAATGTGTCTATAAAGACAATAGTTAAGAATCTTTTTAGTTATATTGTTATTATACCTAAAAATATAATATTATGAGATATTAATGACAAGAACAAATTCCCTTATTTACAATCTTTAAAAACCTGTCATAAAGCCCCAAGATGTTTAGGTAACGTTTCGATCAACAATTCAATTATGAAAATACATTTGGAGTTTAAACTCATTAAATTTTAACTTACCTCTATATGCAAAGAAACTTCATAGACATCAAATAAGCTGTGGTAATATAAATTACATTCTCTTGATAAAGATGAAGCAATTGTACCTTTTACCTTAGTGTGTAGTGTTTGACCATCCACAGGATAGTAATTGATGTTCAGTACCATTTCATATTTGATTGTCACTTTATTCATCATGTTTGTACTTGAATAAGGTCGACTAGATCACCTATCTTGTTATAATAAATGAATAAGCTTTTTAATCCTAACGAAAATCAAGTGTTATGAAACACACATTTATATGATTTCCATAATTTTCGTCTAAAATTTATTATTAAACTAGTTGTTTTTAAGGATTTTTCATCATTTTCGTGTGCGTGTCAACGTTTCAAAGGAAGTTTACGATTCTTTAAAAAAATATGGATGTTAGTCATTCAACATGATAGTTGTTTAACATCACTAAAACCTGTAACACTAATTGACTGACTACTTCACAAAAGTTGAAATTTACAAACTTTTTAAATGGATGCATATTTCTCTAGTAGTTATCCAAATG
Organism: Schistosoma haematobium; assembly: GCF_000699445.3. Taxonomy (NCBI): domain Eukaryota; kingdom Metazoa; phylum Platyhelminthes; class Trematoda; order Strigeidida; family Schistosomatidae; genus Schistosoma; species Schistosoma haematobium. The sequence continues at coordinate 43,609,281 of NC_067195.1, forward strand.
TAATAGGACTAAGTACTTAGGAAAATAGATCATATGAGATATATGAATTTAAAATGTTTGGTTTATTTTATTCACTAGGCTTACAGAACTTTTAAAAAAAAAACTTAGAATGACAGCTTATGAGTCAGTGTGAACTTCCATTTGTGTATTTTTAGAAATGTCAATTTAACGACCACACTTCACGTCTACATGCTATCGACTTGATTGTACGAAGTGTGTGACATTTAACCATACAATTCAAGGAATCCATACCAACAAATTAGGAACAAATTCAATCTTGATGTTATTCGTGAACCAAGTTTATCCATGTTTCTACGCAGACATATAGTAGTACGGTCTTTATTAAAATCCTGAAGAATGAATTATGACCGTATGGATTTCTTATTGTGTTGCTGATATTCTCGACCGTATTTGATCTGTCGTTGTTCTAAAAATATAGGCTCCATGAGGGAATTCAACGATACTGATAGTAATTACAGGTTGATTATATATTGGACAACAGCAGTTATTGATATCCAGGACACGCGTTACAAGTTATTTAGTATCTGTTGACCGGATGTACCGGGATTCCGGTGTTGACGCTCACATCGAGTCTCGAACCCAGGACTTCATATACTGAGTCTCCACTTCCTGGATGACACTTCTAGCATCTATCGAAAATATCATTAGCAAATTGTGACAACTTTTGTATCGATTTATGCACATTGCTCTCAATCTCACGTAAAACATTAAACAAAGTTTATACCCAAATCACCTATAATTAACGCGACTAAACCCAAAATATTTTTCTTACAAAATACGAATAAACTGATACTTTGAAAGGATTCAATCGGTTGTCTTTGCTAAAAAGAAAAATCAAAATAAAATGATCACTCCTATAATCTATAACTTCGCTTAGTTCATATTTGAATTACGTGTACGACAATAATTTTCTCATTGCGAAACCTACAATTTTCATCCAAGGAAAAATATGAAACGAAACGAAAAATATTATATGTACTCCACAGTGTTTTGATTTCTAATCTAGTTTACTTAATACTCAATGTAACCCATTAAGTGTATGTTTAACGCAAACTTCTGGATTTTCAAAACATAATAAAAAGTAAACAGCTTATGAGTTAGAATAATTTGATGAATTAAAACAAACACATTATAACTTACAGGACTTATACGTCGTGATGTTGAACTACGTGTAAAACGTTTATCTTGTAAAGCGGTTACACGTATATCATCAATTAAAGCAGCAACACCGTAACCAGAATCTTCATTCATAGGATGCAAAATAGTGAATGTTGTAATATTAGCTCCTTGAACGGATTCAAAAGCCTTTGGATCAACCAGTTGAACATCCTTAAGAAAAAATAAAATACGAACTTGGTAGACCTTTGAAATTGATAATAATCGAAATATTTATAAAGAGTAAGCTTGAAATGTCTTCTATCTTTATGATAACGACTTTGCTAGTTGTAAATATAAATAACTATATATCAGAATTTTTTTTTTGAATTTTGATCTATGTCTTTCAGTGACGTAATCGAAATTGTTATGGCCAAGCTATTATAACAATCTTACATTTTTTGTATAGTGAACACAATGTTTGTTAAACATAACTATCATTACATAATTAATAATAAGTTAATTTATTTTCCCATAAATAATCATATTCTATTTGACAAGAATTAAGAGCCTATCAGTGAACATTGTGACATGATATTGGATTTTTCATCGGTAGTACGTGTAAAAATAGTTATCCACTACACTGGAAATTCAGCTGAATTTAATGAAGGTTCGGTTCAGCAAAACTTTGGTCTATAGATGTTTACACATGTTTATGAGGACAGTAAAATACCATATCAGTCTCAGCGTCAATGAGATAGAAAAAGAAAATGAAATTCTTACCCAATCAGTAAATACATAACTGTAATATTGTGACGTCATATTGTATGCATTTGCCTTTAAAAGGAATAATTGGTAAAAAATTGGTTCAATTAACAAATTCAGAAAATGGAAACAAATTAAATTTTCTTGACAATATGACATCAACTGAAAAATCATTGAAAATCACGGAGTAATAAACATATATTGAATTCTAATTCTGTAGTCTTTAACAGTGAATGACTACAACTTGTTCAGAATCTAGCTCCAGTTCTGAGTTGTATAAAGATCAAGAAACTAATGTATCGTTAAGTTGGAAATTTATGGTCACCAGATTAAGCTTGAAATTTCGGAAAAACGTTTTTGAATTCCTAAGAAGCTACTAATTTTATAATTATACTACAACAATGCTACTCCAGAGACACAAACTGGTCAAAATGGGTTGTGTTTGTAATAAGATATAGAGTGTCTTCAGTTAATTCTGTCAAAGAAATGAAAAAGTACCACTCAAGTCCGTCAGCTCCCCCAATTTTATAACTGACATCAGTTAATAATGAAATTTATTTTTATAGTATAAACAGGCTTTCTACAATCAGATAAACATAAAATCCCCTTGCCTAAAATTCCTGTTTACATTAAAACAGAAGAACTTAAATAAAGTGATACTTTTTGGAAAAAATTTCGAACTATACAAGTTAAATGATTTGAAAAATATCATGATAAAAGAAACATTAACTGAAATCTTAAGAATATGCTTGTGTAATTTCAAACTTTCCAGACTTCAATTTCATGAACTTAGACAATCTTTGAATAACAAGAAACACTGGACCAGTATTTCTTCCTATCAGGAAACAGTTAAGTAGCGTATATTTACGATAACATTAAAAATTAAACCCACGACCTTTAGTCCTCTCAAATTATTGAGTTAGCACCTAACAGTTTATATTGCTCACTTCGGTCAACCAGAGAATACAGTTCGTTATTTACCTCAGTGAGTAGACTTTTGTGAGATAACCTCTTGACTAGATTTATAAGGGTTAGGCTGAGTAGAAAGTTCAAGCTCTGCCACTATTACTATGATTATTTTATACCGGAATATCACCTCTAAAATCCTTCATATTGGTAACAACTTTTCGTCGTTAACTGAAAACATAAAGTGATAGAAATCACGTCAATCTATTATACTCCCAATCAAAATATAAATAGATACCACACCTTTCCACAAATGATCATTTCATCTACCGACTTTATTTAACTGCACACTTAAATAGTAACTCACGTTAGTTTGTGGTAAACGTTAATTTTTATAGAATCGGTTTGTTTTAAAAAATTAAATGAGAACAACATGAATTGTAGATAACACAATTAAATAATTTTATGTCAATAAACTTTTCGTGTGATAAAAATTACTTGAATGAATAGTATACATAGAATCCAAGATACAAATTATCCTTTAGAGAACAGTAATTAGTATGAAAGACAAAATCATTGCTTTTGAATTTACTAATATCCTTGAAGAGAAAAGTGAATGGAATATGGAAATAAAATTTTGGAAGTGGAAGAGTGATGTTATGGATTATGTAATACTTCTAAAATGTGACTTACCAAGTAAAGCCCTTGATAAGATGCAAGATATAAGAGATCATAAAAAAAGTAAACCGATGAACACTTGGAACTGAGGTGATCCAAAGCAAAGCATAATTGACGACTGACTTTATGGAACTTTAAATTCTGTTTAGATCTTCTTATAACAGTAGATTTAACCAAGCGTAATAAATTCGAACTCCTTTGTTTATTACTAATCTTGAAAGACATTAAAATGCTAATATCAAACCTACTGGAACTTAAATGACGAGTACTTTCAATGCTGAAAAAAGTACTGTTCTTTTAGCCTCAACTTTTGTGGAATATACGCAAAGAAACGGACACCAACATTTCTCTGTGTTCCTACAGAATACGTACTTTGGCACCAACATATATATTGGTAGATACAAATGGAGGTAGCAAGTGACTTGGAATAAGAAATTTGTTTGGTATTGAGAAATTAGCTTAGGGGCTGGTGTTATATCCTAGTGAAGATTAAATTACGGGTAACTTCCGAAGACTATTAATGGACTAATATTCTGTAAATATTCTTACTTTATAACTATTCAATAATTAGATTATGTATATTTATATTCCTATTATTATAAGCTTCATTTTGATCCATAATTTATTATTATACGATTTACTGTCCCTAAATTATGCTCAGTTTATTAACTACTATCTCACACGTTTACAGCCACGTTTTGGCTTTATTGTGTAAAAATGTTATTTCCCATTTTAATGGTTTGCTGCTGTCTGTTTGTTTGATATATAAACCCAGTATGTTTGAAATATATGATTCGCATAGTGGAAGCTGGTATTCGTGTTTTGGACTCAATTGGACGGGTAGACGAGCATAGGACCAATAAGGACGCTAGGCTGCTCATACCAGTCAAACGTCAGTGGTTCGGCACCGTGCTAAGATTGTATAAGTCGTATTTCGATTGGCGGTTAAATTACATGATAAAAAGTCGGACATAAAGACACAGCAGCCGGATAAGTTCTTCTTAATGTGGTCTTTAATCTAAAATCAACTTTTCCAGCTACTTCATCATCCTTGACACTAAATCTTAGAAAGACAAACTTTTTATCAGCCTTTAAATACTCCACTTCCTTTATACTAGTCTTCGACACGTAGCTACGAATTTTCGCAGACGACTATTACCAAGTTAGCAACGTGTGGATGTAATTAATTCCTTCTAAATCTTATCATCTGAACTATTGGATAGAAGTCATTGACGTCAATACTGAAAAGGATCTCTTAAATGTCTAGTAATAGTTCGGAAATAGAGAAAATAATTTCACTAGACAATATAACGACAATCGTTCAAACATAAAGGAGGACAGAAATGTATAGTGGAACTTAGTGGGTTCTAATCGCAGTTAGAAAGTGGTAGAGAATAAATTTTTTCACATGATTTACTCAGCTGTTAGTTCAAAAGTGACTCTTTTTGAATAAATCTTAATCTCCTTATTTTCATGATTTTGCAAATTTCAATAGTGGACACAACTTCCTGTTTGGTGAATACAAAAAGTGTGACTTATGAAGTCGGACGTGACATATTATAACGAGCTCTATTTGTGTGATATCAACTATTAAGTTGAGCTTTTAGTGTTTGGTTAATTTCATCAGCCTTGAACAGTCTGATCAATGAAGCTTCTTTCCTCAATTTTCTTTACTGTGAAATTTATACAAAATTCATCAATATATTTGTTTACATACAACTAAGGATAGTTATTTTCTCGAATATATTTCTCTATCGTTCCACATCCAAATTCAAACTTCCTAGTGAAGTTAGTTTCCTATCTATATGTCCGAGTTTGAATCTCAAATATAACAGAAGTTTTAAAATTTCTAATTAGTTAAACTTGTTTGTTGGTGTTTTATTGACAAAAAGAGAGACCAAATACTATCAGTTCATTGTATTACCTTCAAATCATGTCGTTTTTTGTGTTGTTGAGATGCAGAATAATATTATTTCATTAGTAAATTATAATTATATTTAAGAAAGCAAAATGAAATTTAACAGTCACTTACAAGTGCTAAAAATTCTTGAATCTCCCAAAACGGTATATCCACAATAAAACGAAAATGTGTTTGAGTAATTTTAAACTGTTTAATTACATATTTTTGGTTATCATTAGATACATCCCATTTACGAAGCATCAATGGTTGATCGAATGTTCTCAATAGATAATCGAATTTCAATAAACCTAAAAGCACATTATTAAAGCATAATTACTTTGAAAGAATCAGTGAAACGATGTAATAACGTTATACCTATATCTTTCATGGACTATAATTTGAAATTCGGAATCGCTGTATTTTGATCCAGTGTTTACACGGTAATGTACTCACCATAAGACAGATCTGAATGCAAATTAGCATGGGATTGAGGGTGATATAAGTCTGGAATGCTTTGTGATTTTTGTGATGAAATGTTTGTAGAATTTTCTGAATCTGACAATTTACATCATAAACCAACTTTGGTAAAACTGTAAATGAAAACCAGAAAGCACGAGACATCTGTTTCTTCCTATCATAAAAATCCTTGTCAAAAAATGAACCTTGAACGCCATCAAAGATTTGATACCCAATGATTTAGCAGCTAATATCAGTCAATGATAAGGTCATCTTAAAATTATCGAGATTGCCATGGAATATTTCAACCAGTGAGGTAGTAGATGTAATGACATTTAAAAATACTGTCAAAGGTCACTATGAGCTAATTCCAATAATGAATTTGTTGTTCATCCTAGTACGTCATGGACATGTTCTTAAATTGTTTTCAAAGAATAATAGATGATAGATCATTGAGAAAAACTTCTAACCAATAAACTGTTTGACTTTCATTACGTCTTTTGAACGAATATCCTGGTATTCAGAAGAAACTGTTTTTTATGGACCGATCGTGTTGGTCGATTTCTTATTACCATTAAGGAATATTGACATATAGATTTGACAGAAAATTAACCTAACTCATGATATTTCAAAAATGTCGAGAACTTTAACACAGAAATTAATGCACTTAAAGTATGAACCCAGAGTAATAGGACCTTAAGTGAAACATGATTTTTGATTTACATGTATACGAACTGCACTATGCACCACATAACTAACTGTAGTCAATTAAGGCTGAAAAAATAAATTCTTTTTAGTTTTAGAAATATTTCAAACCGTAGAATGACACAGTTGGAAGCAGACTGATGATACTGTATTCAAAGTTTGCTTCGATACTGAGCAATTATTAAGTGTTGTTCTTGAAGAGGAATTTAGCCGACTACATGTTTATAATGAATAAAGCTCTCAAAGTTAATAAGCACACTTACTTTCTTCTCTAGAATAAATCACAGCAACTGTATCCCAATATTCCGCCTTCTGTACATAATCATATAAAGCTTGCCCAAATGCTAAATAATGTGGATGTACATTTAATGCATAACCGCGAGACGTTTGATGGTAACCCCAGTCAATTTGTAGGTGTGGTATACCGAACTGATTGCATAGAGCTTGTACAGCCGACGATGCGTGCGGTGTAGATGGCCCATAAATTGCGATAACTTGACGTTCAATTAACTGACAGGCTGTAATGTATTTGAAAAGAAGAGCCAAAATTATTACTTAAAGTTTGAATGTCCAAATAACTATATCAGTGAGTGAAGTTACTTTTCTATAATCTTTCTCATACAGTCGATTAAAACAGTGAATTAAACTTAAATCAAATGTTCTTGAATGGTAATAGCAGAGACATTAACGGCTATGTTAGTGGACTATAAGCATCTACTTGTAATTTATTAGTGACCTCATTTTCAAGCTTATTTCTCAATATTTGAGGCTTTTCATCTGGTTCACTAACACTGGCACTGTTACTACAACTAATAATAAGAATAATAATAATACCACTAACCAGTCTTCAACTATTTCAAGAGTACGGTTGACCTAAAGTTAAATCCTTGTATTAATAAAATTTAATATGAAAAGAGAAAAATTATAAATGAAATCAACAGCTGAAAATCTTGTTTATTTTTAGTAAAAGTAGAAAAAAAATCCCTTTGTAACTATATATCATGTTCTTAAAAAGAAAAACTGTAAAGATGAAATTCAAAGAAATTATCCTAATTTTCTAGCTTTATTATTCAAGTTTAAAGCAAAGAATTAACCTTTTGCCATTCAAAAAACCTAGTCACCATTACAAGAGTGAAGAATACAAGAAATCGCAATTACGAAGTTTCCTTTCTGAAATCAGGAAATAAGCAACTAGATACTTATGTATGAACATCTCATCTCCTCTTCTGTATAAAACAGCTATTTATGTCTACGAGTTGAAAAAATCTCAAAACATTTTTATAAGACAGAAAAGACTAAAATAATACGTACTTAAGTCTTTTTTCCGTACTAGTTATATCCATACATGTTGACAATAACTTAAACTTTACAGATAGCTGAGAGAATCTATTACATTCATAAAGGAGGTTGCTAAAGTCAAACGACTGCTAAAAAAAGAGATCAGTCACATTGCTAATAACTTAAATATATTTCCTCTCCTCCTTCCCTATTATTACTTTACTGATGTAACAGATTTGCATTGAAGTCCGATCATAAATAATTAATGATCAAGTACATTATAACATAAAAGATACTTTGGCTCAGTTAAAATTATTTTATATTTCTCCACAAAATACATAAATTAGGAATTTCCTTAGGAATGTTATGTGATTACTACTTCGGTGGAGCAAAATATTCAAGGTAAAGTGAAAAATATTCGACTATTTTGCTGTATATTTTGACTCCTCGTTTGACTAGATCACAGTATTTTTACTCTTTCCTGTAAACATATCTGTTAATTGAGAGTTAAACTCGCGTCTAACAATCCAAATTCCTACAATATCCTTAGTGGTGTATTGATAGTATGAGTCGTCCCTTCTCATCCCAACTCTAAACCATTTAGCAGTCATCGATGAGTAAACAAAGAGCTCACTATTCAAAATCTCTGCTGTTTTCAAGGTATAACTTATTCTATATCGATCGATGATTAAAACAATCTTAAATGACAGTTATACTTTACGATCTATACGGGACTTCATTTACGCCAGCACTTATCGACCATGTAGTTTGTGAATAGTCAATAAATATCAGTGTGATTTATATTAATAAACGTTGTGGTCAATCGACCAATAATAACAATTATTGTCCTAACATTCCGAGTTATTACTACTGGCAAAAAGTAGACATGAATCTATAGATACACTTAAAGATGAATTTTCTCATATCCGACGACAAAAATGGATAAAAACATTACCAGGCAATAATAAATGTTTTTATCAGAATGAGGATTTGTGAAGATTGTAGTAATTTTAATAGTTGAATTCATGAGTCGATCTAAGTTAGACCACCATTAGAAACCTGGAAGTACTGGACGGCCGTTTCATCCTCAGTAGTGCCCATCCACAATCCTGCATGAGGGACTCGAACTGTTGGTGAGTCACATGTACGACGAGACGGCCGTCCAGTGCTTCCAGGTTTTTACTGGCGGCCTAGCTTAGATAGATTCATGAATTAAATTATTAAAACTCATAGAGATCTACAAAATTTCAATTAGCAACTTACATAAAAAATTCTCATTTATGTTCGGTACACTTTTCAAGCTTGTGGTATATATTTTGCATTATTCCAGAAACCGTGTTTGTAAACTACAGTTTGTAAGATAAGTAAATTGTATGCTTAGCCTATATGAGATTGACATCACTTTACAACTCATTCTAAACAGTATAAATGATCACTATAAACAAATGATGGTTGGACATGAAGTTGAATGTGTCACAAAACTGTTCATTCGATCAGTTGCTAATCCACTGATCTATTTAAACGCAGTTTAGTATCATTCTAACATTTTAAAAATTATGAGTAATCTTAGTAAAATACCAAAGTATGGATACTTAACAAAGATAAAAAAATACTTTCAAACTGATCATATAACTGCTAATCTCATGGTTTGTGACAATTAATCGGTGTGTATCTAATAACCGAAATGAATAACAGGATACAGCAATATATATTTCTAATTCTATCTTTGATATAGATATAGAAACATGTTAAAGTATAATCATGAATAACTAGCTAATGTATGGTAGTCCATCAAAGATTACATTTGAAACAAAAATTATATATATATATATATATATATATATATATATATATATATATATATATATATATATATATAGCAGATTATAAAACCTTTTCGCGTTGCTTCGAAACTGTCATCTCCATCAATTGTTTCTATTATTGGTATTAATTGAAACCGGTGATTCGTTGAATCGTGCTGCTGTAATAGTTTGTTTGCTGCTTGTATACTTTTCTTGAAACATATTTCTTGAGCTACATCATCTTTTTTAATCAAAGCACCTATGAATAAAGAAAAATAAGATAGGAGAATAGAAAACAGAAGGGTTAATGTTTTTCTTTTGTATTCAGATTGATGAAAAAGAAAATTGATACTCATAATAAAGTCGGTGGTTCTAATTACTTAAAGCTTGCTGAGTGACCCAATAAACCTAGGCCTGTGAATACATACTGCTGAGGAGTTCAATAATAAGCCAAAATAATTGTTCAGTGCTCCTTTGATTTCAATGGTACCCCAAGTTTGACCAATCAATAGCAAATACCTCCTACGGACTAAATCATCCTAATAAAATCATTTTATTTAAAAGATATTTTTAAGTCAGTAGTTCTACATCAAAATCACTTATCGTCTCAATATATAAGAGAGGGTTAAAATCATCTTGTGACAACCATAGAAGAATTAGTTTAACTAATATAGTATCTAAAATACTAGCCTCAATAAGTATCGGACGCCTAACTGAGACTCGTGAACTGCAAACACGAGAGAATCAAGCTGGCTTCAGACCTGGTCGTGGCTGCATCGACCACATATTCACCATTCGTCAGGTTCTAGAACACAGGCATACTTATAGGCGTCCGACAGTGGTGGTCTTTCTTGACTTAAAAGCAGCATTCGACTCTACAGAACGAGAGGTTCTGTGGCAGTGTCTGTCATTGAAAGGCATACCTCAGAAGTACATAAACCTTGTAAAGGCTCTTTACTCGAACACTACTAGTCGAGTCAGAGCTTATGGCGAACTGTCATCTGCTTTTGCAACCTCAAGTGGTGTCTGTCAAGGCTGTCCACTTTACCCATTTTTGTTCAACTTCATCATAGACATATTGATGGGAATCAGGTTCTCGTAGAATGAATTTTCGGGAATCGATCTCCTTCCAGGATGTCCACTTATCGACTTAGAATACGCAGATGATATAGTCCTGTTTGGTGAAGACGCTGACAAAATGCAGAGTATTTTGATAGCACTGAGCAACAATGCCTGGATGTTTGGCATGCGTTCCTCTCCCTCCAGATACAAGTTGTTGCTTCAGGACTGGCCTCGTCAACACCTGAACTAAGCATAGGGAGTGAAGTAGTCGAACGCGTCGATAACTTCACATATCTTGGGATTCTGATCAGCCCTAATGGGTTGGTGTCTGACGAAATCTCAACACGAATTCGAAAAGCTAGTTTGGCTTTTGCCAATTTACGTCATCTATGGCGAAGGTGATATATCCGTCTATCAATTAAAGGACGAGTATACTGAGCGGCAGTCCGTTCTGTTTTAATTTACGGCAGCGAAACATGGCCATTAATAGTAGAAGATACTCGTAAGCTACTAGTATATGACCACAGATAACTTAGAAATATCGCTGGCGTCTTCTGGGATCATCGGGTAAGTAATTGTGAGGTTAGACGCAGGGTATTGGGGGATGATGGTAAATCAGTTGATGAGGTTGTGAATCTTCATCGACTGAGATGGTTGGGCCACGTGTTACATATGAATGAACACCAACTACCACGACGTGCAACGCTATCCGGTATTGGAAATGGTTGGAAGAAAGTTAGGGGCGGCCAAACCAAAACGTGGCATCAGTGCTTGAAGTCACTAACTTCTAGTCTGAGCCATGTTGGTAGATGCAGACTACTTGGTTGGGGTCCGCGCGACTATCGTAACCAATGGTTGGAGACTTGGTGACATGGCTCAGAATCGATCACAATGGCGTCGGTGTATACACTCCCTGTCTTCCCTTAAACTAAGAGGTTAAAATCACTTCATATCTTTCTTTCTACGAACTAATTCTTTCTTCCTGTACTATGTCCTTATATGCAATCTTTCTTTTATAAATTACCACCTCTGAATTAACTACTTTTATGAATCCGGTGTTCATCTTGTTGTGTTAATAAGGTATGGCAACTTGGACCGATGCATATATGTGCCTCGTCCTTCAGGTAAGACAAAATATTTTACAATAAAGAACAACTCTAAAATATATTTATGTTAAGTATTGGCTCAGTGCTGACTTTTCATGTAAGTTCTGAATTTCATTGTTCCAGACACTACAATAACTGATACTGAATTCTAGTTAAATCATATTTACTTCTAAAATTATAATTATTTAACTATATTGAATGACCACAAAATATCAGTCCTATACCACTGTACATTTACATATTGGATAAAAACTACAGTCATATTTGATAATGTTAAAATTAACTTCATTAGATGACACACGAAAATGTAACAACCTGCCTAGTTTATTGAAATTCGAACCTTATTTAATTATACATTTAGTTTACCACAATTTTAACTCTGATAAAAACAAAGTCAACAAATAATTTCACATCCTTTTTTGTTCATTTTACTGTTCATGTTAAAATATGGATTCGTGTTAAATTTCTATACCTTAGATTCAGATCTGATTATTTCTGAAACATACACGAAAACCGCATCTTCGTGCAGACAATTAAATTAACTTAATTGGAAATTGTTTCTCGTTAAATAAATTATTTATTTATAGAACATAGCTACAAGTGTTTGACAAACCCATCATTGTAAACTATAAAATATCATTTAATTCAGTGGCTTGTTGATATTCCATTCAGTTTGAAGACAGCGGTTGCCAATTGGTTAAGTACCGAAAGTAAGTAAGGAAAACCTTTCTCCTCATTTTAAATTGTTTAACAGGCTATACAGCATATGACCATATATTTGGTTCAGCTTCGGGCTGATTTCTCTATCTCTGGTGAAAGCTAACATAGAATTTTTCTTTAAATTCTGAAAAAAATAAGTCAATTCAGATGCTTGTGCATACTGATAACAATGGCAGAAATCCCAGTCTTTTTCTACCACTTTAAATTTGATCAAGAAAAAAATTAGTAATTTGACGCAAATACTATTCAAAGTTGATTACAATGGTTAGTTGTTCATTTTGAAAAATGGAATTAGCTAAATGTTAAATAAACCTAGAGTTTATTAATGTACATTTGTATATGGATTGTTGAGGCCATCTCTAAATAGAGGCTAAAGATATCTAGTGTATTTAGATGACTTAAAATGGACATCTACAAAATATATCAAAGAAAAACAATGATTAGTAAGATTGCTGGTATTTTGTTTTTTCATTTTACCGGTAATCCACCAACACCCACGCTTTTTATTTTCCATCAGCCGTTTGTTACGATTGATTTTCGATACGGCATAAGAGTTAAACATAATGACTAGGCTCTGATTACATTAGGTGATGAATAACTGACCAAAACTCCTACCTAAATGTTCTCTAAAAACACTTTGTGTTATGTATTTAACATTTAAGTGTGTTATTTTATTGGCATGATATAAGTTTTTGTGTATTCAAAAACAGTTTTTTCTCACCTTAAACCTACCCTGGTAATATTGACTTAATATCCAGAGTGATTAGGTTTCAAATTATGTTCACATTATTATTATTACTCTTATTATTATCCTTGTCTCCTCTTGCCCCATTTCGAGTCTAGTTGACCTTTTATTTTTTTATATATAAATGTTCTTAACAAGTATATTTGTGATCAGATTGTTCGAAATATATTGCGCTAATATATCACATAGTTCCGATAATCTTCGTCTTCTTATTACATTATCGAAATAAGTTTTTGTGTTAAATTTATATTTTAAGTCAAATTCTCAATTAGATCATTTGAATGATCCACAACCTAATAAATCTTTAGATGGTCTACCAAATACTAAAACAGGTCATTGTCTGTATCCTATGTTCTATATCGTTGTCTAATACATGCAGTTTATTAAATTTTAAACGAAATTGTTCATAACAATTATGAAAAATAAAATAAATCGTAAATAAAACTTTCTATGACCTTGTAAATAACCCAGAAAGAAAATTATTCCCATCTAATTGAATGAGTATCTGTAGACCAATTCCACGAATATTAAGATTGGGAAACTGATAATAGATCATAGTCTTTGTAAAACCTTTGTAACCATTTAAACTTTGTCATTATTCTCATGAGATATTTTTATATGTACATATTGTTTATCCATTGACTATAAAAAGATAACTTAATAAACACCATGGTCACTTATAGAGTCGTTGGAAATTGACTTTATAATATAGTTTAATCGTTTTTGTAAATTATTTGTCATCTTATATCTGTTTATTTGGAGGCTTTAAATGAGTTTGTTTGTTTGTTTTGTTAATAATTATCGCTTGATCATAACTCACATAAATGTATACTGATTAACATACAGTGCGTATAAAAGCTACAATATATTTGGAAATTTACGAATTCAGTATGTGACTAAACTTTAATCTATAATTTCAGATATCAAACAGAAGAAAATTTCCAGAAAGGAGTCATGTCGTCTCTTAGGTGTAACTGAAAAAGATTACTGATGGCACTTTTTAACTGATTTAAATGAAATGATCAATCTAGAGTATCTAACTGTTAGTTTCGATGTTAGAGAGTAGTTAGTAGCTTACAAGCGGCCAACGATATTGCATAGTTTATTGATACTATACTGTGCTTTAGACTGGTCATCTTGATATTTTTTTCAACTTACATAGGTTATCTAAGACAAAAAAGAGAAACAGTCATACTCATAAGAGAACTTTATGCCTTAACCTTGTTAGCCGACTTAAATCTGAAACCATATTTAGTTATCCACCCTATCTACCTATAACTCTACAATTTCGACTTAAACATTTCTCACCCTACACCTCCACAAGCACGCTATACTACATCAATATTGAAATAGTTCCATACATATAACTTCTATATAGGTTAATAAATAATATACTGGAACTTAAATGAAGCAACATATATTGAACACCTTATTACCATCCCTTTTTCAAGTTGCATTTCAGTGATATTAAGCAACAAATTTATGGAATTTTTGAAATAACCAATTAAACCAGAACAATGTGCATACTATATTTCTGTTAGCTGCAGTCTTAATTCCATCAATGCTGAGTGTATTCTTTACAATAGACACGACATTTCATAGTTAACCGACTAGTTATCAAGAATAATTTTGAGTGCCGAGGGCATTATTCCCATCACAGAGCTATCAATGTACATTTAATCTTAATTTCATTTCAACTGTCACAAGAAAAATGAACAGTTATGTTATCATGTTAAAGTATTCATTGAATTATGACAAATAAATCTGTAAACATTCATTAAACCTTTGAAACACAGAAAATAAACAATAATATATTGTTCAAAACAAAACGTAAACAATAATAACAATAATAATAACCATGATCGCTTACCTATTATCAGCTGAGTAGATTCATAAGTTTGTGAATAAATACAAGATAATTGAATGAAAATGATTGAAGTTGTATAAAATATCATGTGTGTATCCAAGTATCCTACATATATGAATGTATATATTATTTATGTGCGGGTGTATAGGGATTAGAGTGAACAGCTTTTAAAACAAAATCAACTTTTCGCTTGAATAACCGATTAATGAATCAATAAATCTGAAAAACAAATAAAATAAATTGTTCTAGATTATGTACATCTGAAATTATCAGAAATAATTTCAGAAATAATAAACTTTATTAACTGGTTATTATTTAAAAGGGTTCTTTCGAAGATTCATTTAATTTTTGTAAATTGTACTTGTCACAGAATGATCTTAGTTGGAGTATTGTTGAAGACGAAGCTGAACTGAACAGGTGATTTACTTCAATGTAAAACGCCTCAGAATTTTACACTTATGACTGTATTGTGCTTATTCACATATATTCAGAGAAATTGTGTTGAAGTGAGCTGAGTTCTGATAATTTTAATTGGAGTTAAATGGAACCTTATTGGAAAAAAAAACAAGCAGTGTTACATAGCTAAATTGTTTTATTCTGGAAGTGATCAAAAACGAAGAGAGGCGGCAGTTGAAGTTGACTGAGAATAGCTACTAGAATTTTGCAAAATAAACACGAAGTTGATATTCAATTTAATCTGACTTTTGTAAATGGTAGTTTCGGATAAATGTAAATTTAACTGAATGTAGCTAATTACTAGATAAAATTAAAATTAGATATATTGTTCAAACTTTAAGAAGTATCCAGGATGATTTGATTATGTAAAGCACTAGAACCCATTATGCATATTCCTTATTTATAACTTGTCAAGTGGATGTGAATATATTCAATGTTTATATTCACACAGAGACTAGAACTCAGTACCTATCATTCCAAATCTCAACAAGTTCTCCACTAAGATACTTAGTCCAAATAGTTATATGTAAGAGCTTGAATCTTATCCGTTGTTGGCATTAAGGACTACAATAGTTGGTAAAAAAAAAAGGAAATGAAAACTATATTTGAAAATGTGCATCTTGGATGGAAATGAAACTTCATAGTGTACATATTTCTTATCAATTGAAGACGACAGACATACTCATGAGAACAATCGTATAAATACAAAATGAAGTTTTTTCGAAGAATGTTTCCTTACTTGTCATTCATACATAAAGTTACTGAAATTCCATAAAATGATTTAATTTTTTCTTTCGACTGAAAAATTTGTTGCAGAGTTTTTTTGCGTTAATTCTTTATTTCAAGAACTCAAAGCAAACCGACCAAACCAATTTTTCAAAAATACACGAAAATCCTTATGCTTATTCATTATTTATTTATTTGAACACATAAATATTGGTACAAGAGGGCACTAAATATATATGAGCCAAACAAAACAATCAGAATTCGAAGAGAAAAAAGAAAAAAAAGGTAAGGAGCGTATAAAAAAAGAACAATAACGAACAGATTAGTGTAAGGCAGTGTAATAATAATAATAATAATAATAATAATAATAATAATAATAATGAGGGAAACGGAAAGGTACAACCAGAAACAATCCTTTCAGTTAGGGAAGATACAACCACTTTTTATGAAGAAAGTAAAAGAAGGTTACAGCAGGATCGCCACTGGCTTCTATTCTGAGCCATATCTGATAACGTCTCTAGCCACTGTGTTGTACCATCTCTCTGATCCCAGCTAGGGAGTCGTGAAGGACCAACACAAGTCAGCCCTTTGCAACTTTCTTTCATACCACGACACCATGTCATACACTGACCACCTCTCCGCTTTTTCCAACCAGTCCCAGAGTCGGCAAATAATGCACGACGTGGAATTCTCCGGGACAACATTCGTAGAACATGTCCAAGCCACTGAAGTCGTTGTTTCAAGATGGTGACACCAATTGCATTATTATCTCTGTGCCCGAACACACGATGCAGAACCTCTGCATTACTAACATGGTGTTGCCACTAGATGTCAGCAATCCTTCGGAGACAACGATGATCGAACACAGAGAGTCGTCTAACATCCTCAACTCAAAGAGGCCAGGTTTCACAAGTATAGAGCAAAACCGCTCTCACCGACGCGTTGTAGATCCGACCTTTTACGGCCAGACTGACATCACGAAGGCGCCAAAGATGGCCCAGATTGGCATAAACCGCTCTGGCTTTCACTATACGTGCATTGACCTCATCACTCACGCCACCACCAGCACTTATGCAGCTACCTAGATACACGGACTTCTCGACTACTTCTATCTGCTCATCATCCAGGGTGAGTACAGGATTAGGATCCTGCCAGTCTTGTAGAAGTACTTTGTACTTCGAAGGTGCAAAGCACATACCATACTTACGGACACTGATTAAGTGCGGATTGCATGGCTTGGGCATTGTCGCACAGTAAGACAATATCATCCGCATACCCAAGGTCGAGAAGTCTTTCTCCAGGCAACAGATACACACTGCCATTACTTACATCCATCAAAGCTGTTTCCAGAATGTCATCGATGGCAAAGTTGAAGAGGAATGGTGAGATTGGGCAACCCTCCCTAACCCCACTTCTCGAATGGAACAATGGAGAGAGGTGGTTGTATGCTCTCACTCTGCCTGAGGTGCTTAAAAGGAGCTAATGGAATTTTTGCTATTGTCTTAATGTAGATAAATATTGGTGTGATGATGGGCAGAATAGTACAAATAATGATTATTACCGAACTTCAAATAATCTTCGTACGGAAGAGAAATTGCTAGAAAGAAATCCTAAATAGTGAGGAACTCAACTCTCAAGTAATAAGTTATCGCTATGCACGATGAAAAAATAGCATAAATGTGCCTAAAGAAGTGTTATTTATTGAGCGAGGTTTATTAGCATATTCAGAGATCGATTTTCACCTCCAAAGATATCTGAATGGTTTAAAAGTTTGATATATTAACACTGTATCTTTTTGTCTGTTTTAAGGTTTCATTTTCACTTTATCTCTGCGAAACTCAGATTTGTGATGAGATCAATTAAGGAACTCTAACCTAGCAAGTGGAAATCGGTTCTCAATATGCAGTAATTCTAAGCCTCAGAAATAGTATTCTGGAAACTCATGTAACTCTGGACACAACATTATACGCAGCCCCCAAATTATTATAAAAAGTCTCGAATTACTATTCGTAAAAATCGTTAACTGGATTTATGGTGTAACGTGTTAAGTGGCAAATAAACGGTGCATTCGTGCTTTCAATAAAGGCAGTTGGTTAAAACTACACAATATATCGATAGAGTTCGGATACAAAATGTATCCATAAGGTAAACAGATATGTTAAAAGGGAATTGAAATCTATTGGCTAAACATCCATCCATTATCAAAGCAAATAAAACTTTGTAGGAGATGACATTAGGTGTTTGGCTATCTTGATCATTAATATTCCTCCTACTACTTCCTTCTTTGGGTCTGTCTGTGTGTTAAACTAGCGTTTACCTTCAGGAAATAACAAGTGTATCACAATTGATTGATCACTGGGTGGTGATCAATCTCATGCTTGTCTAGTCCCTATTAGTGCAGATAGAATGCTATCGATCATGTTGCAATGTGGCCACCAGTCTAGGTGACTCGACACTGCGGGCACTATGTATTGAGATTAGATGGTGGTTGGAGGTAGTCAACTACCTCCAACCACCATCTAATCTCAATAACAAGTGTATACTATGGCGTTCAAACGCTATGCACCTAATATTAGGTCTGATATTCACTTCATTCGTTAACTGTTATTGACAGAATCTTATTCGCTTCTTCCTAACGGTGACCAAATATAGTTAGTGACAAATTACTAAATTAATTATCAGTTGCATTATCTGAATCCTTTATCAAAGATGAATTATATGCCATTATTTATTTAGTGTGCTATCAAAGTGTCTATTGAAACTAATTTAGTTTCGTGAAAAATTCAAAACAAATACTCTACAAGTCGGCAGATAGTTTACGAGAATAGAATGTATTGTGAACTGTGCATGTTAAGTTTAACTGTGACTCAGATAACATGACCGCCTTGTGTTTTAAATAATTCTGCTATGACTAGAAAAAAATTACCAAAGCATTATTTTTCGAAAACAATTGATGCACAATTAGGTATATGATCGTAGTCATAGTTATATATTCCCGGCTTCAAGGATAGATGTATTTATTTTATTAATGTTCCATAAGAACATTTGGCTCATAGCTCATTGAGATGGCAGATGAATATAATAATTCACATACTAGTCTAGTAACCACTTTTACCGCTCCAAACATTTTTATTAGTTTTTGTATCACTAATAACAATAAATAGATTTTCATACGATTTTCCCGATTGGAAAACTTGAATAACGAAAAAACAACCTAGAGACAATAATATTATTTAAGAAGGAAGCGGTGTACCTACCTTATATCATAATAACAGAAAATTTCTTATCACCAAAGTTTAGTAAAAACATAGTAGTAAATATGAAATAAGAGATTTTTATATGGCTGAATATTTATATTTTTAATAGTTGAATTATTGCGTCGATTTATGCTAGACCACCATTGAAGACCTGAAAGCACTGGACGGCCGTTTCGTCCTAGTATGGGACACCTCAGCAGTGCGCACCCACAATACCGTATGCGGGACTCGAACTCAATACCACTGCTTTCAGGTTTTTGATGGTGGTCTAGCATAGATAGACTCATGAATTCGACCACTAAAAATTACAGCGATCTCCACAAACCCCCATTCTAAGAATATTTATGTATCAAATAATGTGAATATTCTGGAAATTTTTTTCAAAAACCGAATGTGGATAAGTTATCGAAAGAATTTAAATGCTAAAGTTTATGGAATAACAATAAAATAGATTGATTATAGGATTAAAATATATAATGGTTAGGTGGAACCCAAAAAAAGTCTAGGAAAATGAGCTTATGGTTGAGAACACAAAATGCAACTTTACTCAACCAAATGTTGGAAGCTGAATTCATCAGAATGTTTTAAGATCGATAACAGAATCCTTTAAAGCACAGATATCTAGTTTTGGTCTTTTGATACCAATGTCCCCAGTTAAAACAAACAAGTCCGATGTGGGTTGCTTATTAGTAATTTTGAATAATTTTTAGATGTCAATGTCATCTCCATTATCAAGTAGATGTCGGGTGATCGCAGTTGTGAAAACATATTTACCTCTTAGTCCCAACTTCTGAATAATGTTTTTGGAGATACAAACATTGACTTACTTTTCAGTTCTTCCAAAGTATGGCCTTTGGGATGTACATGTAAACTGGTAAACACAACTGAAGGTTACGTTAGATGATTATCTGATTACTTTCCAATGTCTCAGCCATCAATTTGTCAGATAAAGCGAGACCCGTTTAGCGGCTAGATATGTCCATTTTAACACAACCTTTGATCTAGAATCGGTCTTCCAGGGCATTTTATCACCTTCAAAACAAAATAGTGTATCGTATTTTTCCTCTACATACAATGCTATTAACACATACCGTATCATATCTCAATTATTCTAATGAACATTACTGTGCTTAAATTAGTGATAAGAATGTAAATACATTGAATAATAAGATCTTGAGCATTACTGACAATTAAATTGTTAATTTTGAGAAGTATACTTGCCCTAGTCTGTATATGTATAATTTTTGTTAAACTCATTATCTCCTAAGCACAAAGTACAGTTTCTTTTTTTCATTTTGAACAGTAATGTATAATTCCACATTCAGAAATTAAGCTTTTCTTATTAAACATAAAGTCTAACATGTACATTAATAAACAGTATTTTTATTCCACAAAAAATCGGCCAACATTATCATTATCATTCGTAAAGATTATTATTAACTTATGATTACATTAGGTGATTTCACAGTTAGATGTTTAAAACAGCCAACGATTAACAGAAAAATAATAAACACTTTTTACGAAACGCATCACTTCATTATGATAATAATGACAATAATGGTATCAACACTTCAAGCATATCATTTTAACCAAGATCAATCTTAGTGCATACATGCAGTATATAGTAATTAGTTTTAATGATAATAATAATTATTCTTATTCTTAATAATAGTTAAACCACTCCATATTTAAATATGAATTCTTGTTTTCAGTATTTTCCTGCATACCTTACGTAAGGGTTAATGAATTTACCCTTCAAACCATCAAAACGTAGATGGAATTCATTTAGAAGCTGCCGATCAGTGACTGAATTATCGAAAGCTATAAGCATTTAGCTACGATTACACTTTTACAATTATTAAATAATCATAGACTGGTTTGCTTACACACTTTAGGTGTGATTAACATAAGGCAGCTAAAACTGAACAATGTAAAGTGGTGATTAAGCTTACAGTCAAATGATTGATAGTCAAGTTATTCACCCATCTAGTCTTTGCTGTACAAATAACTGTCTTTCAGAACAAAACTAATATCAAACATAGAAAATCTAGTCGGAAGACGAGAGTTCTTTTAGAAGTAAAAAGGTTTTTACTTAAGAGCATAAAGCTTAAAACACATTCATGAATCTGCTTACGTTAGCAAGTATAATTTGCATCTTACAGATCGGGGTGAGCATAACAATACAAGAAATATATTGAAATTAGAAGTTAAATGATGACTTTAGCAAGCGAGAAATAACTACTTCCTATTTATCTTTGTTCAATAATCACTACTAAGGTAATATTCACAATCTAAAAATCTAAACAAATTGTACTCAACTCTGAATTAAAAGACTCTGATTTTAAGTCACTTGAAATATCATTAACATTAACAGAGGAAAGATTGTATTTGAAACAGAAACATTTAGTATTTACTGATGTCACATTGTCATACAAGTGCTAGTTTTGTTACGAAAACTTACTTATCCACAAGGGTGTCAGTTGTAGTAGTTTGATGTTATGCAATCGAAAACATCGCTAAGAGCCTCAAAACCTACGTTTTGTGGCACTCTTACTCGTAGGATGAAATGCCTGATAGCATGGGCCTCGAAAACGTACGCATTTTGTACGCTTGGTTACGCCAGACAAAATTCAGTGAATGTTGTATACAAACGAAAAGAAATCATACTATTTAATGCTCTGATTACAACCCTTAAAACTATTGCTCATCGACTTGTAACAGTCTCTAAGAAAGAAGCATTTTATAAAACTTTAATTCATTTCTTCCACGAGATTTTTTTATTTTGATGATTTATGAACTTAAGTTACTAGTAATTATCTAGTAGCATAACTGAAATGTCGAAGTTATCAAATTCGAAATCAGTTTATAATAAGGAGTGATATAAACTCAAGAACCTATGAAAATGGAAGAGCAGTTAACAGCTTTTCCGTTCTAACTGGGGACTTCTCCGTAATAACCATCTGTAACTACGTATGCGACGAGACCCTAGACTTTCACATTCATATTGAGGCTAACAATTAGTGAGTACACGATTTGTATCAAGATTAGTAGTTTATGAAGTGTTCAAATTCCACTAAACAGAATCTAATATTCAGTAATTTTTTAAACTAAGTACAATCACACTTTTGAAAATGAAATAATTTCAATAAAAATCTGGTGAATAAAGATGTAGCATTTCAATGTCAAAAGTAGAAACTGACGAAATAAAAATAAGCATACAAACATTAAACGTCTATCACTACCCTCTATAACATCTGTATTAAGTGGAAAAGCATTGGATAAAGAAAGGAATCTTGTTTTAATTGTAAAGAACACAAGAAAATCTAAATGCTGAATAAATTATAATAAGTCTCATAAGAGAAGGAGTTCTCAAAACTAAATGATCTCCATTTTACCTCACCATTGAGCTCTGAAAGCTGAAATCTCAATTAAAAATAGAGCTTAGTTCTTTAGAAAATCAGAGTTCATCTCTGAAATTACATACTTTTTTTTATGGCTAACAACTAGTAGAGAAGATGATGTCAAAGGTTTCACTTCACTGCCATTAATAATCTAGTAAAAACAAATACATTCCATAATGACATCTATTCGACTGTTTAAAATATTATTGTAGTTTAGAAAGACGAAAACGTAGCTGGTAGACAAGTTCAGAAGAACAACTAACTATCTTTAGCATTAATAATATGAAGCAAACTGTGAAAACTATTATTTCCTCATTAAAAGTTAGAGTTATTTCCAACTCCTTTTAAAGAAAAGCAAGAAAATCTATCATTTGAAGTGGAAATTCTGACTGAGATAGTAAGTTCGAACACCTTATCAGGATATATCAAAAAACAGTTATAATCGATAATCATAAGAAAAAACAGACTGACACTATGCCACCAACTTTTAATCAATGTTTTAATGTGTATACTTTACTGTAATTAGTAAGATATAATCAAATAGACTGGTACAATAACCAGTACAGATTGTGCAGCATAAAAATATGACTGTTACTCCCTTCTCATTAAATTACCTTGCGTTAAGACAACACAACATGAGCAGATAACAAATGGTTTGTCACTTGTAATCAAATGATAACTATCATTGAAAAGTGATAGGATGATTTACATTTATTAGTCCAGAAACAAAATAAAATATCTGATAAAATTATTCAAACCTATTTAGTAAAACGAATCAAAATCTAAAGAAGAGAAACTGCTAACTCAACTGACATCCAAGTGTTATTCGGCATAAGTGAAGTCCATTACCTCTAGCGTAACAGTCCAAGCTAACAGATTTCGCTACTAATCAAGTTTAAATTAATTGTTATGAAGAAATATGAAGTCGTTCTTCACTAGGTACTGGCACCAGTTTTAAGGAAGTTAATAACCAATGAGTATTGAATAGTTATACTGACTCACACTGATATCCTTCAGTGGTGTATACCTGGGTCCCAACAGGAGATCGCTTAAAGTATATTTAAGTCTTATGATGAATATAATACTACCAGACCATTGAGTCGGCATTCAACAGTTCACAATTTCAAAACCTTCCGGATGGTATTATATGATGGAAATCACTTTCAACTGATAGAAAATCTTCATAAAAAATATATGAGTGTAAAACACTCTTCTTTAAATGTATAGAGATTTATTCAATGCCAGAAATGTTTTCATTTACCAACTAATTCTTTCTTCCTGTACTATATCCTTATATGCAATCTTTCTTTTAGATATTATCACCAGTGAATTAACTACTTTATGAATCCGGTGTTCATCTTGCTGTGCTAATGAGGTATGGCAACTTGGACCGATGTGCCTGGTCCTACGTTCTAGCTGACTGACTGAATCAGGTTTATGGAAGTGTCCCAAACAATAATACATGAAGTGAATGGAACACTGCCTCTGACACCCTGATTAGGCAAAATAAAGTCTGAAATCGAACAGCGTCAATTGGAACTTTGTAAACTAATCCTTCCTTTTACAATTTATAGACCAGATACTAACATATAAATAAACCTCTTTTATAAGATACTGAGGTTTACATATAAGATAAAATTACGAACAGAGTTACGGTATGCAGAAAACAGGAATATCTGCCTGCATTCCAAGTTATAACGCTTAGTGGAGCGAGGATCTTCGTAAAAAACAGATCAGAGGTCGTAATCGACTACCAGTTCACTATAAGCATCTATTATTATTCTTTCAACAATGACATAAATTCAGACTACCTATGAATCTGTTATCAACCTCTATCATAACCTGCTACTACATTTAGTAAAGTCCTGCATTACGTTTTAGACGTCGGAAGACATGATATCTAATCAAGACACTAGTGTTGTTGAATTGAACCAGATCCCTAATTCCCTTTAAACCTAAGTCGTTAGTATTTCTAGTTAGTATGATCCCACTTAAAATCGTTTACTTCATAAAAGGTTATTATACAAATATGATGGAAATTTTTCTGTGTACTTACATTTTTCCTTCGCCATAGGAAATTTGTGATTTAAGCTTGAATCATCAAATCCCAAAAAGTCTAATTATCGATATGTAGAAGTTGTGCCTTTTTTATTTGTATAGTAATTCTATTAATATTCATAAGTTTTACTCTGTCAAAGCAAGAAAATCAAACAGTCGAAACAATTTGCCATATTGTTCATGAACAGTATTATCCATTTCCTGATCGATTATAGGGTGATCGAATTTCGTCCGAAGTCAAATATTACGTCAATCCACCAATCAGATCATGATCGTGGGATAGACTGAACCACCAATATCTCTGCCATGTGTTATCCTGTTTGGTTAGGATTAGTAGAATGGCATAGATTCACCCTGGGGGTGGGGGTTTTCGTCTATTTGTTTTAGGAAAATTCATTTGTACGTATGCGAACAACCTTGTGCATAAAGAAGTTTTTGCATACACGTGATCGAAATTAGCCTGTGTTAGTTAAATAAGCTTGGATAGATGAATAATAGCATGATGACAAATAAAAGTTAAGTCCACATATGAATGGCATGACGTACATATGAATCTAAACAACTCAGCTAAAATCAAGAATACAAAAAATAGCAAACAAGTTAGCTTCATCAAACTAGGGAAAAAGAAAAGAGGATTAGAGAAGGACATACACAAAACTAAATTTTCGCTTCTCTAAATGAAATCAGTGAGATTTTGATACAAAAACAATACAAAGCTAGCTGACAAGGATCTCAAAGATTAAATCTGTTTAAATAAGTATCAGGAAATCGCTATAAAAAAATTTTATAAGCAAGAGTTAAGTAATTAACAGAATTATAAAATTAAAACCGATTTAATTAATTAAAGGGGGGATTGTGGCGATTGTTGGATTAGTAGTGGGAAAGACTGAACAACTGCTCTTTTCTCAACATTTAGAGCACCCGCAACCCTACTAGGTGTTATACCAAGTAAAAGCTTATTCTATTGGAGTGCGAACGACATATGAAATTGATTTTTTTTTTCAGTTGTGTTTGACGTGTATCCACATCTTGAGAAAGATTATATATGTTTAATTGTATAATGTTGTAAATATATGTTCATGAAGTAATTGATTGAATTCTTATTGTTAAATACAACTTAGTTCAGTTTATACAAATATGACTGTTAATCTAACTGCAAAACGATCATACAAAACGCAGTGTATTCTTTTATCATTTTAATTTATTTTAGGAGTCGAATAAGTCTTTATGACCAGTCTTTGCTTTTACACTTCTTCTGCGGTTGTTAGTAGTGGCCAGGAAATTCAATCGAGAGTTCATTCAGCAGACTTATCACTAGTGTCCAAACCAAGGACCTTTAATCTTGTGGCATGTATATAACCTTCAGGCCCCTGACTTGATATTCAATACTTTCTTCTTCTAGCTATAATATATTTGTATCAGAAGGGGTTTTGTAGAAATTATAGTAATTTCAATAGTTGAGATCATGAGTCAATTGAAGCTAGATCACCATACAAAACCTGGAAGCACTAGACGGCCGTTTTGTCCTATTGTGGGACTCCTCAGCAGTGCGCGTTCACGACCCTGCCCTCGGGGTTCGAACCTAGGATCTATCATCCTCGCGCGCGAGCGCTTAACCAACTAGACCACTGAGCTGGCATCCGACGGTGTTATTGTCTAACTTCAACTAATCCACGAAATTGAGCGGCACATCCACCATTGTCATCAATGAGTTACTATTCCACAACAGACCCGGCTGAACTCCACTGTTCACTGGTCCTAGGTTCGATGGATGCGCACTGCTGAGGAGTCCCACAATAGGACGGAACGGCCGTCCAGTGCTTCCAGGTTTTGCATGGTGGTCTAGCTTTAATTGACTCATGATCTCAACTATTGATATTATTATTATATATTTGCAATACTGAGCTGCAATCATCGATTGAGATTGGTGACATTTATCTCAACCCGATTCGTATAGTAGAGATTGTCGGCCTGCTGAATCACAGACTGACTTTCTATTTTTTAATGGCTGTCTAACTATCATTTAAGCATAATATAAAAGTACTAATGTTAGTAGGTTTGAATCTACTCAGCCTGTTCAATACATACATTAACTGAGATCATAAAACATGATCTTAGAAATTCATGGTACATGAGTTTTATATTCTTCAGAAAACTTTGTTTATAAGGCAGTACACACTGTTTGAAACATCCTTGAAAATCGTTCGGATGTCTCACCTTTGTTCTCAATTTCAATTAAGCTAGTAGAATCGTGTATACAGGTTGTGGATCACGCATGATCGATATCTGCATCAACAAGAGTGGTCAACACTCACCTACTTCTTTATGGTTTTCAAAGCCCTATGTAAGAAGCTTGAAAAGAGCTGTTTTCTTCATTACTTTATTTGCATAAGCATCCCTCAAAATTTTGTGAATTTCTCGAGAGTTTTTCCAAGTTTCATCAGAATTCAGTGTAGAACATTTCTCTTATTTACTGTACAAACCATATATATTCAGTTCCTTCACTCAGAGCTCTCTGTTTTTATATGCCCTCACACGTATTGACATGTGGCCTGGCCATTTGAAGGCTACTGCACTAAGTACCAATAAGAATTTTCAAGTTCTACTCATTTTACATTTCATCAACTGGATATTTCTTACTAAAAATTCTGATCGAATTATATAACATTTATCCAGTCATGCGTGACATGCAGAACCTTAAAAACACTACATATAAGTACAAAAACTTGAATTCTACCCTTTTTAGTAAATTTTTTCTCGAACCTAATTGTTATAATTTCATATAAGCAAGATCACAAGAATGTTGCAAGCAGACAACCCTAAAAACAGTTGTTCAGTAGTTCTTATGTTTTCCACCTGCTATAATAGGATAAAGGTCAATGTATCTGAAGAAATTCTTAATACATAATAAGTCACACCGACCTGACAATAGTTAGTAGAGTAGATTGGTTGGGGGTAATCTACAGGAATATCCAAACCTCAGTTTTATGTCTGTCAAAACTTACTAAGAAATGTCACACATCGTTTTGGATTGTAGTTTGGATGGTTATTGATCATTTTCTTAAACCTCATCTTAATTACTTAACAGCTAGATCGTTTTCTTAGCTGAATTTAGCTCATATTCGTGATTGTGGTATGAAAAACGCTGGAATGTTTGTTGATAGACTAGTTAAAAACGGAGATCAGTTGTATTTACATGAAATCGACCTATGATTATTATTTCATATTTTAAACATGCATAAGAGTATTTATTAATTAAAGTGAATATTTACTCCGGGAAAGTAAGTGAAATAAATTGAAACTCTTTATCCGAATATAGACAGAAACAATTATAGTCGAAAATTGTTAGGTAAATTATTGATTAAGAGTTCCCTTGAAATCATGAACTTATCAAAGTTAGACAATCATTGAAAACCTGGAAGCAACGGATGGCTTTTTGGTCCTATTATTGGACTACTCAGCAATGCGCATTTACATTCATAAATGGCGGACTCGAACCCACTGGTTTCGCGCGCGAACGCTTAACTACCAGACCACTGAGCCGGGATCCAACCTCAATCAATCCAAAACATTGCGCAACTACCTTCTATTGTGTCATGGTAGGTAACTACCTCACACCTGACTTACGTTAGCGCACTATTGAGGAGTCCCGTATTAGTATGAAGTGGCTGTCCAGTGCTTCCAGGTTTTCAGTAGTGGCTTAATTTAAATCTGTTCATGATTTCAACGAAATTCGACAATCTACCCAAACCTATACTGAAAAATAACTCAGTTCTGTCACATTTGAATAAATGTCTCATTATTTTAATCGCTGAAAAATTCCCACTATATTAAAACATAATTGTATGAACAAAGAATATTCTTTCCAATAATTTCTCATCAGGTTCTACAATTATAAATCCAAATTAATAATCCATAAAATTGGCCAGATTTAAGGCATCCTTTGGAAATTGTAATATGTGAATTAAGAATTGTTGTTTGTTATCAAATCAGATCGTCAATGTTGGGGCTGATTAATATGAAGTTATTAACTTGAATCAGTTTATAAGTGAAGTGAAATTGTGCGATGAATGATCAGAATAAATATGGTCAACATAGGGTGAGAGAGAAAATAATGGAATAAAAATCGGTAATTACGGAATAATTAGGTCAGATATGGTAGATTTAGGGGTGGATATTGAATAAATTCTTCAGAAAGGTTATCAAGTGTAACGATGATAATAATAACAATGATAAAGATGATAATTACAGTGGTAAAGATAATAATAATAATAATAATAATAATAATAATAATAACAATAATAATATAAAGATGGATAGTGGCTAGTAGTGGAATCCAGGACGCACGTTTCGTCCTATTTGGGACTCGTCATCTGGGTGTACCTGCATCTCAGAGTTGATGTTCACTCTGGGACTCGAACTCAGTACCGTCCGCTCCAAACGCCATCGCGTTATCCACTTAGCTACTGAGTCCTGATAGCCACTTGCTTGTGCAATGGGTTGAAGTTTAATTCACTTGATATTGTTTTACTTGAATCTTCCCATTGATGTTTTTGGACTGAAATTGATCAGTACGGTACTGAGTTCGAGTCCCAGAGTGAACATCAACTCTGAGATGCAGGTACATCCGGCTGACGAGTCCCAAACAGGACGAAACGCGCGTCCTGGATTCCACTGCTAGCCACTATCCATCTTTGCTTATAACGCTTGTAAATTAAGGCAATATCGAGGCATACGCACAGTATGCACATATGCCAATAAGAGACTGATCAATTTCAGTCCAAAAACATCAATGGGAAGATTCAAGTAAAACAATATCAAGTGAATAATAATATAAGTTTGGGACATAAAATGAGTACTGATCAAATTACGTCACCATATTATAAAATTGATTACTAACTAGTTGGCCCCAAAGTTGGCCAGGGTAAAAGGAGTAGCTGAACATATTTCTTTTGGATGCAAGGCTCTGGCTTTTTGATCCGAATAACAATTGCTTCAGCCGTCTGTAGGATTCGTAGTCTAACGGAATTAGGTAGACTGCTGTTAACACAATAGATTATTGCAAAATATTGCTCCATGTTGGCTGTATGTCCTGTCTGAACTAGATAGTCTAAAATGGAGCTGTTAACCGTTTTGACCACAACTTTGCTTAACCACACGGGGAGGTGCTCACGAGCCCGAATGTACAAATTCCCAGAACATCTGCCAATATAACTTGCTCCACAGGAGCAGTTGTATTGATAGGTACAGAAACAGGTGGCTAGTCCAGGTAAATTATCTTTCAACCTCGGAGTGATTATCGGTCGTGTGGAGAACATTAGTTGTAGTTTACCTGCATTAAAAGTCCTTTGAATTGATTTGCTTAAATTAAGTCTTAGCATTTCACTCGGTGTATCGCCTCTGAATTGTAAGCGTATATACAGAGGCTTTTTATTTACAGTTGGGCACTCTCTATGCTGTCTTTTATTGGCTATGTTTTTATTTATAAATTTCTCGGGATATCCATTTTCCTTCAGGGTTGTATATAATGCTTTTGTTTCGTCTTCGATCGTATCCACAGAGCATATAGTCTTGATTCTATGATGCAGTGTCTTAATAAGGTTCCTTTTGTATTGTAGAGGAACAAAACAAAGAAAGCTTGTATACTGACCCGTCCAGGTAATTTTCCTGTTTATGTTTCTTTTTAGCGACCCGTCCTTCCTCCTTGTAAGTAGAACATCTAGAAAGGCTATTTTACCCCCATTTTCTTTCTCTCATGTGAATTTTATGGACGGGTGAACTGTATTGAAACGCCCGAGTGTTTCTAGGAAGTCCGTCTGGTTGTTACAAAGAATAAATGTATCATCCATATATCGGCAGTAAAATGAAAACTTATCGATCTCTTGTGCTAGTGGGCCGTTTTCTAGTTTAGAGAGGAAAATGTCTGACAATATGGGAACCCAGTGGTGAACCCATCGCGACACCATCTATTTGTCTGTAGATTTCACCATTGAATTTGAAACATACATTCATAGTATATTTTATTTCAGACATACTGGGTTTATATACCAAACAAACAGACGGCAGCGCAGCATAAAATAGGAAATAACATTTTTACACAATAAAGCCGAAAAGTGACTGTCAACGTGGGAGACAGTAGTTAATAAACTGAGCATAATTTAGAGACACTAAATCGTACAATAATAATAATATATAGGTCAAAATAAAGCTTATAACAAGGGGAATATAGATATACATTATCTAGTTACTAAATATTTATACCATAAGAATATATAAATAATGTTAGTCCATTAATAGGTTTCAGGCGTTACTCGTAATGTAATCTTCAATAGGATATAACAATGATTTATCCGGATTAGTTTGTAGTGACTTACTTTTAGCACGAGAACACGATTGGTTTAATAAAAACAATTATTATTATAACCAACTGTACCAGTGCTTGTTTTAATGTGCTTTTGTTTAACTGTGCTAATTACATCCATTTTGTGCTTCCATTACCTTCCATCATTGTTCCGCGGTTTTTGGTACTGTTCGCACGTACTCCGTTCTCCTGCTTTCGCTTGTACCATTTCTTGGCACGATCTTGGTATTCATTCGATACCACGAGATCGCCAATTGAATAAACTTGATTCCAATCCGCCTTCTGATTTATTTGGCACGTGTTTCTTGGTAGCGCTGCTTATAGTCGACGGGGACTCGACGCCACGCTACAAGTTTAACAACAGAATAAACTATCTGTTAAATTTATTCACACCACTTAGTAAGATGAATCAAAACGTTTCAACACATTCCTTTATTTATTAGTTAAAGGAAAGCATGGAATGTTCTATGAATTTATCTTTGGATATGTTGCGGGAACATTTTTCAAAGCGACTGAATTACCCTATTTTTTAAAAATGATATTAACAAACATTTCATTGTTTCAGTGAATTACTAAGTCAGATAACGTGCATGCCAATTTGGTAAATGCTGATAAATAGTGATCACTCGGTTTTGTAGCTCACCTATGAATCGTTTAGTTTTAACAATTTTGATAGATAACAACATCACTTAGTATAGTTGGAGATAATATGGACATTCTAGAATATTTCATAAAAATACTGCAATAAGTGTAAATCCCCAGCAATTAGAACTTGATTTAGGACATGTATATTGAATTTATTTGTATTCCAGGGTTAATGATCACACTGAGACTCGAACATAGAATATATATCGCTTCAAACATCAACGAGTTATACACTTAGCTAGTGAGTTTGGGTAGCCACTAACTTGTATAATGTGTGATATTTTATTCATCCAAATGAACTGAAAACTTGTAATCAAAGACACAATCCATGCAGTCCGCTTAGTGTGCATATATCCCGATAGAGATTAATTAATTACAGTCAATAATATCAACAAAGGAAACATTCAAACCGGTACATATATTATGTAGTGAAATGTGAAAAGAACATATTCGTTATTCATCTTCGAAAGTTTCTACTTTTTAAGAAATACTCCATACCTTATAACTGGGTTTAGTGTTTCAGGCATTTATTTATAACTTTAGAAGAAATTGTCTCACCTTCATTAAGCATGATGAAATGAAAGGCATGAAACCCTGACTTGATACGACCATACCATATAAATTTACAATACATATTCACGTGTGAAAGATAAACAATAATGATTTGTTACGGTCATTGGACATATGATTATATATATAATTATTTATACTTTATTGAACATTCATAATGAGTTTAAAAGCAATCATGTGTTGAAGATACACTCAACCAAATAGCATGCGATTACGTAAACGTTTTATTCATGAAATAAAAATGAAGAGTTTTGTAGTTGGGATTTATTGACTAATTTTGTCGACTTAAAAAACAGTTTATTTGAATGAATAGACTTTAAAATAAATGAAAACCAATAGTTAATGGTCACTTTATTTTCTACATATTTAATATTAAAATTATTTGTCTGCCGTAGTTGTGTAAGTTGATTTCCAGATGACTTCAAAATTTTACAGAATGGAACTAGTGATATTTATTAGCAAAGGACTATCTGCAGCTTACTTCTATGTTTTGATTTACATGAATAAAGTTTTAAAATGTTATTGTGAACAAGCAATAGTATCCAGTGAGCTACAACTTTGACAAGACGTAGATAAGAATTCAAGTTTTTAGTACACTGAATGGTATTGTATTGCACTATTATTTAAAATTAAAACACATAAAATAAAATATTTAGTTATACAGCAATTCTATTAGACAGTCATCACATGTAACACACATTGATTATCTCTCTGTGTCTATTAATGTATCTTTGGTCTACGTGCGATTCTTTAAAATCTTTTGGAATATTTAGAATCCTGATTTTCACTCTCTTATCTGGAATTCCGAATTATCTAGAGAAACATCATCAATAAGAGAATCATCAGAATCAAAACTTGAACTATTTGACGTTCAGAATTATCTATAAGATCGACATCAGTTGAAAAATGATCAGAATTAAGATTAGAGTCATCTGCTTCATTATTATTCATTTAATTCACACATCTAATCATTTAAACAATGAACGTTTGTCATCTCACTACTCATTCTCTGAATAATAATTCCCGTAGATGGTCGATATTCATTTCCTCAGTAAATTGTAGTGATGCGATTCTGTTTAGCATATAAGTATACAAGGTTTGAAGAGTATCAGGGCCTTGGTAAATACTTTGCTTTATTATAGTAAGGAATTGTCGATGGGTTTCTCTATTCCTTCAAATTACTTGAATTCACTAATGTAATAGCACACTTTAAGATCGGAACAAAATTTCCGGGGAGACCATCAAACTTGAAAATAGGTGACAGCATTCAGTATCGGATTTAGGAATACTCTTGCTCATTCTTATATTGTCGTATAAAAGCAAAAATCAAGCTTCCAATTCAGCTCTAGGACTTTATCTATTCTAGTGGAGATGAATTTGTAGTGAATATGAACATTTCAGATGGTGATGATGGTTTAATTAAAGTTTCGCTGCAAAATTTCTCCTAGATTATCCCTTAATCGTTGTTACAATACGCTTGTAGTGACCTACTTTTACCAAGAGAACGCGATTGGTTTGATGGAAACAATTATTATTATAACCAACTGTACCAGTGATTGTTTTACTGTGCTCATTTGTTTAACTGTACTGAAGACATCCATTACTCCTCCTTTATTCTTCCGTTGACTGTGGCCTTGTACGCTCACACGTTTGCCCATTGATTCCGCTTGTATTTCCTTTGGCACGATCTCAGTATACTTTCAGTACTACGAGATCGCCAACGAATAAACCATGTTACAACCTTCATCTGCCATCTGATTTTCTGGTACGCGCTCTTCTTGTAGTGGTGTTCATAGTCACCCGCGTCTCGACTCCACGCTACAACTGGTGAGCCAAATCTTGGAACATGTCCCAACCTCTGATCAAATCTTCCAAAGAAGTCAATTTCGGTGAGTCTATCGTTTATCTATCCACGTTTGTCGTATATTTTCATGTTATCATTTTTCAATATATAATATACTCAACATGACCGATAGCGATAAGAATAGTATTAATGTAATGGACTCAGACGTACAGGTTATCTATTTTCGACCTGTATCTTTCATTCCCCACGACCCAGAGGTTTGGTTTGCCGCATTAGAGTCTCAATTCGAGACCCGCCGCATCACGAGCCAAAGGCAAAAATATGCCTACGCTCTCGAATCACTACCCGGGGATCATATAGTGGCTGTCCGTGAGGTTGTCCTCAACCCCAATGTACCTAATGTTTATGATCGTCTCAAAGAGGCGATTCTCAGACATTTCCTCCCATCGAGGGAGGAACGATTGAGGACATTATTAGCACGCGTGATGCTAAGCCGAGCCACCACCTCACGCGTCTGCGATCTCTTGCAGGATCCACGGCAGCCGACTCCGAAGTTGTTAAAGACCTGTGGCTCGAGTCATTACCAGCACACATCCAACCTACAGTTACGGCCCTGCTCAAGGACGAACCGCTTAACCAGGTAGCCCTCATAACAGATAAAATTCTAGCGAGGACTAATAACCGAGACAACTATATAGTTGCCTCAACGGCACGTTCGAACGTAGACATGGACGCCAGTCACTCCTCGGCTCAAGGTGATAGGGGCGGGTGTGTTCACACACGTCTTAGTTTTCGAGATTATTGTAACGTACCCGAACCCTACGTCCCCCGAGCCCGTTCACGCTCCTGAAAAGCCGTCACCACTCGCCCAACGAGGGCATCTTCCAAGCCACGCCAAAAGGCGACTTCGGAAGCGAGTGGAGGTTGGTGTTGGTTCCACTGATCCTTCGGGTCTGTTGCCCGCCGTTGTCGAGCCCCATGCTCATACAAGGCGGGAAACTCCAAGGCCGGTGAGTAAAAGCCGCCGTGCTCGCCGGCCCTTCACCCCAGGTTGGCCGTCTGTTCTATGTGCACGATTATTGCACAAACGCTAGGTACCTAGTGGACACTGGGGCCTAAGTTTCTGTTGTACCCCTTGGTAACAGCAAGTTACAAGCTACAATGTTTCGACTACGCGCTGCGAATGGCTCAGCCATTCCTACCTACGGTACACGACAACTCGCGGTCAACCTGGGCAATCGACGACGGTATCTGTGGACGTTCGTCATTACCGATGTTCCCACAGCCATACTAGGTATTGATTTCCTACAGCACTACGAATTGGTAGTCGATTCACGTAGACTGCAGCTAATCGATACTTCGTCGAACAGCAAATTCATGGGTTGCAAAGCTCACACAAACGCGTACCAAATCCTAGGCATTTATTATTCACGTGACGATAAATTCCACGCTTCATTCGAGAAATTCCCCGGATTAACTAAACAACTCGAGGAGATTTCAGCGGTGACCAATCATATGGGACACCACATAGTCACCCGCGGACCCCCAGTTAAGCCAAGACCACGCCGACTGGCACCGGACAAATTAGCTTTCGCTAAACGTGAGTTTGACAATTTACTAGCTACTGGTATTATTCGTCCTTCTCACAGTCCATGGGTCTCTCCTCTCCACATGGTGCGCAAAAAAGATGGGGTTAGTTGGAGACCATGCGGCGACTACTGAGCTCTAAACATAGTTACGCGCTTTGATAGATACCCCATCCCCCACATACACGACATCACGGCATCGCTCAAGGGCACGACTATCTTTTCTAAGATCGATCTGGTACGAGCATATCATCAAATCCCAGTCGCTCTTGAAGATATCGAAAAAACTGCTATCACGACTCCTTTCGGTTTGTTTGAGTTCCTACGAATGCCATTTGGATTACGGAATGCTGCTCAAACTTTTCAAAGGTTTATCGATAGCATTGTACGAGACCTAGATTTTGTTCACGTCTATATTGATGACCTGCTAATCGCATCATCAAACGTAGATGAACATTAACAACATCTTACGCTATTATTCCAACGCCTTTCGGATAATGGAATAGCAGTTAACCCAGAAAAATGCGAGTTGGGTAAACGAGAAATAATATTTCTGGGTCACGTTATCAAGCAAGAGGGTATTCTACTTTGCGAGGACAAAGTGCAGACAATAAAGGAGTACAACGTGCCGTCCTCACTCAAGGAACTGGAGGCATTTCTTGGTTTGGTTATCTTCTACCGACGTTTTATCCCACACGCGGCAGAACGGTTACGACCATCAACCGACTTACTTCGCGGTAATCCACACAAGTTAGAATTGAACGATGCCGCACGTACTGCATTTTCAGAGATCAAAACGGCTCTGGCTCAAGTTACATTCCTCGCTCATCTTGACCCATCAGCCACGCTTAGTATAGCGGTTGATGCATCCGATGTTGCTATAGGAGCAGTCATGCAACGAAACATCTCCGGTAGTTGGCAACCCCTCGAGTTTTTCTCACGACGCCTTACTCCCACGGAGACGAGATATAGTGCTTTTGTTCGAGAGCTGCTAGCAGCCTACTGTGCCATCAAACATTTCCGACACGCAGTAGAAGGACGTCAATTCATCTTATTTACCGACCATAAGCCCTTAATGTATACTTTGCATACCAAGTCTGACCACTACTCACCACGAGAGTGCAGACATTTGGACTATATCTCCCAGTTCACGACAGACCTTCGTCACATCAAAGGCAAGTCGAACTGTGTTGCCGATGCTCTATCACGAATCCAAACGAATGCAGTTACTCTGCCGGTGCTCGATCTTCCTGCTATGGCCTCTGCCCAAGCAAACGATCCCAGTTGTACAAAATCACCACGCTCTACGTCCCTTCAGTATCAGGAAGTACCTCTAGCCACGACTTCTGGCACCATCCTACGCGATACTTCTACCGGTCTTCCTCGACCCATCGTACCCTCTGCTTATCACCGTCTCGTATTCGATGCCCTGCATGGATTCTCTCATCCAGGTATCGCCGCTACATTACGCCTTACCGCTGCACGATACGTCTGGCCGTCCATGAATAAAGATGTCCGTATGTGGGTAAAGCGATGCTTACAATGTCAACGATCAAAAGTGCACGGGCACGTAGCTGCCCCCATTGGCACGTTCACTACGCCTAATGCTTGCTTCGATCACGTTCATATAGAGATTGTGGGACCACTGCCACCATCGCACGGGTGTGGTCACATACTCACGTGCATCGACCGTTTTACAAGATGGCCCGAAGCTATACCCATCACGTCTATCACGGCGGAGACAGTTGCTCACTGCTTCGTAGAACGATGGATAGCTCTATACGGTTGTCCCGCGACTGTCACGACTGACCGAGGACAACAATTCGAGTCCGCATTATTCTCCTCACCTACTCGGCTGCTTGGTACGGAACGCATACGCACTACCGCCTACCAACCAGCTTCAAATGGTTTAGTTGGAAGGTTTCACCGTCAACTTAAAAGTGCTCTTCGAGCACACGAAAATGACAACTGGTACGAAACCTTACCGCTCGTTATCTTAGGCATCAGAACGAGTTTGAAGGCAGATATCCAATGTTCCGCCGCTGAACTTGTGTACGGCACGACACTGCGTCTGCCCGGGGAATTCATCACACTACGGAGCAGACCTAATTTCGGTAAATCAGACTGTCTGCATTTATGCGAACGCTATCTCCGGTATCAACTCGAATACAACATCGACAGGTCGCTCTCCCTCGAAAGTTATCTACCTGTTCACATGTTTTCATACGAGTAGATTCGGTACGCAAACCTTTGCAACAACCTTACGAAGGCCCTTTTCGCGTGATCGCTCGTCACGAAAAGACCTTCAGGGTTGATCGACATGGCCGCGTCGAGATCGTCAGCATTGATCGTCTCAAACCAGCACACGTCGATGACAGTGCGCTACCCGATAATTTGAGACCCAATGCTAGACCTATTAAACATACTAGCGGGATTCTTACGCCTACTTCAGGTCCTACGGTAGATACATCAGAGGTTTCATTCTCACGTCCCAGTCAACAGCACGCGTCATCTGCACCGTCTACGGACGAGACGACAGTCTCACGTCCAGATCAGCAGACCACGCCGCCCCTGACTTCGGATGAGGTTGCAGGCTCACGCGACGCAAACGAGACTGCTGTCTCACGTTTCGGTCGCCGAGTACGGTTACCCGTACGCTTCCGCGAATAGTCGCACAGTCAACAACCGATACGGTGTAGGATTATTCCTATACTACACGCATGCTACACTCTTCTCTTTTTTGATTTGCTTTTTGTTTCCTGAGCCCACGCCTTCGACCATCTCCGTTTGGTTCCGTCGACTTCAGTCAACTTTGGCGAAAGCTGGATTGGCCACCCACGCTCTTGTCAACGCACTCAGTCGATATATTGGTTTCGAATGCTTGGCATACGCTTGGTCTCGAGCTTGTTCGTTACGGTCGCTTCTGGTCTTTTGGCTCAACGTGATTTCGTCTTACGTCTGCAGCTTTTATGGTCCGCATTCCCTACGAACGCAATCTTCAGATTCAGGATACAAACCACCCTGGTGTGGCATGCCAACTCAAGCAACAAATACAGCACATCGCTCCTGGTACCGTTCTCCGAAAAAGACCTTCGTTGGCAACTCGACGATCAACGATCGCTTTCCTGTTTTGCCAATACTTCCGTCCTACAGTCGCTCGTCAGCCGATCAGTCTCACGATTTAAACCGCTACTTATCGAAAGTGTAAACCCTTTCTAGCGGGGGGCTCCTGTAGTGACTCACGTTTATCACGAGGACACGATTGGTTTAATGAAAACAATTATTATTATAACCAACTGTACCAGTGCTTGTTTTAATGTGCTTTTGTTTAACTGTGTTAATTATAGCCATTTTGTGTTTCCATTACCTTCCATCCTTGTTCCGCGGTTTTTGGTACTGTTCGCACGTACTCCGTTCTCCTGCTTTCGCTTGTACCATTTCTTGGCACGATCTCGGTATCCGTTCGATACCACGAGATCGCCAGCAAATATTTCTCGACTTGGCCCATTAACTGCCTTCTGATATTTGGCTTCCGGGTGATCTTTTGGAGTCGTTTGGCACGTGTTTCTTGGTAGCGGTGTTCATAGTCAATTTCGACTCGACTCCACGCCACAGATGTACAAATATCGAATAATTGGTGGACAGTGGTGGCAGCAGTTACACTAATCGTAGGTTTTTAATTAATATTATCATAAAAAAATAACAATGGTATGAAATTCTCTGAGCTAGTAGGAAACGTCTGCATTAAGTGTGGGTATTGCTCATGGAGGTAGTACATGACAAAAAATCCATTTTCCTTTCCAAACCAGTTGGTTGCAAACCATATTCCCTCAATTTTTTACTGGTGAACGACCTGGGACGCCTATAGACGTTTTAGATATGTCCAGTCTTCTCATATTTACGGCAACTTGAGTGATGAAACCAACATGAGCTGCAGAGGTGCAATTCACTGCATCCTTATTAGATCACCTCATATTCCTCTTGTAGCGCAACGAGAATAATTCCAGGTGATGGAGTCTGGTAGCATAAGATTTATGTTTTAGACCTATCAGCCACTTAGTTGCCCGTCTCCTTACTTGACTTAAGTGGCTTATATTTCTTCTCCAGAGAGGATAGCAGCAACATTGTGGACTTCGAGGTGGGTGTGTATATTTTAGACAGTATTAGGAGCAACTTTCAGGTGATTCTTCCAAGTCTTCTCCCAATAAAGTGAAGAGTTTTGCTTACCTCGGCTGCATCACACCTGTAATGCTTAAGCTTATGGTCTTAGTCGGTCTTTCAGATGTCCCATGCCATGAGGAGATTGGATGCACATGAAATGCCCTACCTGAACCTGTTTTAGGCTTTATGGAAGATGTTTTTATCCATGTATTCTCCAGTTTGTTCGTTGACAAGTCGTTTCATTATCTCCAAAAGCATCGGCAGTAGTGTGACTAATCTATATGAGACTGGATCCTTTCTATCGCTTTCTTTAAAGCTTGAGGAAAGAGCGGTTTGTTACCATTTTAGTGCGTGCTTGAACCGACCTTACTGGCGTGGTAATGTCTTTCATGCGCTGTTTCAGTATAATAAGTCAGATGCTCTCACTTCCTGGTGGCTGTCCTGAAAACAAGGATTTTAATCTCTTCAATGCTAACCCGAGAGTTAGTTGGATATCTTAAAGACCCTCAACTAGAACCAGAGTTGAGAAGTATTTTGCACTTACAGACTCTTGGTCTATGAATTCGGCATCAAAGAACTCTGCCATCTCTAAGTTAGTAAGGTCTTTTCCAGTTGAGCACCTAAGAGCACGAATTTCCTAGCTCGTAAACTTTCTCCTAGTCATGAATCTGTTGTGATATTTAGCTTCAGCTTGCATTTTGACTGCTAGTGTCAAGTAACAGCTATGGTAAGAGTCCATCAGGCGAACTTTCCACTTCTGCCAGGGTCTCCGTTTGACCTGTAGCCAGCGTTGTTTCTATCGCTTTGCCTGAGGTAAATGGTGTGACTAAGGTATGTAACATTTGTGGACATGTTAAACATAACTGTACCACGGTCGCTACTTCTTGTTAGTGTGTTGACGTGGAAATCCTTAACTCGAAGCTGATAAATTGTCAGTAAATAATGCATGTTCGAGTGTTTCCCGTCTTTATCCCATCTCCTGGTGCCATTCACGTGTTCAGTCTGCTCCTAACTTCTAATGGCTATGACAAGGCACTTATGGAACTGTAGTTGTATTGGCCCTAACCACACAATCTTCAAAGCTGAACACGAGATAACTGGGAAAATGTATATCCAACAATTAACATGAAGAAAAGGCCAACAATGGTGAACGCTGGAGTATTCATTCAACAAATCGGATGGCATAACTCAGCCTCGCAGACGTGGTCATTCTGTATAACTTTTATTTATCCACTCTAAATATGTTATTCTGCCTTTAGCCTAAATGTGTTCTTCAGGAGCACTAAGTATCGTAGTGCTAATTCTCACGATACGATGAGTCAATGTAGACAACAATGCATTTTCCACGTAAGATCTTATAGATTAGGTAGTTATGTGATGACATATCTACAACTTTAGGTCTATTATTAGAGTGGTACTAATAACGAACTTAGATCATTATTTTACGGAATCACACTGTAGGGGTTGTCACTACCGTGCTGAGATTTAGTGACAGTGTTGAAATTTTCAGCTAATAATGTTTTATCAAACCCCAGGTTTGGTTGCTTTGGTATCGCCAGTATTATCTCACCCTTATGGGTGATAGAACCTGTATGGAGCAGGTATTAATCGTTCTCATTAAAGCAACATCAACATGATTGTTTAGCCGGTTAAATTGGTAATAAGTGATGTTTTGACCTTAGAGTGACTGTTAATATGTGTTGCGACTCCACCTATTGTTTTCTGTACCCTATCGTATCCAAAAAGCTTTGTAACTTCATGAGTGATAGTCATGTTTCGGTTAGGACTATGATCTTCGGACCTTATTAAAAGCACATGTTTCTGATTTCCCCCGGTTTACCTCCTAGCCCTCTTATGTTGTTATTGAGGCGATTTATTGCTTGTCTCACCATCTGATGCTCCTTCACGGAAGCATTTGTCTTCTAGTTCTCCAACAAACTATCGTTTGGTGTGTATTAGCCAGTTTCGTGCGGATTGGCCTCTTGAGGTTATTGCATGTATAGCGTGTCTCACTAGCGTGACCGTGGTCTCTGTGTTCGGCACCGTGGTGATAGTGGTCAGCCAAATCAACGTGTTTTATTATGTTTACTGACATTGTCCTATAGAGCCAAGTATGTTTCCACAACATTCGATGTGACTGGAGAGGTCATTTTCTGAGTTGCATCACACGTGAACGGCCCCAGTTAGGCCTTCTTAGTTTCGGAACCTTACAGTCATCAGGTGCGGAGGCGTAATGGCTGTGAAATGTAGCGGATGAGGTTGCCTGGGAATGCTAATTATCGCGGAAGCGTGAAGGCCTGTAGTACGTGGTAGTTAACGCCACTGTTGCATAGAGCGTTTGTGAAATTCATCCCTATTACCACCTACTAGCTCAGGCTAACGTCTGATGTAATTGTCACTCATTTTAAAGTTTTCGAGCGCTGTAGCCGTTTTCCTTCTCAGCTCTCACCTGTTGCCCCTTACTACTAATGAGTACTTGGATATTGACAACAGCTGGCAACCTGTTTGATGTATGAGCTCAGGTTGTAGCTCTTATGCCGATGTTATTGGTTAAGCCTGTGCTTTAAGGTATGGATATACTGGCGTGAACTGATCCAGTTGATTCTA
The DNA here is from genome assembly GCF_000699445.3 of Schistosoma haematobium. NCBI lineage: Eukaryota > Metazoa > Platyhelminthes > Trematoda > Strigeidida > Schistosomatidae > Schistosoma > Schistosoma haematobium. Next base: position 43,652,019 of record NC_067195.1, read on the forward strand.
CTGGCGTATTTTACTTCCCTTTTTTTATATCCGTTGTTACTGCCGTATTACAGCGACAGTGAACTCAACAACTGCAGAAATTACATTCAAATCCTGAGTTACTGTTTTTGGTGAGCAACTAGCATGTGATACAATTGTCGTTTTCCTACTATTTCCCCCAGTAGGCTGCGTCACGGGCAGTTCAGAACACTCTTTACTGCTATTTAACTTCTGCTTACCATTCTTATTATAAGCAGAACCCTCGATATTAGTCTGATCTTACCTCCTTAGTCGGATACTAAATTTTACTGTTTAGGTCAAATGATCCACACTGTACATATCACTTTAAAGTTGTTTGTTCGGTATCTTATCGGGCTTTCCTAAAATTTTGTTTCTCAAAACAGAGACTTTAAAATTATGATGAACTCTTGAACAAGTTCGACAACATGCAATAGAATATTAGGCAACATAAGGGAATTCTTTAGTCAAAATCACATAATAAAAGCTCAGACGAGAAAGACTGAAGAACATAAAGTGTGGTCAAAAGAGATCTTAATAAAAGTTAAAATACACGACAGGGAGAAGGAACAAGTAAATGACAGTACTATCAAACAAAATTCTGTGGAGGGATTTTCAGCGTTCTCTTTCCGTTACATTGGCCCCCAAAATCCCTCCAGCTACGCAAAGACACCTTAGAATACATTCCTGTCATGGCTCTCCTTACTAACTCCTCTATATCAATGGGAAGTACAGGACTTACAACAGTACGCCTGTACATCCATAAACCTAACCTACAGTCCGTTCCTTTTTGGCCCCCTCCATAAATCAAAGCAGCCTCCTTATATGTTCTCTTATCACTATGACTAGTAACTTACTATCAAGCAAAACGTTGTCCGGAGGTTTGCACTTGAGTATATTCCACGAGTAGACAAAGTAACTGCAACCTGTCTCAGTCAGGATCTTCATCATTAAGTCGATAAGATCTCTACCACCAAGGCCCAGGCGCAAAATAACATAATACAACGCATAAATCCGAACTGTGTGGGTCACACCTTCACCTGAGTCCAACACTTTAACAGTTGTACGATCAGATGCATATTGTAACAACACTGCTTGAATAGTAACATACATAGCTGCAGTATAAAACGTCCCAAACATGATCTGTGTCATCTCACGGTTTGCTTTCGAGTTCGATGAAGCTTCTATCAACAACACAGGATGTTCCTCTCGATCCACTCGCAATTCGTTGTAAAATGTATGGTATCATATCTTCTCTATATCACTCCACTTAGTCACAATACCACGTTCAGTTTGGTACTTCAGTGTCAGGATACCAAGTTTTGGTTGAGCATTGTCTCCCGCACAACTGTCCTTTTGATCCATTCCCACCATCACTTCTTGATGTCTAGGTCTTCCACCAACGGAGGGGATACGGCTCTGTGAGCATCATCTCCGGAGAAGCCAGCTTTACACCTACCAGACCCATTGCCGGTAACAGGGACAGCAATGTCTTCCTCAGCCACTCCTCTAGGTGGAGGAACAATTTTATAACATTCATGAAGGTAAGCGTCCCGCTCTACTATGCTACTTACGTTTGAATCATTCAGAGATTATGATTTGTCAGGGGAATAATCGTAAGAAAAAATAATTGTTATGCCCCACAGGGACATCAGTTTGAGAAATATGATTTTCAATCCTTTCCCCATGTTTGTTGTGGCCTGCTGGTCCAAAAAGAGCTCATCCTGGCAGTGTTCTGACAGCATAAGGTCCCTTTCTTTCACCTAACCTTTGGTCCAGTACCCAATGCACTTCAGGCACGTCACAACCGATAAGCAATATAACTTCTCTACCCACTAATTCTGTCCAAGGTAAATCCATAAGATGGGACCATTTCTTAGCACTGTCCTTCACAGGTATTCTTAGTCTGTGCACCGGAAAATCATCTGCTACAACAGTCTGTTCAATACATATACATTCGTTTCCGTTTAATGAGTAGGCTTCAAAAGCTTTGGTCGTCGACCTGACCAACGTATCTTCGTTTACTGTTTTGGTGTTAATCGACGTACTCTCTGACGATAAACCTGAAAGTTGTGTGGTACTTGACTTGATTGCAGTTGCATCTGAGCCATTGTCTGGAAAGGCATATCCGCAAACTTCCTCATCCCCAGCTCTAAGGCGTACAGGGATTGAACCAAGAAACACATCTTTTATAGACTCTGTGTACTCACAATGACTTTCTTTCAACCACTCACTCAAACCACCCTGAACTTGAATGTGTTTATGCAGCAGCATGTGGTACCGATCCCGGCAACCTTCGACAGAGCATACAACACGATCTTTGCAATCCACCGATCTGTGGCCCCTTCTAAGACAACAAAAACACAAATAATTTTCTCTTGCTTTCGCCCACTTATCGTTGACTGCTAATGTGGAGAACTGAGAACATTTATCAATCCTATGATTTTCTCTGCATATAACACAAGGTAACTTGCTAACAATTTTACCGAACGACAACCATTGTGTAGAACAGGCTACCTTGCTTACAACCCGTTCACTAGCTGTTGCAATCTGCCCGAATCTGCTCAGTAGAATTTCTACTCTAGATGGTACAAATTCTGTTAACTCGACAAAAGTAGGCTTTCTTCCATTTGCTGTTTTCTTTCCGACTGTTTCAGCCCATTTCATCTGTAACGCCGTGAGCAACCTCTTTACTAGGCTTCTATAGTTCTTACAGAGTTGATATCCGCCTAATAATCCATTTGTTCTAAGGCTACAGAACAATTTTCCATCTTTATTGCTAACCTAGACAGACTTTCTCCATCATTGTGCTTTATATTGGAACCTTCAGTCAAATTGTTTAGCAAATCCCGGCTTACACACGTTTCAGTGTATTAAATCCTCTACGATAACCCGATGGCGGTGGAAGCATTATGCATTCTTCTATGGCCTCTCGAGCTTTTCCTGTACAATAATGTAACGAAAATAAGAGCCGTTGACCATCATCTTTAACCTTGGATACCACATATAACTCGAACTGTCGGGTAAATTTCCAGTACTTTGCTGGTCGCCCATCAAAACTACTTAGTTCTACCCTTAGAAGCTCAAGACCCACACTAAGGGATGACATGGTCACTTCCCACTTTTTCGGATAGTCTAAAAGTTTTGACTTTTCTGGGGACTCGATCCTAAGGTCATGCGAACGGCTTACGAAACTGTGAACATATCCTTGTCCTCTGTCATCACAATTGGAGGTAGAAGATACTCTACTACATACGTTCTCTTTCAACCTTATGGACCCGAACTCTCTCTGAAGGCACAGTAGTCGTTTCCTCTGTCTCTCTTTCAATTCTCTAATTTCTAATAATTGCATTTCCCTCAACTGTCTTTCTTTTAACTCTGCTACGGTGGTACTAGAGCAAATTTTGCTATGTTTAGTTAATAAACTAACATTAGAGCCATGACATGAAAATGCATCTGAAGGGAATTGCCGTACATCTGAAGGTACACCCGATTGCATTTCTTCGTGGCCTAACAATGGATTTTCGTTTATCTTATTGCGCTTGCCAGGCATTTTCAGCGTTCTCTTTCCGTTACACTACTTAATAGGCTAAAAGTAAAATGTAGGGCAATATAGATAAGCAGTTCGCGAGATGAATGTTTAGGAGGTGAAAACCAATAGAAATAAGCGAAAATATACTACGCCATAAAAGAATCTGGAAGATACTTAAAATTGCAATGTCACCTTCTACCGTCCTAGAAAGCAACTTCACGTGGGTCCGGTAAATTTCCCACAAGCTCTATGATAACAAGTAAATGAATATCAGTTTAAACAAACAGGAAGAAAGGAGTTAATTGAGACAGTTAGAACTACTACGCAATTGTACGACCTTGGTATCATTATGGTTGCCAGATTTGTTATTGGTGTCGTCTACTAGCAAGAGAAGACACAGATCGTACGCTTGAAAGTGTCTGAACATTTCAGTCTGGTAAAGAAAATTAGATATCTCCGTTTATTGGTGAGGAGTCAACGAGATCATGCCGGACGAATTATTAGTTTTTAATGTGTTCACTTAACTGAATAAACCTAAACTGTTTCTATCAAAAACAAATTCGAGGTTTCTTAAGTGTGATAAATCTACTTACATTCGATAACATATCAAGTTGTATCATTGTAGTGTCAGGAGAGTCACTATTAGTACCTTCCTATGTAAAGCAGAATGATTTGATTATCTGAGGGACCAAAAACGACTTTTCATCAGTTACCTGTTCAGTTTACAATGATTTATACTCAGAATTAGGTCACAGGGCTTCATACGTTGTATCTTACGAAATTATACTTAGAAGACTACATCTGAATTTGTGGTATAAAATCTTTTATCGTTTGATTCGGAGACAAAACGTATTTGTTAAAGTATGCTATTTCACATGTTTCAAACGATGTCATGAAAATTTTCTGTCACAAATCCTCTTAGTTTGTATAACGAAAGTAAGATACATTTTCCACTATATGTAAGACTGTTCGACGAAATTCAGGCTCCTCTACCAAAAGAAATATTGAAAGGAACCCAAACATTATTTACATAAGTCATGCTGCGAAATTATGGCCTTTTATTTTCATTCTGTTAGACGACAATGGTATAATTCCGTCTGTGCGCAGTTCTGAAAAATTGAAAAGTCTACGTTTAAGTATCAATCTATTGGTCACCGTGAATTATTTCAAGTGTTTGGACTTATTGACTTACCGATAGGTATTTCCAGAAGTAATACGAAGAATATTGATCAATTTAGATACCCGGGCGAACCTATAGTGATAATTCCAGACAGAAAAAAATTCTGATCGGCAAATCTATCAGCTTCACCCTCTGTGTTATCACAGACGTGGTGACTGCTTGACAACTCATGCATAAGATTAGGAAGTTCCAAAGTTCCAAGGGATTATTTCAAATGTAATAGGAGCAATACACGAGGAATAAGATGTCACAGTAATCCTGTTTTTTTGATTCAGGTTTCCGGATTGCACTACGACCATATCATTGTCAAAAAACAACTCACTGCAGAGATTATAAAAATGCTTTCATCAACTTACTGATGATCTTCATCCTGGTATACGGAGACCTTGCAACGTCGTAAAGTGAGTGGTGGACCAAACGGATCGAAAATCGAAGGGTTCACTACAGAGATTCGGTGAAAGGATGTACAAATAGATGGCACAAAATGGAAGAGTTCATGACACTGGTTATAAAAAAGTATAAGAACTGATCGAAATTAGGTTATTTAGGCAGGGTAGCATACAATTATATTTTTCGCATAAACTCTTGCTGGAGCGCGTTGCAAAGCATACACTTGTAAAAAGATTGTGATTTACTATAGTTAACCGGTTAATATGTTGTTGGCATTACCCCGTTAAATTAGGTTGTTCATATGAGTTTCAGTATTTTAGATGCCTTTACTGAAAAACAAAACAACTCACAGTCGTCAATATATTTAAAGACTTTCAAAGGTATGATACGGGAGGATGAAAATCACGGAAGTGAGAAAGTCACGTTGTGGCAATCAGAATTCTTCCAAACGAAAATGGCATTTTATTGAATAGGAGGTGGTTTCGTTTTTCAAAAAGTGGATATGTATTCATATATACAAACTTCTGATTATGAATGTGAACCATTTAAACCCAACAAACTTCTCTATACGCTTTTAATCTTCCCATTAAGTCGCTATTTGGAGTCCTGAGTATCGAAGTTTGCTTATCAGCATCAGTTTCGGACACCGAGTGTCATAAATTCGAAGTTCATCAATTTCAAAGCCTTAAAATCATAGTCAACAGAGGAAAGTTATTCTACACCTTGCGTGAATGAAACTTAAAATAATGTACATCTAATCAATAAGAAACTGGAAGAATCGTAAATTAACAATACCATCTATCTCCATCTAATATATTGACGCTGTAACTTTCGTTGATAGATTGGACGCGTAGTGCAGTGCTTCAAGATAAAACAGCTGCTCGATATATATATATATATATATTCTACGATCACAATTAGCAAAAGTTCTCATAAGTATAGTTACTCCACACCCTAAATTTTAAGTACCAATGTGGTGTTGAAAATAGTGAAACTTATGAGCAAAATGACAAAATGTGTGCTGTATACACTATTTTCATGATATCTGTGATCCATGGTTGATGATAAGTGTGACTGAATCCCTAGCTTCTTTCATGTTTATGACCCGTTAGTGTGCAAATTTCTCAATAATTATTCACACTTTATGGCGCTGATATATGACCTTTGTCACGTGGGTCATTTCTCTGTTAGTTTTTCCATGGTAAGAGGTTGCATATTCTCGGAAGTTTAATTTTAGCCCGTTGCCATGAGAAACGTTCCAGATTTCTCATACTCCTGTAAAGTTTCGAAATAACTAATTGATGTTTGAACTCTAAGTCCTAATTATAGTTGTTTGAGAAACTAGATAAGTTCACGTTCAGATAGGGTGCTCCTCAGTTTGACTACTGACAGATATCTGTTCACCTTGAACAACCAGATCAGCACTACAACCCACTTTTTACACAATCGTCAAGAGGAATAATGAAGACAAATTTCACATGTTTTGTGTTACAAGATAGCTATAAGGGCAAGTTGGTACAAACAATTTGTGAGTTTTAACAAAAATTATAGTGCTCTGTATGTATATTGTCTGTAATAGAGGTTTAAGAGCTACTTGGTGACTATGAATGCCAACACTAATTAGATTTCACAACCAAACCTTGTCTTTATCTACTGGCTTATTAATGGTATTTCCTACTCTTTGGTATCCACCCCTTCATACTCTATGATATCATCCCACAATCTACGCAATAAGGAAAATATTCTGGCGATTCCAAGAACCCACACAAACTTACGTCAGAATTTTTTCCTTATTCGCTACTCAACGATGTGGAACAGACTGCCAGTGAACCTCCGTTGCAGTGAAACTACAACCCGGTTCAGAAGTCTTCTTGATGGTTTTCTTTCCGAAAGTGGATTGTGTCACCTATTTAACATCACTGTGCTTAATAATAATTTATATAAACAAGGTTTGTCATCCATCTAATTGGCTGAAATTCAAAATGTAACCTTTGAAGCTTTTCACGTCTACTTTATTTCTATTCATCCTAATATATGAAGTCTGCTTATGTTCGTACCTATAATTAGTACTGTTATTAATATAATCATTGGTCCCCCGACACAATAGGTAATCTTTTCATCTCTTCTTATCTTTCTAACCATATATTTTTCCTAAACATCCAAAGTCTATAACTAAAAACAAAAAATTATCCTATGTTACACTCACATAAATTAACTTCTTAAATTCATCTTTACCGTATATACATAACACAGAAATTTGTATATGATTATCCTTTGCAGTTAATTGTGACTTTCATAGCATCATTCTTCATTATTATTGCACAAACAAAAGGCGCGCTATCTAAAAAGGACAGTGGTATTGTTTCTCGTTGAATTAGTAAATTGTTTTGATCGTAAATTACGTATCAAAACTACGATTTACACTTTAATTGAATCTAATACAGTTAAAGTGATATTCTGTTGAGTTTTTTTGGCTTTTGTGTATTTATTACGTTCGAAGCATTCTTGGTCTGTGTCAAAGTACTTTCGTTAAGGTTTGAAATCTTGCTAAAGTTTTTCTTGTGATAGCCTTTTATTCGTTGACTGACATTTGTGTTCATACTGTGATCATATTGTGTATTACATTTCGATCAGACTAAAATGGTTGGTAGTACTCACAAATGTGGACAACCAAACTGTTTGTTCCCTGTGGAAGAGGGAATGCAGTGTGACGAATGCCATAAGTGGTTCCACAAAATGTGCACCCGCTTAAGTCCCACCGCATACAAAAGATGCTCGAAGCCTAACTCACATTGGCTTTACATGTTTTGCTGTGCCAACAAGGCATTACTAATACAGGAGGCTATGAGCCTGTTGGCTTTGGCCTGTAAAAAGAAGGATGGCATATGCGCCGACAACACGGGCACTGACAGCGACGAATGTGTCAGTGTAGTACCTGCTGTTACGCGACGCCTCAAACAACCGACTCTGACTGACGTAAAAGTGGAATCTTCGTTGACATTAACAGGGGGAGTAGTACCACCTGGTACTGACATTGTTAATAATGCACCTTTAATGGGAACCGAAGATCTGGATAAAATAGTCATCGTTCCAAATAGTCCCAGTGTTATGAGGGATGAAAAATGGACTACGGTACGTAGGAAACGAAACGAAAAGAAAAAAGCTGTAAGCAGTACACAGGTAGTTAGTAACTCACTGGTGGACCCAAATTGTGAGCCACAAATTGCACTACCAAAATCTGAAGGTAAGAGTGAAACCCATCCTGGCGTGACTGAGAAGAAAAATCTAATAACATCGAATATTATTGTGAGCAAATTGCGGGAGTCAAACGACCCTGATCCGAAAATTAGACACGCGCATGACTTAGAAAAGCTAGGAGAATACATTCGTAGTATTTTACCAGATAACTCCAAAGGAGTTCAGGTCAAAAAATTGGTAAGAATAGGCAAGAGGACCGAGGACAATGTTGAACCCCGTCCATGCAGACTCCTTAAGGTAATCCTAGGATCGGAGAAGCAACGGGATCTCTTGTTAAGTAGCGCTCGTTGTCACGACAATTCCGACATCCGAGTTAGACCTGACATGTCTTTCGAAGATAGAATAAAAAGGAAAAAAGCACTAGCTGAACTTGAAACCCGTCGGCAAAACGGCGAGGAAAATCTCCGACTAGTGGGTTTTCGGATAGTCAGGTCTTGGAAGCGAATGCTACCAAGGCCTGTGTGGATAGGCTGTTCTACTTAGGAGTTTTATATGCCAACGCTCGTAGTTTACGAAATAGGTTCTATGAACTAGAAGCACTAGTAGACAGGTTAAAGCCACTCATAGTAGCAGTGACAGAAACTTGGTCAGTCCATGACTTAGACATTACTCCAGAATTATCCGGATACCATTGCATCAGGAGTGATAGACATAGATGTAGAAAAGGAGGCGGCGTCCTGTTATATATAGCCAATGGCATAAATATCCGCTCCTCTGCTAGCGAATCCCATGATAGCGGCACTTGTGAAGTCATTAGCTGTAAGTTGGCAATAGGATGTAGTACATTTATGCTAGGTGTCATCTATCGGAGCCCAATCTGCTTAGCTGATGACTTTGTTTTAGAGCACATTCATCTTTGAAGTGATAATACCAGGTGCTTGATAATAGGAGACTTTAACGCACCTGATATTAGTTGGACTGATATGACCACAGAAGGATCTATAAACTCCTTTGATAGTAGGTTACTGATAACAATAATGGAGCATGCACTAATGCAGCATGTATCCCAACCCACACGTTTTGGTGTTAACCAGGGTTCTTCTCTGCTGGATTTGGTAATCACTCATGAGACTGAGGATATTGTCGACTTAAATATTCTTCCACCGTTAGTAAACAGCGATCACGCTGTTTTGTCATTCGCGTTTAGAACTAGGGACATGTTATACGATCAGGTTACACCGCGCCCAAATGTATGGAAAGCTAACATATCAGCCATTCAGGAATGCGCTGCTAAGACAGATTGGTTAGTAGATACTAGCATATCAGTTGAAGAAGGATGGTCTGTATTTAAAGGTAAATTTAGACTAGTTACGTCCCCGTTCATACCATACCTGGTACCGCGAAGACCGAATAATAGTCCACCATGGATAACTAAAACGGTCAGGAAACTCCTTAGAAAAAGGAAGAATCACTGGAATATGTTCATCTCTACTGGCTTAGAACAATACAGATCTAGTTATTGTAAGATTAGGAATGTCTGTAAAGCGTTAATAAGCAAGACTAGACAACCATACGAAAAACAATTGGTTAGGGATTCTAGATATAGTCCGAAACGGTTATTCTCGTATATAAAAAGGTGAACTAAGAGAAGCGATGGAATTCCATCACTTTTGATACGAGACAATCCGTTAATCTTAGCAGAGAATGATGCCGAAAAAGCTGAAGCTTTATCGGAATATTTTAGTAAAGTGTTTTCTATCGGTAATGAGGAACGACCAATGATTCATTGTGACCGTGACGGCTCGCTGATGGATCCTGTAGTCATTGAGAAAGACACTGTTTTAAGGCTACTTCAGCATCTCAAACCTGATAAGTCCAGTGGTCCCGATGATATTCATCCTAGGATTATGAAAGCCATATCAGATGAAATTGCTGAACCATTAGCGATACTATTCGACATGTCTCTGAGACAGTCCAGACTTCCTAGAGACTGGAAAGACGCCATAATAAGTCCGGTGTATAAGGCCGGGAGTAAGGATTTAGTTAGTAACTATAGACCCGTTAGCTTAACTAGTGCAGCTGTGAAACTGATGGAGAACATCATTCGGATAGCTGCCATAAACTATGTTGAAGGGCAAAATCTTTTCTCCAGGGCACAACATGGTTTTCGGAAAGGCCTATCTTGCTTGACAAATCTTCTCATTGCACGAGAAGAGTAGGCTGCGGCAAAGGATCGGAATGCTCCTGTGGATGTAATTTTCATAGATCTAAGTAAAGCCTTTGATAAGGTTTCCCACTCTGGTCTTAGATTCAAACTGAAACGTTTTGGAATCCATTACACAGTCGTCGATTGGATAAGTAACTTTCTCCATGACAGGAGACAAAGGGTAAGGGTTAATGGGGCTCTCTCCTCGTGGGTACCTGTAAAAAGTGGGGTTCCCCAAGGCACAATCCTAGGTCCTCTTCTCTTTTTACTTTATGTAAATGAATTGCCAACTGTAGCAAAATCATCCGTTCTACTCTTCGCTGATGACATAAAGATTTGGAGACCCATACATAGTATGTCGGATAGAATAGTATTACAGGACGATCTTAGATCATTGGTGGCATGGTTAGACAGGTGGTCACTAGAAGTAAATCCTAATAAGAGTGTAGTGATGCAAATAAATAACTCTGATGAATCGTATGACTATACACTACGTGGATTCGTGCTACCCAAAGCAAGAAACTATAAAGACTTAGGAGTTATATTAAGCAATGATCTCAAAACGACTAGTCACTGTAAGGCTGCTGCTGCAAAAGGCTATAGGGTATTATGGTAAATTCGTAGGTCTTTTCAGTATTTAGATGATGGAATGTTTGGATTACTATACCCGATTTATGTGCGACCACATTTAGAATATGGGATTCAAGCAGAGTCCTTGCTTTAAGTATGAAGGAGTCCAACGACGAGGTACTAAGATGGTAAAAGGTCTATCTGGCCTATCTTATGAAGACAGGCTGAGACACCCTAACTTATTTCCGTTATCTTACCGTAGAATACGGGGTGATCTAATATTGGCTTATCGCATATTGAACTATGACATTGGTACTAACATGTATTATCTTTTAATTCCATCTAGGACTGATCATTTAAGAGGACATTCGAAGAAAGTTCGAAAACCGAGATCAAATCGTTTACATCTAGATTTTCGTTTCTCGCACCGAGTAGTGAATTACTGGAATTCTCTACCGGAACACGTAATATTAGCACCGTCTGTTAATATATTCAAAACGAGATTGGACCTCCACAGTAATGCAAATTGCAAGGATTAATATAGGTCGACAGACCTCCTATCCTTATTACTGAAGACTGACTGAAGACAAATGTGTATACTAATATCCGGTTTCCCTCTGCATACTATTACATAAATCTACGTGTAGTTATCCGAGTGTACTCAAGGAATTTTTTCATCTTATTATTTTTAAATTTTTGGTTTACTTTAGAGGTCAATATTCATTACACAATTACTATTATTACCATAGTCTAAGCCCTTCACAAGGTGTTCATTCATTTTCTTTCTCTTTTTTCCATCTAAATAAATATTATTCTGAGGTTTGCGAAGTTTGTAATTAAGACAATAATTTGTGTTACACTTAGATTAACTTTCCAAACTCGTTTTATCTTCACTATGTATATATGACCCATACATATTGATATTTCATTATCCTTTTCGCTTAATTGAGGCTTTCATATTATTATTATTAGAAGCTTTATTCAACATTATATTTTTGGTACAACATAGAATTCTCAGCATAAAGTATTTCAACAAGTTTTCTTTTCTTATACCTTGATCGATTGTGACGATAAATTTTGAATGACCAGTTAGATGTTAGGAGTTCGGTAATCCACATTTGATTAATGTTCATTCGTTTCAATGCATATAGCCGGCCACCATGATGTCGCTGATTGCACCTTTTTGTATCCCGTATAGCGAAAGGTTGTAAACTTTTCATAAACGCGCCTGAATAGATTGTGTGCACAATAGACATAATGATGTGCTAAAACAAACAATAAAACAGATAACTTGATGAAATATCTAGATCGGAGGAACAGGTAGCCCAGATATTCAAGCAGGCCGCCTTCACCGTTCAGTTATGTATAGCATCACTCCAAACGATGACTGCACAAACACTTATTCTAGCATCATATCTTACTACAATAACAAGTTATTTTTTTCTTAATCGTTTTCTATTTTATTGTTGTTACTAATTTGACGATACACACATAGTCGTTTATTCTCGTTTTGTGTTCATAAACACGCCTATTAAACTATTTGCGTATTTCACGTCTCCTTTATTTCTATTCCCTTATTTTCTTCCTTTCCTTCTTTAAACTCAATTCAATGCTCTTCTCAATTACACAGAACCTGGCTTATTTTCACTCTATTATTATTACTCTTTTTTTCAAATATGGCAAATATAATGCTTACACTATTGAAACTTGTGCATTATTTCATTTTTGAAGAAACCCGAAATGGTTTCTTCCCGACATTTATGTACCCATATGATGTTGGTGATTAATAATAATGACTTGTTACAGGTATTAGTATGTAAGCAAACGAGAGGCCAGAATCAATGGATGATAACCAGTTTCATTACATAAATTCCCATCCTAGGTCACTTATAATACAATAGACAGACAGCGGTTGAGGCGGTTGGAATATCGACGTTCATAGTGTAAATAAATATTCCCAGGAGCTAAAACAGAAATAAGGGACAAACAGTGGCACGGGAATATGTCTATTCAACAATTACAGCAAACTCATTCACTGATACAGCAATACTACCACGATATTATTCCCAACTGTCTAACTAACGGTAACATGATCAAATGTCTGCCATACTTTCGTTCGATATTTTTGCTGACTTTGAAATCCAACCACGAACTGTAAGTCTCAGACACGATACAACCATGAATGAACCATAATATGGAGGCTCCTGGACTAGATAATGGAATATCAGAATGATCAAAAAGGATCAAGGGTGTCAACATCTCAGCTCCTCTGGTAGAGATAAATGAACGTATACTAAAACTCATGTAAGTGAATTGTCGAGTTAAATTACGCATATATATACAATATAATCACCAGCCTTACAATCAAACATGCTTGAGTCACATATTGTCACACAATAGTTTGAACCAGACCATGATGTATACATATATGTCTGCGATTTGTTTTAAAAGTTAATAGTAGCTACGATCTATCGGAAATGGGTCACTACATAATGCACTACCCTCACGTAAGACCTCGATCTCATACCGTCTTTGAACGCTCATACTTTCGTAATTATTAAATGATTGATAGATCCAGAAATTTTTATCAAATTTTGTTAACTGGTTAAGAGTTGACCAAAAACTTCTAAGTAAATATCACAACATTAAAACCCGAGTATTCGTTCACCTACTTATTTTGTATAGGGATCACACTTCATATTATTTTAAACTGCATGTTGAAGAGCTCCGTGTTTTTGAAAGGGTGACCTCACGTTCCATTGTGTTCTGTACCACTACTTAAATAAAGACTTATTCACTAGTAGTCCGGTTTCTCCTCTCAACAGAACGAAGAGTACCTACCGACTCGAAAGATTTACAGGTCATATACTGATACTGCAACGAATACCATTAATTATTCTCCAGATACAAGGGACCACAATTTTAAAATTCACAATTTGCTTTTACAGCAACAGGCTAATGAAGCAAACCAACTCTTCCTAACACACGATACCTTGGACTGCTATAGATTAGTCCCGGAGTCCGAAAGCATTCAAAAGACATTCCGTTAATGGAAATGGGCTCCAAAACGTCACAGTCACGAATGCTGAGCGACTACAAGTGCCAATGCCATGTTTGCCAGCTCACATTTGTCACATACTGTGATCTGAAGGCAGAATACTATTGAGCTAACGTTCAGGGAAAATGCAAATTATGAAAGAGATCTAAAATGTTTTAATATATTAACACATCAATCATCTGTATTTCGGCTTGCCAAGTACTGTTAACTCTCAAGTGAGTGGAGGACAAACATCGACCACAGTTGCTTGAGTGTGATTTCCATAGGTTATATGAATGACAAAAAAAGCTTTAAAGATCAGGTGCTTGTTAGTTAACGGAAATATTAACGCGAGACAACACTGTACAGGGCTTGGTTGCCTTCTAAAGAAATAACGTCATGATTTAAATGTTACAATATAATCTCGAATTTTCACAACATCAGACAGCCTTATCGAGAATATTCTGTCAAGATGATGTAGTCCCAGTTTCCTTAGGAAATAACATACGGTTAGGACAAATAACCACACATATTATTAAAGTGGTTATCTCAGGCCAGAGCAGCAGATGAACAGTCCAAAAAGACCAGTTACATTCGCTACTTTTAATATAGATGTTGTCTGTTATTTCATTTCCTCACAGGTTATTTTCTTTCCACTATAACAACCACTTCTATAAAGGAAGTATACCAAATTTATACGTAAATCTATATGGTATTAAGACGCAACAGTTTGGTCTCATATTAAGGGATAACTTAATGTCTGTAAAAATCTATCGGATGTATTTCACGCATAAAGAGACAGTGAGAAATCCCCTGATAATGTTGAAAAGGTTAGTTCAAGCATTTTCAAATCAGTTATCCACCAAAATACTAAAATAACATAAGTTATCCGTTAAGTAAACAAATTGGAGATATTGGAAGCTATCCAGAGATTATTGCTCAATAACTTGTCTCATTATAGTAAAGGTCGTGAAAATTTTCGCGAATTTTCACAATATCAAATAACTTCGTCCATGGAATAATTCAAGTTTAATATTTTGTTTTACGATTGTTTAAAGTGTGAAGATTGTATATCGAATAATGGTAAAAGACACTCATATGGAACGAAACGCTACCGTCAAGCAACTAGCGTTGTAAAGAAAATATGGAATACTGAAGCTGAAGAGTTTGTATCTTGTCCGTTAAGTTAAAATATGGATATTCCAGCTGATGACCACTTAGTTGGGTTGGGATTTGATGTAAATCTTCGTATAAAACTTAATATTTTTAAAAGGTGGATGCGTCGGTTGTAAATAAGAAGAGAAAATTCAAATCGTCAAAAGCTAAACAGTATAGGTTATCTCATGACATCAAAGTTTCAGCAATAAACAAGCAGAGCAAAATACCTCGGCCCATCTATTCATTTGGGAGCAAATCCTGTCAAATTAGTGACCTGATTTTACATAACTTGTCCGGGCTAGGATACAAAACCCCAACACCCATACAATCCCAAAGCATTCCGATTATGATGCAGGTTGGTCTGTTGATGTTACTTAATCTTTTCACCCATTTTCAGCTTCATTCTTGCCATAGCTATAAACCATCATATTTACATGCATTACACTCGAGTATTTCATGTTTTTGTTAGAAAATTCGTACTAAAACTTTATCGGTACCTTTAGTGGATAATGCGACCTAGTGTAACATTACATCGCACTGCTGGATCCCAGTTCGCATATGAGTGAAGAACTGGTTCCCACTTTTTCTGTGTATTGTAATTTAAAATAAAAGTCGCTACAACTCAGTACTTTCGGTAAAATCTTATCGCTTTCTCACGTAAGCTGACTTTGTTCTGCCAATGCTTTTTACCGCTATCAAAAAGGTGGCTCGATAAAGAATATGTTTGGATGACATTAACTAGTATATGGCTGACCAGATTAAATTGACTTAGCATTTTCAAGCAACGGAAATACGAATTACGGCCGTTAAGTTTAACAAAGTATTGTTTACGTGAACTTGACAAACCAATAACATTTACTTATGTATCAACCATTCAGATCATTAACTCGTGTAAGTTCTTGTTTTAGAATCGTTTTTAAATCGTTAGTATGTTAAGTCAGCATTTCTCAGTGCGTTGGTAGATTATTTTCCCATGATTTTTAAAGATGTAACATATAAATCAGATATAGTAATTTATAACCTAATTATTAATTCATCATAAATTCTGCTACCAAACCTCAGGTTGGGACATCATTATTGAAAAGTGTTGTAGGCAAAGCTGGCGTAAAAAAAGCACATATGAGAGCATATCATCCTGGTAGTTAGTATTTCCCTGGTAATTTTTTCTCAATCAAATTTGATGTAGGCAGAATCGTTATTGTCTACCATCTTTAGTGTGAGTAAAACAGTAAGATGACGATCTAGTGGTGTACTATCGCAATCAGTTAGATAATATTTTCACCTCAAGAGTCTATAGTTTCAAAGTCACCAGACATTTGGCTCTTTTAATCCTTTCCTCTATTATAAATTGACCGGTTTTCAAGATCATTGTGATAAACCTTCACTGTGTTCCCTATTGTGCTTTTGTAGCACCGTAACCTACTTGCATGTGCACCAACGGGTTCCGGGAAAACAGCAGCTTATCTTCTCCCAGTGCTCACTCAGTTGCTACGTACAAATTCCTCTGGAAATTCCGAGCCCATTGACAATATAACTGAGAAGACATCATCGAAACATAAGATATTCCCATTTGCTGTGATCTTGGCTCCAACTCAGGAACTAATGCATCAAATTCGTTCCGAGGCTATTAGGCTATTTTCTGGAATCCAAGCAGACTGTTATATAGCTGCGTTGCACAAAAAGCATTATCTTGTTCGTTGCAGAAAGAAGGCAAAGAACGTTTCTGAAAATGATGTTTTAACAACGAAATCAAGAAAAGTTCGTGAATTAAAATTACACTCAAGCACTAAAATCCTCATTTCTACCCCTAGTCGATTAAGTACTCTATTGTCTCTTCCATCAGAACACTGTCCCATTGATTTATCCAGGTTTGTTTGCTGTCGTTAGCTTTCATAAACTATTTTACGTGAAACAAATTTCCTTACCTGTTTCTCCATTCACCGGATTTTATACTCAGTAGACTAACCATAGCCTACATTAAAGTAGATTCCTATATGTCTTGTTTCTAGAATTTTATGCTAACCAGCTTAATTTTGTTCGAATATATTGGGTTTTCATTTGCTTTATCGAAAACAGTGTGTGATCAAGGAGAAAATTACCAGTAGCGTGGAAAGTTTTATGCGATAAATTGGTTTAATGACCTAATCTACGCCTGATAGAGAAGCAGAGGCCACCCACCAACACTCTTTGACAAACTCTGTACTAGGAAATCCTTTCCAGTTGCCATTCATTCTTTTGACGTCCGCCTCCGATTCCCGACGCAATGTGTTCCTTAGTTTTCTTCCTTACCATTTCCTGTCAGGATTCCAAGTTAGGGTTTGCCTCGTGATGCAGTTGGATGATATCCACAATAAATGTCCCATCTACCTCCATCGAGTTCTTCTAATCCCCTCCTCAACTGGAAGTTGGTTTGTTCTCTCCCACAGTAGGCTGTTGCTGATAGTATGCAACCAACGGACATTGAGTATCTTGCGTAGGTAATTGTTTAAATATACTTGTACTCTTTTAATGACGGTTGTGGTAGTTCTCGAAGCTTCGGCTCCGTACACTAGAACTGTCTCGAAGTTCGTATAGGAGATCCTGACCTTAGTGTTGGCTGACATTTGTTTTGAGTTCCATATGTTCTTCAACTGTAGGAGTGCTGCCCTTACGTCTGGATTAGATCCTCTTTTTTCGTCGATGATGCTGATCACGTACGTGGAAATTCCCACATCTTCCAGAGCTTCTCGATCAAGTGTGATTGGATTGGTGTTCTCTGTGTTGTATTTGGAGATCTTGGTTTATCCCTTATGCATGTTGAGGCTTACTGCTGCAGAGGCTGCTGCTACACCAGTTGTCTTCACCTGCATCTGTTGGTGCATATGGGATAGAAGAGCTAGGTCATCTGAAAAATCCAAATCTAGCTGCATACAAACTGTCCATTGTATTCCGTGCTCCCCTTGAGATGTGGAAGTTTTCATAGTCCAATCGATCACCATAAGAAAAAAAGGGCGAGATTAATCGACCTTGTCTGACACTGGTCTTTACTTGGAATGCATTCATTAGCTTGCCTCCATGCATGGTTTTGCAGTGTCGTCCGTAGTACGAATTCCGGATGATGTTGACGATCTGTTCAGGCGTACCATACTGTTGAAGGATGTTAAATAACGTTCCCGTATCCACACTGAAACGCCTCATAGTCAAGGAAGTTGGTGTATAATGACGAATTTCACTCAATTGATCGTTCAACAATGATCCGTAGTGTTACGATTTGGTCTGCGTACGAAGGACCCTTAAGGATCCCGGACTGTTGATCTTGAAGCTGGGCATCTACTGAACCTCTCGTCCAGTTTCGCAACACTGTTGTAAACGTTTCCTGGTACTGAGAGTAGTGTGATTCCTCTTTAGTCCTCAAATTTGCTTAGATCTCCTTTTGTTATCTTGACGAGATATCCTTCTTTCTAGTCTGTCGGTGCGAATTGTTCGTCGTGTCAAATCTTCCTAAATCGGACGTGGAGTATGATTGCATTCACTTCTGTGTGTGACTTCAGTACTTCAGGTGGTATGTTGTCAGGTGCCACTGCTTTCCCATTGTTGATTTGTCTGATGGCCGTTCTAACTTTCTCGACCGTTGGTGGTGTGACATCTATAAGATAGTCTGTAGGTGCTGCTATCCTTAGCTGGCTGAGTTTATTAGTATCCCAAAGGAAGGTTATATCAAACTTTTTAATGCTGTTTCCCTAGTTGTCCAGTGATTCTCTAGCTTAAGTCTTGGAAGCAACCAGGTGGTTTCTGAAGCTGTCATCTCCGCTATTTGTTATCATGTCTTCCATTGACCTGAATTTTCTAATGATGTAAATATGGTCAATCTTGTTCTCTGTAGTGCAATACGGTGAGACTCATTTAGTTTTGTGTATGCGTTTGTGGGGGAATATTGTGCCTCCTATTCTCGTTCCTTCCTTCCAGTCCATGTCTTCCCATGATATCTTCATTCCAGTGTTGTCCATTCCGACGTTGACGTTTAGATCTCCCATCAGGATGGTAAGGTCCTTTCCTGGGCACTTCTTCACGATCAACTACAGCCTCTCATAAAACTGCCTTAGCCATTCTATATTTATGCTACTTGGATTTAGTACTCTCTTTTAATAATTTATCTATCATCACCATGTTTGTATCACTGATTTGGGAGTTAAGTTAATAAATCAATTCACACTGGATGTATGTATTGACATAGACAAACGAGAATGGCGTCATTGAGGTTTAAAGCTCTAGTGGTCATCACTGGTCTCTGCTGACGATCTATTTTTTACTAAAAAAATTTCGAAATAAGCAAAATAGGCATCTGTGTCTATTCTTACGTATGATGATGTCAATTTGTGTATAGATGATCCGAGGAATAGTTTTTCTGCAAACACTTTAATACCTTTATTTTAACAAAGTAGTATGTATATACAAACAAGTCTTGAAAGTAAACCTAAAAGTTATTGGAATTATCAATGGTCTCAGAATACCAACCAATGCTTTTTGTAAATCAGCCACTTTATTCATATCTCGCAACTGCACTTAAAATATATTATTTGTTATTTTACACAATTTAGATTGTCTTGGCTTGTAGTAGATGAATGCGATAAAATGCTAGAAGTCAATTTTAACGATATATCTTTTTCTAACACTGAACATGGTAACAAGGCAAAATACCGACCTCGAGGATTTCATAATCAAGTTGCGCCTATTTTTGAATCTATTCAGAAAGTAAACCTCACTGGACAATCAACTAAGAGACCCACAGTCGCTTTATTTTCGGCTACTGTTCCTGATGAAGTCGTTTCATGGGCACGAAATCAGCTACCTGTCCTCTTAAAATTGGACGGTCCGGAATATGAGTTAATTCAGTTACGAGTAGGTATCCGGTAAGTAAGGGATTATCAGTAACAGTCCTGAAAAACTTGTTTATCCTACTTTATGTTTGGGTAGTAGTGTTGCGCTGTTTAATATCCTCAGTTCTGTAGTCAAAACATGTATTTGTGTATTTTTACTCTTAGGGTAAATGTGAATTTCTAGTTAGGTAACTATGTACTTTATACGAACTAATTCTTTCTTCATGTACTATACCCTTATATGCAATCTTTTTTTATATATTACCACCATTGAATTAACTACTTCTATGAATCCAGTGTTCATCTTGTTGTGCTAGTTAGGTATGTCAACTTGGACCGATGCACATATGTGCCTGGTCCTACGTTGTAGCTAACTGACTGACTGAACTATGTACTAAAGTTCGGTATTCTTAAGGTTCTACTGACGTCAGACTCTTCTTAGTACGTTATTGTCTACTAATTTGTTCGCCAGATAACTTTTCGCCTAATGGTTGGAAATTTTTATGCATGCACATAGTTGTTCAGAAGCAAAGCATCTACTTATTGCAAACTTATTCAGATTTTTTTAATTCCATAAATAGTTGTAGAAGGGGAGTGTCACGAAAGTTTAAATTTGCTATGAAAGTTGTCATAGCATTCAGTCACTGTGATGTGACTACAGTTTACTTGTTAGTTAACAAATAAGCAGTAAAGTGTGGAAGACAGTTGCAAAGTAATCTCAATTAATTTTTTATTATTGCAAAAATAATGGTCTAATGAATATGCTTTCTTGAAAATAATCAAGCCAACGATAGAAGTTCGACCTATCTTTTGATTAATCGAATCTTTGAATTTTAAACATTTCATATTTTGTAATACAATTAAAGGAAACATAAGCGTAAACTCTTGGCTGAATGACTGTTGGTTCTCATGCAGCAGTTTATTAGTTCTAGTTGTAGTATGACAAAATGTATTACAGTAATAAGTTAAATATATTGTATTCCTGGGTTCAATAGTTAACGGACACTTATTAAGTAGTTGAATGCTTTTATTTTTCTAAAAATATAACTTGAGAGAAAATGACTGCACTCTCAAACGGGATTGGCTGTTGTCATCACTTAAGCTTACTTCTTTTTAACCTTACTTTCGTCGTTT
Source organism: Schistosoma haematobium (assembly GCF_000699445.3). Classification (NCBI taxonomy): domain Eukaryota; kingdom Metazoa; phylum Platyhelminthes; class Trematoda; order Strigeidida; family Schistosomatidae; genus Schistosoma; species Schistosoma haematobium. Next base: position 43,673,277 of record NC_067195.1, read on the forward strand.
CTAAGTTTGCAAATTTTATGTACTTTTTTCTAACCACTTGTATAGAAATGCTGCTGTTTCTACTGTCAAACAAGAGTTACGTTATTGTGCTACAGAACAGGGAAAACTGTTAGAGATGCGTTATCTACTGGCTAATGGACTAGCTTATCCATGTTTAATTTTTATGCAGTCTCGAGATAGAGCCAATGAAATTCTTAAGGAAATCCTTTTGTCTGATGCAGATATTCTTGCGAATGTTATTTCAAGTGACAAAACAGAAGCACAAGTATGTGTACATTTTTAGGGAGAGATTTTTATGTTAAAGTTTATTTTCCTGCTTGGTGATGACTATAGTAGCAGTGTAGTGTGTGCTATTTGTGCTGACAGATATAAGTAGTATGTAGCCGCAATAGGAAATGGAATGCCTGGCAGCAGCATATTGAAATAACGAGAACAGGAGGAAATCGACGAGCAATCGAAATAACAACAGAATTAGAGGAATAGCGGAGTATGTAAAGGACAATGCAAAGAAGCTGTGCGAATGACGTATTTAATGTATGATTTTCATATTTTACAAAGACGCTGTGTGATTTTACATTAAATAGTTTTCGTTCACTACAGTAGTAGTCACAAAATATTCATTACAATGTGGAATTATTAAAAAGATCCTTTTTGAAAGTTCATGCCCTATAGTTTGGTTTATTCATGGTTTTATTTGGTTATACAGTTTCTATTTGTTATATAAGAACTTAAAGTATCATGTGATAGTTAGACCTAATGTCTTATCTAGCCACCTTGAAAAAGTACAACTGAACACTTAGAAGCAAATATAACTAAATGCCACTCAGTCATATATTTATAGACGAGTTACTTAGTAATTGGGGGAATTTAATTTTCTGTAGACTTTATATTTGTTTATTCACAGTTGATTTTAGTTTGTGACGAACAGTTTATCACTTCTGCATATATTCTATTTGGTTTCTTGCTTTATCACTGATCCTTATTAACATGTTTAGGTATCCTTTGAATAAAAGTAATGTAAAATACTGTTCGCCGTCAACTCAACCACTCACCCAAGAAGAAGGTTAAGTCATAGTAAGGAAATATGTATAGCATTAAGTAGAGACAAACACTGTCACAATATCTCTGTGTATAAATGATAAATGACTTTGGACAAGTTAAATGTGAAGAATCACTATAATATGTCCTATTAACTTAATCTGGTATACATTTACGTACTCAACTTTGAGTCGCATATTTTTACAAGGCGCGTTGACACTACTTGACTATCCAGACCAAAATATATCGAAGGAGCGGCGTCGAACTTGCGAACTAACGATTGGAAGTCCAGTGCCTTGACAATTTAGCAACTTCCATGACGGAAAATTAGCACGACAAATTGCATATTCATGGTATAAAAGTTATAGTTCTATCAAATGTTATTCAAAACGTGAGCCAATGGAATGGTTATCATTTGTTAATTTTTGGCTACTTAATAGATTCGATAAAGCTTTTCTTTTTTTTAAAGCGTGCCAGTGTGATTCGCGCTTTCCGTGAGGGACAGCTTCATGTTCTCATTTGTACGGATCTATTGGGTCGTGGAATAGACTTTAAAGTATGTTTTTGAAATTAAACTGATTGATTTACGTTTTTTATATGAACTCTATCAGAAAGACTAATCATATATAATCTTTTTTACCTTTATGTCATTTTGACCCTCGATTAATGGTAGTATAATCGCCTTATATTTGATTACAGTAAAGAGTTCTCACCATCATGTGTTAAATGTGTACTAGAAGAAACTGCATGTGCTCGATATATCCCCTCGAAGCATCATTAGCATGTAACGATGCAGAACATTTCTACTTGGGGATTAGTTGAGGTTTATTAATTGCACGGCATTTCAAGGGACCGCTTATGTTTATGACAATAAATATACAAAGTATGAACGGATAGAACGTATGCTGGTCTAACGTGAAGCTTCCTAAGTTGTGTCTTTGAATGTCCCCAGTCTATGAATTCACTTCTTTGAGAATCTTGTTAATGAGTCCACATTTCGATGATCCGCTTTTGGATAATGGTTAGTTATAAGCCATTCCGAACTCTATATCGTTCAAACCTACCTTATATTCTTAAATAAACAACCGCTGATAAGACGCGCGACATACTTTCTACTTGAATCAATGGAGGAAAACGTTTTAGGGCGAACACGTTGAAATTCATAGACGTCAGCATTTTGCTCCAAATTATTATTACCATCAGGATGGACCACTGTATTGTTTTTTTACACGGCTTTTGTGTTTAATACTTGCATTAACGTTACTCTCAATACATTTTATTTTCACTCACTCAACGTCAAACATAATGGCAACACTTGAGATCCATTAGAATCAAATGTTGATTGCTCATTATATGTTGTCCATTTATTTAAGTTGTTCGGCTTTATATTTTGACATCAATTATTCCTGTTCTTAATTGGTAGTCAATACTATAGAGAAGCACTCTTGAAAGGATGAATCTACAATGTACATAAATGAAAGTTTACTACTCAGTTGTGTTAATTATGATGTGTGCTTCGAGTACCAACACCTATAGTTTCACTGTTCTCATATCTTTAATTGTCTAAATATTTACAGAATTTTTAAATATATTTTATGGTTACTAGGGTGTCAGTATGGTAGTCAATTACGATGTTCCTCCGCTAAAACAAGAATATATACATCGCGTCGGTCGAACTGGCCGAGCTGGTCACCATGGACGGGCTATTACCTTGTGGACTGATTCTGATCTCCCGCATATGGATGGGATATTATCTGTGATGAAAAGAAGTGGTTCTGAAGTCGATGAAGAACTCGAAAGACTTGTGAATGAATGGAAGAAACGGCGGATAAATCTTATGTGTAAGCAATCAAGGGCTGATAGGAAACAACTTCTAGACAGTTCGATTAGTCGTCGGCGTGGTGAAAGACGCCTTGCTTATAAGGTGCTTAAAGACTGCAACAAAGAAAAGAATGCAGAAAATGTTGATATTCACGATAAGTAAGTGTACTCAGTTTTTTCGTTCCTTCAGTTTTACCTAATACACTGTCAAATAAAAAAAGCACTGGATTCTCTTTTAAACAGTTGAACGAAACTAGATAGAACAACATATGTAAGCGAACAATATTGTTTTCGATTAGATCCTCATCAAGCTTTACTCCAATATACAATAATATTTATATGCAAGTACGGAATTGTTAAATATTATTATTAAATATTACTGTATATTAGAGTAAAGCCTGATGAGGATCTTATCGAAAACATTATTATTCGCTGATATATGTTCTAAAACTAGATAGCTCAAATTAATCCATAGTAGATGGCTATAATTTACAAAAGAACACTTTTGGTCTTCTGTACAGAAATCTTTCGCGAATTGGTGGTTTTTATGTCAGACTCAATGACATTTAAATAAGTCACAAACTTGGACCTATACGTTTTGTATTTCACTTAAAGTACTTACCAATTGTGAGCCTCGAACCGTTATACAAATAGATGACGTAATTAGTCACCCTCACTAAACCCGTATGGTGTAACGGAGGGTACTGACCACCTGGTTTCCGGAAATTTGTTAACTGTTACGTGGTTATACATTTTTAATAATCATTGCAATAAGTATTTCGATTATGATGGAATATCCTTATTGTCCACCTCTTGCGATGTCTGTGTAGTATTAGTTTATCCAATAAATACGGTCAAATATTTTGTATCATTGTGTCATTAATAATAATAATATGTTTCTCTTTATATATATATATATATATATATATATATATTTTTGTTTCAGGAGCTCGTGGTTTAGGCCATGGAATCCTTACAGAGGTCGTATAAGTGAAGTACCCGGTGCGCTGAGCAAAAAACGCAAGATTGAATAGTATATTTGTAATATGAAATTAATTTCCTTAATCATCCTATTCAAAGATAAATTTTCCATAAACTACATTATTTTCATGCATGAGAAGATGAGAGAACATGACAAAGTTTAAAAATTTGTCGATGAGTTATGGGAGAAAACAAGGGAGTTACGTAGTACAAATAAATAGTTTATAAAGACTTGGTAACATGCCTTACAAAATTATAACTAATTTTTGTGAATAGGATCTATCTGAATGAAAGGATGAAATAAGTTTGAAGTAATCTACTTCACAATGTAATCACAGATCGAATTAAAGGCTTTCCAAAACGTAATTCTTCAGAAAGTATACGTTCCATTTCTTCTTTGTAAGTGTAGCTTGGGGGAACCCAACAATATTTCTTTCGTTTTTTGTGAGGTGTAGATTTGTTCTTTACATGTTCATCAGTTGTTGATTCGTTATCTACAGATGCACTTGTATTTTGAATTTCATTGATTTGGGTATCTTCATCCTCGTTACTATGTTCACAACCAGTAGAGGTTCCAATAATAGTATTACTAACACCATTTAAAAAGCGGCAAAAATCGATTCGTAGATAAGGTGGATTACTGTTGTGGTTTTCTGTTGCAGTCCCGTCAGAACCTCCAGTTTCTGCATCTCTATTTAAAAAGCAAAGGTTAGAATTATTCATAAGTTAAGTCAACTAAGCACATGGATTTTTGCCAACTGTTCATTTTACCCATAAAAATATTTCAGTGAATAAGATCAACCTTGAAGAATAGTGTATATTTACCAGGAAGTTGTTGTATTTGTATTTCCAGTGTAGATTCTCAGTTTGATGGTAGGTTGTAACTTATCTTAAGCTAATTCAGATAAGCTGAAAATTAAATGAGTGGTGTGTGAGTCCGAAAACGGCATTACTTTATTCCGTGGAGGTTCAAAAGACTCAATGAATCTTATTCATAAAATGTATGAGTACGGTAACAAAAACCAGCGGGTATATCGCACTGAAATTTGCTATATCGCATTATAGGTACCAAGACAAAGGGATCAGATTATCAGATGATGGACAGACATTCGAACGACTAGGTTAATACTTTAATGTCTTATTCAAGTACATGAAAATGAGTGAAACACGAAACTAAATGGGCGTTGTGTTTTGATGCAAGGTAAGGTGTGAAAATGACTAGTTGCATTTAATGTCGAGGGGTCAAAACATGCTTCCTACTCACTATGATCTATTCTCATAACGATTACCTAAGATAATTCAAATAGAATAGTTCAGCATTAGCGATTTGACTTTTAAAGTTCCCTGTAAGTTGTTTATTTATCTATTACTTACTTACTGGAGCCTGGTAGAGTAGCAGAGGCCACCCACCAACATTCCTTGACAAACTCTGTCCTAGGAAATCCTTCCCAGTTGCTATTCTTTTTTTTATATCCGCCTTTAATTCCCGACGCAATATATCCCTTGGTTTTCGTCTTTACATTTTCCCGTCAGGACTGAGTATCTTGCGTAGGTAATTGTTTAAATATACTTGTACTCTTTTAATGACGGTTGTGGTAGTTCTCGAAGCTTCGGCTCCGTACACTAGAACTGTCTCGAAGTTCGTATGGGAGATCCTGACCTTAGTGTTGGCTGACATTTGTTTTGAGTTCCATATGTTCTTCAACTGTAGGAGTGCTGCCCTTACGTCTGGATTAGATCCTCTTTTTTCGTCGATGATGCTGATCACGTACGTGGAAATTTCCACATCTTCCAGAGCTTCTCGATCAAGTGTGATTGGATTGGTGTTCTCTGTGTTGTATTTGGAGATCTTGGTTTATCCCTTATGCATGTTGAGGCTTACTGCTGCAGAGGCTGCTGCTACACCAGTTGTCTTCACCTGCATCTGTTGGTGTATATGGGATAGAAGAGCTGGGTCATCTGCGAACTCTGTTGAAAAATTTCCTGGTACTGATAGTAGTGTGATTCCTCTGTAATTCCAGTAACCCTAGAAGAACTACAGGCGGAGTTCTATATATCTTCGGCTGAGCAAATGTTTTATTAAAAATAGCTGCTGAACGAAAGCAGCTTTTAGTTAGTTTATCTCATTAAACTACAGGATATATTTACTAAAAACTAGTCATAACCGTGGATGATTATTTAAGAAAGTACTACTCACTTACAAAGCTTCATCTCCAGTTGTATCATTTTGCACATCATTTGAATTTGTTCTGTTTGAGTTGGTATCTTCAGTAGGTGAATTTTGATTTGAAACTTGTGATCTGTCGTGGCCTATCTCAGCGTGATTTATCAAATAGTGCCTGTACATTCCCAAAAGGAAGTGTAAAGAAAAGCATGTAAGCATTATTCAAATTTACTACAAGTGGTTCATATAAATAAACACATGCACGATATATCATTTACAAAACTAAATTTTCATTCAACAAGAAAATATTGTTAAATAATAATTCATGCTAACCTTGGTAGTGTCAATGAATTTCATCCAACTTTTATTGTTTCAAATGCTCCACTAGTATTCCTATTTCGGATTTCACTACCTATTGAATTTGGGATTTTTTTGATTATCAGTATAATCGATTTAAATTTGAACCGAAAATCGGTTACAAATCCAGTTAAAACGTGACACCAAGCACGCTATGCTGTAGTGTATAGTCGTGTACAAACATGTGAAATTGATGACTCAGTACATATATTTTTGAGGGTTAATAAAAATAAATGACCATTTATGTTTTGTTAGATAAGTTTAAATTTGAACTGCATCCTTTCGATATATATAAACTTTTGATATCCATCGTGCATTACAATAATCTCAGTAACTATTCTGAATCTAATATGGGAGAACGACGCTAACAGTACAATAATGAACAGCGGTTCCGAAATACTGACGTATGGTAACTTGCTACCCTTGATTTATTTTGAATCGAACTAGTGAATGAGTGACTGTTCTATCATGAGGTCTACTTCTTGCGTGTAACGTATTCAAAATAATAAACCGTAATTATTCAGGGAGTTTTTTCGAAAGAAAAATCAAATGTTTTGTAGATTTATCACAATACACTTAAATCTGATCGTACACCCAATAAATACGAAACTCGGCATTTCCAAAACATCATACACTTAAAAACCACATGTTTAGGTTAGACGAACAATAAGATAAAGATTCAAACAGTAAGATATTTCTTGTTTAGAAACAGATAAATTCAGTTTTATAGATCATAATTCTGTTTCTTTAGTGAGCTAAAAATAATCCCAAGAAAGTAAAACACTCGAAGTTACTGAAAAAATAGGTAGTTCTACGTCGTTAATAAAATTTATAAACCATATTTTTAATAATGAACGTCGGATTTGAGTTTATTCATTGAAGGACGAGGTGCCAAATTTGGATACAATTATTGTAATTTTCTTTCTATATTTCTACAGCGAAAAACTTCTGTTATATTTGTTCTTGATACACACACCCATCCCCTCAACTGGGGTATGGTCAACTAACCGTAGCTGCTATGTTAATGTAGTAGTTGGGTCCACTTAGTCAAATATCATGGGAGCTACATATATCTTAAATATACTAACCATCAAACAAAGAAGAGCGGATGGGACGAAAGCGACAAATGTAATTCTTGATGACAAGCTAATATTGCTAGCTGAAGCGGGATATATCTGCTAAAAGCCATACAATGTCGATAAGCACAATCCTCAATCATACAACTTTACTGTTAAATGGATGAAAATACGTCATCCACGAATACTATGGTATCCAGTCAGTTCCAAAGAAACTTTGCTTTAGGGGGTAGGAAAACAATTTTGGATCAATAAAAGCCATCCACTTAGCAAATTCGGTTTTTAGCTTTTAGAAAAAAAGTCATACGTTAGCAATATATGAAGCAAGCAAAATAGCTGTAAACATTTTTGTTTAAAAGTACATAGGATATAATGAGTTAGACGAGAGAAATCAAACTATGTCAAAAAAGTTCTTATAGGACACAAAATTTGTATCAATCTCCTTATATATTATTCTTTCTCTCTCAGGGAAACGCAAAATGCTTATAATAAAATTCGATTCATTTTAAACATTCCACCTCTTGTCAAATTTAGTATTGCTATAAAAAGATAGTGCGTAAGGACAAATGCAACACATACAGATAGGCTAAACGTCTATGATTGCCATGCATATAACCAAATATGCATTTAGAAAAAAGAGTAAAATATCATGCAAATAATAAAGAAAATTGTATTAATTAACAGAGGTTTATAAAAATTAATTTTCAATAAATATGTACGCGTATATACAGAAATTCGAATCACAAACGTATGTTACACGATATTTTATGACATTCATGTTATGCTAGTAGGTAACCAGATTCTACTGGAGAGTTTTGTCGGTTCTATCAATAGGATGAATCGACAGCGTGTTAGTCTGGTAGTCTTCAATAGTAATTGACAAGAAACCCTATACGACCTAGGGATCGTAAGTGTTGTTATAAACTGGTAAAGAAGAAAACCTCAATAGTTGAAATCATGAGTCACTTGAAGCTAGATCACCATGGAAAACCTGGAAACACTGGACGGCCGTTTCGTCCTAGTATGGGACTCCTCGAGATTCGAAGCCAGGACCTACCAGTTTCACGCGCGAGTGCTTAACCCCTTCCGATAAAGAGGAAGACGCTAAAAAATGTTATACTTTCTCGAAAATTAGAACCTATTGCTGTCTAATCTGTAGACAAAATGTTTGATCTAAATAATGTCATTGACTATTTGTCAATGATTGATATCATGTTCTCTTGACTTAGTATTAAGATTTTTAACACCATATACTTCTTAACTCTAAATTACTCTAGTGAGATTAAGTTATTGCACACAGAATATTTAAATGTATTGAAAATAGCTTATTTACAGCTTCAAGAAATCCTCTTGGGATTGTTTCATTAGATGATTTAAACTGTAATTGATTATACTTACTGTAAACAGAAATCTTATGTATCATAAAAGGGATGGATTATATAAAAACATAAATATATGAATTGGTAATATGAGTAAGGAAATATGGCGCAGGATTAACAATGAAACCATAATATTAACTAATGTAGTAGTCAATCCATGAAATATTAATGATAAGAACCATAACTAATATTTAACAGTATCTCCAAGAGGAAATGCAATGTTATGATCAGATTTAAAACAAACAAACACTATGAAGTGATGGCTTCACCCTCGCGTAAAAAACTTTCAGACCATTTTAAAGCATGTATGTACGCATGAAGTGACCTCCTTAATCGAGATGGGATTAAGAAATACTAGTGAAAACTTTTCTTAGAAAAGACAAAAAAATACCATGATATATAAACCCAACACTAATTCTTCAAGGTACTAATGTTATCTAGTTTGCAAGTAAGTAATGTATTTGGTACTCGATACGATCATCTGTTGAGAAACAATATACACTTATCATTTTTTTCACTTACATATTCTGTAAAAAGTGATTGAATATTACGTTAAATGATAGATGATATTCGAATATAAAAGACTGTTTGTATTGGGATTAGAATTATTCTGACAGTGTATTACCCTCTCTTTGAACATGGTGTTAAGATGGAAAATGAATCACAATCAGCATTACGTTCTTTTTATACGGAATAGATGGAATGTGCCCATTATTGGAATCCAGGACGGACGTTTTATCCTATTTGGGACTCGTCAGTTAGATGTGCCAGTAACCCAAATTTGATGTTCACTCCGGGACTCAAACCCGTTGCACAAGTGAGTGGTTATCTGGACTCAATAGTTAAGTGGATAACGCGGTGGTGTATAAACCAAGATGTACTGGAATCAAGACCCGGAATGAGCATGAACTTTAGGATGCAGATAAATCCAGCTGACAAGTCCTAAATAGGACGGAATGCGCGCCTTAATTCCAATGTTAACCACATCCCATCTATTCTATATCAACTTGTGTCATAATAGGTATGTCGAGGCAATCCCTACATGTCAAGTTTCAAACAAAAATATCAACAGTGGGATCGTTCAAATCATTTCAAATTAACTTCTTCATCTGAAAAAATCGATAACCCATACGAAAAATACGCTCTTCAATTTAAGTTTAGGTAGAAGGATATTCAACTTACGTTTAAATTGGTTTGAATATCATACGGTTGTCCACAAAATATAGAATAACAGTCAATCATACTTTCCAAGGTAAAATGTATACACTAGTATGTAAATATTTGTTCTCAATATCTTTCTTTGAACGGAGTAAGCACATGAATGTCACCTCAACCTGTAACTAGCAGATCTTACTAATCGAAATGATCGATATTATTCAGGTATGAGTGAACAACTAGAAACGAAATTAAATTATACAACTGCAGTTATAAAGCATTTTGGTTAGCTCGATGAGGATGGCATAAATACATAAATTAGTCATAAACTATTTGTCGTACAATCTACCGCCAAATCCATGTACTATGAGTTCTGACCACTAACCAGATCTTAATTCTACTGCAAATAATGCGCTTTGCAAGTCAAGTTTATGAAGCATTTGAATCACATCTCGTTTTTGCTATTCAATCAGAACAGAAGATTGAATATTACTGGCCTACAAATGCACTGAAAACGCCTGAAATTATTACAATCAACATTTCTAGTTTAAGATTATAGCATCAGCATAAAACAGATTGCTACCTATCAAAGTGAATAGATATTTATTTTGAGCAAAAAATGTTTCCATGCCTTAAGAAATACGAATAACAAACCCACAAAAATCGAGCCATTGAGCAGTCTTGTGAACCTGGAATTCTAGGTTGTAACACGCTTTCACCACTTTCCCTACTTGTTCCATCAAGTTCTTCTATGTCAGCATTGTTCATCAAAGTATCAGAATCTTCATTTGTATCACAGCTTGTATTTGCTTCATCATCCCCTTCTTCTTCTACTTCTTCCATATGGCCAAGTATGGGTGGACCATTATGACGAAACTCGATGACATTTCGAAGAAGGCTGCGTATTATGCGAGCAGCTTGTTGTTCCAATGATATCACGTTTGCTTTAGGAGCTATAGTTATGAAACGATGTGTATATTTATTAAACGTTTATTTAAATTTACGAAACAAGTAAACCAGTAACATGCGACAACAAATTTCTTTAAATATATTGAACGTGCATAACTAGTCAACGAGATAACCGTGAAATCTATTTTTAAAAAATTATATGAATTTAACACGCCAATTGATGATGAGCTATATGCTAAATAAAAATACTTATGACTTCAAGACAGTATCTGTTAAAAATTACAAATATTTGGAAAAGACCTATTACGAACAACGTATACACAAGCTCCTCCGTGTTTCAGAACCTAGAAAACAAGCAACTGAAATCAGAACCTAGTACTTCCACACTAATCACTTACTTTACTTACACCGTTTAGCCCTCGTGAAGGAGAATAAGCCACAACTTCCAGAGCTTCTCGATCAAGTGTGATTGGATTGGTGTTCTCTGTGTTGTATTTGGAGATCTTGGTTTATCCCTTATGCATGTTGAGGCTTACTGCTGCAGAGGCTGCTGCTACACCAGTTGTCTTCACCTGCATCTGTTGGTGCATATGGGATAGAAGAGCTAGGTCATCTGAAAAATCCAAATCTAGCTGCATACAAACTGTCCATTGTATTCCGTGCTCCCCTTGAGATGTGGAAGTTTTCATAGTCCAATCGATCACCATAAGAAAAAAAGGGCGAGATTAATCGACCTTGTCTGACACTGGTCTTTACTTGGAATGCATTCATTAGCTTGCCTCCATGCATGGTTTTGCAGTGTCGTCCGTAGTACGAATTCCGGATGATGTTGACGATCTGTTCAGGCGTACCATACTGTTGAAGGATGTTAAATAACGTTCCCGTATCCACACTGAAACGCCTCATAGTCAAGGAAGTTGGTGTATAATGACGAATTTCACTCAATTGATCGTTCAACAATGATCCGTAGTGTTACGATTTGGTCTGCGTACGAAGGACCCTTAAGGATCCCGGACTGTTGATCTTGAAGCTGGGCATCTACTGAACCTCTCGTCCAGTTTCGCAACACTGTTGTAAACGTTTCCTGGTACTGAGAGTAGTGTGATTCCTCTTTAGTCCTCAAATTTGCTTAGATCTCCTTTTGTTATCTTGACGAGATATCCTTCTTTCTAGTCTGTCGGTGCGAATTGTTCGTCGTGTCAAATCTTCCTAAATCGGACGTGGAGTATGATTGCATTCACTTCTGTGTGTGACTTCAGTGCTTCAGGTGGTATGTTGTGGTTTGTTTGTTAATCTTCATCGACTGAGATGGTTGGGTCACGTGTTACGTATGCCCGAACACCAATTAGCACGACGTGCAATGCTAACCGGTGTTGGAGATGGTTGGAAGAAGGTTGGGGGCGGCCAAACCAAAACGTGGCACCAGTGCTTGAAGTCACTGACTCCTAGTTTGAGCCATGTTGGTAGATGCAGACTACTTGGTTGGGGTCCGCGTGACTATCGTAACCAATGGTTGGAGACTCTTGGTGACATGGCTCAGAATCGGTCACAATGGCGTCGGTGTATACTCTCTGTCTTCTCTTAAACTAAGAGATTAAAATCGCTTCATATCTTTCTTTCTACGAACTAATTCTTTCTTTCTGTACTATATCCTTATTACCTGCTTCGGTTTGGGCACCCGGGCAGTATCACAGCCCTCACACATATCAAATAAGATTTGTGTGGCGCATATGTATTTGGTGCCTTCTTGTACCAATATCTATGTGTTAAAATAAATAAATAATATCCTTATTGCAATCTTTCTTTTATATATTACCACCTCTGAATTAACCGCTTATATGAATCCGGTGTCCATCTTGTAGTTAATGAGGTATGGCAACTTGGACCGATACATATATGTGCCTGGTCCTACGTTGTGGCTGACTGACTGGTATGTTGTCAGGTGCCACTGCTTTCCCATTGTTGATTTGTCTGATGGCCATTCTGACTTCCTCGATCGTTGGTAGAGTGACATCTATAGGAAGGTCTGTGTGTGTTGCTTCGATATTGGGTGGATTTAATGAAGCTGGTCTATTCAAGAGTTCCTCAAAGTTGTCTACCCATCTGTTCCTCTGTTCTTGAATCTCCGTGATTGTCTTGCCTTGTTTATCCTCGACCGGTATTTCTGGTTTACTGTATTTCCCTGCTAGTCTCTTTGTTGTGTCACATAGTTGTTTCATATTTCCTTCTCTTGCAGCTTTTTCCACTGTCGTTGCTAGGTCTTCTACGTATTTCTGCTTGTCAGCTCAAATGCTCCTCTTCACTTGCTTGTTTGTTTTTGTGCATTTGGCGTGTGCCCTGACTTTATCTATTCTTGTTCGACTGTTGTTAATCGCTATCTTCTTGTTCTTTCTTTATTGAATCTTATACAGGGTTTCGATAGAGATCTGTTCCTTATGATGATGCTTGTTGCCACCCAGCACTTCCTGACACGTTGAAGATAGTGCTTCTTTGATCCCTTTCCGAACGTCTTGTATAATAGTTTATTCTTCTGTGAGTAGATCTCGTTAGACTTGGAACCTGTTGTTGAGAGTTATCTTGAATTGGTTGAGTTTGTTAATATCATGAAGTAAGGCTGTATTAGACCTGCACACTACGGTTACTATAATCGATTGGAACTCGAATAGTTAAGCTTATTTTCCTGAGATATATTTGAATATTTTAAGGTCGCTGACTGAAGGCCGCCAGTGATTCTTCAAGTCTCATTAGCTGCATATTCATTGTTTTCAATGAGAACGATTTCTCGATTCGACAAACACGTGAAAATACGAATTCCAATATTTCGTAGCGTCATCATAGCCGTTTGACCTATGTTTAGAAAGGGTTTACCAAATGAGTGGTTCATTTAGTTTGACCAGTTGTAAACAAATATCTATATTTTACCTAAAATAGTGTGAATTTCTAATAGGAAACTATGCAGAAGTTATTCGATATCTTTGTAAAAGCCTAATCATGATAACGTGTAATTAGAAGTTGTGCGATAGGTTTGCTTTACATGAAACAACTACTGAATCACAATGTAGGTCTATAGCTACTACACTACTCTAGAAGAAGAAATGCTATGGTTATTAATAAGTGAAGCGGTGGTTTCACGGTTGGAACTATGAGATATGGATTCAAACCTTTTACCAGCTACAACGATTTAGTCACACAGGATAATCGTTCTACATGCAACAGAATATGTGACTGTTTCAAAAATATATTATTCAAGAACCTTGGCTTTTATACGGAACAACAAAATCCATAGTCTTAAATGTCAACATGTCTGAACACCAGAGCTAATTATTTGTGGTTTACAGCTTTTAGTGTTTTTACATAGGTAACCCCATAGATTTTCACAGACAGACAACAAAAAAAAACTATACAACTTGTGGTCTTTTAAGTTTAGTGTCACAAATAAATTCAAGTGAGAACATCTTTGAGAACCTAGATGTGCTAAACAGCTATTTTATCCTCAACTTTTCCCGTTCAGCTGTCCAACACTTCCAGGTTTTCAATGGTTGTCGAACTTAGATCGGTTCATGAGTTCAATTTATTTACCTTGAATACTGTTATACCAGTTTTCGAACCAGTGTGAGCTTAGTAACCGCAATCCTTTAAGATGACTCGACACAAAGACGAAAAGCAAAATCTGATTGATATATGAAGCTCAACCGTTTATAGATTTGAACTACAGCTACTAATACGATTATTCGAACAATGTTCTATAAATTTTAGCTTCGGTAATCAAGAAAACATGACTCGCCGCGTAATAAATAATCCGTAACCAAATACAAAAAACGTGTAGTTTGTTGCTCAGTTACATTAGTTAGTTTAATTATTCGCGTTATTGACAAAAATCTGTTGATCAACAATTGTGCATCATACCTACATAAAATCTGACTAATTTCTGTATCGTTAGAATATGACTCCAAAACAACAAGAAACGTATCTAAAAAGGCTGAATTTCACAGACTATCTGAAAATACTTACGCGATTCGACTTGTTTCTCTGAACCTATTCTCGATGGAAGAAGAGTTGCAAAGCTAACTGACATCAATTCTGATGCAGTTATTTTATTTTCCTCTATCCGTTTGATCTTCATAAACTGAAATGTTTTTTACAAAAATATGAAGATAAAGGCTAAACAGATGACATAAAAAGTTTTTTTCCGTTTGAGCAATTTCGGTTTTGAACTTTTTACCTTTATTTTTGTTATACTGTTTTCTTAGCGATTATAAAAATATGCGGTACTAATTTTACTAATAATAATGGCATCAACCTATACAGTAATCAATCCTTGGAACCTGTTACCCGAAGCAGTAGCGTCCGCACCCTAAATTGACTCATTCAAGAGAAGACTAGACACAGGAGCATACTGGAAGGGGAATAATATAGACTGTAGGTCTTCTGTCCTTACTACACAAATCTGAATGTGATATCATACTGGACACATTAGATATGATTGAATGAATTTCATGGTGGTTTTCAGACACCAAAAGACTATGTGAATAAGCGAATACCTTAAAATTATGACTCATGCATTCGACCACGTGCGGCTAAAATACAGAATGCCCGCCGTTAATTTGGTCGTTCAAGGTCGCAGAGACGAGCTATGTCTAGCTTGGAAATGACGCACTTTACCACTGTGTGCTTTACTTCATTTGTTCGTCTATGTGCCATAGTCTATGCTTAGAATTCTTTTTCAAGGTACAATACTTCATGTTATTCAGATTACCAAAATGTAATTCTCGACTTGGATAATATTTGCCCTCAACCTAGATCTATATATACGGTGGAGTGTATCAAAGTGATAACTGAATAAACCTAATGAGATGGAGTATTTATTCCCTGTATCGATGCAGTGTTCATATTCGGACGCACCTAGCTCCATAATTTTTCATGAGACCCAAAAGTATCCTGAAAGGTAATTTAAATTCTTATAAATACAATATACTTGCCGAACTTTACATTTTCTTAACAACGATGAGGGTTATTTCGGACAGCATTTTTGTGCGTGAATCACAAAACGTGCAGTTTATTATTAATGAAAGTATGTGAATATTTCTACTCAAACGTAATCCTTTAAAATTTATCATTAATCTTCACTTCGGTGGTAACGGTAAGTTCGGTATGTACACTGAATTTAGGCGAAAATTAGACCAATCGGCGGATATTTAGGCAAGAAGTGGGCAATTTATAGACAAAGCAACAAAAAGGGGAAAAACCGCTTTATTTCCCCGGACAGGCGAAAAAGGCGACATTTTGGCGCGTTTTCCCCTTTATTTCTTCTTTGTTCGCCTTTATTTCCCTTTATTGGTTGCTTGGGTAATATCTCATGTGAATAGTTTGGCCAACTAAGGTTAGCATTAATTTACCCAAGTTACATCTCTTGTAATAGCATAAAACATAAATTGTAGGTCTCACTTTCAGAATTACCTGCCATAAACTGTAGTTAGCATGATATCTGATTTTTACCACCGTTTGTAGTGTCATCATTATGCAAACGGCCTCTGTAGTCTACTTCTATGGGATATGGTGAATATAGTGGTATTGTTGCCAGAATCTTTTGATGTCAGGGAGCTAATCAAGGAGTTATTGTATTCTTTATATTTTTGTTATTTCTACTTGAACACATAAATATTGGTACAAAGGGGCACCAGATACATATGCGCCACACTAAAATGGATGTGAGTTGCCTGAATTTTAATTGCAGCACGAACAGTATTTCCAGTCATTATTGTTATTTCATTTTATTTGTGTGTGGGCTATGATACTGCTCGGGTGCCCAGACTGGAGCAGGTAGTTTCTTTGGAGGATCACACCCGGAGCGTTTGACCTAAAGGTCTGATCCACAAGACAGTGGAGCAAGGTACGGAGATGCAGTCCCATGGTAACTGGTGACCAACAATTGGTTCATACGCCATTTGTTTCCTTAGGATCCTGGAGCTCATGTGCACCATTGGTTTGGAATCAGGGTTTTCCAACTCCCCAGGGTGGATCCTTCATATCCATCAGCCCGGTTTAAACGCTGAACATTCACTTTTGTCCTCTCGATTTCGTAAACAACACCCCCGCCGCAAGAAGGCAGTGAGTAGTTCTCTGACAGTGGCTGTATACGCGTGACCGTGTGAGAGCATTTAGTGAAGGAAAGCTGACTCTCCCCACCCTCGACCGTACCAGGGCATTTGGGGCCGGTTGTGTATTTAATCTACAGCACTGACTTTTGTGAAAGGCTAGTAATACTAATCATTTGTCTAAACTAAAGTAAGTATCGCAGAATCTGAACTTGCAACCTAGTAGATGAAAGTCAAATGCTTTAATCAATAGGCGACCAACTCATTAAGCGAACTAATCTCATACAATGCAAATCAGTTTTTGCTTTAAATAATCACCTGAATTAAATACCAATTCGTTGGAATATATGTTCACAACTTTGTGACTAAGAGCATTCAAAAATTGGAAGGATTATCCTTTCTATTAGAGACTATTAATAATACACGTACCGTAAAAATGCCTTTTATTATACGGATAATTTCGACTATTCGTTTCACTAAGAAATTAAATATGCTGCCGCATATATATACAACATTTTTCGGAAAATATATAAGGCACATATTAATCAACCATAATAATAACAAATGATAACTAGTACATTTAAGAAAATGTAAGATGATGGGTCAACTCCGCCTGTAGTACTTCTAGGGTTACTGTCGGTGCCAAGCTCGAGTAAAGAAGGGTTGATAATGTGGTCAGTAACCTCTATCATAAAGACAACAAACTTGCTAAAAACGCTAACCAGAATAAACAAATTAAACTATTCAAACTTTTCCCTGAGAGTTGAACGATTTTGATTAAGAAGAATTATGACGCCTCATGGTGAAAGCCGATATTCTTAGGAAGTTACGAGGCCCATGCTCCTCCCAGCAACCAGAGCAACAATTAATATAGGTACATGGAATGTTCGGACCATGTGCGACACCAGAATGAACAATCAAATAGTTACGGAAATCAAGAGATACAACTTGATGGTTCTCTGGATCAGTGAAACGCATTGGACCCAAACTGAACAGAAAAGATTAACTTGCAGAGAGATGCTGCTGTACTCTGGTCACGAAGAAAAAATGCTCCGCACAATCAGAGAGTTGCTCTGACGCTGTCCAAAGAAGCACGCAAAGCACTTGTAGGATGGGTGTCTCTCATGGACCCACGATCATCAAAGCACCCTTCAAAACAAACAAGTAAGGAATCACACAGAATGTTATGCACCCACCAATGAGAGCAACTACGACAATAAAATCAGTTCTATGAGAGGCTACAATCGATCATAGAGAAGTGATCAGGAAAGGACCTGACCATCACGATGGGAGACTGGAACGGCAAATTTGGGATGGACAACACCGAATATGAAGATATCACGAGACCATATGGACTGGGAGAGAGAGACGAGAATTGTGACCGATTTTTGCAAATTTATGTGCATTCACACTACAGAGAACCAGACCGATCATAAATGCTTAAATGAAAGATTCAGAAGGACAATGGAAGACGTGAGGACCGGGAGACGAGCTAACATAGCTTCACATCACCACCTGATTGTGGCTAAGACGAAACTGAAGCTAAAAAAACACTGGGTAACTGAGGAAACATCATTATAAATGTTCGATACAGCCCTACTTCATGATATTAACAAACTCAACCAATTCAAGATAACTCTCAACAACAGGTTCCAAGTCTAACGAGATCTACTCACAGAAGAATAAACTATTATACAAGACGTTCGGAAAGGGATCAAAGAAGCACTATCTTCAACGTGTCAGGAAGTGCTGGGTGGCAACAAGCATCATCATAAGGAACAGATCTCTATCGAAACCCTGTATAAGATTCAATAAAGAAAGAACAAGAAGATAGCGATTAACAACAGTCGAACAAGAATAGATAAAGTCAGGGCACACGCCAAATGCACAAAAACAAACAAGCAAGTGAAGAGGAGCATTTGAGCTGACAAGCAGAAATACGTAGAAGACCTAGCAACGACAGTGGAAAAAGCTGCAAGAGAAGGAAATATGAAACAACTATGTGACACAACAAAGAGACTAGCAGGGAAATACAGTAAACCAGAAATACCGGTCGAGGATAAACAAGGCAAGACAATCACGGAGATTCAAGAACAGAGGAACAGATGGGTAGACAACTTTGAGGAACTCTTGAATAGACCAGCTTCATTAAATCCACCCAATATCGAAGCAACACACACAGACCTTCCTATAGATGTCACTCTACCAACGATCGAGGAAGTCAGAATGGCCATCAGACAAATCAACAATGGGAAAGCAGTGGCACCTGACAACATACCACCTGAAGCACTGAAGTACGCCTGAGAAAATCGTCAGCATCATCCGGAATTCTTACTATGGACTACACTTCAAAACCATACATGGAGGCAAGTTAATAAATGCATTCCAAGTGAAGACCAGTGTCAGACAAGGTCTGATGCATATATAGAGGCAAGAATTGGCAAAGTAAGGGCAGCACTCCTACAGTTGAAGAACATATGGAACTCAAAACAAATGTCAGCCAACACTAAAGTCAGAATCTCCCATAAGAACGTCGAGACAGTTCTAGTGTACGGAGCCGAAGCTTCGAGAACTACCGCAACCCTCATTAAGAAAGTACAAGTATATTTAAACAACTACCTACGCAAGATACGCAATGTCGACCGGTCGGATACTATCGGCATCAGCCTACTGTGGGAAAGAACAAACCAACTTCCAGTTGAGGAGGAAATTAGGAATATTTGATGGAGGTAGATGAGACATTCATTGTGGACATCATCAAACTGCATCACGACGTAATCGCTAACTTGGAAGCCCGACGGCATATGGTAAAGAGGAAAACCAAGGAAAACATTGTGTCGGGAATCGGAGGCGGACATCAAAAGAATGAATGGCAACCGGAAAGGATTTCCCAGGATAGATTTAGTTGGAGAACTCTGGTGTGCAGCCTAAGTTCCTCCACGAGTGTTAACTTCCTTATGCCCGTTACCCCTTCTGGAGGAGCATAGGCCGCCCACCAGTACTTTACACCCAGCCCCGTCCTCGACAATCCTTTTCAGCTGCTATTTGTCCTTTTCATGTCTTCTTCCATTTCCCGACGTAGTGTATTCTTTGGCCTTCCTCTTTTCCGTTTCATTTCGGGCTAAGAGGGTTAACAGGCGTAAGTGGTTAAGTATGTTGATTATGGGTCGGTACTCGCTCGTTCTACGAAGCACACGGTTGTCAGAAAACTGTTTAGCTAGTGTACTTATCCTATTACAGAGACTAACGACAAACCAATTTAATTAAATTTAGTCTTTTTTGTATTGAGCGAAATAATTAGCCTTTATCTTTCGAAAAAGAATGTCAAAAATGAAATGAAAATAAATTTCGTATTCATCCTGTAGGCAGTCCGCGTAATAAAGAAACATCAGAATAAATCAAGTGGATTTTAAAGAAGCATGATGTGAGTTTATTTCTGCACTAGTGATACCGTAAGGAAGACGTTGGCTAAAGTTAAGGACAGCCCACGAAAAGAGTAAAAGGAAGTTGTCTATGAAACTAAACGTCATAAGTGTAATGGAGTATATGTAAGAGAAACTTCAGGCCACTGAATGTGAGCTTGAACAATGTTTGAAATATATTTCGTAGTCCGCGATAGATAAGGAAGCTCAAGAATTTTTTCTGAAATAATTACCCACCCTCTCGACAGATGTTGATTAACAATTAATTAAATTTATTATTCACCCTGATTATATTACCTTTAGCTTGATTACAACAATAAATGAACGCTTAATTATCCAGCCAAATATGGTGATTTAAATTTATTTCCAATCATTTTTGGTGTTCAGCATGACAACTGACTATATGTCTTTCTATTCTACAGACATTTTGACGATTTAAATGCTCATATGTACCGTTAACTTGATGATGGATAAAACAGTTATGATTTCCTTTGTTACAGACAAAGGCTTCACCTAATCACTAAATTTTAATTAACGATAACATGCAAGTACACACACATCCATTTATCATATTATGAACACTTTCCACATCTTAAGATTCTCATTGTTATTACTCTAAAAAAAATCAACATTTGTAAACGATTGAATAAGTGTTTGATGTAAATGTTTTTAAACCTTAAATATTCCTCAATAATTTTGATTTTGATTATTACTCTGAAGAAATACAGACAAACTCGCTGGGCGAAAAGTTGAAACTATTTGAATTTTAATCGGTTAGGTTATTTCAAATACAGTTTGTGCATATAATATCTTCTATATAGCAGACATCAAATTTCTGTCAAACTATTCGTCTAAAATTTGACCAATATTTGTACAAAAGGTTCTAGTCCTTAGTAGTAAAACCACATATCACAACAATCTAGACTTCCTTGAATGTGTGTTGAAAAATGAGTCAGTCAGTCAGTCAGTCAGTAACAACGTAGAACTTCGTACGTACGTACATCAGTTCGAGTTGCCACGCCACATTAGCACAGAGATGCAGTTGTCGATTCAAATCCCATAGTGGTAGACGTAATAAGAGTATAAGCAGTAATCGGGAAGATTAGGGTTTGGAGATGTAATTTAAAGAGTATAATCCAGTGAAATAAATTTGGAAAGAGGAAAAAAAGGGACATGAAGAATTCAGAAGATTAGAATTTGGGAGAACACAAAGAGTGGATGCACCTGCGCCATCGCAAACGATTTTGAGCCATGTCAATCAGGGTCTCTAACCATCGGTTGCTATCATCTCGCGGTCCCCAACCAGGTAGTCTACACCTACCAACATGACTCAGTCCACTTGTCAGTGACTTCATGGACTTGTGCCATGTTTTGGTTTGGCCGCCCCTAGCTTTCTTCCAACCTACTCCTATACCACTGAACATCGCACGTCGAGGCAGTCGGTCGTTGGGCATACGTAACACATGACCCAGCCATCTCAACTGATGAACTTTCACTACTTCATCAATTGATTTGCCATCCTTACCTAGTACCCGTTTCCTAACAACTGCGTTACTTACTCGATGGTCCCATGATATACGAGCAATGTTTCGAAGACACCTATGATCAAATACTAGTAGCCTACGGATATCCTCTACTCTTACCGGCCATGTTTCACTGCCATAAAGTAGGACGGAACGAACTGCTGCGCAGTAAACACGTCCTTTGGTTGATAGACGGATATTTCGCCTACGCCATAAATGACGCAAGTTGGCAAAAGCTAGTCGAGCCTTCTGTATCCGTGCTGAGATATCGTCACATACCAGACCTCAAGGGCTGATGAGACTTCCATGATAAGTGAAGCGGTCGACACACTCAACTACTTCACTCCCTATCACTAGTTCGGGTGTCGATGTAACCCAATTCTGAAGCAATATTTTGCATTTCGAGGGAGAGAATCGCATCCCGAACATGCTTGCACTGTTGCTTAGAGTGGTCAGAAGACTCTGCATTTTGCCAGCGTCTTCACCAAATAAAACTATGTCATCTGCATATTCCAAGTCAACAAGTGAATCTCCTGGTAGAAGTTCAACCCTGGAAATTTAGATGAGGAGAGTGTTATCTCTAAAAGTACGTCGACCACAAAGTTGAACAAGAATGGGGAGAGTGGACAGCCCTGACGAACACCACTTGAGGTAATCAATTCTGATGACAGTTCGCCATAAGCTCTCACTCGACCAGTTGTGTTCGAGTAGAGAGCCTTTATAAGGTTAATGTACTTCTTTGGTACTCCTTTCAGTGACAAACACTGCCATAAAACCTCACGATCAACAGAGTCGAATGCCGCCTTAAGGTCGAGAAATACTACCATTGTGGGGCGTCTGAATGTGTGTCTGTGTTCTAGAACCTGACGTAGTGTGAATATCTGGTCTATACAACCACGTCCAGGTCGAAAACCAGCCTGATTTTCTCTAGTCTGCTCTTCACGAGCTTTAGTTAGGCGTCGAAGTATTATTGAAGCTAATATTTTAGACACTATATTAGTCAAACTGATTCGTCTGTGATTGTCACAAGAGGACTTTTGTCCTTTCTTATAGACTGGCACAATCAGTGATTGAGACCAGTCAGATGGGATTACGTCCAGTTCCCAAATTCTACCTAAGACCTCGGTTAATCTCATTGCTAATACTGGACCACCATCCTTAAAAATCTCAGGAGTAAACCTGTCAGGGCCTGCTGCTCTCCCTCGTTTCAGATTTCCTATGGCTTTTTCAACTTCGTAAAGAGACGGAGGACCTACATTAACTTGCCATTCAGGTTGACTAGAGATCGTGGGAAACCGAAGTGTGGCTGAAGGCCAGTTGAACTGATCCCTAAAGTGTTCTGCCCATCGATCCAATCTCCTGGATTGAGAATGAATAATATGTCCATCATTCTCTGAGATTGTTTCGCTAACGGTCGGGTTCCTAATTCCGGTTTCCTTAACGAGTCTGAACAATTGTCTGCTATTACCTATTGCCGCTGCCTTTTCCATCTCTCTTGCTTTCGCCACCCACCACTGTTCGCGATCATTGCGTAGGCTTCTTGTCAGCTTGCGCTTAAGCTGACTCCGCTCTTCATTATGTTCAGAACCAGGTGGAATGAGTTTCCGAGCATCTATCAGTGAGATAGATGCTGCTGAGATCCAGTGTTGCTCCCTAACCTTCTGGTTTACCTTACTAGCAGATATCACTGCTGTTTCCACAGCTTTTCGGATATCATTCCATGCTGCCTCGGGGTGGGCATCACATACATGGCTGCCTAACTGTTTTCCTAGTTGTTCCTGAAATATACTCTTAGCTTGACTATCATTAAACAGGACCCTAAGAGGTTTCCTTGCAGCGTCTTTCCTACGTCCAGTAAGACGCAGGAAAATACGCGCTCGCACTAGAGCATGATATGAATCTAGGCATGTGCTCCAGAATGAGCGACAGTCTTCTATCGAGCCCCTCCATCGGTGGCTGATAGCGATGTGATCTATTTGGGTCCAACGTTGGGACGAATTAGGGGGTCTCCATGTTAAAAGATGTTTTTCCTTATGCTTAAAGTTAGTATTTGCAAGGAACAGGCGGTTATCTGAGCATAGCTGCAACAGACGGTAGCTATTATCTGTTCTTTGAGCCACGACACCATAAGATCCACCTAGGTGTCTTTCCCTATCGCTTAGTTTACCTACTTGAGCATTAAAGTCACCGGCCACTATTACTACATCCGAGCGCTTAGCTTTTCGGAGAAGGTCCGAAAGCTTTCTGTAAAACTCATCTTTTACATCATCTGAGCTGCAGTCAGTGGGAGAATAGGCAGAGACGACGAAGAGGCAACGACGAGTGTCCCTATCTTTCCGGATTCTTACTGTTCCGTTCAGTCGGACAGCGCACAAACGACTGTCTACTGGGATCCACTCTAAGAGAGCTAGTTCTGCCCTAGGACTCAATGCTATACCTACGCCGGCGAGGCCACGGGAAGCAGAATCAGGGCTTCCAGATACACGAAGCGTAAATCGAGTCGGTTCTTTATTTTGGTATGGTGAGGTCAAATGAATGACGCTACTTGGATCCTGTATGCGCGTTTCGGAGACGCAGCACACATCGATGGCGCGAGATTCTAAAGTTTTAGCTAAGGAAGCCTGCTGTCCTATTTGGCAAAGTGTTCGCACGTTAAAAGCTCCTACGTGTAGTTTAGAGCGTGGTTTCAGGAGACCAGGAATGGCGTTCCACGTACTCGAATCGTTTGCCCTAGCGGTGCGAGGTGATAAAGAGACGTGGGGAGGGTTAGTCGGGGAGATAAGAGAGGTATTAGAAGGTGTAGGAAAGATTTGAATGTGACCACCTTGGTCTCTTGTGCTGTCACGGGTATGAGGGCTGATATCACTTCCCGGCTGCCCACACAATGGAAGGGTATTTCTTGAGGAACCTGAAAAGGAAATTGGATTAGTGTTGGTCTTGACGACCTGGGAGCGTGACCGCAGAGCCCAAGGGACAACTGCTTGAGGCCGGTCGCGCACGGCCTTTTTGTGGAAGGTTTTTGACGTGTTAGCTCCGTTCTTCAAAGGGCCTTACCGCCGGAGACGGAAATCCGTGAGGTAAGGTGAGGTGTGACATTTTTAGGGTCGACCTTTTCTAACCCCACCCCTCCTTGTGGAAGGCAGCATCGCTGCAGATGCTGGTTGTCTGAAGGAAACACCTTACTGCTGTCACACCCCTCTACAGTCAGCAGTACGACTTCGCCCTCAGACCTTGAGTTGCTGCTTTTAGTCTTACCGTTCACCAATCGACCTGCCTGGCATGGTAGAACCTGCAGGAACATATGTTCCAGCCAATATAGCTCGGTTGGGTCATCACGATAGGCAAGCCCGACCACCGCGTCAAGGTAGCAGCTTCGATCGGGGTGAGAGATGTATGGCTAAAGGGTTCATCAATTTTTAGCATCGTTAGTTGACCCCGTTCGATGACAATGATAAAATGTAGCTCTGTAATAAACTTTGTATATAAACTTTAACTAAATCACGTTAGCGATAACAGTAAAATAAGTCGAATACGAATGTATTTGGGATGCGTACATGTCGTGCAGATAGATAGAGAGCGGCGAAACATTGCCAGAAAAATCACTAAAATCAGTTTATGTCTCAGCTAATATAGTTCAAAAAGACAAAGAGTAATATAAATGAGCGAACATAAACAAAAACACGTAGGAAACGTACATGGATAGAAGATCCGAGTTAGTTATATGGGAATGCATATAATATAACCTAAAATAATTACACACGTAAAAGTTGGATAAACTCACACAACTTTTTGTATCAGTCTGTAATCTCAACTCAATATATGACATTAAATTCGATTAATTGGTCTTTATGCTCCGAGTGTATATGGGGTTACTACAGAGGATATGACCGAATACGAAAGTATTTTTGAGCAAGTGGAACGATTAGACAATCTACCATTACTCTCTAAAATGATCAAAAAACTTCAAATAGCATGACTGTGAAAATGAAGACTGGACTCGGTGAGCATGTAGACATTTTAGAAGTTCTTGAGTTATTTACACACAACTATCGCCTGAACAAAAATTTAAAGATTATTTCTTACTTTATCTCGATAAGGAACGACTAGAATACCACCGACTTTGAGCAATCGTAGTATGGATTGTAAGTGAAGACGGCTAGTAACGGCAGCTCCCACATATATCCGATCATATACTGGCCAGCGTGGTATGTTTGTATCTGAGGAAGTTAAACAAAGAGGACAATAGTAAAGCTGAACATAGATGAAAATGTACAGGTCTTTTTTAATTTTAAATGGGCTTACAAAATATGTAATGGAGTGATGGCTAAGTGATTAGTGCATTTGATGTTTAGCCACTAGACTATGCTTTAAAACTGGCTCTACCTAATTTATTTGAACAACCAGATAGTGCTATTAGCTTTTTTATATAGTGTAGCTGAAAGCTGATTACATGACCATGTACTTGCTTGTGGAACTACATTTTATAAAAATTTTTAATAAGATAATGATCCGCCGGCAGTGACTATAAACACCTACCTGTTTGATCACATAATGGATGACTACTATCTGGGTGTATCCAAGGTGGCGATCCAACAATAAACTCTTCTTCCCACTTGATAGGATCAGATTCGCTTTCGTTGTCATTATTATTATTATTATTATCATTATTATTAGTATCCAGATCACCATTTTGATAGGTATTTTCGCTTACCCCATGATCATTCCCCTCTACTTCCATTGTAGCGTCCGATGAATGATTTTGGTTTCCTTCTGAAGTCCATATATCTTCAGGATTAATAACACTGTTATCTAAATGAGTATCTAGATTATTTTGAATCATTTCAGAAGGTTGTTGGAAATTATTCAGTCTTTCAACCATAATCGGCTGTTGGACTGAGGGAACGACTAAATCTAAAATATTCCCATGTAGGAATACCGGAGGACAAAAAGATCGTTCGAAAGGTGCATCACATTCAGACAAAAATGTCACCAAGTGTTCACGTGAAAAATTAACGTTGAAATCATTCACCTCAATACCATGATTAACGCCATTGTATCCTACAAAAAAGTGTAAATTTTCATTTAAAATCTGATTTGGATACAAAACACAAATTTGTAAACTAAGACATAACTAACATAATACAAGGTCACAAGATAAGCCAATAATAAAAATGATAACAATAAACGTTTTAACTAATTAAATAGATCAAATCAGAAATTTTTTAATTGGAATCCAACAAATTTTAAAAGTATAGGTATCATTACCAAGGTCTGACTTGGTAATTTCAAATAAATTGAGCATCGGGTAGATTGTTATAATATTATTCACATTTCACACTATTATCGTACATACAAATTAAGCCCTATTCTTTCTGAGAATAATCTATCCTTTATCACCACAAATGTCACATTTTCTCATCCCTGACTGTGCACACATACACAAATTCATATACATGTTACTTATGAATCAACTTGGCCGGGATGACATGACATTGACTGGATCAGACCTGTTTTTGATTGATCGCACCTAATATTCTTGATTTGGTTATTTATTCTCTGAAGAAGTGGCTTACACTGAGTCATGAGACGTCAAAAAATCTAATTTTTCTACTCATTGGGATATTACAAATACATTATTTTTATTTATCGAATAAAAATAGTTCCACGCAAAAACGGCAAAGTAAGGTAATCATTTCGGTTTTTACAAGTCAGTGATACAACGTAAAGGGAATAATGTGAGTAAAATTAAAAATATAGTTGGTGATAAGAACAATATAATCATAGAAAGATGAGGAAAATACAAAACGTAGAAATTGAAGTAAAACTAAGATAATCACGTCCAGTTCTCCATAATTCTATCTAAATTAAATCTGTTGTGTGAATATTAGTGAAATTACGAAAACTCCGTAGTTAGGCAATTAGGGTTCGAAACTGTAATGCATATTTTGAAAGTTAAATATCTAAACTATTCACATGATGGATCAGGAAAGTCGGTTAAAACTGAGTGAGTTAATAAACAAGACTCAAAAGGTACCACAGAGAAATTGTTTTAAAAAGAACTTACTTTACAAAATAATTGTAGATAGATTTAGTCGTTAATCTCGTGCTTGACAGCATAAAGATTATTGATCGACAAAAGATTACAGAAAACTACTTAGTATTCTAATCTTAAAACTTTAGTTTCCACGTTGCGAGTGTATTCGAAAGACTCAATAGTAAACCGAATATTGTCACAAACGTTTAAATTCTGTAAACGGAATACCTAGTTAGAATATAGACTATAACTAGTCGTTATTTTACTGAAAGTGCAGACAAATGACTTAAATGAAACGTGTTTTTATGTTTTGGAGAATTGTTGTAACTAATTTCTTCAAATAATTATGACTACAGATATAAATCCATTTACGTGCTGTGATTAGCATATCTACAACAGCAGTCATCATTTCTCAAACCAGGCTGGTTAGGTGCGCAAATTTATTGGCACGAGTTAATCTTGATGACCATCAAAAAATGGTGGTTTACTCATCTCAAAGTACAGGGGAAGAGAATCAGTCAGTAGTTCATCAACCATAGACACAGCGTCTTATGTAAAGTAGTTCGATCAGACATCTTATGATGTTAAGTAAGCCAACTGAACAATATACATATTAACTAAGTAAACTCTTAAATGAAAAATTACGATAGTACAAAGAAAAGATGTACGTATAGTGATCTCATCTTCCTCATCAGTTTTTTAAACACAGACGACAAGTTCAACATAGTTTCCGATCACCAATTCTGGGAGACATTTATGTTTTTAATGAACTGATAAGATGAACTTTGCCTACATTAGACAACCCAATATTTCTAAATAAAGTTGCTGCGTTATTGTTGAATAACTCGTTATTTATATTTGATATTTAAGGCTATAAAATCTAGCATAACACAGCATTAAAAATAGGCTGTACTACACAAAGTCTGAATAGAATGGTGAGGAAAAAGTATATATGAAACGAAAAAATAAACAAAATATTTAATAAAAACAGTATATGACGGAAGAGGGTTCAGATACAATACAAACGAGACAGTTTATAACCTTTCCAGGAACTTCGTTATAAATTTATGAGGCATGTCAGGGAAAATTACGACCCGACTGCCATTGGTTCCTCTTCCGAGCCTTGTATGATAATGTTTCAAGTCAGTCAGTTGTGTCATCTACCCGACCCTCACTAGGGGTTACTTTGATGCTTTTTACCTGTAACCAATATATTTTAATAACTTCTTCGTTAGATGAAGCCTTAAATGGATGAGGATGGAGCCTATGTACGCACTGTTTTTCAAAATCATCCACCTGAGCTACAAATCTTCACCATCTCAAATGAATTTATCTTACCACTCATTAAATACGGAAAATCCTGAAAAACGTAAACTTTTTCAGTGACAAAACCTAGACAGATATCCATGTACGTCTAAATAAGTGGATGGGTACACTTGAAGAGGAAACCAGGTAGACAGTTTGTAGAACAAACGAGGCTGGTATTTATCAAAATATCATCAAACAAGAGGTTATTTCCATATCCCAAATCATTCCTATGAGTAATATTCCACGATATTGGTTTGTTTATTGAGGTTAAATCTAAAGAATTGTTTTATTGGTGACCAATATCCCCATCTACACATATTTCTAATTGGTTACACACGAATTTGTGTAGATTCTACACTTTCCAATCTATGGGAAAACCTTCTACAGGCACCCGTTGCTTGTAAGGTATTGTGCTACTACCTTGACGTGGTGGTCGGGCTTGCCCATCGTGATGAACCAATCGAGTTATACTTGCTGGAACAATCGTTCCTCGAGGTCCTATCACGCCAGAAAGGTCGGTTGAAGAGCGGAAAACCCAAGGTCCGAGGGTAAAGTCGTATTGCTGACTGTACAGAGGTGTGACGGCAGTAAGATGTTTCCTTCAGACAGCCAGCATAACAGCGATGCTGCCTTCCCACAAGAAAGGGTGGGGTTAGAATAGGTCGACCCTAAAAATGTACATCTCGCCTTATCCCGCGGATATCCGTCTTCGGTTGTACGGTCCGAACAAGTACGGAGCTAACACGAAAAATGTCATGTGTGACCGACCTCAAGCAGTTGTCCCTTGTGCACTGCAGTCACGCTCTCAAGTCACTAAGACTACCCCCAACCCGATTTCTACTTCATGTACCTCCAGAAGAACCCTCCCACAGTGTGAGCAGCCGGGAAGTGGTAACCGCCCTCATACCTCTAACAGCACTCAAGACTGACCAGTAGTCAACACACTATATAAAAAAGAAGTTAGGAGGGCATGAATAATGGCATCATGCTGTACATTCATAGCAAACAAGAGCTTTAGGCTAGTCACTAAGATCCAGTAAAATTCTATAAGGATAGCGAACAGGCACACATCAATATTAAAGTCTGACAAAACATATAAACACTTTGAATCTCACATTCAGATTTCATGTAGAGTAAAAATAACGGTGATGACACATACACACGTAGTAAACTGCTAGTTCTATTCAACCTGCCTGAATACCTATATACGTTAATTTCTATAAACTCATTTAGAGGTTGAAAAAGCTCAATTTTTTATCTTAAAAAACCTACCTAGTAACAAGCCAATGACTGTACTAAGGTATCCTGTTCCACTACCAACATTTAAAAAGCAATTTCCTGGTTGGATATCGAGGTTTTTGAGAGCTACAATGTAGATGCTGGGTGCTGAAAGATGGAGAGAACCAGACCTCCACGCCATATCCATGTATGCTCGTGGGCTTTTTTCGCTGAAGTAACCCCCTCTGTCGACTAGACGTAGAGCACGCTCAGTCTCTGGGTTTAATGTGAGACCGTTTTGCACCAGTTCGTCAATGAGTGATTGATTATCTCGACCACGACTAACATGCCCACCCATCTTTAATGATAATAATAAACATCGGCAATACTTCAGTCCCAAAAGGTAATCTTTCTTCTGGTTAGTTAAGAGTCTGGAAAAACAATACGACATATTAGCTGTTTCACTGGAATGTTGAATGCTGGCGAGAATGTCACAACGAAATCAAAGTACAATTTCAACTAATCGCTGTATAGATGCACAACTACGAAAGCTGTTCTTATTTATTCGTTGTTCATAACATTTCCGCCCCAGTAAACAATACGCATTTGAAAATACGGCTAAAACGCACTCTTTTATCGACAGATCTTACATTTCTCTACTTCCTATGAATCACTGTACAGTGCTGTGTATCCGAAGGCCCAAGTTTCATCTATTTATTTATCAGGTAGTTAACTATTTAAATCCACCTAATAGATCATGGCTAGTCTTATAATTACAGATAATGCAAATATTTTTCCAAGCCATTACTAGTACATAGAAAAGTGGTCATTTATTTCCACCTACAGTGTTTATCCTTACATCTTTAGTAGGATAAAAACCTTATTTTCCGGTCTTGCAGATAATCTGTGAGCCTTCTCTTAATAACAGTCTCTCAAGTAACACTTCCGTAAGCCGGTTAGTAAAATTTTCAAAATTCACATGGCTTATGCACAGTCACCCTTAATATCACTCGGTACTGTTAAATTGCACTGATTTTGCTGATCTGTTTATATTAGAAGTAAGGTTTAGCAGATTCAAGTCCTATCTTCTAATATGCCTTAAGTAGAAGCCCAGTATTCAATCACCCTATGTTCATATTCAACCAAAATTACTAACTACGGGGCTTGAAATAAAGCCTCAAATCGACTGCGTTTGGCCCAATGTACACCATTAGTTGAACTAGTAGCTAACCAGAGATTAAAAAAGGCAGTAGTGTTATAATGCTAGGAGTGAATCCACAATATATTACATTGTAAAACGGCTGTACATCACAATTACAAAGACATCTCGATGAAGTGACAAGATAGGAACAATATCGCTTGATTGTTTTCAGTTGGATACCGATTACTATTAATGATGGCTTATCTAATCAATTGGATAAAATTAGATGAAACGATGTAAGTAAACTTCATTTCCATACCAATCAATTAGTCCGCTGCAAGCACGCTGCACAGAAACATATCATCTTAACTTAAACAAATAAGAACTTTAATCGTAGTATTCAACAAACGATGCAGTACAGATGTCCTTTCCAAGTTATTTTTTGACACTAAACCCAAAATCCTAGAAAATATTTGTGCATCAACTGCGTGAAAACGCCAACAAGGTAATAGACTTTGAATCTAGTAGAACAAGAAACATAACTGCTTATGTACTTTATTTCTAATCATATTCACACAATACATCAACCTAATTGTACAATATTTGGTCAGCAGCCCCGAGCTCCCAATTTTGGGGAAACTTTGGGGAAGCCGCTATAATAAACTTTGGGTAAATTTTACCAAAACCACAAAATTTCCCTTTAGCCCTTGTGAGAGTCATTTGACTTTGGATTTCCCCAAAATACCCCCAAATTTCCCCAAACTTGGGAGATTGAAGCTGATATGAAAAAATCTGTATAAGGATGAACAATGCGTAGCAACGAGAACATAAAGCTAAATATGAACGTAAACTCTTATATTTACTTGCACTGACAAACAAAATAATTACCATAAAATTACGACTGTTGATTTGCGCGCAAGGTCACGATGAAAGAAACCAACAATTTTTAGTTTCAGTCTACAGTAGTAAGGATAAGATGTCAATCGATCCATATTATTGCTTGTAATTTGTATTACCGTGGAGATATACACTCTCTTTGATTATATCAACGAAAATGACTGTGTTCCAAAACGGCAGTGATTTAGTACTGGTTGTAACCATCTTTGCTTTTGTGTACTTGTTGCATCAAAAAGCATTCTTGATGTAGTTTAATTTCAAGCACTTCGGTCAAGGTTTGAAATTTCGCTAAACTTTGTGTTATGGTACCTTCTTTCTCATTAACCTGGACACGTGTGATCAAAATGTGTTTAAACCTTAATCTGATTACGATGGTTGGTGGTACTTATTAATGTGAACTGCCAAAGTATCTATTCCCTGTGGAAGAAGAAACGCGATTTGATGAGTGTAAAGGGTGGTTCCATAAGATGTGCACCCATTTAAGTCCCACCGCACACATAAGACGCTCGAAGCCTAATGTAGAGGTAAATAAATCCCCAAAATAAATAGATCAGTTAGTTTTCGACGTTGGATGCTGACCATACGTTTTAGTGGACTCATCTAGCTGAAGGCGCTCGGTCATGCATCCGCACCAGATCACGTGTGGTAACGCTATGCTCAACACCTACCGCAATCGCTAGCCAGATTAGATCAGAGAATTCCGATATATTGGTAATCGCCAAATACACTCTTCCGATCTCCTCGACTCTGTCTTTTGATTTCTCTTGGTGGGTACGCCATATATTAGGTGTTGCTGGTAAAAGCGTTGTTAAACACTGAATAACTGTGCTATCTTCATTGGTGAGACCGACGTGATCTGGTACACTTAATTGCAACTGTGAGTCTGTTCCTTTTTGGGATTTTTATATATCATTGCCTTATTTTTTAATTTTTATACATTGCGATATTTCTTTTTCCCCCGTGTCTCAGCATATTTATATTTTTCCCTCGCATTCTCGTACTTAATATTTCCCTATGACCGAACAGACTCCTAAGGTATTTAATATTAACACCATGTCCCCACCCTCGTTCCAGTTCATGCCCTTCTGGCCCGACAATATCGAAGCCTGGCGTTGCTACGCAGAAGTTGACTTCCATGAGCACGGCGTGATCGACACACGTGCACAATTCCTCGCAGTAGTCAAGGCACTACCGCGCGAATTCAACAGGTACGTAACACCTAGTATGTTTACTTGTGATGTTTCTGAACCTTACGAAACCTTAAAACGTTCGATTCTTAAACGAGGAGACCTAACCGATCGACAAAGGTTAGATCAACTCTTTAATAACATAGACCTGCAGCACGGTTCTGCGACGGACATGTTGCAAGGGATGAGAGAAGTGATTGGCCTAAGAACTTTCGACGAAGGCCTATTCAAACAACTTTTCTTGTCTAAGCTTCCCCAACAGGTGCAAGCGGTTCTGGTCTCGTTTCGGAACAACGCCTTAGACGAACTGGCTGCATCTGTCGATTGTATCTTAGAAATCACGAAATCTTCTACTACCGAGGTATTTTCAGTCAAAGAAAAGCCTCAAACGACTCAGAACGACATAACCGAGTTATGTCATACACTCACGCGTTATCTTAGTCTTCGTACCGACCGTAAGAGATCGCGCACCCCACGTAGAAGCATTTCACGTAAGCAATCGGTCTCTAGACCGCGAGAGACGGATAATCCCGACTGGTGCTGGTATCATAACCAGTATGGAAAGTCTTCCAGAAATTGCAGAAAACCCTGCAATTTTCCCAACACGAAACCGACTGACTCGAAAGACAACTGGGGAAACTTCCAAGCCCGCTCGCATTAACGGCAACCGTAGCCGGCGAACATAGTCATCTGTTATACGTCACAGATGTCACAACGAGAGTTCGCTACCTCGTCGACACTGGCGCAGGAGTTAGCGTTCTCCCAGCGAATACCAACGACCGGCTTCACGAATCGGCTCTAAACTTACAGGCGGCAAACTGAAAACCTATCGCTACGTATGGCAAAAGGTACGTTTACCTTAACGTGGGTTTACGCAAACCCATTCACTGGATCTTCGTTGTTGCAGATGTTTCTATGCCAATCATTGGTATGGACCTTCTACAACACCATAATCTAATCATCGGTACGCGCAAACGGAGGCTAGTAGACGGAAACACTAATTTATTTTCTGGCTGCAGATTATCCCCAGTCACAGTTAAGCAAACGATAGACCCACTTTGTCAACCGCTACTCGATAAGTATCCTGGGATATATCAAACGCAACCAGCAACGTTACACATCACATCACGACTACAGGACCACCTGTAATCTCTAAAGCACGATGACTAGCCCCCGAAAAGCTAACGAATTCGACCACATGATAGACTTAGGAATCATACGACCGTCAAATAGCCCATATGCATCTCCGTTGCACATGGTCCCTAAAAAGGACAGCAACGACTAGCGTCCAACTGGTGACTATCGACGGTTGAATGCGAAAACCATTCCCGATCGTTACCCGTTGCCTCACATTCACGATTTGACAGCTACCTTGAAAGGTACAACTGTCTTTTCCAAAGTCAACTTGGTTAAATCGTATAAACAAATCCCTATGGCTACTGACGACATACCGAAAACAGCTATCATAACTCCCTTCGGACTCTATGAATTTTTGCGAACGCCTTTCGGTCTAAGAAACGCTGCTCAAACATTCCAAAGATTCATAGACGACGTTTTTCGAGGTCTCAACTTCGTACATGCGTATGTTGACGACTGCCTAATCGCAAGTCCGGACAGAAAATCACATCTTAAGCATCTAGATCTTGTTTTCGAAGGACTACAAAACCATAGCATTACTGTAAACGTTCAGAGATGCCAAATCGGGACCGACTCATTAGACTTTCTAGGACATACTATCGATGCTCAAGACATTCGGCCCCTTAGAACCAAAGTGGCGGCCATTCTGGATTACCCAGAACCGACCACCGTCAAGCAACTACGAACGATTAACGGCCTGGTAAGTTTCTATAGACGATTCATACCTAAATGCGCTTTACTCATGAAACCGCTAACCGACCAACTTCGTGGAAATGCGAAATCCATTAACTTGGACGACACCGCACGAAAAGCATTCTCCACAATTAAGGAACTCATCGCGAAAGCAACAATGCTTGCGCATCAGAACACTCAAGCACCTATTAGCATCGCAGTAGACGCATCCGACTCAGCGATCG
This sequence comes from Schistosoma haematobium, assembly GCF_000699445.3. Classification (NCBI taxonomy): domain Eukaryota; kingdom Metazoa; phylum Platyhelminthes; class Trematoda; order Strigeidida; family Schistosomatidae; genus Schistosoma; species Schistosoma haematobium. Next base: position 43,709,036 of record NC_067195.1, read on the forward strand.
GAGGAGTCTTACAACAATGGGTTAACCACTCCTGGCAACTAATGGCATTTTTCTCTAGATGGTTGCTAGACACCGAATCGAGGTACAGCACATTCGGTAGGGAACTCCTAGCTATGTATTGTGCTGTACGACATTTTCCACACTACATCGAACGTCATGAATTCACTCTTTTCACTGACCATAAACCGCTCACTTTCTCGTTAAGCTCTCCTTCTGACAAGTACTCTCCCCGTGAGTCTCGACAACTGGACTACATTTCGCAGTTTACTTCAGACATTCAACACATTTCTGGAGCAAACAATGTAGTCGCAGACGCGTTGTCTCGAATAACTTCCTTGAACACTTTCCAAGGAATCAACCTTCTTAAACTCGCCCAACTTCAAAAAGAAGACAGTGATCTTCAGCACGAGTTATCGTCTGCAACCCTCAAACTACGCATCAAACAGATGGGAACAGGTAAGGAAACCTTACTGTGTGACACATCTACAGGTAGGGATTGCCCAGTAGTGCCGAAACATTATCGACGCAATGTCTTCAATACATTGCACAAACCTTCTCATCCTGGTGTTTGTGCAACCATAAAGCTTATAGCAGAATAGTTTTGCTGGCCTGGTATGAATAGAGACGTGAGGGAGTGGGCACGCTCCTGTGTAAGCTGCCAAAAATCTAAGGTTATCAGACACAATAAATGTCCCTTAGGCTCATTTAAAACTCCCGATGCTCGTTTCGACCATGTTCGTTTGGACTTGGTAGGACCTTTACCAGATTCAAATGGATACTCTTATCTTTTAACCTGCGTAGACCGTTTCACTCGATGGCCAGAAGCAGTACCTATCAAGGACATCACTGCTGAAACAGTGGCCCGCACCTTCGTCGAACGATGGGTAGCAAACTTTGGCTGCCTTTCAACCATCACTACAGATCGCGGACGGCAGTTTGAATCTGAACTTTTCCGTCGTCTGACCACACTTTTAGGAATCACTCGATTCCGAACGACCGCCTACCACCCACAAGCAAACGGGTTGGTAGAACGTTTTCACCGACAACTAAAAGCTTCACTATCAGCTGCAAACGTTTCACAGTGGACCGACGCTCTTCCACTCGTCTTACTAGGTATCCGCATTGCAGTCAAGGATGACATTGGATACACTGCGGCCCAACTCGTTTATGGAACGACATTTCGACTTCCAGGAGAATTCGTGGATCCTTCGTCCTCCTCAATGAACATGGATCTAACCTCCTACACGAACAGGCTTACAAACGCAATGCGTTCAGTTAAACCTGCTTCCACTCGACCACAATCAACCGATGTTTTCGTTCAACCTGACTTACGATATGGTACACACGTTTTCGTTCGTCGAGACTCATATCGACGACCATTCGAATCAGCATACGAAGGACCTTTCAAAGTTCTTCAACGTGAATCTAAGTACTATATAGTCGATAAGAACGGAACAAACGATAGCATCAGCATCGATCGCTTAAAAGCAGCGTATTTAGAAGGAAATCCTATTCACGTCGACTTTCCTTCGGTACAATCGCACAACACGACTCCTACACTCATAATTCCTCAACCGACAACCAACACTAGCGATGATACTCCCAATGTATCTGAAAATATACTTAAGACGACGAGTTCTGAAAGAAGAGTAAAATTTCCAGAACACTTAAACGACTACTGTACGTAAGGCACCACTCGACAATTTATATTATCTCGATCTTTCTTTTTACGATATATAATATTTTTTTAGAGAACAATCTTAATATGCTCATATATTTATATTTTTATTTCAAAAATTTTTTTACGCTATTACGTGTGCTTGAGTTTATTTTCCTTTTTTTCGCTGACATTGTGTTTTTACGAACATACGAGTGTATTTCGACATGCACTTACATTTTCTTTTTTCTTTTCCAGAACGACTGGAAAAGAACGATAAAGTTTACGAGGAGCCGAACTTTTCACTGTACTTTTTCTTTTTTTATTATGTTGTACCTCGGTCCCATATAGTAAGGAAAGACGACCAGACGCTACTAAACCTAGCAAGCTATCAGAAGAGTGTTTACCAACAACAAAACTCGTTGGGTTTAAACTTCTGGCTGGCCACGTCTTAGGGTCATCACTATCCCACTAGAGGGGGGAGTGATCCGTAGCGGTAAATAAATCCCCAGAATAAATAGATCAGTAAGTTTTCGACATTGGATGCTGACCATACGTTTTAGTGGACTCATCTAGCTGAAGGCGCTCGGTCATGCATCCGCACCAGATCACGTGTGGTAACGCTATGCTCAACACCTACCGCAATCGCTAGCCAGATTAGATCAGAGAATTCCGATATATTGGTAATCGCCAAATACACTCTTCCGATCTCCTCGACTCTGTCTTTTGATTTCTCTTGGTGGGTACGCCATATATTAGGTGTTGCTGGTAAAAGCGTTGTTAAACACTGAATAACTGTGCCATCTTCTCTAACATTGGCTTTGTATAATTTTTTGTATTAATAAGACGCTACTGATTCAGGAGGCTATCAGCCTCTTAGCTTTGTCTTGTAAAAAGAAAGATAGTGGTTATGCTGGTAGCACGAGTTCTGACAGTGGAGAATGTGTCAGTATGGTACGTGCTGTTACTGGACACATTAAACACTCCATTGTGATTGGCGAAAAATTGAAATCTCAGTTGAAACTAACGAGGAGTGAAGCGCCACTTGATATTGACATGGGTACCATGCTTCTTCAGTAGAAATTGAAAACTTGGATAAAATCGTCATCGTTCTTAATAGTTCCGGTGTGACCGTCCTGAGTGGTGAAAAATGGATGACAGCATGCAGAAAAAGAAGTAAAAATAAAAAATCAATGAGCAGCACCCACTTGGTTGGCATGTCATTGGTGAACTTCAATTCTGAGTCACAAGTACACCACCAAAGTTTGATAGTAAGACCTAACTCCACCCTGCCGTGGTTGAGAAATATTTAATGTCATCAAATATTATTGTGGGTAATTTGCTCGGGTCGGACAATCCTGATTCCCAAATTGGACACGTGCATGAATTCGAAAAACTCGAAGAATTTATCTGTAGCATCTTACCAGATAAATCTAAAGGAGTGCAGTCCAAAAAATCGATAAGAATGGGTAACTATACCGACGACAGTGTTGAACCCTGACCATATAGACTTCTTAGGATCGGAGAAGCAACCTGATCTAGTCACGACACTGCCGACACTCGAGTAAGACCTGATATTTTCCTAGAAGATAGAATAAAAAGTAAGTAGGCACTGGCTGAACTAGAAACCCGCAGACAAAATGGTGGGGAAAATGTTCACTTAATGGTTTTTCGAATAGTTAGGTCTTGGAAGTGAATGCTGCAAAGGCCTGTGTGGATGGGCCGTTCTCCTAGGAGTTTTATGTGCTCGTAGCCCAAGAAATAAATTCTATGAACTGGGGGCATCAGTGGACAAATTAAGGCCACTCACTGTGACGGAAACTTAGTTAGTCCACGACTTTGACATTACTCTAAAATTATCCGGATACCACTACCTAAGAAGTGATAGACAGAGATGTAGGAAAGGAGGAGGCGTCCTTTTATACATAGTCGATAATATAAATATCCGCTCCTCTGTTTGTGAATCCCATGATGATGGAACTTGTGAGGTCATTAGCTGTGAGCTCACTATCGAGTGTTGTACATTTATACTCGGTGCCACCCATCGCAGCCCAATCCGCTTAGCTGATGACTTTATTTTAGAGCACATTCAGCCATGGAGTGAGAGTACCAAATGCTTGATATTATGAGACTTTATTGCATTGATATTAGTTGGACTGAGATGACCACCGTAGGATCTATAATTTCTTTTGATAGCAGTCTCCTGATAACGGCAATAGAGCGTGCTCTAGTACAGCATGTACCCAAACATGTTTTGGTGCAAACCAAGGTTCTTCTTTGTTAGACTTGGTAGTCGTTCATGCGACTGAGGATAATGCGAACCTAAATATTCTTCCTCCGTTACCGAATAGCGATTACGCTGTTTTGTCATTCACGTTTAGGGCTAGTGACATGATATACGATCAGGTTAAGCCTCGCCCACGTGCATGGAGAGCTGACCTATCAGTCATTCAGGAGTACGCTGCTAAGACAAATTGATCAGTAGATACTAGCTCATCAGTAGAAAGAGTATGGTCTGGATTTCAAGATCAGCTTTGTTCAGTTACGTCCTCGTTTATATCATGCTTAGTACCATGTAGTTCTAATAACTGCCAACCATGGGCGACTGAACAAGTCGAGAAACTTCTTAGACGTAGGAAAATGCAATGGAATATGTTGAACTCCCCTCTGGCTTACAATAGCACGAATCCAGTTATTGTATGACTAGGAATACTTGTAAAGCGTCAATAAATGAGACTATACAGTCGTATGAAAAACAATTGGTCAGGGATTGTAAAAATAATTCGGAGCGGTTTTTCTCGTATATAAAAAGCCAAACTCAGAGAAGCGATAGAAATCCATCACAAGATATCTACGAAAACATTCATGAAGTAGCACTGTCACCCCTCTTATTTGTATTTTAGTGTCGAACTAATGCATATCACATCGTGATGACTTCAGCATCATTTTACTCGCTGTCGGGTAGCAAAAGGAAATACTTTCAGAACACTTCCTGAGTGAAACTCTCTTAACATAGTAAATACTCCATCCAGCTTTCAAGTGTTAAATTGCACTCTTCCTTCTAGTGAGTTTTAACCTTAGATTGCCAGCGTGAACGACGGTGCTTTCTATTCGAGATGTGTCTTGCACATATTCAACCGCTTTATCCAATGTAGAAATGCGTTACACTGCAGAATCCAGGTTGTCTTTCTCCTCAGAAGACAGTTCACTATTCAATAGATAGACTGCTTGAAAGCCTACGGGACACATGCAATTTTCAGTTGTGTTGACAGAACCTACTGCATACACACTTTCATGTTAAATGACACAAAACTTTGGCTGACAACTAAGATAATTAAACCTGCCTAGTTACACATGAGTTAACCTTTTCACGGTTTTGTAACAAGGTCGACGTTTCGGGGAACATGCTTCGAACGCCCGCACTAATTTTCTTTACTCCGTAGATGAGTGTTATGCGTATAGGTTATCTACCTCTACGATATTTAGGATTCGTTTGCTTGTCGAAGCTCATCAAGCCATGTTCGAATTTCTCGCAGGTGTGGAGCATTTGACAGAGCAGCCGCTGTTGAAAAAGAAACCGTGCTTAGACTTCTTGATTACAAAACACCAGTACACAATGCAATGCGTCGTTTAGTTTAAAAAGGTAATTAACAGACGATAAGTGAAGTGATTGTTCAGTGAATTTGTCTTTCCTGGACTTCCAGCTGCATATATAATAGGAAATCGATGCAGCCTGCCAGCACGCGAGTCACTTCGTGCGAGCAAACTGGAAAATTCCCACTCAAAGTAGTACTAACAAAAGAGAGGTCGCTTTACCAAGAAGTAAATTTTTTTATGTCCATTCTATCTGCTAAACACATATCGTTATTCTATATGTCGAAAATCAAATACGATCAGACTACAAAAAGAAAGAGATGTTTCAGTAGAATAGGAACTGTATTTCTATTAGAAAGGAATATATTAACTTATGCTAGTCAAAGACGAACCATCAGGCAACGAATTCAGATGGCAGCCACCAAATATAACTTTAAGCAAAAACCGTGGAAGTAACGTGACTCGTTAAGAGAACCAAAGTAGTAGTTAAAACATATATTGGCTATCTTTTATCAACATAACAAATAGAACACGCGATGAACAAAAGTATTGAGAGAAGCACTTTTAAATGTTGGGTGGAACAACGGATTAGTTTTATTTATTGGGCATACGGGTTACAGAATTGAAAATATGTGACTGATTTACAACCGTTATATTGAATAGCGACAATTTCACTGTGTTTTGGATGTATTTATTCCACTCGACGTTTGAGCTTGCTTGTTTATGTCTTTGACCTCGTATATCTCAGTCTCACTCTGCTATTGTCTTGGTATTTTGGAAGTCTTTGTCCTCGAAACCTGAAATTTGAAGATTCGTTTTGTAATTGTCATAATTATTACTAAAACGACACATTTAGGTTGATTACTTTTAGGTCGCGAGTAAACTTTGTATCTGAATCGAAATTTGGTTTTATTATTATTTGGGGTCGTAAGCTGCAAGTGAACCAATCGACCGTGCTTCAGTAACTGGAGTGAGCAAAATTCGAACGTAGAAATACGCAAAATGATTTTCGCGAGCATACAAATACGAACTCTAAAAGATGTTATGCCTCTCAATATAGTGCTCATTTACAATACTTTAGTTGTGCAGTTTCAGATTAAACAGCCCAAGACATGGAAATCAGTTATTCCGACTGAAGATGATAGACAGAGAAGGTGTAAAATTTAGCTGGAACGGTATATGCGATTAATTCCTCGTTCACCCTACGCGAAAAAGTACATCGACTAATGAGAAACCGAAGTGACCAAGGAATGAGAAAAATATAATTATACCCAACCTAGAACCCTGATGTGGAATAAATGGAATTAATGAGCGGAATTTAAATGTCAGAAAAGAATAAAAAATACTACATATATCAAACAAAGGCTTACAATTCACATAATACATGAATATTGGTACTCATGAAAAAAACGTCAACACAATCCAGTACATATCTTGTGAAAATCCAATATTAAAAATAATAATATATTTCTGCATGTGCAGATACACGCCATTTTTACAGGCATAATCTATAAACTACAACATTTGTTGGTGCACAACATCCTTCCCAACTTATTAAGTTTATAGTTAGAACAACACATATAAGCGAACAATTGTTTTCAATTAGATCGTCATCAGGCTTTACTCTAATATACATGAATATTTATACGAAAATTTTTAAACCAATCAAGGCAATATGAGTCAATAATCACAATGAAATAGAATAAGTCACTACACATAATAGGTAAAAGTACAAGTTGATAGTACGAAAACAGGTGAACAGATAGTGGTAAGAATAATAAACTACAATAACAAAGCTCTTATCAATAGTTAATCGTTGGAAATAGAAGGTCAAATAAACATGGGTAAATAGACTAGGAATAGTAATCACAAAACAGTTTCACACCCATCCGTTACAAGAGAAATTTGGTCAGATGTCTCACGAGCAGAGCAAAAAGGATCTTTACAGTAGACACTCTAAGTCAGGAGCTTGAATTTCTCAACAACTCACTGACCGAGATCGGCTACCCCAGCGCGTTCATTGAGAAATACATGCAGGATATAATAAAGAAGTCGGAGATTTCGACTGTTCGTAAGAAACCTTTATACATGAAAGTGCAATTCAACGGGGATGTGGCTAGTGACACTCTGAAATATAGGTTAACCAAAGTAATCACCAAGACATTCTACGCAGCCAATCTTGCGTTGACCTTCTCTTGTCGACCAGCGATGTCTACTCAAACGAAGGATAAGTTACCTGAGTTGGCCTCTTCCATGTGCATTTACAAATTCAGCTGCTCCTGTGGAGATAGCTATATAGGGCGTACTACCAGGCAACTTAACCAACGAATGAGTGAACATCTACCAACTTGGTACATAAAGGGTCAGAGAAAAACTATTCGCAGTTCTATACTAGCACATCTTATTGATAGCGGTCATGCAGTAGATAAATTGAAATCATTTCGAGTTATCTATCGTATACCTCCATCATTTCCCGACGGAGTCCGTTCCCGTCTCCTATATATAGCTGAAGCCATTGGAATTCGTATATATAACCCCAATCTATGTGTACAGAAGAAATACGTGACTCCCCTATCCCTTCCATGGCCAGTTATAACTTAACTAACAATTTTTATTTTAAATTTTATTATTATCATTATTTATTTATTTTATTCTATCTGTGTTATTGTTAACCTTATTTCCACATCCATTATTTGTTTGTCATTATCCGCCTCTTTGTATTCTTCACTATCTAATTATTTACACACATCTTATTACGTAATGATTTTTAATGTTTTGTGATTACTATTCCTAGTCTATTTACCCATGTTTATTTGACCTTCTATTTCCAACGATTAACTATTGATAAGAGCTTTGTTATTGTAGTTTATTATTCTTACCACTATCTGTTCACCTGTTTTCGTACTATCAACTTGTACTTTTACCTATTATGTGTAGTGACTTATTCTATTTCATTGTGATTATTGACTCATATTGCCTTGATTGGTTTAAAAATTTTCGTATAAATATTCATGTATATTAGAGTAAAGCCTGATGACGATCTAATTGAAAACAATTGTTCGCTTATATGTGTTGTTCTAATTTTCACAATGGGAAGTTTATAGTTGTTATAAAGTAGACTCGTGGAGCGCTTGCTGTAAACCATGACCCTGAGGAGACGTGTACGTCAAGTTTGTTTCAGACGTCAGAAGTTTCATAGCTGTGCCCTCAGAGCAAGATTCTGAGGAAGAAAAAAAGAGAAACAGAAGAGTAGCAAGGCACTTGGATATGAACGTCAAACGTTGCTTAACATTGTGTAGTAGAACAGGCAGAGGTATAATAAATTAGATTAAATTCACATTATCTCTTGTTAGAGTGAAATGAAGTCAGAGGCTCCATATAAGAGAATGTAGTAATAAAGAACTATGAGTTGTGATGTTTGACATGTCGTAGTAAGCTCACATGAAGGAAGGGAAGTCAAGGTTGGTACAAGGAAAGCGGTTTATCAGAAGGGAGTGTGCATATAGAGGGTGAAGCGTTAAGAATACTAATGACTATATCTTTTGTTGTCTAACTTTTTCTTTCTCTTCTTTTTTTGTCCATCTAATACCAGCCACACAATCCTAGCGTAAAAGTCCGAGTTAGCATGTTATAGGTTGTCTTAGTAGAATAGCTAATCCGGCATAAAATTGGAAACATGAGTCTGAGTGGTGAGCGTGGGAAGACAATCTATATCACAGATTGATTGGCTTGTTCTCAATATGAAACACAGCGTTCGCTCAAGTCTTAGTTTTTTCAAAGAAATGACGTCAACGTCTTCCTAAATATTCGCCAACTCTACTTAAGATCCCCGCTTGCTCTCTGGGAGCGCTACAAACCGCCTGCAGATAATCCTACAATGTTTGGCCAGGTTAGATTTTTTCCTGAATTCACCAGAACTTTCGTCGTATTCGTTTTTTCTTCACAGCAAAGGGCTAATGTGTTTGTAATTTTTACTGACACTATGAAAAATGCAGCCATTTTTGCCATAGTGAGATTAATACTTGGTAAATTTGAACTTTTGGAACTATCCGACTAAAAGCCATTGTCCATATTTTTGTCATACAATTAGTAAATTGCAATTTTTAATTTCTCCTACTTGTAATATTTTTCGTGATAAATAAACTGTTGCCGTGCGTTGTACCTTTCTTGAGTAGCCGTTAAACTGTTACTGACTTATAGCTCAGTTCTCTCATTTCTGACGTAGTTAAACCGATACCGTAACCTCGTAGTTATTTCGATGCGTAGTCAGATCTTTCTCATGAGAAAAACTGTTTAAGTGGAATCTTCCTTCTGTGTTGCGTCCCTGGTTACCGAGCTAGCTTGAGAAAACAGCATTTTGGATCAGCAGTCTACAACGGTTCTTCCCTGTTGTTATCTCACTATCATCGTGTCATTAATTAGTCGACCATAGGTACCAAACAAACATTTTGGACAAATTGTCAATACTCTTACTCAAGCCTAAAGTCAGCATTTCTTAAAACTCTATTAAAACATTCGCAGATATTGCACTAAAATGAGATGTTTTTACGTCACCAGTACTGATGCCAACTATAACTACTGCGCTAAGAGAAGGAATTACGACACGAACTATGATAGACAGCGGTTGTCGGTTGGAATTTTAGGCAGTGATAAATCATCTTAGGCTGAAAGTTTGATTCTTCCAAGGTGTTTCATATGAACCCGATGAATCGGTAAACGCCAGAACCGAAAAATCCAGGCTTAAGGTTTTCAAAGCTTCTCAGAACACTTCGGACTGATTTTAATACATGTCAAAACTGTACGAAGCTTTATATTGTGAAATCGGCCTTTTTGACTGTCTTGTTATCTCCAATCACTATAGTTATAACCGGTTTGAAAGTTTCGCCTGCATCCAGCCTGAAGATACTCTTGGTGTTGGCAGAACAAGTAGATATTTGTGCAATATCCGGAAACCTTTCGTTCATATTAAAGATAAATTTACTTAGGAATGTCATCTGAAGCTCTCAACTTGAGCCACTTTGTTTTTACATCCGGTGTGCAACAAGATCACAGAGGTATATACAGATAGTTTTACATATTTAAAATGAAGTTCCAGATGAAAACGTACGCTTATAAACAGTACTGACAAACCGAACAGACCGGATATTCTAAACCGAAGTTATACGCAATTATCAGTTCAAATGGTGAGTACTTACACAGTATAACTAATCACGCAGTATCACTTTCGATTTTTGGTACTGCAGGTTGAATTAATACAAAGTAGTATGGTACAGCCTCATCTGGTCACGATTGTGATGATAGACTGGCATGAAGGTGCAACAGTCATCATGATATCCTCTTACTTCATCATCCCATCGAAGCATGATAAAGACGTTTGACCATGTGTCTGTGATAGACAGAAGTGATTGAATTTCGAGTGTCGACTCGTAAGACACAGAACTGTCCAATTCGCACTCTATCCATGATCCAAGTGGAAGAGAATTCTGAGAGTAAGGTCGAGACTAATGTTCTAGGAATTCGGAATGATGTACAAAGACTTATTTACTCTGAAGAGGTAACTTAAATCAAACAACGGAACGTCAGAAATATAATTTTCTACTCATTGAGATTTCACAGAAAACATACTTATTATTAAAAAATCAGTATTGTATTAAAACATCTCAGTGCTACAACTGGAAGATATAACCGTATTCACGGACGGCTATTATCCCCTTCATCGCTCTGACTTTAGTAACAGTTATTTTTTGCCAGTGAGAAACATTACATGTTCTATTACAACGTTGGGCGATAACGATCAAAAGAGAACAGGCTCCTACTTCTCCTTCTCCTCTGACGACCATCTTCTAAGGTATGAAATAGTAGCCATTTGTCAGCTATCATGCTGATGATTGTGTACCATCCTGAATGACTTGGCGAAATACTTTTCGGAATAAAAGGTTATACTAAACATAGACTAACTAACATACGTTATAACTCTCAATTTGTAGTTTCAGCGGTTTGTTAACGATTTTTTTCTCTGAGGCTTTTGTTTCGCGTCGGATGTAAATTTTGCACCAACGAACATTTATTTGTTTATCAATTTCTGATCGCCGTGTCTTTCCAAACACAAATATTATGTGGAGATACTCTACAGAGCTAGAAGATAAAATCTGGAAATGATTTTAAAGTATGAAAAGTTTGTGCTGCATAAACCGTTTAATCTTTTCACTCATATCAACCGGAGCACTCCTAAAACCGGAGGCTTAGCTAGGAGTACTGAACATTTCCCCCCAACTTTCTGGAAATGTCAATAATATGAAGAAATAGTCTATGGAATTGGGTTTCATTATTTATGCAACATTGTATTATGAAACCAATACCATCTACAATGAAACGAATATAGTGATAGTTTTTGAATGAACAGCTACATAGAAACGAGAGATCCAGTGTTCACACTGGAAAAGAAATATTATGCACCTCGAGTGACTTTTTACGACGTTTTAGTGTTTAAAGACATCGAGAAACTACTTGTATGTGACAGCTTTGACACACGCAACCGACGTTAGGCACTTCATATACAAAAGTTCCGCCATGTACTGATCTCCACGACGTTGTTGAGACGAGGCAGAACATGGAGCATATTTGAATTGAAACCATCTTTCCGCCCCCTCATTCATGTTAGTTATACTTTTCCATTCTCACGACCGTCAGTATATTATACCGCAATTGTGCCCTCATTGACATTTTTTGTGCTAGCAGATTGTTCTTACATACATTTGTTCAAACAGTTTACCACAAAATACCCCCTGTCAAGGCACAAACCAACCGACAGTCGGATGCTATAAGTCTGGCTTATGGTTTGTCGATCCAAACTAAGATGAACAATAGAGCCAAAAAGGAACGAGAAGCGACGTGATGTAAATCTTCACGCTGGTTTCGTCGCTAAATTAGGGTTTTGGAGGCGTTAGGTCTAAGCTTGTTATTAGTTGCAAGGGATGTGTAGAGAGGCATACTCACTCGTTGTCTTATGTGTATACATGACCGAGCGCCTCCATCTAGGTCATGTCCAATAAAACTAATGAGGTCAGCATCAATATAGAAGACTTACAGAACTATTTATTTCGGTGATTCGTTTATCGCTAGAGTTTAATATCTAGTATTTTCAAAAATCTCGTCTAATTAGTATGTAAGTGGTGCACATAAGTGATCTATGTGTTAGTATTAGACGTTACTGTAAAAGTTTCCATTACGAGCGGGTATCAGCTATAAAGCCAAAATGCTGCGGATATCAAAGAGCGAACACCCAGGAGCGCTCCACTAACGACTGTCAGAATGACTACAATTAGTGAGATCCAGAAGCTAGAATACCACACATTGGACATTACCAATCCTTGGAGCAGTGCCGAAGACACAAGGAGAGCGCAAAGAAACCAATCAGTTTATACTCTATCGTGACTGGCTGCAAGCCCCCCGGAGACAGTACAAGGGGCAGCTACACATGCAATTCCAGAACTCAGGGGTTTACAATGTAAAGGATGGCTTGAAAAGCTAGACCTCTTTACTATATCCTACCGCAGGTTAAGTGGTGATCTGGTTTTGATCCATAGAATACTAAGAAATGGTTTTGGACCTCTCTCTTCCTTCCCACTAGATAGGGCTATCACTGAGGATATAGCAGGTGAGTAAAAAAGCCAAGAACGAACAAAATATCCGTGGCAAACAGATTTCCACACCGAGTAATCAATCCTTGGAACCTGTTACTCGAAGCAGTAGCGTCCGCACCCTAAATTGACTCATTCAAGAGAAGACTAGACACAGGAGCATACTGGAAGGGGAATAATATAGACTGTAGGTCTTCTGTCCTTACTACACAAATCTGAATGTGATATCATACTGGACACATTAGATATGATTGAATGAATTTCATGGTGGTTTTCAGACACCAAAAGACTATGTGAATAAGCGAATACCTTAAAATTATGACTCATGCATTCGACCACGTGCGGCTAAAATACAGAATGCCCGCCGTTAATTTGCTCGTTCAAGGTCGCAGAGACGAGCTATGTCTAGCTTGGAAATGACGCACTTTACCACTGTGTGCTTTACTTCATTTGTTCGTCTATGTGCCATAGTCTATGCTTAGAATTCTTTTTCAAGGTACAATACTTCATGTTATTCAGATTACCAAAATGTAATTCTCGACTTGGATAATATTTGCCCTCAACCTAGATCTATATATACGGTGGAGTGTATCAAAGTGATAACTGAATAAACCTAATGAGATGGAGTATTTATTCCCTGTATCGATGCAGTGTTCATATTCGGACGCACCTAGCTCCATAATTTTTCATGAGACCCAAAAGTATCCTGAAAGGTAATTTAAATTCTTATAAATACAATATACTTGCCGAACTTTACATTTTCTTAACAACGATGAGGGTTATTTCGGACAGCATTTTTGTGCGTGAATCACAAAACGTGCAGTTTATTATTAATGAAAGTATGTGAATATTTCTACTCAAACGTAATCCTTTAAAATTTATCATTAATCTTCACTTCGGTGGTAACGGTAAGTTCGGTATGTACACTGAATTTAGGCGAAAATTAGACCAATCGGCGGATATTTAGGCAAGAAGTGGGCAATTTATAGACAAAGCAACAAAAAGGGGAAAAACCGCTTTATTTCCCCGGACAGGCGAAAAAGGCGACATTTTGGCGCGTTTTCCCTTTATTTCTTCTTTGTTCGCCTTTATTTCCCTTTATTGGTTGCTTGGGTAATATCTCATGTGAATAGTTTGGCCAACTAAGGTTAGCATTAATTTACCCAAGTTACATCTCTTGTAATAGCATAAAACATAAATTGTAGGTCTCACTTTCAGAATTACCTGCCATAAACTGTAGTTAGCATGATATCTGATTTTTACCACCGTTTGTAGTGTCATCATTATGCAAACGGCCTCTGTAGTCTACTTCTATGGGATATGGTGAATATAGTGGTATTGTTGCCAGAATCTTTTGATGTCAGGGAGCTAATCAAGGAGTTATTGTATTCTTTATATTTTTGTTATTTCTACTTGAACACATAAATATTGGTACAAAGGGGCACCAGATACATATGCGCCACACTAAAATGGATGTGAGTTGCCTGAATTTTAATTGCAGCACGAACAGTATTTCCAGTCATTATTGTTATTTCATTTTATTTGTGTGTGGGCTATGATACTGCTCGGGTGCCCAGACTGGAGCAGGTAGTTTCTTTGGAGGATCACACCCGGAGCGTTTGACCTAAAGGTCTGATCCACAAGACAGTGGAGCAAGGTACGGAGATGCAGTCCCATGGTAACTGGTGACCAACAATTGGTTCATACGCCATTTGTTTCCTTAGGATCCTGGAGCTCATGTGCACCATTGGTTTGGAATCAGGGTTTTCCAACTCCCCAGGGTGGATCCTTCATATCCATCAGCCCGGTTTAAACGCTGAACATTCACTTTTGTCCTCTCGATTTCGTAAACAACACCCCCGCCGCAAGAAGGCAGTGAGTAGTTCTCTGACAGTGGCTGTATACGCGTGACCGTGTGAGAGCATTTAGTGAAGGAAAGCTGACTCTCCCCACCCTCGACCGTACCAGGGCATTTGGGGCCGGTTGTGTATTTAATCTACAGCACTGACTTTTGTGAAAGGCTAGTAATACTAATCATTTGTCTAAACTAAAGTAAGTATCGCAGAATCTGAACTTGCAACCTAGTAGATGAAAGTCAAATGCTTTAATCAATAGGCGACCAACTCATTAAGCGAACTAATCTCATACAATGCAAATCAGTTTTTGCTTTAAATAATCACCTGAATTAAATACCAATTCGTTGGAATATATGTTCACAACTTTGTGACTAAGAGCATTCAAAAATTGGAAGGATTATCCTTTCTATTAGAGACTATTAATAATACACGTACCGTAAAAATGCCTTTTATTATACGGATAATTTCGACTATTCGTTTCACTAAGAAATTAAATATGCTACCGCATATTACTTACTTACGCCTGTTACTCTTTATGGAGGAGCATAGGCCGACCACCCGCCCTCTGCATCCAACCCTGTCGTGGGCAATCCCTTCCAGCTGTTATTCATTCTCTTCATATTTGCTTCTATTTCCCGATGTAATGTGTGCTTTGGCCTTCCTCTTCTCCTCTTCTCTTCAAGATTCCGAGTTAGGGCTTTTCTCGTGATGCAGCTTGGTGATTTCTGTAATGTATGTTCTTTCCATTTCCGTCGTCTTTTCCTAATTTCCTCCTCAGCTGGAAGCTGTTGGCTGTTGCTGATGGTATCCGGCCAATGGAGTTCCATATGTTCTTTAATTGTAGGAATGCTTTCTTTGCTTTGTCAATCCTCGTCTTTACGTCTGCATCTGATCCTCCTTGCTCATCGATGATACTTCCCAGGTACGTGGATTCCAAATCTTTCAGAGTTTCGCCATCAAGTTTGATTTGGCTAGTGTTCTTCGTGTTGTATTTGAGGACCTTGCTTTTTCCTTTGTGTTTGTTGATGCCTACTGCTTCTGAGGCTGCTACTACACTGCTTGTCTTGACCTGCATTTGTTGATGTGTATGGGATAGTCCAAATCGTCTAGTTGCATTCAACCTGTCCATTGTATTCCGTGCTCTCCTCAGATGTCGAGGTCTTCATAATCTAATCGACCACCAGAAGAAAGAGGAAGCGGGAGAGTAGACAGCCTTGTGGGACTCTGGTCCTTACTTGGAATGCGTCTATCAGCTGTCCTCCATGCACGACTTTGCACTGTAGTCCGTCGTATGAGTTCCTGATAATGTTGAAAATCTTCTCAGGTACTCGATAGTGTCGAAGTTTCCATAATGTTCTATCCACACTGTCAAACGTCTTTTCGTAATCATTGGAGTTGATGTATAGTGACGAGTTCCACTCAATTGATTGCTCTACGATGTTCCGTAGTGTCGCGATTCGGTCTGTGTACGACCGACCCTTACTGAATCCAGCCTGTTGATCTCAAAGTTGGGCTTATACTGCGTCTTTCATCCGGTCCAGCAGCACTCTGTTAAAGACTCCCTGGTACTGACGGTAGTGTTATACCTCTGTAGTTTTCACATTTGCTCAGATCTCCTTTCTTTGGAATCTTGATGCCTTCCTTGTCTTTGACCGGTCTCTTTGGTTTACTGTACTTCTCTGCTAGTTTCTTCGTTGTATCATATAGTAGTTTCACATTTCCTTCTCGCAGATTTTTCTGCCATCGTTGCTAGTTCTTCCACGTATCTCTGCTTGTTGGCTTTAATGCTCTTCACGTGCTTGTTTGCTTCTGTGTACTCAGCTTGTGCTTGGACTTTCTCTGCTCGTGTTCGGCTGTTGTTAATTGCTGTCTTTTTGTTTTTCCTTTCCTTGATCCTGTTCAGTGTTTCTATAGAGATCCATTCCTTATGATGATGCTTCATTAGGCCCAGAACCTCCTGACACGTTGAAGTTAATGCTTCTTTGATACCTTTCCACTTGTCCTCCATAGTAGTTTTTTATTCCTTCAGTAGATTCTGTAAGGCTTGAAACCTGTTGTTGAGAGATATCTTGAATTCGTTGAGTTTGTTAGTATCTCGAAGGAAGTCTGTATTGAACCTTTATAGTGCTGTTTGTCAAGTTGTCCAGTGCTTCTTTAGCTTCAGTTTTAGATTGGCCACGATTATGTGGTGATCTGAAGCTATATCAGCTCATCTCCTGGTCCTTACATCTTTCATTGTCCTTCGGAACTTTTTATTGATGCAATTATGATCTTTCTGGTTCTCTGTAGTGTGGTGAGATCCATGTAACTTTGTGTATACGTTTGTATGGGAATATTATGCCGTCGATGACCAATTTGTTGAATGCACATAAATTTGCAAATCTTTCCCCATTTTCGTTTCTCTTCCCTCCCAGTCCATGTCGTTCCATGATATCTTCATATCCAGTGTTGTTTACTCCGACTTTGGCGTTTAGACCTCCCATCAGAATGGTGAGTTTTTTCTTGGGCACTTCGCTATGATTGATTGCAACTTATCGTATAATTGATCTTTATCGTCGTCGTTGCTTTCATTGATGGATGCATAACACTGGACAGCATTCATTGTAATTCCCTCCTTTGTTTTGAATGATGCTTAGATGATTCTGGATCCGTGAGTTTAAATGGTTTAAATTATTTCTTCTGGTTAGCGTGTTTTTAGCGAGTTGGTTTGTGTGAATCTCCTAGGTCTCAACTTTTGGCCACCGTATTCAAACTATTGGAACTCGCAATAAGATGCTTCAATTTCGGCGACTACACTAAAAAGCCCAGGAAAAACCAAAATGGATAGGCATATATCAAGCTAGCTCAAAGAACTACATATTATAAGGGGAACGCAAGAATAATGAAATGTTCGAAATTTAGAGGACAGTGAGTAAAGACATTATTACTACTGTCATAGGTTAAAGTCTATGTCACCAAATTTGTGTTCATTGCTTCAGAGTATCGGTACCACGTAATTTACTTAATAGCCTGATGTTCAGTGCCGAATAGATTTAAGTCTTTGCAGTGTTCCCACACAACAGGCTACTTAAACAGTAAACTACTCAAGTATTTAATATGTCGAAGTCGAGTGGCAATTATTTTTGTTTTTAGAAATGTACACTTTATTTGATTTTAATATTTATCAATAGCTTTGATTTATGGTTAAATATAATGTTTGTTTATTTGTGTTTCAGTGTATCATCACTCATCACAACGCTCTTGCTCAACATTGCAAATGAGGCTGTAACGCGGCAGTTACGCACAGTTTTTATCCGAAAAGAGGCTATTTTAAAATATGATTTCGTTCACGTTCATGGTTGCAGTAAACTCGTTACATCTAATTGGGATAATGTCCATTTCGTGTGAGTTTGTGAATTCGTTATCTCGACTGAGCAAAATTGACTGTGTTAAAAACTAAATCCTCTACAACTTTGAGAAGTTTAAGGTTGTTAGCACGAGTAGGAAATACAATGCACTTAAATCTTCTCCAAGAAATCATTTTGTTTTCATTAACAGCTATATATTGCTCGGCTGTGCAAAACATCGTCCCTAGTGTTATTTTCATTAGTTAAGTCTGATATCTGTCTGTTATGATATCACAGGACTGCATGAGAGAGCAATATGACGCGCCAATAATCTTTTGTACCGAACAAATACCAGTGAGTACAAGTTCAATTTCTACCAGAGTTATGGTTCGGTGTTTAAATCATGAGACTCTCACCCAGTTAGTCACAGGTTCAAACTGTACCTTTTCTGTTCAGACAGTCATGTAGTATCACTAGCACTTACACATAAGGTTAAACTCGAAACTAATATAAATCCTTGTGACATATTCTAGTGGCACTATCAGAAAGTTTTTTATTTGAATTAATAAATAATATCATACTATTTCGTTCTTGTGTCTAATGAAGACATTTAATCACCTACAGATACCTACCTTCTGAAGATGCATTAATACATTGGTTTTCACATGTTCATATGGGAAGAGGATTTGCTGACGTTATTATTGTTGAAGGACTGGATCAGTTCGTGGAAAATGTAAGAAAAGTCATCCCAGAATAAATTTTGTTGCTTCTGTTGTGATTATATTCACTGCTAGATCGATTTTTCTGTACGTCTACAGGAACAAAGTTGGTTATGACTATTTTAATGTCATACGCGGGTCAAATCGCTTGTCTTCACTGGATAATATTTAGTTGAGTTTGTGTGTATGATAAGATCTAACGTGTTCACGGGTCCATATGTTTAGTTTTTAAACTTGATCAGTTATTCTTCTATAAGTGTGATCGAATATCAAGAACTTGAGTTCGTCTTTCGTTTTGTCTTTATTGTCGGTAAATGAAACATTATTATTATTAGTCATTATAATGCAGAGAAAAAACAGCACAACTAGGCACTAAAAATGGACTAAACAAAATCAAATCTAAAAAACAAATATACTACATACTGGCGTGGTCAAATTTGATGTTATGTATTTACAAAAGACATCTTAATATTTATGAAGAAAGCGTCGGTGAGGCCATCTCTCGTTTTAGCTCTGAACCACATTTGATAACATTCTCATCCAATAAGTTGGACGATTCTTAAGATCTCACTCAAGATTTTATGAATAATCAGAACAGAATCAGCGAATAATAACCCATAATTGCTTTCCGAAGCGCAGATCTTGTAGATATGTTAAATTAAAAGGTATTTTAAAGAAGAGTTATGTAAAACTATTTGTTAAGATAATATCGAACTTCCCAATTCAAATAAATATGGGGAAAAATCAGGCGAAGTTCCAAGCGCATTTCATAAAAATTGCATCAGTAGAGGAAATGATAAGAATATTTTTCCGAAGGTATCTGTTACAAGATTTAGTGAATATTGTCGGTTTTTAGCTTCCTATAAGTCTGTTTTATTTTTGTCTAGTCGAAAATCTGTTTTTATAAGATCACCAGTTAAAATCAAATGAAGAACCACTGGAAATCAAAAGAAACTCAAATATTTCGTCACAGTGATCCTCTATTGGTAGGAACCTATCATGTTATATGAGGTTAAACCCTTCATACCGCAATCATAATTGCTTGAAATTGGTGAGTGACGATAATCGAATAGCATTCCGAGAGTTTTTGTGGCCTATTCTGGAGTTGGATACCATTCAAGCTGGTTGTCTTGTCTGCGTGGTAAGATTATTATTTGTTACGTTCCACACAGCGACTAATTCAACCTAATACTTGTCGTGATGTTATCATAACAGATATCAACCTACATAATGGCTTATAAAATATTCTTATTGCCACTTATCTGCGATAAATACGGTCTTTAAATTTGTCAGTTTCCAACAAGTCTAATAACATAATCTGCTAATTGATTAAAGTTAAGGATTGTGATCATCCTTAATCCATGTGTATTTCTTAACGTCGATCATTCATTAGTTTTAGATTGCTTACTGCTAGAGACTGAACATGTCCGACACTCTTTGTTTTCAATGGTTCTGTTCTCATTTTTAGTTCAGCGTAGAATTAATTAATCCTTCACGGGTTACTTGATTGACTAAAAATTAATACTTTTAACAGTACTTCTTTATTCTGTGAACACGATGATAATTGCTTAACTTACCATTAAGGCATAATAATATTTGTTTAAATCTACTCTCTTTTAGGATAATGACGCATCATATATCATTAGATTAACTAATCTACTAGAAGATACTCGACAATTTATCCATAGTTTTACGAAAGAGACTGAGCACGGTCATAACTGTAAACTAATAGTGTCTTCCAGTCTAAAGAGTTCTCATACATCCAAAAAACCTGATCTTGCACAATATCGCGATACGCTTCCAGCACATGCTATGATTAGAACGTTTTTTTTGCAGGGAGGAAGTAAGCATCTATATCTTATTATTTTTCCTAATAATTTTCGTGGAATCAAGTTGTAGTCAATTAAATTTAATGTAGAAAACTTATATCTAAGTCTGGTGATTGTTAGTTGTTTGGCTCGGTTTTTTTTCAGCAAATGATCTTGACTTAAGTTACCGAATTATTGAGTATATTCATTTTGAAAAAACAAACAAAATATTTTCATTCGGTAACGAAGCAAACCGAATAGTCTAGTGATTCCTTGAAGTCCACTTGTAGGTTAAACAAGAGGTCATCTCTTGATGAGTTAGCTTGGAATATATGGTAAATTGATCTACGCTTATTTTTTGGCTTTATACATATTTTGTTGGCTTTTATAATTGTTCACTAGTTGTGTCCAATCTGACCAATAACAGTTGAATTACGTTGATAGAGTCGTAAACCACAAGAAAGTAACTAGTATACAGTTTTCCATTCACAGGTTAATTGTTTATAGGTACGTATTTGTATTTATCGCACCCCATTTTACTGGCAATTAAGTAAATTTTAGAATGTTTAGCTGAAAAAATCAGTACTCAAAAAACTTATTTCGTTGTATTCCTTTAGATGGGAGTGATTTATTTGACTTGTACTCAGTTGAGGATAATTGGAAGTTGAATTTAAGAAGACAATATGATGAAGTTTTCTGGACAACAAACCAATAAATTTTCAATGGATAGACAGAAACTTCCTTGGTTGTAAATAATCATTTTTCTATTTTTAAATAGAAAGTCGTTTTTACTGACTAGCTGTTTTGAGTTACTTATTTGGCACATGAAATCTAGTTTCTGATGAATAAATCAAGATTTAATTGCTCAAAAATAAGTGTTGGCGAGAAACTTGTCAGTTAAATAACTTCTTAAGTTATTCAGTGTTACTATAGTGTACCGTGGAGATTATGCGAAATGGTTGATAGTTCGTTTTCTGATTAGTGTAGTGTTACATATGTTTTTTTCCCTATATTTCCTTCGTCTTCACTATCCCGTCACTGTAACCTCAGTCTATGATTCTTTAGTCTGTAACTGGTCAGTATCAAGAGCCGTATCATTTAGTCGCTGATAACTGAATTTCGTTTAGCCAGTTTACAATGTTATGATCAAAGTTTTATTCAGTGTTACAGTCTATTTAATTTAATCTTAGATGGATATAAGTTATCGGGCAGTAGCTCCATATTTTGTGCTTGTCAGTACACATGCACGGATGTTAAATGCATTTATTTACCCTCAGAAATTTCACTATCTAATTAACCAGACACCTGATTGGATGCCGGCTCAGTAATCTAAGGGTTATGTGTTCGTCGCAAAACTAAGGGTCTTGAGTTCGATCGCTTTTGGAGTCGTGACTGTGCGCTGATGAAGAGCTCCATACTAGGACGAAACGACTCATCAGAACTTCCTGGTTTCCAGTTGTTGACTAAGTAAGATCAGTCCTTGATGTAAATTACGAAGACACGTAATCGTTAAATCAACAATACTGGATGGAGATCTGAGTTTCCTTGAAGTTATTGACACATCTTTCGATTACCTTCAATTGTCACTTGTCAATCCATTCTGCTATTCTCATGATAATCTAATTTCGAAACAGTTACAATCAAATATGTCTTGTCAAGGTTGTATGTCAAAATGAATCCCAACATGATTACTTTACATTGGGTAGCTGGATAATCTATCCAAAACTTACTACTATATATACTCTCTGGGTTATCTTTCCACTAAACACACATGAACTTATCAGTGGTCGGTTAATAGGACTTCCTACATTGGGTCTTTTTCCTTTATCTGGTTAAAGTTAATTAAATGTAAGAAGTTTGTGTTTGTAACCTGGTTGAAACATCAAATTGATGGAACATCCATAGGTAGCACCCTGGGCCCAATTCTGGGTGATATATTTATAGGGAACCTTAAACAGATGAAGCGTAAGCGCACAACCGAAGGAAGTACATTGTATTGTAAACATTAATGAAACATTTCATGTCTACAACAATCGGAAGCATTCCGTGTACCTACTCAATCTATCTAACAAAACATACAACCATAGGTTTTACTATGGAACATGAAGTGGAAGGTAAATTCCATTTCTTGGATGTTGGAATCAAGCGAACTTCAGATGACATACTACGAAGACACATGCACCTCAAAAGTACATGGATTAGAGTTTATCTAAATTACAACAGCTTCTATCCAATAGGTTACAACAATTGGATTGTATGAACCGTTTCTGACTGCGCTCGTAAAACTTGCTCAAAGGAAAACCTGGAAGAAAAACTTACCTTCATTACAACCCGCCTGCGTGAAAATGCATATCCAGCAAAATTCATCGAGAAGTATGCAAAAACCAACGGACGTATCAAATAAGATACAGTAGGAAAGAAAACCTGTTTTTCATATCTGCGTTTCAAAGGAAATTAAATTACTGAAATGATGAAACTTAGGATAGATGCTGCGATGAACGTTGCTTATCCATCGGCAGGACCGACGAAGTTATATGAAATGAACTGCCCACTCAAATATACAAAGATTGACAGGTCCACTTTTCTCAGTACTTCTAACTGAATTTAACAGTATACATGTACTTCTCAAAGTGCATGCATCGGAAGAACAAAGAAAAGAGTATAGGTTCACATTTCCTATCACGTTTCAGGGAATTTGAGACTGATAGTCACTATGTCTTCATATTGTGCAATAGCTCGGCATTTGATTGATACTGAGCACACCACTGACAGTACACAATCCTCTATAATTATCAGTGGACAAAAAGCACCGCGTCTCCGGTTTACTGAAGCAGCAACAATAAAGAAACTCGAACCTTGGTAAATTACTATTGTCATTATTATTATCAGTACTTTAATAGTGCTTATTTTATTATGTGGTCTTGGCCAAACTAATTCTTATTTTATGTACACCAAAATCATCATTTTATTCATCGATTTTTTATTCACTTAATTCTCAAAAATTATGTAAACTCTTCAAATTCTGGTTAATTGCTACGTAACCACATTTTCTATAAGATTTGAAAGAAATTGATAAAAATATTCAAGTTAAACTTCCTTTTAATTTGAAAGTATACAACATCCGTTAGAATCTACAGAATTGACGCATACTAAAACTCGTTAATTTCAGTATAAAGTCAATTGTGTAGTTGGTCGAGTGTATTCCCTGCTGAAGTTTATCGTAGCTTAATGTTTTTCTCGCTAACAACCCTGTTGATTGTTTTCGTCAAAATGTATCCCTTAAAACTTTGTGAAAAATCAGTAATTCCAATATTGGAGACATGTAGCATTTATTTTCGTCATCTGTGTGGTAATAAGAGGTTGGTTGGAATTCTAAAAATACTTATTTCATTATTTATAGTCTAAGTAACATTTGTAAATTTTTCATAATGTTGAAGCCACTCAACTTTCAGTCGCTGAGTCAGATGTTCGAACTGCTCTCTATCTACATAGGTTTGGACAATTGGAAAGTAAATACACTACCTCTCACAAAACCAGTGATGTACGAAGCTGAGTATATGAATCTTATCCATAACATTAATTGGGAACTAAGCAGGTACTCTTTTTCAGGCGATTCTGACTGATAGTTTGTTGGTGCTCGTTATCTATAAAAGATTTTTTAAGAAATTGCTCGTCAAACATATTACCTACCACAGATTTGAAGTCTACATTACTGTAGTACATCTGTTTGCTTTTCTGAAGCTATGAAATATAGCACTTATTGGTAAACGTGCAAGAAACTGA
The DNA here is from genome assembly GCF_000699445.3 of Schistosoma haematobium. Classification (NCBI taxonomy): domain Eukaryota; kingdom Metazoa; phylum Platyhelminthes; class Trematoda; order Strigeidida; family Schistosomatidae; genus Schistosoma; species Schistosoma haematobium. Next base: position 43,733,419 of record NC_067195.1, read on the forward strand.
TGTTAAGAGTTTGATAATATTAACGGTTACATTCGGCGATCGTAACCACACAGATAGTTTAGGTCCAGGATCGCTAGTAAATTAATGATTCTAAACGTCGAACACTTTGCTTGAACAAAATAAGAAAACATAACATGCGTATGTAAATGTATAACGTGTCGTGGAACTTGTGGTCTGATTGTGTTTCTTTCGATATTCTTTCAATATAAAGGTTGGTTTAAAAATTCACTGATGTCAGCTAGATTACTATTGAAAGTCCAGTACTGAAAAGCTGTTCCATCGTAGAATCTATTACATCAGCAATGCTTATTCAGGGTTAAATCCAGGATTTCCAGTTCTCACAGTTTGTAAGATATTACTCAGTCGCTTAATACAGGGGTCAGCTTTTGCAACCTCAGCATCTAGCAACGGAACACAGTCATCACCGAATATCATCGATGTGCACACAACTTCCTTTAAATTTATTAGACTTTAGGGAGGGAGATTACCGTCCTAAGCTTTGTCAAACTCGTTTCAAAACAAGCCTATAACGAGGTGGATTACTATTGAATAAGGCTTCGATAAAAATAAATTTTATCAAGTATATTTTAAATCGCAGTCTAAGATCAGCTAAAAATCAATAAAGACCTGAATATGAAACAAAACAGCAAATATATGGTCCTATATACTTTCAATGGCGATTCGTAATGAGAATGATTTGAAAGTGGTAAGTAACTTCATGTTTTCCAGTACACAAAACAATACAAATTATTTTTAGACGCAAAATCTATTTACCATAAACCCTATTCGATAATTAGACTAAAAGAAACAGTACAGAACAGAAGGCAGTTTGTATTATAATGAAAGACGTTTTTTTTGTTTCTAACTCTTGTTTTTTGTTTTTTTTTACAGTTTATAGAAATATAGAAATATTGCATAAGCTGAATGCAATGTGAAGAATAAACCTGTCTGTTATTTGTACATACATTTATTCATACAGAAACACAATAGTGATTTGTGTAGTTTGTTTAAAAATGAAGTGCGAATCAAAAGATTTTAAAATATAAGATACATATCATTTTCAATTAATTAGTTATTTCCATTTTCAATCTAATAAATAGTATGCTTTTTTTTCATCTGTAAACAAAATGAAATAGAATGAAATCATAAGGAAACTTATAAATTAATCACTTTATCTGAACTTTGGTAATGTTAAATAATAGAATTGATTAAAATAAAGTCAGAGCGCAAAATAAGAAACATGGAAGATAAACATAGAAGCAAAACAAAACTTAAGAATATTCATATATAATCTATTATTGAATATTATACAAGGAAGGAAATGGTTTATTTCTTACTATTTAACTTTCTTGAAAGAAGCAAATTAAAATAATTGTTGTATCATGATGATGATGATGGTGATTAATAACTTGTGCTTTCAGAAATGTTTCCCAGATAGTTTTTACAAGAAATAGATCGATTAGTTGTATCTGTATTAAAAAAATGTTTTGATATGTAGCCAAGTTTTATGTGTATAGTAATTTTAGGAAAAGTATTATAAATTGACTTAGTAAATTGAACGTATATCTGCTAATTTTTATTATTATATAGTTAGGATATTTCTTTGTTAAGCAATCATCTCCCGTTGATTAGGCAATACTGGTTGTGCTGTTACTGATCTTTCAGTTAATAAGCCATATTCTGAATAAGAAGTTTCTTTATCATCAATTGTATTCCTATTTAAGTATGTTTCAGTTGAATTATCAATTTCAACTAAATGAACTTGACCTTGTGTTTCGTAAGTATAAGTTGACATCGGATCATTTAAATCATATTTAGATGAGTCGAACTCTTCACCCCAACCAACATTTTCGTATACACTAAACGATTGCGAAGTAGAGTATCCTCGTGTCTGTAATAAATTTATAGAAATACGAAGATGTAAATCATTGTTCAAAGTCATTAAGATAATTAAAATGTTTTTGTTATAAGGAATGTATATACTTTTGAATTTGAATGAAATTTATTACCACTGGACATGTACTTTGATCTATAAATCTTGTTTTGACATTTCTAATTATATTATCCTATGGATCTGTGCAATTCGTTCATTTAAACGCTAGATTTGCAACATTCGGGTGACAGAGTTAAAGTTAATTTTATCAAATCAAATTCAATAAGCTAGGGAGCATTCGAATTTTTATACAGTCGATAAACCAGACTGAATGAATTCTATAACTTGTAAACGCTCATAATTATTGTATGTGCACTACAACAAACATGAAATCTAGTGTTACTGGTTTACATTTGTATAAATCCTCGCTAGATTAAACAAAATAACGTAGTGTAATAATTTAATAAATGAAGTGGTTTGAGTAAAAGACTATAGTTTTGGAGTAATAAACTCTACATGTATTGATATTTTTGACCACTTAAATACAGTTGTCACTGCATTTATGTTTGAATAGAGTTTGTGTCGAAAATCGATAAAAAGAAGTTATGTGAAAATTTCAGTTTCTTTGGGATATTCAGTTTACAATGGCTTATTGATATTTCTTACATTGTACAAGGTCTATACTAGCTGAAAAATATCAATGTTTAGATATGAGTTCAGCAGTGTTTATTGATTAACTGGGACTACTCAAGAGTGAACTCATTTCATTTTAAAATATTTTCTGTATTCTATGATCATAATAACAGTCTGATAAAAAAGTGTTTGCAATACATGAATGAATTTCATAAGAATTGACGAGGTTAACTATAAAAATCAGATTTATCCCTTGCAATACAGAAAATTACTACAAATAAGGAATGACTAGTACACTTCATTTATTTATTATTTTTCAAAGAGAGTTAAACTAAGTAGGTACTCAGTCGCGACTTGTGGAGATAAATCATATTCATAATTAAACAGTTATCCACCAGAGAGAATAAGTGATGTCCACACTACATCTCAACTTGACTGGAGTTGGTAATTTGGACAACTTGATCCTAATATGTTCATTACATTCTTTGTGAAGCCTGAAGTTTCTAGGTTCAAACTCAGGCTGAGTATTATGTGGGTACTGCTAATAAATCGGATATTAAGACAAAATTACTCTATACTTTGTAGAACGTACTTAGCTAATACCAGTCTTTAATGAAAACAAGCTGTGTTATAAGTCATATTTCCTTTTACCTTAAAAAACAGCAAATCAGTGCTCAACAGAACGATTGTATAAGTGCAAGAGTGGGGGGGGGTGTAAACTTTATCTTCACCACTCTTTGGAGAGAGAGAGTGAAACATACTAGAAACTATCAGTTCGTAAAAACACAGCTTTGTAAATTATATTAAGAACATGCTTCATCGAATAAATAATATCATTTGTACAACACTCAAAAAATAGGAAACCATAACCATTGTGAAGGAATATTTAAATTCTTCACATCAAGAAATGCAATAGTGGATAAGTTGAGCAATTAAAAGGAAGTTACGAAATGATTGGAAACTAATAAGCTTCGATTAAAGTTAACTTTTCCCAGTTCTAAAAACTGTATAGAAAGATTCATTTTACTACTCAAAAATCTATTAATAAGTGCACTTGGTATAGTTCAACAGTGGATCAGTAAGAAACTTTCGGCGAATATCTCTTTTATCCACGGTATTCGATGATGAATATAGGCATATTTAGATAGGAATTTACGTGGTGTTGCATATGCATTTTTTTCAATAAACACACTGATTAATTTGAATTAATCTAATTCAACTTTCCAAGCGGTAAAATATAAAGAGTGGATATTTGAAAAACCTTCCGAAAATTGCAAACTATAAGGGTCCATTATCTTCATAATCTATTTACTATTGTACGTGTAGTTTCCTTTCTTTGATTTGCTATACATGTTATTCCGTTAATACGTGGTTAAATAATTGTTTGTGAGAACTAGTTAAGTTTGGAAATAGTTATGGCCACCAAATGGTGTCCATTAGAAAGTCTAGAACATCCCAGGAGTTGGAGTTAACAACTCATAGAAAAATTGAATACTGGTTCTTCTGTTCTTACAGTCATCAAGCTATATCTGAAATCATTGGGTTGTTATTTAATTTAACATACCTCGGACTTCATCAGAGTTAAACTGATCATTCCAACTCATCCCACTGAGCAATAGTCGTAAGCTCACTATTAACTAGCTTTTCAATCAGTTCCTGAGTTTTTAGTAGGAAGTCGTGATTGTTGGGATTTACCAATATAAACTATTGAAACCGTTATCACCAAGTGCATTGTATCGTATGCCTTATAGCTTGTTGAAAATGCGTACCGGTGCATTCATTTCAGTGGCCAATATATATATGTTCACCGCGAGAACTGAAGTAACTGGACCCTTTTGTATGCATATTCTACGACATTAAATAATTAACCAATAATCTCTTTCTCCATATATATATATATATATATATATATATATATAGTGGTATAGTATGGGGTGCTTGGAAACAATATTTTTAGTGCAGCAGTACAAAACAAATTTACCAAACAACAAAAACCGCACAACACTTTCCCACAAGACATAAAAACCCTTACTTTCGTTTAAAATATTTTGAGTACCCTGGGATAAAACGTCCAAAACATTAAAAATGTACTGAATAACAAGTGAAAAACAATAGTTTTTTTAAACTGCCATCAAACAGGTTAAAACCTACTGATCTCTGGATAGGAGTTTACCGTTTTTGTGAAATAGTTTCATTGATGATGCATATGTAAGTCAGTTTGTGTTATTATTGTTGCGGTAACAAAGTGAAATCTATTCCTTAAATTCAACTAAATACTTTTCTTAACGCAGCAATGAAAGGAAAAACAAACAAGTATTCGGATAAATCATAAAAAGGCCACAAATAAACTGCATGAAAGTGCTCACTTCTTGTTTATGATAAAGTATATAATTACATTTTATTGCCAGGTGTATGCTTAGCTATATGCAATTTAAATAGCAATTAAATATAAGCTTGTTTCTATGGTTATTAAAGCGAATAAAAGAGGTAATATAACGAAGGTTTCATGGAATGTTTTATATGGGAACTATACTTCAAAAGATATTGATGACAAAACATTAAATTAGATAGCATTGACAATATTAACAATGACAGTGAAAGACAAGTAGAGTTTCTTGCTCGGTCAATGGTTGCTAATTAGGATGATACGGCTGTCCGGTACTTCCTTACTTACTTACTTACGCCTGCTACTCCCAATGGAGCATAGGCCGCTGACCAGCATTCTCCAACCCACTCTATCCTGGGCCTTCTTTTCTAGTTCCTTCCAATTCTTGTTCATTTTTCTCATGTCTATCTCCATTTCTCGGCGTAATGTGTTCTTTGGCCTTCCTCTTTTCCTTTGACCTTGAGGATTCCATGTGAGGGCTTGTCTTGTGACGCAGTTGGGTGCTTTCCTCAATGTGTGTCCTATCCACTTCCAGCGCTTCTTCCTGATTTCTTCCTCCACTGGGATCTGGTTTGTTCTCTCCCACAGTACGTTGTTGCTAATAGTGTCCGGCCAATGGATCTGAAGTATTTTGCGTAGACAATTGTTAATAAACACCTGTATTTTCTGGATGATGGCTTTTGTAGTTCTCCAGGTTTCTGCCCCATACAGTAGAACTGTCTTGACATTTGTATTGAAAATCCTGACCTTGGTGTTGGTTGACAGTTGCTTTGAGTTCCAGATGTTCCTCAGTTGTAAATATGCTGCTCTTGCTTTGCCGATTCGCGCCTTCACATCTGCATCAGATCCACCCTGTTCATCAATGATGCTGCCCAAATACGTAAAGGTTTTTACATCTTCCAAATCTTCTCCGTCAATTGTGATTGGATTGGTGCATGCTGTGTTGTATCGGAGAACCCTGCTTTTCCCTTTGTGTATATTGAGACCTATTGCTGCTGAGGCTGCTGCCACACTGTTTGTCTTCTCCTGCATCTGTTGTTGCGTTTGGGATAGAAGGGCCAGATCGTCTGCGAAGTCTAGATCATCCAACTGCATCTTAGATGTCCATTGTATCCCGCGCTTTCCTTCAGACGTTGACGTCTTCATGATCCAGTCGATCACCAGGAGAAAGAGAAAGGGTGAGAGTAAGCAACCTTGCCTAACACCGGTCTTCACTTTGAACGACTTTGTCAACTGTCCTCCATGCACGATTTTGCAGTGTAATCCATCATATGAGTTCTGTATGATATTGACTATCTTCTGAGGCACGCCGTAGTGTCGAAGAAGTTTCCATAGTGTTGTTCTGTCCACGCTATCAAATGCCTTTTCGTAGTCAATGAAGTTGATGTAGAGTGATAAATTCCATTCAATTGATTGTTCCACAATGATCCGTAGAGTTGTGATTTGGTCTGTACACGATCTATCCTTACGGAATCCTGCCTGTTGGTCACGAAGTTGGGCGTCTACGCAGTCCTTCATCCTGTTTAACAATACCCTGTTGAAGACTTTTCCCGGTATTGAGAGAAGAGTGATGCCCCTGTAGTTATCACACTTGCTGAGATCGCCTTTCTTCGGTATTTTGATCAGAAGTCTTTCTTTCCAGTCTGCTGGTACTTGTCCCGCATCCCAAATCCTGCTGAAGAGAATGTGGAGTATCCTTGCAGTTGCCGCTACGTCTGCTTTCAGTGCCTCTGCTGGGATGTTGTCCGGTCCTGCTGCTTTGCCACTCTTGATTTGTCTGATGGCCATGCTGATTTCTTCAATTGTTGGTGGGCCAACATTGATTGGGAGGTCCGTGGGTGCTGCTTCGATGTTGGGTGGGTTCAGTGGAGCTGGTCGATTCAAGAGTTCATTGAAGTGTTCTACCCACCTGTTTTGTTGCTCTTCAATGTTGATGATTACCTCGCCTTCCTTGCTTTTCACTGGTCGTTCTGGTTTGCGGCGATTTCCAGAGAGTTTCTTTATCGTGTCATACAATTGTCTCATGTTTCCTTCTCTTGCAGCCTTTTCCGCCGTCGTTGCTAAATCTTCCACATATTTACGTTTGTCGATTCTTATGCCCATCTTCACTTGTTTGTTTACTTCTGTGTATTCAGCTTGTGCCTTGGCTTTTTCTGCTCTTGTTCGACTGGTATTGATCGCTGCCTTCTTGTTCCTCCTTTCTAGAATCTTATCCAGTGTATCAACAGTGATCCATTCCTTGTGGTGGTGCTTCTTGTGACCCAGGACCTCATGACATGTTGAAGTGACTGCCTCTTTGATCCCCTTCCAGTTCCTCTCCACAGTAGTTCCTTCTCCATTGAGTAGATCATGAAAGGCCTGGAACTTATTGCTGAGGACTATCTTGAATTCGTTGAGTTTGTTAGTATCCTGAAGAAAGGCCGTATTGAACTTTTGTGATACTGTCTGCCCCGTTGTCCAGTGCTTCTTGAGTTTCAATTTCATCTTGGCGACCAGTAAGTGATGATCTGATGCTGTATCAGCTCCTCTCTTGGTTCTCACGTCCTCTATAGTCCTCCTGAACGTTTTGTTGATGCAAATATGGTCGATTTGGTTTTGCGTGGTGTGATCCGGTGAAGTCCATGTGGTTTTGTGTATGCGTTTATGTGGGAATATGGTGCCGCCTATGACCAGCTAATTGAAGGCACATAGATTTGCAAATCTCTCACCATTTTCGTTTCTTTCTCCCAGTCCGTGTCGTCCCATGATGTCTTCATATCCAGTGTTGTCCGTTCCAACCTTGGCGTTGAAATCTCCCATCAGAATGGTCAGGTCCTTTGTTGGGCACTTCTCGATGATTGACTGCAGCCTATTGTAGAATTGATCTTTAGCGTCTTCATTGTAGTCGTTGGTAGGCGCATAGCATTGGATGATGTTCATTGAAATGCCCTCTTTCTTTGTTTTAAACGAGGCTTTGATGATCCTTGGTCCATGAGATTCCCATCCTATAAGTGCATTTTGCGCTTGTTTGGACAGCATCAATGCAACTCCTTGTGTATGTGGTGCATTTTCTTCTTCATGGCCGGAGTATAACAGGAACTCTCCTGTAGTTAGTCGTTGTTGTCCAACTTGTGTCCAATGTGTTTCACTGATCCCAAGTACCTCTAGGTTGTATCTTCTCATTTCTGCAGCAATCTGGAAGGCTCTTCCGGTGTCCCACATTGTACGAACATTCTATGTACCTAAATAAATGGTCGCTCTGGTTGTCAGAAGGGGCATCGGCCTCGTAACTTCCGAAGGGATTCGGCTTTCATCATGAGGCGTCATAATTCTTCTAAATGAAGATCTCCTGACTCCCAGGGCAGAGTTTAAAAGGTTCGAATGATTTTTTCTGGTTATTGTTTTCTTAGCGAGTTAGTTTTCTACGGGATGGGGACGCTAACCCCATGCCCAACCCTCCTCCTTTATCCGGGCTTGGGACCGGCAGTAGCCCCCGGAGGGACTCCAGGCGGAGTTCGGTACTTCCTGGTTCTCAATAATTAACCAACAAAAGTTTTTTTGTGATGAAGCTTTATTTGCATCAAGGGAAGAATCTGGTTATTTCCATATTTTACACTTTAACACTCTACCATGTTCTTGGAAAATTGATAGCTCAGAAAACAAATAATATATGTCGTTAAACCTATTAAGAAATTAGTTATGTAGGAATAGAGATGACCGTTCGCTGCCCGGGTAGCCCAGTAACAACGTTTTTGACTGTTACGTTGTGTAACGCTAGTTAGAATGTCCCATGTAAGCATAAGTTTCATCAAGAGTATCGGTAAGTCTTTCTGAGATGATTGCCGAACGGAACAAAATTTCCACTTTGAGTTTCCCTTTGACTATATTTAACTACTTAACATTTCACCATAGTGTGTGAAATGTGTCTCGTACTTGTGACCAAGTTACAACTTGGTCGATAGAATTCGATCGGCAATAAAAGACTAAACAAACAAGACACTGGTCACTACTCAGTAACTCTTAATATACTAACTCAGTCCTTTATTTCCCTCAATTATTTCAAGTCTTCTATTTACCTTCAACCTTTAAAGTTGTATCAATCGTATGATCTGTCAGTCATTCGTAAAATAACTAAATAGACTCAAATATATTTAAATATTTAATAAATTTGGGTATTATTTATTGATTCTGGTTAGCGTTTCCTAGCAAAGCTATTTTCTACGGGGTGAAGTTGCTGACCCTATGCCCAACCCCCCTCCTTTGTGTGGGCTTGCGACTGGCAGTAACCCTAGAGGAGCTACAGGCGGAAATCACCAAACTACATCACGAGGCAAGCCCTAACTTAGAATCCTAAAAGGAACAGGAAAAGAAAAAGACCAAGGAACACACTGCGTCGAGAATTGGAATCAGATATCAATAAGATGGATAACAAGTTGAAACGACTGGAAAGGATTGCCTAGGACGGAGTTGATTAAAAAATGCTGGTGGGCAACCGATGTTCCTCTTCGAGGGGTAACAGGCATATGTAAGTTAGTAAGTAATTGTTCACTGAGTGTATGTTGGGTATTAAATGCAGACATTAAGCGGGATTATACGGTATCTAACTATTTTATTCTCACTTAAGGTGAATATTCATTTCAAATTAACTGAGTGTTTTATTTTACTAGTTAAATATCCAATTTAGTGATAAAACAATCAGTTTAAAGTTATACTTGAATAATATTAATTTATCAAAACTTGAGTTGTTGGATGATCTCATGGATAATTTGTTTCAGTCTTCATCTTAGAAATAATGAGATAATTCGTAGATCTTCAATATTCAATTACATATTTACCTGTCCTGGTGCTAGATTAACAAAACTAGCATATGGTGTAACATTGTTCACATCAGTTTCGTTGTTTGGATTATTACTATCATTATTATTCCTATTCATCATTGCACGACTACTTTCGCAAACCATATTATTTCGATTAATTCGATTAGACAAACATGTTCTCGGTGGCAATCGTTCAGATTGGTAATTTTCTTTTTCTCTGTAAAGTAATTAAATAAAGGATTTATGTATTTTTGTTACCAGATTATTATGTTGTTGACTCTGCTTTCTTGTTGGATATACGATGCAAGTAAATAAAGCAATCCGAGTTGTGGTTGAATTCAAGCCCGTAGGTTATTGAGTTTTTGCACTAACAACAGAGTCACGGAACTCACCTTTTAAGCATACCTCAATTAAAAGTATACAATAGTTGAAATCATGAGTCAATTGAAGCTAGACCACTATAGAAAACCTGGAAGTACTGAACGGCCGTTTCGTCCTAGTATGGGACTCGTCAGCAGTGCGCATCCACTCATGATTTCAACTACTGAAATTACTAGAAAATTTCCACGAAACTTCTTCTGATAAAAGTATAAAACTAATGGAACTTAACTTAATGGAAAGTGGAGTCTAATGGTACTGTTTCGACCAAAGTAAAGTCACATTATACATAGATTTAGTTTAGTTACTTCACTGAGGTTTCAAGAACAACCTTACAATTGACAATTTCTGCTTAAAAACCATGGGATAAAATATTTCTTAGTCTAGTAAATGAAGCATAATAATGCTATTGATAATGGTAATATTAATAATAAGTTTACTAAAAGACGGAAATAGGATTTTATACCGCTAATCAGCCGGGTAGAAAACAATGTCGTTACTCGCAGTCCTATATTGGTTTTTTAAAAATTAAAATACTTTTCTAATTAATTACTTATAAAGAGACAATGTTTCATATTCACCGATTGTAATGTCAAATTTTTTATTTACTTAACTCTAATGAACGATGTTTGACCGAATTACATGGAATCTGTGTACATTTTAGGTTTTCAGTAGATGAATAGTAGCATTAGGATACTTTTTGTCACATATGTCCTCCTGGAAGCAATATTTCCGTCAATTAACCCTTCAGGGGTCAACCTCTCACAAGGAGGTTTGGTTATTGACTTGGAACGCACAGATGACATAATCCCATTTAGTGAAGACGCTGACAAAATTCAGTCTTTTGATTTTCTTGAGTAACAGTGATGCCATGGCTGATATTGCATTTCTTTCTCTCCAAATGCGTAATGTTACATCAGGACATTAACATCGGAATTATTGGTAGAAATTGAATTGATCGAGTGCGTTGAACACCTCATTTATCCTTAAAGTTTCGTAATTTCGGGTAGGTTAGTGTCTAAAGAAATTTTGACATGGATTGGAAAATCTCACGGTTTTTGTCAAAATAAGTCGCTTGTGACGTAGGTAAGAAGTCCATCAGTCAATTAAAAGGCATGCATACTGCGCTGCAGTTCATTCTATATTATTTTCGTGCCCTTAAAACATAGATTTTGAAAACAGGCTGCATATTTTTGATCATAGATTTCTTTAAAGTATTAGTTGAACATTGTGGAATGATAGTCAGATGATACTATGAAATTGTATTTGATTTGTAGATATTCCAAACATTATGGTTTAGAGAAGCAACTCCGTATTTGAATTCATACTTGATTTAGTGAATAATTATTAAAGATGTAGGAAATAACGGGTGTTTCTGATTTTGTTTCGAATGTCTCGGTTTATCGATACTTATTCAATTATAACTCGATTGAATATTGTCACTAATAAATCTTCCATTTATCTACGCATAAATATTTTGGAATTATAATTATAGCTAATGAGCTTTGCAGATATATTATTTGGAAAGATCTGCTGCTGAATACGTTGATTATAACTTGTCGTTATACAGTTTTAGCGTAGGCGTTGACTTTTGGTTCAGTGAGTGACTCATTGGCTCGTTGTAATTCATATTTACGCCCACGCTAATATTTCTTTACGAAAAATATTAGAACTTTAGTCAGAATTATTTTATGGACTTCGGCTGCTGCTTATTTGTACTATATCCATTGTTAATCAACAGATCACAACTACTTTACCTAAGTGATTTCATGGGTTGCATTTAGTCTTTCATTAAAAAGTATGTTCACAACAATGTCTTTATAAAATTATTTAGGTCTTCACTTAGTAGGCAAAACCCATTACCTCAGTAAACAGTAATGTAACTGAGATTATGTGATAGTTTGGGAAAATCTTTAAGTAAAATCCAAATTATTACTGTATTAATTTAAATTGAATAGCTTAATTTTAAAATAGATATTTTTCGAATTACTAAAATCAGTGTCCACATTACAAAATATGGATTTACGGTGACTATATAACGGTGACTATTTTCCATTTCCAACGCCATTATCTTGTTAACAATCACATCGTGTGATTATTTTTTCTGCATTAACACTATATAACCAGCTTAAATATCTCAAACAAGTTACTTCTGTAAAACTGACGTTTTGTTACTGCCCTTTAAAAGATGAAAATGGATTCGTTTATGTACCCGTCTATTTCTTTTGAACACAGGTCTATCAGTCTTTAAAAATTCAGGTTATTGACTCATGACGAGTTTCCCAATGAAAAAACTGACAGCTGATAGTAGATGACTTACTAAGATTACAAGTGTTTACTCAGTGATGAATAGATTTTCATATTGCGAGAAAAGTATCGGATAAAAATAATAAACCAGTGGATGGTTCTGAGAAATTAAATTTGGATAGCCATTGTTTGCTTTATTGTTTTTGTGCTCATCAATATTAAAATCACTAAAAACGTTCTAAACACGGTTCAAAAAGGCTAATGTAATCGCTGAGTTCTGGTATGGATAGTGGAAGGGTAGATAAGCTTCCGAAAGAAGATATGACTAATAACTGTAATCCAAGGTATAATCACTGATTAAAATAACTCAGTCATTGATAAACTTATTCACTGGCAATCCTTTTTAAAACTTTGAATATAAATATATATTCGACCCATATCTTTCGTTTCTTTTCATTCTTTTTCTTTCTAGATTTCTGTCGATTTAAGGATCTGTATTCTAGTTAATTAGCTTTCTTCATTTTGTTTTTTTCTCGCTTGGCTGATGTGAATAGTAATGGCCAAGATAAAATACGAATTTCTGTAAGATCCTATGTTGTTTATATACATCTCTTGGGTGAATTTAAAGTTATTTCTTGTGTATACATTCTTCAGACAACCAAAAAGAAGAATAACTCTTAGATTATTTGAAATGACTATTTTTCAGGGACTTTTTTATCAATTATTATGAAGGATGAATATAGAACTTCAGGTAGAAACAGTTTGTGCTGATGATGTCGGTCAGAAGTATGATGAAGGTTCCACAACCAAACCATCCAGCTCAGAGAACAAAACCCTGTCAAAATCATCCACCTGAGCTACAAATCTCCACTATATATAACATGATAACAAAGAAAAGTTTGAGTTTATCTGAACAGACAAGAGTGCTTTTTTATCAACTGTCAATTTAGAACACTTTGTTTATTAGTTGACGATAACTGAATTGGAGAAACTCTACAATGAACAATAACTGCATCACAACAAACATTTACTCATTTTCCTTTTAATTAAATAAGGAAATAAACCAGAAATAAATCCTTGGGCGTGACGCTTAACTAAGAACATAACTGTGTGTGGAATTTATTAGTCAAAGACCATTTAATCAATAAAATTTGTAATCAGCCAGTCCTGCATAAAATGGTAAATTGAAACAGTTAATAAATTCATAGGAAAATTTTCTAATATTTTTTTATTTTTGATTACAATAAAAATTAACTAGATATAGTAATTCCGGTCGTATTGATGACTTAAAATATGTCAAAAAGTAATCGTGAGTTTGTTTAAACTCATATTCAGATATGATTTCAATTAAGCGAATAGTAGCTGTTATTGTACAGTACCGAGACAACTTGATTATTTCAATCTAATAAGAACTAACGATGAGTGAATTTCGCATTAGAAGGTGGATTGTTAGAATTTATCTTGTCGATTTCAATAGGTTGAAATCCTCGCTTTAGCTTGTTTAAGATTTAAAAAACACCGACATCTGGTTATTTAAACAATCAATTAAAAACCATCTTTATAAAAAACATTTTCTCGAAGTATCACTACTTCATTAAATATTCTGATTTTTTTATATTGTTTACTGCCTTTTTGTTACTGAACAATGTAGCAACTGGGATAATTCTTTTACAAGACTTTTAATGTTTAATTTTCATCTACAAGTCAGTAAAATTTAGTAGGTAAACACCTCACTCTTTACGCTTTTCGAATATTTCAATGTAATCGAAAAATTCCTGTTGTTTAGTGTTAGACTAATTTTTTCTAATTTAATTAGTTGTCTTTCAGTAATGAGTAGTATCATGCTATTCAACTAAAAAACGTTGGCAGAGTATTAAAGATTTTCGATTAAGATTTCAGTGCTTTTCTTTGAGCTTCATACTTACTATCGAAAACAGATTTATTATTTTGTTGTATTAACATTTTATGATTAGGAATAATAAGTCTGAGAAAAATATATTTGATCTTTAGACGCTGGATTATTCAGTAAATGTAATGGATTACCGCTTCTATACCTTTAAATACTTAGGATAAAATTTATACAAGAATTGAATTGGTACAGTGTTATGGATGCTGAGGAATAATGTGCCAATCATTATCATGTTAAGTCTAATGATGTCCTTGGACGTTAAATGAACATTTCCTATTGGCCGTTATTTATTTCACTCGTTAAGTATTGTACAGATGTTGTTTTCTATTTTTATGGTACGATGTGGTTTGTTTGTTTGGTATATAAATAGAGTATGTCTGAAATATAATGATTCATAACTCAGAGGCTGTGACTTGCGTTCTAGACCCAACTGGCTGGGCTAGACAGGGAGGCGGGACCAGTCGGGACTCTAGGTCGTTCTTACGTGTCACCGGATCGATCGATATAACGCTGCTCCATCTAAACCGCAGTCAACACGTTACAACATACAGATTACTTTGGAGAAGTTTTATAAGTACACCATGCCATTCTCCAGAAAAAAGGTGCATATGACCAAAATTTCCTTCGTTTTATCGTCTTGAATTGACTAGATACTGCTGAAAATCTTTGCTATTTCAGTCAAAGAGTAGAGATATATCTGAAATATACCTATTTATTTCGAACTTAACATGTTGAAAAATGGAATTTATGAAAATTCAGCCTAACAAGTTGAATTCTGCTAATATCTATTTCTCTGAAGTTTAGACACAGGTCGAATACCAATGATAAAGTATGCCAACCTTAGCAATTTCAACATGTTTACTTACGAACTTTTCATATCATTCATCCTAAAGAACGTTTATCTGACTTTCCTTTATTCTCCCTTACCTATTGCTACTTTGATTATAGATGATTAGGTCAGGTTAGCGTAAATTTATATAAAAGTAATTTAAACCTTCACTCTACTTTTACCCCCAATAAATATGAAATGCCAAATCTAAAATTGCATACAAGGTTGATTATTTTTAGATTTACAGCAGAATTAAGAGTTTGTTTTCAGTATTTATGAAGACGATTATTACTTTAGGAAGATATATATATATATATATATATATATATATATATACATTTATCAGTTTCATAAAGCGCAGGATACAAATTGCCATGGGTATGCAGATAATTTTCATTGCAACATGCAATAATCTTTTATTATTTTTTATCAAATGTTTATCAGTAAGTGAACTTTTATCACATCAGACTAATAAAATATTTTCTCAGAATTCGGACTTACCTTCGTTTTTTTCGTGCGCTGAAATAAAAAGAATATTGAAATTAAAAGGTATTTAGCATTTCATTAGGCCTTATATGTAAATGCATTTAAATAGTGTGATAATAAAAATAATGGTCACTTTAAATCTTCTGGTTATCTATTTTTCAGCTATTCAAATATTGTGACGGATCTTCTTATTTTCAATACTGCTTTTATCATTCAGTAATGCCCATTCAAAACATTATTTATTCATCTGATTTTATAAAGCGTTTGCACTCTACCACCATGGTGTTTTATTATATGCAGTATGTGAACATATGACAGTTGTTTTTATTCTTTTACTCTTCCATAAAATGTGGAGTAAACACATTAAAATAAGTACACATTAACGGATACATAAAAGCTTCATAATGATATTTTTTAAAACATATATTATGCAATATAAAATGAATCTTGATTAGAATCAATCTAGACTGTTAGCAACCAGAATACTAGTAAATTCCATCTCTTATTTTTAATTGAAATTTAGTTTTCGCGAAGTCTACTGGAATCAAATTCTGGTATTTTGATTTGAGAAGCTTTTTGATTTAATTCGAAAATAAAAGTCTAAATAAGTAATATTCAGGAAATTACTTACATCAGACATGATTACCAATTTTATGAATGAGTAAAAAAAATAAATATACATAGTCATCTAGTCGAACTTGACAGAAGTATCTACACTAACTATGATATTATGGATTTTAGTCAGTCGAGTAAAAGATGCTTTTTTTTCTATTTTTAGGACTTATCAACACTTGGAATATCAAAGGCAGTCGTTTTAAGAGTCTATATGTTACCATATATTATAGTCAGTACACTTTAAATATATAAGTGAGGTAAAAACTGAAACAAAATACGCCAAAAATTATATCTCGTTTGTTTCTACTGTTAAGTTCTCACATGCTATAATGCTACGTGACAAAAATGACAACGTATGGTTGCAGATTATACATATGGTGGTATCAACAACTTATTACTTCAGGAACACTGTCATTTTCTCACATTATCAATTTGATATTAATAAAAAGATATTTCTGTACTTGAAACATTATTCAAATAATGTATTAAAAATCAGTATAACTAGCTGAATAACGATTTCAACTCCACTCTTCATAACAGTTTACAATTCCTGAGTATACATCTCATTGTTATTTACACAGAATTCGCGTACAAACGAGACTGAAATAGAGTCATTTTAGTTCCATTTTAGATCGAGGAAAAATAACTTGAAGCATAGACGAAAAACTAGGTTCTTCATTTCATTTGACATGGAGTTTCATGAGGCAGATAAATTTGAAAGTAAATTATTTATTTATTTATTATTTATTTATTATTATTAGCTTTATTCAATATTATATTTTTGGTACAATATAGAATTCTCAACACAAAGTATTTCAACAAGTTTCCGTTTCTTTCTTCTTGGTCTGTCCTGGCGATAAATATTGAGTGATCGCCAGTTAGATGTTAGCCGTTTAGTAAATGAACATCTGAATAAGGTATATTCTTTTCTCTGCATATTGCCAGCGACCACATTATCTCTTATTGGGCTTTTTGTAACTTTGACAACGAAAGGTTGTACACTTTTCAGAAATGCATCAGGATAGGTTATGCGATTAATATGCATAATGATATATTAAAACAAACAAAAATAGATAACTTGTTGAAATGTCTAAATGGCAGGACCAGGTAGCCCAGATGCTCAAGCAGGCTGCAATCAAATTGTTAATTATTTTTTTACTCCATACTTAACTATAAAACTTTCGTAAGTTGTATGAAAATACCATTGTGTTATGATTATGAATAGTTTACTTTTTACGTCGGTGTAACTTTTTCAAGTTAAATGCTCTATTAAATACATAGAACGTTTTCGCACTTAAATAAAAGAGATACTTTAGTTTACTTTCATTACTTAACAATACTGGAAATCAACATTCTGTATAATTTTATAGGAAAATAACTTTGTATTGACTGAAAGAATAATTTTTTGTGGAGACTAATTTTGATTTTATTGACCTGGAACACTGAGATCAAAAATATATTTTACCAGCAGATATTATCGCCTTGAGGTAAAATTTGGAATTATTATCATTCCATTGATCGCCAATGGTCCTTCTTATATTATAAGTCAATCTTTCACTAAATATATTAATTCATTCATTATATATTAATTCATGTTTTACGTGTTCATACTTCTTCCCACCAATTTTGAACTGAAATGATCTTTTTGGTAGTCCAAAAAAACCATAATGGAGTCAGAAATTATTAATCTCTGTGCAATAACTAACTTCCTGAACCACTGGAAAATAAAAAAAGATTGCCTTTCATGTAACCGATATACTTTTTACAACAGCTAGAAGCTGGTATAGGGTATATTATGAACAGATTCTATTAGTTTAGACGTATTGAGCCGTCAGTTTATTGCATAACAATGCTGCTACACAGATAATTGTAACAGTCCACAATGTCAAATTCACATTATGACATGAATACACTCACACCATGAAGATAAAAGGTTTTATTTCAATGTAATATCTATAAAGTTTCTACACATACCATCCAGATTAATAACTGATAGCACGCAATCTAATTAGACGATAGAGTAGTCCTAAATTCTAGTTTATGTCATTTAACTACTAAAAATCAGATAGGATATAAAAAAATTTAAAATCGACTAAATAAATTTTGTTTTCCAGATCAAAGGACATTATTTTAGCAAAAAAAAATAGTCAGAATTAAGTAGATGTTATATGGAGCCAGAAGTTTATACTATTTAACTTAATCAAAATTCTAATAGATGCATAAATTAAATTCAAAATGTCTTTAGAAAAACCAACTCAAACAAATTTTACACTGATTGTATGATTGAAATTGTACATTTTCAATGTTTAATAATTTGATAGACAAAATTCTATAATAATGTATGATTCACTGAATATTTTATATTCAGCAAAATTCTCAATGTTCAATATTGAATTTTTCAATTTTCCATAAGAAAAACTTTGTTTTTATGAAGACTTCATATAGTTTGGCGGTTAATTTTAATCATTTAGAAAAATCAATAAAATATATTGAATTATTACCAATGGAAAATGGGTTGTATTTTATTAATAATTTAAGTTGATTGATGGAACTGATTATAATAAATAGTATTTATGGTTTATTGGTGAAACAATATGCGCTTGGAAATTTTTTGATCGATATATTCCAAAAACTATTATAGATACTTTCTGAAATTTCACTTGTACTACCCAATATTTTAGTTTAAACTTAAAATTAATGTTCAAGTATGAAGGTAGTAGTCAGTAATTTAAAAATTCCCACAGAGTATCCGAGAACAAAGAAAATTATAATCTGGAGCCAACGATCGTCTACGTAAAACGTTTACATCAGGCACAATAGTTATAAATCCAAAATTATCATATTTTTATGTCAAATAAAATATTAAAGTTGAATTAATCCATGTTATAAATAGAAAATGGAGAATTCTATGCCATTCGAGTCTTAACTAATACAAATTACTAACAAAATGAAATAACATCATTGATAGTATTGAAAAAAGGTCATGAATAAAAGTCAAGAGAAAATATATGCCTTAATTAAGGTGATGAGTTCTAATCAATAAATTAAAGTTTTATGCAAAACAAGTTAATACAAAATGGGAATACTCGTCAGTATAGGGTTTTGCTTCCAGGTTTTCAATGGTGGTCTAACTTGGATCGGTTCATGATTTCAAGAAATACTTGTTTCGTATTTGTTATGGTAGTAACAAAAGTAATAATATTGGGAATAATTAATAACAAGATTGGTCTATAGAATAAGAAGTATGAGAGTAGAATTAGAGATAAAACAAAAATGTCTTGGAAGGTTGTATTAATTATAATGACGGGGGAAGATACATAATGAATGAAAGAACCCCAATGTGGGCTGAGATTAACAGAGATGTTGCACATAACTTTTCAGTATACACAATTCCTGTTTCTTTGAAGTGATACAAATTGTTTCACCTAAATAAAGTAAGAGTAAGTAATCTTGTGCCTTTTGGTAGATTGCTAAGAACGTGTTGTACATTTGAGAGGGGATCTTCAGTTTTAATGTAATGTGCGCAGTCAGTGGTAAAGTTTAAGGATTTTAAAAGACTTTATAGCGCTTTTCCCTAAACATGGAGGTATGTGTTCATGAGCGCATAAGGGTAAAGACCTTTGAGTACGACTAACATATTTAGTCCTACAAGAACAGTTAAAGTGATAAGTAGAAATTGATGAACCCATCATTGGCGTCTTATTATTTATCTTCTTCATTAATGTAGAACTTGTCGAGAAAGTTCCTTGTATTTTAGCGCCGTTAATAGTCGTTTTAATAGATTTATTCATTCGAAGTGTTAAAATCTCAGTTGCTGTATCAACTCTGAATTAAAGTCTTAAGTATAGAGTTTTATTTTTCAACCGTCGGTTAACCGCTTTTCGCAGATAATTAGTGCATCACCTGAGAAGTGGCAGTAGTATGACAGTTTATATTTCAAACAAATTTGTTCCCAAATGGTAATCACTAAGCTATTCACATACTTAATTCATGAAAGAAGTATTTCAATTAACGGATTCGTTGTAATAGATCAATTTCGTAACTTTTTATTTCTTTTTAATTTTAGGCATTTGATGTTAATGGACCACAGTCTCGAGAACTAAATGTTTTTGTTGTTAACTTTTTAATGATTATTATGAATGATATTTTCGTGTGTTTGCAAATCATTCCAAGTAATGAATACCAGAATGTATAACATTTAGATTCATAGGTTTATACCAGTTGACGTTAATCTCATTTATACAAAGGAGAATTAATTCTTTAAGCTGTTAGATACAGTTTCTTATGACAACCATGAAAGATCGTTTAAAATACAATAGAGAGTTATCTAATTCTGATGGCTTCGAACAAATAAAATAATGTTTTTGTATTCTATAAATATTCTATTACAAATCAACTATTTTTACGAAATTTGATGAGATATCAGTAGTAGCAAAATATTTAACCAAGTTACTATAAGTAAATCATATTGTAAACGGTATTCAAAGAGATACTTATTTACAAATAAAAGTGTGCTTTGCAAGTCTTATGTATATACTGTGTAATTTTTAAATCTACATTTTAATAAAACCATATATCGAGTACACTTCTCATTACGTAGTGTTAAGTAGGTCTTATGAAAGAATGTTTATATTATTGACAGCTATAATTTTTCAACAATACATTCAGTTAAAAATTACACTGAAGGGGTATTTTATTTAATTAATGCTTATCAATTGTTACATCACGAGGGTACATAATAAATAAATTATTTTGAGTAACTCAGGTTTATTTCACATATTTTATCGTAAAAAGAAATGTGTGATTTGGAAACAAAACAAAACTTAATTTCGATTAATATAATTCAGTGCAAATTCATCATGTCCACATTGAACACATGATAAATAAAGCTTTGCATAATGTGCACAAGTTTCCTCTGTTCTATTTTATAGCTATGAGACATAGTCTTATTATTACTATTATTATTAATGGCTTTATGAGTAGAGGGTATTTGTGGGTTCTGACATTTGATCATAGATGTTTTCGGAGCATAGCTTGGATAGATAGAGACCCCCGAGAAAGTAATTTTGATGTTAGACTCAGTGTTAGAAAAAGTTAGCACACTGACTGAAGAAAAAGTGGATCTCCACCGAATGAAATGGTTTAAAAATATGTTACTTATCTCCAGCCACTATCTTCCTCAACGAGTGATGATGGCTGATGTCGACGTATGTTGAAATTAAGCTACAGGTGGTCAAACCAAGAAGTGGAATGATTGATAATGAGAGTGAATCATGCTTGTTGGTGTAGACTTTATAGTTGAGGTCTAGGCGATAATCGTAACCGATGACTGAAATCTCTGAATAACACGACTCATGATCAATCGTCATGAAGCAGATGCGTTCATATTTTGTTTTCCATTAGATCTCAAGTTTATGAATAATTTATACTTTAAGTTGCGAATTTATTCTCTCTACTCGAATTATGTTATCTATCCTTGATCTTTACCACTGATGATGATACTGCTACTACTTCTACAACTTTGAGATGCCATGATACTTTTATCTTACTATAGTGGTGTGTTATGTCAACCATGATAGTTTTACAGTTACCGTATTGGTTGTTATCTAAAATGAGACTTTTCCGGAGTATTCTTTTCTTGGTACAAACGATACAATATATGGAGAGTCAACATATGAATGAATCAATATTTTCAGTAAAAATAATGCGAGTTCTATTAACCGTATGTTAGATCTTGTGCTACAATAATAATATTATTAATAATAAGCATATATCCATAAATTGATTTTTATGGTAGGAAACTGGATGAATTATCTATTAAGAATGAAATAGTTGTATTATTGTCTCTAGAAAAACTTATGGCTATGGTGTAGCAAACATTTTAAGAAAATTTGTGATTTACTTCAAAGAACAATCATTAATCAACTTGAATACTAATCTAGTATAACTCAAGTAACATGATTTTTGTAAAAAAGGTGACCACAGTAAAACAAATAAAGTTTGACGTCTAAAGTTTAGGTTACTGTGATTTGTCAATATTCTTATCTTGTTTTATCACTCACTGAAATCCCATTTGTGAAGGTCTGTTATCATCAGACTGTGAATTTGCCCTTTTCAATTGTTAAGACAACTTGTAAATAACACTGTGATTTAATTTATATATAAACTTATCGTATAGATTAATTATTTGTATACAAAAGTATATACTAAGTGGCTTTTTATAATCCACGTCTTATTTGTTTTTTTTAGACTACGTGAACTAACCCCACTGAAAGCTTACCTATTTGGTTTCACATTCTAAGTAAAAATTCATCATGAAATCATATACGAAATCCTATGCAACAAGAAGAGAAGAGAAAATCTTGTTTAAATAGTTCGTTCAGTTTTACTCAAACACGGAACACTAAATACCATTCCTTTATTTATTACCAATTTACTTTAGGGTCGAATAAGCCTTTAACGAATAAAATTTAGTTATAGTAATGGAACATTTGTGTAGAAAATTATGTAAGTAAACAATTTCTACCCGCATATGGAATACCTTGAAATCCTCGATAAACTTTGTAGCAGTATGCATCAGGTTGAAACATGTATTAATGTTCCATAGAGCTGTAATCTTTACAAATATGTTTATGTATTTATCTGAACATAATAAATAAACATTCTAATCACGTTTATTATTTTTTGTAAACAAATAACTGTACATTTTTAACCAAATTGGACAATATTAAAATGCTTCTTATTCATATAATTAGTAGTATGTTGTAAACATTATGGAATTCACTTAGATGCAACCTAGTCAACTAGAACAAAAGCCAATTAACCGACAAAATTGTTTCTTGTTAGTTATATAACCATATATATTTCATATTAAGTTGCACTGTTATATGAGTGTAAAACAGTAAACTATGTTTTAAATAACCATTTGTAAGAAAAAACATCTCTTTCAACAATGTTTCTTTGAAATACTATTTTGGTATTATATATTTTTATTACAGGTATTTGATTCAGTCCATATTTGTACACAATAATAATAATAATAAATTTTTTTTCAAATTCGGCCAGAGTCAGTTCATACTTTCAAAAGATAACGATAATTGACTGGTAATTTCACAGTAGGTAACCAGAACTAATGGTACTTTTATTCAAAAAAAATATTGCTAGTCATCAAAGATATCAGTGTTGAGAACTAGTGTTGTTGTAGAGGGAAGCTGGGAAAATACATATTTAGGAAAACCCGGTAGTTAATAAGTTAGACAATGTTGTACAGCATAAAAAACCAAATAAATATAACCGAAATCAGATGTTTTCTAATTCGTTTGAATCAGTAATAATACGTAGTCAGGTCTATTTTTTAGTAGATCTTTTACTAATAATCAGCGCGCATCACTGTTTGCTTAGTAATCATATAGTTTCACAGGACGACATTTTTGAAGTAGAAAGGATAAAATGTATGGTCTATATTGGACTATATAAAGTGATCGATTCTGACGTCTATGTTTTTTTAAAGTTTACAATGTAATATTGATAGCATGCAACGACAAATTTGTTCTTTATACTGATGACGATGGGTATTATCAAGTGTGTAAGCTGTAGCAAATATAACTCAAGAATACTTAGTTATAACCCCAGAGTGAAATATGTTGTCATATGTTAATCTTGGGTAATGAAAACATGTTTAAAAAACATACTGCAGTCGAATGATTGAAGAAATATTCATTTTTAATCACCAAAACCAATTTACAAATTGTGTACATCTGTTTTATAAAAAAACTGTAATCATCAATACATAGTTGATTCGTGTATTCAAATTGATTGGTTCATGTTTATTTGATGATGTAGTATTTAATCGTCAAATTTATTTAGTAGTCTAATTAGTAGTAGTATTCAAGACGCCTACAAACTATTTACACGGCATACCATATTCATGCTGACAAAAATCTGGTATATTACATTTCATGAAGGCTTTAATTTAATCTGAATAAACCTAATCAATATTGGTTCTAACTTATTTTTGTGGTGATATTATTTCTTCATCATCGTACTTATTATGATTATTATTCTTTTTATAAATTCATCTATGTATTGTCTCTTGTGATTTCCATGTATAATACTGTTGATTGTGTAATGCGATGGAATTTCACATTTACGTGGGTTGGTGTAACGTTTTTTGTAGTTATATATATATAATTTGGCACAGGTATATTGTCTGTGAATCACTTTATATGTAATTTCATGCACAACAGTCATAGTGCTTATAAAAATGATTAGAAAACAGGAAATTTCAACAAAGTATCAACCATGATATGAAAATAGTTTAGCAGTCAAGGATCAAAGGTGAAGTGAATAATATTCAACCGAAAAGGATTACTTGTTATTACTTAAACGAGCAAACATAACAGTGTGTAACCTTAGATAAAAGTTCACCAGTTCAAGTTGTTCCAATTTTTCAAAATACGTTTCACCAAAAAATGAATCAGTACTAAAACAATAACAAAAATATATTGATTATGCAAATAAACATGAATGGACATAATATATAAACACAAATGAGAGGATGATTAACTTTTGATCATACCTTCGACTATTATTAACTCAAATATATTTTAGTTACCTAACCCAAATCGTTCGGAGTAATAGTCACTGACGTCGGGGACTTGAGATCATATACTTATTGAGAAATTTCGATGACCTAGTTTCGGTGTTCAAAGTTTGCCAAATGAATCAACGTGTAGCTGATCTATATATCAGTATCTTTGAGATTGTAGTACCCTGTTTATAATAAATTATGATCATTTAAATAAAATAATAACGTAAAGTGTGAATAGAACAGAACTGAATCTATTTTTTAAATGGACGTCCAATCGAAAACGAAGACTTTTCAAATACGACAAGCTTAGATAAAGGTATATCTTTAGGAAGTTACGACATGAATTGGCAAAACTATAATTTACGGACGAATAAATAAGGTTTAGGATAACTGGTTTCGGAATTTGGTACGAAATTCATTAACCCATTTGTCTAAATAGCGTTTTGGCGTTTTGGATGATGTCAATTGGTGATGCAAACCAAAGTATAATTCCTAATCCTAACCATCAATTGTAAATCATAATCCTTATTCTTCACACTCCTTTATGACCCTCATTTAGCCTAAGTAAGTAGGAAGACACTCTGAAGATCACTTAAGCGTCACTCAAAGGTCGTCCATATATTGTAGTCTCACCTATGAATTTTTATGCTGATATTGAAACATGCGGAAATTAATGTGAAACAGTAAGCTGCTTCTATTCAAGCGGTAAGAAACAAATTATACAACTTAGATTATGTACCACTAACGGTGTGGGTATTAAAGTTATTCCACAGGACTAAATCAAGAATTTCTGAGTATATGTAGCAGCGCGGTGTGTGCTACTTATGTCGACATAAGTAGTATATGACGCTAGTCAGGAATACAATGTCTGGCAGCAGAAAGTTGAAAAGATCGAGGAGGAATGAACCGTAACAAAAAGCTATTAGTATGGAAATGCAGGAACACTGAAGTTTGAGACAATTAGTGAACATTTCGTAAATGAAGTATTTACCGTATTGTTCTCAGACTTTACTAAGACGTTCGGTAATTTTGTGTTCAGATACATATGATTGTTCCCACTTGTGTTCTCGTTCACTGCAGCGCATTGATTATATCAGTAAAATTATGCAAAACATCAAAGTTATGGCATAAAGAAATGCTGCTCTAAAGTAAAATAAATATTGTGTGTTATTCAAATAGGTTCCGTTTTACATTAAAAGTCAATGCAGACCTATTAATGGTCCAAAATTATGTTATTATAAGCATGTAGTACTTTTGAAACAGTTCTATAGACTACAAAAACGAAAACTTGTTTGTGGTCATTCTCTTTATCCAAATTCGACTCACTCTTTTCTGCATATTTTGAAATACATTCAATGATTGTACTTTTTACTCCACTGTTAGAAATCGTAAGATTCTTGAGAGAGATGTGAAAAATGTATTTCTTAGACTTACAGGAAGTTTATTGCTTATGACATCAATTACAACAGAAATATTTTATTATTATTTAATATAAGATTGGAATTCAATTGAATCGAAGTGTTTAAATAATAATGTTTTGCATTTTGTGTCCTATTCGCTTATGCCTATTCATATCCTGATGTCTGTATATAAAATGTTAATTTCACACGAATATTTCAGACAAACATCTGGTCAGGAATTATTTTCACCATTTAATTTTCTAACTAATTTCTTTTGATTTTTAGTAAGAAAAATGTTCATCAATAATGACCGTTTAAGTGTTATGTCGGAATTCAACATTTGTTAAGAAATTGTTTAGATTTATTGAATATTATTTTTCAACATACTGCAATCGGTCAGGTTGTTTGTAATCGTTTATCCAAAATATTTAATTAAATTCAAATTCAGTATAGTAAATATTTATATTTAAAAAAGTAAATAAAAATTATGTATTTTAATTTCAATGTTAATAGCGTAGGCAATTTTACATTATCATTTCACATTTCTGGATCAGCTTTTATAAATCATGCATTATTAC
Organism: Schistosoma haematobium; assembly: GCF_000699445.3. Lineage (NCBI taxonomy): Eukaryota > Metazoa > Platyhelminthes > Trematoda > Strigeidida > Schistosomatidae > Schistosoma > Schistosoma haematobium. The sequence continues at coordinate 43,760,139 of NC_067195.1, forward strand.
TATTCAAGATATTTGCCCTATGGTTATTAGATAATGTAGGTAGTTGTCTTCAAGAAAACTACAGAAAACTGGTTAGTTGTTTCGTCTGGGTTTGGGATTTTACGTTTGTATACAATCACAACGTCCTTAGGAATTAAAGATAGGAGCTTCAGGTTTCATGATGAACCTTTAACTTTAATATGGCTGAGTTCAGCCAATTCGCAATATAGGATGATGATCACATCATTCTGTCTATGACATCTGTCTAATTTTCGGCATGTCTGAACTCTACATGCATTGATTTCTTTCTAAAAAAAAATGTCCAGAATATATATTGGAGCTAGTCTTTAAACTTTAATATTTGTGTAGATTAATTTACCAAATAATGGATGATGGGAGCGGTTTCGGGCTAAACAAGAGACATCGTAGAGGGCAATTTCAGTAATTTAGTTAATTTTTAATAAAAGAAATATTGCTGTACTGCATTGAACACAGGATAAGTCTGCCAGTTTCGATTGGTATTTACTTTTACTGAATTTGTCACACATTCTCTTTTAAATGTACTATTTCCAACATAATTCTAGACTGCAAAAAATATTTCAATTAATTTTGACTAAGTAAATTATATGTTTTGTTTCAGTTTGATTAAATTACAGAAAACCATTTCACTGATTCATTTATTACAATATAATAGAATTGCACGAATTTTCAAATGAAGAACAAATGTCGATCTGATTTTTTCCATTACATTTAAGTGATTTCATGGAATACATAAGCTTTGTTTACACAATTTTGTATAAACATATTCTATTAGTGTTCTGTATAAAGATGGATACTTATATTTTAATAATCTCTTTTTAAACATGTGTGAATTAATATTGTTCATAGGTGAATTGTATAACAGTTCAAAGCTCAATAACATTTCATAAAATCCCTGTCACATGCTGATTTTTATCTGACTCAATAAATTTAATATTCATATATATCCTAAATACAACTTGTGATGTTGTGAAAAAACATTCTTAATTCATTCCAGTGTTGAAATACACTTGAAAAGTCATCTCAAACGATGTAGCAACTTATCATCATGACAGTGTTTTGTTATTTTAATTGTTGTATTTTCATTCCTGCTATTTTAACTCAATAACTTGATATTAGTTTTATCTTTTTAATAATGACGGCTACACATCTCACTGTATAGTCAATAATAATCAACAAATTAATTTAAAAGTAACAAAAATTACATTCTGAGTATGATTTCTGTCCCAAACTAATATCAACTAAAATATCATTGTAGACAGGGAAAAACCATATCCTGGCACGGATACAAGGTTTCTGTTGCTGAGTTGCATTCCAAAAATAAATTAATAAATGTTTAGTATTTTTTGGATTTCAATGAATTTCATTTAGAATCACTGCCAAATTTCACATTTATTTTGTCATATAGGTGCAAATTTAATATGCTATTTGAATTGGTTAAAAGAACTTAATCAGCGTCCAACACCTAATATTTCATGTAAATATTGGTGTCATGAATGCATGAATTTAAGTCGACCTAATTTTACGTTCGTATAAATACAAAGCACAGGTTTTTCAGTACCCCAACGTTAGAGTTGATTGATATATTCCTTTACTATTTAATGAGGTGGACTGTTAATACATAAGTATTAATTGATTGTATTTTGTTCCTTATAAGCATTTCCATAAAACGCTTCAGTTCATGGTCTTAAACTGATTTTAAAAGCAAGAACTCACAGAACCATCTTAACAGTTGAAAATGATTGTTCAGTCAATTAGTAAATGCAAAATCCTCATACAAATAGATATAACAATCACAGACAAACTTACCAACAATACCAAATTAAAATAACCGCGAATAAGATTATTAAAAGTGTAACAAATAGTCCAACGACTAAACCGATTGTAGCAGAATAGAATCCTTCAATGAAAAAAAAGGGAATAAAGAATAAATGGAGTTAAAATTGATCAACATGTAATATTTATTAAAGAATAAGTTTATAAATCGATTAATTGAACATAATTCGGTTTAATTAAGCCTGAAAATGTATTAAAAACCCTGATGGCCTGTAATGACTGACTAATATATGAACGGTTTAGTGTTGGTTATTTTAAAGTAATTCATTTGAACCACTAAATTTGGTTAAACTTCCACTGACAAGCCAATTATCAGTCTATAAGAAACCAATTAATGCGTTAGCTAGGTTCAAAGCTATGGATGTTAACATTGAGATGAATTCTTGATACATATACTGATTTTATTCATTCAAAATACGATATTGAGTTATTAAGTTTGATGATCACAGTTTAGGCATGATATCCCTAACTTCATATTTATTTGATCTTGAATAACATAAGACCTGGAATAAATTTCCATCAGACAATATCGCTCTGACTCACAGTAACACAGTGAACAAAGTTCAGTTTTATCATAGTGAACTCTATTGAAATACATTCTATTTAAATGAATTGTTGAGATAGGTCTCCAGGTACAAAATAGACTACTAAACTCACGTCATTTTTTCAAAACATTTAAAAGGTTACGAACAAATATAATGCCATTGGTGTGTATAGAGCTGAAGGCCTCTTAATTATATTGAATTTAATACCCTAATATCCTTAGATTTCAAACGATCCTGTAGTTCTTACTAAGGAAAATCAGGCAATTGAAGGTAGTCAGCAGTTAACCTTTGACTGCGGTTTTCTGCTAGCTGATACTCATGAATAAAAGGTGTCTGTTAACTTCAGAGAGCTGATCCGTCCTGATGGATTCGAGTCTGCCTTACGCAGCTTCACAATTCTTGACATTACCATTATTTTATTCAAGCCTCTACTGATCTCTCGTAGGACTGCGATATTTGCAATTAATTGATCAATATCAGATGGGTTTTTTGTGGAGATTGTAGTAATTTCAATGGTTAAGACCATGAGTCAGTTGAAGCTAGACCACCATGGAAAACCTGGAAGCACTGGACGGCCGTTTCGTCCTATTGTGGGAGTCCTCAGCAGTGCGCATCCACGACCTCGCCCCCTGCGAGATTCGAACCCAGGACCTACTGGTTTCGCTCCCGAGCACTTAACCACTAGACCACTGAGCCGGCATCCAACGGTGTTAGTGGTGAGAAGTAGTGACCAGTTGAGTTCAACCAAGTCTGTTGTGAGGTAGTAACTCACTGAAGACAATGGTGAATGTGTCGCTCAATTTCGTGGATTAGTTGAAGTTAGACATTAACACCGTTGGATGCCGGCTCAGTGGTCTAGTGGTTAAGTGCTCGGGAGCGAAACCAGTAGGTCCTGGGTTCGAATCTCGCAGGGGGCGAGGTCGTGGATGCGCACTGCTGAGGACTCCCACAATAGGACGAAACGGCCGTCCAGTGCTTCCAGGTTTTCCATGGTGGTCTAGCTTCAACTGACTCATGGTCTTAACCATTGAAATTAATTGATCATTCAGTAGTGGTCAGTCCCATATTCCTTTTATGCTTTGCTGTGCATAGAATTCTTTCAGTAAAGTCACTATATGGCAAGTAGTCTGGTGTTAGTCAACTACAAAAAGTAATTTTAGATTAGAAAAATTTCTGTCAGTCACCTAAATTGCTTCTAGTTTTCACACATATCTCATCTAACGACTGTGCATTATTGTGTATCCTTTTGAATAACACTCACTTCTATAGTTATAACTTAAATTAGAAATGTTCTTGTATAAGAGAGTTATTAATTAATTTCAGCATCGATCTAACACAGTACTTTGTTTGTAATAAAAACACCCGCGTTTGGTTGGCGTGTATAACTATCTACTGAATTTTTTTAATTTTGAGGTATGTCATTAGGTTGATAGATTTGAGACTGACTTGTAGTTAGACTTACTTTTAAAATCAATTAATTTATACAGCTTATTAAAAAGCTAAAATATAGCAGTATTAGAAAGAAAGGATTTCAAATGAATATTTGTTTCAAATAACTTTCTATCCAAACTCTTTTGCTATCATAAACATAACACTAGAAATGTTAGTATCAGGCACCGAAAAAAGTTTTGATCAAGTTAGACTGTTTATAATATTGGTCAAGTAAAATAATATAGTATGATAGTAGATGTTATCTTTTCAATATGACTGAAATGAATGAAATAGTTAATAACTGGCAAATCAACAAGATCTTCTGGGTAAGCGATATTAATGAGTGACTAAAATGAGAAGTGAAAAATTTCTTTTTTATCCATAGGATACACATTGAGTTTAAATGATATTCACCATTAAATTTAATAATATATTTGGTCCCACTTTTATATGACACTAACCTAAAATCAATATGACCAACACTTTTTCACACTTAGTTCTCTAACTAAATGTTAATGAATACGTTAGACTAGGTTTTTTTTATTTTGACTGCTAATACACTGAATTGCTTGTGTTGACTGGAATCCCGAAATTGGATAAGGGAGAAAAGTTGGGCGTAAGATGAGCAACTAACCTTGTGACAAAAAACCTAACTACAAAATGGTGGAGGAGATTTGCAGCTCAGATGAATGACTTTGATGGAGTTTTGTTCTATGAGCTGGATAGTTTGGTCGTGGAGCTTTCATCGTTTTTCTGAACGACATCATCAGCACGAACTTCAGGTATAAGCACTTTGTGCTGATGATGTCGTTCAGAAGAACGATGAAAGCTCCACGGCCAAACCATCCACCTCAAAGAACAAAACTCTGTCTAGCTACGAAATCCCTATCAGAGAAATCAAGTGGGTTAAAATTGTAAAGGATAGTATTATTTGCAGCAAATCTTTCTGTATATTCCTGTGATAGTTTGGTAACGGCCGAAATAATTCAGTGATGAGATCTCAGACTGTATTTGAAGCGGGTTAAAATCTAACTGTAATCATCACTTCCTTGAAGATGTCAGGCTTACCTTCCTGATCGCTGCTAGCTTGCATGAAACCTAGGTCAAATTTTTGTTTTGAGGGTTTTGAGTAAAACCATATTTCACTTTATACTGTTATCAACGTCAGGACAAATTATCTAGCATAAATTTTCGTAAAAGTATTTTAAGAAGTGAATACATTTAAACTATTGATTTTTTCATTTGTGTGTACTATAATATTGAAAAGCGCATATCTTTCATGATATATTTGTTTATTGTTACAGAAACTCATCAGATAAAAATAATTCTAACGAGCGGCATAATTTTAACAATGGTTGCTATATTATATATAAGTATATGGTACCGTTGTTATACGTTTCTGTTTGTTCATGTTTACCAAAGTGATTACGTTTCGCATATTTTTATAAAAATCAATATTACACAAGGGATGGTACGTGTAAATGTCATCACCTTGGTAACCTTTAAAAATGAAGAAGTACTTATAACTAGCGTTAAAATAACACCAAAGAAACATTGTTAAACTGAGCAGAGATATTCATTTTAATGAAAGTTAGTTATGTAAACTTCTGGTGTTATACATTTACTGGTAATAAAATGTCAACTAGTGAAACTGATATGAAAATTCAATAAACTAAAATTTCAATCTTGATACTTATAAATGTATGAAGATAATACCCTTTTGAGCTTGATTCGAAATGACTTCTTATTAAAATACAAATATCTACATCTATTAATTTTATATTACTTTATGTTATTTAAACAAAAATATAACTTGGGTTACAAAATCAGAAGGCTTATAGTTTAATCTACAGTGTGTTGATCGGTTTGTATTACTTAGTAGTCGTAAACCAATACGAATCAGACATCAAATTCTTTGTGGCTTATTAAGAATCTCTATAAAATAACTACTCGTAACTGATTTTATCTTACTTATTAAAATCATTAAAAAATAGGAAAATTCCTCCCCTATTTGTTAAAAGATTCTCAGTTTAAATATAATTTTTAAAAAAACCGCATAAATGTCCACGTGGTTATTTTAAATTTATTAAATATGATAACTTTATTTATTTTACCATTAATTGTAACTTTCTGATTAAACTTTATAAAAGATATTTGAAACCACTACGTAAATTTAAAAATTAATTATAGTTTGGCTGTTTCTAACAAAGAAATTGTATTTAGTCATATTACACCTATTTATGTACCTTTTAAAAATAATTAAACATTTAATAGCCAATCAACTTTTGTTACATGCATAACAACTAATGAAATCCACAGAACAAGTACAAACAAAAATAGTTTCAGAAGGGGTTTTTGTGGATATTATAGTAATTTAAATAGTTGACATCATGAGTCAATTTGAGCTATACCTCCATGGTAAACCTGGTAGCACTGGCAGGCCGTTTCGTCCTATTGTGGGACCGATAGGGCATGGAACTGAATCTCGTGAGGCGGGATCGTGGATGTGCACCACTGAGGAGTCACACACTAGGACGAAACGTCAAATTAGCTTTCTGAACCCATGTCCAGATCTCAGGCAACAAACCTCCAGAACTTATAGCCTCTCCAAGGTACGTGAGACGGTTGATATCTCCAGCTACTTTTAAAGGAAAAACTTCTTGAGCTACATAAAAGTACTTTTATCTACTAATTTACGTTGATTCCCCAAGAAAAGATGTTTGACAAATTTGAGTACTGCTTGGTCACATTTAAATTATGCTAAGTAATCCCTTTGTTTCTTACTATTTTTCTTACCACAAATAGCTGACCAACACAGACGCTTAGGTAACAAGATATCAAATGACAACAGGGTTTAGAAATTATAAAACTAATCGAATTCAACAATTCTTAATGGTTATGTGATGACAATTGACGTACGTCACATAGAAAAAAGTCAGAAACTATTAATATCATTTTGAATAGTTCTTCTGTTTAACCTACTTTTAGAACAGAAAAGTTTATAATGGAAGTTTTATTTGCTACTCTATAACCCTTTAAAATATATATATGTATAAATCTTGTTATATACAAAGAAAAATGTTGAATATTATTTATTCTTATATATATATATATATATATATATATATATATGGAACAAAATAGTACAGTAGGTCATTATATTTCAAATTAATATCTAAATAAAGTTTTATTTTACAATGAATGGATTTATACTTTTTCTAATAAAACTGGATATAAGTAAAGCAGTTCGACCTCATTGTCGATACTTATTAAAATTAACAGGGAAAACATAGAACAGAAGATATAGATTGAAATTTTTAGACCAACCTCAATGATAAATAATAAATAATAACACCGGTTGATAATTCCTGATATTCGATACTAATTTCTTTGGAATTAATGTATTTGATTATTCACAATTTTAACAGTTTAACTGTCATCGGCAAATGTAATTCTCTTTGTAAATTATCCAGTTTCGACCAGTACTACTTTATAGACGTGAGTAAAATATCCTTTTCTTTAAACCACTTGTTACAAGTATGTACGTTTATAGGCGGATGAATTAAAATGATAACGTGAAACTTCAAATGTTTCCCGGAAGTTATTTACATTCCCAAAGCATTCCATTGAAAGTGGATTCTCATATTTTAAATTAATTTTAGATCGGAGTTAAAATGATAATTGATTTTAATTTTCTTACTTTTCATGTGCATATTCAGTTATCACCTTGATAAAATTGACTTTTGTATGATCTGACAACAGTTTAACAAAATCAATCCGGAGATTTTCAAGTCTGATTTGTTCGTTTTTCTAGATCCGTTCTAACTTATAGTTAGAATGTCGAGCTTGATAAGCTCTGTTCAAAAGTATGTATTTAAAGTAGCCATTTAATAATTTGGCATAATTATTGAGAATTTTTAAAAATATGAGTCCATAACTTCAGTCGTCGTTGGATACTAAAACTGTCAGATAACCTCATTTTATGTCAAGTAAATTTATTCAACATTTTAGTGAAAAACGTGTCGAAACTTCTCAAGAGCAATATGTTTATGGATCCATAGGCCAGACTGAACCTATCGTCTTCAATTTTTACGACAAACACGTTACATTAAGTTTATTGTGTTGAAATAGAACACTTCTAAATAATTTCTAAAGTGACTTTATTGAAGGTTGAGTAACAAGCCTCGATCGATAAACCAGAATTAAGATATGTAACTTCAACTGAAGTTGTATCATAGTAGCTTTGCGTTTCCAACTGATAAAAACTTTCACTATAAAATGTTTTATTTCAATTTTGTGACTTAGTGGTATCATGCGCATCGTAAGACGTAAAGATAAGACAGCCGTGCAGAAATCTGGTAGATTTTCAGCTGAAACAGAGAAGCTGTTCAGTTCTTCTTATGTTTTTTCCCAATTGTTCTCCTGATTATATTAGTTAATAATGAAAGTTTACTATAATTTTCTGCTTTTTTTTAATAATTATTACTAAAAGTTATCAGCGTTTGACGACCAGCTTAATTGATAACTTACAAAACAATTAATTCACGTTTGGGAATTCATTACTTACGGATTAAATTCAAATATATTTACTGTATAGAATAAATGAAATGAATAATTAGTTTCTATTATTTATTAATTAATTTACTTTCGATTTATTAGCGTAATAATTTGAGACAAAGTTGGTTTAATATTTCATGCTGTGGTTTTTAATGAAATCACTAAAAACGTTTGTTGTCAAGTTATGCAAATAAAATAAAATGTCTAGATTGTTACTTTATTTCTCGTAGATAAATCAAACTTAAATTTGTCAAAATATGTACATTTTAAATAAAGTAATACATCTTCGTTTGGAGTAACCAGTTAACTGAAAACTACTCAAAATGAATTATATTTTCACTTTAATTAGATAAAATTATTTTTATTATAAATAGCGCGATAGAACGAAACGGCCGTCCAGTGCTTTCAAGTTTTCCATTGTGATTTAGCTTCAGCTGACTCATGATCTTAACCACTGAAATTACTTTAATATCCACAAAACCCATCTGATAAAAATTTTAGGGTTGATTTTAAGAAAAGCGACTAAATTACTGGTAGGTTTATTAGATCTAATAAATTAACATATAAATAAATATAGACGAAAACCCGTACAAGATAGTTTAAAAAATCAATGAAGATAAAGAGTAGATATGGATGTGTTATTGTAATCAATAACTAATTTTCAAGTATTGTTTCCACCTAGACAACATGTGTTTCAATCTCATAAATGGGTTAGAACAACACACAATGGCTTCAGTGATTGGCATGATTGTATTACATCTGACCATTGATGATCTTCATTGTAAAATATCATACCTTATGTGTTGTTTGGATTGAAAATGTGTACGATATGTCAGTTGATTTTAGTTCGTAGCTTATCCATTACTCTGTTTTCTATTTGACTTCAGTAGTATTCATCAATAATGTCACAGATTAGAAATCGGATGAACGATTTTATATTGTATCGAACAATGTAACCTGTAGAAACCATTTCATTACAATCGTGTATTCCCAGTAAACCACTTGATGTAACAATATCAATGTTAGATAACCGAAGCCTTGCTAAATAATCATTCAAAATTGAGTGTATATCCAAGTTTATATCCAAGCCTCAGAATGTTAATGAAAATTAATCGATATGTAGGAAGCAAAGTGTATCTGTTAGGAAGTATTAGTAATAAAGTATTATTTACTTTGATGTTTCATCTCGTTTAAATGAATAAAATTTTCTTTTTAGACCTTATCGGAATCATTCAGTCACGTATAATCCTGGAACAAATTTCTTTAAACGTGGTTGAGATAGTGATAAACTTAGAGTGTACAAATGGAACATCTAACATTTTAATGAAAACGTTCTCAATTCTACGTGTATGGTGATTTCAATGAATACTTTAACTAAACAAAGCTTGATTAAAAGGTTTCTCTGAGCGTTAGAAACTTTACAGATTTCAACGTATTTATATTTGTTTATCAGAAGAAATAGTAAATTACTGTTCAAATGAAAGTATTGTGAAAGCTCCATTAATTTTAAATTATAATTAGAAGTAAAATTCTGACATTTATCATGTCACTTCAGAATTGAGACTTTTGAATAAATTGAAAAACTTGTGCAAAATATCTGTTGAACACTACGTGGTATTTAATACATTTTAAAATGATTTTATTTAAAGATTGTTACTGTTAAGGTCTTTCTGGTTCCTAATGTGTATAACTGTTGTGTACTATATAATATATGAAATCTAAAGATTTTCGTGATAGATTGTCAGTACTTGGATAACGCTATAAGGCAAGAAAAACTGAGGTGTTTTATCTAAACTCGGAATACTTTGCGTTATACACACATAACACTACAGTGAATAGAACTAGAAACACTCAGGTATCATTGTAAAACTTTCACCTATATAACAGTCAGTTCATAATCAGTAATAGGGTAAGATAAAGTAGTCATCCATTGATTCGTAATTTACATTACTTACTCAGTAGAACTCACCTCCCTATAAAATTTGCTTTCAGATAGCTCAAAATCGTTATATAACTGCATCGAATCGTCTTGTATGACATAAACATATTCATTCATTATATTTCACGTTAAATAAAGAAACCAATTTCTACAGGACAACTGATCAAATAATCAATAAGTGAATACTTGTTATCTATTATAGGATGCTATGGGGTTTATTGAACTTAAGTTATGTTTCATGGATTGAGTTAAGTTCGAAAAATTCGCTTCAAGGCATGAAGGTCCTAAGTTCGGTCCTTTGTAGGATCATCTGTATGTGGAGGCTCTCTTAATAGGATAAAAAACAGTTATTCATAGCTTTCTGATCTTTAATTGTTCTCTAACCCAAGTAAGTCCATGATGTCAAACAGGTTAGTTAACTCACTGAGTGCTTCATTTGCCTACTAGTTCGGCTACAAGATTTCATCTACATTTGTTTAAACAAGAGTATGAAAACCTGTTATTCAATGTATTGAATCCAGACCGCTGGTGTGAATAATTTCAAAAAGTCATGAAGTATGAATGCCATTTATATACAAGTGTCAATGAGATCTAAGTTTATAAGCTAATATTTTTTATCAAATAATTATCAATATTAAACGTTAAAATAAATCGTAATGAAATGATGCATCACTTGACAGATACAATGTCGTTTTAATTATCATTAAACTTTGATCATAACTAGGAATCTCGTGATAACCATATCAATTGCTTTCATATTGGAATATAGAGATTTCGGTATGTACAGGATAAACATTAACTAATTTCAAGAACTTACCAGCATAGAATTGACAATAATCACCAATGTAATCATCAGTACACCTGAAGAAAGGTGTGAAAAATATTTGTAATTTTAATTTGTTTGTAAACATTAGTTAATGTATAAAACGTATATGAATATGAACTACAAACATTTTCGTGATTATCTATCAATTTATCTAACAAAAATTGGAAAACTCAAAACTAATTGAACAAACGACCATTGGTAATAGTTAACTTTTCATTGTAACATTTACAGTTGAGCATACTGACAACAGAAGACCAAACTGTTACAATAAGCTCAGGAGTTTGAAGTACCCATTGCTTCCTGGTAGCAAAGCTTCGTTTTATCTATTTGAGAACAAGCTTGACTTCATTACTCCTAAAGTATATAGTCATTTGTGAATACAAGCTAAAATAATTTACTTCTGTTGAAGAGCAAAACCTTAGTATCAGGATATTGTAAGCTTAAAATAGAATTATTCTATGAAAAAATATACAACAAAATGACACTTTGGTAATGTAATTTATACTATTCATAACATGAACATCAGCATTTTGGAAACTAAAACAAATGACTTTACTACAAGTGTGGTATGTGCTATTTACGTCGACATAAATGGTATATGACAATAGTCAGGAATAGAATGTCTGGCAGCAGAAGGCTGAGAAGTTCGAGGAGGAAGGAGTGGGAACAGAAGGCACCTGGTATGCAAATGCAGGAACAATGAAGTCTGAAACAACTAATGAACATTTTTCAAATGAAGTAATGGAGTATGGTTTTTTATTTTATCAAATAACTCTGTCTTTGCCTCAAAGTCGAGCAGTTTCCCAGTCCATATATTCTCAAACAATTTTACATTTATATCGATCATAATACAGATAAACTATTGGTGAAAGAAATCTTAAAATTGAAAATAGGATCACAAGACTATATACTTTCTCAAACATTTAGAAAATATTTTATTTAGACAAATCTCTGAATTTACTCATCCCAGACACTCATTTTAAATAGTCATTGTAAGTCATCGGTGAATGTTATGTAAAACGTATTGCACAAATATCACTTCGTTACAGTCAATTAAATATTAGAGTACGTTTAACATGAAAATATTCATGTTTTCAAAAAATCTACTTTACCATGTACGGATGAATAGTTATTTGACTGACACTATCATGCAGTCGGGCTACTTCATTTAATTCCTAATCAAAGAGATTAATATTTAACCTCAGACGAAAATTATATGATTAATATTGTTGAGTTGATTTGTTGTTACCATGGTAGTAATGCAAATTGTGAGTAACGTTATAAATTCACTACCAAAATAACTGAACGATAACAAACAAAAATCAATAGCTTCTTTTTATTTTATTGTATATATACGTATACAATTTTAGATACACAATATATTATTTAAATTATTGCTTATTTATGAATAATCAATAAAACTGACATATTAACGTATGCGGTTACACAAATACCACTCTAGATTAAAGAAAAAATGATGAACTAGTTTTTATTGTTTGGTGTCATGTCAATTGCACCTCATTTATGGATAATGTGATATCTGAAATTGTTGACAGATCATAATTAGTTTAAAGTAGCTATAATTTTACTGTTTGAGTTAAGAAAGCTAATTAATATCGCTTGTTTAGCTTCGATACAATGACTAGTTATAGTAAGTTTTTGCTAGGTCTACAAGTTTACTATACTCACTTCATAACACATTCTGTTCTACTATACTCTTCGTGCATATTTTGAAATAATCGTAACTCATGTTTAGTTTAAAGCTAAGAATTAGCTTAATGTTTGGTATCATTTTTGTTACGGATATAAGACATAATCATAGTTGTCAGCTATTTTATAAATAAGCAGTAAAAGGATATCCTGATTGATATATTGATTAAGATTTTTAAGCAATTAAGAGTAACCTTGAATAACATACGACCACTATATATGCCAATGAGTTCAAACGCTAATTTGATTTAAAGAATCATTAATGAGTAAACGATTCCATAACTTAGTCTGGAGCTATCTACAGTCCTTCAAGCAATTTAACAATTCTCTTATTGCACGGACTGATTTTTTTCCATCGAAAGTCCATAAAAAATAAAGATCCAAATTTTACTAACAATTTTTGACTGAACATTACCTTTCATTCAAAACTCAAGTTTTTAATCCATTATTTCTTGTATGAAAGATGAAAAACTGAACGAAATTTAGCGCTGAAATGTGAACTCTTAAGTACTATGAATTACAATATAATTAAATGGATCTCATTTACTTCACTAATTGTATTCGTTCTTGATAATAATATTCATTAGCAACTTACTATACTTTAGTATTATGGATTTCGTAAGAATTTTAATTTTGTATTCATGATAGAATACATGAGGAAAGTAGGTAAAACATAACACGTTACATAGTTTTTCAATTTTCCTAAGGGTTTTCGAACTAATGCTAGTCGAGGTTAAAAGTAACATTGAAAAATACTGTATAATAAGATAATTTATAGTTCCTGAGTTTTTATTTCGTTGAAAACAGAAAGCTGGTACATAATCCATAAATATCCATGATTTTGAAATACATTAATTTATAAGTCTCATGTTTCAAATATTTATCAAAAAAATGGATAGTTTCAAATTGATCACATCATTTTTATCACGTGACAAATTGTCTTACGTAGTATGTATGTTGCTATATATAAAAGGGTTGATAAGTGTAATTAAATACTAGTCGATTGTGTTTACCTTCTTATAGTGCAATAAAATTATTAGTTATCGACTAATATGAGACTAAGTTTAACAATAAGACATAATTACCTACAATATCTTGGGGATATTTATTTAGTTGAAGACAAAGAATTGTATTTCTTCAAAGAAATAACTAGGAATTTTAAGCGAGATACAACTTAACAAGCTACTTCATTCATGTAGTGCAATTTTTGAAAAAATGTAATAAGCAGATAAAAGATGTTAGCCACTCTGTTATGACCACAAATAGAGTAATCCAAAGTATTGTCTCAACAACTTCGGTCTTTGTAGCTTATATAAATAACATCAGGAACTTTGTTTTTATAGGTAACTCTTTCTAAATTTGGATGGTCTTAAGACAGTGATTTCACTTTTAATAGTTGAATTCATGAATTAATTGAAGTTAGACCATAATGGAAAACCTGGGACCACTGAATGGCCGTTTCGTCCTAGTATGGGACTCTTTAGCGGTGCACATCCACGATCCCACCCCACGAGATACGAACCCAGGACCTATTGGTCTCGTGCACGAATGCTAAACCTCTTGACCACTGAGTCGGCCGGCATCCAACAGTAGTAATGTCTAACTTCATTTTTTCCGCATAATTTAAACTACATGCAAATTGTATCAGTAGAGACCTCAATAAAGTTGCCCAGTGATGGTCGAAATCCAATTCAGAACTTAGAACTGAAAAATACTGAAACGTTTGCTCTCATGACCCATTTCTCAACCAAAACTTCACCATAAATCCTTAGGTCTTATCTAGGTTACATACAGTGGTGGATTTAAGGCCCCGGTGTTCCGACAATCTCTTCATCTCATAACGGGTCTTCAAACAGTTTCAAATACTTCTGAGGTGTATATTTCGTAGCATCTATAACATTGACTCACTTTGATGCAGAAAGTATGTGTCCGACAAATCCTAGAATACGGCACTTTTACTGTGAATAGAGTTTGAATTTAGAATAAACTTTCGTTGAATTCCATACAGCATCGATTTACACTTCACATTATGAGGAATGATTAAGTAAAAAACTACGAACCCAAATGCAATAAGCTTTGACTAAACCCTTGATGGGAACGGTGACTTGAATTCAATCTTTTTCTTGGAAATAATTAATAAACTATTTTTTGCATCCACTGATGCAACACAATATCTATGAATACCTGCTTATGGCATCTATAACTTTTTATCATCAATGGAACTGTCTCACTCTGTCTCCATATATGAGTTATTTTCCTGGTGAGATTTCAAAACTCTGGAATAGATTGAAGTCATTTTTAATTAAATAAAATCACTATCATCATTTATTCATTGCATCGGTGATCACCTTTCCTCAGAAACTGCCATAAATGTTCGTACTATTTCGAATGTATTCCATTCCAACTAATTTTATAAAGGTCGTCTCTAGCTAACTGTTACTGATGGTATGTTGTCAAATAAAGCTCAGAATAGTCGACTGAATATTTCAAACAAAATTCATTCTGGTGAATTAGATTGAGTCTCATGTTATGATGGATTTCATGAATTTAGATCCGACCTTACAGTGAAACACATATAATCACAAAACTTGTATTTCAGAACTGTTTGTATAAGCCTACGTTAGAGGATTCATGTGTTAAAGTTAATTGATTCATGGGTATACTTTTTTGTGGGTTATTTTCTTCCATAACAGAATTCGAATTAATTCTATAGAAAAATTTAAATGTAAATCGAATTTGTTTAATATGATGTTAAACTACGTTTAATAAATTAATATGTAAAAACAGTACCCACCAAAGACAATAGATGATAGCGCATTATTGCAGATCGGTTGAAGTTAGACTTGAACAACATTAGATCTCGGATCAGTGATTTAGAGATTACGCTTTTGCGCGCCAAACCAAAGATCCTGGGTTCAATTCCCGGTTATGGCGCTTTGAATGTGCACTTATGAGGAGTCTTACACTAGGATGAAATAGCCGTCCAGTGCTTCCAGGTTTTCAGTCGTTATCTAACTAATATCATTTCGTGTTCTCAATAAAAATTTGACAATCTCCACGACCCCATACTGATAAAACTCCAAGGTAATCCTGACAACAAATTAATATGAAGTCGTGATTTATTAAACTAATATTGAATGAACACCTTGTGAAACAAAAATTTATTAAATTGAACATAGAACAACCAAATCGAGTGTTATTATTTGTGAAACTTATATTTGAATTAATCTCAGAGATTGAAATTTAAATTATCCGAATCATTTAAATTACAATCTCTGAGATTAATTCAAATATAATTTTCACAAATAATGACTTTTCTATATTCGGCGCCTAATTTTTGTCAAAATAAATCCAGTATTAATTTAACTTAATCGCGCATTACCCAAGTTAATGATTCATGTACACTTATTAGCACAACATTTTGTTGCCAAACATTTAAGCAATATCATACAGTACAGTAAAAAATAAATAGATATGATTACGTAAGAGAAATTAACCTGTTATGAAAGTACAATATTATAAATTTGCAACGCCGTGATTATAACAATTCGCCTTCTTACACTACTCTATAATTTTAAACCATTTTTTCTAATGAAATCAAATGAATATTAAATATTTCATGCTTACTACGAAAAACAGTTGTTTTGTTGGAAAACCCATCTTTTTATAAGCTTGACTAACTACAAACATATAATTTAAAGAAATAACAGTGTAATTCCTTCAGAAATCTAATAAGTTCAAAACATTACTTATACATAATATTTGGGGAGAAGAGAAAATAACAATACACTGATTTAGGTTTTCAAGTCTCAACATATAACATGAACGATGTATTATCTGTTTCCCCAGTGATTGGTTTAAAGTGTCACATGACAGAATTACTCATAAATGCAACAATAAAACAGTCATATATGTTCAAAGTTAAATGCGTTCAAGACATTCCTTGGTTGCATTAAATTCATATGGGTTTATAAATGAAACTAAAACAATTTTTCAGTAACACAATGACTAAACTTGAAACGTCTCCATCAAAAATCAAAAAATGTTTGTAAACAGTAATAGTTTTATTCAATATTTTCATTTAGTCAAACTATAAAGAAACTAATCGTCTATCCTTGTATTTTAATTTCAATTAAGAACTACCTTAATGAACGTTCAACATAACGAATAATAATAATAATACACTGAACTTAATTTATTAAATGGCTTCTACTGAACCAAACAAAAATAATTATTTATATTTGTCCATGACTAAAGTATATATAAATATATAGTTCTATAATGGAATTTTTCAACAACAACAAAATATTGGTTAGGTAAACAAATTGACACATGTATATGTAAACTCCTGTAATGCCATATCGATTTATTGTTCTATTAGGTAAAATTTAAAATCTACCCAAATCGATTAATTCTTTCTTTCTTTTTTTTTTCTAAATTACTGTCTAGACTATGAGTGCATAGCTGTTAAAGTTTATCGATTTTACTGTTGATCTGATATTTTAAAAAATATTTAAAATTTTAAGTTCAGAAATGGGCAAGATAATTGTCATAAAATATATAAGATTCATAATGTTTAGTGTTTTGTTCTTAAACATGTCAAGAAAAGAAAGGAAACAGTTAATATACATACATTCGAATAATAAATGAAAAAAGAAAATTATTTATACCACGAATATTTGAAAAGTAATTCAAATATTGTTTTGTTTTTTTAATGAACATCAAATAATTGTGTTTTTTAATTACGTAATTTCTTTCTTTCTATTAAACAGTTGAATGGTTTATCCGGATTTTTTTCTTCATTACAATGCTAGTGCTTTTCAGTGGATAACTTATAAAATGTGTTCTGAAAGTTTAAGTTTGACATCATGATAAATGGAGTTCACTCACGTTTTCAGTAAGATCAATATCATTGATAAAATTGAATGTTCGCTCCAGTGTGTTATATGTTAAGTGAAGTTTTCAATGTGAATCATTTTATTTCAACTTATAAGGTTATTATAATTACCATGATAATTGACAGAGCTAGAAACAAGTGGTTGCTTAACGAATAAACATTGATAATAAGTAACAATAAAATGAGTAAAGCTCAGTTAATAAAATAAGATTACTAATCTAGAAGACAGTTGAAATAAAATGACGTAATAGTGTAATTAATAAAAAGGAAGCGTTGAACAAATTTTTTTATCTGTTAATGAAAGAATAATTGTCACCAAGGCAAAGAAAGATTAATAACCATTTTCTTTTGAACATATCAATCAGGTTTCTGACGCCTGATAGCAGCAGTTTCAGCAAACTTCCGAAGACTGGAGCTTGTAAGATTATTATTCACCTTGAAAGATTGCAGGGCATTGACATGATTTCCTGTATATAACAGTTGTTTAGTAATTGGACTGTTTACAGTAGCTCCTGTTAGAAGGCTTTTGGGGGAATGTTCAAAGTCTATGATTTCCTCACCTTCCTGTTCGGCCAAGTGAGCTACTTTGGCAGGCACACGCAAATTTACAAGCACAGTTGGCGGTAACATGGAAGCGGTACTTGTTGACCTATGACTGGGTTATTGAACATGTTGTTTTACACAGTACTAATAGTTTGGCTGCTAGGAAAGTTCTGTCTATGGCAGTGTTAAGCTTCCTTCTAATTTTTCTCAAGAAATCACCAACTTTAAAGTTGAGATTCATAAATATTGGTTTTTTATTGACTATAGTTATATTCGTCTTGTTTTATTTATTTTTCACAGTTATCAATAAATTCCTGTGAGTAGCACTTGTATCTTAGGTATTTTTCCACGTTCATCAACTCCCCTTTCAATTTGTCAGTAGTACATATCTTTGCTACTCTATAAAATAGTGTTTTGACAAACGCTTTCTCGTAACTGATTAGACAAAAACTATTACAATTTAGGCAAAGACCATTTCAAGTACTTCTCCGATAAACCAAACATTGGACTGTTCTGTCTTCCCTCTATTGTATGGCAATATTCTGAAGTGAAACGTGTCATTCTTTCCATACCCCATGGTAAACGAAATAAGATAAATTCATGGTATTCTACTTAAAATTTTGTTTTTGCATTCATCAATTTAATGCCTTTTATTCTTTTTGACTAATTATTTCCATAAGTCATTACTTTATATCAGAACTCACAGAAATTCACCATCTGTGGAAATATATCTTTGAATTATTAGGGTGGGTGTTTTTGGAGGTTTATATGGTTTGAACATAATTGTTACGTCATTTCAAATCTGGTATTATTTTATGAGAAAATCTGTGTTTAATTTGAAACAAAATAAGTGTAAAACCAAATCAACACCACTTTTTTTTTATCAAACAAAAACTTCTAATTCAGAACTATTAAGAAATACTACGTACGAGTATTGATCACATTGAATATTAAACCCTCCTCTTATACCAGAAAAACTGTTTTATTAGTAAATTAAAATTTGATAGATTAATCATCCAACAATAAATTGAATATTATGAAGGCATTCAAAAATAACCGTAATTGTTTCCATATTGATGTTTGCTTGTAAAATATCATTTCATCATAAATCCATGAAAATGTTATACCGACATCATCCAACGTTACAAACTTATTCTAAAACATGGTTTAGTTGTTATTCAATGTAACTTGTTCCTAGAGTCGTGATTTGTTTTTATTTAGGCAACAAAAATTCTACTACGCAACTATCAGAATTAATTTCATTAGTTAAATCATTTGAAAAAAAGTTTTAAAAAATCGTGAATTCTTTTCTAAAAGTTCTCAATATTAACAAGATATCATTACGGTAATACATTTGTGTTTATGAATGATAAATGTAAGTAAACTTTAATCCCAGCTTAATACACAGTATTGAGACATTAGCCTTTGTGAAGCAGTTAGTAAGTGTTTTGTTTTATTTTTAGACAACTTTACATTTTGTTCTCAAGAGATCACAGTGACATAAATCGAGGACCAACGAATATTGTAACAGATATATCATTAAGGTTAAATGGGAACAGTCCGCCTTATTCTTATTGGATTTAGTTCATGCTATCAAATATTTGTCTTCCGTTACCACTACATGCAACAACCTTTAATTCCTTATAAATGGTTTCCACGAACAACAGCTTTTAGTCGTGAACTAGTATTCTTTTACAAATCACTTTAGACTAAGATTTACTAGTCAGTTACATTTTTTTAATTTTATGTGGATATCTACTGATAACTTTGAATCGAGACTGGTCTACTAAATAAATTAGCGTTAGATGGTATGACATATAAAACTCCAACTTTATAGCCTGAGCTTATAAAGAATACTTCAAAACGTGAAAACTGCAAGTCCACTTCGGTATAAAATAGTCTGTGCATTATCAACAAGAGTTCGGGAAAGCTGGTCACGGTAATTTTGTATCTTTTAACAGCTTTCCAAACGATGTTAATTGAAAGTACGTTATACAACTTTCAAGCTTTTCAAACTCTTACAAACCATGTAGATACATGCGAATGGTGTTTATCAACAGCTCTAAAACGTTCAGTAATCATCTTTGACTGACTAAATTACTCTTGTAAGTAAGTGACAAAACATTTAAAACTAGTGGTAAAAAATGTCTTTTCAGTTTTGAAATAGAACAGTGTGGTTTTTGAGTTTGCACTTTGCTCAGTAAGAATAATATCAACTTGATTGATAAAGCTCAGCTAGCAGTACTGGCTAGACAAACTTTACATTGGTTAATATTTATCGACCAATCTATGTAAATACCTCAGTCCCACAGACGATAAGCCGATTTCCAAGTAGCTCAGTGTCAACACCTTTCGTCACGACACTGGGTAACCGGGATCAAAATCTCATGAAAAGAAACATTTTTTCAGTATGATAACCTCCAGCTAAGATCTATATCTTGCTGTCACTTGTCAACATCATAGTGATGTCAATTACCGAAATTCGACGAATTATTTGCCTGATACATTACCTGATTGATTAAAGCTAAACGATTGGGTTAAATAATAATATAACTTTCCACAGTAAAATTATTTAAATAAAATCATTTTATGAAAGGCTTTTTCTTACGGAGTAGAATGCTAAAATATATATTCTCAATCAGATCAAGTTATAAAGCTATCTGTTAAATGTTATACTGATAATGTTCTGGAAAGATATAGCAGGCACTTAATAAAAATTGTGTATTAAACAAGGTCTTGCTTTGTTTTACTAATTTGTTTACCGTTGTCGAACAGTCAATTTAGTATTATAATCAATGGGTTGAGCGAATCAAAAGGTAGATAGTAATTGAGTAGTTGTGAATCGATAATTTAGAAAGCTAATCCATTAGTATATTCGGTAAAATTGTTAAAAAAAACAATAAGTGATGTGCAATAAAATGTCATTATGTGATAAAGACAGTCTTACATTAAGACAAGATGAAATGTCTCGGCAGCTCTATATTATTCACTTATCAAAATCCGACAAAATATTTAATAATTATACGATTTTTATTTCAAATACCATTGCGTTATAATACCGCTTTAACTAACTTTATGTTATGTGTGTATCTAGAATCTACTTCTGTAAAAAATATACATTGATGATTTTTAAAACTTCTAAGTTAGAGGGAGTAATTGAACATTGTTAGATGATTTTAAAAGAAACTAGTTTTCCTGTAATTATTTCTGAGTAGTATTTTATGAATTCGCCTACAATTTGTCCTACTAACAATTACTGAACGTTAAACTGTATGCAAATAATTTGATACTATATTTTTCAGTATTTATTTGAACGTTATAGTAAGATGTTGGAGGTGAAATTCTGGCTATTTTAGAAGGAATTCTATGACACCGTTATTGATTTCTGAGTTTTTAAACTGTTACGGCTATTAAGAATTGCAACAATATTATTTTTCTGTATGGAATTCTATTGGACCCCAGACTGATCTAAGTTAGATAACCAATGAGATGTGAAAGCACTGAAGAGATATTTTGTTCTGGTATGGAGCTCCTCATCAATGTGCATCCATCTCCGCGGACCTGAATCGAACCCAGGACCTTCAACCTCAAGCGTCAGTGCCTAGACTCTAAGCCGTTGAGCCAGGAGACAGTGATGTATATGAATTCCAGGTCCTGAGTTTTTGGATGTGCACTGCTGAAGAGTCTCACACTAGAACGAAACGTGTGTCAATTGCTTCTAGGTTTTTAAGTGTTATCCAACTTAGACTGGTTCGTGATTTCAATAAAATCATTTATGTTAATAAATCATAATCTGAAATTGTCTGTACAGTTTTTCTCTGCTTTATAGCCTCGAAAGACTCAGTTTAAAATATTTAAATTGGGACATATTTTGGCTTACATTGTACACATAATTTACTGATAAGTATAAATTAAAATGAATTCTAAACCCAAAACTTTTCATTAACTGCTTTCAAGCATTTAACACTGCTTTATGTAGATCATTGAAAACAGTTTTAGTAGGCCTGTGTATTATATTCACATATAATATAGAAAAGTATTTAATTTTAATTCCAACTCCTAATATCTAATCAAGTCTGTTTCTATTATCTTCAAGTTTACAAATTGGTTGAAAACTGATGGGGTTCGGTAAAATGATCATTTGAACTTATGATTTGAAAGCTCAATGTCATATAGTTTAATCAAACATACATAGCTAGCTGAAGAGTTATTGGAAGTATTCGAGGAAATAATCTCATCTATTTAATAAATAATAATGTTAAAAGCTGTCCTGAACCTCATTTGTATGGAGTTCTATTTTTTGGATTTAATGGAGATATTTGGTAGTAACAAACGAGCTAAGCTGTAAAAAAACCAATGAAACTCAACATTTCACACTAGATTGAAAGGTTATACATAAACGATACTGCCCAGTCTACACAAGCTTGGAATACAAATAATAAAGTAAATTGTTGAGAATGAATCATTTGTATTTAACTACAAACAGGGAAAAAGGATTACAAATAACTGACTTCAGGGTTTCTTAACAATGATGCAATTTTGAGCAAACGTATTATGATTTGAATGCTATTTATACCAATAAATATGGGGGGATCCTAGTAAACGTACATTTTAAAATGCGCCGTAAAATCACAATTTCTTTTTCCATAAACTTTACTCAAATCATGGTTCAGATGTAGCACGAGAGATATTGAGTTTAGAATTTTCCAGAATTTCAACAAGGCTTATAAGTGAGTAGATTTATATCGTACATTTATTGTTGCTATCCTGTTGGAAAACTCTGTAATTTTTAATTGCGAAATGGGAGGAGTTACAAGCTAAATTATTCACCAGAATTTTCGTAAGATGTATGTAAGTCAATAACCTTTGTTATCATTATAAAACGGCATGCTATTGAATTGTGAAAAAAATTCTCAATTAATGATACCAAGTTATTTTCGAACTATGAAACACTAATACTACCACTACACTACTACTACTGAAGATTTAATGAAGAAACAATTTACATACGGTAATCTGTATTAAATATAACTATCACATGTACATTAGAAACAAACATTAAAAACATCATGCTAAGTAATAAATTATTGATGATTGGAATATATGTCACAAAATACTACTTCCATTTAAACTGAAACATATCAAACACAACACTAATCTTTGTTGATATAATGTCAAGAGACCATTTATCTCCGAGATTTTACAGACCCACCATCCAGTTCATCGTTTGAAAGTACTCTTTTAAAGTGTTACACAGGAGTTGTCTTTATGAAAACTATCAATAGACTTACAGAGTAGTAACACATTTGATGTAATCTAAACAGTATTCATTAGAGCAAATCTATAGATTTGGTGAATTTGATAATTTTACTGTTAACGGCATAACAGTACAGTTGCTCTTGGCAACTAACAAGATAGTTTATAGAATATCCTGTAAATATGATGCAATGAACAGACGTTAATCGTCTTGCATTCTGTCTCAAATAGAACTTTACTATTACTAAAAACTCTGTAGTAAATAAAACAGCTAAGTGGACAAAATCACTGAACATTAGCCTGTAAACTGTTGATTAGTCTTGTAACAGCGGCGAGCATCAACTGGTTTACAAACCAATCGTTGACAATTCTAATTTTCCTCTCTCTGTCACGTCTACGTGTATTATCATTAAACTCATTTGATCGAGACTTATATTTTGAAGCACTAGATAGTTAACACAATCTAGTAATGAACTATTAGGTAGTCTTATGTTATCACTCGCTCAAAGTCTATTAAATATTATCATATAGGCTTTCAGTATTAGAAATTATCTTATTTATACGTGAATTATTATCAAACACATCAACTTCTATACTATTAACTATATAATCTGGTCAATTAGTTTAGTAACCTTGTTCAATTTAATTCGGTAGCATCGAAAACTAAAACCCATATTTCACTTTAAATAAAAAACTTCCTGATGTACTGTGCAGTAATTATTCTTGCACATTTTCCGCAAACGTAGCAGTTATTCTACCACTTTTCATTGTTTATTGTTTTCAAACCAATTAGTTTTTTTGACTAATTACCGTAGTTCAGTCAACTTCTCGAGGAAGTTTTAAGATTGAATTGCCGTTTGATCAAAGAGTACAAAAAATCAGTGTTAAAGAGTGGATTTACCTCACTTTAGCATTTATTAATAGTTAAAACCCACATATAAATATGGGATCAGTTATGAGTCTCCACTAGAACACTAAGTGACGAGAACACAGTTATTAAATGCAACGATGATTTTATAAACACATGACTCTACTTGGCATCAATTCTGTTGCCGTTAGGTCTCATTTTATATTTAACTTCTAGAACTAATCAATCAAAATCAAAATAATTATGTTTACATGGGTGTATGTCATTTTTTAAACTAATAAAAATATCATTTATGTTTATTCGAAATTTATTGTAATAGAGGTCTTGTAAAATCGGAATGATCTATATGGATATATGCATATATACTTAGATGATCTGAAAGCACTTTAGTCAGAAAACTTAAATCACACTAGGTTATACCATTAATTATTAATAAACAAAGTCCGCCAAGTAGAAACTAATCTGAAAAAGATAATTGGTTAATATAAATTCTCCTATGAATCCTATTGTAATTTTCACATTTATCAATCATCATATGAGTATAATAACTACTGATTCTCAGTTTGCTTGGATGAAGAAGAAATAAACTTTACATTCTATTAAATAGCTAGTGTATTACTTCAAGATAAAAATATATATATTACAGCTTGCTCATTGTATATTCATTTTCGCATAGTGGAATGAAAGCGTATGAATGATTTATTATAATACAAATTCTTAATTTTTTGGCGATATCTTTTTAGGTACAGGATGAAAAAAAATTGTGATCATCAGAAAAATAATAATTCTACCTAAGATAACATTTTGACCAACTTGTCCCGAGAAACATTTTATAACGATAAAGTAAAGTGACAGATGAAGGCCTACAGTTTAGATTCTTTATATCCTAGACAAACATGTTTAAAATGCAACAAACTAAGTACTATTATAATTGTCCAGAGTTTATACCTTTTGTTATACCTTTTAATCATAAATTGATCATTTTTTTGTTGTAGCTATTTCGACTTAGATATCGGCTTGCGTAAACACTTTTCTTTCTTTAGCATAAATGACTTGATTTAAAATGGCAATCCAAGCATTATGACCAAAATAAATGACGCAATATCATATAAGCCCTCATCCGTCCATAAATTCAAAACTACATACAAATATAAGTTTATAGATTAGTTCTGAGTAGATGACGTAACTCGGGAGTAAATAGAAATATTTCTAACTATTATCATAAATTCAACCAATCCTGTGACTAAAAAATCCTTTGCGTACTAAAAGATCGTTTTCTCGAGAACACACATATGGAAATCATCCAATGTTTAGTAGTTCATAGATGTTATTTAAAAGATATAGTCTTTACTATACTGCCCGGTCATGGGATTCGTAGAGTTTAATTCGCTTTTGGTCAATCTGATAAGTTTCTAGTTGTTTTCTCCAGTTATTCATGTCTAATTTACGTCGACAAAATTACCAGTTCTTTTTTCAATATTCACATGGTGTATGGTAGTGAGTTCACATGATGCTTAGAATTGTAATAGAACATATCTGATATACTTAATAAACTATGAATAATTCACTAAACATGAAACTAATAACAGTTATTGACCTATCAATACATATGTAAACGTA
Organism: Schistosoma haematobium; assembly: GCF_000699445.3. NCBI lineage: Eukaryota > Metazoa > Platyhelminthes > Trematoda > Strigeidida > Schistosomatidae > Schistosoma > Schistosoma haematobium. Next base: position 43,786,185 of record NC_067195.1, read on the forward strand.
TAATTTCTAATCAATATAATCACTTATCCCTTCGATTATAAGTAAATTGTTTTTACTTATTTAACCGTTTTTACATTTAAATCTTATGTTCTAGATATTTTGTAAAAACATTTACTTTATTACTTTCACTGGATTCCCCGCTATCCTTCTAAATTAGCTTCTACTGTCAAGAATCATTTTAACCTACCAGTTTTTCAATGTACTCCTGTGAGTTTCCATACATATATAACATATATAACAGCATAGATGATTGAGAGATGAAAATAATAACCATTATTGATACACACATCATTTTGTCTTTCTAATGAAATCTAGTAAGATAAGAGTTTAAGTAACAAGGAGGTTATTTTTTGTTATTTATTTATTTCACTTTAAAATGCTTTCTGACCAACATAATCCCTATCACTTTGGCCTATTTTTGTCGATTTTTTGCACAGAATTATCCACCTATCCTATATGAATCATTCACTGATATCTATGACCTAATAAACATTTCATCCTTACTGATTTTTGACTTTAAGTCATTAGATTTCGTTGGTGAGTAAAAGTAGACCAGAATTGTTTGTTCAAATCCGAAGTTCGTTTTTCATCAGATTCATAGAGCTGGTTTCAATGTTAGGGAATGATGAGCACTTAATTTACTTCGTTATCCATGGTTACTTTTCTGAAGGTCAAAGTCAGCTCAAACCTAGGAATATTTTCCGTTTTCTGAACGTACTTATTTTTGTCGTAACTTGAAACCAAAATTCACTATTTGTAATGTAAGTGGTCGCAAACACCTAGCAAATTAGTGAAACTTACGAAATTTGATTAATGTTTTTGACCATTCACAGTAAATAAAACTTAAGCCTAAAATTTTGGATCATGAGTTGGTTCTACCTGAAACGTTGTCAAAATATGTATCAACTGGCTAGCTGTCTTATCTTAACGTTGGAACAATAGTTGTTGATCGCTTTCGTAACATAAGCACTATATTTTGTGTTAATTTAATTCACCAAATGCTTTCTCTTTGTCTCCATTATATTTTAAGTAAGTAAAAATTTTATATTTCGAACAAGCCCTTCTAAATTCAGTACTGCTGCAGTCAATGCAATGTAATTATTTTCATAAAAAGTTCTTTAAGGCTACACTGCCATAAAAAATCGAAAGTTTATGAAACTGGACAGTTTTCGTTGATATTTTTCTTGAGTGTCAAGAGAATAAAGGAACATAATCTAATGACACAATCGAACTTTTATGAACCACTGTTTCAGTAAGTCATACTTTCGGTATGCCTAGTGTCTCCCAGTAGTTTCTCAATGATTAGTTCAAGTAAGATGAATTGTCAGTAGATAATATCCCATATACAGAAATGAATTGTTTTGAACATGTTCGCTGTGTATTTGTTATGAAGACAAAGTAAATTAATATTGGAGTGAATTGGATCCATCAATAAACTACTCGTGATACGGATTTTTTAATTTACAATAGTTACCACAAAAATTATTCGAATGATTCAGGGATAAAAGCGTAAAATATTTGACTCGGAGTTCAGTCTGATTAATACTGTTTTCATTCTCACTCATCTGTAAACACTAGATAGACAAATATATCCCGTAATCAATTAAATACTTTGGTTTCTATAAGTCACTGTATAAGTCACATTATGTATTTCAATCCGTTTGCTCATGGTTATCAAAAATGTGATAGGCAAAATAATATCAGTCATAATTTTTTAATAACTGTGGGGAAATAAATTTTTTGCCATGATCAACCACATTTACGTAACTTATTTCTGTCCGAAGAAAATATATGTCCGCTTAATACTCAACTTTCCACATAGAAAGTCACTATTTTCAAACATTCAAGGCTCAAATCAGAGTTTTACTATCAAAACGTGCTGGTAATGTGGTGCTGATTCCATAAAATTATCAACTACTAAACATGTGTCATGTTTCCTATTGTAGATGTCAATGATTTATTTCTATAATGCCAACATAGCTTAACAACACATAAATCTGTAAGTCACCTGGGTTGAATGTACCAAATTAATCAAAATTCTCTGTGATATCAGTTGTTGATATATCATCAACAGATGGCGAATAGTTCATTTAGCAGTAGTATTAAATAGGAATGGTCAAAGGAGTTCGATATTTTCATTCCATGAACTATTTCTCAATCGAGTGTATCACCATTCATCTTACACAGCTAACACTGCCTGAAAATCAAAATGGTGCATACAGGTAAGGATTAAGACTGCAGTCACTAACTACTTTCTTCTCTCGACTCTAAAAGGTGGTAGGTATAAAATTTGATGCTGCACACTACATGATGTTGAACGGAATTTGTCATAATAATTTAGAAATTTAAATAGACCAAAAGTAAAACTTTCTGTGTACATTCACTGTTAAAACTTTTTGGATGGATGTTATTTTAGTTTCTAACTCCGATTAAAAGCCAACCTGTCAAACGGATTAAGAGGACATAGAACATAAAATTAGAGGCAACTACACAAACAAAAACTTGACATTTCCAAAGTAATACAATATTAGCTTAAAAGCAGTATGAGTTCTAAGACGTATCGACATATCGCTTCACAATTTTCCTTGAATTAAATTAGTGGTCAAAATGGATAAGGATGCCAAAATACGTATATACATAATTTAAGCCTAAATTTTTGAACAATAATCCGAAGCTTCATATGAAATAACTTGCTTATGATTTCTGCGTTATGCCGAAATGTTGGCAGGTATAAGCATTTTATTAATCATCTGCGGCGCTTTTTTCATATAAAACTTGGCTGCTTTAAATTATTTCAACTCAGTCACTTATTTGGCTGTAGAGGTTTCAGTCAAACATGTTCGTTACCCTCTTCAAATCGTTTACTAACTATTTGTCAGGTTCACTCTTACAACACATATCAAAGAAGCAGAGAGCTATCCCTTCATTGAAAAAAAAATTTGTCAGATTTCTTGTGATATAAAGCCGAACAAGATGAATGAGTCATCCTAGTTTTGTTGGAATTGCTTTATTGTATATCAGTAGATTGATTCAACATATAGGCCTTGGCTTTATAAATGTAAAGGTGAGATTTTCAGAATAAAACTCATAATATGAACTGCAAACATTATCACTATGGACCGCTAGAAACAACAAGACTGTTTGCAGATTTAGCAAACAAAATGACATAAAATTCATATTACTTTGGACGTTAAAAAGAATTGAGTCATAATATATGTTAGATGTAAGAAGAACTTAAAGTTTGAAGTTATTCTGTTTGCACCCAACGAATTCATTGAGTTTAAAGACTAAAAATAAAATCTTTTCCTCTACATACTCCAAAGACATCAGTTTTAGTCTAATTATACTTCATTTTATATTTTCTTACTGGAAGCGAAAAAATTGAAATATGTGAAGTTTCTTTTATACGGCGATCACATACCAGTGATTTAACCATTTAAAATATACCTTGTAAGAAACAAGTTTAACCAAATATGATTGAAAAACTCTCTCCAGAAACGTTTTTCAGAATTGTGATCTCTGATAATAGTAAAAATTATTTGCACAGACTCGAATATAATGTGGAATAGGATTTTGAAAATTCCATACCAGTGAGTTAAAAAAAATGGTCACAAAACTTTTCAAACAGTTACAAGTAATTAATTAAGACTTACTTGCAGCGTTTAATGCACTTGTCATCGATTTCGGATATATAAAGTGCGCAAACTCCACCATTTAGACATGGCAAACCCTCATCCTTGCACAAAACGGTACCTTTACTATAGAAAGATGATATAGTAAAATTTTCAACTTACTCGTCACAACCTATGTCAGCGAGAAACGTTTCTGAAAAAAATTTCCTACAATAGGTTTTTCAGTAGATTATGTACTCCCAAATACTATACTTACGCATTGAAGGGATGCTTTGATGTTGAAGAACCCATACAACGAATATATTATTTATCCTTATTCACAGTACGTAACCTTGTCTTATACACTTCATTTGAATGTGACCATTAAGTGACAAAAGAGAAAACTTTTATATGCAGTACGTAAATAACGACGACCTAGTAAACAGAATTTCGATAGATTATAACAACATCGATCCATGTTTACGAAATTGGAGACAATTACCCTAAAATGTTTTTGACGCATATATTTTACTACTGTATAAGCGGTTATTCTTCTGAATGCTTTGGATAAATAGAATGAGTTGCCGTTCTGATTTTACGGTATGATTCCAAAATTATCATACTCAACTGACGTCCATATGAAGCTCTATATTTCTGAACTCAGTGAATGTTGTGAGTAAGATGTGCGCAGGTAGTACAAAATCGAGCTTTTCCTAAGGAGAAATTGTAGATGAAACTACCTGCTGATGAACATAGTCGACTATACCTTCATTAAAAATGAGATATTCATAATAGAGAAATTTGTAACATTTAATTTTTAGAGATCATACATCTCTAATTCAGCAAGTGGATTCTGCACGATAATGAGTTACTGAAGGTTCCACTTGTCAACACTATGACCACCATCATCTTGAATCCATAAAAACTTGACTGATTTTTGAAAGCTTGTAGGATGACAAATAATAGACAGGATTAAGTGTGATATAGAGGGTTCGATCAACAATACTATCTAGAAGCATGAAAAACACATTTATGTCAGGACTATGGAGGATTATTTGTGGGCGTAGTAGTTCTCATTCGAATACATGTTTTACAAAAGCTTAGAACTGAATAAAATTATCCCAATGTATTCATTCTAAATTTACATTATTTACAGTGGACAATCATTTGTTAGCGCATCATCACTTTATGACTCAATCATCCTCATTCTTCTGTGTAGTCATTTTTCTGTTGTATATATATATATATAGAATTACCAATAGCCTAAGATATGTCAAAATTAATAATTTACTTAACTCTATCTTTTGAATGCGAAAACAATTCTTAATCGTCACCCGTTGTCTTAAATACACGATTTGACAGCTACCATGAAAAGCACAGCTGTTTTTTTTCGAAAATCGATTTGTTTAGAGCATATAACTAAACTGCCATTGTTGATGACGACATTCCTAAAACCGCAATTGATTTCCACGAGCATTTCTGCATGCCTTTCGTCTTAAGAATTCCTGCACGAATATTCCAAAGGTTAATCGATGACGCCTTTCGAGATCTCAACTTGGTACATGCGTGTGTTGATGACTGCGGAGAGTGAATCTCATCTTCACCATCTGGACCTTGTCTTCGAACGGCTACAAAGGCACGGCAATACTGTAACACACCCAGAAACGGCAAATCGAACCCGACTCTCTCGACTTCGCACAGACTATTGATGCTCTGGGCATCTGATCTCTAAAAAGCGAAGTGTCGGTCATTCCGTATTACACAGAACCGAGCACAATCAAGCAACCACGAACGTTTAACGAATTAGTAAGTTTTCTTTAGACGGTTCATACCAAACTGCGCGTCTCTTATAAAAACTCTAACCGAACAAATGCGAAATCCATCAATTTGGACGATACCGCGAGAAAAGCATTCTATACGATTAAGGAATTTATCGCTAATGCAGCCATGCTTGCACATCAAGACACTAAAGCACCTGTTATCATCGCAGTAGACGCACCTGACTCTGAAATTGGTGGAGTCACGAATCAATGGGTTAATCACACCTGTCAGCCGATTGCATTCTTCTCAAAATCGTTGCTAGACACTGTGTAGATGCATGATACTTTTGATAGGGAACTCCTGGCCATTTATTGTGGTGTACGTTACTTTAAACACTTTGTTGAGAACGAAGAATTCACTCTTTTCATCGGTCACAAACCTCTTAACCCCTCTTTAAGATCATCTTCAGACACATGCTCACCTTGAGAGTCTCGATAACTGGACTATATTTCGCAGTTTACTTCAGACATACAACACATTTGTGGAAAAAACGTAGCTGCAGATGCCTTGTCTCGTATAAAATCGTAAACAGTTACCGAGAAATCAACTGTCCTATGCCCGCATGCCTTCAAAAAGAAGACAATGAGATTCAACATGAGTTATCCTCAACAATCCTAAAAATATGAATTAGACAAATGGAACATATAGTAAAGCTTTACTACGTGACGTAGTATCCTCAATAAGTTGCTCAAACTTTCTCATCCGGTTGTTCAAGCGAACAAGCTTATAACAGCACGAATTTGCTGACCTTGAATGGATGGGCATTCGAATGTGTGGACGAACCCCTGTTCAAGCTGTCAGAAAATCTAGGATGACGTGGTTAATTTCAAAACTCTGGACCCTGTTTCTGGACGCGTCCATCTTGATTTGATGAACTCTCTACCGGAATCAAACAAATGATCATATCTCTCGACATGTGTAAACGTTTCACACAAAGACTAAAAGCAGAGCTCGTCACGAACATTACTGCTAAAACAGTTACTCGCCAACTCTCCAAATGAGTAATGGTGAACTTCGGCTGCCCTCCAATCATTACTACGGGCTGTGCCAAGATGCCACAGATATTCGAAGTCCAACGACGTCTATGTCTTTGACACCTTTATATTTGAAATTCCCCAAACCTAGTCGGGGATAAATGATTGCGATGTTTGGAAATTTACCGATATGTTTGACCTAAGCTGACTAGTAGTGGAAAGGAATACGTAAAAAGGCGTACCCCGTCGTGATCTGGTTCATATACGTTACCAAGGGTACTCAGTTAGGTTGTGTACAATATAGCTAATGCAGTCAGCATCGGTGTTGAGGGCTCACAGAAGCATTTGTATTTAGGTCATCTTACTGACAGTTGAAAGCTTCACTTTCAGTTGCAAACATACTACAAGTACACACGAAGCTTCATGTGTTTCTCTGGACCACACTACAGAGAACTAAATCGACCACAACGACGTTAATAAGATGTTCGAAATATTCAAGGAAGACACAAAATCAAATAAAGTGACTGAAGTGGCTTCATATCACCCCCTGGTGGGGCCAAACTGAATTTGAAGGTAAAAGAAACCCTAAACAACGTGACAAACATAACAGAGAATTTTGACATACAATTCTTTCGAGATACTAACAAACTCGATGAGTTCAAGGCAAGTGTCGACAATAATCTTGAAGATTTCACGGACATTATGTTTGCATGACGTCAGAAACACTATTTCTGAACTGTTGTACCTGTTTTTCCAGAAACCGTAATGATATTAGTATCAACTTTAGTTATTACGGCTCCGTAATACATTCCAACAGTGATCCTGTCAAATTGACAAGAATAACCGAATTGAAAGAAACAAAAGTCGAAATGTCACATCTATCAACTTTGAACACGTTATCGTAACACAGCATCTAAATTAAGTACCCATAACATGACCCCGAAGTACGTCTTACCTCGTACTTTCGATAGAAATTATCCCTAAAATAAAGCTCATTTGAGCAGCTGTTTGAAGAACAGTAGTGATAACCACTTAAATAAACGCAAAATTCTGTTTGTTTTATAGACAGTATGACGTCTGCAGTATGTTTTTTGTACTGTACAGTTCAATTCCAATTCGACGATCGTCCATTTATGCACCAACGTCTTGTTTTCATGATCTTACAGAGCGTGTTTTGGCATAATTACACATCCTAAATGAGAAAAACAGCTCAAGGTAATAAAAGATATGAAAATGTTATGCTACCTATAAATTGACATGCAACGTGTAACTAATGTTTATATATACATAACATATTTATACCAGACAGGTACACACCATTTTTACTGTCATGATCTATAATTCACAGCATTGGTGTAAATATAAGATTATTTACAATATGCATCTGATATTCATTAGTATGTGATGACTTGGCTTAAGTTACCCTCTCCGGAAGAACAGTGAAGATGCCACAGGTATTCGTAGTTTGACAACGCTTTAACCAGTAACACCTTCTAATATGAATCGTACCCATCAAGTGAAATCAAAAGACAGAAGCGAGGAGGTTCGAAGATACATTTGATAGGTCATCAATACATCGAAGATCGTCTGATCCAATCTGGCTAGCAATTGCAGGGGTTGTTGAGAACGGCGTTCTCACTCGTGATCTGGTGCGGACGCATGACCGAGCGCCTTCAGTTAGGTGAGTCCATTAAAACTAATGTGGTCAGCATCCAATGTCGAAAACTTACAGAGCTATCTATTTTGGGGATTTGTTTACCGCTACAGATCACCACCCAGTGGGATACTGATGACCCTAAGACGTGGCCAGACAGAAGTTTAGACCCAACGAGTTTTGTCGTTGGTAAACACTCTTGTGATAGCTTGCTAGGTTTAGCAGCGTCTGGTCGTCTTTCCTTACTATAAGGGACCATTAAAAACAATATAGTTAAAAAAATGTACAATAAAAATTTTGATTCCTCGTAAACCTCATCGTTCTTTTCATCGTCATTTCCAGCTGTCCTAGAAAAGAAAAAATGAGTATGTAAAAACATGTCAAAATAAACTCGTGTGCACTTTAAGACACAAAGTGGGCAAAAATAGAAAAATAGAGTCAAAGCGATTTTTACAAAATGTTTATCTTTTTAAATAATTTTTAATATAAATATTAGCAAAATAGTAAATATATAAATATAAGCATATAAAAATCGATTTTTTATTTTACATATAATGCTATGGAAAATCGAGATGAAGCAAAATGTTAACTGGTGCTTTACGTGCAATAGTCACTTAAATGTTCTGGAAATCTTACCCTTCTTCCAGAACGCGTCGTCTTAAGTTTATTCTCTGATACTATTGAAGTATCATCGGGTGTGTTGCCTGTCGGTTGCGGTATTATGAGTGTAGGAATCGTGTTGTGCGATTGTACCGTAGGAAAGTCGACGTGAATAGGATTTCCTTCTAAATACGCTGCTTTTAAGCGATCGATGCTGATGCTATCGTTTGTTCCGTTCTTATCGACTATATAGTACTTAGATTCACGTTGAAGAACTTTGAAAGGTCCTTCGTATGCTGATTCGAATGGTCGTCGATATGAGTCTCGACGAACGAAAACGTGTGTACCATATCGTAAGTCAGGTTGAACGAAAACATCGGTTGATTGTGGTCGAGTGGAAGCAGGTTTAACTGAACGCATTGCGTTTGTAAGCCTGTTCGTGTAGGAGGTTAGATCCATGTTCGTTGAGGAGGACGAAGGATCCACGAATTCTCCTGGAAGTCGAAATGTCGTTCCATAAACGAGTTGGGCCGCAGTGTATCCAATGTCAGCCTTGACTGCAATGCGGATACCTAGTAAGACGAGTGGAAGAGCGTCGGTCCACTGTGAAACGTTTGCAGCTGATAGTGAAGCTTTTAGTTGTCGGTGAAAACGTTCTACCAACCCGTTTGCTTGTGGGTGGTAGGCAGTTGTTCGGAAGCGAGTGATTCCTAAAAGTTCAGATTCGAACTGACGTCCGCGGTCTGTCATGATGGTTGAAGGGCAGCCAAAGTTTGCTACCCATCGTTCGACGAAGGTGCGGGCCGCTGTTTCAGCAGTGATGTCCTTGATAGGTACTGCTTCTGGCCATCGAGTGAAACGGTCTACGAAGGTTAAGAGGTAAGAGTATCCATTTGAATCTGGTAACGGTCCTACCAAATCCAGATGGACATGGTCGAAATGAGCATCGGGAGTTTTAAACGAGGCTAAGGGAAATTTGTTGTGTCTGATAAACTCAGATTTTGGCAGCTTACACAGGAGCGTGCCCACTCCCTCACGTCTCTATTCATACCAGGCAAGCAAAACCGTTCTGCTATAAGCTTGATGGTTGCACAAACACCTGGATGAGAAAGTTTGTGCAATGTATTGAAGACATTGCGTCGATAACGTTTCGGCACGATTGGGCGATCCCTACCTGTAGATGTGTCACACAGTAAGGTTTCCTTACCTGTTCCCATCTGTTTGGTGCGTAGTTTAAGGGTTGTGGACGATAACTCATGCTGAAGATCACTGTCTTCTTTTTGAAGTTGGGCGAGTTTAAGAAGGTCGATTCCTTGGAAACTGTTCAAGGAAGTTATGCGAGATGAGGCGTCTGCAACTACATTGTTTGCTCCAGAAATATGTTGAATGTCTGAAGTAAACTGCGAAATGTAGTCCAGTTGTCGATACTCACGGGGAGAGTACTTGTCAGAAGGAGAGCTTAACGAGAAGGTGAGCGGTTTATGGTCCGTGAAAAGAGTGAATTCACGGCTTTCGATATATTGTTGGAAATGCCGTACAGCACAATACATAGCTAGGAGTTCCCTACCGAATGTGCTGTACCTCGATTCGGTGTCTAGCAACCTTCTAGAGAAAAATGCCATTAGTTGCTAGGAGTTGTTAACCCATTGTTGTAAGACTCCTCCGATTGCCGAGTCGGATGCGTCTACTGCGATACTAATGGGTGCTCCGGTGTCCTGATGTGCGAGCACTGTTGCTTTCGCGATGAGTTCCTTAATTGTGGAGAATGCTTTTCGTGCGGTGTCGTCCAAGTTAATGGATTTCGCATTTCCATGAAGTTGGTCGGTAAGAGGTTTCATAAGTAATGCGCATTTCGGTATGAATCGTCTATAGAAACTTACCGGGCCGTTAAACGTGCGTAATTGCTTGACGGTGGTCGGTTCTGGGTAATCCAGAATGGCCGCCACTTTGGTTCTAAGAGGTCGAATGCCTTGAGCATCGATAGTGTGTCCTAGGAAGTCTAACGAGTCAGTTCCGATTTGGCATTTCTGAACGTTTACAGTAATGCTATGGTTTTGTAGTCCTTCGAAAACAAGATCCAGATGCTTGAGATGTGATTCTCTGTCCGGACTTGCGATTGGGCAGTCATCAACATGCGCATGTGCGAAGTTGAGACCTCGAAAATCGTCGTCTATAAACCTTTGGAAGGTTTGCACAGCGTTTCTTAGACCGAAAAGCATTCGCGAAAATTCATAGAGTCCGAAGGGAGTTATGATAGCTGTTTTCGGTACGTCGTCAGTGGCCATAGGGATTTGGTTATACTCTTTAACCAAGTCGGTTTTCGAAAAGACAGTTGTACCTTTCAAGGTAGCTGTCAAATCGTGAATGTGAGGCAACGGGTAACGATCGGGAATGGTTTTCGCATTCAATCGCCGATAGTCACCAGTTGGACGCCAATCGTTGCTGTCCTTTTTAGGGACCATGTGCAACGGAGATGCATATGGGCTATTTGACGGCCGTATGATACCTAAGCATATCATGTGGTCGAATTCGTTTTTGGCCAACCTCAGCTTTTCGGGAGCTAGTCGGCGTGCTTTAGAGAATACAAGCGGTCCTGTAGTCGTGATGTGATGTGTAACGTTATTATTATTATTATTATTATTATTATTATTATTATTATTATTCACAAACATCTTATGGGTACATAAGTGTTGTGAAGAAACCATTTCGGGTTTCTACAAAAAATGCAATAATACACAATTTTCAATAATGTTAGCATTATACTTGCCATATTTAAAAAAAAATTAGAGTAATAATAGTAGGATATTAATAATAATAAATCGGGTCTGTGTAATTGAGAAGAATATTGAATTGAGTTTAAAGAAGGAAATGGAGAAAATAAAGGAATAGAAATAAAGGAGACGTGAAATACGCAAATAGTTTAATAGGCGTGTTTATGAACACAAAACAAGAATAAACGACTATGTGTGTATCGTTAAATTAGTAACAAAAAATAATTAAGGAAAAACAACTTATTATTGTAGTAAGATATGACGCTAGAATAAATGTTTGTGCAGTCACATAGCTTGGAGTGATGCTATGAAAGTTACAATTAAATGAAAAGGATAATAAAATATCAATATGTATGAGTAGTCATATATGCATAGTGAAGATAAAACGGGTCTGAGAATTTAATTTAAGTGTAACACAAGTTATTCTCTTAATTACAAACTTCGTAATCTTAAGAATAATATTTATTTAGAGGGAAAGAAGAGAAAGAAAAGAAGTGAACACCTAGTGAAAAGATTCATCCATGATAAGAATAATAATTGTGTAACGAATATCAACCTCAGAAGGAAACCAGAAATTTAAATAAAATAAAATAAAAATCCTTTAAAGCACTCGGATGAATACATTTAGATTTATGTAATAGTATACAGAGTGAAACAGGATATTAGCATAAATATTTGTGCAATAATAATTAAGAATGATGCTATGAAAGTCACAATTAATTTCAAAGGACAGTCAGGAATTAAAGATGTTAGGAAGGATAAGAAGATATAAAAGGAATATCTGATGTGTCGGGGGAACAATAATGATATTAATAACAGTAATAATTATAGATACGAACATAAGCAGACTTCATATATTAAGATAAATAGAAATAAAATAAAATAGACGTGAAAAGTTTCAAAGGTTACACTTTGATTTTCAGTCAATTAGATGGATGACGGACCTTGTTTGTATAAATCATTATTAAATACATTGATATTCAATAGGTGACATAATCCACTTTCGGAAAGAAAATCTTCAAGCAGACTTCTGAACCGGGTTGTAGTTTCACTGCAACGGAGGTTCACTGGCAGTCTGTTCCACATCGTTGAGTAGCGAATAAGGAAAAAATTCTGACGTAAGTTTGTGTGGGCTCTTGGAATCGCTAGAATATTCTCCTTATTGTGTAGATTGTGGGATGATATCATAAGGTATGAAGGAGTGGATACCGAAGAGTAGGAAATACCGTTAATAAGCCGGTAGATAAAGACAAGGTTTAATTTGATACGTCTGATCCAAAGAGGTTCTAAGTTGAGTTGTTGACATCTTTGGTGATAGTCTTTGTTATCAGAATACCCCAGAACAGCTTTGGTGAACTTTCTTTGAACACTTTCAATTTTAATCAGGTCATTATGTCTGCAATTACTGTAAACTAAAATACCATATTCAAGAATGGGTAAAATGCATTTTCTGTATAATAACAATCTCGATTCGATATTATTAAAATTTATGATTATCAATCCGATCAGCTTTCTAGCTTTGGATACTTGAGATATAATGTGCTCAGAAAAGTTCAGACTGTTGCTATATCTTAAACCCAGGTCACGAACAGTGTTGAGAGGTTTGAGTGTATGTGTGTCCAGTCCGTTGCAACATGTCCGTCGCAGAACCGTGTTGCAGGTCGATGTTATTGAAGAGTTGATCTAACCTTTGTCGATCGGTTAGGTCTCCTCGTTTAAGAATCGAACGTTTCAAGATTTCGTAAGGTTCGGAAACATCACTAATAAACATACTAGGTGTTACGTACTTGTTGAATTCGCGCGGTAGTGCCTTGACTACTGCGAGGAATTGTGCACGTGTGTCGATCACGCCGTGCTCATGGAAGTCGGCTTCTGCGTAGCAGAACCAGGCTTCGATGTTGTCGGGCCAGAAAGAGATGAGTTGAAACGAAGGCGGGGACAAAGTCTTAAGCTTGAGTACTTTGGGTGTCTGTTCAGTCATGATGAAATATGAAGTACGATAATGAACGAGGGGAAAATATATATATCCAAGAAAAAAATGACGATGTTTAAAAAAATAAAAAATAAGGCAAGGATATATAAAAATCCCAAAAAGGAACAGACTCACAGTTGTAACTAGGTGTACCAGATCACGTCGGTCTCACCAATGATGATGACACAGGTATTCAGTGTTTGACAACGCTTTTACCAGTAACACCTAATATAATTCGTTCCCACCCAGAGAAATCAAAAGACAGAGTCGAGGAGATCGGGAGAGTGTATTTGGCGATTACCAATATATCGGAATTCTCTGATCTAATCTGGCTAGCGATTGCGGTAGATGTTGAGCACAGCGTTACCACACGTGATCTGGTGCGGATGCATGACCGAGCGCCTTCAGCTAGATGAGTCCACTAAAACATATGGTCAGCATCCAATGTCGAAAACTTAGAGCTATTTATTTTGGGGATTTATTTACCGCTACAAGTTCAACGACTCAAGTGCCCGGAATCTCATACCGAGTCCAACCAAATACCTCCAGGCTTACGTGATCAGCAGAACGCCTATAGACTTAACAGGTTTAAGTTGAGATCAGCCAGTAATAAAATTAACACTCTCAAACTATTCGTGTCTTCACGAACCACTTAACCGAAAGGTAGTACTTCGCTCGTTGAGAGATAGATATTAGATGAATTTCCGGAACTTCTGGTGGTAAATGCTAAACATTGCAGCAGTCACGAAATGACGACCATACCAAATATTTGATTGCATTGAGTTGGAAAGTTATATCAGCCGATCCTTACAACTAATGGATGATATAGCAAAACCAATTAGGTTGGGCCTCATCCAGTCTCATGAATCCAAACTCTATGATTTGGGTAGTCTAAATTACCTTATCATTTACTAATCAACCATCCATTTTTCTACCATGTTTATTACGTTTAAATCACTGAAAACTTTTTACATATATAAAACTAACATAAAAACAAAGTGAACTAATCTAGTTGGACGAACAGAAGTGCCAATTAAAAAAATACATTATCATACATATTTCAAAATAAATTTACTTGTGACAAGCTATTTCATTAACTTCCTTATTAGCGAACATGTTATCTATGTGATGGTAAATAACAGATTGCTGAGATGGAAAACTATTCCCAAAAACCACGAAAGTCCGACATACATTAAGTATTTTAAGAAGTTACTGTGATGATACACAGAAAATTTATTACTTAAGGTCCATTATATATATCCATATCAACGAAGTACTTATCAACTATTTGCTTACTCTGTTCCACCGTCTAATTTTTCTGCATTTAATAGCTACTTGATAATTTCCTACCACAATATGTATGTGTACTTGTTGTTCTACATTGTCAGATGTGACACTTTTAGAGTTCTATTTTGATAGGATGTAAATTACTTCATTTTCTTATGTCGATATCCTTGACCCTTTTTATTCATCAATAAAAGGGTTTTAAACGAAAGTTACTCTACTATGTAGATATTAGAAGTTATAAATCTTAATTACTGGATGCCAGCAGAACGGTGAAAACAGTGTACTATTTTGTAAAACCCTGATCAATAATGTAATTTCTTTTAGTCCTACATCATACATTAAATTTAGTCTGTGGGAAAATGAAACCCTAGTTACTGTGCGAAACCGATATCAATACATTTGTTTGGAAATGTTAACAAAAACAAATCTCCAAACATAACATTTAGAAATGAGGGTATTAGTTCGTAGAAATATCGTCAAATTATGAATATTACCATTTCTGCTGGCATTGATTCGGTCGCTATCAATTAAATGGGACAGGCTCTATCATGAGCCTATTTTTACTGCAGAAATTACGAAATGGCCAGGAAAAACTACTGATTGTTCATTCTAGATGCAGCAATTTTTGATATCGTACGTTACTACTGATTCGACTTCGATTGTGAAATCGTAACACAAAGAGTGGGGTTTTGATCCTAGGTCTGACTCAAAGAGCATGTTTAAAGCTGAAGCTACTGAACAGTCTCAACATAGAGTGAAACGGCTATCCATGATTTCAGAGTACACTAGTTTTACACGAATACAAAGAAAACTATTCACAAGTGTCATTCTCAAGGTATATGTATAGTTAGTTAGCACGAGTATCCTAAAAAAGGAATTCTATCCTACCGAATTGGAGGATAGTGTTATACTAAATCCTAGAAGAAATAATTCCATGTCGTTCAGTGAAAAACTAAATGAGCAACGAGTGGTTGGGCCTACAGAAACTAGCTTTAAGGAACTGTCCATTATACCAAGGAAAAGGAACAATCAAATATGTAAAATATTGCAATAAAAACAAACTATCTCAAAGTGATGTAAGAAAGATTCAACAGTTTAAGACTGCATGCCAAAATATCTCCCCAAAGAAGCAATAAAACCATTATGGGTTATAAACGTCCGAATGTGACCAATTTGGTCTCGCGTTCTGTTACGGGTACTATTTGGTGATGCTGACAAAATGCAGTCTTCCGACCACTCTAAGGAACTATGCAAGCATGTTCGGGATGCGATTCCCCCCTCGAAATGCAAAATGTTGCTTCAGGACTGGGTTGCATCGACACCCGAACTAATGATAGAGAGTGAAGTAGTTGAGCATGTCGATCGCTTCACTTATCTTGAAAGTCTAAACTGCCCTTGTAGTCTGGTGCGTGACGAAATCTCAGCAGATACAGAAAGCTCGACTAGCTTTTGCCAACTTGCGTCATTTTGTGGTACGTGTAGACTACCTGGTTCGGATCCACGAGACTATAGCAACTGATGGTTAGAGACCTTGAATGACATGGCTCAAAATCGTTTGCAATGGCGCAGATGCATCCACTCTTTGTGTTCTCCCAAATTCTAATCTTCTGAATTCTTCATGTCCCCTTTTTTTCTCTTTCCAAATTTATCTCACTGGATTATACTCTTCAAATAACACCTTCAAACCCTAATCTTTCCGATTACTGCCTATACTCTTACCGCCTCTACCACTACGGAATTTCAGTCGACAACTGCATCTCTGTGCTAATGTGGTGTGGCAACTCGGACTGATGTACGTACGTACGAAGTTCTACGTTGTTACTGACTGACTGACTGATAAACGTCCGAACTAAGATACTGGAGTATTCTACAAACGAAATGTTACCACTAGTCATAGAAGTAATGTAAGAGTTACCGACAGTACTTTGAAACATATTAACACCATTAGGCGTCGCCAAAACGACAATAAATATTGGTCTTATGCTTGGAATATCACCTAGCATATTGTTGTGAAGTACATTTTATCATCCATTCTAATTTAATCAATTAACGGAACAAAAGTGATACATTTCATCACTGATGTTTTCAGTTAATACATTCGGAGATACATGTTAACAATCCTGGGGACGCTTTTCAAGTGTCTAGTTTATTCTGTTTAATAAATACATGATTCTTCTGCTAGATATTATTATCCCTCTCCAGTGATTAGAAATAAAGACTTTACCTGCTGTAAGGAAAAATGATTCATATACTGGTCTTTTGTACTTAGCTTTGACACCTTTATTATAAGTAACCGGAGACATGTGGGCCTGCAACCTAAGGCTTGAAAGATCAGGCTTTCAACTACTAAGCAATTGCTTCACATTTTCCCACTATGACCTGAGGTGCCTAACCATGTGAATAATTTGTTATTGTTCCTAACTACTAAGTGTGCCTATATATATCTAAACTACTAATATTGAATAATGCATTCTCTACTTAAGTCAATCCAGTACAAGACCTTTGGTCGACTATAAAATATTTCCCAATGAACAACAGAACTGAATGGCGAAATTTTCTTGTAAGATTATGGTGG
Source organism: Schistosoma haematobium (assembly GCF_000699445.3). Classification (NCBI taxonomy): domain Eukaryota; kingdom Metazoa; phylum Platyhelminthes; class Trematoda; order Strigeidida; family Schistosomatidae; genus Schistosoma; species Schistosoma haematobium. Next base: position 43,803,450 of record NC_067195.1, read on the forward strand.
AATCTAAGTCATATATTTGTTTTCTTGAGGAAAGATTCTTCCCTCCTTTTATTACACAATCATTGCTTAATCGTCGTATGTTATTGAATATTGCATCGGTCTGTCCCAACTTGGATCACTTGTGGCTCAGTTCCGATGTTCATCTCCAAAACAACGTGCGCGTACATTTAGCAGCGGCCCTCTGTGTACTCTACGACTTTGAAAAATAGCTTATATAAATTACCATCACAAGAATTTACGCACCAATCAAATCAATGTGAAGATCCATATTATACCTACAATTATCTTTCGCACAAAGAATTCTGAATTTACAATTCTGCAGTAGTTGCATAAGTCGTTTGAGTTCGAAGACGAGTGGCACGTAACAATTAGTCATAGATCTCAAAAATTACATTCCTATAACGATCACATAACGTTTTTCAATAGAATATCAATATGGATTCAAATGCTTTGATAATCCTCAATCTAAAAAAAGTTGCAAGATATCTTTCTTTCCTGCCAAAAAATTATCGTAGTATGTGCGCATCTTAATGTGATGTTTTTAAGTTGCTTCGAAGCAAATCATATTTCATCTCCATATTACTTACTATCTAACTAAATAACAGATTTACTTACAGCTAGTCGTTAAGTTACTTATAACCGGCAAACTATAGACAGATTGAATGAAGAGCACTATCTTGTCAAACTTATTAATCACAACCTTGGTTTGTACACATTCGAAAAATACCTCTCATTTAGCAAAAGGATTATACTACTATGAAATGACATTTCGAATTCTTAAGTGATAAATACAAGGAATCATCCATCCTAACTCATAGACAATATGTAAAACTTCAGGTAACAAACTTGATTTTAAAAGTACTAAGAGGGTTTCAAGAAATTTATTTGATATAATCACTTGAAAGTAAATCTACGAGAATTTCTTGTTCACAAAGTCAACTAAAACACTTTTTCATTTTCAGGACCATAACGTTTGACCCAGGCTTCGATAAATTCCTTTTTACGCTTTTCCCGTCTTGCAAAGAAGTCAGGATACTGCTTCTTTTCTAATGGATGCCAAAGGTCATAGTTCTGTCAAAGAGAGATTAGAAATCGACGGTAACTTGGTAAGTGACAAATCCATGAAACCAGATACTTTGTATGTCTATCAAAAAATTTTAGGGCAAATCCGACAAGACACTTGATCTAAGCAAAAAAAGATTTTTAGAAAAACCGTTTAGATGTTGATAACTCCACAACCTGTATCGATAAAATGAAAGGGTAGTCCAATGGGTCAGGTACTCACTCTCCATTATCTGATAGGAGTGAACCCATGCATCCCACTTCAGTTCCCGCAAGCGTGGAATATTTGTGATTTTTACATCTCGATTGGGACTCAAGCTCTACTAGCATAAACCTGATTTCAAGCTTGAATCTTTTATATTTTTTTAAAATCTAGAGAACAAAAAGCAACAATCAACTATAATACATATCCACATGCATGTGGAGCTGTGAACTATAGGTCTACGAATTCGATTTCATAAGGGATTCGGACCCAAATTAACCTACTAAGGTTTACACAATCAGGTAATAACAAGTAATCTACACAAACAAGTGTGGTTTGTATTCAAATATAAATGCGTGCAGTTAAAATTTTAGTACCATGTAGAATTGAGACACGATTATTCTCTAGTTTTGATTGGCTAGAAATGGGCCGAATAGCGTGCTCAAACATAATCCCACGTGGAACACGCCTTAACTCAATCAATCTCCTGCTAACACGGGCCATAAATCAGTGATCTGCACCAGCTAATATGGCTCAGTCTAACCGTCAACAGTGCCATGGATATCACATTTTAGTTGAGCCGCCTGTAACTTTACCCGATCCACTCCTAAGCCGCTTATACGTAAAAACGTCTTGCTTACCTCAGTCGACAGAAATTAGCATTCTTATCAGCCTGTCTTTATCCGGTACCATGTGCTTAATCACAGCACTGCTCATTCTGTTGTTACATATAGTATAGTTAATGTGCCGATGAGGCCTGAGATCAAATCATTGAGGTTTAATTTTATCTTCTATTTACATAGGGGATTTTTTAGCCATACACTACAATAGGGAAAACTGATGAGAAGCTTACTTGAACATTGGCTGACAAAGGAATGTCATGCCTACGCCATATGTGACATGAATAGACAAAAACCAAGTGGTTTTTTCGAATCCGTGTGGAGATTTTTTCAACTAACAACTTATCGTGATGAGAAAAACTCCCAAGACAAATTAATTGGTTAAAGTGCTTAATTACATCACTAACTACGATAACCCAGATCAATCATAGAACATTTTACATTTAGATCATAGATGAATACCAACGGAGCAAGACTCCATTTAGTAAAATCGGAAGTGAAAGGAGTGCGTATTAACAAGGTTCCTTATCCAAAAGGGCAGATTAGTCGTGATAGTTTTGTCACCCATTGAAACCATGGTAGGAGCATAGAAGTCACGCATATCATCCAGAAACCGAAATGATTAACGAGATATATTATTGAATGGCAAATGGAGAGTACTTTAAACTCATCTCTTTTTGTAATTAAGTAGGTCATCTGAAACGATTACTGAAGGCAGAAAAAACGAGGTTCAAAATACTAAACCACGTAGTTGAAGCATCCCAAGTAACAATAATAATATCAGGTGAGAATGGCCGATGAATAAGGCACATTGATGAATGATTAGGTTATAGAACAAAAAAGGCGACCATGTAAAGTAATTTGATCAGTCCATGAAATGTCGGTTAAGCGCTGTGAAAACGTCCTGGGGTGAGATTGTAACGATGAAAAAACCATAAAGTGTGAATCATGTGTGGCACAACTTAGTTTAATAAGGTGGCATTGATTCACCTTCTCAACCTTACTCTAATTCTTAAGAACATATCTATTTTTATGTATTCTTGGAGGTCATTTGAATACATTAGTTGATGGCTCTTGTGCTATTGTTGAGTTGAGAAACAACTATGATTCCAGTACAGCAACCTGCTACACACTTGTCTTGTTTATCTGGATTGGAAATGAAAAGTGCTTTGATAAACATCAATTTCACAAATACGTTTCTGTAAGAATCGATTACTGTTCGGATTGAAAGTGACTCGAAAGAAATCTTTTTAACCTTCCAAAATAACAAACATACGCACGTCATCATAAAAGCAAAAAAATCGTTACATAAATGATGGGGTTAATATTGAAGCCACTTATAAGTGGATAACCACTGGTCACGATTGTATACAGTACATATTTTAGTAACTACTCTTCGTGTGAGCAAAGCTCCCTAAATAGGATAATTTGGTTTGACAACAGTGGCAATTGTGGCTCCGAAAACGAAGGTTAAGCGCTCCTACTACTAAATTGGGAATAAAACAGTATGTTTCTATGGCTAAGCGACTAATTAACCCAGCTCTCACTAGACCAGCTGAATATGAAAATGAGCCAAAAAGCAGATTGACAAGGTGTATACAATACACGCAGGCTAACCCAAAACAGACCGGGAGACTCTGATAACGGGGATCAACAGGAAGACAACTGGGAAAATCTACTGAACCTCTTAAGCTCTAATAAATAATGGCAATTTAACCCATTCATTAGGTACTTGTGTACGAAACATCCTAAATGAGGGTTAATGATATTACTTGTAGGTCTGAGCCGAAGGCAGAGTAGGAGATTCGAACCCGGGAGCTGGAATCTAAAAATGGAGCGCCCTAGCCATTAGGTTATCGCATGTTTTAGGATATAAAGATATAGCAACCAAATGATATATATATATATATATATATATATATATACATATATAGTTTAAGGTCGTATGAAGGAGTCTACATTTACTTAAGTTACTAAATATCTATATTACTGCCTTAACTTTCTAAATAATTTCTTTTCTTTCCTTACAGCCTTTGAGCAACCATGGTTACCGTTGTTGCCATCAACCTAGCTCGTTTTTCCATGATTATCAGGAAGCTGACACACTAAAATGATGCACGGCTTTTGCCGAATCTTAACGGAGATGATGTAATGAACGTTTGGAATATAGAAACAACAAGCTTTTTACGGTAGCTTTGTTTACAGACAGAAACACATCTTGAGTGAAACGGAAGGGCAAGCAGATATTCGAAATTTAAACATTTGCAATAAATTATGTGACAAACAACAATGAAAAATACTCACAAAGTCATTAAAAACAGTTTCCCTTCCGTAAGCAGCACCTCCTGGTGCATCAGGATCTAGGTTTATAAGGAGATAAGAAGTCAGTAATTACATTTGTACGGATAAGGAGCCTCAATCTGTTTTAGTTCAGCCCATCCATCTTCCAGCATTTTCCTGGCCAAAACTGCATCCTTAATGTTTCTGTTTTCTTCAAAACGTGCTCGCATTAAAACAGCATGATAGCGATACTTCAAACTACCAAACAGCAAGTAAAAAGAATCACAAGATTACACGTCACGATTTTTCGCCTTAAGATCGTAAAGCGCTGCTTTGTAAAGCTCACAAACTTTTTGTCCATGTGAAATAAGTCGAGTACGAAGATGCGGAGGTATCGTCGACCAAGACATCCCAGCGACGTACCGCTCGAGTCGTAACACGCGCACAGAGTATGCAATACCATTGCGACGGGATGACATCGAACGCTTTAATCATTCAGTGCCTACGTCGGGTACTTGTGCAAACCAGATGGTTATGTACGCCTACTTTTAGTACTATGGAAGGGTCTGAGTTTTAGCTAGCGTCCATTAAAGGTAGAATAGACACTCGACTGGATAAATCCTTGTGAATTCGACAGTAATTCGAGTAAATATCTATTTACTCCAGAACACTAACGTTGCTGTGATCAGCAGTTATAAGGTTATGGGCAGGAAAACATTTTGGTTTCGGTAAGAAAACTGAATATACAGGAGTAGTGCGAAGACGACATTTCTTGAGAGACCCGTAACAGACCAACTTCACAAAAACGCAAAGTGCATGCAACTGGATGACAATAAGAAGAAATCATTTGTTGTGGTGAAAGAGTCTCAAAATCAGCCATGGCCACACATTATTACACATACACACCCTGTAACGGTAAATAAATCTCCAGAACCAGTAGGTCTGTCAGTCTTCGACATTTGATGCTGATCACTTTAGTCTTAATAGACTCACCTAGCTGAAGGCGCTCGGTCACGCATCCACACCCGATCACTAGTGCGAACGCCATGCTCAACTTGTCCTGCAACCGCTAGCCAGTTTAGATCAGTCACTTCTTGATATATAGATAACCTGTCAAATACATCTTCAAACCTCCTCGATTCTGACTTTTGGTTTCATTGGGTGGGAACGTTTCAGTCATAGAAGGTGTTACTCGTTAAAGCGTTGTCAAACTACAAATACTTGTGGCATCCTCAATCCCTTGGTGTTGCTGTAAATGCATTCAACTTAGCAACTGCATTAGTTTTACATCAATGGGCAAACAGCCTTATCAACCCTTGGGATCTATCACGAGATGGTGGGATACTCCCAATCATGTATTGTCCAATGCGGCACGTCAAACACTTCGTAGAGGGTTTGAACTTCAACCTTTTGACCAGTCATAAAACTCGGATGATTCCTCGCGCTAGGCCAGGTGAATATGAAAATGAGTCAAAAAGCAGATTGATAACGTGTATGCAATGCACACAGGCTGACCCCAAACAGACCGTGGGACTATGACAACGGAGCTCAACAGGAAGACAACTGAGAAAATCTACTGAATTTTAGTGTCATTAATTCGGTCGCTATCAATTAAATGGGACAGGCTCTATCATGAGCCTATTTTTACTGCAGAAATTACGAAATGGCCAGGAAAAACTACTGATTGTTCATTCTAGATGCAGCAATTTTTGATATCGTACGTTACTACTGATTCGACTTCGATTGTGAAATCGTAACACAAAGAGTGGGGTTTTGATCCTAGGTCTGACTCAAAGAGCATGTTTAAAGCTGAAGCTACTGAACAGTCTCAACATAGAGTGAAACGGCTATCCATGATTTCAGAGTACACTAGTTTTACACGAATACAAAGAAAACTATTCACAAGTGTCATTCTCAAGGTATATGTATAGTTAGTTAGCACGAGTATCCTAAAAAAGGAATTCTATCCTACCGAATTGGAGGATAGTGTTATACTAAATCCTAGAAGAAATAATTCCATGTCGTTCACTTTGACAATAAAATAAACATTTTCAAACTTTTTGTGTCTTTTCGTTTTCCTTAACCGAATGGCAATACTTCACTCGCCAAAAGCAAGATATTAGGTGAATTTTGGAAACTCTGTCCGATTTTTAAGATCATCCATCTATATACCAACTATTTGTTTTCCATATCCTGTTGACTATTTTTTGGTTTTGCGCTACGAACGTAATCATCGAAATTGCTTTAGGTGGTAAAAAAATGTAAAAATTTAGTTTATCCATAAGTTCATTCGGTTCGTGTAATAAATGGTTGATGAGGATCAATCCTCTCCAACTTTGGAAACTGAAACAAATGTAAGACTATCACTCAATGATATCATCAGCCAATCAGATGTGACCAGTTAAGAAGAATCCCTAACGCCAATCTGATATAACCTTAAAATTGACTACATATTAGGCCTATAAATTGAATTCCTCTTCTTAAGTGTCGAAATGTGTATATGTGAGTGTGTGTTTATGTATATTATTCGGTAGCTCGACAGACCTCTTCCTCCAGGCTTGTCTTCTCGATCAAATTGTCAGTTGGAAGGTAAGTGCGGGGCATATTTTGTATCCATATCAGATCTCGAAGACGATCCACCATAACATGGTTTTCCGGTTTTTTCCTATTTATAATATAATAGGATAATGTAATGGGATAATATAATGGCTTCTCTGTTGAGGACTCCCTTGTCTGTTTTGTTTTTATGAACTATTGTAGTTTCGAATACTATCGATGCCCTTCTGTTATCCCAGTGATTTACTCGGTACCCAAAAATGACATATGGCACAAACCATAACTGAGTACTCCTTATTTATACTAGATGCACTCCCTTACGAAATAAATGCTGAGATTGGCGCCGTCATTAATCGGTATCCGATTTAAATTCGGTTTAAGTACTTATCTGTGGGCCCTGATGACCCTAAGCACTCCTCGGTTTGTCTTGAAAAAGGGAAGTTTATCGCTTTCTGATGTCTTCAACGCATGTCTTCTTATAGGAAACTAAAATCGTTTTTCTTTCAAAAAAGAGGTGGTTATCTGACATATGTATAGAGGACGAAGAGAGCTAAACTCATTGGGGATTTCCTCAGAGTATCCACTTTCATTTGGCTGACTTGTATGTAAGGCTTCAAACACTTTTGGTTCAACAGTCATCGCATCACGCCGTGTTTATCACAAGATCGCAAAACGATTCTTCACACATTACCGTTTCATCAAGATCTCAATAAACCCTTGGTCACAGTTACTTAATTTCATGATAGAGATTACATACGAGCTGACTATGAAGAATTTCAGAACATAATTAAGCCCTTTGGCGTAACAAACTTGTTGTTACGCGCTGTAAGCGATCACCCAGTTTGAATAGCATTAAACACTACAAACATCAATATTTTCAGTTAAATTACTGCTTTCTCGTGAGTTTTGTTGATATGCCATCAAGTTCACTTCGTTACTTATCGCCTAAATTATATATGTGATAGTACTACACATTTTCGTCCACTATGATAAATCTTGTCTGTCATTATACTTTCCTGAATCCTTACACTTAATTTAGAAACCTTTGCCATATACCATAATACTTTTCAGCACAACATCAGTCTTCAACTCAGAGTCAATAAATTGTAACCGTCTTACAATCTTGTCACATGGTACTTGTAGAAAGTATGTTTTCCAGCAGAATATGAGAAATAATGTCTTGAGTGGAACATAATGTTTTGTTTAACATCCACCCTGACAGAGCCTAACATTACAAAAGGTGAAAGTGAGGGTTTGCTAAACCCCATGCATTAATGTAAGGGGGATTATTTCCATCCGCCCATATGTGTGGAACAGAACATGTTGGTTGTTTCAAGCTGTTTATGGCTGAGGTGACCAGTCAGTTATACTGCAGTTGTTCTACTACGCTTGTGACCACTCAGATTTGCGATTCCGATTTTGTTTTGGCTTCTCCACCTTACTTTGACAACTTATGAAACCCTAATTTAGGCCCTTGATTGAGGAATCGGCGGTTGTTACCTGAAGAAAGAGGAATAACTAATAAAACTAATCGTAACAAACACCAAAGTTGTTATCATTTCTAGACACTACTCTCTCCTAGCAGACTTTCCATTTTAATGAACAGCACCCCTGCTTCTAACTCCAACTTCCCTATCATTCAGACCCATTCCACACATCACAACTTATTGTCTTTATCGTTACATTCCCTTATATATAGACTATTAAACTATAGATTAATTACATCTGGCATGAGTTTTATTTACTGATCTACCATACCTATGTTGGTTCTACTCTAAACAGCTAGCATTGTCAAGGTTTTACATCCAGTTTGCTTGCCGCTCTTTTTCCACATTTTTAAGCTTCACGTTTGTAGCACACAGCTAAGGAACTTATTTTTACTACTGGAACACAAACCTAAGGGTATGTGATTGCCAAGTTAGCAGCCTATATCACGTATCTTTCAGTCTTTTTTATGATAATTGTAAACTTCTTAAAAGGTTACGTCACACAAATACTTATCCAGTAAATCTGCATGGACATTCTGCTGTAAAACGTTCTGACTGTTCGGTATGGCTTTACAATAAGTCTGGTGGGGTTGCATGATATCTGTAAACGCTTATTGTGTACTATTGATCATGCTCATAAAAATGTCATGTGACCAATTTCTTAGAAACATATCGTCGCTGTAGTGATAAATTTGCGAATCACTGGGTTTATTTAATAGCCACATGAATTCAGAATTAAACACTACTGTATTCATCAAAATGCCTCTTAAACCAATAACTCCATGCATCAGCAAAGCTCCAAGGCTAACCTACAAAAAAGTAGGTGTTTCCTAAAAAAAGATTTTGGTGCACTTCAATAAATAAGCTATTTGCTTGATAATGTGAAAACTCAGCTAAAAAAGCGGATCGGAAGTAACTAAAACTACAGCAACTATTCCATACTATACAATATGGTGGCCTATGATGACCAACATGTTATCTGTGAACTACTTAGTAAGTGGTTTTCTAACACCGCAAACATATTTCAGGCCCCAGTCATAAATAATTAATGGCCTAGAAAGAAAAATCTTAGTAGAACTGACTTTGACCTTAGCACTATTGCTGTTAAAGATGCCACAGGTATTCGGAGTATGACAACGCCTGTACACGTAATACCTTTACATCCGAAGTACGTCAACCTGGTCAACTCAGAAGACGGAAACAAAGGGGTTCGAAGATATAGTTGGAAGTCTATCGGTATGTGGAGGAACGTTCAGTCTTAGCCGGCTAATACTTGAATGGGATAAGTAGAATGGCATACCCACTCGTGATCTGGTGCGGATTTGCGGCTGAGCGCTTTCAGCTAGGTGAGTCCATTAGAAGTAATGCGGTTAGCATCAAATGTTGAAAACTTACAGAACTATTGATCTTGGTGACTTGTTTACCGCTACACTGCTGTGGCTAAAGTTTTCAATTCCAACACGAACTTAGGTTATGGCATCTCATCTGTTCCCAATGAAAATGCAGAGCCGAAAATGCTAACAACACTACTCAAAATATTGATCCGATTCTTAGAAGCAGCAGGTATCTGAAAAACGTTGAAGGTGTCTTCTGCAATCAGAAAACATAAATTATTACTAAAAATCTCAACACGGTAAATACCACTCTTATTGTCTCAATAATAATGGAGAAAACAGTGAATGATCAATTAGCTGACATTCTAGTAATTAAAAGCATAATCTGTGATTCTCAGAATGGCTACTTAAGAACTTCACATCTAATAGATTTATTAAGCGAGATTACTCACAACCGTGATTAACGAGAGTAATAATGGAAATATACTACGAAACAAAAAAACCTTTGACTATGTGCCGTACAGTTTACCAAAAAACAACCATAGACTATATAAATCTAACAGAAGTAAAATGACTAGGTGAACCAGTCGAACTTCGGCGCGAATTTCATCCAAATGTTCTGTGAAGTGTTAAGTTAATGTTGTGTGTGTTGTGGCTTTAGGTCTTCCCGCTCTCCAGTGACTGCTGATTACACGTGTTACAACTGGTGATGGAGGTACCCACGAAAAATCGCGATGAGAATTTGGACGAACCCCCTCTGATTCCACTCAGGGCTGCTCCCGGTTCAACAATGCTCCTCCACATTAAGTATGGCAAGCGGAGACCCCTTGATTGCGTGTTCTAAGATAGGGTTAGAGCTAACAATAAATCTGTACCGCGCTTTTCGAACGAGAAGTTTAGTCCTAACGTGATTTGCATTTATCAAACTTTAGCTGTGTTCTTACGCAACAAAATACCATTTCTGACCAAAAGAATATATCCTGAGCTATACGTTCGGTAGATTACTTTTTTTAGTTTCACCCAATTTAATAGTTAACTGTGGTTTTGCCTCAGCTCACTATTCGGTTCCTTTTTCAGTTTTTCACGTAAAGACTAGTTCAGTTTATCTCATCCGTTTTATCCATTTTTGTCCGTTTTCAGTATATTTTTTAAGGTCTTAGGCTTTTGCTAGCATCTACAACACAGTTTACGTCAATACAGTCATGAAACATTCATGCAAACGACCTGGATGCCGTTTTGCTGTTACATCTGGCATGCAGTGCGACAACTGCAAAGGTTGATTCCACGAAGCGTCCACAGATCTCACAGCAACTGCTTACAACAGACTCAGCAAGTCTGATCATAAGTGGGAATGTGTTACGTGCAGCACGGATGTTGTAGTCTTGCTGAGTAATATCATTGTCCTACTGACAAGTCTGCAGAGCAAGTTGTCGGCAAACTTGGGAAAAGACAGTCAAAAAATGGATAGACAAACGAGAGAGCGCATTGAAAACTAGAACAGGGATGTCGACAGGTCTACCAACGACGGAGCATGCGACAGCATTAATGACGACACGCTGAAACTCAGCACCATGATTACGACGACGGTACTCGACTCCCTCAGCAAACTCGGGTCTCACAGCTCAAGGTCCTTGAACGCGGCAGCGGTTACCGGAAACTCTGTAGGTGATTGAACCCATGTCAAAAGAGCCAAAAGGGGCCAAGCGTCACAGTCTAAGTTGAACATCCCAGCTGTTGAACGGAAGTCAACTGGTGATCTGGTCGCACAGTCTACCCCCAAGATTGTCCGTCCGGTCATCAATGAGCCAAGGATTCATAAACGTGCTTCGACTCACAAACAACAAGGTGCTAAACCTGAACGCACCGGAAGACCTGGGACGACAATAACGGTTCGTGGTGACTCTCTCATAGTCATGAACCTTAAGGACAACCCTGATCTTCCTCTCAGTTTGCAGGACAAAAATGATAGGATGCTCTGGAGAGGATTGAACAACAAACTTGGACTTCCAAGAATAGAGCCTTTGACAGTCACACGGCTCACTCGGGGAAAAGAATCAAAGCATCAAAATCACCCGAGGCTACTTCGTGTAACACTTAAAAATTCTACCGACGTAGAGGATGTCTTACTAGAGAGTCATTTACTGAAATCAGATGGGAATGTAAAAATACTGCCTGACATACCGTATTCTGAGCGCAATCTCATCCGGAATATCCTCAAAGAATCTCGCGATCAGTTTTTCCGCGGGAGGAATACAATCGTGCAAGGTATACCGGAAAATACGGACCCTACTCAATCAAAGACTGACATCAGGGAATGGAAATTCATCAAACAGTCCTTGAGGCTCAAAAACATACTGACTCAGCATGTGACGAGACTAGCCAAGAAGGATGATGATTCTAGACCCCGTCTAATGAAGATAACCTTCCTATCTTCACACATAGCGGCTGCAACTCTGGAAGCATTTCGTGCCAACAGACGTCGACTGCCACCTGGAATCCACATGCACCCGGATAGGCCGTACGAAGCTAGGACCAAACACAAAGGCAAGTTGGAGCTGATCATTCCACTTGTGGACTGTCTAGACGATAAAAAAACGCGTAAAGGACAGGGCCTACCACCTCGGCAAACCTCATATAGGTGGGCTACCTGTCCATTCACGTAAGGCTCATACAGACAAACAGGACGAAGCTCACGCGTTCCAAATTGAAAGCATAGACTGCTTATATATGAACGCCGTGAGTCTACCAAACAAATTGGATGAACTACGTGAACTTAGCAATGCTAATAAGGCCCATCTGATAGAAATATCTGAAACCTGGATATCTTCTCAGTTCTCGGACCATGAGTTAGCATTACCTGGGATGTCTTTGTTCCGCAATGACAGAAAATCAGGATTTAGGGGCAAAGTAGCTGTTTATATACGTTCTTGCTTGGAGGTGCATCAAGTTCATAACCTCGAGTTTACCAATCTTGAGGAATCTATATGGTGCTCTGTAAGATTGTCCAGTACTTCGAGGTGTCTTGTTGGATTCATTTACAGGAAGCCAACTGCCGACATCGAGTACGATAGTCGTATGCTGGAAGGACTACCCCGCTCTACTAGTCTCGGCTTCACACACATCCTGATTCTAGGAGACTTTAATCTCCCTAGAGTCAACTTCGCGGAACACACGTATACTGGAGGCGACAACTCAATTGAAGCTCGGTTCTTCAACCTCATCGATGACTTGGGATTGTACGAAAATGTGAGGTCGGCAACTCGTTAAATAAACAGTCAGACACCATCGCGCTTAGACTGTGTATTCACAAATGAAGAATTTCTAGTTGACAACCTCTCAAACCTGGCTCCCCTGGGGAAAAGCGATCATGCCGTCATAGCCTTCAGTTTTGTCAGCAAAACTAAGCTAAGATACCCCACCAATAACTTGCGTTGGAATTTCAAACGGTTGAATGTGCCAGCTCTACACGACTATCTACAACAGGTGACTTGGGATGTTCACCTCAACTCGATGTGGACGGTCATTGGGACTTCTTACTGCACACAATCTTACGTGCTACAAACCATTCAGTTCCTCAAACGGTTCCAGAAAGCTGCAAGCCACTTACAGTAATCAAGAACCGTACCCTTCGCCTGCTAAGCCACAAAAGGCACTGTTGAGCGGAATACAAACGAACTGACAACGAAGGAGAGTACAGGCAATATAAACATATCAGGAACATATGCACGAAAGCTATAAGAGAAGACAGGCTTCAGTACCAGACAAAGCTTATGGACAAATTTGCCTCCAATCCTAAAAGCTTATTTCGTTATGCAGACTCTCTTCGTCAAGCCAAAACTGGAGTTTCCCAACTGATAGGTCTTAACAGCCCGACCAACAACGATGGCGACGCCGCTAACCTTCTGGCTGAACATTACTCACAGACATTCCAGCCGATCGACATTAACTTTACTGATGACAGTTTCGTTTGCAATTCCACAGGACTTTCCGAAGTGAACGCAAGCGCTGGTATGATGTTCCGGAAACTGCAGCACTTAAGATTAGACATTTCTCCTGGCCCGGACATGGTCCATTCCGCTATACTGAGGGAAGCAGCCTCAATCTTGGCAACGCCGCTTAGCTTGATGTCCCCACACTCGCTAAGTCGAGGAAAACTACCGGAAAATTGGAGGCTGGCTCACATCACACCAATTTTCAAAGGAGGTAGACGCAGCGAACCTTCAAGTTACCAACCGGTGGCTCTTCTCTCCATACCCTCAAAAATCATGGAGTCCCTGATATGCGATGGTATAAATGACTATTTACTGTCCTTAAATTTCTCCTCACCCCAACAGCATGGTCTCAGGAAGGGTTACTCTTGTATTACCAACCTGCTGACTGCGGTGGACAGATGGACAAGCATCCTTGATCACAAGGGGAAGGTTAATACCATCTACCTAGATTTCTCAAATGCTTTTGATAAGGTTAACCATACATGTCTTATCAACAAGCTCGAACGATTGGGTATCAGACCACCTCTAATCGATTGGCTTAGTTCATATCTGAAAAATCGACACTTCAAGGTCAGGGTTAATTTCACTTTATCTCAGGCTATGGAATGTCCCAGTGGGGTCCCCCAGGGTTCAGTACTAGGACCTCTTCTCTTCTCGATCTACATAAATGACCTCCCTTAACAGGTAACGTCAGACTCATTACTTTTTGCCGACGACGTGAAACTTTGGAGAGAGATACGCAACCAAGACGATATACAGGCACTTCAGGAGGATCTGACTGGACTTCAAAGTTGGGCAGACGATAATGGACTTACCTTTAACACTTCAAAGTGTAAAGTAGTCCATCTGCGATATGTCGCAGACTACAGTTATAACTTAGGTACCTCCTCTCTAGCAGTATCTCAAGTCGAAAAGGGTTTAGGAGTCCTGGTGCCCTAAGATTTAAAGTCTTACGCTAACTTTGACAAAAATGCCTTCCGAGCAAACCTTGCACTGGTAACATTGAAGCGCATTTTTGGCCAGTTTGACGGAAGAACTTTCCATATAATCTTCAATAGTTTAATTCGTCCCCATTTAGAGTACGGAAACATAGTATTTCCCCCTCACTCCAAAAGGATAAGGACATCCTGGAGCGTATCCAACAGCGAGCCACGAAATCAGTTCGAGGACTCAAATTTAAACCTTACGAAGAGCGCCTCCTTTCACTTAACCTTTACCCATTAGAGTATAGACGTCTTAGAGGTGACTTTCTGATGGCTTATAGTATCCTTAACACTTCTGGACATCCTCTCAAACACCTACTTAAGCTTAGTTCCAACACTAACCTAAGAGGTAACACCCAAAAACTGGAGACACAACATAGAAGAACGGACTGTAGACACAACTTCTACTCCTTAAGAGTTGTCAAATGCTGGAATTCGCTGTCGGCCGAGCTAGTCCAAGCGACTTCCCAGAAGTCCTTTAAGAGGCAACTTGATCTATTCTTAAGGACTAAGGATAGTATCACACTATGATTTATTAATTTCTTTTCCTCTTTTATTGTTAACATACCTAGGTTCCTGCCTGGAGGATTTGGTGATCCCCTGCTACTAGACACGGAAGCCTGTTAAGCGAAAGCTTCTTCTATTCCGTCCACAACCATTTGAATTATTTGAAACAAGAACTCTTTTCGGCATGAATTCCTGGTTTGCCCCACACTGACCTGGAACATGATACTCGGGGTTGACTTCATGTTAAAATATCAGGTCTCTATAGGCATGAATAAGTCGGAAGCTAAAATTGGCGGGGTTGTCGTGCAACTACAACGCCAGAAAATGCCAACCGAAACCGCAGCCCAGAAGGGAATTGCAGAGAGTATACGTCAAGTACAAGATAACCAAATAATAAGCGAAAAGGACCGTCGAGCAACCATTGACGTACTCCAGCGATTTAGCTCTGTTTTCTCGGAGAATATCTCTGGAAATCGGACAACCAGTGTGCAACATTCCATTGTTACAGGTGACCACATGCCATTACCCCAACCACCTTGCAGAGTACCAGTACATTATCAGCCCCACTTAGAATACATGATAAAAGATATTCTAGAAAAAAAGATCATCGTACCATCTTCGTCACCCTGGGCATCGCCTATTGCTTTAATAAAAAAGAAGGACTCCTCCCTACGACTGTGTGTAGACTACCGACGCCTTAATGCTATAACTAGGCGTGATTCTTTTCCGCTTCCACGGATAGACGCTACCTTAGATGCCATGAAAGGTGCTCGCTGGTTCTCGACCCTAGACTTAGCATCAGGGTATTAGCAAGTGGAAGTTCGACCCCAAGATAGAAAAAAACCGCATTTATAGTGCCCAATGGACTGTATGAATTTCAAGTAATGCCTTCTGGTCCAACGAATGCCTCAGCCACCTTCCAACGATTAATGCAGACAGCTCCGCACGGTCTCGTACCGCACCAGTGCTTAATTTACCTTGATGATATTATTGTGCATGGCAGCACGCCAGAACAACATAATGCCAATTTGAAGGCAGTCCTACAACGTATTAGGCAGCATTACCTAAATGTGAAACCATCTAAATGTCGACTACTGCAAAAAGAAGTGCTCTTTTTAGGGCACCGCATTACGGAAGACGGAGTGTCAATAGATAAAGAAAAGACACGTGTGATTGTTAATTGGCCGCAACCAAAATCAACCGAAAACTTTCGTAGCTTCCTGAGACTAGCTTCTTACTGTAGACGCTTTGTACGTGATTTCGCATCATTAGCAGCACCTTTACATCGATTAACCCACAGAGGACGAAAATCTTTATGGAACAGCGAGTGTCAACAGGCGTTCGATGCTTTGAAGGCTTGGTTAACCTCTCCAACTATATTAGTATAATATTTCAATTATTTGAATTGTATTATGAACTAGGAATCCCAGAATTAACGCAATTGAACTAAGAAGTGAGACACAAGCACAAACGAATGTATTGTACTTGGAATTCGAAATCGAGCATTCAACAAGTACAAAGGTATCATTGGTCCATTCAAACACCACATCCGCCACAGCTTAAATTGGAGTCTAGGTGTTTGTAATCAATCGTACGTCTTCTTCTCAAATTCATCCTGAGTCTCTCTGACATTGTATTGGATAAGGATTCTGTATTATCTAGAATATGCTCATTAGCATTAGAATAAACAATCGAAATTGGAACTGACTCACCTGGTTCCTGAAATAGTATTTGATCCATATGTCGACTGTGTGTACTTAAGTCATCGATGTCTAGAATTCGCACCATCGATTTTCCGACATTCTTCAGAACAATACCCGTAGATGGTCGAAGATCATTTCCTCGATAGTATGTAACTTCTGCAGACTCCAAACATCTCATATTCGACCGAAGAATTCTTCCTTTCAATAGCTTCACTGGAGTCTCCTTCGTCACCGAATGTTTGGCATTTCTATATTGCAGTAGAAAGGTATCTACTCCTCTCTCCAGCACATTAAATGTTGAGGGGGCTATAGAATCAATAGCAGTCTTTAATGTCCTAACAAAATTCTCTGCCTGACCATTAGAACATGGATGTCTGGGAGCAGTAAACAGATGTTTGCACCCTATACCGTTCAACCAGGTAGTGACTGCATCTGCAGCAAAATGTGAGCCATTATCAGTTACCAACACCAAGGGAACACCTCGACTAAACACCTTTCTTAATGCTTCTATTGTGAAATCAGAATTTGGTGAAGTTGTGAAAAAAACTTCAGGCCACTTTGAAAAAGAATCAATGACTACTAGTGCGTAGTATTTACCAAGAAATGGTCCACAATAGTCAGCATGAATCCTCTGCCAGGCTTCAGACGATACTGGCCATGGCACCCACTTCGAAGGATGATTTTTCAACTGATGACATTTCTCACAATTGTTTACCGTACGACATATATCTGCATTTATCTCTGGCCACGGGCATGTGAGCCTTGCCAAGGACTTCATTTTCTCAACACCTAAATGACCACTATGAAGATCTTCAAGAACAGATTTATGCAATGAAGGAGGAATGATAACACGATCATTTAAACACAGAATACCATCAGGAGTAGTAGATAGCCCATCCCGCTTTGAAAAATAGATAGGAAATCTACGTTTCAAATTAGCATTCCAACCTTTCCTTATAGCACTGAGTATACATCCAAAATATCTACGAGTTTCTCTAATGTGATCTGAACGTCTCACTGGCAAAGGTTGCACTAACAAGCAATCCGAAGTATTAATAGGTTTATCTTGTAATGACTGTCGAGAAATGTAGTCAGCATGTTGAATCTGTTTGGCACTTCTGTGCTGAACCGTATAGTCATATGCACTCAAAGCAATACTCCATCGCTGAACCATAGCTGCTGAGGAACGTGCTAAGGATTTTTCGGGATGATAAATAAACTTTAAAGCTTCATGATCAGTAACAATAGTGAATTTCTTTCCGAATAAATATTTATGAGGTCTTTTAACAGCCCAAAACACAGCTAATGCTTCTCGCTGAGTCTGTGAATAACCTTGTTCAGTAACAGTAAGTTTGCGTGAAACACAAATAACTGGTCTACCTTCCTGTTCCAAAACTGCACCAATTCCCACAGGTGATGCATCAGTAATAAGCACAGAATGTACATTAGGGGAGTACGTTCGAAGAACAGCATCACTTTGAAGAAACTTCAGCAGACTTCGTAAGCATGACTCTTGTTCCTCACTCCATTTGAATGAATTGGATGTTAAAATATTAAATAAACAATTTGCACGACAAGAAAAATTAGGAATAAAACGGGAATAGTATTGAAGAGCACCCACTAGTGAACGTAATTCTGCAAGATTTTTCGGAGACGGTGCATTAGTCAATGGGGCTAGTCGTTTCATATCTGGTCTAAAACCATTACCATCAACTAGGTATCCAAGGCATTCAAAACTAGATACACAAAATGAACACTTATTTGGATTCACTGTTATATTCATCTCAATTAAACGACGCAATAAAGCGATAAGTCTCTGGTCATGAACTACCTTATTAGAGCCATGAACAATGAGATCATCTTGATAAACTTCAACACCTTCAAGATCACTAACTACTTTATTCATAACTTCCTGAAATATGGCTGCAGAACAACTTAGACCAAACGGAAGGAAATTGTATTTGAACAGACCAAAAGGAGTGTTAATTGTCGTCAAAATAGATGAAGATTCATCTAAAGGAATTTGAAGATAAGCATCTTTTAGGTCAACTTTCGAGAACACTTTAGAACCATGAAGTCAATTTAGAATATCTTCAGCTTCGACCGTCGTGCACGTTTGCTTCAACAAACGGGAATTCAGAGTTAATCTATAGTCACCAGAAATTCTAGGGGTCTTGCCATCCGACTTCAGTGGCGTAACGATAGGAGTACCCCATGCTGAAGACTGAATTGGTCCAATTATGCCTTTTGCACACAAGTCGTTTAATGTCTTACGTACTGCTTCTCGAAGACCATAAGGAATTATTCGTCTTTTAAGAAAGACTGGATCACCCTGTACTTGAAGTTTTATAGGCTGAATTTTCATACCTCCACTGCACTTAGCACACATAGCTATCAAATCTTTAAGTAAAGTAT
Source organism: Schistosoma haematobium (assembly GCF_000699445.3). Lineage (NCBI taxonomy): Eukaryota > Metazoa > Platyhelminthes > Trematoda > Strigeidida > Schistosomatidae > Schistosoma > Schistosoma haematobium. The sequence continues at coordinate 43,822,591 of NC_067195.1, forward strand.
CCGAATTTTCTTTAGAAACTAGGAAGGACAACTCCACCTTAAGCCTTTTCAAATTCTTTAAACCCAAAATTGACAGTCCTGTAGCGGTAAATAAATCCCCAAGATAAATAGCACTAAGTTTTCGACATTGGATGCTGACCATATGTTTTAGTGGACTCACCTAGCTGAAGGCGCTCGGTCAGGCATCCGCACCAGATCACGTGTGGTAACGCCGTGCTCAACATCAACCGCAATCGCTAGCCAGATTAGATCAGAGAATTCCGATATATTGGTCATCGCCAAATATACTCTTCCGATCTCCTCGACTCTGTCTTTTGATTTCTCTTGGTGGGAACGAAATATATTAGGTGTTGCTGGTAGAAGCGTTGTCAAACACTGAATACCTGTGACATCATCAGTCCTGTTTCGCTAACTAAAAATTCACAAGGTATGTATGAAGAATTATCATCTCTTATTAGCAATTCACAACATCCTCGTATGGACAGTCTGTGTTCAGTAATCCCCAATATTGATACTTCAGTGGGTCATACAACAACATTAGGATCTAAAGATTTCATGTTCTTGAATGAAATAATGGACTCTATACTACCTGTGTCCAGAATAAAGTCATGAAATGAACCAAGCGATGTATATAGTCGTTTTTGAATATGAGCATTACCTTTCGAAATAGTAGACAAAGATAAATTATCACTAGAAACATCCGAATTATTGAAATTTAAATTACTAGATTTAGTACAGCTTGAAGCAAAATGGACAGTAGCTTTGCATACTGACTGAATTTGTCCTGCCTTACCACATTTAAAACATTTAGCATTACGAAATACACATGAATTGCGAGAATGAAACTTTCCACATGATAAACATTTACCAAACTTCATCTCACCTTTGTGATTTGCTTTGTAATTCCTCGTTCAAACACCTTTCATATTTACACGAGAATAGGAATCACTGTTAAATGAACGCAAGTTTGATTGACCCTGAGATTGTAGTTCATCATGACGACTAAGCAAAGTATTATAAATCTTCACCGACTGGATATCAAGTTCATTGACTGCTTCGTAGTTAATACATGCAGTTCTAGCATCTTGAAAGGGACAGTTTGGCATTTTTAACAGCTCTCTTTCCAAACTCGGTATGTTAATTCCTGCAATTAATCGATCTCTCAGTTGCACATGTAGTTGATCACCGAAATTACACTTGGCAGCATGTTTCTGTAATTCAAGGATGAATTCCCGAGCCTTTTGGTCATTTTGACGAACCATCTTATGAAACTTCGCCCTTTCACGGCATTCAAAACTGGTGCATTTTACATGACTTAATAATAGCTCTTTAAGAGTTGCATAGGGGAGTGAGATAGGTTTTTCGTGTCTATAGGTAACCCTCGTGCTATTGATAGAAGAAACCAGACAAGTAGTGAATAGGTCTTTATTTCGATCTTAGCGCAGTCACAGTGGAGCGTGGGATTATCTGTTCAGACAAACAAAGGCTCTCAACATTCAATATAAGATAATAGGGAATATAACGCTTATACAAAACAAGGAAGTGAATGAATACTTGAACAATACTGTTTTGGCATATACTTGGTTGTTTGGGGTCAACTCTTAACCAACCAACCTAAGCTGTTACATTAGCTTCCCCCTAGAATCGACTTCCGTAGGAACGTCGGTTCGATTAACCTATCTATCGAAAACACCTTAGTTCTATTTCTCATCCCAAGGGAAAATTATCATCTCCCTCACTGTTTGACTTACAATCAGTGACGACTGACGCTGTCAACGATAGTCCATGGATGTCTCTTCTTTACTAGCTTGTCATCTTATTTTGTAGCATGTGATTTCTTCTACAACTATCGACGACGGTCTGCTGCGTGCTTTCAAGAGAAAGTGTGAGAATGTGGAATAAGAATATCTGAGGAAGTGCCGCGAGCGGGCTACCCAACACCATGTTGGTGAGGTACGATTTTTCCGTGCTCAGACCGGCTATCAGGTGTTTACTCACCTGCCTCTTGAGTCGCCCTCAAGTAAAAAGTAAAGAAGAATCTACTTCAAAGGTAATGGTGAAAATCAAGCAAACCTGAAGAACTGCTCCACTGCCTGCATAAAATAATAAGATACAAAATGGAAATACATAAATGTAATTGATAGTTGTTCGGTTCCATGTAAGTGCTTGGTCTCCAGAACGGATTGGTATTCTGGAAGAGAATAGACATAGTGTAGATATCTTGTGCACGAAAAACCATGAAAACAAAAAAAATACTCTTTTGTAATGCATATATGTAAAAGGGTAAACTTGCTAGAAGTTGGACTCTTTAACAGAATCGATCAAACGCGTGACCTTGAGCCTGTGACAACCGCGTTTTACAACTAGGTGCGTAACCAAGGGTGCATCAGAATACTCCACGAAAAGGAAAGGAATATACGGTTAAGAAGCAAAAAAATTGTGTAGAGTATGCGGATCAAGTACAGTTGTGTCAAATACCCTTTTCTTGTTTGATTTAGGTATGCATGATATATTGAAGCAATATATCGTCAATTCATCTAAGTAACGAATTGGTTTGCACCTCAGAAGTGTGTAAGTCCTATTACTCATTAGTATTATGAGTGATTAATTGGTGTAAGGAAATATTGAAGTCACTTTCTCCGTGGTCTGATGTGGCTTAACGGCTAAGCACGCGGTCTAGCATTCAGGAGGGGAGAGGTTCGAGTGCGTGTGGAGCCTGCGTTTTTGTTCACCAGGCCCACCTTCAATACGATGTTTGTTGCCCGTAAGTCGCGCACATATGAGAGAAAAAATGACAAGAGGACAGATTGATATATCAAAGTGCCATATTGGAAAAGTATAAGTTCTTTGTTTACATGAATATTATCACTATAGAAAAAAACTACAAGTTTAGTAAATTTCCATTTTACGTTATATTTAAACTAACGAATATATATATATCAGTTATTGACATAAAATGTCTTTTTTATAACGCTAATGTTAAGTTCCAGGACTTTGTATGGGCCACTAATAATAATTGGTTTAACGTTAGCATAGTCGTGATATTCATATTGTCAGTTCAATGTTATAATTACTAAACAGTTCCCTTATAAGTTGTTTAAAATTAGGTATGTGGAATCAATGCGGCTGACATAGTAACCTTACAGTAACGCACTGTACTATATCTTCACGGTTATTGATTCTTAAATGTCAGAAATTTAAAAAAAAATTTGAATATTGCCAATAATGATGGGTTATATGATCACACTAAAAAGCATGCTGTAGGAAAACTGGTTAAGTCATTATGTAAGTTTCCTAAACATGAAAAAAAATGATGAGAACTTTAATAAGTACTTGACTATGGTTTAATCCAAAATGTTTTGTCTAGAAAACTACTTATTAATGGTAGTATTAATCGTATCAAGCTACTAAACATATCCTCAACCGAAAACTTTTAGAAGTAGTTCATATGGTATATATGTATAGCCAGTCTACGTGAAAAATGTATATAAATATATAAGAAGTACAGCCAACATAGTTAATTAACCAGAAAAAGAAATTATAAAACTCGCCTGGGTTGCTTTTTGAATTCGTTGTATTTGCCAGTGTTAGTTGTATGAGTTTGATTAAAATCCTCAGCCATCGTTGCGGAATACCTAGCTTATGTGTCCAGTATTTTAAAAAAATATTTAACATAACACGTATATATCAAAGGTAAAAGGTCTGGGGAGTTGTCGGTGAGACGGAATGAGGAAAAAAAATATTTTTAAGTAGATGCAGGGTGTGATTAGCTGCGTGGTTAGATTTTATCCTGCAGCCGAAACTGTCAACATCCTTGACTGACTAATTGGATGTGCCCAGCGAACCGTTTTAGTCATTTGTAAAGATTTATTATCTTTACATTTCGATTCCGTAATGGATTTGTCAGTTAAACGATCTAACAACACGTATGGTGGTTCATGATCTAGATAAGCCGGCTTTAGCCTATCAATACTTACTGTGTCGATGTTTCCATGTTTTTCTATCACGAAATATTTAGATTTTCTTGAGACGACTTTGAAAGGACCTTCAAATGGAGGACTGAGTGGTGCTTTTATTTTGTCACATCTTATCCAGACGTGCATGCAATTGCTTAGGTCTTTAGGTACATATATGGCGCGCGATTGTTCACAAGTATTATTTGGCTTAAGTTTGGACATATAATCCCGCGGTCGATCTAGGTAATTTTCTAAATTAAGTTTTTGACTGTTAGTATTAGGGTTAATAAATTCACCTGGTAGTCTCAGAGTTGTTCCGAAAACCAGTTCCGCAGCTGAACACTGTGCGTCAGTTTTGACAGATGTTCGTATTCCCAACATAACTAACGGTAGGAATTCTGTCCACTGATTGGGGTTTGAGTGAGATATAAGGGCGGTTTTTAGCTGACGGTGAAAACGTTCTACCATCCCATTAGCCTGAGGATGATATGCAGTGCAGCGTATCCTATTGGAGCCTAGAAGTTTAGCCAAGTTATTAAATAGTTCGGATTCGAATTGCGCTCCTCTATCCGTCGTTATTGTTATGGGTGTACCAAAAATGGTTACCCAGTTCTGCATGAAAACTTTGGCTACTGTTTCCGCTGTGATGTCCGCTATCGGGATGGCTATAGGGAATCTGGTAAATCGATCTATGCATGTAAACAGATAATTAAAACCGTTTGAACGTGGTAAAGGACCTACCAAGTCGATATGCACATGGGCAAAACGTGCATCTGGTTGCGAGAAAACACCTATGGGTGAATTTGTGTGACGATTAATCTTTGATTGTTGACATGCTGAACACTCTCTAACCCATTTGTGTACATCCTTCTGTAAATTCGGCCATATATATCTGGCATTGATTAGTTTTGTTGAAGCTTTTGCGCCACGATGAGACAAAGAATGAAAGTTATCATATATCAACTTTCGCATGTTTTTGGGAACGAAAGGTCGCGGCATTGCCTTGGTCGTGTCACAATAAATTAGAATACCATCGATAGGTGATGGGAATTGTTTTAAATTAAGACTTGAATTGTTTGTTTTAAGTAGGTTTTGTAATTCTAGGTCCTTCTCTTGTTCGTGTCTCAACGTTTCGAAGTTTACTGTAGACTGCTGTAGCACGTTCATTTCTAGTCTGGATAAAGCATCTGCCGCCTGATTGTCCTGACCTTTGACATGTCGGATATCGCTTGTGAACTGTGATATATAGTCAAGGTGTCGGACTTCTCGAGGTGAGTATTTATCGGCTCTCGCTTTTAATGCATTCGTTAATGGTTTGTGATCCGTAAAGACTATAAATTCCCTACCTTCTAACATGTGTCGGAAGTGTTTAATGGTCAGGTAGATTGCAAGAAGTTCTCGCCCGAAGGTAGAATACCTTGTTTCGGCTGGAGCGAGTCTTTTCGAGAAGAAAGCAATTGGTTTCCAGGCGTTTTTAACCAGTTGGTTAAGGGTACCGCCTACTGCTTTATCTGAAGCATCCACCATCAAAGCAAGTGGGGAAAGAGAATTCGGATATATCAAGGTAGTTGCTTGAGCCAGTTTATCTTTAAGCTGTTTAATAGCTTCGATGGCGTCAGAAGACAGTTTGAATTCTTTTGGTTTTCCTTTAAGTGAATCTGTCAAAGGTTGCATTAATTGTGCACAACCTGGTATGAATCTGCGATAAAAGTTAATTAGACCTAGAAAACTTCTCAGTTGTGTTAGAGAACTAGGTATGGGGTATTGTTTGATAGTATCCACTTCTTTTTTGATAGGTTTAATCCCTTCTGGGCTTATTGTGTGACCGAGAAATTCTAAAGTTTGAACACCGAAAACACACTTACTTTGATGTATGTTTATTCCATGTTCATCTAGTCTTTTCAACACTGCTTGTACATGCTGTTCGTGTGATTGCGAATCGGGGCTGGCAATTAACAAGTCGTCTATATACCCCTGCGCAAATGGCATATCTCGAAGTAGGTTATCTATGAATCTTTGAAATGTCTGTGCCGCATTTCTCAGGCCGAATGGCATGCGTACAAACTCGAATAAGCCAAAGGGTGTAGTAATAGCTGTCTTGGGAATATCTTCATCAGCCACCGGGATATTGTGATATGCCCTGACTAAATCAATTTTAGTGAATATGTTCATACCCTGTAAACCGTTTGTGAAATCTTGGATATGAGGTATTGGGTACCTATCTGGTACGGTTTGACGGTTTAGGGCTCTGTAATCCCCGCACGGTCGCCAGTCACCTTCATTCTTCTTTGGGACCATATGCAAAGGGGATGCCCATTGACTATCAGAGGGACGGATAATACCCAATTGTAGCATATAATCAAACTCGGCCCTAGCGATTTTGAGCTTATCTGGTGCTAGTCTCCTGGGTTTTGCAAAACCGGTGCACCTTCGGTTTTGATAGTGTGACTTACTTTTAGTTTGTCTTTAGAAGGCTGTGGGTTTGGTTTAGTTAAGTTTGGAAATTCCGCGAGTATATCTTGGAATTTCGCTGTTGTTACTGGGGGAGTTTGAATCAAGTTAAGAGAGCTGATGTGACTTTCTTTGCCTTTTGTGTAATACGAAGTTTCTTTTAGTGTTAATCGCCGTTTCTTGGTGTCAACTAGAAATTCGTATCTCTCTAGAAAGTCCATCCCCAGTATTGCCAGATCTAAGTCGGCTACCGTGAAAACCCAAGGGAATTGCCTCCTGAACCCCAAATCTAGGGTTAAAGTTTTCTGCCCAAATGTCGCGATTTTAGTTTTATTTGCAGCTTGAAGTGTAATTGATGATGTTTCTCGACTAATCTCAGTTTTATTTTGAGGGATGATGCTAAGAGCAGCGCCAGTATCCACCAAGAAATTCAAGCCAGAGTTTCTGTCTCTAACATAAAACAAGCGACTGTTTAGGCGCCCCTCCTCAGTCGTCGCGACCTGGGGAGGGGTTACTCGTTTCCCGCTGCCTTAGGATTATGCTTAGGCCAGGCGCATGGTTGCATGCACTTGGTTGAGTTGACACCAAACTTCCAGTGGTACCAACAAAACTGCCCAGATTGTCTGGACATTTGTGACCTGTTTTGTGACTTGGATCATGGTCGTTGTGGTGACCTGCTCCTGTTTCTATGACCCATTTGCATTCTGGTGACAGCCTCAGTGAGACTCTTAACACTCGCAATGAGTCCTTCTATTACGTGGTCTTTTGCTGATTCTACTTTTTGTGTGTGATTTATTGTGCCTGATCCAGTTGGAGGACCTCTTTCCATTATTCTGTCGGCTATACGCGCTAAATGAGATAATGAGGTTACAGGATCTTGTGCATCCAAACAGTGTTGGACGTAGCATGGGAGAGCTTGTATCCATCCTTGTTTTAGGACTGCTTCACCCACTGTGTTATCACCCACTAAGACTTGGAGGTGACGTAAAAACTGTGACGGCGACCGATCACCTAGTGTTTCACCTTGAAAAAGTCTTTGAATTCTTTGACTATCTGATAATGATAAACGGTTCATTATCGCTCGTCTTAAGATGGTGTATGGTTGTGGTGATGGTGGATCTAAAGTCAAGTCACGGACTTCTTTGGCGACTGAAGGAGGAAGGATAGAACACAAATCTCTATAGCGAATCCCTTCAGATTTGATATTGTGTCTCGTGAAATAATGCTCTAGTTGAGCAAACCACAACTCAGGATCACTACGATCAAATTCTGGAAGTCGGGATTTCGTAGTCATAACAGTGTCTATCTCCACTGGTGACAAATCATCCAGATTATGGGTTTCTATTGAGTCTGACATGAGGTATGTGACAAATATAGCAATAAAGTTAGCACGAAAAAATGGTTTCTATAACACGAATAACTTAAGGTAATTAAAAAAAAGAAAAAAACTATTTATATATCCAACTTAGTTTACGGATAATCAGGTCTACTTTTACGATTGAGTACAAAAAATATAATATTAATAACAAAAATGTGGTTAAATTTGTGTTCAAAAGGGCTCACCAATTTCGTGTCTATAGGTAACCCTCGTGCTATTGATAGAAGAAACCAGACAAGTAGTGAATAGGTCTTTATTTCGATCTTAGCGCAGTCACAGTGGAGCGTGGGATTATCTGTTCAGACAAACAAAGGCTCTCAACATTCAATATAAGATAATAGGGAATATAACGCTTATACAAAACAAGGAAGTGAATGAATACTTGAACAATACTGTTTTGGCATATACTTGGTTGTTTGGGGTCAACTCTTAACCAACCAACCTAAGCTGTTACAGGTTTTTCTGGATATGCCAACGTTTTTAATAAGCTGTACGCTTCTCTTTCAATGAATGTCAGAAAATGTGCCACAATTTTATCACCTTTAACATCTTTCTTGGTCATGCTCCAGATTTCGAACCTTTCCAAGTAATCCTCAAAAGCGTCAGGAGTTGAATGAATATCTAACTTTTCCATTGCAGGCTCCATCGCGACGCCAATATAATGTTTCAATTATTTGAATTGTATTATGAACTAGGAATCCCAGAATTAACGCAATTGAACTAAGAAGTGAGACACAAGCACAAACGAATGTATTGTACTTGGAATTCGAAATCGAGCATTCAACAAGTACAAAGGTATCATTGGTCCATTCAAGCACCACAATTAGCCTTCCCGGATACTTCAGCAGACGGAGGCGAATTTATACTTGATACGGACGCTAGTTCCTCGGCTATTGGAGCAGTTCTATCACAGATAGCTCGAGATGGACACGAAAATGTCATTGCGTATGCTAGTCGACGACTAGATAGGAGCAAAGCACGATATTTTACAACACGTCGAGAAATGTTAGCACTAGTAAAATTCTTACAACACTTTCGTCATTATCTGCTGGGCAAACCCTTTCGTGTGCACATGGATCACCGTGCATTACAGTGGCTCCGCTCTTCCCGCGAACCAGAAGGGCAAGTGGCACGCTGGCAGGAACGACTACAAGAGTTCGATTTCACATGCGAGTATCGACCGGGAAATCGACGTGCAAACGCGGATGCCCTCTCCCGAATACCCCAGACCACAGATATTATTAACGCAATTCTTAGTACAGCTCCAGAGACAGACTGGCCCTCCCTACAAGCAACAGATCCAGACTTACAGATTGTTTATCGAAGACAGCTACATGGAAATAGTAAGCCATCCATGAGGGAGCCAAAAGATCAGGCCGTCACAACTCGTCGTATTTGCACTAATTGGAGCAACCTTAAACTATATGGTGACACATTATTCCTAATTAATGAATCAAAACAACCCCAACTGATAGTACCGCGAGTGAAAGTTGAGAGCATTGTGGAACAGGTACACCGCGAACTTGGTCATGCAGGAGAACGGAGAACTGAACACGCTGTGCGTCAACGCTTTTGGTGGCCATCCATACACGAAGATGTAGCGCAGTTTTGCGAGAATTGTAACACGTGCTGCCGTTTTAAATCGCCCCAACAGACACCTTGTGCACCAATGACGCCGATGGTGACAACAGGACCACACCAGCGAGTGGGCATAGTTATCATGGGACCACTGACAACGACAAAAAACGGGAACCGCTACATACTGGTTATGGTGGATTATTTCACCAAATGGTGCGAAGCAGTACCCATTCCACAGCAAGACGCCCTTACTGTTGCCCGAGCTTTTATCGATCATTGGATCTCTCGTTATGGTGCCCTGTCTCACTACACTCCGACCAAGGTCCAGCCTTTGAGAGTCATCTCATTGCTGAGGTATGCCGGCTATTAAGAATCAGGAAGACACACACCACTGCGTATCACCCAGAAGGTAACGGTCTCGTGGAAAGAACAAACAGAACTATTAAAGCTATCTTACAGTCGTTCGTCAGCAGATCGTCGCCTGAGTTATGGGATGAGGTGCTCCCCCAATGCCTTTTAGAATATCGTACGTCGGTACACGGGTCCACGGGATTCTCAACTGCTATTTTACTGTTCGTGCACGAATTACGCTTGCCAGTAGAGATACAGTCACCCCTTCTGCCCTACGAAGAACAAGAGCATGTACCGTACATACGTACTCCCCGCAACCGACTAGCTGATGCATACCGTCTGGTCAACATTAACTTACGCAAGGCTAGTGGACACCAAAAAGATATATACGATCGTCAGGCACAAGGACCGAGGTATACATTCAGAGATCGCGCCTGGCTACACCGCTCAATGACATCGCTAGGGAGTTGCAGTAAATTCCATCAACCCTGGCAAGGCCCCTTTGAAATCGTCCTCATCAGATCACCCACCACGTTTGTATTGCGTACCATACAACGGCCTCCGTTCACTAGACCTTTACCCACTAGAATATAGGCGTCTTAGAGGTGATTTATTAATGGCTTATAGTATTCTTAACACTTCTGGACATCCTCTTAAACACCTACTTAAGCTTAGTTCGAACAATAACCTAAGGGGTAACACCCAGAAACTGGAAACACAACATAGCAAGACGGAATGTAGACACAACTTCTACTCCTTAAGAGTTGTCAAAAGCTGGAATTCGCTGCCGGCCGAGCTAGTCCAAGCGACTTCTCAGGAGTCCTTCAAGAGGCAACTTGACCTATTCTTAAGGACCAAGGACAGCATCGCACTATGATTTACCAATTTCTTTTCCTCTTTTATTGTTAACATACCTAGGTTCCTGCCTGGAGGATTTGGTGATCCCCTGCTACTAGACACGGAAGCCTGTTAAGCGAAAGCTTCTTCTATTCCGTCCACAACCATTTGAACCATTTGAACCATTTGAATAGTTAAATCAATCATATTTACGACAACAGGTCCTGGATTTCGGCGCGAAATTCTTTATCTGTTTGGCTGAATAGCGTCTCGACATTTTATCTGGTATCAGTTCGTAATGAAAACCCTAAATCTAATCCATATTCCTAACCATCAACTGCAAATCATAATCCTTATTCTTCACACTGGTTTGAAACCCTCGTTTAGTCAGTCTGTAGATAGACATTCTTAAGGCCACTTCAGTGTCGCTCAGAGGTCCATAAATTATTGTCTCACCGAGGGCCCTAACGATCTGAAATCATTCCGTATGCTTGCTCACGAGCAGGTTTTAGGCTTTCGGGAGCTTGCTTAATAAACTTTTATAGTAGTTCCAAGTCTATACTCTCGATAAATTGATTAAGAACTATCTCTTCAAGTTTCGTTCTAGAATAATTTGCGGATTTCACTGTCGCTAATTTTTAGAGCGTCCAATAAGGCAGCCGACTTTTCTTCATTTTACTGAGCATGATGAAACTTCTCTTAACGAATCAGGATGCCTTAAAGGCCCGAATACTGGTCGCATTTCAGTAAAAGAATCATTTATTTCTTTTGTCGGTAGGATCCTTATACTTGATAGTCTTGGCTCCTTCAATTCTCTCTAGAAATGAGGGTGTCTAGTGAGCAAGTTTGTCGGTTGCTGGCGAAATCCATCAGATATTGTCGGCATTCTAGTACCCATACAGAAAACGATCCACCAGGAAGATATTTTTCAGGTGGTTGGATTTTTGGTTCTGCTGACTGTTTATCTTTTAGCACCCATATTAATTCACATAGTTTTGTTCTACAGTACTAGTCTCATGCTTCCGTGTTACACTATGAATTTACTATTGAATTAGTTTTCTTATTCTAGGCAAACTGGAATTTCAAGGCTATTTTTATAAGCTTACCAGAAACGTATCAAGCAACTCGGTCAGTTGGTTGAAATCGCCATCAGAGTAAATTCCTCGAGATGTGTGGATGCTGATAAATGGTCTTGGTGCCTTGTGGGTGTTAGCAGCTCCTCTAGAAGTCTCATTTGTCCATAGTAGATGAGGTGTATGTCCAGTAGACCTATGGACGCTATCGCTATATCCCAGGAAACACTTGTTTATAGCTAGATCTATCGATCTAGCTTCTTCCTGACTAAAAAAAAAATGCTTTTAGTAGCGTTCTGAGAATCAGTTTGGTCCGCTTGATAAGCCCATTGCATTCTGGATGGTAGGCAGTTGTTCGCGTTTTGCGAATTCCCAACAAGAAAAAGAGAATTCAGCTAATAAAATTTTCTTTTCGACGAAGTCATTTTTGTGATATAATCCTTTCTGTCCTCCTATAGACATACATTTTCCATATAACAATAAATACGAATGTACAGCTTGAGTAAATGATTTCGTCGAAAAGGAAATTTTCTTCGCTGAATTCTCTTTTTCTTATTCAATGGCACTATGGGTTATTTTAATTATCTGAATCCCCAACAATTGACATAATTCTTTAAAACGTATGCTTTCCAAGTTGGCACCTCTTTCCGATGGTAATGAGATTATGATAATACAGAACCGATAGCTTGAGCACTTGTATCAGATAAAACGGCTAGCAGTAGGAGGACGGTCCGGATGTGTTAAAATTGGCGTAGAACAAAACTTTTTTAACCAGTCGAAAGAATGTTGGCACTTATCAGTCTATTCAAAGTTAATATCCTTTGGTAGCAAGGTATGAAGGAGCTGAAAATCTTTGAAAAAACCTACAATAAGTTGCTAAACCTGAGTATATGTAACATGATGTACTCTGCCTCAATCTTGGCCAATTTTATGGATTATTAATTTGGATATATAATCGTAGAACCTGAAGAGAGATTATTGGGAAGAATATTCTTCGTGTGTTTTGGGAATTTTTCGCTTCGGGGTTACACTCAGATTTTACGTTGGAATCCGTTTTTTTATCCTAGACGTACCAAGATTATGTATTATCGCACGTTTCTTCGGATGGAAACGAAAGTTGTTGCGTATGCAGGCCGAATGTTACGTAAGTCAGAAAAAATCATTCGATTCCAGGGGATATACTGAGGTACCATAATATACCTCGAGTACAGTTGCGTGTGGCACAAAAACATCCAAAGGAGTTTTATAATAACAAGGCTCACGGAGTACCTTTACAATCAGAAAAACTATGGTTAAACACATGAAACCCATCGGCAGGGCCAGCCACTAAAACTACACAGAATGAACAGGTCCTTATGAAGTAACCAGTCTCAACATAATCTACGTGTGAAATAAAGTTACCAGAAACGATTCTTAGTCACCTATGGTCGTTCACTGTAATGGCCTAAAACAGGCGTACGACTATATATAATATATGGTTAACCAAAGTTTACATCTTACTTTTTTAAAATTGATCTACAATTATGTTTTGTTTTATTTGTTTCTGAGTGAGGGAGGGGAATTAACTTGTATCCTATTGTAATTTCATATTGTTTTGTGTTCCGAGACGGTTTTTTAGTTCGGCGTCCCTGTTCAAATATTACCATACGCCTTTGGGATTGTTGTTTATTTTTGTTACTTCAAAAAGACTTTTCCTCTGTGGAGATCATTGACAGCGACTGAAGATAACGCTCAAAGGAGAGGGAAGCAGTAACATTGGCAACACGGTAAGATAGAATCGACATTTGATTTGATATTACTAATTGACCGGTTGGATGAATACCATTGATTTGGCAGTTGCAGTTAGATAAACCTAATTGAGCTGAGAGCATGCACGCATCTCGTCCGGGAATTTAATCTGATGGCGATTTCAACCGACTGATGGAGCTGCCCATTTTAGTTCTGAACCCGAGTAATTCATACGTACACTCATTATTCATATTAAAACTATCTATCATTTCTAGTTGTGTCACTTTTCTTATCTTAATTCATTGTATAACTAAATCCTATCCTCGTCATCTATAGGGTGCTTGATGGTGGTCCACATACTCATCAATTGGTTCGCCTGAGAAGATATAGTAACATGCGGTCAGCTATACTAATGAATACAAATATATATTTGCTATAGTGGTGGGCAGCATTACTTAATATTACTGTTAATAAATGCCCCTCGGTCACAAACATCTGAATATGGACGAGACTTAATATCAACTATTTCATTATTTTCTTCCAGTAAACATAGGATGTATATTGTTTTCCAGATGTCAAACGTGATACGGTATGAAATGTCTCTAATAATTAAAGCTCTTGGCACTCCTGGTATAAAAGATGCTCTCAAAAGGCATCTCAAAGGTATGCTCGATAATGGTGCTCATCTATTCAACGTCGAGAATCTTGGCTTGCGACGCCTTCCCAATGTATTTCATGTTCAAGGAGAAAGGCAATATGAAGGGCACTACTTCCTCATTAATTTCAATGCGCCACATGATTCACTTAACCAGATAAGAGTAAGTGATGTCAAGTTTTCAAATCATCAGTTTATATTCTAGAAAATGGCGCGTAAAGACTCAGATATCATCAAGTGTTTCGCTGCCCTTAAAGACGATGGATGGGTGCCACCGTGTTCATTGCCAAATGCAGCTAATTGCGAATTCGGCGAAATCAGGAATCCGAATTATGAAAAGACGGCTAGACGAAGACACGGTTACCGATTGTATTAAATGGGAGTAACCATCAAGTATATAATAGACGAAAGCTTGTAAACTAATGCTTGTTTTTTTTCGACGAGTATCTATGTATGGGATGAGTGTCCTAGCAAACATTCAATGGTTGAACTTTATTTTCATTACTTCGGACAGTATTTCCCACTTAACGTACTATTTTACGAGATCCACTTGTTTTTAGGTTACGATATATTTTGTCAAGAACCACTAAACCTTGCACGAATATTTATGTGTTAAAGTAAATAAATGACATCTTTCAACCACCTAAGTCAATGGGCATCCACAACTTTGTGAAGAACTATCTCGTCTGACTAACTGCTACGTTCACTTTTCATATTACTCGACTCTACGACCACAGATACGTTAATTCAGTTTAGATTCAAATTACCGACGCTAGTTTTGTCCCCAGAGCACTCTGTGATGCGCTACAAACATTTTCGTTTGGATACTGGGTGGGGCTTAGAGATACAACGTATATCCAAAATTTTATAGTTACCAGGTATTCGCGGACAAGATGTATGTCGTTCTTAAGATAGGCCTCTTATAACCCCATATTTTCATTGGGAGCCTGTTATATTAGTTACCTTCCAGCCTAGGGTTAATTTCGTTTCATCTGCTCTCTAGCTGGCCTGCTAAGTAAATTTGGCTACAAATTAAAAAAATATTTCAGCTGATACAGCTCGGCCGAATTACCTGTATATAAAACCTAGAACCACATCAGGGTACGAGCCAATAATGGCAATATAACATTATCGTGATAGTTCTTGATTAGCTATTAAATTCACGGATAGATAGTAAACGATATTCACCTGGGATAACAGTAAAGGTGAGGAGATAAATGCGATGCTAGAACCCACCCCAAGGTAAAATTCTGATCAATAAGAACGATTTATATTATTTTAGCTGTATTCACACTATGCCACTTTGTTTCACAAAAATCTCCAAGTGTAGACAAGCCAAGAGCCTTTCCTCGTAATGTCTGAGACGTTGCACCAACAATCTGAAAGGAACAGTATAAAAAACTAGATAAATTACTACCACTTATGCAGGTTTATAAAAATCTGTGTATCCCTAATATACAGTCCATATTATCTGGTTCTTTGTATGGACATTTTGAGATTGCCTAAATTTACAGTGAGTGGGAGTTCTACCTTTAAAAATCAAGTGGACGAATTCGTTTTTCTTTTTTGTAATAATAAACAAACAGATACGAAACGAAACATGGAAAAGTTTAAAAAAGAGGGGAGGCAAGAACAAAGAAGGATATTCACTAGTATTTAATTTGACCCTCTCCACACTAGTCTCTCGTTGTTTTGGCACTGACTGTTCTTACTACTAGTTCTATTTTGGGGAAGTCTGTACATATAAAATTGGAATCATCCAAATCGTTTTACACCGTCCATATCACTGATCCATCAAACAAGTCACTAGACATGCTCCAGTATCGTTGGCAGGGTGTAGTTTGTTGATATTGAAGATGTTCTATTATGCGTTAGAATTAATGTGAAGAAAATATAGACACACTTTTTATATTGAACTTGACGCTAAACTGGTTTATCAACTTTTCTAACTAATATTTGATCAGAGATGTCTTATAAATATCACCAGCATCTGCTGGGATCACCGGGTAAGAAATAGTGAGCTTGGGCGCAAAGTATTAGGGAATGATGGTAAATCAGTTGGTGAGGTTGTAAATTTTCATCGACTGAGAAGGTTGGGCCACGAGTTACCAATACCTGAAAATCGATTACCACAACGCGCAATGCTCACTAGAATTTTATTTTTTACTACGGTTGAAGTAACTGCTAAGAATTTGGAGTTCATCTTGTGCTGGACCGATGCTTATGCATGGTGCGTTGTAGCCGACTGACTGAAACTTTTGTTTATCACTGAATCCCTTCGAATGAGCTCTGTATCTAGTTTTAAAATCGCTCTATAGTTTGAAGCTATATTGACTGTGATCTATCTTCCCAATACCATCACTACTAAAATATAATGGAATAGAAATATTTACAAACCTCAACAACCACATAATCACCAGGCTTGAAGGATATACGCGAAGAATCTTGATTTTTAGTAGTTGGTATTTGTGTAACATCTTGGTCGAAAATTACCTTCGTATTATAATCATTACGTCCAAACACTTGCGTTGGTGAACGACGACTAGGCTAAAATTAATAAAGCGTAATATTTTAATTTAAGGAACTTTGAAAATTCTTTATATTTGTACAATTAACACTAAGATAGTTGCAAAAAGATGCAACAGTCAGTGACATTTGTCTCTATTGCACGGAATAATTACTGAAGTGCGCTAATAATAGTTTCGAAGCAACATTTATAGATTCATTTGTGATGTATTCCTAAACCGAGCTTAAGGACAAATAGTAGTGCTATTCAATGGCTAGTAAAATAAGTACGTTTTAGTAAAGCTTAATGGATGAAGGTCTTGTCGGGGTTGCTTCGAAAAATAATGCTATTAGCATTTCAAACTCATTTAATACTAGTTAGTAGTCATATCACATTGTGAACACCGTTTATAATCAATGATAATTGACCTCTTTTATTATTGGTTATCCGTATTAAACTTTATTTTAATATACCACTTTTACATAGTTTATTGAAGATCATGTAAATGTTACATACATTGGTATTTATTCGAATGATTAGTTTTTCTTGAGATAAAAAGGTTCCCTTCAATCTTTTTTCTTATTGTGTGCAGTTGAGCAAATCTTGATGCATAATTGAGTGTTTGTTATTTGATTTATCCAATCACATCAAATCCGTTGTCGTACTAAAAGGGTCTTGTCGAACATATTAACCGTAAATAAAAATCTGATAAGTGGTATGATTTACAGTGTTTAGTTCATTCATAATTAGCATATGTAATCAGTTATAAATTCCAGATATCCTCCCGCGTTTTTAATAGAAAATTTTTACGAAGTCATATATTGGAGTATTTGAAAATGCAACGCTATAACATTTGATACAGATTGGCTAGGGATATTATTCAGAATAACAAAATGAAGACATGTAAGAGTAGCGATGCCTTTTCAGTCTCGTTCATATTATAGGGATATATCAAGATATGAATTCTTTCTTTCTAAAAATTCATAGTCTTGAACAACTGTATTTACTTAAATAAAAACAACTAGGTAATCCCATTCTATCAGAAGATTTTTACAAGTACGATGTTTCATAAGACGTGTTGAAATGATAAGTCAAAAATGTTTGTTTTACCAATACTGGCGATCGGATTTGAAAATATGAAGATAGTCTGAAGTCCAAGTTTAAGAAATATGTCATGTGAGTATTTTGTTAGCCTCAAGAAGATTTAGTTCAATCACTCGATACCTGATAAGGTGGAATTTTTTAAGGGAGGGTATTGATAAATACTCAATCGATAAGTCCAAAGAGGCTTCAAGGATCACCAATTATTCGGTAACGAGCAGTAGCTTCATCATAACAAGAACTATTCACTCAATAATGAAATTGACATTTAGCGCTGACTTAAAAGTTTTATCTTGGGATGATCAAAATACTTTTTCCTTTTCAAATAATAATTTTTCTGAATGAACACTTTGGCGCGAATTAGTCATTGTGTCATTTTTTAGTTAACTTACTCCTTCAACTAAAACAATTTGAATAGAGCCAATTTGTTTTTGATTAAACTCTAAACTTTTATTTCGAGATATCATTGATAACTCTTCATGTCGTCGTTTTTTCACTTCAATTGGTACATCATCAGTTAAATGATGATATGCAAAAGTTTTCTAAAGTGAAGTCAAAATACAACAGATAATGAAATTAGGGGAAGTACAAGGAAACGAGCAAGAAACACTTATTTGTTTATATTGACAGTTTGAATGAACATATTGTGGTGAAATGGATCTTACTTTCAAGCATTAGAATACTGGACGATATGCAGAACCGTATAAAATGAATTATAATGCCCTTTAATTTAGTTCCAGCCATTTAAACCTACTCGTCATAAATGTCCATTGGTCTGAATCGCCATAATCCTAAGGAGCATCCAGCGAGAGAGAACGAGTCAATAATAGTGAAAATTAAACACGGGTAGATATTTTTTTAAACGAACAGATGAATTCAAGGAATAAAAAAGTGTGGAATATTAAAACAAAGCAAAGAATAGATGTATCTGTGGAATTACAATCCATTTCTAGCTATATCACTTAGTGTCTCCAACAATTTTTGACGGTTGCTGCATGGTCCTGAAGCAGACAATTTGTACTTCTCAACTAGACTGATCAACATTTAATGGGTTTACAGATTGGCAGTAGGTCCTAGTTCGGTTACCCCTTAAATTTCTTTTAATCCGCTTCTATTCTAGTTACTAATGGGGTGTCGGGTGGTTTAACATGCGCGACATATTACCGACACTAGTCTCTTAACGTTCACAGTCTTAACAAACGGACCTTTACTTGTAAACAAGAGTATCACCAAACAAAGTATTGATCGGCTTTGAAATGATTGGATGAATAGGCCTAATGACCAATTTGTATGGGAGTTGGTGCATGAATCTTACTACAGTAAACTTAATGTGGTGATGTGATAATGTCGAGTTGGTTTATAGTGTTTAAAGTATGATGAATTATCGATGACTTTTAGATGTTCTCATGTGAATAGACATGTAGAAGGAGCTTTTGCATTCAAACAGAGTGTGAGTTAAAGAACATACCAAAAGTCCTTATTCCACCTTAGTGTTCTTTAAAAAAAAACTAAATAAAATAACTGAACCTATACTACTGTATTGATTTCCATTAGTGCAGCTAGATAGTATTATTACCCTTCACATAGTAAGCTATTGGCATATGGTCGAGTATTTGATACATTAGACTCTATTCGACGTTTATCGACTGGTTCATTGCAGAGAGAGCTAGTGGTTAATCAACACTAAAGAAATAAAAAAGGAATTTTAAAAGCAATATAAATGATGCATACCTCACGCATACTGTACGGAAAACAGAAACAAAATGAATAACCAACACGTTCAATGAGCTCAAGAGATTGAGAGTGATCTTCTTCGGTTTCACCACAAAATCCTGCGATAAAATCACTTGTAAGGCTAACATCTGGAAGAAAGATAACAATGGTATGAACTACGTGAGTATTCGAAGACAATTCATACAAACACATAAAAACTAGCACATTTCCGGAACATTCAGCGGCTACTCAGAATTTAACTAGATTATGACAAGGAAATAAATACGGTGCTTGGGTGTGTACATGTATTCATAGAGTGAAGCTCTTCACTGCAATATTAGAAAACCTAATTGATACTTGGGATGGACAAGGCCCATCAGAAAACTATTTTAGGGGGAGCAAATTGCATAAAGACTCACAGGGCTTGTAGATCAAGCAAGAAGGAGACAACGCATATGTTATTTCACTAAAGTAAGACTGTCTAAAATGTAATGCATGGGATTTGCAGACAGCAATCTTGATTATCACCACTGATAATCTTTATTAAAACTGTTCGATATTCATAAACTGTTTCCCTTTCGCTTCTCCTTTTCTGTTTCACAGAACGCTACTTAATAAGTATAATGAGCTATTTGTTAATATTCCTGCTTCATACGGATTTGTGTTGTTTTCTGACTTATAGGATTTTCCGCAAGTTTACTTACTGATTTAAAGTAACGAATGCGATCTTGTAGTTTTCAGTAGAATAACTGGCTCCTGTATACTTAACTATTCGAGGTTTGTGGATTGTTAGCATTTATTTATTTTCATCAAAAATTGTACGTTTGAGAAGTCTAATCCATTTTATTTAAGGGATTTTAAGCGTACGTTGTCGCTTTCACACTTGTAACAATGCCACACTAGTTTTAGTCCCTAAATAGATTTGAATGCTCTAAGGCAACTTGTTTGTTAAGAAAACTAGTTGTATTCTGACTAGTACTTTCTTGAATAAATGATTTCAAATATCTTTTAATCAGTTTCTCCAATCTAGTAAGTGACATTTATTTTATTAGCTCGATGGTATTAAAAGATCTAAATGGAATTAATCGTAAGTGCATAATATAGTTTTTCTTGGTATGCCAACTTACTAACTTAAACTGGACGATAAAAAACTCATAATTACAGTAATTTAAATTTATAAATGAACTAAATAAGAGATACTAACTTGGAACTATTTCGTGAATAGTGTTCACTAACTCTATGTAGGCTTGTCTAGTATAACCCCTTCTCATGTTTTCTAGAACAACACTACTGCCTGATTGAGCTGGTAAATGTATATTTGAACAAATATTTTTACGTTCAGAAATTAGTTCAAGAACCTAGATGCAAATATCAATGATCATTACAATGAAGAAAATTAAATCAAAAATTTCATTTCAGTTTGATAAGAGTTGAAAGCCGGATAACATTGTGACAAGTAATAACTCATTGACCAACAAAACATTTTTTAAACAACTAATATGGTATCCCGATTCATAAACTCAAATACACATGACTAACTGTTCTACTTCCAGTAAGATGCAGACAAATACCTGCTCGACCTAGAGCGTGATCAGAGTCTAAATATGTGCTCCAGAGTGAGAGACACTTCAATCGAGCCACCCCAACCATAGCTATTGGCAATGTGATCTATTTGAGTTCATATATAAGTCGATTGTGAGTGTCGCGAGGTCAGACGATGTTTCGCCATATGTTTAAATTTGATATCTGCTAGAAACCGACGGTGACCTGAGCATAATTGAAATAGACGGTCGCCATTATATGTTCGCTGAGCTGTAACAACCTAAGAGCCTGTCAGTTTGGTTTAGTTCATCTACTTGAGCATCAAAATTACCTGACACATTTACTACTTCACAGCGTTTAGCTTTTTGAAGGAGGTTGATTAGTTTCCTACGATAGCCTGTTCTGTCTTGGAACTCAATGCTATACCTACACGAGCGAGATCACGGGAAATAGCGGTGGGGTCTCTAGATACTCGAAGAATGATTCTTGCGAGTCCTTTTTACTGACAGCGTAAGGTCAAATGAATAACCGTACACTTAATGATAACGGATGCACACTACAAGATCCGCAAATACCAACACGTCATAGAGGACCAAAAGGTGAAGATACAAAGGACACTCACGTCAGAACATTTGGAAATCTTGACAACAGCCATCGAGATATCATGCAAACGACACAGAGAACAAAGAAGAAACACCTTAAAGAAGAAACTAATCAAGATCTCAAAACCACCCATGGAAGAAACACAAACAACTGCGTGATCAATCTGTCAAAACAACCACTAACAAATACGGAAGAACACCTACTCCGAAAGGGATTAAACTACAATACAAGCGACGCCTCAAAACTGAAATTCTTCGCAGCCCTAGGGTCATCACTAAAAACTTCCGGAATCAGTGAAGCAACAACAAGAAATAAGGCAAACTATAGTACCGCTAACTCAACAGGTGAAGGGAAATAACCAACTGACCCCACAAGAACAAAAAGCTTTGAAGGAACTTAGAACTAGAAAGGATATTGTCATAGTTCCAGCGGAAAAGAGACGCAACACAGTAATTATGGACAAAGAAGGATACGTCAAAAAAGCTGAGAAACTACTTAAAGATAAGAGCACATACAAACTGATGAATATAAATCCCGTCAAAAAATTAGACAACCGAATCTCAAAGACTCTAAAGAAGCTAGTCAAAGCAGGAGAAATAACAAAACAAGACCAATGGAGAATGAAATCCAATGGATCGGTACTCCCTCTATTCCACGGCAGACCAAAAATACACAAACCAAACATTCCATTACGTTCAATTGCAGCACTTCCCGGAACGCCAACATACAATTTGTCAAAAGAAATTTCGCGAATACTGAAATATTCAGTAGATTCATCCAACCACTTCATCAAATCCCCTAAACATTTCCTGGACCAAATTAAGGACATCCAAATCAACGACGAACTGATGATATCCTTCGATGTAACAAAGTTATTCACCTCAATTGAACCAAGGTTAGCAAAAGAAACCATATCCCTGCTCCTCACCAACGACACAAATCTCACTAAGTACACGAAGCTTCAAATTCAAAGTCTACTAGAACTCATCGATTTGTGCCTAACAAATTTTCAATTCAACAACAAAATCTACGAACAAACGAAAGGGACGCCAATGGGATCACCAATATCAGGACTGATCGCAGAAGCAGTGATGCAAAGACTAGAAGCCGCGATATTACCAGTGATCAAGCCAAAAATTTGGATTCGCTATGTAGACTACACATTCGTCATCGTCAAAAAGAATGAGCTAGAAAACACTTACAAGCTGATCAACAACGTCTTCGATTACATCAAGTTCACAATGGAACAGGAGTCAGACAACAAACTATCATTCTTGGATATATTAATCACTAGAACCGACACAGGAAAACTGGGAACTCAAGTGTATAGGAAACTGACTCATACAGATCAAATTCTCAACTACAATGGCAACAACCCAAGAGCTCACAAAACCAACTGCGTACACACTTTGTTAAAGAGGGCGGGTACACACTGCAGCACACTGACAGCACGAAAAAAAGAGAAATACCTGAAGGACGTATTTCAAAAGAACGGCTACCCAATCAACCTCATCAAAAAATACCAACCTCATGTGGCATCAGAACCCAAGTCAAGCACAGAAATCAACAAAAGGATCGCCCTACCATACACAAAAGATATATCAGAAACCGCAACGAGACTGCTGAAAACCTTCGGGATAGGTGTGGCACACAAACCGACAAAATCACTTAAAACAATCCTATGCAAACCAAAGGATGAAATAACAAAGGAAAAGAAATCAAACATCATCTACAAAATAAATTGTGCCAACTGCGAAAAACACTACATCGGACAAAGCGGACGCCTCCTTCACCTTCGCCTACATGAACATCAATTAGCAGTCAAACGCCATATTTCCTCACTTATACCAATACACGTGGACAACTTCGGACACTCATTCGATTGGAAAAAAGTGGAAATCTTGGACAGAGGAAATCCCAAAAACACCAGAGAATTTTTAGAAGCCTGGCACTCAAATCAATCAGCAATCAACAAGCATATTGAAATCAATCCAATTTATCAACCAATCAGGAAAATTATGCACAAATATAGGAACAAAAATCAAACCAATGGGAGACACAACCAAAACAAGAAGTAAACAATCACAAATTTAAGGTCAATAAGAACCAATCAACATCGAGGTATACAGAACAAGCTGTGAAACACATATGGAGAAATTCGAACACTTCACTTCTATCTGAAGTTTGTGCTGATGATGTCGTTCAGAAGAACGATGAAAGCTCCACGGCCAAACCATCCAGCTCAGAGAACAAAACTCCACCAGAATAACCGTACTTGAACCCTGCATAAGCGTTTTGGGGACTCAGTATACATCAGTGACGCGAGATCGTAGAGTCTTAACTGACACAAGGTTCGAATATTGAATGCTATAATATGTAGTTTAGAGAATGGTTTCAAGAGACCATGAATGACATTTTGTGAACTCAAATCACTAACATTGGTGGCACATGGTGACATATACATGCTTGCATCTTATTTATCGCTTCGCCTCGATTCGATTTGATTCAGAATCTACCTCTTTATTCGCCTGCTACGTGCGAAGTAGCCTCTTTGCTCAAATTCGCTTGACGTGCTTGTTATCCGCGCTATCCAATATAAACTGTAGCCGGCGCTTTGTATTGCCTTCTGAATCCTTACACCTTTGGAATTTATTTAATAACGGTTATCAGGGTGACTAATAAACAAAACCAAGTTGCCACAAAGGAATATGATTATAGCAGGACGTCGAAGAGTATGTTTATGTTCCAGGATCTACCAAAGGGTGAATATTTGTTCTACACATCCACGTCCGGGTCTGAGACCAGCCTAGTTATCTCGAGTTCGCTCTTCACGAGCTCTAGTTAGAAGCCGAGGTTTTATTGAGGCTAATATTTTAGACACTATCAGTAAACTGATTCCTTTGTGGTTATCACAATGGGATTTTTGTTATTTGTTATAAACTGGAACGATCAGCGATCGAGACTAGTCAGATGGGATTACGTCCAGTTTCCAGATTTTCGCTAAAATTTCAGTTAATCTAACTGCTAAAACGGAATCACCATTATTGAAGATCTCAAAAGTCAGTCCATTATGCTCTGCTGCTCTCCTTCGCTCTAAAATGTTTATAGCCTTCTCAGACATTCTAACAGTTCGAGGATTTTCACCAGTTTGCTTAGAGATAGTGGGTAACTGAAGTGTGGCTGAAGGTCAGTTAGGTTGTTCCCTAAAGTGTTCTGCCGACCGGCTTATTCTCCTAGATTTAGAGTGAATAATAGTCCCGCCTTTTTTGAGATAGTTTCACTAACAATCGGATTTTTAATACTCGTTTCCCTGATAAATCTAAACAGCTGTCTACCGTTACCCATTGCAGCTGATTTTTACGACTCTTCTGGTTTCGCTAACTACCACTGCTCACGATCATTACGGAGGCTTTTGATCAACCTACTTTTAAGCTGCCTCCGCTCCTCATCGTGTTCAGAGCCGGGCAGGACGAGTTTCCGTGCACCTATCAGTCCTGTAAACGCTGCCGAAATCCAGCGATTTTTCCTAACCTTTTAGTTTAAGTTACTAATAGATATCACTACCGTTTCCACAGCCTTTTGGATATCATACTATGTCATTTTCACGACCGACTAACTCCCTCTCTAGTTGTTTTTGAAACATATTTTTAATGTAACGTAAATATGAAAAATTAGAAAAATAACTAACTAACCTCTTTTGGGAAATCTTTTGGATGTGGTGATGTGAATCGAATACGAAGTTCTGGACTAATCTGACTTACTTGGTCTAATAAATCGAAAAATCTTAAACCACCAACTTTTGGTTTATAAACAGTTTTAAATCCAGGGACAGGTGTTGAAATCGTTTTAGACGAGTTGATTGATAAGTCTGTATTCGAATTATCACAATAACTATTAACATTTTGCCCAAGCAAAGTAATTTCTTTTACTCCCTTTTATTTAAATGAATGAAGGAAAAGGCAAAACAAAACAATAATTGGAAGTGCCGATGATGCCGTAGAATAATTGAGGGCAATATATATAATACTGATGAATTTGGAATGAATGACTGGAAGTTGGTGCGGGTATAAACTTATACTAGATCAAGCGAAAAATCATGATAGTAGTAAAGCAAACAGGGACCCCAAAACGCGACCTATTTTTAGAAGTTTAGTGAGTTATAACTTTTTATTTTAAGTGTAAGTTATGATTTTCCTGAAACAATTATATTTCATACTGTTTTACAATCTAGAAGTTAGAGTGAATGAATTTCAACCACTGCAAAACTGATTTCAAACACAATTTACTAAAAGTGCATTGTTACGGTAAACAGATTTATTAATGTAAACTGGGCTCTAATTATTTAGGAAGGGTTCCGTGAGAATTGAGCAAAATACTGAATCAGTGATTCACATCATAATGTATAGACCTTTATACGGGTACTCAGCCACAAGGACAGATCTCAATTGTTGATAAGTACGTTTTACACTAGCGTTAAAAATATTGTTAATAGAAACTTGATAGTCTGCAAAAAATCACAACAGAAGCTACACAATTCTGATCGTCTCTTAGATGAATACTACGATAAACATTTAGGAACTAACTCCATTTCTCAATGTACCACATAATGGTCTTCTTCCAATTTCATAGTCCTAAGACGAAATACACTTTATGAGTTCATATTGATAGTTGTATTACTTGTTACAGAATCAATTAATTGAGACAATATATCACACGAATCACCAATCAGTCAAATACTGACTGTATGTCCTTAGAGAAAACCCTATGATCGACAAATGTTTCAAGACAAGTAAAGCAAAACAAGGATTGTGTAGCCGAATTAACACACAGTTTAGATCTTAACATAATATATATATATATATATATATATATATATATATATATATATAATTTTGTTTGTGCCAACTGCAAATCTTCATCTTTTAGTTATGCAGTAGATAAACATGGTTTGTAAAGAGGTCTCAGACTAGGTGGCAAAATCGGACGGGAAAAGTGTAATTAAATTTTCCGAAGATTCAGTTTCGCCCAATTTGTGGAATTTATTTTTGGAGTGTTTTTGTTCACCGGAACATCGACGTTTGAGGTTTTTAGTGAGTTCGTTGTCATTCACCAATAAAACCGGGCAGTGTTGTTTGAATTTACAAATTAGTTAAAGTTACAAGTGTAAGCACCACTAGATGTCAACTCAATGGTCTAAAAATAATATGGCCGTTGTGCAAGGTCTCTGGACGGGTGTGTATTGTTGATAAGTCTTAAGCTATAACGAAACAGTTTTAAAATGAGTTCTGATATCTTTAAGTATCTCAGCTACTATCATTCGATGATAAAAACTAACATTGTAATGCAATAAGATGGAACTCTGTATGTACAGCAGCGACTAAATTGTACTTTTATCAGTGATGGGAAAATGGTAGGTTATAAATTGGGAAATTCGAAAATTTTGAAAAAAGGACAATCTACCTTGCACAAAGATTTAACATTTTTCAGATAAATTTCTAATTAATTATTTGTAGACTCTAGCAGAGAGTATGAGTAAGTGTTGTTGAACTGATCTAAATATAAGTAAACCGATGTTACAGTACTTGTTCATTAGCATAAATTCATCAAAGCTAGTTTCTACAAGTATACCAAACAATCCGACCAAAGTAAGATAATACAATATACGGGGGAAAAATATAAATACGATTTTGTTCACACAAATAACCCTTGATAACGGTAATAAAATCTCACTTCTAAGAAAACGAAATGATGGAACTACAATGTCCGTAAACATGAAATCTTGCCCCTATGAATAATAGACTTCTAGTTATTATAAAGCAAGAAACATGTGTGAATATACCTCATTAAATAAGCTTTGTGCTTCGTGAAGGATTGAATCCAATGGTCTACTGCGTTCACGTCCTCTGACAAAAGGTACAATACAATAGGTGCACATATTATCACACCCACGCATAACTGATAGGAAAGCCGTAGGAGCAGGGATTGGGTCTGAGGATTCGTCGGTTGTAAAATGACGTCGTACAGGAGTTACATCTGCATATGTCTCTTCCAGAGACAATGCGACGCTAGCACCTTTTAGTCCAGAATGAGCATCTTCAATAAGTTTCGGCAAATCACGATAAGAATCAGGGCCGCAAACAAAATCTGCCGCAACAGTGTAATTATCGTGATCAAAATTAGATGACTGAAGATCACCCGCTTTTAAAGTTTTACAGCTGTCATCCATAAGGAGTTTATCCTTTAACCTTTTGGCCATACATCCTGAAATTTTATTAAGTAAAATATCATTAACATATTTTCGAACTTGGTTACTATTATTATTGTTGTGCTTAGTACTGAAGATCACATTTTGTTAATATCATCTAACGGTCACATGGTATATTGTAAGGGCTTGAACTGATATCCAATTGTGGTAAAGATTTTTTGGATTTGTTTACTACACTTTTTTGATACTGTAAACGTTGTTTTCAGATGTCTAGTTGTGGTGCTTCTAAAAAGACTATATTTCGAAATTTCCGTACAGTCACGGTTGTGCAACTCCCCTTGGTGAAACCATTTTATCCACTAACACATTTTGAGCGCCAAACACTTGCCTTTTGCCCTTTGATTTTTTAAAAACGGCCCCACCATCTGAAGGCAGTCAGTGAGGTTTTCTTGCTATAAGTTACCAACCAAAGGACGCGTTCACTGCGCAGCAGTTCATTCTCTCCTACTTTATGGCTGTAAAACATGGCCGGTAAGAGTAGAGGATATTCGTAGTTTACTAGTATTCGGTCATAGGTGTCTTCGAAGCATTGCTCGTATATCCTGGGACCATCGATTAAGTAACGCAGTTGTTAGGAAACGGGTACTAGGTAAGAATGGCAAATCAATGAATGAGGTAGTGGAACTTCATCAGTTGAGATGGCTGGGACATGTGTATGCCCAACCACTGACTACCGCGAGCGATGTTTTATGGTGTAGGAGTAGGTTGGAAGAAAGCTAGGGCGGCCAGACCAAAACATGGCACAAATCCATGAAGTCACTGACAAGTGGACTGAGCCATGTTGATAAGTGTAGACTACCTGGTTCGGATCCGCGAGACGATAGCAACTGATGGTTAGAGACCTTGAATGACATGGCTCAAAATCGTTTGCAATGGCGCAGATGCATCCACTCTTTGTGTTCTCCCAAATTCTAATCTTCTGAATTCTTCATGTCCCCTTTTTTCTCTTTCCAAATTTATCTCACTGGATTATATTCCTTGAATAACGTCTTCAAACCCTAATCTTTCCGATTACTGCTTATACTTTTACTACCTCTACCATTACGGGATTTGAATCGACAACTGCATCTCTGTGCTAATATGGTATGGCAACTTGAACTGATGTACGTACGTACGTACGTACGAAGTTCTATCTTGCTGCTGACTGACTGATTGATATAGGCTATAAAAGCTTGGCAGCGCGATGGCATCACAAAAGAGGACTCCGGACACGTAATTTAATAGTATGACTTTTACCCCATCTCTATTCTCTGTCGAATACTTGAACACTGTCACACTTATTACAAACCAATAGTCGTTAAATTTATTGACATCCGAGACGACTTCGATATTTTGGATATGACTGTTCATTAGTATCGTCTGTTGAAGGGTGGCTTAAACATATTCTAGATGTCACAGCAGGGGCCTGTATGTCGTGCATTGTTTGCCAACACTAGGAATGGGGGAAAAGTGGAGAGGTGGTCAGTTCGTGATATGAAGCCCTAGTTTTTATTGGACTGTATGTCTTATTAAATACTGTACTTGTTTGTTTATTGACTGAAATACTCTTCTCTTTTTTGGTTCATTACAATATTATTTCGTTTATGTAGTACAATTTTGTCGCTGCCCAATTGTGAAAAAACTTATGTAGTAAATGACTAGTGAGAACCTTATAGTGTTTTAGCTCCATAGACATAATTCCACAGACCAGTTTATCAAAGTTTATGCAGGGTTTTGGTTATTGTTATTCTCAATCACGATTGGCAAATGTAATGAACTTGTTTTACTATCCTCCAACACTTAGTAAAACATTAGTTATTAAAACGAAAATATCAGCTTTACAAGAATAGAGCTGAGAACATTGAGAATGTTGTGTTTAATCACAAAACCAGTAAGTCCCTGCCTGTCATTTCGAAGCAGCTCCAATGCTAGGTTGCCATCCAATGATACCCAAGCTTTCAGTTTTTACAGACATGTACATTTTACTATCTTAATCATGTGTTTCTAGTTTTTCTATCTTTATTATACCTTGAAAATACAGGAAGCATGCTACACTATATTACTAGAAAACCTAAATGATAAATTTGTTATAGGAGAAAAAGGTCGTGTTTTCAAAGGCTTATTAGTACACACGACTTTCAGTTATTCATATAACGAAGTTAAACCCCGCTCTACATCAGTTTGACCAGGTAGTGTCACCAGTCCTCATAAAAAGGGCAAGACCAAAAACCGAGTATACATGAAGCTGTAATTTGTCACTGAGTAATCTTAGAAGTTGTGTTTCAGAAGTCAGGAACATTCCATCAATTATACAGAGACCACTGTGATCTTTTATAAAAGACCTACGAATGGATATTTGATTATAGTAGCTTATAAAGGGACCCTATAGCATACGCACCATTGAATCTAAGATTATGTCTAAAACAAGATACTTACCTAGAACACCTATTTTTATATATGATTTACGGTGAAGAGATCGCAGGTGTTGAATACGTCGCCAAATTTTTACTTCAGCACTATCTCGAATGGCACAAGTCATGAGCAAGACAGTGTCACACTGTAGGATTATATTTGAAGAAAAGAACCAACCTGTTCATCCGACGGGACAATAGTATACCCAGCTTTTGTTAATAAACTCTGAGCAATATTGGTATCACTATGGTTCATTTGACACCCATAAACTTCAATATAGACTGAAATGAATGGGTTTACTTAGAGTTCGAGATGCATACTTTTGTTACGGATCGGAGCAAAAAGAAAACTTGCCTGGTTGCAAATTTATCTAAAAATGCAGCTATTACCTTTGTAAACGTCCGTATTCCAGTTGAAATCTTCCCGATACTTGTACAAAATCCAATCATTGATGGAATGCTTAAGATAGACTAAAATTTTGGAAAATATTACTGTTGCATGTAGATATGTTAATTCTACCAGATAAAAAATTCAAATTTAACACAATTCTACATATAAAACCTCCACAAGAAACAAGAAGCATATTAAACAGTGAATGACTACTTGGAGCCATTCATCACACTCTAAGTTTTATAGTATTTTCGAATCCTTTCATGTGTGTGGTAGTTGTCAGATGTATCAATCGTTGTACATTACACAAGATGATAAGTGTACCCTTTAAAATTGTTTGCTGTATAGAACTAAAGCACATAAGCCGGTTTTTTAATGAATATTTAGTGAACTTTAGCACACTTTGAACAAACGAGTACATGGATGTAGCAGCGATGACTTTGTTGATAAATAGCTTTATAGCTAAGCGGCGTATACGAAACTAAAAGTATTAAGAATTAAAAGGTACAGAAAAAAATAAATGGGAAGACTTATTCCAAACTATAAATAACAAATAGCATGAATGAGTTCTAATATCTTGGTAATTTTAAGAGAAAGTATAGTAAAATTCATGAAAGACAAAACAGAGTATTGATGAAATGCATCGAAAGAGACCCATCACTGACACGATTACTTAGATAGCTTTTATAAACTTTGGAATTTGGAGGGTAACACATATTTGACATTTCCAGCGAGAATGATAATACATTTGTTTTGAAACAAGAATTATCTGAAATGATTTGTCTTGCACTCTGTACTTTTGGACATATTAAACGGATGAAATTTCCGATTACGAATATGAAGTCTGGAGGAATTTTCATCAAATACAGGCAGATAACTGATGATTTATGAAAGTGGGTTGTTGTTACATTCATGCTCTCAACTTCAAAGATTTATTTAACCATTGTAAATTAGCATGACCGTTGATAATTATATGGTATTCAAGTTGAACATCGAGGTTTAAGTCAGTCATTAGCATCCAGCCAAAGAATTTTGCAACTAAACTGAGATAAAGTCTGCACGGACGTTCATGGGAAATTAATTATCACCAGTTAAAAAAAGAATAGTATAAATTCCCGACTAAAATCGTGTTGGAAATAAAGTGATCTCGATAAAATTCAAGAACTTCCGCAAAACCAATTACTGGCAATTATTATGCCCCTACTAGCGATTTATTTTAAAAGGCAAATCATGGAGTCCTGGTTAGAAGTTAAGACTAATGGAGTCAAAATGTCTGGTGTGAGGCAGTTGACCACTAAAGATTGAGTAGTTGTGTTACAAAACGAATCGAATGGAGTTAAACATAGATAGAGGTTAAGTGCTCACCACAATACCTGGAGGTCATGAGTTCGTTCAGCGGTGGGGTCTTAAATCTTGACCAGAAAAATATCTCTACAAACTTTACACTGATGAAGATTAAACCTGTTAAACAAGCTTCATTACGCATGATTAACAGACTATTCTAACCATCTTCCTATCAAAAACCAACTAATATAGAACTCGAGTAATGTGTACAAAACTACGCTTTGGGCTTGGCCCCATATGTTGAATGATCAGTATGGAGTAAAATAAAAAATACGACGAGACAATAATTTATGGGCGAATCAATCACATATAAGATAAAGAATCTCGGATAATAAGTAAAAGCTGAGCTGAAAGCAGATTCCCTTCATCACGGATTCTAAGTTAACTGGTATTTTCGAAGAACTGTCGTTAAATGTGTCATCTGTTCCATGGTGAGACTATAGCACGGTTGGACAATGGCAGGGTGGGACCATGGAACGCGTCACACTTCAATAGATGTTCGTCAGCTGGTTGTAGATGAACCTCATCGTTATTTTTCAGATTAGAAAATGAACCACGTACGTACTGCTTTAGATGCCTAATGTGTCTTCTACTGTATTTGATATCAGTTCGTAATGAAAACCCTAACTACAAACCAAAAGTGACAAAACTACCTTCTGAACCTATTTTAAAATTATTGTTAAAGATGTGAAGCTAATTTTTCGATTCTAAATGTTTTAGAAGCAAATTTAATTTAGCAATAGGTAAATTAAAATAGAAAAACTATGCCTATAGGCATAGGTTATAATCTAATTATGTATGGTAACTGCAATAAATATAAAAATGACGACGCCAAAAATAAAAATTAACAAAGCTTATATGAATTTTTGTGTCAGCTTAATATAAATACGAATAACGATAAGTAGATATCAAGAACCGGGAAACCTTCATGACGGAACCGAATGACCCTGAAATGACCATGAATATTTGAAAGCTCTTACTCAGACATTCAACAAACAATCTCCAATGTTGTTTTGTACGACCTAGGAAAGACTTTATATTTAGCTATTCACCATGTATTACTTATATAGAATGCTTTCAGTTTGTGTTTGTAAAACACGGATGACTGTTTAATTGAGCTAGCCTTGACAAATGTGATCTTTCATTATAGATGGAAATGAAGAAATTCCGGGATTTGTATAATCTTCATAGATCATTGACGCCCTCAGATAAAAATGCGGGTTAGATGCGGCTAAACTTTAATTTCTTTCCTAGTTCAATACCAGATTTTAAACCCTACAATTTATTTCTCAACTGTTTTATAATTTAAATGTGTGTACAATTTATCGAGAAGTGTGACAAACCAAAGGACGTGTTATATACAACACAGTGGAAAATAAAACCTGCTTATTATATCTGGGCCTCCGAGGAGATGAAACCACTGTAATGATTTACCTTAGGAT
Organism: Schistosoma haematobium; assembly: GCF_000699445.3. NCBI lineage: Eukaryota > Metazoa > Platyhelminthes > Trematoda > Strigeidida > Schistosomatidae > Schistosoma > Schistosoma haematobium. Next base: position 43,855,895 of record NC_067195.1, read on the forward strand.
AGATGCTGCGATGAACGTTGCTTATCCATCGGCAGGACCGACGAAGTTATATGAAATGAACTGCTCACTCAAACATACAAAGATTGACAGGTCCACTTTTCTCAGTACTTCTAACTGAATTTAACAGTATACATGTACTTCTCAAAGTGCATGCATCGGAAGAACAAAGAAAAGAGTATAGGTTCACATTTCCTATCACGTTTCAGGGAATTTGAGACTGATAGTCACTATGTCTTCATATTGTGCAATAGCTCGGCATTTGATTGATACTGAGCACACCACTGACAGTACACAATCCTCTATAATTATCAGTGGACAAGAAGCACCGCGTCTCCGGTTTACTGAAGCAGCAACAATAAAGAAACTCGAACCTTGGTAAATTACTATTGTCATTATTATTATCAGTACTTTAATAGTGCTTATTTTATTATGTGGTCTTGGCCAAACTAATTCTTATTTTATGTACACCAAAATCATCATTTTATTCATTGATTTTTTATTCACTTAATTCTCAAAAATTATGTAAACTCTTCAAATTCTGGTTAATTGCTACGTAACCCATCTTATCAGTTTCTAATTCTAGACAATTACAGTCTTAGTTCTTCAAGTCTTCTATATCTATTTTCAAGTGATTTGGATCTTATGTAAACTCTACACAACCACTATAAATATCACACAATCTATCTTATCTGTTTTTGGACTTCACTTATTTACTGCTTCACCCACCCTCTATGGTACTGAATTCGATTTCCAAATGACCTCACACCTGTTTTTACATAGTTTCTTGTTATTTTAATTTTTTCGTCTTCAATGTCAATTGTTAACCACTATATCATGATCCTATGTTACTTTTTTAAGACATATATTGTTGTCAGCAGCTGATGAGAAACTAGGAAAGATTCATATTATTCTGCCTCAGTTGTTGCTTTGGCTTCATTTAGATTTGTAAAAAGAAAAACCTATTGCATTAAATAACTAGTGCTTCTCATGATTGTCTAACTCGTAGTCTAACAGTCATGAATGAAGTGGTATTCAAGTCAGACGTAAATCAGTGAGCACACTGAAATTGTATCGTATTTTTGTAACTTAAACTAAGTAGTCATATTACATATAAACATCACAATAGCTTACGCGTCTATGTTGACGAAGCTTAATCTCCCTAAAAGATAATAAAGTATAATGGACGTTATTTAAACTAAAATATCATTAAAAAGTGTACAAAATATTTGAAAGGCATTACATCTGAACATTACAACCGACATAATGTTATAAAGAACTAGTGTGATTAAATCTACAATGCAATAAGTAGATTTTTCGTGGATACGAAGCTTTACTTGAGAAAGCGGAAATGTGCTTAGGACAAATAAAAACTATTTTATGTCTACCAGTGATGAGACAAATCAATGGACTAAAATATAGACAGTTAAGCATGACAAATCAATGTGGGATCACACAAGACTTCAGGTTTAGGAAAAAGATAACGTGAAACTTTCAGGAAAATATCATACAATATTAGAAGTACTATTGAATAACTGAATTTATGGGCAAAGGAGTAATAATCTCCTTTGAACCAAAAATAAGTACGATAAACATAAGATTAAGAGGAATAAAATTACATATATAGGAAAACGAATGATTATTGTCACATAGAACGTATACTCGAAGGGTTCTCTTACACATGACGGATATTACAGTATCAATACTTCGTTATTTGGATTTATGTTTTTGAATGCTTTGAAGTTACATTAAAGACATTTGAGACAATGATCTTCAGTATCCGGTCTGTAGAGGAAATAAGTCATTTGATGCTTTTCTAACAAGGTTGATACCTCTTTCCTGATAAATTTTATCTTCCTGTTTTTATTCATTTGAAGAGAAAAATGACACCCGTCTAAATGAGATAATACTAATATCAGTGCTTAAGTAATAGTATTTACGTCAGCATGATAATTTGCCTGACATCATTAGCGATGTGTAAGAGTAACGCAGCGTTCATATAAAAATTCTTAGTGATGTAAATACTTGGTCATTAATTTTGGCCATTAAAATTAATGAGGTCAGCACTAAGTATTGAATGATAAAAAACTACCATCTATAATCTTGCGCAATCATTCATGTATTGTCTGTAGTAGGTAATTGTTCCACACCCGACGCGGATTGAACTCCATTGGTCACGGTTTCTCACTAGGCAATGGATGAATGGTTGTGCAAGATCATAGATCGATTGAAGTTAGACATCAACACCGTTGGATGCCGACTCAGTGGCCTAGAGGTTAGGCGTTTGCTCATGAAACCGAAGGTCCTGAGTTTGAGTCTCTCGTGCGGGACCGTGAACGCACACTGCTGAGGAGTCCCATACTAGAACGGAACGGCCTTTCAGTGCTTCCAAGTTTTCAATGGTGGTCTAGCTTACATCGACTCATGAATTCAACCATTAAAATCACTACAATCTCTACAAACCACCATTCTTATCATTCAAGTTTGCCTGCTTAAATGTAGTAATGTAGAAAATTTTCTTGACAAAATACGCTCGTAAACTTATTGTTCATGTCTTTTCAATACTGATGGAATAAAGCATTGACTGTAAATTACTATTTATCAATGAAGACTGTAAAATTGCAAGTGAACCTAAAATGTTCAATGATACAACTTGTAGAAAAATGGTATTATGAATTTACCATTATAAAAATAGACTGCATGTTTATCTGAGCTTTAAGACTTAGAAATATGAAATATCTTCCTAACAGCCGAATGCCTTTAAATTGTTGATCTACCACTGGCCAGAAAATGTTAAATAACCAAATGGACAAGAAGATTACAAAAATATGTCTTGCTTTGTAAACATTACATTCAAATGAAAAGAAGCGCTAGATCAAGAAGTCAAATGTAAAACACATAAATGGTGTATGCTTTAAATGTTAATTGTACGTTAATTAAAACATAAACTGTTTTATTTCCTGTGATTTCGGATATTTAGCCATGGAAGGTAAACAGTGTTATAACACATGGAGATTGAGGTACATTGGTGTACGATTCGTAAAAATATATGCCATTGATATTGTTCAGAATGGTAGACTCTCTTAACCATTAAATTTGGTATATTTTACTACCCTATTGTATATGAATAGCATAATACGATAGCATTCAACCATCATGTTATACAGGTAAATGTTTGATACTATAGAACACAGATACTTCTGAAAATATAGAAAGATAATCTCAAGAAATAGAGGTGCTTGTAGTTGATTTTATAATTTATCAATCAATGTACATTGCGAATATTGTTGATTTCAGTATATAATAAAAAATAATAACCATATTGTTTAAACACATTGAAACATTGATGATAGAAATATAAAATCTACTTATTTGTTTACATAAATTCACTTGGCATGAAATTGTTATTATTTGCTTGATACAACATTGAGGTGATCAGGAATTTTAGAAGTTTTTTTTCTTTTTTTGGAATAAAAACACTGTTAAAAAAGTATAAAAACTTTGAATATTCAATGAGATATCTAGATGTGCAATAAAAATAGCTCAAAATCCCGTGTAATTATGTTTACTTGCCAAATAGATAAAATGGACTCATTGACGAAATTAAATTATGAGTCAAATGACAATATATGTAGTCGAGATATAAATAGACTTAAACACAGGATTGCTTTCACGTCAGCAAAATTGTTTTTCTTTTTGTATTATTAAACATATGATATAAATAATCACTAGTAAAAGTGTTCTACTATTCAATTTATTACTCTTAAGTATACTGAAATCAGATGGTTTTTCCTTCTATCTTAAATAGATTTAAAATGTCTGAGCGGAAATTTTCAAATAATATAAACACTCAGTCAGAATGGTATCTGTGTGTTCAAACACAAATTTTATGAATAGGATCTGTTACTGTGTAGACATTTTTAATGTCTAAATATGATTACTTTTCGTATGATATATTCTGCTGTATATTAATCATTTATTATTATTTTTTGATGGAGTTTTGTTCTCTGAACTGGATGGTTTGGTCGTGGAGCTTTCGTCGTTCTTCTGAACGACATCATCAGCACAAAATTCAGGTAGAAGTGAAGTGTTCGAATTTCTCCACATATGGTTCACAGCTCGTCCAGTAGACCTCGGTGTTGATTGGTTCTTGTTGACCTTAAACCTGTCATTGTCACTGATGATGTTGTTCAGAAGAACGATGAAAACTCCACGACCGAACCATCCAGCTCAGAAAACAAAACTCCATCAAAATCATCCACCTGAGCTACAAATCTGCCTCACCATCTCTTAATCTTTCTTTTTTTGAAGACGTTTATGAAAATTTAATTAGAGATTCCCTGTATATATTAGTTTATTATATTATCTTTAGGATTCAAACTGGAATTGGATGAATTTTCAGTGCTCTATAATGTTTAGCATATGTTCAAATGATATCAACTGGTAATAATAATTATATAACCCTTCGGTAACATGATTATACACAATTAAAGTTATTGCTGTTACTAGACTGTATTAAGGAGAACATTAGATTTTACGGTTCTTAATTCAGAGAGTTCTTAAAAAAATATTTATGTTACCAAATGTTGGATTAAAAAAGTCATAAATGCCACAAAGTAAACTGAAATCATATTAACATCAACCAAACATTTAGTTAAATAGCACTGTGTAAAACAATTTATTTCTCATCATGCTAGATAAATTCAGCAACAAGATGGTGATAATGAAGAAAAACTATACGATTACTGTCTGAAATATCAGTTACTTATTTGAGCAGTTCGCTAGAATTTTATAAATTCCATGTAATTTTCTTATGGACTTGATATAAGTTAAAGAATCACCAAAATAAGTAATCATAGGAAATTATTTTATTATTAAGCAGTGTTTATCAACGTGACGTGACTCATATCATTCAGGCTATTATTTACAATTTATCGGGTACGTCTCTTACTTTGGTCATTTTAAAATGTAACTCAATGCTCATCTAACCAGTGCTTTATTGATTTTCATTGGTCATCCAACTTATCTCAGTCCACCTTCAAATTGATTTTTTAAATTGAAATCATGAACCGATCAATGCTTGACCACTATCAAAAACCTGGAAGAACTGGATAGCCGTTTCGTCCTAGTATGGGACTCATCAACAGTATGCATCCACGATCCCACATGAGGGACTCAAACTAAGGACCTTCGGTTACGCGTATGAACGTTTAAACTTTGGACCACTGATTTAGCGTCCGAATATATTAATGTCAAACTGCAATCAACCAACAACATCGCTTGGCCCTTCGTCCATTGTCTTCGCTGAGTAACCTCCTGGTACTCGAGACAGCTGAATTCTACTGGTCTTGGCTTCTCACAAGGATTCCAGGAATTTCCACTTGAAGCTAGACCAGATGATACTTGTCATTATAGAGTTGTGAAGATTGTTGAGCTTCATTGAAGTTATGAGCTGACCACTGTTAGACCACTAATGAAAAAAACAGATTGTGATGACCCTAAAACTCTGAGTTATGATATTGTTTAGTCATAGATATAAGACGTCTATTTTTCTACTTTTTAAATACCTGTGATTTTAGATCCTTTGCTGGAATGAAATGTTACTGTGTGGCTAATAGTCAGCTGCATCAAGTATTGTTTTGGACAGTGTATCCATGGACTTTAGATTTTTCACATTCGTCAGTCGTTATGCAACTTAATCGTAGTAATTGTAATGATTTTACTTCGATGGGTTCGACAACTACAAAAAATATATATATGCTTTAAATCTTCAAAGTTTATAACACTTTAAAAAGTATTTTGTGAATACTGTTCATTTAGGATGATAATATAGATTTCCTAACACAGTAATCCTTATCCTGCATTTCCAACATCAATTACATTGAACGAATTGGGAAAGGATATATAAATGCCTTAGATATTCGGAGTTTGACAATACCTTTACCTGTAGCACCTTTTCAGTCGAAGAATACCAACCCATTCAAATCAGAGCTCAGAAATGAAGGTACTCGAAGATATATTCTACAGGTCATTAATAAGTCGAGAAACATTTGATCTAAGCTGGCTAGTAGATGTAAGGGATGAGTAGCACGGTGTACCCATTAATGATCTGGTGAGGATGCGTGACTGAGCGCTTTCCGCTAGGGTGCGTTCAGTACAATTATTGAGGTCAGTACCAATGTCGAAGACAAATAGGACTATTTATTTTAGAAATTCATTTACCGCTACAGACAATGCAATAATTTTCTGGTCAGCTAATTTATATATTACAAATAGTTTGCTTTTTTGTATAGTATTCATACTTCAGTATAACCGGTTCATTTTAGCCTTGTGAGATCATAACCAACTAATTATATTGATAATTACGTTATATTATAAAGTGACCAACTTTGAATAATGTAATAAGAAGTCGAAGATTATCAGGACTAAGTGATATATTAGCGCAATACATTTTGAACAATCTAATCACACATATACTTGTTAAGAACATCTATATTTTCCATACTCCCCGTTCGTTTATTTTTTATTCATTGTCATTTTTTCAAATATACGCTTCACCGCCCAATTATCTTAACACTTCGTGTTACGCCATTTTATAATTTTTAATCATTGTTATTTCAGTATTTTTTTAAAGTCTTCGACCTACTTCCTATTACAAAACATTTATTCAAGTATTTTTATTCTTATCCCAACTGGTACACTTGCCATCACACTACTAATTTGTACTTTTCGCTTATTATGTCTAGTTACGTAATCTATTCCACTGTTGTCATTGCTTTAATAGTTTCGTATATGCATATAAACATTACTGTATATTAAAGCTTGATGAAGATCTAATCGATTATATTTGTTGTTCTAAAATAAAAACGACCAATTAGGATCCATCGGTAATTCTAATAGTGTTGATATTTTACTGTGAAAAAAACTGAGCCATATTTAAGAAATTAGTATTATAATTTCGCATTATGTGAAAATTTACGTTCTAAAATTGCTCATTGGTAGGAAAAAGCTCGAATATTCAAATTATTAGCCTGGTTTAACTAAACTACTGTAGGTCGATACGAATGAAAGTAGTGTTTGAACTTAAATTTATTATATTTCATCTTACCTCCCCTATTGCTTTTGATTATTATAACAAAAACAATTTAGACAACTTACTTCATTCACATTAAAATACGTTGCTAACTTATTGATTTTAAACGAGATCATGAACTGATCAATGTTAGACCACCATTGAAAACCTGGAAGCACTGGATATCCGTTTAGTCCAGTCAGTCCATGTCGTCCCATGATATCTTCATACTCTATATTATCCATTCCAACTTCGGCGTTCAGGCCTCCCATCAGCACGGTCACGTCCTTTCCTAATCACTTCTCTATGATCGATTGCAGCCTCTCATAAAACTATTCTTTATCATCATCTTTATTATCGTTGGAAGGTGTATAACGTTGGATAACATTCATTGTGATTCCCCCTTTTTGTTTTGAAGGATGATTTGATGAACCCGGGTTCATGAGATTCCCATCGTACAAGTGCTTTACGTGGTTCTTTGGATAGCCTCAGAACGACTCCTTGAGTGTGTAGAGAACTTTCTTCCTCGTGACCAGAGTACAGTAGCATCTCTTCCGAATCCATCCTTTTCTGTCAAGCTTCGGTCTAATGTGTTGCAACTTATTCTGAGCACCGCCAAGTTGTATCTCCTCATTTTCGTAGCTGTTTGATTGGTCCTCCCATCTACTTACGTTTTCCGAACATTCCATGTACCTATATAAATTGTTGCTCTGGTTGTTAGAGGGGGTATCGGCATTGGGACTTTCGAGGAATCTCAGCTTTCACCATGAGACGTCATAATAATTCTGAATAAAGATCCTTCAAATCCGAGGGCAGAGTTCAAGTAGTGTACATTGTTCAATCTAGTTAGCGTTTTTAGCAAAGTTATTTTCTACAGGATGGCGTTGTTGACTTGATGCATAACCCTTATTTTTTACCTGCGTTTGGGGTCGGTCGTTACCCTGGGAGTGCCCACTACACTGATTACGAATTTTACGAGGCTTCCTATTTACATACACACAACCTTTTATTGTTATCATTCACATTAAGTAATCTAGTTCTATAATCTTTTATTACGTCATCATGTTCATTCCTTGTTCACATGTCCTTACGGAACTAATGCTTTAACAAGATTTTCATATATATATATATATATATATATATATATATATATATGATTATACCTCTTGATTATATATTCGTTAAAGATAGATCCCTTTGTTAAACTTCGTGTTATTAACCCACGTCTTCACAAACATTATAAAAAATTATGGAGTAAAAATGAAATTTAAAATAGGAAGATAAAGATTTCATATGCAATATTTAATGTATGAGCATTATCCCCAGAAGATCTTTCAAAATTTTACATAAAATCTTCTTAAAGACGAATAAAAGTGTTAGCAGAATTGAGGATATAAACACCAGATCACTGATAGGATTAAATGCCGTTCACGTTTTATATAGTCAATCCGTTAAAGTTGAATGCATTAATTATTAGATCTCTACTCAATGGCTGAAAATAAGTCATACTTTTCGCGAGACTCAGTCATTGTAAGTTCGACAGGTTTGTGAAATAATTTGAGAACATCACTGACAAGTCCCACAATAAAAAACGGAACAGCTACAAGATTCAGTGGTTCTTAATTTCCAGTTTTTTTTTTAATTTAAACCAATAGTTCTTGACTAGTCAGATCAACGATGTTGTTCTTATCGTGACCTAAATACTGTTTCGTCCATGACTATTAGTCTTATCATTATTATTGACTGTTATATTAATGATAATAAATGCACTACTGATAAATAAGTTACCACTGTTCCCCCAGATACAATTTGAGTATTACGTACCACTTCATATTAAGAAATAACTTCATTTTAGCATTCTTGTATCAAAAGACCTAGATATACAACCGTGTGGACAGAAATGTAGATGAAAAAAACTACCATTTTTAGGAAGTTCATTACATTTATCTTAACAAAAATATGCCATTAAACAAATTCCAATAGTTCACAAATTATCTCTCATTCAAATAAATTAAAACACATGAACTGGAATCAATAAATAAGACAAAGCCGGTATTGGTAGACAAAAACTGTTCACTCTCTTATCTTAACAGAATACAAATGCATGCACGCGTGAATGATTTCGTACGGGTTATTCAGCTTTTGGTGAAGCAGCATTCTATTTTAAAACAGATAAGAAGAAAAGAAAAGAAATAAGTGTCACACGATATCTGAGTTTGTTGAAAAAATCGTTGGAAAATCTTAATGTAAGCATACATTTAATTGAGATTGATATTTCAAATATTTGGACGAGTTATGAACAGATTCATGCCTGCTATATTCAGTACAAAGAATGTAAATATTTATACAAACAAGCCAACATAGATTCAATACTAGAGGTGTATGATTTAAAAAATATCCATGTTTAGTGATAAGGGAAAAAACTGGCCAATCATATATATAAACTATCTCTTCAATCTCTGATGCCTAACCCTTCAAATAAACAAGTCAGATAACAAACGCTTCTTTAGAGAGTCGACATCTGTAGTTAGTGATTTCACATACAGACAATATGTCTTACTCTATCCATCGTTAATAACGTTTTTTCAACCTAGTTTTGCTCTAGTCATCAATTATCAGCTGCACTCAAATAGCACATCCAACAATCACTGGAGATGACAGAATTTCATATCATCTGCAAGTTATCAAAGATTAATTGAACATTCAAATTCAATGGCGTATATTGTATGATTTCATGATGTGTAAAAAATGACTTGACGTTTTCTCTTATTGTCGACCTTGATCACTGCTAGACACCATCCGTCTCTATCTATAAAACTTGGTATTATTTATTCAAAAAATAAATGTAGACACAAGTATCACGTTTAAAGGGAAGTATTCATCAAGGTGATGGATCTTGTAGTTGTAGAATAACGAATTGTGACAAATATCGAGAAGTTAGTAGGAATTATTTATTAATTTGGTTTTGATAAGTGAACATTCTAGAAAGGAAATCAGATGACGAGAATAATATTTTCTGACATTTTTGACTGATTAGTATAGTAAACATTTTTAAGGTTTTAGTATATTTTCCATAGTTAGGAGGTGATTCTAATCACAAGATGGAGCCAACTGTAGGGCACTAAAGACCTTCACTTCTCGTCACAAAAACACCTTGCTTCACAATTTAGATCTGGTGAAATTTTTGATCTAGTGTCATTATTAATTAGTTTTATCAATAAGTTACTATCTCATCATCAACGTGGCTAACTCTATTTTAAAGTTATTCTCTAGTGACATCATGATTTTAAGTCTGATGATTTTCGCAAAGATGTCGTATAACGTAGTCTTATCAGAATACGTCTATCATTTGATGTTTTCAATATATGCATAATTAATGAATAACTCACATCGTCCGTGCTTAAAAGTGTTTTGACGAATTCATCCAAGGTAATTTTCCCATCATTATCATGATCAAATTTTACCATAAATTTCTGTATATTAAAAATAATAAAGAATGAAAGATACAATAGTTTCAAGTTAAAGAACAGAAAATATATCAATCTAAAGTCATAATTTGTCATAAAAATCTAGATTACTGTAGAACTATATGCTTCATTTTACAGTTCAGTGTATTACAGGAAAAGATTTCTAATGTTGAAATTAGTCTGAGGTCATCAAAATATATTAATTTTATTCATAAAAACGGACTAGTTGTTGGCGGACAATTAACATATGTTTGAAAATAGACACTATAGAAGACAAATTATAATACGTGTGTGCAATGGATTAGTATTTTTCATAAATGTAGATGAGTTTAACTCTACACTTTGCATTTTTTCTTTATCTGATATCCTGTTGTACTATTGCATCAGTTTACGTTTTGATAATTGCATAAGTTTAAAATAGTAATCAGTTCATTAGACGTCCTTAACTTTCTAGAATACTGTCTAGAATCAATGCACTTTGTTGAGTAATTCTAAACTAAACTAAATCAGTTATTAAGTAAAGTTGGTTGGTACTTAGAAATTAGTAATAACATTAATAGCTTAGTTTAACTCTCAATTCTGAATACTTTTAACTCTTAAATAAAGTTTTTTTAATGAAGAAAAATAACAAAAAAAAAATCATCAAGGTTATGTCGATAATGCGATGTCTGTTTAGATGTTTACAGAGAACAATGATACCAAGGTATTTTAAAACAAATGCGAAGATTATAAACTAAAAAGTAATTATGTCTAAACACATTAAAAATGTTTAAAAATATAAATAAAAGAGTCATTAGTACTTAAGTGTTTATTTTTTTACTACGTTGATAGAATTTGCGAGATTTGTATGCGACTTAACACAGTTCTATACGTTAAATAGGATCAGAACATATAAGGGAGTTTATTCAGTGTGAACACTTCAAAAGTTAGTTGTTTCTCATTTATACTACCTGTATTATTTATTAAGTTGTTAGATCCAAAATTAGATAGTATAACAAACTTATAACAGCTATAAAACCATTGGACTCAATCTGTTATGAGGACTCTTCAGCAATATGAACTCACAACCTCACAGACTTCTAAAAGCTTTAGATCCTAAATTGAACAAAATATCTCCGGATCATTTGAGGACAAAACAACTTTAGACATTTCGGTGATTTTATTTTAATGTCACCTAATGATATCTGAGATGACCAAAATCTAACAGTCACGACTTTAAGAAGAGTCCATAAAGTTCCAAGGTATGGGTATAAAAAAACAATATAAAGTCAGCTTATTAATTCTATAATAATAAAAGACGGAAATCTAACTTACAGAAGCTAAGGATTCTGGAAACCCTTGAACTAACAATTCCTCTTTGAATTCCCTCAATGTCACTGAGCCATCTTTATCTTTATCTAATTCTTCGAAACGTTTTTTTAACTCGTCGATCTTTTTCTCCATAGTCGTTTTAAATGGGACTGTTAAAACGTTAAAAAAATTTCGAATTTATTTCAAAGGGACAAATTAGATAAAAGCAATTTAATATTAATATTTATGGTTTACCGAAATAAGTATTAATGAGCAAGTAGGCATGTTAGGTGGTTTCTAACCCATTAAACCAAAAGATTAAGTATTCATCATTTAAGTCATTTAATTCTAGCTCCACAAAATATGTGAATAAGCAATTTATGCAACTTATATTGTTGTCGAGTTACTCCAAGATTGTTTTAATTTATAAATAAAGACTATAATGAATAGGCATCTTCTGAGGTATAAATAATAAACTAACGAACAATTCACAGCTGTTTCATTTAACCATGAAAGTCCTCAGCAGTATGAACTCATGAAACCACTAAATATTTGAGTTATAATAGTCAGCTACTGGCCAGTGGGCTGTTTCAAGTTAAGTTCTCAGGATTCTAGTGTATAATCGTACAGATCAACTGTATCCAGAGTAAGACATTCATCATCATCATGAAATAATTGAGGTTAAAATTAAGAGCCAATAGATAGCGTCTCAGTGGTCTAAGGACCAGACTCTAACCAAGAGGTTTGAATACAACGACTTTTATCCTTAGCGGTATTTAGAGCGGACACTATAGAGAGTTTCAGTGCTAAAATTATAACTCTCAAGTCCTCTCTTCATCTCAACGGCACTCTAAGTGATTTTGCTTTTAGATCATGTCACCTACAATTCATATATGTTTCTTAACGTTGATTAAAAACACTTAATATTATTAAAAAGTTAACTGGATTTTTATCAGGTTACCAGGGTCTAAACAGATATTGACAGTACTATAACCTTGTATAAAAAGTACTGTTCATTTACAACGTTAGGATTTAATTGTTCATAACTTTCTACATGAATGTATATGCTTTGGTTCAGTCAGTATTAGAAAAGCATTTTAAAATGTTGAAGAAGTTTGGATTAAGTGGTAAACTATAAGGAAGATTATAACGAAAACAGATTACGTATAAATAAAACATTTTGTATATTGTCTTTAAAAACGATAATGGAAAACTCCAATAGGTATATCAATGGCTTTTATTTTTAATCGCATTTAATGACGTCTTAAGTAATTAATTTCCAGTGTTTTTAAGACCTCTATTCCGCATATCATTTACTAAACAAAACCATGAATGAAAATAACAACCCCTAAGCGTTTCAACATGAACATGACGTCCAATAAATTAGTGTTTAAGAGTAGGTAGAACAACAAGTGTAAAATCCGTCTAAGACGCTTGAACACACAGATTTGGATCAGGGTAGAAATTATATAGTACTGGAATTAAATGAAAAGATTTTTGCAAACAACGATAATCAACCACAGATCATCATTAGATATATACAACTTAGAGTGGTCCTATTCTTGAAGCTCAAAAGAGAGATGCAATTTTATTATCAATACAACGACATCATGAGCGATCCAGAATGATACAATGGGCTCTAATTTTCATTAAGTGATCTACTACGTAATTGTTAATGATTTTAATAAATTATTTTTACTAACTAATAACTAGAATATTCACATTATATGTCAGTGTCACGAATAAATCACTGTAGATAGAAATAAATATAATAAGAATTTTATCGATTTAACATTCTGTATTTCTAGGGAAATGTAATATAGAGTAGTTTCATAGTATATCAGATAGGCGACATCATACATACAGTAGTATATTTATACACACGTAAGAGGAATGAAAAATTCATTTATCGAGTTCATTTTTATAACAACGAGAATAGTTATTAAAATAAAGCATTCAAACTGAAACAAAGTTTAATGAAAGTCATGTAATTTTGCTATTATCACTAAGTATTGATGGTAGTCAAGCCCATAATATTCAAATGGGTTTATTTCTAAGTCCGCATTATATGCTACATAAAAACGAAATATTTTGATTTGAAATAAATAATTGACTGGAGGAACAATATAAACTTAAGTATCACAAAATTAAGTAACTTAATTTCGTGCTATTTCAATCTTATTCACTATTCAACGTCACATAAGTTAAAGGTGGGAAATGTTGAAGCATCATAGGAAGTATATGTGGTATTTTTTTCTCACAATTTGGCTTAATATTATTTATTTCACATAGTTACATGTTTATACAACGTGACGAGAATCTTCTCTGCTCTCACCACTATTTTTGCTTCATCTTGCTTTCTGTTGACTCTATTTATGAATTTTTTTTCATTAAAGTTTATTGACATTCATCTGGTTGAAGATTTTGGATAAAAAGCCAGTTATCGTTCAATTCCAAATCATTTCATTACTTTTTGGAATGATTACTTTAGACATCTTAAAGAAAATACTACTGTTAATATGAAAATGGTAAATCAGTATGATGAAAAGTGTCATTTTGTACTAGGTTAAGAAAATGAATATTGTTGTTCAATGACTATACAGTGTGATAAATGGGTGGAGGAATACAATTCTGAATAGGTTAATGCTCTAATATGGTCGCTATGGAAGAATAAGAAAAAAAGGTAGTTTCTTTCTATAAAATTAAATTTCTTTACTTCATCTTCACAATACGGTTAACAATCTTCTTCATCCTACTAGTAATCTCATACTGATTTAGTTGGAAAGATTAATTTTTTTATTATGTTAATCGAATGAATCAGTATGTGCTTTTGATTGTTCAAGCAAAATTATACAACCTGAATTGTTTGACACTGACAACTGTAAATTTGATTCCACAGTAAAAATAATCTAAACATTCTTACCGTACTCTTTATTTCAACTGGTTTATAAGATCCAAGGTTATAAGTCAAATGAACAGTGCTTCAATTGAGGTAAATAAACCAAATAATTGAATGAAATCTTAATCAGTGTTAAATTTGATCAATCACTCGATATGTGGTGTAAAAGAAATTTTTAGATGCTTATCATTTATGCATATCAATATCGAGTATATAGTTAAAATAAATTGTTACGTTTTATCAGAGCTAAAAGTTATTTTACATACCACCTTACAAATACTATTAGCTCAAGAAGTTTACTAATTCTGTACAAAAAAAATTAGAGGGTATTAATAGGTTATTGATGTTTTGTCACAAATTTCTCAAAGTATTTCTTTCACACGTTTGAATCAACGCTGAAGTTAAATGAAGAGTACCAGGTAAGGATATTAAATTGTCGGGTTTGATACTGAACTCTCATGAAGTGAATTGGTTGGCCATGCATTACTTATGCCCAACCTCCACCTATCTCGATGGAAGATATTGGCTAGCATTGGAGTAGGCTGGCAGAAAGCTTTGGGTGACCGATGCAAGACATTGCATCAGTCCATGAACTCAGTAACTGTCTGATTGTATCATATAGACCGATTCAGATTACTAGGTTGGGGTCTACGCAACTGTGGTGATCGGGATTTCAGAAGCCCGGTAGTAATGTTCAGGATCTGTCGCAGTGGTGCAGATGCATTCACATTTTGTCTTCCCTTAGATTTTGAGTTCCAAAATTATCTTATACTTTTCAGTTTATTCGCTTAATTCATTACTTCTCATATCATACTGTTTATTTCTATTCTTTTCCACACTTACTATTAATATTAATAATAATATTATTATTAATCTGTGATTTGTCTTGATAGTTTGATCTTGTAGTGCAAATGCGATGTTGCAACTCGAACTGACTTGTGCATGTACTAAGCTTTATGTTAAGTTTTTAACTGGGCAAGCGATTTGTTTTAGGACTTCAACTAATTTTCTCTTGAACTTTAGGTTATTTATTTAATTTTTGTATTCGTTTTCTTCAGAAGTGCATTTCATCAGTAAGAAACATAATAGATGATATACTAAAAAGGAAATCAAATCAACTACACTCGAACAACTGGTAGAATAGGAATATCTCATGTTGAAGGACAGAGGAAAACATAAGAACAAAGTATGTATAGACAACAGATCGAACAAATAAATTATTGGTTATCATAAAAAAGCTCTGACAATCCAGTGTGATTATCTTTAAAAAAACGTTTGCGTTAAATGTTAACGTAAGTTCGCTGTAATCATTCGCCTGAGATAAGACCTAGATTAACTCTGGAAGATTCCCTTCTGACGAGAACTGTGTCTATCAGTTAATCAAAAACTACAATAATGATTGGGCATTTCAACATCAAAACTGTGTCTGTTGTATGTCGAAATGAAATACTTACTAAATTCTCTATTCTTTTCAAGCATTGCTTTTTACTAAAGCAAACTTCTAGGAATTCGTTAAACCATAATCCAACAAAAAACCATAACAGCTAGCAAACGACTGACACTATTGAACAGATGATACGTGCTTACTTTTACTCAAATATTTTTATACTGTTTAAGTGACAATCGAATTATTTTTATTATTGGTCCAGGATATTTGGATGCCAATCTCACACGAAGTTGTTGGTATGTAAGATTGGGTAATTTGAAGGTTACAATTGAGATATCAGACTTTTTCTGGTTTTTAGCGGTAATGGAAAAATCATAATCTCCAAGTAGTATGAAGTCAATAAAAAAACTGCCTTAGTAAATAATGACCAAATGATCACCCTTGAATGGCTTCGAAATAAGTTCCTCACTTTTTTGATATACCACGAGCGATAAGTTAGTTTACTGTCTAAACGTAATGAAGACCACACTAACAAACTGACTGAAATTAAAAATCCGTACCTTAGTGTTGTGATTTATCAGCATGAAAGTCGTATAATCATAATAAACCCAGAGGTCCTGAGTTCGATCCTATATGAGTTTGTTGGGGATTAGACCTAAACGTTTTAAACTAGAACAACTTTACAGAGCCAACTGGCTTTTTAGTTATTTCAAAAACTTGGTGTCATGGTCTAATGAAAATCATTACTATCGACAATGGAAGTCTGAAAAATAATCACAAATAAATGAATAATTTAACAACACTTACATAGATGGATGCGCCTCCCATTTTCTGGCTTATGTATCTTATAGTGAAGCATTTTAGTATACGTAAACTGTTGGTTTATATATACATATATATATATATATATATATATATATATATATATATATATATATATATATATATGACCTAATTAACCTTGTTTTACGCATACTTTCATGGATAAAAATAGGCTTCTATATTACTTTTAAAAAATGCTTTGTTTACTTTATTAATAACCATTATATTTTGTTGCGGTTAATTAGTGTATTGACAAAGATCATGGCTTTATTTTTGTACCATCTCATAAATATAAAACTTAGTGGTTTCATAAATCGTACAGTTAGTGTACATATAAGTTAAATTTACTTCGTATACCGACTAAAATTCACAACAACGACACGTTTGTCTCATTTGAAACTCTTCATTTACATACCTAGTGTTGATGTCCGCACGGTATTTAAATCATGTGTCTACCTCTCAGGTAGCTAAAGCACTACTCAGTAAACAAAGGCTAATTTATTTATCAACATTGTGTGTTTTTCGTTAAGTACTTGTGCTCAGATTTAAATTAGACCCACATAATTTGATTCAATCTATAATTGTTGAAAAGCTGACTAATTTATTTTGAAGTCTGGCTGTTCCAAACATGGGGAATAAATAAGTAATTTAAAGATATTCCATTCTTATTTAATTACAATATCATTTGATTATTCCGCCAAAAAAATAAGTTGACTGGTGCTCTCAGAAAGCCTCACAAGTATTTCTAAAGTAAGCTCTAGATTTACAAAAACATAGATAATAGACAGATTCGGCAGAGTTGCTGCTGTACTCTGGTCACGAGGAAGAAAGTTCTCTACACACTCAAGGAGTCGTTCTGAGGCTATCCAAAGAACCACGTAAAGCACTTGTACGATGGGAATCTCATGAACCCGGGTTCATCAAATCATCCTTCAAAACAAAAAGGGGGAATCACAATGAATGTTATCCAACGTTATACACCTTCCAACGATAATAAAGATGATGATAAAGAATAGTTTTATGAGAGGCTGCAATCGATCATAGAGAAGTGATTAGGAAAGGACGTGACCGTGCTGATGGGAGGCCTGAACGCCGAAGTTGGAATGGATAATATAGAGTATGAAGATATCATGGGACGACATAGACTGACTGGGAGAAAGGGATGGGAATGTTGAGAGATTTGTGAATTCATATGCATTCAACAAAGTGGTTCTATGTAGCACTATATTCTCCCACAAACACATACACAAAACTACATGGGTCTCACCGGACTACACTACACAGAAAAAGATCGATAATATCTGTATCACTAAACAACTCTGTAGGTCAATAGAAGGCGTGAAAACAATGATAGGAGCTGACATAGCTTCGGATCATCACTAGCTGGTGGTTGCCAAGATGAAACTGAAGCTAAAGAAGTATTTGACAACTGCAGAAACAACATTACAAAGGTTTAATACACCCTTCCTTACAGACACTGACAAGCTCAACGAATTCAAGACAGATCTCTACAACAACTTCCAAGCCTCACAAGATCAACTCAGAAAAGAAGAAACCACTATGGAGGACAATTGGGAAAATATCATAAAAGTACTAACTTCAGCATGTCAAAGCACACGCCGAATGCACGGAAACAAATATGTGAAGAGGAGCATTGGAGCTGAAAAGCAGAAATACGCGGAAGACCTAGCAATGACAGCGGAAATGGTTGCAAGAGAAGGAAATGTGAAACAACCATATGACACGACGAAGAAATTAGCAGGGAAATATAGTAAGTCAGAAAGACCGGTCAAGGACAAAGAAGGCAAGACAATCACCGAGATCCAAGGGAAGAGTAACAGATGGGTAGAATACTTCGAGGAACTCTTGAATAGACGGGCCCACTAAATCCACCCAATATCGAAGCAGCACACACAGACCTTCCTATAGATGTCACTTCACCAACGACGGAAGAAATCAGGAAGATCACCAGACAAATCAGCGATTGGGAAGCGGTGGCACATTACCATCTGGAGCACTGAAGTCAAACATAAAAGCAACTGCAATCATGCTCCACTTTTTATTCAGGAAGATTTGGGAGGAAGAACGAGCGCCATTGTCAGACTGTCAAGAAGGTCAGCTCATCATAATACCAAAGAAAGGAGATCTGAGCAAATATGAGAACTACAAGGGCATCACATTACTATCGGTGCTAAGAACGTTTTTAACAGGGTGTTGCTGACCTGGATGAAAGACGCAGCAGACGCCCAACTTCGAGATCAACAGGCTGGATTCCATAAGGATCGGTCTTGCACAGTCCAAATCGCGACACTATGGATCATCGTTGAGTAATCAGTTGAATGGAACTCATGACTGTGCATCAACTTCGTCGACTGTGATAGTGTGGATAGGAGAACATTATGAAAACTTCTTCGACACTATGGAGTACCTGAGAAAATCGTCAACATCATCCGGAATTCATACGATGGACTACAGTGCAAAGTCCTGTATGGAGAACGGCTGACAGACGCATTCCAAGTCAGGACCGGAGTCAGACAAGACTGCTTACTCTTACCCTTCATCTTTATTTTGGTGGTCGAGTGGATTATGAAAACCTTGATATCTGAGGGGGAGCGCGGAATACAATGGACAGCTCAGAACCAATTAGACGATTCGGACTTCATAAATAGCCTGGCCCTTCTGTCCCATACAAACCAACAAATGCATATGAAGACAACATGTGTAGCATCAACCTCCGCATCAGTAAGCCTTGATATACACAAACGAAAAAGCAAAACAGGGAGAATACCAACTCAGTCACACTTGATGGAGAAACTCTGGGAGATGCAGAATCTTTCACATACTTGGTCAGTATCATCGATGAACGAGAAGGGTATGATGCAGACATAAAGACGAGGATTGGCAAAGCAAGGAAAGCATTGCTACAATTGAAGAACATATCGAACTCAAAACTACTTTCAACCAATATCAAAGTCAGAATCTTCAACACGAACGTCAAGACAGTACTGCTGTACGGAGCTGAAATGTGAAGAATTACTACAACCATCATAAAAAAGATACAAGCACTTATAAACAGTTGTCTACACAAGATACTCAATATCCGTTGACCGGATACCATCAGCAACAGCCTACTGTAGGAGAGGACAAACCAGCTTCCATCCGAGGAGAAAAATAGGAAAAGACGCTGGAAGTGGATAGGACATACATTGTGGAAATCATCAAACTGCACCATGAGGCAATCCCTAACTTAGAATCCTGACAGGATAAGTAAAAGGGGAAGACCAAGGAAGACACTACTTTGAGAATTGGAAGCAGATAAGAAGAGGATGAATAGCAACTGGAAATGACTAGAAAGGTTTGACCAGGATAGATTTGGATGGAGAATGCTGGTGGGCAGTATATGCCCATCCACGAGGGGTAACCGGAGTAAGTAAGTTAGACGATTTCCATTAGTTTACTATTATTTTTACCATTACAGTAACTGGTAAAGATTGTCAAAAAACATAAAACAGGAGAAGAAAATTTATCAAGAATTTTATGATGCTTTTACTACTCAGTTGGCCAACAAGTTAAAATCGTACAGAAAAAGAGATTATCTCACTCTTATGAATTAACATTATTCGAATGAAACCATTTAAATTCAGTTCACTAAATTATCATTTAAAATATAGAAAGTTTAATAGTGAAAGTGAGGAAAAGTTTATAAAGCCAATGTAACAGCTAGAACTTATTTTCAAGCATCAAATGAACATCACACATAGAGACAATAGAAATTGACTCTATTACAAGTGACTCATCATTCAAAGAAAGTTAGTAGATGGATAGAAACTTACTAAAAGTAGTCCATATTCACCTCTTTTGTATTATTCTAGCTTTAATCACTCTCACAAAATGTTTCAAAATTTGTTTCCTAAAAACAATTATCTAACCTTTCTTACCTTAGTTATAATGTCTCATCTTAAAAATCACCTTGTTTACCTTATTATTTCATGGAGATCACATTCATTAGCAAGAACTTCAAAAACAAATTTAAGTAACATATCTAATTATAGAACGTCCTCAGTTGTGTTTGGCAAACCTATTTAGTTTTATAATCATAGTATAGTAAATCACTTGGTCTCTTATTATAATCAGTATGAAATAATAATATACTGAAAAGGAATTTTTAATCAGAATTCCAAATCCATAAGTTAAATTATCCGGTTGTTATAAAATTAAACTCTTCACAAAAATAGCAGTTAAACATCAGGCTAATCATAGAGGTGGTCAGTTCTAGGCATCTAACCTCTAACCGTTACTCGGTTGAGAAAATTAAGTCTTTCAAGATCATTAGTAAACCAATAAGTCAGAATTTTCTAAAGGTTAGTCCGATCTCTGTATCTGAAACCCGATTTATTTTTACAAAACAAATTAGTCTTCATTCTTTCTGTAGCTTGGGTGGTGGAATGACATATTGTTTAACTTTTTCCCTCATTTGGTTATTTTGTTACAACATTCTTTTCTATCCATTTATTGTCTACAATTTCATTGTCAACTATTTAAGCCTGTCATTTTATTCGACTACATAACCACCTATTTATATCCCTATACTTATTTGTTCATAACAATGTTGTAGGATATTCTTTTGCCTTTAATATATATTACCTACACTGTGCAGGTGAGTCTCTATACAAAGTTCCAACTAAATTCATTTTTTAAGATCATGAACTGACCAATGTTAGACCACCATTGGAAACGTGGGAGCACTGAACGGCCGTTTCATCCTAGGACGTGAATCCTCAGCAGTACGCATCCACGATTCCGTGCGGGACACATCTAGGACCCTCGGTCCAAATTTTCAATGTTGGTCCAATATTTGTCGGTTCATGATCTCAATTAAAACTCAACAATCTCCACAACACTATACTGAAAAATTCATTTATACAATTTTTCAAAACCCAGCATAATATTTTTCAGGATTATTGTTTTCATCAGAAATTTGAAATCCTACTAATATTCCAAAATCTTAATCAATGTTCCCAGTTGTATAAAAAGAAATTGAAATAGTTCTAATCTAGAACATTGTTTGTCTGATACCTGCAATGTCTAAGATAATATGATGAAACCACTTCTAATTCTCGTGAAATATCTGGTGACACATTTCGAATACAAGCATGTGATATATTTTCAGGATTCAGTTAATGTAAAGCCTCTAAAGTATATTTGTTAGATTATTTTGGTTTTGATTCTGTTCTTAGAAGTATTATGTTAAAAATCATTTAGTACAGAAAATATTCAATCAAAACTAAGTGTATAGGTGTGCTTTTATTTTGTCTGGAAGTAATAGTATACCATATATTGCGTACGTCTTCATTTACTTTATTCGATATACATAATAAACTGTTAGTTATTTTTTACTTCTGTTAAACTTACACTTTCTTCAGTAGCTTTAATGTGTATGTAAACTTGAATATTTCGACTTGAGATCGTTTTTCAATAAATTGTTTTTCATCTAATACCTCATTGTCTTTAGATAATTAACCGTAAATTCCAAATTATAAATTTTACATTTAGGCATAACGAATAGTCAGAAAACTTATTGTTTTACACAAAGCACAACATTTGTTATCTTTCATACTCCAAGTTTTATTTCATTTCTCCTGGTTTCTTTTTGTTGTAGTAATGTCAAGGTGAAGTCTATTTTTAAAGTGGTCTGTTAAGATATTAAGTATTTCCCACATTTCATCAGGCTATTTATCAACAATAATTTGTTTTTGACCGTTATTTGTAAAATTACTGACAAAAGACTATAGGGTGTCTCAAGAGAACTTGAATGCTATAAACAGTATCAGTCTTGCATTTTCAATTTGACTATGAATAAATTAGTAAAAGGATATTTAATCAGTTACACATTATATTTTATCAGACACAAGTTATTCATTTTAATTAAGAACAATTTAAAGCATAACATTCATGAAAATGACTCGTCAATGTAAAATAATTCGCCAAAGTCCAAGTGTACTTTAAACAATCTCCGGTTAGAAATTGAAAGGGTTAAAATGTTTTATATGTGACTGACAATCTAAGATTACGAAATCATAGTCACTATTGTAAAGATATGCTGTTTTACTTTTAATAACAAAGTTTATTTCACCAGCCCATATATGGTGATCTTGTTAGGTTTTTTAAAATCTCATAACTTATTAAAATGTGATATGAACTTGGTTGATTAACACATATTGTCCTAATTATTAATGATATTGGTAAACAAAATATGTAACAATCGTGAAATATTTACTTCACATCAACCACATCATGAAATTATTGAAGTTTATAAATAGACTATCAGTTGATTACAAAGTTACTGATAACTGCTTGATTTAACATGAATATAGATTGATTGGCTGGAATTAGATTTTAAAATATTCTACTGATTAATATGTACATAATGTCTACTGATATAAGACATATTTATGATACAATATATAGTATCAAATTTACTTACTCATTTCTTAGGAAAAGTTGAATGATATGCGTATTCAAGAGCTGACTGTGTTCAGCTTTGTAGTTGTTTTATAATAAGAACTGAATAACTGACTTATTAATTATAACGTTCTGACTGCTTTCCTGAATAAACCACATAAATGTGACTGTGATTAGAAGTGATTCATTGTTTACATTGTTAGTTAGTCTGTGTTCAATACTTAATGAAGTTTACCAATTATAAATACAGTTAAAGTATAATAAATTTAATGTTGGAATCAGATGAATTAAGTGGGTGGACTTATGTTTTTATTTTAACTAATTTTTATGAATTTCTATTTATAGCCGTTTAATACTTGGAGCATATGTGTTACAAAACGAATTTCTTTACATATTGTCAAATTTGTTTAGGTAGTCATAATAATGAATCTAATGAAGTTTGTTTACTGACAGCTCTTGATTAATTTTCGGAAAAGTTTTTAGAAACTGGAGAAATGATTAAAATACTTCGTTTGATGAGATTTCTCTAAAAACTCCTTAGCGAGTTATGCTTAGATAATGAACGGTATTCTTATTGATTTTGTCATGTTTCTAGGCCTTTCTGCAATCCCATAGTCTTAAAAATACCCTTGTTTTTTGTACATGAACTAACCGTAATAGTAAGGCTTCTTTACTACATTTCACCTTATGGTTTCTTGTTAGTCGGTTGAGAGTAGAATATTTGTAGTATTTATAATTCGACAAGGAAACCTATGTATAAGTATTTAAGTATTCAAGTCATCACTGAATATTTTATGAGGGTAATATTCATCAAGAACTGGTAAAAGATGCTGTTTGTGAAGTTGATTAATTAGCGATAAAAAGTAACGTATCGATATCATTTTAAGTAAGGATGGTTGTTCATCGTAAATTGACTGAGGTTGAAAGTTTTTACCATTAGATTCCTAAACAGAAAACTGTATGTTGAAAATGCCATTATTGAATAAAGCTCATAATAATAATGATTATACATTTTATGCGAGCTTAATAGTACATACATACTGTAGCGTGTTGAGGTGTGATGAATTATTTCAGTTTTTTTTATGGTTCCTAGTACAATCTTAACCCTAGCCAAAATGTATGAAACGTCAAATCTTCTGATTAGAATGAATTTGCTATTTAAAATTCATATACTTTCTTCAATTATTTTAATTTGTGATACATTACGTATGCAGTTTCAGGATATGTACTGGAAATCATCAACGATTCGTACAGATACGGATTTATACCTAATAAATGTATTTAGTTTTACTAAACCATACTCTGATTTCTGAAGAACTTCGTTTGTATACATGGGATTTTCGTTATTCTAACAAGGAATTCGATATATTTTAAATAAATTTTTTTGTACTTCGATCATAAAAATATTTAGAAATTTTTGTTTATAAATCAACAACCCCACACTTATTTACATTAACAACATCAAACACCTAGTGTATATGCGATTCGGTTACATTTTTGAGACAAAAACAAGGTCTTCTAGAGAAGTAATGAACATATTTTAATAATCTTGCATTTACGCGGAATGTTATATCTTTTTCTAATTCATCAGTCTCATTAATAAACAATAAAGCTCGTATACTTTCAGATTTTATCATACTTTGTTACCAGTTTTAATTGACTTTGTCACAGTAAACAAATAAGTGTTAACACTAGTATTTTACCAATTATTTTCCAATATATGCATTTTAAAATTTCATTCACAACTTTGATAATAATGTAGAACGCATTGTAAATAGTTGGCAAAATCATAACGAAACAAAATGAATCAATGTTTTGCCTTAAACTGAGTTGTCATACATGAATCCAATTTATTATAGAAACCTTGTTGTATGATTAAAGATGAATTTTATTTATTACGCCTCAGTAAAAATAAAAATTAGTACACATTTGTTTTAGTCCATTCGAAAATAAAACAACAAAATGTTATGACTGGTCGTCGCTAATTGTTATGTTGGAATCGCTTATCACTTAGACTCGTAAAGCAAAGAACCACTGAAATTCCCATGACGCGAAAGTAAGAACACAAAGACTGGTACAAACGAAAATTTATTAACCTCATAACAAGGCGACGACGACCCTAGTCGAAAATACACTCGATATTTATATATATATTGATTTGTACACCCATTTTAATTATTGATTAGTACGAATCACATATATGAAAAATACTTAGAGTTATCCCATGCTACATGTCATGCTGAGAACAGTTCATGTCCACTGAATACAATAATATCATATATTGTACCAAATAAAATATCATACAGGAAAACAAAACCGAAGGCTACACTAAGTAATTATCACAATGAATTAAAACGGAAGTAAAAATGAACAAAAATCATAATGAGTAAATCAATCTAATTCTAACTTTTCTTCCCGTCATATCACAAAGTTATTCAGAATAAGAAAAGTTCAATGATTTTAAGAGTAATGAATCATCTGTGAGTACACTAAAGCCTATCATAAAGTTGTCTATTGAATTTAATTATGATTGATCGACTTCACATTTCTTGTAATAAATATGTTTTTGTTATATCCCAATGGGTAGAAAGTTGTATTATTATTATTATTAACTTTCTATCCAATGCTCAATTTATTTGAAACTATCATGTCCGACCTCAGCATTGATATTAACAATTATCTGTCATTTAAAACTCAAAAATCACTTTCCGCAACTTATATAACAAAACTAAATTTGAATAATCTCAGCGAATAAAATTTAAATGATCCCAGTGTTTTGTCCGGCAAATTAGGTCGATTATCAAATGTGTACTAATGCTCAATTACATTTTACCTAAATGTTGATAGAAAAGAATTTGTAATTTTAAATTATTAGTTTAGAAGAAACACGAACAGTTCAAAATATTGAAGCGATAATATAATATTGCGATAAACTATTTATCTTGAGCAATGAAATTTTGATCATAGTTTGAATACGGTTCAATGTGCTTTGAGTGGATCTGTCAGTGAAACTATGCCATTTGCTCTTTATAAATCTCACAAATCTTTTAACACTTCTAGTGATATTCCTCTTTTGTTTTTGCTGATTCTATTCAATTATTACTTAACCAAACCGATAAACTGTTCATGAGTATTTTCAAACCGATCGTTATATACTGAAAGACCTTTTCATGTAAAAAAGCTGTTTCGTAGTTAACTATAAAACACAAAGGATTTTCATTGAATAGAACGTAATTAGACCAAGTGACATTTATTTTTAATTAATGATTGTATAAACCTGTCGTAAAGCAGCGACTGAATTATAAAGAAATAATAAACTGAATTTCGTAATAGATATTTGCACACTCAAGATTCAATCGATTGAGGCTTTTTGTAACTAATATAAAAACGAGATTATTACTTTAGCTAGATCGATTCAGAGTTCGGTCTAATTAGTTGAACATCAGAATAATTATATTAACAAAACAATTTAATTATACATTCTTTTGTGTATGTACCCTAAAATTTGAAAAGTGGTGTTATTATTTATTCCAAAACAATGATTTAGTTATTTCCTACGTGTGTATAAAAATACTAAACATATAAACATGTTAAATAAGTAGACTTTTCATTATAAATCAATTTATTGAGTTTGGTCTGAGAAACATAGAAATGTGTAGACGTAAATCTACCTGTAAATTATAATTGTATCGCAATGTCTTTAAATGTAAACATATATCCTTCGATCTTATCAAGAGGGGCAGCCATTCAATATTCAATGGTTTATTTGCAACAGTGATTAGCTGTATTTATTTACAGCACTGTCATCGGTTTTAATTATGATTTTCACACTGATCTTTTTTCAGCCGACCAATCTAAACCAATCAGCTGCATTAACAGTGATCGCATCTCATCCCACTAATTGTCCTGTTAAGGCATCCAAATTAAATGGAATTTCTATGACAACAAAGTGTTATATATATATATATATATATATATTACCAAACAAGTTTGTAATAATAGATATCATGAGACTAGCTAGGTTGTTATAAAACATAGTACAAAAGTTTTCAAGAGTATTAAGACAATTTAAGAATTACGACTGCTCAGCTAAAATTTTAGACTTATGAAATTCCTTCATTTTATCTACATTTTATGTGTAACAAGAAGACAGTCATGTGTGGTGTACATTCAATTTTAGGTTCGTTTGCTAAATATAGGTTTGTGCATTTAGCTTTAAGCAACAATGGTTGTTTGGCTCCTAGTAGTATCACCTTCTTGTCCTAACCAAAGTAGATCAAGAGAGAGATACGAAATTACAACCCATTGTTTAAAAGTTGAATGTTTCAACCATTAAGCTACCAGTTCATACCGATATAGTTGATATTTAGTGTTTATTATTGTTTTACTATAACTGAGTTTATTTATCCTTATTCTTAGTTACAGTAAGTTATTCACAGTAGGTTACGTTTTAGTTCTTTTTTTGTCTGGTCGAAGAAACATTATACTGATAAATTAAGAAATTAAGAATTTAAAAGGTCTGTCAGCTAATGAAATGCCAATCATGTATTCTTGTTTAAAATAATAACGTGAACAACTATCTGGCTACATCAGTGACAAAAACGAAACAATATCAAACTTTTTCTTTTTCTTAAATAATGCATACTTTTATTAAATATTTAAGAATATGTCTGGTGATAAACTTCCTACTCAGCTTGAACTATTTGTATTTTTGGTCTTATAAGTCATTTAATTTAAAACAAATCTCTCTCTATATATATAATCGGATAAACATTTCATCGTAAGAACATTTATTAAATCGATCGTCCTATCAGACCTACAGGAAGTAATCGATAAAGGCTAAGACTCAGAACTAATTCAACACAATATCCAAGTGTAAATTCTAGCGAATGAATTATTAGCGAAACAATGAATAACAAAGACAATGAATTTAGGCGGTTGCATTAGAGATACAGAAAATAGGGTATTATTTACATTTAAGAAATACTCTAATCATGTTTCCTCTCTATGACTTAAGTTTTTGCTACAAAATTTAACCTTGAATTTGAGAATAATATTGTCCGTATTCAGTGTCATTCTTCTGATATGGATCCCATTTACCATGATTTTTTAATCTTGTTATCTGTTGTTCACTACCAACTATGCATATGAGTATGTTCTGTAATAAGATTATTATATTTTTTTGAAACCTAAAGGTCTGTACAGAGAGTTTTCTGTTTTATTGTAGCCTTTTGTATTACTTTTAACAGCTGTATCGTTACACTACACCACAAAACATTATTATCTGCCGTTCTACATCAGGAGTCACTATAGTATAGAGACTTGTCGTTATCCACAAATATGAAGTTAAAAATTACTGTGCAGCAGTTGATCTTCATACCTTAGTGAGTAGCCTTTCAAAACACTTGGTATTTACATCTTTGACTGTGCAATGGTGAGATATGATTTTTATATAATTTAAAGTACTGTTAGTTTCTACACGATTTCATGGTTATCACACGAATCAAGAACAAAAGCTTTTCGTGCACGTAACACCATAAACTTGAAATAAATAATTTAAATGCAAAGATATAGAAAGAAAACAACTGTCATCTATTTGTTGTCCCAAGCATAATTCAAATAGTTCCAAGAATCAGTGGGAACATATCATTGAAATAAATCCTATAAACGTTGGAATTGTTTAGTGTTTTCAGCATTTTTTCAAAATCATTAATTTCGAAATAAAAAAATGTTTTCTGATAGCATTTCACTCGTTTAAATGTTCTTTAACTCATCAATGCTTGCATAACCTTAACAATAAATTTTCAGCAAATAAATTATATCAGAAGGAGTCTTGTGGAGATTGTAGTAATTTCAAGAGATGAGATCATGAGTCAATTGAAGCTAGACTACCATGGGAAACCTGGAAGCACTGGACGGCCTTTTCGTCCATTCCGGGGACTCCTCAACAGTGCGCATCCACGACCTCACCCTGAGGGATTCGAGCCCAGGACCTACCGGTCTCGTGCCAAGCGCCTAACCAACTAGACCACTGAGCCGGCATCCGACGGTATTAATGTTTAACTTCAACTAATCCACGAAATTGAACGACACATCCACCATTGTCATCAGTGAGTTACTACCTCACAACAGACTCGGCTGAACTCCACTGGTCACTGCTTCTCACTAGAACTCCAGGATAGATCTCTTGAAGCCAGTCACTAGTGACCATATGTTGATTAGTATCAGAAGGGGTTTTATGGAGATTATAGTTTTCCTGAACTGTTCTTTTCTAAATTATAAGTAGATATAAACTTAAGATTTCAAGACAATGGTGTTATATTCACAAAGATGATTTTTCTGGTGTTCTTACTTTAATGATTAATTGTTGTGTGTGTAAGTGGAAATGTCACAGTGGCATTTTTTTAAACATTGAAAAACAGATGGTAAATAACTATCGTAATTGAAATTTATATTGATAACAAATAATTACAAGGCAAAGTAAATTATAAACTTAAAACAACAGTATGTTACAATGAAATTATTACAATAGTAACATTTTGCTCAATTATACCACTTCTTGTTTAATACTGGTAATAATTTTCGAATAAATTTGTTTATTTAAATACAGTTTTATCTGAAATTTGTTACTGTCTTCACTACAGCTTATTAAATCAATATAAAAACGCAGTGGGTTGAAGGTGTACGACCAGAAGAACATTTGGAATGGACTGATTTCATTTTTAAAGCTCTTGTATCGATGACCTAATGGTGTAAATTAGTAACATTTAATTAAAAATTGTATTACAGTTTATCCCATATCAAATAATGTGTATTGTGTTATTCCGAGTTATTCGTTGAAAGAAAATTGTCGAGAAATCTTGAACTCAGGCTTGGTGGCAGTTGAAAATCTTAAAATATCAACCATTTACAATATAGTTCAATTACAAATACGTGGACGACGTAAAAAAACTATATCAGAATCTCTATTTATTTCTATTCTGAGCCGTTTCAAGTCAATCAATAGCACTATTAATGTTAATAATTATAGCAATCATATTCATTCATTGTATTAAATAATCAACGGAAATTTTGGTACTTGTAAGGTACGTTTTGATTTGCATTGTTATTTTACTGCTCCCTCTTATTATTACACTTTATATGCCTCCTTTCTATGTATTTATGTATTCGTACATTAGTTACTATCTCTTATTGTACTTGTAGCTAAAAACTTCCCTAATTTTCGGTGTACAGCTTCCGTGGGTGCCATCAGGTTTCTTATTCTATCTTTCAGGGTGATAAACCGTCAGCTTTAGTTCAGTAGGCTCAAAAATTACTTCTAGTAAATCGTGTAACCTTACATAGCAAATAGTTAGCTCAAGCTACTTTACTCTTGCCAGATAAGGTTGCTGTGCGGATGGGAAATACATCATTTAAACAAAACTTTGAGAATCTATGCGATTTCTTGAAGGAGGCAGTTATGAAATCAGCTTCCTTATCTGACCAAGAGACTGCCACTGCCCAGCCAGGTTTGAAGATATAAATCAAAAACAGACTTACTACAAATTCACCGACACGAGTGATTATAAGCATAAGATCCTGCAAGTCTTTTAAGAGTACTCTGCATTAAAAACGTGTCTATGGATGCCATTTGCCAACTGATTAGGTGCAGTTTGGATAGAATTTCAACTAGCGCACAGCAAGACAATGTATTCCACATACCTAAGATATGTGATATTAGCTTAGCTGCGAGCATTTTTCAGGCATCTATGCCGTTTATCTTTTGGATATAAGATAATCGCTTGTTTAATAAAATTCTGAATAAGGTGTTGAATTTGAAATGACAAAAATAGTTTCAACTTTTTTCCCATATTTTTGTAGCGTCTTCAGTAAACCTGACTAATTTCACTTGTATTTATCTGCATTCAATGATTTGATTTGATAAGCATAAATGAAAGTTCACTGATTAATTTGTGACTACTTTTATCATCTAGTAATCAATTGTTATTTGGAGTTATTCGCTGTTCGCAGTGCATATTCTCAGTCAGTTGATCAGTACTTGTATTCTAAAATCTGTTTAGGAACCAATCACTATGACTAAGTATCAGTCTAGGCACCTTAGATTATTCCAACACCTGAAGTCAATCCGCACAGGATGTACATATGCCAATCAATTGCTGTCATAAACACCAATAAGAAGATTTAAACAACCAGTACAAAAATTGAATGAAACTTCACCCCATTACACAAGCTAGTGGCCATCTAAGTGGATAACACGATGGCATCTGAAGTGAACGGTACTGGGCTCGAGTCAAGGAGTGAACACCAATCTCTGGATGCAGGTACATTCAGCTGACGAGTCCCGGGATGCGTCAAAACCCGCGTCCTAGATTCCACTGCTTATCACCATATATCTCTGCTTATTCATTCATATGCTTTATTGTTTACTTATCTTCATTTTATGCATGCTGTGACGTGTTTGATTCATATCATATATAAATATTGTTTGTTTATATTCAAAGATTCACCGATCACAGGGGATAAATAGTCAATGAAATTTCTTCTCATACCTCAGATCCACTTACGAATAAACACAATTTATGTTAACACACTTTTCGTTTCATACCACATGCCTCATACACGCTAAAGCAAATACCTACTTTAAACATCGTTAACGTAATTGGATAGCTTATTTGGTATACTTAGTTATCAGGCCTGATATCAGTTTACCAAAGAATCATGCACTTGTTTATATTCAGTAATTTCGATGTTTGATTATATTTCTTTAAAAAGGCTTGGGCCAGATTGCCGAGCGAAACCTTGAATTTACTTATAATTTTACAAATATATTCTTCCTCTTTGGCATCTCCTAATAATGGTTATTGTACTGTTCGCATGACTCAATTCATTTTTATTTACTTCAGGTAAGAAGAAAAGCTAGAATTATTTCATCTCTATCAATGTTCTTGGTTAACGTTCACAAAATAAATGGTCTAACAGTCCATTTTTAGAAGGAAGGCCATTATTGAAATTGTAGATTGTAAATCTATGACAAGCGTCAAGAAAATTTTAACTGTAATGCGTTTCTGGCAGAATGTTAATAAGACAAGCAAAATGCAGTTAGAATTATTGACTGATGACATTATATGCATGTTACTACATTTTAAGCTTAGATTGTTAAACCAAAATCTGTAATTGCAAGCTTATCCACATATTGTTGTTCTTCCTAATAATTATAAATCACTTTTCGAAGAATAGTATGTAGGAAATATTTGGCTATGATCTCACTTCTTCTAGCTACCATGTATGCAAACAATGATGCATAAGTAAACTCAAGATATTTGAATAAGTCATTGTGCATTTCTCAAGGACAGGCACTTGAATGTAGTTAATAAGACGAATGCTTTCTTGTCCATTTCCCTATATATATATATATATATATATATATATATATATATATATATCGTTATGATATAATAAAGTTCTAAAAGGCCTATAATTCACTCAGCAACAGTTTTAAAATGAAGAATGTAACAATACGGATCTTCATCACCTCTTTAACTGTTCTTTATTCCACCACTGGTTATCCTGGTAAACAGTGACATCATTCCGGAACTTTATTCTTCATCAGTTATGCGGTAATAAGAACTCATCTATTGAATGGTGTAGTATGCTGCCCTCACCATGAATCAATTATTTACCAATATATGCTAAATATTTGGTTTCATCAACCATCATTATAACTAATTATTACACTTCTCAAGTATGCTACTTATAAGTAGTGGAAAAATGGTGCTAAATATTTTGTCTCCAGCCTTTTGAAGCCATTATTTGACGTCGGAATGTTTGGTGACGTGTATATCTCTTCTGGCTTTAACAAAATGATTGTTGAATGATAGGCACTTTCAGACTGTCTGATTTTTGTAGTTGCTTACTTTTATCAGTCACGTTCGTAATGAAAACAACGGCTTCATCATTGAAAATTAGAGTGTAGGTTGCTTATAAATAACTATATTTGAATACAACTTTATAATTACCGTCAAATAATCAGTATAATTTTGTCATATAATGAGTCAGTCATGTCTTAAATAGTTCAG
The DNA here is from genome assembly GCF_000699445.3 of Schistosoma haematobium. Lineage (NCBI taxonomy): Eukaryota > Metazoa > Platyhelminthes > Trematoda > Strigeidida > Schistosomatidae > Schistosoma > Schistosoma haematobium. The sequence goes on from NC_067195.1 coordinate 43,889,367, forward strand.
AGAAAATATACACAACTAAACTTTGTTTGATTGATTTTATCAAACATCAACAAGTCTATGTACTACAGTAAACTAGTGTCTATTTGTAACTATGATATACTTCAGTAGTTGAGCACGATCAGTTTGAAAACTGTTTATTGTATCTAAACCTTCAAAATCCACACAAATTTAATCTCATAAACCTAAATCCCACATTAATTATAATATATGAGGTCACTTTATATGCAACTATGAATTACTAGATAAGGTATAATCATCATTGTTAAATCAGGAGAACAGATGTTCATGAGATTATCTTTCTTTTCAGATAATATAGGTTATTCAAATGTTGGGTAAACTTATAGCAATCTAGTGCTGAATGTCAATCATATTAAATCAACAGGATGTTTTTGTTGACATTAGTAGTAAATCGATCACTCATTAAAGCTAATTGGTGGAATGTATATAAACCAATCTTATCTAATAGCGTGATACCAATAAACACTAATTAATCAATATCAATGTAACATTCTATAAACTTCATATGTTATTTACCATATTGTTCAGTAAAGTAGCTTCGTGAAGATATCTAAATATTTTGAAAGTAGTTTGCATCAAAAACTGTCCTTTTAAGAATCACTGATCACTTGTTACAACTTGAATCGGATCTCTTTATTTGTGCACATTTATTTATGAATCCTCAATAGATTGAATAAATGCATTAAAATCCTTTTAGCAATTGCAACCCCTTTAAACTGCTAAATAGAAATTTAGTGTTCTATATATTTACTTTCCGTCAGTATTCAATAAATGTGTCTTTAATGATATCTCTCTGAATGACTACATTGTTGACTAGTACGGGTCATGACTTCTTACCAGAATTAAAACATTAGTCATCACTGTGGCTACATGCATCAATAACATCACAGTATATTATTTGGTAAATTATCCTAAAAACTAGATTAGATATTGGTAAGCAAATTATTGTTTCACTTTCAAAGAGATGAATTACTATGAAATGTTATGCAATAAATCTCATACAATATAGTCATTCCTAAGCCGTTTACATTTTTCTTGATCGAAATGTCTACTTGATTTTCATTTGATTACTATATTACAGCATGTTATAAAATTTTAATACACTAGAAACAGAAGTATTTATTAGTGGCTCCGCTTCGTTACAACGAGAAATATGATGTGTGATTTAGATTAAAACCCTAAACTCACAATACATTATAACGTATTTTTCATAGTATCCTGTTTCACTGAACTATAAACTACGAAATATAAATAATTGTTTTCCCACTATTGGGTTTTAGCGGAATCGTTGTAATTAATAAAGTTTAAAGAAGTTATTTTATCGCTCAGATTGTGTGTCAGCGTCATGTGGAGAAGATTTGTAGATCAAGTGGATGATTTTGATGGAGTTTTGTTCTCTGAACTGGATGGTTTGGTCGTGGAGCTTTCATTGTTCTTCTGAACTACATCATCAGCACAAACTTCAGATAGGAATGAAGTGTTCGAATTTCTCCATATGTGTTTCACAGCTTGTCCTGTAAACCTCGATGTTGATTAGTTCTTGTTGACCTTAAATTTGTGATTGTTTACTTCGTTGTTTTGGTTGTGTCTCCCATTGGTTTGATTTTTGTTCCTATATTTGTGCATAATTTTCCTGATTGGTTGATAAATTGGATCGATTTCAATGTGCTTGTTGATGAAAGCTCCACGACCAAACCATCCAGCTCAGAGAACAAAACTTCATCAAAAGTTAGCGTCTTGTATCATTATAAATTCAAAGCTCTAAGTAGTCTGATGCCAAATGAAACTTTTTTAGAAGCAAAAGAATCTCCTAATTAATTAAATAATTACTAGTTAAGACAATGATTAGAACAAATAATTAAATTATTGATGAATTTTTGAGTATCCGTGATATAATTTAAAGCATAGAAATAAGATCGATAACTTAACCATTACCACGCATCTTTGCACGTGAAATATCATTTATTAGATTCAAAATATAGATTACTAAGAAATTTCAACATATATCGACTTTTGTATCAATTAACTGAAAGTAGGCAAAGATCCAATGTAAATAACAAACAATAATAATGTCAACTAAATAAATTTTCTTTAATATTTTTCTCCGATACTACTAAAACAAGATGATATATACATTAATTAATATTTGATTCTCTTTTACTATGCTGTATAACCAGTTAACATGTAACCTTTCTACATAATTAACTGAGATGTGTACATAAGGTTTCAATGAATATATTGTTTATATACGTTTATATATGATTGCCAGGAATCCTTGGATATAAGTTTTATTCTGTGAAGTACTCATCAACAAAACTTGTCTGCATTCTTTAGAAAACTAATGCTTATATAAAGATTCGAACCTACTTAACTCATTGTCGTTCGGACGAGAATCAATGAATGGTAACTGTTAGGAATTACTTTTGGGTTAATATTATATGTATATTCCTAGTGTATGACGAATAAGTGACTATGTAGTATATATGTTCATACTCCTTTCATTATAAGCTTTTATTTGACCCATAGACTATTATCATAAGATTTACTATTCTTGAGATATTCACAATTTGTTAGTAACGGTCATAATCACGGTCACGTTTTGGCTTGATCCTGTACAAATATTATTTTCTATTTTATGGTGTGATGTGGTTTGATTTGGCTTGCATATGAACCCAGTGTGTTTAAAATATATGATTCATATCGCAGAGGCTGAGATTGACGTTTTGGACTTAACAGTCAGGGCTAGGAGGAAATAGGACCAATTCAAACTCTAGGCTGCTCACACTGGTGTATGCGTCATTAGTTGGGTCGTATAAGTCGGTGTATCTAACTTGGCAATCGTTTTTTGCGATATCGTATAAACTAAGGACATAACAGATTTGACCTGTAATTATTTTCTGTTATGATTGACTGTGACCGGTTTTCAGTCAGTATAGTGTATATTCGGACCTCACTCCACTTCGTTTTTAACACCCGATTAGTATCACTAACCCTCACATAAACATTGTTACTCAAATTCGAAAACATATACTTATACTTGTTAAATTAGTCGCCTTTCAAATTAAATCAAACCACAATCATTCAGTTTCCTGTTATTTTGTGCGAATTAATAATTAATAAATATTCCTGTTATAAAACCGTTAGTAAAACCACTCTTCTCTAATAATTATTTCACTTTATCATTAAACATACGGGATTATTGAAAGCTAAAATAAATTCATCTAATTTTGTTTGTTTTTATATGACGAAAAGCAGAATAATTTTCCGTAATATAATTCATCTACTCTGAGTAGTATCATGATAGCAGGTGACCTAAAGTTTAACAAACAATAAGATTTCTAGTTGATTCGTTTAGTTAATCGCAGGTCACTATCGTTGATTGACAAAGTACCATAAAGATTTGACACTTAGTAAGCTGCCTGAACGTAAATGAATATTTAAAGAACTGTCCTGGAAATTCTAATGAAATTGGATCAAATTAGTTGAGTTGCTTTGGATGAAATGTCACTGAACTTGTAATCACTATGCTATGTAACTCGATGCATTCACGAACGCGGTTATTAAAGTTGAGGAAAATATACATCTAGCTTTCAAAAAGAAGTTATTGAATCTCGTCATAAGTGGGTACTGCATGTATGTTTACTTCTAGTTTTCAGTATCTATGTCCCAATTACAACACTTGTTTCCTAGACTGAATATACCGTTATGATATTTTAAGTTGAATTCAAAAAAGAACTGTATATATCGAACAATAGTAATGTCGTTGAATAATATCTTTGTTATCAGTAAGTTGGAAAATATTGTAATATATTTCACGATTTCTTTATTACCAGGCAGCTGATCTGTGTTGTACATATGTGAAAGTACCAAATATAATTTTATCGAATTACGATCAAATGTCATATTGTTTCTTTTATAATGTCTAGAAGATTGGAAAAACTAATTATATAAGCCTAATTAGTTTACGTTTCGTAACATAATATTGTATATTTATGTATGACTCCCACAATCGAATAGTTATAATTACTTATACTACAAATGAATGTATGAAGGAGTCTAGACGGTAACCTACCTACAATATATTAATCTGTTCCATACGTAATGTGGTACGCCTGAACAATAATGCTGGAGTACTGATTTTCAGTGAATCGTTAGTTTTTTTATGACGTTTAGGATTACTGACAAAGAATTAAAATAATTAACGTTACTAAAGTGATCATTCACTTAAACATCCACTACATGAGAAAGTGCCATTTGACAACTGATTGAATATAATGTTGTCTAACCGAGGTTTCCATATATACGCAAATTATTTGACGCAGATTGCATAACTTTTTAAATGACAGCTAATTTCTGATGAATGATTTGTATGAAAACATTTCTATTCAATTGAAACACTAAAAAGCGTAATAAATATATGCTTATGCGACCGAGTTTCGGTCGTATTACTTGACATATCCAACCACGAACTACAGTCCTGAACACTAACAGAGGTTTCTACAACATTCAGTGTGGCTTGTGCCGTCTTGTCTGATTATTCCTAGATTTTTTCTGATTACTTATTATGCCAGCTAGTATTCCTCGTTTGAGTAGGCAACCAACCAACCGGCAAACGTAATAAATCTTCAGACGATTTCAGCCGACAAAGTTTTAAAAATATATCGAAAAGTTTAGTACCTTTATCTAGTAACCTACCCTCAACCTTCTTATTACTTGATTTTGAGATTCCACAAAACAAGGGCACTACTTCCTTAGAATATCTAGGACAGAATACCTGAAGCCTAAATTATTCCTTACCCCTATGGGATATGTTCTTGTTATGACCTTGAATCGCTTTTACCCCGTGATACTTGTTATGACTTGACCTTGGTCTGTCTAGTCTAAATTATGACCTTGACGCGTTAGGCTGAGTGGCTTAACCTTGAGTCTAATACGCGTGAGTTCGATCGGGGTAGAGAGAACTATTCTAAATCCTGATTGGTTGGCAAGCACGCGAGTGAAAGAAGACAAGACAGTTGGAACACTGAACTCTGGGTTCTCTGAATTTTCCGTTCATAACACCTTCCCCCTTTAAAAAAAGAAAAAAAATGGTTAGTTACTATATACAGGTAAGTGCTGAGATATCATCATTGATATCTTCCTTCGGAAACATGTTCTCCTCTTTGGGTCTACCTGTAGAATATCTGGTCTTCTGCGTTTCCGTGATGCTTTCCTAATAGGACCTTGTTCATGTTGCGCAGTCTTCTGAGTTGCTGAGCATTTTATGTCGAAACTGTCCAGAATGATTCTCCACATTGAGTCTAATTTCTCGGTTTTCTGTGAAGTGCCAGCATTTTCCAGTATGTGGTTGACATGGCGTGTCCACTTCTGTCCTTCAACTTCCACCACATACATTACGTTCCCTTGTCTCTTAAGTATGCGTCCACTGGTCCATTGTGGAGGTGAATATCGGAAATCACGGACGTATACTTTTTGATTTTTTTGGAAAATTCTGCGTTTCGCCCCATGATGGCGACCAAATTGGTTTTCCATCTTTCTGTTTCTTTTTCCAATGTCTATCTGCTGTGGTTTTATGGCATCGAGAGCAGTTCTTACTTTTCTACCAAACATAATTTCTGCTGGGGACATTTGATTTGGTCTTGATGGGTTTGGAGTTGTTCTATAGACCAAGAGAAAGTCATCAAGAATCTCCTCTATCTTCCCCTCCCCTTTTGCCTTCAGTAGCGCTCTTTTGAAGGTATCTACAAACCTTTCGGCATGACCATTCGATTGTGGATGGTACGGAGGTGAACGGACATGTTTGACTCCAAACCTCTTGCAGAAATCTGAGAAGATGGAAGAAATAAACTGAGTGCCGTTATCTGTCACGAGAACATCTGGAACTCCAAAACGGGAGAATAACTGCCGTAGCTTCATGATAGTCTGTTGCGAAGTGATTTGATTTATAGGAAAAATCTCCGGCCATTTTGAATAAGCATCAACACAAACGAGGAAGTACGTACCCTGGAATGGGCCAGCAAAATCAACATGTATACGCGACCAAGGTTCTTCTGGAGATGGCCAGGAATGTAGTTCAGCTTTTCGTGGACACTTAGAAACCTCAGCACATTTTCTGCACGCACGCACGAAATCTTCGATGTGTTCATCGATATTAGGCCAATATACATAACTTCGAGCAATAGCTTTCATTCTTCTAGTACCTGGATGGGCTGTATGCAGTTGTTTCAGGACGAGTGAGCGTAAGTTATACGGAACCACTACGCGATCAGCAACCATAATACAGTCATTTACGATGGATAAAGATTGGCGTCGTTGATAATACTGTTTCAGTTCATGAGATGTTATACGTGGGGGCCAACCACGCTGGATAAATGTAGATAATCGTCTTAAGATAGGATCGCGGTGAGTGCGTTCAGCGATTCGAGCAGCTGTCACTGGAAGAATTTGTGTTGAATTAAACAACATTCTGCTTACATCTTCTTCCACTGATATAGAAGCGATAACAGTATCTTCGTTTTCAAGCTTATGATTGCTTATTAAGCGCGATAATGCATCAGCATGGACAAAATCAGAGGTAGATTTGTATTTAATAACGAAATCATAACCCAATAGCATTGTAGCCCATCGTTGGAGGAGGTTTGCGGTATAAACTGGTATACCTTTCTTAGATCCGAAAATTGATAATAGGGGTTTATGATCAGTGATTAAGGTAAATTTTCTGCCATGCAGCATCTTGTGAAACTTTTTTACTGCGAAAATTAATGCCAATCCTTCTTTCTCAATTTGACTGTACTTGCGTTCTGCTGAAGTCAATGTTCTGGAAGCATGTGCGATAGCCTTCTCTTTGCCATCTGGAAACTTATGGGATATGACGGCACCGATACCATAGTCAGAAGCATCTGCAGCAACAACGATTTCCAGCGAGGGATCAAAATATGTAAGAAGTAGATCCGACGTTAATAATGACTTTACTTCGTCAAAACATTTTTGACACTTAGTGGACCAATTCCATTTTACATTACTGGATAATAATTGGTTCATGGGTGCCCGGAGGCGATGCAATTGTGGCAAGAAATTACTGTAATAACTGATAAGACCAAGGAAGGAACGCAGAGTTGCTACATTAGATGGGGGAGGCATATTTTGGATAGCTCGTACATTTTCCGGATCCGGGCGTCGTCCATTTTTGTCGAAAACAAAACCAAGATATTTCACCGAGTTCATGAAAAATGTACACTTCTCTTCTTTTAGATAGAATCCACACTCAGATATTTTGGTTAAAACAGTATCGAGTCGATTGAATAACTCGAACTTACCGGAACCAGTAACGATTACATCATCCAAATAGACAGCGACTCCTGGCAAATTAGCCAACATAGTGTCCATTATTTGTTGAAAAATAGCTGGTGCTGGTTTCACACCAAAAGGTAAACGCTTATATTGGTAAAGACCTCTGTGGGTGTTAATCGTCAGTAATGGTTGGGAGGCTGGATCAACTTATATCTGGAGATATGCGTCAGCCAGGTCAATTTTAGCAAAATACTTTCCTCCATTTAGTTTGATGAATAAATCTTCCTGTATGGGAAGTGGATACGTGTGATCTTCTAGAGCATTATTCAGACCAGTGGAAAAGTCAGCACATATGCGAACAGTTCCATTTGCTTTTCTCACGACCACTATGGGGGCAGCCCACGATGAATAATTTACTGGCTCAATGACACCTAGTGCTTCTAACCTGTCCAATTCTTGGTCAACGACTGACAGAGCAGCATAAGGCACTGGTCGTTTCGGTCTGAAAATGGGCTTTGCATTTTCCTTTAGTGATAAGGATACTTTGGTGAATTTACAACAGCCCAGTTTGTTTTGAAATACACATGCATGTTTTTGTCGAAGATGGTTTATGTAAGATACGAACGACAATTGAGAGGAAGCAGAAGACTTTGATGTAGACATAACATTAGAAAGAAGTACATGAGATTCCGAAGTTTCACCAGCGCATACTTTGTCTGAAGTATTCGATTTGGAAATTTTATGAGAAGGTAATACATCGGCGGTATTAGATTTGACATGGTGAGAACACATAACATTTGAATTGTTTGATTCAGAAAGATCATAAGAACATGTTTCATCAGAAGCATTTAATTCGTTAATATCCAGAGAGGATGATTCGTCGGAGGCATTCGATTTAGAAATATCATAAGGGATTTGGATAAACTCATAGGAAACATTTTGAGAACATACCTCATCTAAAAATTTATTCAAAGTATCAACATGTGCAATCCAATCTAATCCCAATAGATCTAAATCGTGTCGATTTGTTAGATAACAAACATCTGTAAATTTACTTCCCATAAGTTGAACATTGCATAGAACCTCCCCTGTCAACTTTACTATGTCTCCTGAAGCATTACGGGCGACATGTTCCGTCGGTCGGATGCATGGGCATCCTAACTTGTGCCATGTGTTCTTTGAAATCAACGTGACATCAGAAGCAGTGTCCAACTGAAGTCGTATAAGTTTTTCATTTACTAATAAATTTACAAATTTCCGCCTACTTTTAAATCCAACTTTAAAGGTTGCAAACGTGGTTTTAATTTGACTGTTTGATCGTTGCTTTGAATTTTCACTACGATGTTTAGTCTTGCGTTTATTTAACGAACAATGACCTACTTTGTGGCCAATGCGATGACATTTGCGGCATTTATGATTCTTAAACGGACAGAATTTTGCAAAATGCCATGCTCCGTAGAACCAGCATGGTGATAGGGGGTTGGCAGGTTGTTTCATGCTTGTACAGTTTTGTTTCGATGATTTTATGGATCGGAGCGCATTAATTGAATCAGAACCGGAAGGTTTAACCTTCTGTTGCACCATCGCAGTGTCATGCTTGAGATTAAGTAACCGCTGACATTCGGTTGTGACCATTTGTAATGTCATATTTGGTTCTTGTTCAATGCGTGCCAACATCCTGGTACGGACATCTGCATCTTCTTCATTCTTTAGACCACATATGAAAATCAAGCATTTAAATTGGTCCGCTGTGATTTCGTTTATTTTGAAGCGTTCGCACTCTCGATTTACCTTCCCAGCATACGTGAGATAATCGTCCTCTGGAGATTTTGTTATTTGGAAACATTTATAGCGAGTATTAAATAATGAGGACTGTTCATCAAAAATATCAGATAAAATCTGGACTGTATCTTTGAATGATACATCTCGTGGATTTTGCAGTAAGATAAAATTCACATATTTATTATATTCCTGTGTTCCCAGTCTTCTTAAGAGTAAGCGGACTTTTGCTGCGTCATCAAGATGCGAGCATTCAACGCGGAAAATGTCTTCACAACGGTGAAACCACGAACTGAAAATGACATTAACTTCAGGATCATACTGGAATTCAGAAATAGAATTTATGATGCTTTCATGCTTATCTGATTTACAAGTTGAAGACGACTGTAATGAGAACATTTGTGCCAATGCATCCAAAAGCTTCATTTGATTTGCATCATTTTGTGCTTGCTGCATTTGAAGAATAGTTTTAAGGTCATCCAATGATACAGGCATTTTGTACTGGATCAATCAATAGGAAAGAAAAAAAAGTTCTCCGTCGCCAGTTGTTATGACCTTGAATCGCTTTTACCCCGTGATACTTGTTATGACTTCACCTTGATCTGTCTAGTCTAAATTATGACCTTGACGCGTTAGGCTGAGCGGCTTAACCTTGAGTCTAATACGCGTGAGTTCGAGATGAGGTAGAGAGAACTATTCTAAATCCTGATTGGTTGGCAAGCACGCAAGTGAAAGAAGACAAGACAGTTGGAACACTGAACTCTGGGTTCTCTGAATTCCCCGTTCATAACAGTTCTGTATAAGAAAAGTAATATATAACACAATATATTTTCCGTTGAGTTGGCAAGCAGAAAATTTGATATGGAAACTTGTGAGGTGAGTTCAGTCAGCCATAACAAATGGGTATCGGGCAAAGTTACCACACTAGATCAGTATAGTAAGATGAAATTAACAAGAAAAAAACTGAGGTTGTAATGATATGAGTGATCAATTCAAGGATTAGTCTCAGAGGAAAAAAATTAAGAGAGAATGAATAAAATGCATAAAATGATTTTAAAACCAGGGATCTACGTGAGGACAAAAAGCGAACTCATCTGCACCACTTTGACCGATTCTGAGTCATGTTGTCCTTCTCCAAACAAACAGTCTGCACCTAATAACATGGCTCAGATAGATGGTCAACGACTTCACTTGCTGATGTCGATTCTTGTTTTGCCCCGCCATCGGTAGCTTCCTTCCAACTAGCGTCAAGATAGGCAGTAACTGCCTATTGTCTGATTAAATACTTAAAATAAGTGAAGTGAGCAATGTCACGCGCAGATCTACTTCCTACATTCAGACTAAGCGTCAAGTGAAACTAGTCTTAATGTCGTCTTTTGCACTTGGAAGGTGACAAACATGAGGGAACACATTCTCCATCAGCATGTGTCGTCCTTAAAGGACTATTTTCCCAATATTGTCATTATAAAAAGATATTATTCACACATTCTAAGCACACAAACAGATTTCCAGGTTTTGTGATTAATCACATCTGTTTATCGTCGTTTAATTAAAATAATACTGTATTTCAAATGATCGTTGTTAGTATTGTTGTCGCCTCACTGTATCAGGCCACACAATCCCCTCATCCTATTTTTTTTTGTTCGTTACTTCATAACATGTTTATTTAGCTATTTATTGATAGTGCATATTGTCAAAAATAGAAATCAAAATGATAAATATAACATTCGATTAATTCCAAATTATTGAAAAAAACTATATGCCAACTGGATATGTGTGGTTTTCTAATGATACTTTATACTTGTGTCTATTTCAGTCACTCAATATAAAATCAATTTATTCTCAATGGGACCCTAGATTAAAGTATTGTAATAGACTGATAGTATGATGTAGATCACAAATACGAAATACACCGAAAAGAAATAGAATGTTGGATACTTCGAATAGTAATAGTTGTCGGAATACATGAGTTTCGATAATACAAAAATAGTTCCAAGAAAGCGATATTTCTATATAAAGTGTATCATGAATCCATGGTTTCGATTAGACATGGTTAACTTCAGTCGGCAAGTGAATGGAAAGACACGATCAGAAAGAGTACAGATTAGTAAAAGAGAACTTCAAAAGGCTAACTATCAAAAAAATTAATTTAACAGAATAAGATAATGCCACCAACATGTATTAAGTGACTAAATGTAATAAATCATGAGTGTATGAGATTAATGTTATGTAGATGCAAGATTTATTTGTATTGTTAAATTATTATAGCGCATTTTAATATCCCTAAATTAACATATTCAAAGTGCATACTATAATGCATAAATATTCTAACATAGGTCTGTTTCCTTGATGCAAAACCAGTTTAATCCATGCCGCTATCAGATTGTAATGACTTTCTAGTTGCTCTTGTAAGATATCTGAATTGAAATGCTTGATTTCTAATCCTTTATCAGACTATCAATGAAATAGTGGAGATTTGTAGATCAAGTGGATGATTTTGATGGAGTTTTGTTCTCTGAACTGGATGGTTTGGTCGTGGAGCTTTCATCGTTCTTCTGAACTACATCATCAGCACAAACTTCAGATAGGAATGAAGTGTTCGAATTTCTCCATATGTGTTTCACAGCTTGTCCTGTAAACCTCGATGTTGATTAGTTCTTGTTGACCTTAAATTTGTGATTGTTTACTTCGTTGTTTTGGTTGTGTCTCCCATTGGTTTGATTTTTGTTCCTATATTTGTGCATAATTTTCCTGATTGGTTGAAGTAAACAATGACAAATTTATGGTCAACAAAAACCAATCAACATCGAGGTGTACAGGACAAGCTGTGAAACACATATGGAGAAATTCGAACACTTCATTCCTATCTGAAGTTTGTGCAGATGATGTCGTTCAGAAGAACGATGAAAGCTCCACGACCAAACCATCCAGTTCAGAGAACAAAAGTCCATCAAAAACTACCAATGAATTCCAGTGTTATCATTGAGCCTTAATTGAGATCATGAACCCATCAACGTTAGATCAGTGGTTTGGAGGTTAAATATTTACACGCTAGGCCAAAGGCCCTGGGTTCGAGTTCTTCGTGTGAGGAGTCCCATACTGTGACAAAATGGCCGTCTGGTGCTTCCATTTTTCAATGTTGGTCTAAAAGTGATAAGTTCATGATCTCAATAGGAATTCCAGTATGTTCGGAAAATCAGAATCAATACCCTGGCTTAAGTCCCTGCGTTACCTATCTACCGCATTGTTCGTTCCTCCTGGAAAGGACTGGAGTCATGTTACAATACAATTCGAAAACTGAATCTGTGAGGCATTGACATCTTAATCGTCTTCATATCCAGATATCTTAGAAACTAATTTTTAACATCAATTTATTCTTTATGCAAAGTTGTAACTGAGAATTAGCCAGGACATCTACGATCAGTATTCAAGTTAATGATGGCAACTGATGTATGTGGGAAGCAGGATTCTCCCCGGTTTTATAACATCCTAAGTTAGCTTATTGCTGTAATCTCCGCCATATACATTGGCTCAGATAAAACAAGCAACCTTGTTGCAGTGCATTTGGGTAAGTTTGTCGAAATTTTAATTAAAATCACTGTTCACATTCAGTCATGACAGTTGATGGATTTAAAGTTGAGCAGTGTGCACATGTGAATTGGTGATTTTTTCGTTCACTAGAATGCAAAGAAAAGGATAGTCATGTCTAACTTCACAGTACGAACTATGTTGATATGAGCGAACAAAGGCAATTTTTCTATTAATTAAGATACTATAAATATATTATTTTTATTAATAACAATCTTCCCAATGCTCAATTTATCTGTAATTATCAAATCAAACCTTGATGACGACACCTAAAAACCCACTAATAATCTGATCAAGTTATCTAAGTGTAAATGCAATTAGTACGGTCACAGAATATTTAATAAACGCAGCTTACAAGGCATTATTCTCATATTTCTTTTTGTAATACCATCAAAACTTCCCTGGTGACCTCTCTAGATTTTTCAAAGTACATCTCGTATATTTCCACGACAACGCATTCACAAATGCACATAATTACTTGAAAAATATCGTGAACGTATGAAAGACTTAAATGATCTAACAAAACTTCTAACTCCCACAGAACTACAAGCCACCATTTCTAACTTCTTTCTAGAAAAAAACTCCATTATTTAAATTCATCGAAATGCCGACAAATCAAAAGGTATGTAAAGGTCAAAGAAAGGAAAGAAAGAAAACATCAATAATACAAATTAAATCTTACGGTCTACGAATTGTACGTTATCTCTCAGGCAAAAATTTAGGCAGTCATGAAATTTCTATACTGGGGAAAGAATTAAATTTCAATTTACATAGAAAACCACTTCGTGCTCTTAAAATTGCTCTAATTATAGAACCAATAGTCTCATAATTACCCAAAAAAGAGTCTCATTTACCTTTCGAAAAAACATCCCATAGTTTTACTAAACAGAAACACCTTACTCCTAACATTTCAAAGGAAGTATTAAAGGCTCTACACTCTTGTTAAAAAGACAAAACGATTATAATCACAAAAGCTGACAAAGGCAACACAACAGTAGATATGAATAAAAAAGATTATAATATTAAAGCTTTTGAACATCTCTCTACAGGTCCATATGAAAAGGTCGATCCGAAATATTTTCTAACAATTAAAAATAAAGTCAAATCAGAGACAAGTCAACTTTTAAAAGAACTAAAACCAGTCACTGGTGTCTCGTTAATGTTTGCTCTATATCCCAAATCATGCAGTACTTGAAGTTTTATGGTTTACATAAAATTCATAAACCAAACATTCCTTCTAAGACCTATCATGGACTTCACAAACACACCAACATGTGCATTATCAAAATATCTGAACAGCATATTAAAGTTTGGTTTCTTTCCTATCGTTATTTCGCATTCAGGTTTCAGATGATTTATGTCTAAGTTGACAGTTGATTTCATTATCTTCTAGATTTTTACTAACTGCTAGGTATCATTGTAAGTATATGGTTGTGGCGATTGCTGAGTTTCATTGAAATCCCGAACCGATCTGATTTAGACCAGTCACGGCCAAAGAATTCCTACTGACTGTCTTTCCTCAGCGGTGTTGTTTACGAAATGGAGAGGACGAAAAGCGAATGTCCGGCGCTTTGACCGGCTTGGTGGGCACGGTGGGTCTACCTAGGGGAGCTGGAAAACCCCGATTCCAAACCAATGGTACACATGGGATTTAGGATTTTAAGGGGGAAAAATGGCATATGAACCTATTGTTGATCACCTGCTACCATGAGGCTGCATCTCCTAACGTTGCTCCACTGTCTAGTGGATCTCTAGGTTAAAGGCTCGGGGTGTGGCCCCCTAAGAAAACCATTTAGTTTGGTTTGGGCGTTCAGACAGTATCATAACCCTCATAAAAATTATTGATAAGTACTATTGCAGAAAGTTCTTTTGCCTCAATGCTCACACAGACAAATCTTATTCACAACTATATGATGACACTCACTTTTATTTCTTTTATACTACGTCACTTGTGTATTTCCCTTAATTCTCATTTTGTGTATTTTATTTTTCAACTTATTCAGCAGCTTGCCTACGGTGGAAACACTGTCCTATCTAAATGATCTCGTGTCACTGACTGGTCGAAACTTGAATGCTACCACCGACTACGAATACTAAAACAGTCTTTCTGAAACCACGTATGCCATTCAAGCTGGCTTCCTTTAACGTTCTCAAACTAATGCAGATCGGACAACAGATAGGGTTGGCTGTCTTTAAAAATTCTCAATATCAATGTCTGCTTTCTATCCGAGACCCGTATTTAAGACTCTAGTGAAGTACTACAAATTCGCTTTGCATCTGTCGCTTCGAAAAGTTTGTTTCACATACGTTTATCCGGGGACTCTGTGGCATCTTTGTCTGGTTTTACCGGAGTTCGTATCGCACTAAGCGCTAAAGCTGAGGCAGAACTTATCGATTGGACCCCCATTAACAGTCGGTTATATGCTGTTAGATTAGAAAGCCTCATCAATATGTCAAGAAATCGGTGTGGGGAACGATGTCTTCTTGTCGTTTCTACTTACGCTCCAACAGATTGCAGCCCGGATGCGATCAAGGATGAGTTTTGCCACTGATTAACTGTTCTTCTCCAGAAAGTGTGTTCGACAGATATTGTGGTACTAGCCATAGACCTGAATGCTCACGTCGGGCGTATAGGCAGGGAATAGAGTCGTTTAGGTGGCCAATGAGGACTTGTTGGTCGCAGGTCAGATAATAGTGACCGTCTACTACATCTGTGCGTAGACCACAACCTTTTTCTGCCTAACACTAACTACCGGCACAGTCATCACCAATGTGCTAGGTCGCATCTCGAACTTGGATTCAGATTGGTCACATCGCGATCAGCTACCGCTGGCGTAGTTGTGTACAAGACTCATTTGTTTTGGAGAACCTATCTGGACTCTGATCAAACTCACTATTATTTGCACTAATCTCACCTTTTCCTGTTGCACATAAATATCAAACCGAGCTAGGTTCAAGGCTAGCTATTATCCCACTGAAAAGTATAGAACAACATAAGTTAAAATAGCATGACGCCATGAAAATGGCTGGTAAAGTCGCTTACGGTTTCGCGATACGTTCCGCTTATAAGCACTGAATTTCTTCAGGCTCCTTACAACTCATTGAAGCCCATCGGTCTACTCCGGGTGACCACGAGTTTGACCATAAACGGAGACTGTTGTGCAATGAAATTGTGCAGTTTGCGAAAAGACCAAGAAGCCTGGTGGTCGGAGCATGCTAATGGGTTGGGGGCAGCAGTTGCATCTGGTAACTGCTGGAAGCTCTTTCAACTTATCCGAGTCACTGGCAGCAAGACGTCTGGTGCGAGTGAAACAATCTGTGAAGATGATGGGATGCCAATCACTAACACTTTTCGACGTCTTGGACGATGGGCATAGTTTTTCGAGCAGTTCAACTGCCGCAACATCGATTAGACTGTCATACCCTCTATGGCTCGTAACGACTGATCCACCCTAACGAGGCTGTCCTCAAAGTACTCCAACTGTTGGAGCGCCATAAATCACTAAGTCTAGATGACTTAACTCCAGCCCTTTTTGAAAATGGTGGCGACTTTCTGATTATTAAACCGACTGAGTTGTTCACGAAGGCCTGGAAATTAGTGTTCTAACATCGCGGAATAAGTGAACAGTTGTTCCTGTCTTTAAAAAGCGTTCACGTCGTTCCTACTACAACTATCGGTGGATAAGCCGAATTCCTATCGCATCCAAAATATTGGCTTCCGTCATACTTCATAGATTGTTCAGGAAGATTGACTCGTGAGGAACAGGCTGATTTTCGTCCTGATTGAGGATGTATTAATCATATCTTCACCCTTCGCCAAATGTTAGAACACCCTCATACCTATCATAGGTCAACAATCGTAGTGTTTCTTGACATTAGGGCCGCCTTCGATTCTTTGAACGGGACTGTTCTCTAGGTTTGCCTGTTGAAGAAGGGCGTCCCCGAAAAGTTTACTAACATCTTGAAAGCCCTATATACAAACACCTCAGAGGAAGTGAGAGCGTACAAATCACGTTGACCGGAATGAAATGACACTAACTTGGTCAGACCCGTTTTTGATTGATCTCATTAAATATTCTTGCTTTGTTCCTCTGTACTATGTAAACTTAGGTTACTTTGATTTTATTTATTCTCTGAAGAATTGGTTTACACTGAGTCACGAAATTGGATTTTTCTACTCATCGGGATATTACAAATATATCATTTTTATTAAAGGCATCATGTCTTGAATGTTTCATTGGCGTACCAATGAGCACACTGCCCATTAAATTTTAGATTCTGAGTTGTAGACAAGGTCAGAATTGTTTTGCGCCCAGTCTAATAGGAAGAAGTTCACTCCCCTTACAGTCGCTTCACATCCATTGCATCCAGTGAGTTTACATTTATCATGTTAGATCCACCAAAGTATCTGTCACGTTTGAGCCACAGCTGGAAGTTCAGCTGACACTCCATACAATAAATAGCCACTTAACATAAGTACAATTTGACGTATCGGTTTTGTTGATGAAGTTGATCGTTTTTTTATTCTCCTGACTATCTTCTCTGCCTTAATCTTATTCGGAACATGATTTTTCTCCATCGGCTGTTTCACGATAACTTCATACTTTGCATGGATGTCAACTAGACTTCGCTATACGGTATTGTGCACAACTCCAAATCCTCTTCTCATCAATTATTTTCTTATTTCTGAATGTGCAACCAATTTATTCTATAGTCATACTTTCACTATAACTAATTGATCTTAATTTAATGTAATAAGATCGAATTTTTTGTCATGTACAACTATACTCAATACCCAAATAAATTATTTTAAAACGAACTGCCTTTTACTTCAATTCCTTTCCCTTTATTAATGTGTACCCCTTTCGAGGCTTGCTCTTGATTTTTTATAGTCAGCTAACATTAATGAGATTACTTTATTATAATACTTTTTTTCACTATAATTTCTAATTATTCTCTTTAGTTATAAAATTTAAAGTTCACCTCATCACTTATGAATTCTGCTGCCACCTTTGCGGTACTGACAAAAAAATACTAATGAAAGTAACTTCACTCAAATTTACTAGACTATTTAAAAGTACCAACAAACAAATAACCTGAAATAAGACCAGAAAATATATGTAATTATATACAGATATTTATAATCAATCCGAATATTTATAATCAATGCACTCCGCAACTCAAGCTGTTTGCTACATTAGAATAAATGGTATTTTTTGACACATATTCTGCAACCTCATACTGAATTTGACTGGTAAGTAAAACAGCTAGTATGAAGCAGACTTTGTAATGAAAGATGCTGACCACCTGTTACTTAACACACTCAAATAACATCATCTACGCGACTATGGCAGAACATTTGATAATACACTGAGATGGTTGCCTAATAGATTAATGTGACTGAATTTATAAAGTGATGACAGGGCAATCACTCCTCCGAAAATTCGGTTATTAATCATTGTAGAATAGATTTTTGGAAATAAGTGTGAAATATGATATATTTGTCGATTTAGCTTTGATTCTTGTTTACAATCCGTTATTCAGTGATTGTTATCTCTAAAACAAATGATAAAAAATCTTCTTTTATTAAACCCATGGTCAGGAAGCCGTACCTTTTGTTGCTACTGTACATATTACTATGTCACTTCGAAAATTCCTTATCGACTGCTGGTGGCTTTAAAGTTACATGCTATCATATTAAGATTTTACAATCGCATATAGATTATGTGTACATGTGTGAAAACGCTCAAATTAAATCACAAAAATCTAATATATATGAACATAATGGTTCTTGTAACTTGTGCTCGAACGAAATGCATCAACAAATCAGATTTTAAACAAAAGTACTTAAAAAATAAAACAAGACGTTTCCAGTGACTGTTAATTGTTATTTGCTGGGGCCTTCTTTATGGCATCTTTCATTTTTCTTTATGGTAAATTACTAACATTAACAGAGAGATTATAAGAACTACAGGGAGAAAAATAGAGAGTGAGAGAGAAAATATTTGGGGAAAAACAAGTCACAGAACAAAGCTCGCATATATATTTATACAAGCCGGGTTTTTGAATACAGAGAGAAAAGGAACCACGAAAAACTGTTTCCAATAAAAATAATTCTACACTCGACCAATAAAATTACATGTATGTATAATTATGATTATGGGAAAATACAGAGAGAAATAAGAAAACAATGACGTCAAGAAGTTTCAGGACAGGCGATTTAGTCATAACTAAACAACAAATATGTAAATATATATGTGTATATTAAACATAATTCTGGAGAATAAAAGCAATAAACTTTTCTTAAATTAATGCACCATAAACTGGGGGAGTAGTAGGGAAAATAAAAATTATTGTTTGAAAAATCGAAGGTTGGTAAACTGTGAAGTTGCTTTCTCCATACACGAAGAGAACATTATTTGAATGTAAACATAAAATCACGATGAGAGAGGATAGTGACCAAAAGTCGACAAAATAGCAATCAGTACTGAACAGTAAATGGACAGTAACCAACACAGAGAGATACTCTAAAACTCTATGAACAGTAAGTTCCCCTCCCCATTTAACATGGACACAAGCATACAATTTTACGAGCCTAACTGACAGAGTTACGTGAAGGATAATTTTGCAAAAACACATGGTCAATGCAACCAAGTATGCATGTTAACTGTTATCTTCCTTTTTTTAATTGAACTAGCATACATGAGGAGACACAAACACAGAGTCTTGTTTAAAATAATCACAGTAAAAGGTTATAAAAGGCCAAACCACAAGAATGATATATAATAATATATACTTGACGCTGAAAACGCTACCGATATCTTAATTTAAGCTTGAAGAAAAAGGAACAACGGTGAATTAATTGAGAACTGAAAAAAATAGAGAACATCCGAATAGAAAGATAAATAACAAATAATGATGGCGTTAACAAACTGTCATGTAGTGAATTATCCAAAAACGGAAGGAATTACTTCACTTAAACGAATGAAAGTATTCTGAGTGCAAATGCATCAGTGGAATAAGAATGGGGAATGAAATACGTTGAATACTTTGTTTTCAATCCATGTATGTCAGGTGAACAATCAACACGATATCCATAGTTCAGAGTTGTAGGCAGGAAACAAAATATTTTTGCATAGACTCGCAGATATGAAGTAACTGCCTACAAAACAAATCGGTTACCACAACATTGACAAAAATACTTAATAATCGTAATACTAACAACGAAATACATCAAATAATAGTAAGCTCAATATAAAAGTTGGCGAATATGTGATTGGTGTTTGATACTATGAATGGAATCGCATCAATTAGGCTCAGAATAACTCTAGAGTAAGCAAACTAGTGACGCTATATTTTAGTAATAATAACGTCTTTTATCCAAATACCATCGTATACATGAATAAACAGTGAACATATATGCATAACATAGATCTGGAATATTTTAATCGAATGCCAATACTTTTGAAACCCTACCAAATCGCACACAAAACTTCTAATTAATATCAATAAATATTACTTGATGGTTCAATTAAAAGCAGGTAACACTTCAAACTTATCTATAATGAAATATCTATAGTCTTCTTAAGCTATTACCCGTCAAAAACCATATCTTATGGATATGAAATTAAGTAACGTACAGTTCAATAGATGAGAATTCATACAGATATTTCAACACTATTAAGTCTGCATGTGACACACGTTGGCAGTGAAGAGCAAATCAGCTTTCTGAGTAAATACTAAAAGTCCATCTGTAAGTGTAGACAACTGGAACTAAATAAAAATGTAGCAAATAAGTGATGCAACCTATATGCTTAACTAGTAATTATTTGATTGAGTGACTAGACATAGGCAAAAAAAACCAGTCGATGATAGAAACATTTAAAATCTTATAGGTAAAAAACAGATTTGTTAAGTGATCATAGAAATTTACTTCTTTTCAATGAGATCAGTCAAATGAACTTAATTGGCAGCGTCAATAAAACTGATTCAAATATGTGCACCCATCACATTAAACCTTTGGAAAAATAGAAACTAGTAGAAGAATACACACGAAGCAAGACAGGAATGGGGATAGTAGACATCCTCGTCAAGCAATATACTGTATCATATCATAACCACATATTCTCTTCATTTATTCACGTTTTTATTGTAAACTTCCTCCTCACCCCCACCAGTAAATTTAATCATTTCGATTTATCACTACATTTATTTTGTCACGTTAAAACATGTCTATTCATCTGACGGTAAGACTGGTTGTTTTGTCCTGATAATCTAACTACCTACTAATTATCAGTTTAAAAATCTTTTAAAAAATAAACGTTCTGTATATGTAAAACTATGAAATCGACAAACCTGTTCGAAAATATTAATGGAGAAATACATTATGTATACATATATATTCAATTATTTCTGACTTGACATTGAGAAACCGCTCGAAGGATATACGATAAACAAGCTTGTTGTCTAGCCTCAATAATCATAAGGATCACATGAATCTAAGACCAAAAGATTTTAAAGAATAAGTAATAAAACATAGGGGATAGAAGAAAAAATGATAAATAATAATCCAAGAACAACTAACCCTGTACGTATGTCTAAACTGAAGTAGGTTAGGCTAAAGCACGAGATTCAAATATCTGAATTCAATGGTTGGAAGTCAAGATTTGTTTGAAATTTTAACTGGATCCTGATTTAATTATTTGAAGGTTGGGTGCTTTCCAAAGAGCCTGAAGTTCCTAAGTTCGATATCCGGTAGGGTTGTGGATGTGCACAATTGAGGACTTGCATAATTGGATGAAAAAACTATATAGTGCTTTCTAGCTTTTAACGATTTTCTAACAAAATTCAGTCCATGGTGCAAATTACAAGTAACAAAAGCTAATATCTAAAAACAATCTACACTTTACAGTTATAAAACTGGTCATTCTAACAAGCATCTTTAATCTATTTGCGCAATATATTGAAGGAAGCTATCTGCATGGTATCCAATAGTAAATTCATATATTCAACAGCATTTTGAAGACTAGTGGACAGACGAATAGAATAGTGGAAAATCGCTACTTACCATTTCTGAAGATGATAGGGCAGGGAAAATATTTTCAAATTTGAGATTTTGTATTGTATAAACTGCAACTGGGAAAGTGGAACACAATTTTAAATAGGCACGTTGTGAAGTAGTTAACAAACGATTTACACGGTCATAACGAAAATCATCATGACATATACCGAAAAAACTTTGCACTTCATTCCAAACTGTACGACGATAAAGAGACGTGTCGACATTTTGAATCCCGTTTAGACTTTAGAAGGAAATATGAGAAAATAATTATAATTACGAGATTATTGACGACATTGAGGAAAATAAGGCAGTTTTAAAATACAACAGAACCTAAGTTACAAGTTTTGATTATCATAAGACAGTTATGAAAAAACAATCGATCGACAACGTACTTGCATAATTTCCGACAACGACTTTATGGTGATACTATGGACAATAAATTTAGGAAGGATTATCAGAAATATTTCTCCCTTGCAATAGATACAGTTGGATTAAATAGGTACTAGACGACCACAGTATTAAATGTGTTTCCCCTCATTTTAACCTACACCCAGTTGAGAAAATGGACTCAAACGACCTGTACATCGTTTTGACGCCAACGCGTTATTCACTAAAATACTGAGCACAGATAACCATCACCAATTTCTTCAAAGTGTAAAATAAACATTATTCGAGAACGGTTTTCTTTAGCCTATTATAACGGGGTGAGCATTGAAGACGCTGGAACTTATGGGACTATTTTATGGACTATTATTAGTTATACTTTTAATATGTAATTATTAGACAATTGGATTACTGTATTTCTATATTCCCTATATTGTGAGCTCCATTTGGACCTTCCAACTAATTCCAAACGATTTACTATTCCTTAATTGCGTACCATTTGGTGAGTTCGATGCTACTTACAACATGATTGTATTTAGGATGCTTTACGATCTGATAATCCATGTATATAGACTGTTTGATATATATATATATATATATATATATAATACTACTGCACTACTGTTTGCTGTGTTGTATTATCGAACCGAAGAATGGGCTAGGAGGACATACATTTTGAACCAAAAGAAACTAAGATTTATCTAGCCCTAAGCTCAAGGTTAAACTCACTGGTTGACACCCTAAACAGAAATCGATCAATCCCGGTAGATATATAGGATGCCTGAGTAAATCCCTCCATATATTTCCAGTAGCTATGTTTTAATAGACTTTCGGATAGTACAGCATGTTAACTTGTTAAGAGTCAATATCGAGAAAATTAGTACACTCTCAGTCCTCAACTTTGTTTCAACAACAAACGTAACTTTTTATGTATTCCTTTTTGGAATATAATTATATTGTTAATGTTCTCTCCAATAATCATTTGGCTGCGAATATGTTTGCGATAATTCTTGTACTTTGTATTCCAACAGGCCGAACAAGTTATGATTTTTCAAGTGTACAATTTACAAAAGGCGAAACGAAGAAGAAAGAACACCTTATTTCAACGAACAGCTCAAATTATATTAACAACAAGCACAGTGAAAGAAATGAATGGTAAAAGCATACTAAACTGATGGTCTTGAGTGAACCAATCAGAAGAGATCGTTGCTCTGGAACTCAATGTGCAATGAAGGGTAAGATGTATCTTATTTGAAATAAGTAAAAATGGTCGATATCTTGGTTTTTATTTGATAAAAACATCTTAAATGCATCCACACAGTGAATATGACATGGTATTTAAGACAAATTACGCGAAATACTTGCCTGATACAGACTGACTAACCATTATTAATAATAATAATAATAATGATAATAATAATAATAACAATAATAATATTATAATAATAATAATAATAATAATAATAATAATAATAATAATAATGGGAGTACTTAATGTGATTCAATTCATAAAAAATATTTGTGTAACCACTCGAACTCCTAGTTCGTAATATCAACTCTAGCTTTTGTAAGTTCATAAGCAAAAGAGTGGGAAAGCATCATTGCATTATAGTTGGTGATGAAAATTATAACCCTAATTATGATTTATAACCTTAACCAACATCCGAATACCTTACCCTAGCTTTTCCCATTATAGCTTATTTCAATCCGTGATGAAAACTTTAGCCTTTATTTACAACTTTAGATCAAGTGTTAGTAACTGAACTTAACATTTCTCTGTTTACTATAATAAATAACGCAACAAGCAAGGGTTCATTAATCATACCAAGACTACTCACTCACCATAAATTTAGTGCTTTTTGTTAAATTTTCTATAGATAAAACCTGTTTTCTGGTTAGTTAATAGGCAGCTCAAAGTTGTCAGTACAGTACACTTTTACCAAGTTGTAAACAAAAATATAAACGAATAACTACGGAATGAAATGGCAGTGTTAAAGGCTTAACCAATCTGAGCGTATTTAAGCTTATATGAGGACAAGGGTACTATAACCTATCATACTTGATGATAACCAAATTTATGTATTCTACTGATTAACGTTTATTTTCTATAAAGCCTAACAGGAAATACTAACAAATCTCCCGAAATGATGGTACAGTTCACACTTATGAACAGATGAATAAAAACTAATTGTTTGAAATGGATGAATCACTGGTCAAATTAAGAGTGGACATAGTTTTTTTTAAATTCACCAAATGAACCTAGAATATTTAAAAACAAAATATGCCAAAATTACATTTACTCACACTCCAAAACACAAATTTCTTTCTCAACAAACATATGGGTGAACAATTGGTGCTTACCATTAATTAATTATTAAATCAACCAAATAAAAACCGATTGAACTTTAACAAAGCCAGTTCATTTAATAAGATTCCTATTTTAAAATGATATCAACCGAATAACTTAACAATAAAATAATATACCAGTGTAAGAGAGAGAATTTAACTTTGTTAATTTATCAATTTGTGATTGTTTGAACAGCAATTATGCAAACCAGAAAGCGCCAGTACAAACACATATTTACTAAAGAGGAAAAGCATTTAAACAGCCAGGTGAGTTGTCCTTCAACGTTAGTTTATTCGGAGGCTTGTATCAACAATTTGGCTTTGCTAAGTTATCAGTTAAATATATTTTAACAATTGAATTCATGAATCCATCTGAGCTAGACCACCATTGAAAATCTGGAAGCACTGGATGGCCGTTTCGTCCGTATGAGACTCCTCATCATCGCGCACCCACGATTTCGCACGAAGGACTCGAACCCAGGACCTTCAGTCTCTCGCGTGAACGCTTAACGTTTAGACCACTAAGTCTTCATCCGACGGTGTTAATGACCAGCGGATTCCAATCCGTGTCGTGTGCAGGACAATTATCTACTAGAGATAATGGATGAAGGGTTGCGCAAGATCATGGATCGAGTGAAGTTAGATATTAACACCACTGGATAACGACTTAGTGGTCTAGAGTTTAAGCGTTCACGCGAGAGACTGAATGTCCTGGGTTCGAGTCCCTCGTGCGAAATCGTGGGTGCGCGATGATGAGGAGTCTCATACGGACGAAACGGCCATCCAGTGCTTCCAGATTTTCAATGGTGGTCTTATTTATTTATTTAAACACATAAACATTGGTACAAGGATGCACCAAATAGATATGCGCCACATAAATCATTTGATTTGTGTGAGGGCTGTGATACTGCCCGGGTGCCCAGACCGAAGCAGGTGGTTTTCTTAGGGGCCACACCCACAACGGTGGTCTAGCTTAGATCGACTCATGAATTCAACTGTTAAAATTACTATAATCTCCAAAGATCCCCATCCTGATAATTAAATATGTTCCGATGTGTATTATTTAGTGATAAACAGTTTGCACTTCCATTCATAGAAACACTGTAACTTATTAATTGCAGGTTTCTATAGATACCTTTAAATGTACAAGGCTGATATAACCACCATGCAACAAAAACCGAAGTAGTTGGAACCTGTGGCCTACTGCATCGAAGTAAAAAACTTCAGTTAGTAAGTATTCTGTAGACAACAAGCATTCATAACAAACCTTGAAACCCTCTCTCTCAAGTAGTGACAGAGATACAAACCAATTTTTAAAATGTCAATTACATTGGGTGAATGGAAGTCATTACGCCTAAATGTGATACAGTCACTGACAGAAATATTTGAATACTTAACATTTTCTAGGTGTATTATTTACAACACAATAAATACCCTTTGGAAAACAACTAAAGATGATACACAAGAAGTCAAAAGAGTTAGATTGTTTTACGAACCAAACAAATACTCGTCCTTCTATACGGCAGCTAATTATAACAAGAAAACAAATCGAATGTAATCAAAACACAATACGATAGAATAACAAGCAATTTGAAGAAATATACTTACGTATTATAGGTCAAATCATAAGCATTTCGGAATTTCTCATCCAAAAGTGAACCTAGCTCAGTGCACAGACGATCAGCTAGAGGTAATCCTTCTTCTTGCCATGAATACTCCTAGAATATGAAGTTTAGGGAGAAAAAGATTATAATAGGATCAAATTGAATTTAATCAAACAATCATATTTACAAAGTAATTGAAAAAACTGGTTTACAGTATTACATCAATGAGCACAGCACATATACATGGACGTCATAGAACCTGAAGTGCGAATACATGTGTATTTAAACAACTGGACTTCTGTTAGTTTATGTAATATTTCCCGAAAGTTTGACCAGAATCATTGAAAAAATTGGTGTTTTTAATCACTACTGTGAACTTTGAATCCCTACGCGTTCAGTTTGATGTTCAGAGACCAGTGTTATCGGTGAGCGGTTATCAAAAATACCCATATGAAAACCTATGCCTTTTTCACTTTATCCACTTTAGTACCAGTTATAATAAAACTACTATTCTCTTCTGCTTTTACAATTTTTGGAGCGGTAAAAGAGTTAATAGGGGTGTAGTGCAAGGTATTTTGCTTCAATGACTTCGTTCCTGTCATTTGCATAGTCAAGCTCACACGTAAAAATGTTACTTATCACTGAGACATTTAGAACTCAATAATAGTTTTTACCTAGACACCCAACCACCTACACAAATGATGGTTACATCGGGGAATGAGATGAACTATTTTGATAGTAAAGGATCAAATCACATAAATGATGCATGCCAGTCATCCACATAATTTAACAAAAAAAGTGAGGATAATAATATTAATAGTAATAATAATGATAATAATCAATGAATATTAAAAGTAAATAGGGAAGTCGGCGATTGAGTAAGTATTTATATATCGTTTATTTACATAGGTATTCGGCCTCTAGACATATGAAGTATTTATTCACTTATTTTTTCACACAATGAACTGAAAGCAGTGGTTAACAATGATGCAAAGAGATAGTTGGTCTTATTATGAATAGATACAATAAATATAAACTAAGCCAATATACAAAATATTAAGAAATTTGATAATGGAGACATATCTTTTTCCAAAAAATAATACGTCAATAAAACTGTACCCTTATCTGAGATGACTGTTACTACTACTGCGACCACCGTTTGTAATCATCATTATAAGTCATCTTATTTACCGCGAAAAACCATAACAATAAACTGTTTCTTTAGACTATCATCTATGTGTATGAGAGAAAATAAAATCAGTAAAAGGAGTATTGAACCCCAGTCTTGCAAAAAAGGAATTGATCAATGTCATTTTTTATGATTGTTGATCAAACGGTTGTATTTTTAAAGTGAATATATGATGTAAAGAAAATCTGATGAGACTATAAGTTATGGACGACCTTCGAGCAACGCTGAAGTGACCTTGAGAGTGGAGACCTACTGATTAGGACTAAATGAGGGTTATAAAGCAGTTAGGATTCTCATTTACAGTTGATGGTTAGTGTTAAAAAAATTATATTTATGGTTTTCATCAAGAACTGATATCAGCCATAATGCCAAAACTCTATTTAGCCAAATGTATGGATGAATATTGCGCCCAAATTCGTGACTCGTTAACTTATATCTGATTGGTTCGTCCATAAATTATATTCTCGCCGAAAATTTTCATTATAAATGATCGATGTTTATGAGACATTTGTAAGTGACATTTCAAATCATTATATTCAGTCAGTCAACAACGTAGAACTTCTTACATACGTACATCAGTTTGAGTTGCCATACCACATTAGCACAGAGATACCATTGTCCATTTAAATCCCATAGTGGTAGAGGTAGAAAAAATATAAGCAGTAATCAGAAAAATTAAAATTTGAAGATGTTATTCAAGGAGTATAATCCAGTGAAATAGATTTGGAAAGAGAAAAAAGGGACTTGAAGATTAGATTATATTACCGGAAAAACGATAGAATGATCAAGTCAAGAGATATTACTGTAGGAACCATCTGGAAAGAACTGAATGGTTAAATGATCCTTATTATTCGCTTGATTTTGGAGCGAACAAATGGAGATGATTTTTATCCCAGATTGAAAAACTACACAACACTAAAGGGTATTAAACACTTATATCATCTATGCTCGAAACTAACCGGATGTGTATTCAAGGCACCAACCAGGATCAATCTTAGAACCTTGACTCTCGTGAACAAAACCTGTAGATTAACTAGGTTGGACGGATTCCTGTGATTTACAATTCTAGTACCAGTTTGCTGGCATTATAGATAAGTTAACATAAAATCCCGTATGTAATTTGTCTTCACCTGTGTTCGTTGAACTGGACATGTCAAAGATTTCCACAAGAGCATCGAATAACCTAACTTGAGATTAATCCGCAATGAGCAACAACATGGTTTGTGAAGAATTTTTCAATTTGATGATAGTGGAGAGGAGTGAGTGCACATGACTAAGTAGTTTTAAACAAGAAGACAATTGCTAATCTGTGTTCCGCGTTTTTCAGTGGTTTTTCAAATAACTGATGTTAATTGATTAGAAAACCTCCACAAATTGAAATCTCAACACACGAACTACCTAAAGAATAATCGAATCTCTTAGCACTACCAGCAACAAACTCCGTCGAATTGTATTCTCTTCAAATGTAATAACTCGAGAACCCATTTCAAACTTGTATTTTATAAAAAAAAATGTGTCATGACAGGTTTAATAATAAAAGTAAAAATAATAAAAACAATAGAATGATTCAATTGCACATACAGTTGCATGAAATGGACGAGCATCGAAATTTTTGTAACCAGACTGTGGAGAATCTAAGAAACGTGAGATGAGCGGATGATAAGATAGTTTTTCAATATGCTTCATCATATTATTTGATGGGAAGACAGCTTCAGAATCCACTGAAAATTAATAATCAATACTAGACGGCTTTACATTTTTTGCAAGTCATTTTTAACTATGAAAAGTAAATTGATTATAAAATATAAACGAACAGTTTTAATTATTCATAAGAATTTATTTTCTCTCAAAATATGGAATCCACCGTTGAAGTTTACAAATTACGATTTGGTTTCAGAAATATACATTTATTAAACCAGAACAGAATCCGACAAACGAAAGGTGAACGGACCATGAAGATATATAAACTGAAAAACAAAATAACTCTGACTGACTGTAATTTGTAAACAGATTTCTAATGTGTGAAATAGAACTGATTGTAAAGTCTTTGGATGAAGGATATATTCTTTAGTTGGTGAACTGAAAGTTAAACTTATAATCTTACAAATAAACAGATTGGAAAGCTACATCACAAAAACGTTAAAGTGAATATTGTGTTTGCATAAAATTAACACTACTTCCATCAGGTTTCAGGATAGAAGAATAACTAACCGGTAAAAAACATAATTAAAAATACACAAATAGAAATATGAAACAGTCATCTATGAATAAATAACCAACAAAGGTAAGATACTAAAGGTTGTATTATCATTGACAACTTATAAACCATGATTTAGAAAACATTGTCAGTCGCTACATTTCATTAGATCTCAAATACCTACCTAGTATTTGAGGATTTATACTTCCCTGCTCCTGATATTGGGGAGTGTTAATCCCGATAGATAATTGAGTTAAATACCAACCGCCTAAGATTCATTTAACATTAAAACTACTATTTTGTTTTTTATTTAACTATCAAACACGAAATTGAACCATTTTTTAGAAACATAACTCTGACATTTTTTATAGGTAGATAAAAATAATTTACGCTGGCTTAGTTGTTACAAAAATGACAATTTAGAGTTTAAAGAATTACTCGTGAAATTAATAAAAAAAAGGAATGCCATGACTGCTAAATTTTTGATGTTCTGAGCCAATAGGATAGGCTGTAATCATTATGAAATTAATTGTGAAATATAACAGATTGGATCTAACATTCAATAGGTCGACAAGCAACTCACATTGACTATTAGATATGATAGCGGTTAAAAATTGTTCAGCAACAATATCTTCTGCGACATCTTCCCAACTTGAATCTTCCGTCTGGATGATTTTCAGTAATTTGGAAGCTTTTAATTTTCCATCTACATCAGATGGTTCATCATTGTGTGAGTCCTGGTTATTTACATTTCCGTTTTCTGAAGTCTGGAAAATAATGAAAAATCTTATTTGATAGATAAAGATCGGGAACTATGAGTCATAACTCACTAAAACTTAGGAATATCCATCTGGAATTCAAGTACCAATAGGCATACGCTCTAGAAATAACATGGTAAAGTGTTACTAAATATTTTCAACTTTGCAATCCTCTAGAAAACAAAATTTAAAACTACATAGTATTAGGATTAATTTTCAGACAAGTACAGTGAAACTCAAAGAGCTACCTTCGGTAGTAGATTTTTTATACAGAATCAAAAGCTGAAATATCTGTTTAAAATACTCTATTCTACAAATACTCTCATAAAAATGTAACTGTAAGCTCCAAAAGACAACCATCGTACACTCTATAATATCCTCGAAACATATTTATTACTTATTTATTCAAACACATAAACACTGGTACAAGTAGGCACCAAACATATATGCGTCACATAAATCATTCGATTTGTGTGAGGGCTGGGAGTTAGCGACCCCATCCCGTAGAAAACTAACTTGCTAAGAAAACAATAACCAGAAAAAATCATTCGAACCTTTTAAACTCTGCCCTGGGAGTCAGAAGGCCTTCATTTAGAAGAGTGATGACGCCTCATGATGAAAGCCGAGTCCCTTCGGAAGTCACGAGGCCGATGCCCCTTCTGAAAACCAGAGCAACCATTTATTTAGGTACATGGAATGTTCGTACAATGTGGGAGACCGGAAGAGTCTCCCGAATTGCTGCAGAAATGAGGAGATACAACCCAGAGGTGCTTGGGATCGGTGAAACACGTTGGACGCAAGTTGGACAACAACGACTAGCTTCAGGGGAGCTTCTGTTATGCTCCGGCCATGATGAAGAAAGTGCCCCACATACACAAAGAGTTACAGTGATGCTGTCCAAACAAGCACAAAATGCACTTATAGGATAGGAATTTCATGGACCAAGGATCATCAAAGCCTCCTTCAAAACAAAGAAAGAGGGCATTTCAATGAACATCGTCCAATGCTATGCGCCTACCAACGATTACAATGAAGACACTAAAGATCAATTCTACAATAGGCTGCAGTCAATCATCGAGAAGTGCCCAACAAAGGACCTGACCATTCTGATGGGAGATTTCAACGCCAAGGTTGGAATGGACAACACTGGATATGAAGACATCATGGGACGACACGGACTGGGAGAAAGGAACGAAAATGGTGAAAGATTTGCAAACCTATGTGCCTTCAATAAGCTGGTCATAGGCGGCACCATATTCCCACATAAACGCATACACAAAACCACATGAACTTCACCGGATCACACCACGCAAAACCAAATCGACCATATTTGCATCAACAAAACGTTCACGAGGACTATAGAGGACGTGAGAACCAAGAGAGGAGCTGATATAGCATCAGATCATCACTTGCTGGTCGCCAAGATGAAAGTGAAACTCAAGAAGCACTGGACAATGGGGCGGAAAATATCACAGAAGTTCAATACGGCCTTTCCTCAGGGTACTAACAAACTCAACAAATTCAAGATAGTCCTCAGCAACAAGTTCCAAGCCTTTCATGATCTACTCAATGAAGAAGGAACTACTATGGAGAGCAACTGGAAGGGGATCAAAGAGGCAATCACTTCAACATGTCATGAGGTCCTGGGTCACAAGAAGCACCATCACAAGGAATGGATCACTGTTGATACACTGGATAAGATTCAAGAAAGAAGGGACAAGAAGGCAGCAATCAACACCAGTCGAACAAGAGCAGAAAAAGCCAAGGCACAAGCTGAATACACAAAAGTAAACAAGCAAGTGAAGAGGAGCATCAGAACTGACAAACGTAAATATGTGGAAGATCTAGCAATGACGGCGGAAAAGGCTGCAAGAGAAGGAAACATGAGAGAACTGTATGAAATAACAAAGAAACTCTCTGGAAATCGCCGCAAACCAGAACGACCAGTGAAAAGCAAGGAAGGCGAGGTAATCACCAACATTGAAGAGCAACAAAACAGGTGGGTAGAACACTTCAAAGAACTCATAAATCAACCAGCCCCACTGAACCCACCCAACATTGAGGCAGCACACACGGACCTCCCAATCGATGTTGGCCCACCAACAACTGAAGAAATCAGCATGGCCGTCAGACCAACCAAGAGTGGCAAAGCAGCAGGACCAGACAACATTCCGGCAGAGGCACTGAAAGCAGACGCAGCGGTAACTGCAAGGATACTCCAAATTCCCTTCAATAAGATTTGGGATGAGGAACAAGTACCAAAAGACTGGAAAGAAAGACTTCTGGTCAAAATACCGAAGAAAGGCGATCTCAGCAACTGTGATAACTACGGGGACATCACTCTTCTTTCAATACCGGGAAAAGTCTTTAACAGGGTTGTTATATCCCGGTGAAGATTAAATTACAGGTAACTTCCAAGGACTATTAATGAACTAATATTCTATAAATATTCTTATTGTATTACTATTCAACAATTACATTATGTATATTTATATTCCTCTTATTATAAGCTTTATTTTGACCTATAATTTATTATTGTACGATTTACGGTTCTTAAGCTATGCTCAGTCTATTAGTTACTGTCCCCCTCGTTCACAGCCACTTTTTGGCTTATTTGTGTACACATGTTATTTTCTATTTTATGGTACGTTGTGGTCTGTCTGATTGACATATAAACCGAGTATGTCTGAAATAAACGATTCGATCTGATTCGATTCTATTCGATTCATATTACGGAAGCTGGTATTGTGTTCTGGACTCAAGTGGAAGGGCTAGGAGGACATAGGACCAATAAGGACGCTAAACTGCCCACACCGGTTGAACGTCATTGGTTGGCCTAGTGTGAAGATTCGTATAAGTCGTATTCGGATTGGTAGATAATTCGTGTGATAGAAAAGCCAGACGTCAAGGTCATAACAAGGGTGTTGTTAAACAGGACGAAGGACTCCGTAGACGTCCAACTTCGAGACCAATAAGCAGGATTCCGTAAGGACAGACCGTGTACATACCAAATCGCAACCCTACGGATCACTGTGGAACAATCAATTGAATGGAATTCATCACTCTACATCAACTTCATTGACTACGAAAAACCATTTGATAGCGTGGACAGAACAACACTATGGAAACTTCTTCGACACTACGGCGTGCCTCAGAAGATAGTCAATATCATACAGAACTCATATGATGGATTAAACTGCAAAATCGTGCATGGAGGACAATTGACAGACTCGTTCGAGGTAAAGACCGGTGTCAGGCAAGGTTGCTTACTCTCACCCTTTCTCTTTCTCCTGGTGATCGACTGGATCATGAAGACATCAACATCTGAAGGGAAGCACGGGATACAATGGACATCTAGGATGCAGTTGGACGATCTAGACTTCGCAGATGATCTGGCCCTTCTATCACAAACGCAACAACAAATGCAGGAGAAGACGAACAGTGTAGCAGTAGGTCTCAATATATACAAAGGGAAAAGCAAGATTCTCCGATATAACACAGCATGCACCAATTCAGTCACAATTGACGGAGATTTGGAAGATGTAAAAACCTTTACATATTTGGGCAGCATCATTGATGAACACGGTGGTGGATCTGATGCAGATGTGAAAGCGCGGATCGGTAAAGCGAGAGCAGTATATTTACAACTGAAGAACATC
Source organism: Schistosoma haematobium (assembly GCF_000699445.3). Taxonomy (NCBI): domain Eukaryota; kingdom Metazoa; phylum Platyhelminthes; class Trematoda; order Strigeidida; family Schistosomatidae; genus Schistosoma; species Schistosoma haematobium. The sequence continues at coordinate 43,923,240 of NC_067195.1, forward strand.
TGGAGCTCAAAACAACTGTCAACCAACACCAAGATCAGGATTTTCAATACAAATGTCAAAACAGCTCTACTTTATGGGGCGGAAACTTGGAGAACTACGAAAGCCATCATCCAGAAAGTACAGGTGTTTATTAACCGTTGTCTACGCAAAATACTTCGGATCCATTGGCCGGACACTATCAGCAACAACCTACTGTGGGAGAGAACAAACCAGATCCCAGCGGAGGAAGAAATCAGGAAGCGTTGGAAGTCGATAGGACACAGATTGAGGAAAGCACCCAACTGCGTCACAAGACAAGCCCTCACATGGAATCCTCAAGGCCGAAGGAGGAGAGGAAGTCCAGAAAAACGCATTACGCCGGGAAATGGAGATAGACATGAGAAAAATGAACAAGAATTGGATGGAACTAGAAAAGAAGGCCCATAACAGAGTGGGTTGGAGGATGCTGGTCGGTGGCCCATGCTCCATTAGGAGTAACAGGCATCAGTAAGTAAGTAAGTAAGTAAGTAAGTAAGTAAGTAAGTAAGTAAGTAAGTAAGTAAGTAAGTAAGTAAGTAAGTAAGTAAGTAAGTAAGTAAGTAAGTAAAGTAAGTAAGTAAGTAAGTAAGTAAGTAAGTAAGTAAGTAAGTAAGTAAGTAAGTAAGTAAGTAAGTAAGTAAGTAAGTAAGTAAGTGAAGTAAGTAAGTAAGTAAGTAAGTAAGTAAGTAAGTAAGTAAGTAAGTAAGTAAGTAAGTAAGTAAGTAAGTAAGTAAGTAAGTAAGTAAGTAAGTAAGTAAGTAAGTAAGTAAGTAAGTAAGTAAGTAAGTAAGTAAGTAAGTAAGTAAGTAAGTAAGTAAGTAAGTAAGTAAGTAAGTAAGTAAGTAAGTAAGTAAGTAAGTAAGTAAGTAAGTAAGTAAGTAAGTAAGTAAGTAAGTAGTAAGTAAGTAAGTAAGTAAGTAAGTAAGTAAGTAGTAAGTAAGTGTAAGTAAGTAAGTAAGTAAGTAAGTAAGTAAGTAAGTAAGTAAGTAAGTAAGTAAGTAAGTAAGTAAGTAAGTAAGTAAGTAAGTAAGTAAGTAAGTAAGTAAGTAAGTAAGTAAGTAAGTAAGTAAGTAAGTAAGTAAGTAAGTAAGTAAGTAAGTAAGTAAGTAAGTAAGTAAGTAAGTAAGTAAGTAAGTAAGTAAGTAAGGAAGGAAGGAAGGAAGGAAGGAAGAAAGAAAGAAAGAAAGTAGGAACTGACATTTTACACAGTGAGTGGACTAAAAATACTATCGGGTTACAAAAATTCCTGCCGAAGGTCGATAGAAATTCGACATCACCATGGAATTAACGACTGTGTTGAATATAAGGGAATATACTACATAATCAATTTTGAAAAAGGACCTCCAGTTATTAGTTTTTTATGTGTAGATTACTACTACGGTTTTGAGTGATTGTAAAAGATCAACGAAGCAACAGGAGTGATATAACAACCGCAAAGGTTGGGAGTAGTTGAAGCATTTCCAAAAAACATAGACTTTCGAATGAGTATAAAATACTTTTTATATTTTCTTAAACTAACGTGATGGATATGACAGGGATGAAATGAAACAGAAAAAGTAAAATCGACTAATTTTAGACAAAGCGTAGTCTCATGAAACATCAGCCGATACGACAAGCTTATTAATGAGAATACTCCCGCGTAAAGAAATGGTTAGTAGGCCCACAATAGCGAAGGAAATCTGAGCCAATCACAACTGAAAATCAGTCAATGATCACTAACTCCATCATTTATTCAACTTGTTACAGATGAGAATAGGTGTAACAAATGTACTGCTGATGGAGTAAATGCTACTCACAAGGATGTTTGCAAGTGGTGTGTGCTGGAACATGACGTTGAAGTCGTCAGACGGAGTGAAGAGTTTTAGTGCGTCGAAAGCACGGTGTTGGTGGGACACTTGGAGATCAGACAAGAGGACAGCTGAGATGGCAGAACACACTGAAAGATGAACATGGATGATTGAAGGTTATTAATGTGTATTATGTAAATACTTTGTAACTTCTCGCAATTAATACACATTCCTCATGCCTTCTGTCTTGTTTTACACTGAGAGCAAACTAAGAATAAAAACAAACTCTTCTAAACACATTGGCAAATATTAGTTTGAAAATAATTTTGATCAGATAAAAATGTGTGTTACAGGATTGATATGTACCGCCCCTTGTACAAGAATCAAGAATGAAATGACCGGGTAAATCGACCATAAAATAATTTACTCAGACAAATAGCAAGAAAGTTAAACTTACATGATCGTCCCATGGCTCAACTAAACAGGAACATGTGCTCCCATTTTCAGAACTATGAAGATTATTTTGGAAACTTCCATTGCTAGTTTGATTGTTATATATGTATGCTTCATTACAGTTATCTACATTTAGATTTATTAATCCATCGTAATTATCAATTTCAGGACGAATCCCACAACCAAATATGAAACAAGCTAAAGCATGAACATGAGACAGGATAGCTACAACATGCATTAATTCAGACAATGATAATGCTTCTTTTAATGGATTCGAATCCCCTCCATGAGTCAAGTTGTAAATGTCATCCTAAAGAGGGTGAAAAGGATTAATAGATAATTACTAGAGTTGTTGGAGATAGTAAAATAGATTTTGTAAAATGGATGACGAGTATTTGAAATAGGAACTGGGAAGAGGGAAATGTAACATATCTGTTATTAGGTAGGAAGTTATGTGATTAAAGAAATTTAATTTATAAGTTGCTTTTCAATAACATTAATGAATATTGTTTTATGAGAAATGGGGAAACTTCATGAGCGACATTTATTGCAACTTCCCAGATTAATGAAATTTCAAAATTTCTATGGACTAACTTACCTACCCTTACGTCCAATCACAAGAACGCCTAGTGAGTTTGGAAATATATTTCACGTCAGTTGGTATAATTCTAATTCCAGATTGAAATTAATAATAAAATGATTGTTCATGCAAATCAATATTCAAGTACAATTGTTTTATGTACTCGAGGGTCTGAGAAACATTTGTTAGGACTACATAGCTACTAATCAAGGAGCTTGAACCATCAACCAACTGACGCATTAATACAACACGTCTACAAGAAATTGTTCATCACATGTTCCATATAATATGTGCGAGCTCTGCTCAAGTCACAAAACACAAATGTATTCGCAAAGTTCAGAATATATGTTGAACTCAAACAATCCTAAAAGTAGACATATCCGATGAAAAAGTTGTACTTTGTAAAAACCTTCAATAGAATTTTCGTTTCATTTACAGTTATGACACTGAAAAATCCGTTGGACATGTAATGTGACCGAAACATATATTATTGTGATGATATTTATGCCGTTAGCTTCCTTTGGTAGGAAGTAAACTATCTAACTTTTAATCCTGTCTCAAGGATTCACTTAGATTCAGCATTACGTTGGTTCCTTTTAAATTAGACAGAGAAGAGATGAGCTACCCGAGTATCTGATTTGATTAATTCTATCTGTTTGCAACTTTGCTACTTAAGTGAATCGACCAGAAGTGACTACAGAGATGAGAATCATCAAAGTTGTCGATATAAGTAAACTGCTTCGCTAAGTGTAAAGTGGCAAGCTGATTAACGTCTGCTGCCTCAGTAACATTTATTCTGAGTAAACCACACGAACTATAAATAGCATAACTGCTAGCATAGGCAGTTGGAAAAAAAGCCAGAGACAACTAAACTAAGATAAGGTATCACAGCATGAAGTCACTGAAAGTTGGTCTGAGCCAAGTTTTTAGATGTAGACTACGTGATTAGGATTTGAGCAATAACCGCGATTGGTGTAGAGTTCTGGTGAAACGGCTTAGAATCAGACAAAATGGTTTAAATCTCCTCGCCCACTATCTTCACCTACATCTCGAGTTACAGTTTTCCTTTAGAGATACTTTCTCACCATACATTTTCGTACCATATTCTCAATAATAAGTTGTTATCATTATCATTGCTACCACATTATTAAGATTCCTTTGCTATTCATCTTGTTAATTCGATCTCGTAGTGCTATTGCGGTATGACAACTTGGACCAACGCACCTTTATTCAGTACAGATTATCCAGTACTGATGTTAATCAAATGGAAAACTTACGATATTTTATTGAGACGCTGTCTCCTTTAAAAAAACGGTTGACATTGGGAATTTATTAGTTATCAATCAAACCATTAACCAAAGTAGATGTAGGAAATCACGAAATTTCGAACAACACAATGAGCTTCATAGATCATGAAGTTATGTATAATTCCCGGAAGTGAAGTAAGTGCAACATGATTCACATTTCCAACCTATCCTAAATTGCATGATTGAAACATAAATCTACATGAATATGAGCACTTAAATGAATTTGAAGATGATAACCCAACAGGGGTCGATCTGTCACAAATACTACCTACAAATTAAACATCTCTACGAGACCTCCGCATAAAAGCCATAATAATAAGCTCACTACTGGTTTACATCTATATGAGTTTCTGGATTTCTAGTGAGAAGTTGTGACCCGTAAATCTCAGACACGTCGTCAGTGAAATAGCTTCCATCAATCTCAGTTGTTAATCTCTGTGACACTGTTGGAAACGTGCACCATTGAACGCCAACCCACAATCGAATGGATAGGCGCTCACCGTGAGACTAGAACGTCCTGATTTCGGTCCCATGTGAGACCCGGGACGCGTAATGATGAGGAGTCCCATGCTGAGATGAAACAACTCCCCAGTTCTCCCTGATTTTTAATGATAGTTCAACTAATGTCATAACGGATATTACCTACGAATTGAACTAACCTCCAAAGTTTATAGAAATCGTAAATTGATATAACTCCAAAAAATAACAAAAATTCATATGGTGAATGAGTACTGGACACAGAATCACCAAAAATTACAACACCAGAGCTAAAAAGTGAAGCTCGACTTCGTGATTCTTTGCAGGGACGGTCTTTATTAAAATTAAACTAAAGACTTAGATAAGAAGCATGACCGTGAACAAATATATAATGACAAACCTACAGCTGTAATCTTCCAAGGACGATCTGAGAGATCCCTGTTTAATCCACATAATTGGCGCCACTTTGGGGGCCCATACTGTACTCCCTGTAACCACGACAAAGGGCCACCAGAACTAATGAATTGACGCACAAAAAAAAGAACTAGGTAAATACACCGTTGTTGTGCAGCTGCCTAAAATACAGTCAATATTTAAACAACAGGATTAATATTGTGAGTAGAAGAGTATTAAAGGTTGGAAGAAAAGATCTATACATGATAATGGTAATTTATAATTTTGCAGATTGCAGTTATTTAGTTCTAGGACCAGGTTAGAAATCTGAAAGCTAAAATGCGTTTAACTAAAGTTTTTTGTATTTTCCAGCTGAAGTGCGGGAAAAGTACTCAATTTTAAAACACTGAAATACGAAGACGTATTTACGACTTGTTTTGAGGCTGGGAACAGGATGAAGCAAGAGAATGCTAGTAAACAGTTTAGGGAGAATAGACAATAAGTGGGGAGAACCTAATAATTATGTGATATCTTCGTTTAAACCACAAACAGATCTAAGTTAGACAACCTTCGGAAACTCGTAAACATCGAATGACCGTTTCATATTGAACTCATTACCAGGAGTAATCAACAACCCTGGACCTTAGATTTCGCAAGTGAACGCATAGCCTCTGGACCATTGAGCCGGGATTCAATGCTGTACAGGTTTAGCTCCAGTCAATCCACGATGTGATAGTTGTACGAATTGTTGGCCATTATTGCGACATACCTACCGCAGCAACACTTTCGAACAATAGTTATTCGCTAATACCACTACCATAATTGATAAAGCTACATCAATTCTAATCCAAGCACATTTACTCACGTCTCTTGCTCTTTTTTCGGCATAGAAAATAACTGCATTTTGATGCCAAACTCATAGTTGAATACACTTACAATAAACTTAATTTGCGCTTGTTTATGCAGAACGGTCAATCTGCTAACATATCGGAGATCTCTGCAGTTTTGCAGCACAGCTTAGCAATAAAAGTGATTGTCTTGATCAAATTTTTTGTTGGTTGAGCAAAATCCAAGCCTGAGGTTGTTGGATAATATCAACAGTGAAGAGTTAGTAAATATTCTTTTATGACCTGAAGATTGTTGAAAACCAGATCGACAATGCTGTTGTTGGTTCACTATAGATAGTTACAAAGGTTAGATTATTCATTTTCTGTCACAAGTGTTTAAAAAATGCTATGCGATTTACCAGGCAAAAAAAACAAAGATTTCAATTGCTGAAGTCAATTACTCACATGACATGCCATGTAGGTCAGTATGACTTTAAGGCTTTAAAGTGTATTATAATACAAATAATATATGTCCATTTTGTCCACTGGGTTAAGACGAGGTTAGTGATATTACCGACTACCTACACCTCGATAACTAAGTTAAGATTCAAGATGGGACGACTGAAAGTTATACGTTCACAACACTGAGTTAATCAAAAGCAAAGGTCGAGTTGGGAAAACGTGCATTCAAAGAGCCACGATGGACACGAGAAAATTAAATAAGTATCAAAATGATAAACTGAGCAACACGTTAATGTATTTAACTACTTTATTGACAAGCAGTTTTAACGTGCCTTAATTGCTATTCAAAAAGAGAAGCCTAATACAAGTTTCGAAGATGCACTAGATCTATCGATATTCATTGTCTTAGAAGTCAAAAATTTCCGGAAAAAACATAAACAAACTAACAGTCTCTGACCAGCATTCCTTTATTTTACATATGGTGTCGTACCATTGTTTTGATACGCGGAAAATAGTAATCCAGACCTGCAAACATAGGACTTACAATTAGGGGAGACATCAGTGATATGATCGTGAATCAGGCATTTTCTTTTTGATACTACCCTTTGTTGCGTAGGTTCGCACCACTATGTCAATAGCTTTTAATGTTTGGTCACAAAAAATGAGTACTCTGGTAAACAATATTGATTGGTATACAAACCCCCACGTACAGTTAAGAACCACCTGCTAAGGGAACTGTAAGTTAATGGTTTGTATTATAGTATCTGAAAGAAACAGGTCGGTGATGAACTCATTACAGTGAATAGCACCAATAAGACTTTGACAAACACCCTGATTAAATTTTTTATTAAATACTAGACAACAGCTACTCCAAACTGCAAGATAAATATCCCTAGAAACCTTGAATATGATCTGTGATAGCACCACTTGATATAGATACTGTTTGACTCATTTAAATCTCACAGAGTGGACGTGACCAGTCATGATTACCTTAAACAATGAAACTTACAATAATGGCTATATAGTAACGATCTGGATAAGGTAATGGCAAGTCACCACGAAAAAGATGATCCTTTAGTTTCATGTAACATTCAAGATATTCAGGATGATACCCCATTACATTGATGTAGTTATTTAGGCGTCCCCATTGAAACCAATACTCACGAAACAATATATAAGTCTGCAAAGAAGGTAAGAAAACAAACACGGTGTAACTCTCTATGATACCTGGAGTGATTTATGTAAGAACAATAAACTAGTGATTTCTCACAAAAGCAAACCACAACAAAAATAGATTCAACAATTATTCAAAGTAGAGCTTCCCAAGTCTTGTTTTTTTTTACTTTTGACTAATTAGAAAAGGCAAATCTTCAGCTACGTGTCCTCCTTTATTTGTTAAGAAACCAGAGGTTTAAACTGTATACAATCAAAGCATCTAACAGTCCTAGAAACGTGCTTGAGAAAGAAGACTGACAGTGGAGATTGCCAAGAATACGTTACACTCCATAACCGAAAGCAGCAGTTTTGGTGGCTATCGGTTGCATGCAAAAAACGTATAAAATACACTTGGAATGTGTTTGAAGCTGCATGTATTGTTTGATTGTAATGGAACTAAGAATGAACGGAAAACCCACATCAAAAATACAAGCTGAAGTACCGAATTTCATACGAAGAAAGAAAATATAGACAGGAGTATGCAGCATTATTACGAGGCAGAGATTTTAGTTGCTCCAAGTTTCCAAAAGCGTGAATTAGTAATACATAACATGTACGGTAAGTTGTGCACCTGTTACTTTCACCGTCTCATATTGCGCAACAAACGACGTATGTTGAACGAAGTCTAGTGGGATTAGATGAAATATCACAAGGTTAACCACGCAATTCTTAATATTTCAATTTAGTCTGTATTCAGTGGATCTTAGTAAATATTGACGTAGTGATCATCTCCTTTACTTAACCAAAGATCAAATATCATGCTTTACAAATCACCCTTGATAAAATTAAGTCTTTTCAGAATGAGCCTCTCAATTGATAACTCCCAATAACCTTCCATGAGAAACCATACCATCCTTGAATTTACTAAGATGCATGAATCTAAGCGAGCTCGTCACGAAATCTAAGTTACACTTAGCTCCCAATGGAAAGTTGAAAGATTTTTAAGCTCCTACAAAATATTTTGTTAGAGGAAGAACCTCTGGTCAAATTTGATGTCAACTATTTCAAAAAATAAATCGAGAGTACCCTTAGTATATTATGGTTGATGATAGCTACTTAATATATTTTAGGAAGACAGGTACAACGTTGTTCAGTGACAGATTTATGCAAGTGTGAAATTAAAGCGAGTATAGAAAATGTGTAGCCAATATATTGAATACTATACGGGAACAACTTAAAATTGCAGGTTTTCTTAATCTAAATACACCGGTATGATATATCAGAGGTCTTGAGTGCAATCTTTCTTTTATATATTACCACCATTGACTTAACCACTCCTATTAATCCGATGTTCATCTTACTGTGCTAATGCGGTATGGCAACTTGGACCGATACACATATGTGCCTGGTCCTACGTTGTAGCT